>NC_084485.1:114489337-115769337 GCF_030035675.1 Rhineura floridana | reverse complement strand
CCTATTTGTCTAAATGTGAAATGTATAGTCTGCCTGCCTCTGTCACTTCTGGCTCTTAGATAAACAACAGAAGTCAATTTTCTTTCATTATTCAGTGTTCATAAATACAGGCCTCTGTGGTGTGTAAATGAAAACAAAAATACCACAAACTAAAATTATCCATCTTACATCCAGAAACCAGAACTGGCATTATTTGAATGTGCATGTCAGCTCATATAGTTTCACTATCATCTGGTTTTGATCATCCAAAAAATTGGATATTCCTTAACTATTCAAATGTCACAACACAATATGTTCACATGATTGTTTACATTCATATACTGCTCTGCAAATTTCTTTGCACTTTGTTTTTAGGGAAACATTGGTCCTATTGGCAATGAAGGCATCATTGGCCCAGCAGGCAAACCTGTAAGTGCATGATATTTCCTAGCACTCCCTTTTATCACATGAAAGCTTCCCCACTTTGAACAACAAATAGATGAGGACTCTTTTGTATTATAACATGGTTGCAAGATGAAAGTCTGACAAGGTCATGAGAGCACTGGTTTTTCTTTGTTGGTCATTTTTTTCCTGGAAATTCAGTATTTATAGTCTCATTAGAAATTAATAATTTTAATTCATTAACTTCCAGCACAGTTCTAACCATGTCTAATCAGAAGTAAGTCCTTTTTAATTCAGTGGGCCTCCTTCCAAATAAGTGGGGTTAGGATTGCAGCCTTAAATACAGGTTTATCACAAAAACAGCAACAAAAAAGTCCTGTGGAACTGTAAAGAATAATACATTTATTGAAGTATAGGCTTTCAGGGGTTAGAGCATACTTGATCAGATGCATGACATGATCATCTTAAGTGGGTAGCTAAAAACATTGAGAACATTTAAAATGTGGTTTTTTCATGAAGGAAAAAAGTGTTTTTATTTCCCTGCGTTCATATATAGGTGACCACTTAATGAATCTGATGGTTTTAAGCCAAGGATCCCTAACCTTTTTGTGTCTGGGGGCAATTTGGAAATCTAAGAAACTGTTGTGGGCCCTACTAATTTCACACCATTGCCATTCCACACAAACTTACTATGTAATAAAATATTTGTTCCTTCTATGTTCAAAATAAATGGCAATAAATCTCAGATGAGAAACTTAAAAGGTGCATTGGTCTGTTGAAACAAGAGAATTCACTGGCATCTTAAAGACTAGCAGATTTATTGCAGACTAAGTAGAGCTGGAGTTCCACCATGGTGCCTGTGACACCATGGCACCCTCAGGCATGTGCCCCTCTCCCTTGGCTCCCATGAAGGCCCCCCTCCCAATTCTCTGTTTTGTTTAATTGAATTCACATACATTCCAAAATCAATCCATTCTGATCCAAAACTAGCATTCTTTTTAAACCCCCAACCAATTTTATTTTCTTTGTCAACTTTTCAACCAAGACTATACCCCAAACCTTTTTATACAAATGTTCTTTTGTAGCTCCTTCCAAATCCTTCCGGAAACATTAGTTTCATTGACATTAGAAAATGACTTTATCATCCCTGTACTTTTTAAATTCTTATTGCTGTTTGAAAAAAAGTTTAATAAAGCTAAATAACAATCCCACTCTATATCTGGATTAGTTATATTCTCAATTTCCAGAAATATTGCACCTTCAAATGGACCACATATATATGTCCCCCTCACCATATAACCATGCCAACAATTGGAGAATGTTCTGGATTAATTTTTGAAAGTTGAAATGGGATAGCATACTACCTATGTGTGATTTTAAACACAATTTATTTAATACTAGCTGAAATTGATTCCAGAACAGGCCGTACCCAGACTCAAGTGGGTACAAAATGAGTAAAGTCCTCATCAACAATTGCTATACCACCATCAACCTCCCATATGTTCTGCTATCTCTGCTATCTTTTCGGCACCTTTTGAAGACTTTCCTCTTTCAACAAGCCTTTTAAGTTGAGACCTATCTGCATCTGTGTCAGAATTGTTTAATATGTTTTTAGTAATGTTTTTAACCCTTTTTAAAGTTTTTTAAAAAATGTTTTTAATGCTGTTTTGTTTTAATGTATTTTAAGATCTGTTTTTATGATGTTTTAAAGTGTTTTAGTGCTTTGTTTGCCGCCCTGGGTTCCTGCTGGGAGGAAGGGCGGGATACAAATTAAATAAATAAATCCTCCATATTTTTATTGCACATCTCTTTGCAAACTTTCATCAGTTGAAAGATGGTATATAAATTTTCATTTAAAACCTATAATGTTGAGAGTGGCATTCAGTGTTAGTCCTACTCAGAGTAGACTCATTGACACTAATAACATTACTAACTTAAGTTCATTAATTTCAAGGGGTCAACTCTGAGTGGGTCTTAGTTGAAGTGTTGCATTTTCGTGATGTCATTAAAAAAACACAATTTTTCGCTTGTACACAAAGCTAATTCCGTCCTGTAAATGTTGCTGTATATGAGCTGATGTGTGAATGTGATTCTTCATATAAATGTTCAAATGTATGTAAGCTCTAGTCTCAGTAGTGATGAAAAGCTGGGGGGGGGGGAGTACAACACCTAAAGAAAAATTTTCTGCATCTGAACACACAACACAAAAAATATACCTTATAATTATATTTCGTCACCACCACCAAGGAATCCATAGATTTTGGAAGACTTTGGGAACCCTTTTTTGATTATCAGCTTCATTGATGTATGAGGCAATGCTCCACCATTCTGCAAATAGGTTTTGGGGTTTGTTTTTGTTTTTTGTAAGCTTTTCCTTTTTTTTATGGTTTGTTTTATTATAATTTAATAAATAATAAATAGTAGTGATGGAAAGCAAATAAAGGATTAACATGACTTTTTTATTATTTCAGGGACCCAGGGGTGAAAAGGGATCCAGAGGTGAAATTGTACGTGAAAATAAAGTTTGTAATGTTAATAGGGCATGATGAACGATATATGAAATTTATCCTGTCAGCCTTTTGATTTCTGGTCCATACACATCCTACAAACATACTTTAAGGGCAGACATAACTATCTCACTAATTCCTTATTTTTTTAAGTAATGAGCTATGTTTTCTGCATTTTCTACCTGCTCAGGTGAAAGAAGTCTAGACGCTTAGGCAGCTGTCTTATGTAGACTCAGACCATTGACCCATCTGGCTTAATGTTGTCTACACTGATTGACAACAGCTTTCTAGGGTTTCAGACAGGACTCTTTCCCAGCCTTACCTGGAAATGCCAAGGATTTAGCCTGGGACCTCTTGCATGCAAAATGTGTGCCCTACCACTGTCCTACAGCCTTTCCTGCAACACCATGACTACATGGCTTCTGGGGACAGAAGTGAGAATGAGAAATGTGTTCCTGCTTAGCCAGGAATTGTAGAATGTTATCATTCTGACAGCGGTGGGCAGATTTTGGGCATGCAGGGTCTACTTTTCCCTCTCCCCTAGAATCCAAAATCTACCAAACAGAGCCAGGTGCAAAATTCACACAGTTAGAATTAAATAACGGGGTGCGCCTGAGCATATTCTGAGCCTAGAAGTTTGTTTCAAGTATCTGAACTGAACTGGTATCCTTCTGGAGAGGCTTGCGGAATTGGGAGTTGGAGGCACTGCTTGGCAGTGGTTCCGCTCCTACTTAGAGGGTCGTCTCCAGAAGATAGTGCTTGGGGAACATTGCTCGACACCGTGGGTTCTCCAATGTGGGGTCCCGCAGGGTTCGGTTCTGTCTCCCATGCTTTTTAACATTTATATGAAGCCGCTGGGGGCGGTCATCAGGAGTTTTGGAGTGCGTTGTCATCAGTATGCTGATGACACGCAGCTCTACTTCTCCTTTACATCTTCTTCAGGTGAGGCAGTCGACGTGCTGAACCGTTGCCTGGCTGCGACAATGGACTGGATGAGAACTAACAAACTGAGGCTCAATCCTGACAAGACTGAGATGCTGTTGGTGGATGGTTTCTCTGATCGGATGGTGGATATATACCCTGTCCTGGATGGGGTTACACTCCCCCTAAAGGAACAGGTGCGTAGTCTGGGAGTCATCTTAGACTCTTCCCTCACACTTGAGGCTCATGTAGCCTCGGTGGCCCGGAATGCGTTCTACCAACTTCGGTTGGTAGCCCAGCTACGTCCCTATCTGAGTAAGGAGGACCTCACATCTGTGGTACATGCTATGGTAACCTCGCGTCTGGACTACTGCAATGCGCTTTACGTAGGGCTACCTTTGAAGACGATTCGGAAGCTACAGCTAGTGCAAAATGCGGCGGCCAGACTGCTAACAAGAACTAAGCGGTCTGAGCATATAACACCTGTGCTAGCCCGTTTGCACTGGCTTCCAATATGCTTCCGGGCCAGATTCAAAGTGTTGGTACTTACCTATAAAGCCTTATACGGTGCGGGACCACGATATCTGTCGGAACGCCTCTCCCGATATGAACCGGCCCGTACACTACGGTCTACTACGAAGGCCCTCCTCCGGGTTCCGACTCATAGGGAAGCCCGGAGAGTGGTGACAAGATCTAGGGCCTTCTCAGTGGTGGCCCCCGAACTATGGAATGGTCTTTCCGAGGAGGTGCGCCTGGCGCCGACACTATCATCTTTTCGGCGCCAGGTTAAAACCTTTCTCTTCTCTGAGGCATTTTAATTCCTGTTAATTCTAAATTATTATATTTTGATTTTAGACTGTACAGTTTTTTGTACAGTTTTGTATTGTGATATACTGTATTGTGTTATTTTTATTGTATTTTTAATGTTCACCGCCCAGAGAGCTGTTGCTAGTTGGGCGGTATATAAGCTTAATTAAATAAAATAAATAAATAAATAAATAAACTAAGCTAATAGACCCTTTACACAGATATCTACACCTGATTAGCTTTCTTCATTTAAGGGAGACCTGGTGGAATGGAGAAAACCAGTGGGATACGGTTATCCCTGGATATAAACTATATCGGAAGGACAGGGAAGGACGTATTGGTGGCGGAGTCGCTCTATACGTGAAAGAAGGCATTGAATCCAGCAAGCTCGAAACCCCAAAAGAGGCAGACTCCTCCACAGAATCGTTGTGGGTGGTGATACCATGCCCCAGGAGGGACTTAATACTGGGAACGATCTATCGTCCCCCTGATCAAAATGCTCAGGGAGACCTGGTGATGAGATATGAAATTGAGGAAGCATCCAAACTAGGAAATGTGGTAGTAATGGGTGACTTCAACTACCCGGACATAGACTGGCCGCATATATGTTCCAGTCATGACAAAGAAGCAAAGTTTCTAGATATTCTAAATGACTATTCCCTAGACCAGTTGGTCATGGAACCAACCAGAGGGACGGCAACCCTGGACTTAATCCTCAGTGGGGACCGGGACCTGGTGCGAGATGTAAGTGTTGTTGAACCGATTGGGAGCAGTGACCACAGTGCTATTAAATTAAACATACATGTAACTGACTAATTGCCAAGAAAATCCAACACAGTCACATTTGACTTCAAAAGAGGAAACTTCACAAAAATGAGGGGATTGGTAAAAATAAAGCTGAAAAACAAAGTCCAGAGGGTCACATCACTTGAAAATGCTTGGAAGTTGTTTAAAAACACTCTATTAGAAGCTCAACTGGAGTGCATACCGCAGATCAGAAAAGGTACCGCCAGGACCAAGAAGATGCCAGCATGGTTAACGAGCAAAGTCAAGGAAGCTCTTAGAGGCAAAAAGTCTTCCTTCAGAAAATGGAAGTCTTGTCCGAATGAAGAAAATAAAAAAGAACACAAACTCTGGCAAAAGAAATGCAAGAAGACAATAAGGGATGCTAAAAAAGAATTTGAGGAGCACATTGCTAAGAACATAAAAACCAACAACAAAAAATTCTATAAATACATTCAAAGCAGGAGACCCGATTGGACCCTTGGATGATAAGGGAGTTAAAGGTGTACTAAAAAACGATAAGGAGATTGCAGAGAAGCTAAATGAATTCTTTGCATCTGTCTTCACAGTGGAAGATATAGGGCAGATCCCTGAACCTGAACTAACATTTGCAGGAAGGGATTCTGAGGAACTGAGACAAATAGTGGTAACGAGAGAGGAAGTTCTAGGCTTAATGGACAATATAAAAACTGACAAATCACTGGGCCCGGATGGCATCCAACCGAGCGTTCTCAAAGAACTCAGAGGTGAAATTGCTGATCTGCTAACTAAAATATGTAACTTGTCCCTCGGGTCCTCCTCTGTGCCTGAGGACTGGAAAGTGGCAAATGTAACGCCAATCTTCAAAAAGGGATCCAGAGGGGATCCCGGAAATTACAGGCCAGTTAGCTTAACTTCTGTCCCTGGAAAACTGGTAGAAAGTATTATTAAAGCTAGATTAAGCACATAGAAGAACAAGCCTTGCTGAAGCAGAGCCAGCATGGCTTCTGCAAGGGAAAGTCCTGTCTCAGTAACCTATTAGAATTCTTTGAGAGTGTCAACAAACATATAGATAGATCCAGTGGACATAGTGTACTTAGACTGTCAAAAAGCGTTTGACAAGGTACCTCACCAAAGACTTCTGAGGAAGCGTAGCAGTCATGGAATAAGAGGAGAGGTCCACTTGTGGATAAGGAATTGGTTAAGAAGCAGAGAGCAGAGAGTAGGAATAAACGGACAGTTCTCCCAATGGAGGGCTGTAGAAAGTGGAGTCCCTTAAGGATCGGTATTGGGACCTGTACTTTTCAACTTGTTCATTAATGACCTAGAATTAGGAGTGAGCAGTGAAGTGGCCAAGTTTGCTGACGACACTAAATTGTTGAGGGTTGTTAAAACAAAAAGGGATTGTGAAGAGCTCCAAAAAGATCTCTCCAAACTGAGTGAATGGGCGGAAAAATGGCAAATGCAATTCAATATAAACCAATGTAAAATTATGCATATTCGAGCAAAAAATCTTAATTTCACATATACGCTCATGGGGTCTGAACTGGCGGTGACCGACCAGGAGAGAGACCTCGGGGTTGTAGTGGACAGCACGATGAAAATGTCGACCCAGTGTGCGGCAGCTGTGATGAAAAAGGCAAATTCCATGCTAGCGATAATTAGGAAAGGTATTGAAAATAAAACAGCCGATATCATAATGCCGTTGTATAAATCTATGGTGCGGCCGCATTTGGAATACTGTGTACAGTTCTGGTTGCCTCATCTCAAAAAGGATATTATAGAGTTGGAAAAGGTTCAGAAGAGGGCAACCAGAATGATCAAGGGGATGGAGCGACTACCTTACGAGGAAAGGCTGCAGCATTTGGGGCTTTTTAGTTTAGAGAAAAGGCGGGTCAGAGGAGACATGATAGAAGTGTATAAAATTATGCATGGCATTGAGAAAGTGGATAGAGAAAAGTTCTTCTCCCTCTCTCATAATACTAGAACTCGTGGACATTCAAAGAAGCTGAATGTTGGAAGATTCAGGACAGACAAAAGGAAGTACTTCTTTACTCAGCGCATAGTTAAAGTATGGAATTTGCTCCCACAAGATGCAGTAATGGCCACCAGCTTGGACGGCTTTAAAAGAAGATTAGACAAATTCATGGAGGACAGGGCTATCAATGGCTACTAGCCGTGATGGCTGTGCTGTGCCACCCTAGTCAGAGGCAGCATGCTTCTGAAAACCAGTTGCCGGAAGCCTCAGGAGGGGAGAGTGTTCTTGCACTCGGGTCCTGCTTGCGGGCTTCCCCCAGGCACCTGGTTGGCCACTGTGAGAACAGGATGCTGGACTAGATGGGCCACTGGCCTGATCCAGCAGGCTCTTCTTATGTTCTTATGTTCATTTCAGCAGCCTAATTTATGTGGGAAAAGTTGTTGTAATTGTCTGTATTAAACTACAGAGAGTTGGAAAACCTAACCAGTCTTCTTCAAATTGTCCAGAGATCTACCAATAGATCCTATTGCCTTTTGTCTACCCCTGCTCTACCCCACTTTACACCAGCATCTGTTCCATGACAACTGGTTCCTCCTCTCCCCAGGAAACCCTCTGAAATGTAGTCCAGTGAGGGGAACTAGGAATCTCTAACAGTGAACTCTCAACACCTTCACCAAATCTCCCAGGAATTCTTTGGGGGAAGCCATGACAGTTAAAGTTGAATAAAATAATATGTTTTTTTATTATTTTTTATCATTAATTTTTATTCAAATTTTCAAAGACAAAAAACAAAACAAAACAAAAACAATTAAACAATAAAATAAAATGTTGACTTCCGATTTGTCGCAGATCAGTTATAGGTCTACAATATATAACAATCCTGTCTCTAAAATTATATTATAAAATCACTTTCCTCCAGTAGTTATCTTAATTAATCATCAAATCTCATAAACATTACTTTATTCTTTCCACAAAAAGTCAAAGAGAGGTTTCAATTCCTTGAGAGATATATCTTTCAATTTTTCTCCAAATAAACATGTCGCTTAATCCATCTGATTCAAATCTGTTAGGTCCAATAATTTCAATAGCTATTCTTCCATTATCTATATTAATTCCATCTTCCATCTTCAATAATCCTGTTGTCCAGTAATTTCAGTAGCCATTCTTCCATTATCAGTATCCCATAATAATCTTGTTGTCATAGCCATAGTCCAAATAAACATATCAATTAATCCATCTTGTCAAAACTGTTAGGTCCAATAATTTCCATAACCATTCTTCCATTATCAATATTAATTCCATCTTCAATAGTCCTGTTAAATCCAGTGGTTTCAGTATCCATTCATCCATTATCAGTATCCCATGATGATCTTGCTGTCATAGCCATAGTCATATAACAAGAGTCTGATGGGAATTTCCCCCATCACAAATATGTCCTTGCCATCAACTCTGAATACGTTGCTGAAATATTGTTGTAAAGTCACATCTCTGTTCTTTTTTACAAAATGCACTGGCTCATCTCTTAAAAGTTTTTCCATTGTCACATATTTGTAGTTAATTCCATAGATTTTTTCTATGTCAAGCCCCATCACATCATTCCAGTCAAGAAAATTATCCAAGACATTGATAACTTTATCACTAATATCTTCATTAATTTCTTCGGAGACAACGTTGAATTCCAAACAGTAAACTTTATTTCTAACATCCATAAACTCCAGATCTTTTTCCAATTCCATATTTGTTCCAGTCTCCAGGGCTTGTATCTTCCCTTTAATTTTTCTTTTCTCATCTCTAATCCCATCAAACTCCTCTCTCACAGAATCCCCTATTTCTTTAAACTCCTGCGTCATTTTGCTAAATTCAATTTTCATCTCCTGTCTACCCTGTCTCAGGGTTTGTTTTGTTATCTCAATCTCACTCATTATTTTCTGAAACATAATTTCTTCCATGGTCCCAGTCACTTCCCTGGTTGCCATTCTTAGAACCACAAAAACAAAAAATTATTTCAGCCACAATTGGGTTAATATTCCAGGCTTGCTGACATCAGTGTAGACAGTACAGCCTGTCTTCCATATGTTCAGGAAAACAAAACAAATCTAGTTCCCAGCTTCAAACAGTTAGTGGCGTCGTGAAGAAGCAGATTCGTCAAAATGAAATAGACCAAAAAAAAAAAAATAGTCCCAGACATATAATACTCCAAAATTCATAAATCAAATTTATTTATTTTTTCCCCTCCTCAAAATAGAAATCCCTCTTCCGTTGGTATCTTTAGAATGCACCTCCAGGATAGCTTTTTGTAATAAAAACAAATATAAGCTTTTTCGATTTTTTTTCTCCTTAATTTCGTGAGTGAAAGAGAAAAGCCATAACTCACCCAGAAGTTCTTCACAGCTGATTCATTGACAAATCTCTTTTTTGCTGCAACAATTTAAACCAAGTGAAAAAAGAAAATAGAAAGAAGGATGCTTGTCTGCCTGTTAGAGTCCGTTTTTCTTTGAAGAAAAGATAAACATGTCGCTGTAATCAGCTAGAGCTTGATGAAAGTCTGTCCGGCATTGCAGTTTGAACCTTCTCTCATAAATAAATGAAATCCAGTCCTCCCCACAAAAACAGGCTTTGTGGTTAATCTCTACGTTTCTCCCTGCCCGGGAGAAAATCTTTACCAGTCAAAAAGAACGTTTTGACTGATTTTAAAGCTGAAAAAGCTTCTTCTGAGACGAGAGCTCGACTCAGAGGCAGCACAGGCAAAGCAACCCTTCCCGGAAGTCAAATAATATAATATAAGTTTCTTAATGTTGGCATGCCCTATGATACTGTAGGGATTTCTATTACAATGTAGAATCAGATCCTGATTGGTACACTAGCCCAGAGTAAATTTTATGTAGCAGAAAGAGATTGTTTCTGTCACCTACATGCCATCAATATACTTGCATCAGTGTGTTTTGCATACTATGAACTGGAGTATGCGAACTGGAGTATGCAAAACTGTATGTAACTGTCATGTTAATATCTCAGGTAACTCAACTTGCTGAAACTTCTGCGGAACATTGACATCATAATATATTTCCTTCACACAGACAAAAGTAGTAGCTCACAATGTATCCATAATTCATGAAGGATAAGGCACATGGAAATTCATCTTGATGTCATAGCAGTCCATTGAAACTGCCATGAGTAACCAGCAGTAATGCTGCTGAGATATGCTTGCAGGTACAGTGTAGTAATATTGCTATTGTATTGAAAGAGTATTTCAGGTAACTCTTGTTAATACATCAACAAAATAAAACATGGATTCAGCTGCCACCACTACTTAGTCTCATTCTGAACTCTTTTGCTAGAGTAAAGATCAGGATCAGGCCAACTGTAGAAGTAACTTAAACCATTCAAGACTTGTTCACCATTGTGAGATATCTTGAGACACATATCTCAGATCATAGCATAGATGACTGGAACAGCAAAATATCTTGGGCCAAAGCCAAGTGACTTTATTATACAGCCACAAGAGTGGCTGTATACTATAGCCAGTGTGGATTTTTCACATACCACAATGTTAAATTGAAAATACCCCCCATGCCATTCTGATACTTCCCATAAGCTCATTTCAAAACAAAACCTTGCAAAACTTACACTCCTGAACTCAGAAATGCTTGCTTAACAACCCTCTAAATTTTCATGGCAATACTCAAGACAGTCAGAGAGAACAGAGAGTTCAAAGTCTAAAAAGAGGCAAAAAACCCAGACCCCTTTTGGACTTTTTTCTGTCAGAGTTCTCATAATCTGTTGAAATTCATTAAAAATCACCCATGTTCACAGAGTACCTGTAATCCTATTACTGACCTTGCCCCATACTCTGACCTTCATCTTCTGCTGTTTAAAAGTTAAAAAAAAATGCCTGGCTGATTTTTAACTAATTTAAGAAATTTTGCATTGAACTAAATGATAGTGTCAGGCATGCTCAGTAAGAACCAACTGCCATTTGATTAATCGGGGCCACACCCATGCCAGACCTTTATTTCACATGAGACAGTCATGGCTTCCCTCAAAGAATCCTGGGAAGTTTAGTCTGTGAAGGGTGCTGAGAGGAGACTCCTATTCCACCAACAGAGCTCAAGTGGCCAGAGTGGTTTAACAGTCAGCCACTCTGATTGAAGGTCTATGAAGGGAGCATGGTGTCTCCTAGCAACTCTCAGCACCCTTCACTAACTACACGTCCCTGGATTCTTTGAGAGAAGCCATGACTGTCCAAAGTGAAATAAAGGCCCGGCGCAGAAGAGGCCAGGGACAGTTTTGGTTTAAATTTGGGTGAGAGGCTACATGTGCCTGCTGTTTATAATTGATCATGCCCACCTTTCCTTAAATGAAGTGGTTTAAACATAGCAGGCTGAAAACATGCATCCTCTTTCTTCCAACAGCTAGAGTCATTGCAACATATTGTAATCAGTCTGATTTTACATCAAACTGCAGTTTCAGATTCAACTGTTAATGCACCCAAAATAGAAATAGAACATAACCTCCAATTTGAAACACAAAAGGCTGACTTCACCATCATATGACACTTACCAATAAAAAGGCTTTGAAATTAATAAAAATAAATTTGACACAGATTTCTAGGATGAATAATGAGGGAAATAAAATTTTCTAGATTAGATTCTCTGTAGAAACATTAGTAACAGGAAAGAAGCAAAGTAAAGACACCAACAAACATACGAAAATATAATTCTCCATCTTTGGAGATGGCAGGTGTTGCCACCACTCACCATATGCTCAGAGGCACATCTTACCAAATTCTTCCAAGCTACACAGGAAGTGGATTGAACTGTGAAAAACCAACTCAAATTGTGTTTGCATTTTGACAAATTTGTAGGGCAGTACAAGGTCTCAGAGAGGTCAGGTCTCCTGCTCCCCTGGTTCATTCACTATAGCTGCCCAATCTCCCTGCTTTTTAAAGTTTGATGGAAATATCTGTGGGCAATAGGTATAGTCTTAAACCGTGAGGGTTTTTGCCTATTAGTGAATTAAGATTTTAGTATTGACTATAGGAATAACAGGCCAAAGAAAGCAGATTTTTCCTTCATCAGAACTCTCATCTTCAATGCAAAACCCATGCTGCTGAAGCTTATCTAAGAACAAAGCAAACAACAAAGACCTCTTAGAATCATGGTAGATATTGTGGTCTCTTCCCTGCCCCCCAAATATCTTTCCTATACAAGGACTTCTAGTAATCTGGTCCTAATAATTTTCAAGCTCATGGAAAACCTTCAAAGTAATCACTGGTTTCTGTGATTATTGGTTACATTGGTTACATCTGTATGCACAAACCTATGTATATTTGTTAGAAATAAATTCCACTATGTTCAGTGGTGCTTACTCCCTAATTCATGTATATAAGAATGCAGCCTTGGGCTCTTAATTTTTTGTGGACATTCAGTGTTTGAAGGTGTTTTTTGTTTTTTTGTTTTTGCTTGATAATCTACATTGCAGTGACAAACACTCAGCTTCCAGTTAATGGGCATTTCCATGGAGTTTAGTGGGAAAATGGCATCTCTGTGACATTTAAGTACTCTTTTTGCCTTTGAAATTCTTCACTCCTGACAACTAGCAATTGCCTTCCATTATGAATTCATTGCATGAAGGATTTGTCTTGAAAGGGGTATGCAGCAAAACCATTAGCTTAGCTTAGGAAGAAATGTTCTATGGAAGAAAAGTTCTATTTCCATCTATTTTCACAGACATCAAATAATTTTCATTCAGCTCTGCATTGAATCTGAACACATTCATTTGAGGCAAAAAAAGTTATTGGCATCCTTCCTAGATTTCTGAATACTTGTAACATGGAACAGTAAAATGATTTCTGTTTGAGGCATGAAGACTAATTTTTTTTAAAAAGGAAGAAAGGAATATTCTTTTTCTATGAATAATCAAGAAGTCAAAGTATACTGTGTTTCTTGGAAACGCAATATATTTTTTCTATCAGTTTAGTACTAGGAGAGTATATAGCAAGGATGTGCAGTGCAGAAATAGCATTCTTGTGCTTCTCTGAAGCCCTATAGAGACATGTTTCAGCATTATATCCTTCTGCTCACAATTGAAAACCCAAGTAAATAATTAGTCAGAAGATGGTAACAGATGCCATTGTGATTCTGAGTCAAACATGGTGCAAACTACAATGGAGTTCGTAGGAGTTTTGCAAGAGGTGCATCTCAAACCTGCCTTTGACCTATTCAGTATTAGAAAGTCACACACTAGCTGTCCTGTTCTGGCCTTGTGGAAGAGCCTCCAGGGCAAGGCTAACCTTAGTGAGCAACTTGCTCTGACAAGGTTTGGAAATGAACTGAGGCTGTGTACAAACCATACATTTAAAGCACATTACTTCCCCCAAAGAATCCTGGGAACTGTAGTTTGTTAAGAGTGCTGGGGATTGTAGTCTGTGAGGGATAAACTTTCTTACATTTCTACCCTACCTTTCTTTCATCACAAAACCCAAGGCAGCATACATATGGTTCCTAAGCAGTGTCTTACCTAGGCACTAACCTGACCCAGACCTGCTTGTCTTCAACAAGGTGGTGGCCTCATGTGCCTTCAGACCATAGTCTGGGACCAACAACAGTTCCCAGGATTCTTTAGGGCAGGGGTTCCCAACCTGTGGTCCGCGGACCTGTGAAGAACACAATTTGAATTCTATAGGGTTCTATGGAATTCAAATTATAATACAATAAAACACAATATAAGCCATCAAAGAAGCAATAAAAATACGATTAAAAATCATGCAGCATCTATCACAGTGCATTAGAATTGTGACAAGAGGCAGAAAAAATCATTAAATGGTCCACCAAGACCCTTGGCAATTTTCAGTTAGCCTGTGGGGGGGAACGTTTGGGAACCACTACTTTAAGGAAGGCAGTGTGATTTAAATGTATAGTTATGTACTCAGACGAGGCTTTCTGAGCCCAGAAATGTCAGCCTTACCATTGCCACTTCCTCCCATCTTGTCCACTTATATTGCAATAAGTTTTAACTTGGTGAATACAGTTGCAAGTGAGGAAAGGAGTCAGGAAAAACATGGCAGTGTGTATTGCTGATTTCTATAAAATTATTTTCAAACATAAAGTTAAATTTTTAACATTTGTAATTGGAGCAGTGAACTGAAAGGTGGGATACAAATTTAATGAATAAACATTTTAAGTGTGCCACAGATGTTTTCCTATATACACTGTATGAATCCCCATCTTTAATTTCAGTAGTTTTGAGTCCATTTGTGTCAAAGACTGATTGCATCTACGATCAAACGTGTGACACATTTCAAGTTAAGTATACCTGTTGAAATGTCTGTAGGATCAGGTTTTTAAAATCTCAGGAGGAAAAAAGGTTTTGGCCTTTGATCCTTTTTGCTAGCAGTTACATTAATTGCTTAAAAGAGTAATCTAATTCTTTGTTGCTGTTTGTTGTTATTAGGGCATTGAATTTATATTTTACTCCTTCAATGACTGATCATAGTATAATTTAAGCAGATTTATAAAGGCATTTCTGCACATAGCAAGGGAACATTCTAATGTTAGTTTAACCCATGCAGTAAACTAAATTCTAAGTGAGACAAAAAGAACTTTCATCAAATTTTTTTCATTATGTATATTTCATGGAGAGTTATGTTTACATGGTTAAGATGAATAAACTCTCAGTTTTCATTCATTTGCCTCTAAATGAGGCATCTTATGGAAAGAAGGAGCCCAAAACACTTTGAAAGCACTTTAAAACATGTTTAAAAAAAACAGAAGACTTTAAAACATATTAAAACAAAATTCTTTCAAAACATATTAGAACAAAACATTTTAAAAATAACTTTAAAAATATCTTAAAAAGCAAAAATTCCAGCCCAGATGCTGACTGGGATAAGGTCTCTACTTAAAAGGCTTGTTGAAAGAGGAAGGTCTTCCATAGGCGCCAAAAAGATAACAGAGATGGGAAGGGAATTCCAAAGTGTTGGTGCCACAACACTAAAGGTCCGCTTCCTATGTTGTGCATAATATATGCCAACAATCAGGTGATTATCAGTAGTCACAAAGTCCTATGCATTTGCAAATGCCACCAAAAGGCACAGGACTTGCAAGCAGCTGATCATCAGTGCCTACAAAGCCCTGTGCTTCAAAGGCAAAGGAACATGAAGCACTTAATGTCATGGTGATGCCAGGCAACTGACAGATGGATGACCTAAGAATCCAGCCCGCTGACTCGAAATTATTCCCCACTCCTCTGGTACCAATCCCCATGCCTCAAGGACTGCTTCCAGGCGAGTGGTTCCTTGTGCTAACCAATCATTGTTCTTCCATTGTAAGCTGCAAACAATTGCAATTGACTTTTCCATATTATTGAGAATATTGTGCGTTTTCTATATGTATATACAGCTATGTTCCATCCATGTCAGGAGGCATGAAATATGTGTGTGTGGCTGCTTCTTATGGTGAAGCAGTGAACTGCAGTAGCAGACTTAATAGTAAATAACTTTCTGAGCTGGCTCTGCCCACCCATTGGATCTTTCTGGGCAGGGAAGAGTAGAAAGGGTTTCCTTCTGCAACTGAACTATACCAGAACAACAACAGGTATTGGTCTTCCTGAACTCTGGTCCTATAACCTTAGTTGTGCTTTGGTCCTGAATTCTGGGTGGTTCCTTGTTCCTGCCACCTGCTTTGTTCAGTAGTCCTGGCTTGCTTTTTGGTATTGACTTCTGGCTTGCTCCATGGCTTCTGGTTCTTGGCTCTTGCCTCACCGCAGCCTCCTTCCCATGGCCCAGTCCTGACACTTCACATCAATAGGCAAGACATAGCTGTGCAGATGGAGCCCTTTGAAGCTCAGCATTCCTTTGCTTCATTTTTTTAAAAGAAAGACCTATATAGTGCTAAAATGCCATATGCTGTACTGTTAATTTTTGCATTGTGTTGTTATATTGCTGTAATACAATAATGCTAATTTTTAAAAAGATTTTTAAAAACCTTTTTTGTTACTGCCATTTTACCAACATGATTAATGGCAGTGACTGGAAATGTAGCTTTTATCATTTTAAAAAAATAACATTATAGTTTCATGATGTTACAGCATCACACCTCTTTCATTTAGCACTGATTAAAAGATGAATTTTAAAAGTTAATGGGGTCATTAAAGGGCATCCTCTATGAAAGGTATAATCAGTGTGCTAAGCTGTGATAGGTTCACTTTACTGATATACCACTGCTGACATCAAGCCTCTTTTAAAAAGATGGAAGAATAATGGCATCTCTATAGCTATGGAGATGGTACTTCTGTTCTTCTGAAAAAAGTCAGACTTTCCGCAGTCTGAGTAAAGATAGAAGAACAACAAAAAGAGAAGCAACCACCAGGATTTCAATGATTGGATGACAGCCTCTTGTGGATATCCCATAAAACGTGGGTAAACAAAGCATGGCAGTTCCACACTAACTGGTTAGTTGATGTGGTTTTATCTTATGATTTTAATGATTGTCTGTCCACAGACAGGGTCGGACAGACGGGAAACGAGGCTGCAGAGCAACACTGAGGCTTTTGAAGCCTTGTGATGCTTATATAGACAATTTAAGGAGCCAGCTGGGAAAGTGTCATTGCTGGATTTCTGGAGCAGGCAGGCAGAATAGATAAGGGAAACTGGAGTAGCAGAGAGGGAGATCAAAGAAAGAAAAACAGGAGACAAGACGGGAGAATGAGAAATGGGGGAGACTCGGGAGGAAGAAATCTTGGCTCACAAAAAGCAGGAACAGAGACACATGGAAAGAGAAGCTAATTTTAATAAGAGATCTGGGAAATTATACTCCTGTATAAAAGTACTACTATGATGACATGGATATCTGAGCTCTCCCAAGTAAGGATCTCACCAGGTTGTTTCTAAGGTGAAGAAAATAACGGGCTCTGAGGATCCTTGGGACCCAGGATGGGAGAAACTCTTAACAAAATTCTGTTTTAATTATGATATCTTTGCAACCAACCCTGGGATCATTTGATGAGGGGCAAGCTATTACAAATAACTATTTATTATTATTATTATTATTATTATTATTATTATTATTATTATTATTATTATTATTATTATTATTATTATTATTATTAAACTGCCTAGTGGGGAAGCACCCAAGATCTCCCTTCTAGTCCTCTGCCCAACACTTTAGACAAGGAAAGGCTTCTTGCTGCTCCCTCACACTCAGCTGTACAATGCTTGTCTGTGTTTTAGTAGAGATAACAAAGAACTAGAGTTGGGACAAGGGTTCCCTTGTTCCCTTTAGCAAAGAAAAATAAATCAGACTTTTAAGTGTCAGCAACAGCATTTTGCTTGCCCAAAGCATAGGGTGAAGTAAGGTCTGGAAGAGAGACCTTGAAGCATGACTGTGTACAGATGCTTTAGGGGATCAGTGACCATTACAGTCACAGGGAGACTTCTTTCCATATGATGCTTCTTTAAAAGTCAAAGTGCGACTTAATATTCCTAAGAAATAGAATATCCCCAGGAAAATGTTTCCCCATTATACCAGTGCAGATTTTCATTTCAAACAAAAATCCAGCAAAATCCAGCACTCAGTCTCAACATGTAGACATGATCTGGGAAGGTATTGTTTCTCTATATGTCATGCTTATTTAGTGTTCTGAAATAGACTTCCATACAGTTAACGTTAAGGCTCATGTTCACAATAGTTTAAGCATGACTAATAAATTAATAATATAGATTTTAATAAATGAACTTGTTATAGACTAACAGTCTGGCTGACAGAAAATTACACACAGAATTATTTATGTCTGTTACAGGCTTAAATCCTTTATTAAACCATTTCTAAATGCTAAATGTTCTCTCAACATAGAACTACACTTACTGAGTCTTTTTAGGTTGACACCTTTGGCAGAAAGGTTACTCAGTTTTTTTAAGTGCACAGGCTCACTTTTAAAAGTACACAGCAAGCATTTTAAGGAACTCAGACAAATGGTCTATAGTGTACTGAGAAATCTTTGTGTAGGTCACAACTAGTAGAGAATAGCCCTTGTCGCCCTGGTCCATTTTATAGCTACTTTATACACATTAAACTTTTCATTCTTCTTTGTAAACTACATTTCATTCCAAAGTGGTATATAGAGATTTTTTAAAATAACTGCATTTCATCATTGCTTTTACTTAGGGCCCTCAAGGACCACGAGGTCATCCAGGTCTACCTGTAAGTGAATAATAGATTAGTTTAAAATAGACATGACTGTATAATTGTATGAACCAGTCTTATATAGTATTTCATTCTATTTTTTCCCTCCCTCCTGCTTTCTAGGGTCCACCAGGGGCACCCGGTCCAAGAGTGAGTTGAATATGTTTCCTATGGTGGTATCAGCATTGGATAGTAAAATACAGAGTTAGGACACAATCCTCTAGAATTTCTGCAGAGTCACAATTAAGAGTGGATGGGAGATGAACAAGACTATTCTTGCCTAGCCCCCTTTCCTTTCAATGGAGCATCCATAGGAGGAGATTCTGGATGACTGTGGCCGCTTAGGAGGTGACATGCAGTACAATCCCATGTATGTTTAATTGGAAGTAGATCCCACTGAGTTCAGTGGGGTTTATTTCCACATAATTGTGCATAGGGTTGCAGCCTCAAACTGTATCTGGGCTTAAAAGATTTTTGCCTGACATTTTTCGCGTTATATTTATAAAGCTAAGATATATCTTGAGTCTGTATGAAATGTGTGTGAAGCAGTGACATCTTGAACCATCATGCCTGTATTAGCTATTGTTAATCTTTGTACACTTGGCCAGCATATAGAAATAACTCTTCATATTATTAGTTATCTAATAATACAGATAATCTTGTGAACACCTTCCCACCATGCAGTAGCGACTTGCAAGATGGGGAGGAGCCACAGTGCTAGCTTCCTGGCAGCAGCATCTCTGCTGCTTACCAGGAGGGGTGAGGCAGCTGGGAGGTCAGCATGGTGCACATACACCAGCAAATGCACTGGATTGACTCTGCCAGTGCACCCACACCACACTGACCTAACCCTGCTCCCATCCAGTAAGTGGCAGTGACACTACTACCAGGGAGCTAGCATTGTAGCTCCACCCTGCTGGATGAGCAGCTTCTGCCACCATCTCTATCCCTTACCTGAAGCTTTTCCTGCAGCAGTTGCACTTCTTTGTTCAACTTCCTGGGATATCCACATCTTACTGAAGCACCAAACTAATTTTAATGGCAGCAGTAGAATTATAAACCTGACTGGATTGCAACATGCTCTATGTGGAGCTACCCTTCAGACTGGTCCTGACGTTTCAGCAAGTGCAGAATGCTGCAGCTAGACTGGTGACGGGAACAAACTACCGCCACATGTGACACTGGTGTTAAAAGACCTGCAGTGTCTTCCCCTCTGCTACTGAGCCAGGTTCAAGGTTCTTGTGCTAGTGTACAAAACCCAGAACAACCTAGGCCCAGGATACCTTAAGGACCACCTTACCCTGTTCCTTCCAAGTTAATCACTCAGATCATCTGGGGGAGCACTATTAGTGGTTCCTGATAGGTCAGAAGTATGAATCATGTCAACAAGAAGTTGTGCCTGCAGTGTTGTGGGCCCACCACTTTGGGACTCCCTCCCATTAGAAGTCAGACAGGCACCGCCCCTATTGTGTTTCAGAGACGTGGTCAGAACTTTATTTTAGGATATTTCAACTGTTTGTTTTCATTTCATGAATGCTTCACTGCTCTTTTAAAATTTCCTTGTGTTTTTGTTTAAACTTTGAGTATGCTGTAAATTGGATTCCTACACTGAGCAGGGGTTTGGACTCGATGGCCTTATAGGCCCCTTCCATCTCTACCGTCCTATGATTTTAAATTTTGGAGGTTTCATTTATGTTTTAATTTTTTTTAATTGTACATTTTTATTCTTGTAAGCTACTTTGAGACCTAGATGATAAGTGGGATATATATATTTAAAATAAAAATCCTAGTTGGAAGGTGCATTGGAGATCAACTAGTCCAACCTTCTGCTCAGTGCATGATCTTCAGTGCAGGATACAACCACAGTATCCGTGAGAAATAGCTGTCCAGCCTCTGTTTAAATTATTCCAGTAAAGGAGCATCCATCAGTCCCAGAGGTAGTCTGTTCCATCGTCAGAGTTCGCGAATGAAATCTTGTTGCTGTTACATGTATAAAGAACACACAATTCCTAGGAAATCTTCATAAAGGGTAGTATCTAAGGGCACAGTCCAACTCACCCTTCTGCTGGGCTGGGGTGAGTTAGATGCTGTGGGTACTCAGCAGCGCCAGGAGGCTCGTGGCTGCACTGGCCTCCGTCGGCAGCAGCTCTCCGCTGTGGTGGCGATGTGGCTCCACTAGGAGCCTCCTGGCACAACCAGTAGTTTGCCAGGCATGGCCAGCCCAGCAGATGGAGGTCCAGTGGAAGGCCCAAAAATGGGGCATTCCAGAGGTTTGGGGGTGAGGAGCTGTGGGAGAGGACTTATGCAAGATCCTTCTTGTGTTCAGACCCCTCCCTTGGGTCCCAATCCCCCTTCAAACTCTGCCCCATTGTGGCCTACGGGGAGCGCTTACTCTCCGGAAGGCATGTTCACTGGAGTTGGCACTTCCTGGTCAGCTCATGCATGCGGCTCCCAATGGAGCGTTCAGCTGGGCTGGCAGCACCCCAGCAGGAGGAGAATCCCACTGAGCTTTCAGCCGGCTCCTCCTCCACTATCCCCTCTCTGCCAGCTGCCCAGCAGTTGGATTGGTCTGTAAATTATATTCAGAGTAGACCTGTTGAAATTAGTCACAACTAACTTAAACCCATTGATTTTATTGGGTCTACTCTGAGTATGGCTTCATCAACTAATACCCAAAGTATTTCACACTTTTAAAAACCGTCCTCGTCATATTTTCTCTTTTTAACCAGTATACAATCCATCCTCATTCACAACTTTACTACCACCCTTAATGGGTGACTTACGGCAGTGTTCTGCATTACAAGGCATGTATCAATATCTCTTACCCCTGCAGTATAGAAACAACAACAGTAGGAATTACAGGCATGCCCTTAACTTGGATTGACTGAAAAAGTATAGCAAAATTAGCATCCTCTCCCCGGTCTTTGGCAACAAGTGTTTTCATTCTGTAGCAAGCCCTGAAAAATGTGTGTAATTAAGTTTTGAACTTCTGCTAGTTTATTGTGGTGCTGATATTAAAATGTTTGATTACATACAGAAGCAAATTGACATCAATGCTGCTATTCAAGCCTTGATTGAATCAAATGCTGCATTACAGATAGAGGTAAAAATATTTGCATGCTTATATTATGTATACACATGATAATGATCACTCATTGAAAAGCAGTATGTGTTCACAAATACAATTTACCACACATTTATGAATATCATACTGCTTGGGGGGATGATTAGTGGTAAATTACATATATAAAAACCACAGGGTATAGAGAATAAGTTTTGTATCTGAGTCTTTGAGGCCTTTGATCTAAATACTGAAAACATGCAGCAGTGGTCTGCTTAATTTTCCATAGAAGGACTGCCATCAAGCGGTTTTGAAGTCAAGACTAGGGGCGTCAGGCCCCTCCCACTCTCCAGTTCATTCTTGCCTTCGTACCGAACAAGTTTGATTATTGCTAGTGTAGCTTATAGATAAGTCTTTCGTGTTTTGTGTGACAGGGTGGGAGATTTGTGTGTGTACGTTTTCGTTCCCTGTCCTGTCTTGCTTTCTTTTCAAACCATTTGTTTAAATCAGTTGTTGTCCCTGGGGAATTTCTTTGGAGGGTTCTCTTTTCCCTGTGGTTTTTTCCCCAGGAAGTTGCCTTATGGCGCTTCAGAGAGACCACAGCTGCGGTTCTCTCTTTTATAGGTGGCTGACACAGCTTTAAACCGGGGCTTGCGGCTGCAGCTGCCTGTTCCCTGCCGCCGCTTTTTTCTGTACTGTTTTCCAGCTGAACGGTGATTATTGGGAGACCATGGCTACGGCTCTCCCTCCCTTTGGCGGCAGACGCAGCCTGACTCCAGGAGTTTGCGGTTGCAGCTCCCTGTTCTGTGCCGCCGTTTTTTCCTGTCCTAGAGCCTGCGGCTGCGGCTCTTTTTTGCCTTTAGAGTCCCTTTACCTCCCCGGACTAGTTCCGCGGCATTTTAAATCTCGCCGCGACTGCCTTCGGAGCCTGCGGCTGCGGCTCCTTCCCTTTACAGTTCCTTTTGCCGTTGGCTGTTCCCCCCCCCCCCCGCTGCGACTGTTCCAGCGGCTGCAGGGAATTATCTCGCAACCCTGCCTTCGGCAGTTATTTAACTGGCTGGCCTTTTAACCCATGATTAAATCTCTCAGTCCTGCAGCTATAAAGCGTCTTTCAGGCCGCTTCCCTACGACCGTTTTTTGCCGGTCTCCATTTTGAGCTCGCTGGTGCTCCTTTGTGACCGCCATTGCTTCTTCATCGCCCTGTTGGTTTTCTGATTGGCTAAAATTCCCGGCTTTTTTCACGGGCGCCATTTTATTTGTCCCTATTTTCCCACCTTTTGTGTTCAGCCTATTCAGTACAAAAAAGGGGGGCCTAGCTTACAAGGGCTGTGGTTAGCAAAGCCAAAGGCTTCAAGTCAGCTCCCACAGCGCGATCTACCCGTTGTGTGTGTACTGCAGATAGGATCCTATAGTCCTACACAGGTTCCTTTATTAAATCTGCTGCTGCTGCTGCTGCCGCTTACTACTATTTGCTCCAGCACATCTTCGTCTGTGACTGTATCATCAAGGCTGTTTGAACTATACATTCTGCCCCATCCGTGGCCGTGTACTGGACTGTTTGAACTATACATTCTGCCCCATCCGTGGCCGTGTACCAAAGCTGTTGATACTATACAAAACCTGTTTGAACTGTACATTCTGCCCCACTCGTGGCCGTGTACTAAGGCTGTTGATACTATACAAAACCTGTTTGAACTGTACATTCTGCCCCATCCGTGGCCGTGTACCAAGCCTGCCAATTCGGTACATTTTGCCCCATCCGTGGCCGTGTACCTCGCCATCTGAGCCAGTGCATTCTGCCTCATCTGTGGCCGTGTACTGAGCCTGTTTGGGTCTGTACATTCTGCCCCACCCGTGGCCGTGTACTGCACCCCTCCAGAATATACAATGGCGGAACAGCCAGTAACAGCTCAGGCAACCAAGCCTAAACAATCTAAGGCAATCAAGCACAAGCACATCAAAGCGGTTGCCAAAACTAAACACATATCCAGCCACAAATCAACTAAGAGGGCTTGCTACATTTCTGTACCGGTTTCTGAGGAGGCTGGCCAGGAACCCTTAACATCTCTGTTTAATTCTCCGACCGCATCCTCCGAGGAGGACTTTGCAGGGTTTCCTGAACAGCCAGCAGCCAGCTCTCCCCCTCCTGTATTACCACCGAGGGCACATGCCTCTTCTCAGCCTACTGAACTATCCACTTCTTTGCCCTTGCAAGCACAACCACCTTCCACACCGGGGCTGCAGCTGTCTCATGAGTTCATATCGCAACTACAGGACATGCTGTCGTTCTTTTCTCAAACACAAGCACAGGCACAAATCGCCGCCATGCCACAGCAGAGGGTTAGCAGACAACCCGATGATCTGGATCGCTATGGTCACAATGAAGCAGGTCCATCATGTTCTCCAAACCCTTTTGATATTGCCAGAGGCAGATTCATCGATGAAGTCTCTGGTGGGGAGGACCCACCTTATGCTATGCAACCTGAAGGTGACGACTGGAGTGACCAGTCGGAGCAAGCAGAGGATAACTCATAATGTCTGTTTGATACCTCCGATTATCAGCCCCTTGCTCGCAGAGTTCTTAACACCCTTGGTCTACACTCTGCACAACCTGCAGCTGCCACTCCCACAATTAAAGGGGCCAGAGTACTGAAATCTCCCGCACCAGCGGAGCACTACTTTCCAGACCCTATTGCTAAGCTGACCTACGAAGAATGGTCTCACCCTTTGCAAACACGCCGTTTTAACGCTCTTGCAGACAAACTTTACTCCTTGGCTCCGGAATTTACTAGCAAACTAGCCGTCCCTGGAGTCGATGAGCCCATATCCAGTCTGGTTTCCAGATCCCTCTTGCCGAGGGAAGGAGAGTCCCACTTAAAGGACGCCACTGAGCAGAGGCTGGGCTTTGCCTTACGCAAAAACCATGAGGCCACCGCCTTCGCCATGAGAGCTTCTGCATCAGCTTCCATCTTTTCCAGGGCAGCGATGATGTGGTTGGATGACCTCTTAGATGATCCCAATCCAGATCCTGTAGCGCTAAGGAGATCACTGCTTAAACTGCACAAGACAGCTGCATTTGTGGCCGATGCCACCCTGGATGCAAATCAGCTGGGAGCACGAGCTATGGCAGCTCAGGTAGTTGCTCGACGGACCCTCTGGCTTCATCACTGGCAAGCGGACTCTACAGCCAGAGTTAATTTATCAAGGGCACCTTATTCCAGCTCCTTACTGTTCGGCGAGGAAGCCCTAAATGCTGTGCTTGTTGACCCCAAGGACGCTCGAAAGCCTGTCTTGGCCACTGTCAGGAATGTCGAACGCAGGCCTTTCCGACGTTTCACCCCATACCGCACCACCCAGCCCTTTCGAGGAATGCGGCCCGGAGGACGTGGCCGCGAATTTCGTAATTACGATTCCCGCCCCTTCAGGGGAACCTGGAACAGACGTTTTCCGGGCAGAGGTCAGTACCAAGGGCGCAGAGGTACCTCAACGTCCTCATATAGGGGACGGTCTCGTTAGCACAAACAGTACTGACGCGATACCGGTTGGGGGTAGACTGCTCCTGTTTGGAGATCATTGGCTGCGTCTGACTCAGGTCGCCTGGATCAGAGAGCTTTTTTGTTATGGCTATGCGATCCAAGTTTTGGGCAACACCTCCGGACAAGTTTCATCCCTCCCCTTGTCCCAGGGCACCAGCCAGGCACTGCATCGTGCAGACTGCCATACATCACCTCTTGGACATAGCGGCGATAGAGCCAGTCCCTACAACAGAGAGGTCGGAAGGGGTGTACTCCCTCCTATTTGCTGTGCCCAAACGAGATCTGTCATGGAGGGCGGTATTGGACCTCAAGTTCATTAACTGTTTTGTAAAGTATCGCAGGTTCAAAATGGAATCCCTCCACTCCATTACAGAAAGCCTGCAAGAAGGAGACTTTCTGGCTTCTATCGACCTAAAGGAAGCGTATCTCCATGTGCCCATTTGCATAGCCCACAGAAGATTCCTTCGGTTTGCTTTCGGCCCCCAGCATTTTCAATATCGAGCAATGCCGTTCGGCCTCTCATCTGCCCTGAGAGTCTTTACCAAGGTGCTACTCATACTAGTGGCTTACCTCCGGCTTCAAGGGGTCCATGTCTACCCCTATTTGGATGATCTTTTAATACGGGCGAGTTCCAAGGAGCTGGCTCATCGCCATCTAATGCTCACACTCCATGTCTTGCAGGCCTATGGCTGGCTAGTCAACTTCGACAAAAGCCAACTTCAACCAACCCAATGCCTACAACATCTAGGGGCGATGTTGGACACCCTGCAGGCGACAGTGTCCTTGTCCCCAGACCGCATATCTGCCATCACAGACATCGCGTGGTCTCTGATGCACCAAACAACCGCAGATGTCATGCTTCTAGCCAGGGCTCTCGGAAAGTTGGTGTCCACCATCCATATTGTGCCATGGGCTCGAGCCCATACTCGCCACCTCCAGTGGGCTTTGTTGCCGTTTCAGCAGGACATTGCCAGCTCAAATCATTGCACAATTCCCTTGAGACCCGCACTGTGTCTTTCATTCCACTGGTGGACGAAGGTCCAACACCTTACCAAGGGCACTCCGTTCAGAGAACCCCGCAGGACTGTTATCACCACATATGCCAGTCTCCTTGGCTGGGGAGCCCACTGCAACTCCCAGTTCGTTCAGGAGGTTTGGACCACAGTAGAGCAGACTCAGAGCATCAATTGGCTGGAGCTAAAGGCTGTCCACTTAGCTCTGCTTCATTTTCAGTCTCTGTTCCCTTTGGACCGTGTTCTCATTTGAACGGACAACACGTGTGCAAAATCACATTAAAACAGACAGCACCAGGTCCCGTACTCTGCAGAACCTAGCTTACCTCATCTTCGACTGGGCAGAACAACATCTACAGTCCCTGAAAGCAGAACATCTCAGAGGGATTTGGAATGTGACAGCAGACTGGCTCAGCAGACAACAGGTTTTTCCGGGAGAATGGAAACTTCATCCGACCATTTTCCATCTTCTCCAGCGTCGGTTCGGCGTCTTCTCAGTCAATCTGTTTGCCTCCAGTCACAATTGCCAGCTCCCCAGGTACTTCGCACAATACCTGGACACGACAGCGTAAGCGGTGGATGCTCTGTCGCTACCATGGCCAGGTGGCCTATTGTACGCCTTCCCTCCAACACCACTGTTAGCCAGAACCTTGAGGAAGGCGCAGCGCAAGAGGGCACAGCGCGAGAGGGCACAGCTGGTTCTGATAGCACCATATTGGCCCCGTCGACCGTGGTTCTCGGATCTCCTTGCAATGTCGGTGATGGAGCCTTGGACACTTCCAGTCAGGCCAGACCTCCTATCCCAGGGCCCAGTATGGCATCAGGATCCCAATTGGCTCAAGCTAACAGCGTGGCTTTTGAACGGGGACATTTAAGGTCTGCTGGCCTGTCTGATGCTGTTATTGACATTATTTTGGCCTCGAGAAGACCATCTACCACTCATATATATCAACATACTTGGGTGGAATTCTCCAGGTGGTGTCAGTCCCAGCACCGCGATCCTTCCCAGGCCACAATACAACAGGTGCTGCAATTCCTTCATAGGGGCCTCATGATGGGGCTTAGACCCAACACCTTACATCGACATGCGTCCACTCTGTCATCCATTCTCTCAGTGTCCTCCAATGGTGCCACTATTGCCACACACCCGTTCATCAAACGCTTTCTGAGGGGAGCCGCTCTACGCTCACCGGCTGTAGTACATCGTTTTCCCTCATGGAGTTTGTCAAAGGTCCTGCAGGCTTTACAACGCCCTCGAGTTTCGGAATTGGGCGCATTGTCTTCTGCCCGCCATCTCTGTGTCTTCCACAAGGACTCTGTTGTACTGAAGACTGATCCTTCCTTCCGTCCCAAGGTCGATTCAGTTTTCCATTGCAACCAGGACATTATTCTGCCTTCCTTTTGTCCGAATCCTACCCATCCTCTCGAGAAGGCTTGGCATTCGTTGGATGTTCGGAGGGCTCTCAAGACCTACCTGTCTAGGACCCAGGATATACGATGATCCAAGTTTTTATTTGTATCCTTTCATCCACGTTCTATGGGGCATAAAGTAGCTAATTCCACCTTATCCCGCTGGTTGCGCGCATGTATTGCCTTAGCTTATGAGGCACTTAAGCTTCCAGTGCCAGCTAGCATAACAGCTCATTCTAGTAGGTCAGTGGCCACTACGGCTGCTTTTGCTACTAACGCTCCTGTTGCTGATATTTGTAGAGCTGCTGTTTGGTCTACCCCACATTCATTTATAAGGCATTACAAAATAGATCGTTATGCCTCTGCCGATGCCTCATTTGGCAGATGAGTGTTGCAACAGGTTCTTAATGATGATTAGGATGTGGGTGGTCCCTCCCTGTTATGGGCTGCTTTGGTACATCCCGCTTGATGGCAGTCCTTCTATGGAAAATGGACCATTGGTCTCACCTGAAGGGTGATTTTCATAGAACTGCCATCACGACCGTCCCAGATGGAGGATACCTAGATATATTTCTGGGGTTGCTTTATATATTCCTGTTACGCTATTATATGTTGATTTCCTAATGAAGTCAAGACTGCTATTACTGTTATGTTAGAGTCATATTATAATGAATATTGCTATTGTGTTATGTTCTTGCTGGTAGGCCCGTTGGCCTTTTTTCCTGCATTTTTAGATACCTCTCTTTAGACTCGCTGCAAATGAACTGGAGAGTGGGAGGGGCCTGACACCCCTAGTCTTGACTTCAAAACATTCTTGCCTTCGGACGATAGGTGGAGCTATAACCCGTTTGATGGCAGTCCTTCTATGAAAATCACCCTTCAGGTGAGACCAATGGTCCATTTAAAACACACAATATATGAATGACGTAGTGTTTTGTTTGTGGGGCTAGAGCTTGAGATAGGTACTCACAGTGCAAAGCAAAATTTACTGACTTTTTTTAGAAACTTTCCACTCAATCAGAAGTTGTTTTGTTGTTGCTGTTCATGTAATAAATGTGCTGGTGAGGTCATTCATTTGTTGTGCAGGATTGAAATGCTATTTTGCTATCACATTTTGTCAACAATCAGACCACAAGATTCTATTCCTGGTAAATGCTATTCCTCCAAATGTGTCCCCCACCACTACGAGTTCTATATGAAATACAGTTATATCAGTATCCCAGCCCCCTATTGATTTGTGTCAGTGTCCTCGCTCATGATACCTGTGGTATCGCTCAGGATGTGGTCATCATTTTAAAAGTTTTGTTTATATTAAATGTACTTTGAGAGCCTGACCCTACCACTTCATCACAAGAGCACCCACCTAACCTTTGAAAATGTAGCAAAAGTTAGCAAAGCTATTTCGTTTCTTCAATTCACAATTCATATTTATTGCCCTCTCCAGCACAGGAACACAAGTCTGCCTTGATCATCTTTTTGGTGTCAGGTTCCCCACCCCCACCCGAGGCTTTAGATGGACTGCACTGGTTTTGTTCTGCTGTTAGTGTGCTGCCTAAGCTTCCTGTAGCTTGGGAGTCGTTCTAGACTCTTCCCTTTCACTTGAGGCTCAAGTAGCCTCGTTGGCACGGAATGCGTTCTACCAACTTCGGTTGGTAGCCCAGCTACGTCCCTATCTGAGTAAGGAGGACCTTACATCGGTGGTACATGCTCTGGTAACCTCGCGTTTGGACTACTGCAATGCGCTCTACGTTGGGCTGCCTTTGAAGACAGTTCGGAAGCTGCAGCTAGTACAAAATGCGGCTGCCAGATTGTTGACAAGGACCATGCGGTCCGATCACATAACACCTGTTCTGGCACGCTTGCACTGGCTGCCAATATGCTTCCGGGCCAGATTCAAAGTGTTGGTATTAACCTATAAAGCCTTATATGGCATGGGACCACGATATCTGTTGGAACGCCTCTCCCGGTATGAACCCGCCCCATCACTGCGTTCTGCTTCGAAGGCCCTCCTCCAGGTTCCGACTCATAGAGAGGCCCGGAGGGTGGTGACAAGATCTAGGGCCTTCTCAGTGGTGGCCCCCGAACTGGAACAGTCTCCCCGAGGAGGTACGCTTGGCGCCAACACTGCTATCCTTTCGGCACCAAGTTAAATCCTTCCTCTTTCCCAATGCATTTTAACTTAAGCTATTGATTTTTCATTTGTTGTAATTGATTTTAGACTGTTTTATTGTTATATGTTTTTATTGTATTATATTGTGTATCTTAGTATTTTTGTTGTTCACCGCCCAGAGAGCTTCTGCTAGTCGGGCGGTATAAAAGTTTAATAAAAAAGAAAAAAAAAGAAAAAAAAAGTAGGTCTCTTTTTGAAAAAAAGGAAAAGTAGTGTGGTTACTTACTGCTGTACCATTGCGCATTCTTCTGATTACTTCTACACCTTATTATGTGTGAATAACGACTAGCTTTCCTGCAAAGGCAAAAATATTGTTGAGGTACATGGTGATTGTTTAGAAGGATTTTTCATCTATTTTTCCCCCCAGCATATGTAGATTTTGTTTTCTTTACGAATTCCCTTCTACTTTAAATAAATAAAAATCTCCCTCCCTCTCTGTTGTATAATTTTTACATCATTGTAACTTTTACTGTCTCTTCCAAATAAGTTGCCCTTTAATCTGAAAATCCAGTTTTGTGCATTATAGACACTATCCAGTTTAACATTTGGCCATGTCTCAGTACTATGTCATTTTTTTTTCTTGGCAGAGCTACCAAAATACTGAAGTAACATTACTGGATCACAGTGCTGAGATATTCAAAACATTACATTATCTTAGCAATTTACTGCACAGCATTAAGAACCCTCTGGGAACTCGAGATAACCCAGCACGTATCTGCAGGGATTTGCTTAACTGTGAACGTAAAGTGTCTGATGGTAAGTCCTCCATTGTCATTAAGTACTCTGAAATGAATCCTGATAATCATATCTGCTTTCCAAATAGTAGTCACCACTGGAAGCTGTTGCCAGATGGCCACCTGTGATAATTAATGCAGTTAAGTCACTAACAGCACAAACTACAAATAACACAGACCCAAGGGGATATTTTGTTTCACCCAACTTGTTAAAGGCTTTTAATGAATGGCAGGCACCAATACTAGATTCATTCTTTACCTGCATTGATAGTTCAGGAAAGATTCAAACTGAATGAAAGGAGGCAATAGTGGTCCCTATAGATAAAAAATGTGGAAAAGAAAATGTAGCAAGTTACAGACCTATTAGTTTGCTTGATGTCATTGGGGAAAACTGTGCTGGACATTTCCTAAGTTAGAGGACTAGGTAGTACCCAATAATATTCTGGCGTATGACTGTCCTAAGTGAAATAAAGGCCGGATGTGGATGTGGCCAGGGACAGCTTTGGTTTAAATTTGGGTGGGAGGCTACATGTGCCTGCTGTAGAACAAAAAGGTGGGGAAACCCCTGAAAAGCAATGATACTGTTCACAATGTTTTCCTTTTGGAAAGGAAAGGGGCTTCCCCTCTGCCTAGTGCCCACCCACCCAATCCCTTCCTCCTCCCTGCCCCTCCCCCGGGTCAGTGTTGGGCTACGACCTGGGAGACCAGGGTTTGAATCCCCACACAGCCATGGAGCTCACTGGGTGACCTTGGGCCAGTCACTACCTCTCAGCCTCACAGGAAGGCAATGATAAGACCATCTCTGAATAACATTTACCATGAAATTGGACAGCTATTCATAGGGTTACCATAAGTCAGGATCAACATGAAGGCATTCCATTTCCATTTTCAAACATGATTGCACAGAAATAACCCCACTGAACTCAAAAAGTATGCAAATGATCAAACCCACCTCCTCCCTCCTATCCCCTCCCTCTTGCCCCTTCCCTCCCCCTTCCTTTGCTGCTCCCTCTCCATCCCCATCCCCTTCCAATCCCCTCCTTCCCCCGACACTCTCTCCCCTTCCTTCTCCCCATTGTCAGTTTTACCTATCTTAAGCATGATTGCACGGGAGTAAATACCATTGAACTCTATAAGCATGCAAATGATCAGACCTGCCCTCCCCTCCCCCTTCCTTTGCCCCCTCCAATCTGCTCCTTCCCCCTTCTTCTCCTCCTCCTCCATGGTCAGTTTTACCTATCCTAACCATGATTGCATAGGAGTAAACCTTGAACTCAATAAGCATGCAAATGATCAGACCTGCTTTTCCCCTCCTTCCTCTCCCCTCTTCCTTCCTCCTCCCCCCTCCCCTCTTCCTTCTTCCTCCTCCCCTGCCAACTCCAGCACTCCCTCCCCCTGGTCAGTTTTACCTATCCTAAGCATGATTGCATGAGAATAAATCCCACTGAACTCAATAAACATGCAAATGATCAAACCTGCCCTCCCCCTCTGCCCCTCCCCATCCCCTGTGGTCTGTTTCACCTATCCTAGGCATGATTGCAGGGGAGTAAATCCCACTGAACTCAATAAGCATGGAAATGATCAATCCAATCTCAGCAAATTTGCACAGGATCCCATTTCTTATCTCCCAGATTAAAAAGCAGAGAAATTCACTAATAGGCAAAAACCCTTGTGGTTTAAGAATGTACCTATAGCCCACAGATATTTCTATCAAACTTGAAAAAGCAGGGAAATTGGGCAGCTATAGTGAATGCAGCAGGGGAACAGGAGACCTGGCGTCCTCTCTGAGATATTGTACTGCCCTACAAATTTGTCAAAATGCAAACACAATTTGGGTTGGTCTTTTTACAGTCCAATCCACTGCCAGTGTAGCTTGGAAGAATTTGGTAAAATGTGCCTCTGAGCATATGGTGAGTGGTGGCAACATCTGCAATCAGCCCAAATAATAGAAAGAAGACATGTGCTGTGCTGATCTTGTTTTAGCAGGGAGGAAGCAACATTCAGACAGTTGATATAGTTCAGATGGTCACTTTAAATACGTCTGATTTACTTTGCAATTTTAGCAAAGTTTCCTATAGGAAATCATTTCCTTTTGTCATTGCCATTATTACACAAATGTTTTTGGAGTTTTTTTAGTGTAAATTTTGCAAAGTGTTGCTGTACTTCACATATTCACAGGAACAGAAACAAAAGGAAATGATTTCCTATAGGAAACTTTACTACATCGACAAAAATATGGCAGAAAAAAAGAGGTGGATCATTAAACCATGCAGCAGGATTTTGAGCAGCTAAATAACCATTTAACTTGGCTTCTGAACTGTTGCACTGGAGTACCTGATGACAGATGGCATTAAGGAAATTCTGGTGTAGATAGTACAAACCTTCATAAGGTTGTTTCCCCCTTTTAGGATGCACACCTTAACGTGGTGAGGGGATTTGAGAGTGTTGAAGTTGAGAGCAATGCCATCAGGAGTCTAGATCAAGAGGCTAGACTCCTAGCAGGGGCACCCAAGGTGGAATGGTCAAATCTAAAACACCAGACTAAGATGCATCCAAACTCAGAGGAAGGCAATGGTAAACCACCTCTGAATACCTCTTACAATGAAAACCCCATGAACAGAGTATCCAAAATACAACACGAGATAGTGCTGGGAGATGAGACCCCCCCCAGGTCAGAAGGCACTCACCAAGCTACTGGGGAAAAACAAAGGACGAGTAGCACTGTGACTAATCATGCAGCTGGGTCAAAGCTGAAAGGAAGCCCAGAGGCTGATGTGCACAGATGCGAAAGGAGAGTCCAGAGTCGTATGACGCACACAATAGGAACATGGAATGTAAGAAACATGAACCAGGGAAAGTTAGAAATTGTCAAGCAAGAAATGGAGTGTACCAACATTACAATACTTGGCGTGAGTGAAGTAAAACGGATGGGAATGGGACATTTTCAATCAGGCAATTACAAAATACCTTATGCAGGATATGAGAAATTAAGAAGAAACTGTTGCTTTAATAGTGAGGACTGATATAGCAAAATCAATTAGGAGCTACAATGCAAGGTCTGAGCGAATGATATAAATGAGATTAAATGGGAAATGTATTAACACAACTATCATCCGAGTCTACGCTCCAATGGCAAACACAGAAGAAGAAGAATTGGAGAGATTTTATGCAGAAGTACAGGAGGAAATTGATCACACACCAAAACAAGATGTTCTGATAATCATGGGGGCTGGAATGCAAAAGGAGGGAACAAAGAAGAACTAGGAATTGTGGGGAAATGGGGCTTAAGAGACAGAAATGAAGCAGGAGAAAGACTTACTGAATTCTGTGAAGCCAATAATTTGTTTCTTGCAAACACATTTTTTGAGCAACCAAAAAGATGACTGTACATGTGGACATCACCAAATGGTTAATATAGGAATCAAATTGATTATATAATTAGGAGCAGAAGATGGAGAAATGCCATACTTTCTGCTAAAACAAGATCAGGAGCAGACTGCGGTACAGATCATGAACTGGTAACATCAAAAATCAGAGTAAAGCTAAAGAAGAGGAACAAAGCAATCATAATGCCAAAATACAATTTAAATAACATCCTGGAAGCAAATAAAGATCAAATAAGGAACACATTTGAGGTTTTAAACTTAGTTGACAGAGAACCAGAAGACCTATGGAGACATTATCAGTGAAGAATGCAAAAAGACAATACCTGTGGTTAAAAAGAGAGAAAGACCTCAATGGATGACTGAAGAAACTCTTCAAATGGTTAAAGAGAGAAGGAAAACAAAAGCAAAAGGAGATAGAAACACGGTTAGAACCGTAAATGCAACAATACAGTGACTAGTACGTAGGGACAAAGAACTACTACCATAGTTATTGTATAGAAATAAAAGAGGACAACAAAAAGGGAAGAACAAGAGCCCTATTCGAAAAGGTTAGAGAAATGAAAGAGAAATTTAAACCGAGAGTAGGGATGTTGAATAATCAACAGGGGAACACACTGACTGACCGAGATGAAATAAAAGGAAGATGGAAGCAATACACTGAAGAACTCTATAAAAGAGATACAAGGATGACAGATTCATTCACGGAGGAACCATATGATGAAGAACCAGAAATTATAGAATGTGAGGTAAAAGCTGCTGTTAAAATACTTGGAAGAAACAAATCACCAGGAACAGATGGCATACCAATAGAGTTGCTATAAGCAACAGACTGAATCTGTCCAAATCTTGACAAAAATTTGTCAAGAAATATGGAAAACTAAACAATGGCCCACAGACTGGAAGCATTCAATATATATCCCAATTCCAAAGAAAGGGTATCCCAGGGAATGCAGTAATTATCCAACTATTGCCATGCAAGTAAAGTAATGCTCAAGATTCTACAACAAAGCCTCTTACCATATATGGAGCAAGAAATGCCAGATGTCCAAGCTGGATTTAGAAAGGGAAGAGGCACCAGAGATCATATTGCAAACATACGTTGGATAACGGAATGGAGCAAGGAATTTCAGAAGAAAATCACCCTGTGCTTTATAGATTACAGCAAAGCCTTTGACTATGTAGCTCATGAAAAACTGTGGAATGCATTAAAAGAAATGGGGGTGCCACAGCATCTGATTGTACTGATGCGCAACCTATACTCTGGACAAGAGGCTACTGTCAGGACAGAATATGGAGAAACCGATTAGTTCCCAATAAGAAAGGGTGTGAGACAGGGGTGTGTTTTATCACCCTATTTGTTTAATCTGAACGCAGAACATATCATACGGAAAGCAGGATTGAACCAAGATGAAGAAGGTGTGAAAATTGGAGGGAGAAATATCAATAATTTAAGATATGCAGACGATACCATACTACTAGCAGAAACCAGTAATGATTTGGAATGAATGCTGATGAAAGTTAAAGAGGAAAGCACAAAAGCAGGACTACAGCTGAACATCAAAAATGCTAAAGTAATGACAACAGAAGATTTATGTAACTTTAAAGTTGACAATGAGGACATTGAACTTGTCAAGGATTATCAATACATCGGCACAGTTATTAACCAAAATGGAGACAATAGTCAAGAAATCAGAAGGCTAGGACTGGGAAGGGCAGCTATGAGAGAACTAGAAAAGGTCCTCAAATGCAAAGATGTATCACTGAACACCAAAGTCAAGATCATTCAGACCATGGTATTCCCAATCTCTATGTATGGATGTGAAATCAATTCATTTGAAATGTGTTGGAGGAGAGCTTTGCGCATACGATGGACTGCAAAAAAGACAAATAATTGGGTGTTAGAACAAATTAAACCAGAACTGTCACTAGAAACCAAAATGATGAAACTGAGGTTATCATACTTTGGACATATAATGAGAAGACATGATTCACTAGAAAAGACAAGAATGCTGGGAAAAACAGAAGGGAGTAGAAAAAGAGGAAGGCCAAACAAAAGATGGATTGATTCCCTAAAGGAAGCTACAGACCTGAATTTACAAGATCTGAACAGGGTGGTTCATGACAGATGCTCTTGGAGGTCACTGATTCATAGGGTCGCCATAAGTCGTAATCGACTTGAAGGCACATAAAAGTGAATTTTTATTAATTTCAAAGCCTTTTTATTGGTCAATGTCATATGATAATGAAGACAGACTTTTGTATTTCAAATAGGAGGTTATATTCTGTTTCTATTTTGGGTGCATTAACAATTGAATCTGAAACTGCAGTTTGATGTAAAATCAGACTGATTACAATATGTTGCTACTTCAGCAATGACTCTAGCTGTTGGAAAAAAGAGGATGCATGTTTTCAGCCTGCTCTGTTTAAACCACTTTATTTAAGGCAAGGTGGGCATGGTCAATTAAAAACATAGAGCACACCTAGAATTTTGATGTAAAATTAGATTGATTATAATACGTCGCAACTTAAGCAATGACTCTAGCTGTTAGAAAAAACAAACTTGGCCTGCATGTGTTCAGCCAGCTATTCAACCACTCCACTTAAGGGTAGGCATGGTCAATTAAAAACATAGACCACACCTAGAAATTTGCTAGAATCTATTTCACTTCCCACTGTTTTATCTTGTGCAAACTGAGACACTCCTTAGGTTCACTGGAGACTATTCTGTGTATGGAGACTATTCTGCAAAATAGTCAGTGTCATTATTTCACAATTGTTTTTTGAGGTGTTTTAGTGTAAATTATGCGAAGTGTTGCTGTACTTCACATATTCACAGAAAGAAGCAAAAGAAAATAATTTACCATAGGAACAAACTAAAATTGCAAAGTAAGACAAACATTTAAAGTGTGGTGTAGTGGTTAGAGTGTTGGACTACGACCTGGGAGACCAGGGTTTGAATCCCTACACATCTATGAAGCTCACTGGGTGACCTTGGGCCAGTCAATGTCTCTCAGCCTCAGAGGAAGGCAATGGTAAACCACCTCTGAATACTGTTTACCATGAAAACCGTATTCATAGGGTCGCCATAAGTTGGGATCGAGTTGAAGGCAGTCCATTTCCATTTTTTTTTATCTGAACTATATCGTCTTCATATTGTTGCTACCTCCCTGCTAAAACAAGATCAGCACAGCACATGTCTTGTTTCTGTTATCTGGGCTGATTGCAGGTGTTGCCACCACTTGCTCAGAGGCACGTTACCAAATTCTTCCAAGCTACACAGCAAGTGGATTGGACTGTGAAAGACCAACCCAAATGGTGTTTTCATTTTTACAAATTTGTAGGGCAGTACAATATCTCAGAGAGGAGATCAGGTCTCATGCTCCCTTGGTGCATTCACTAGAGCTGCCCAATTTCCCTGCTTTTTCAAGTTTGATAGAAATACCTGTTGGCTATAGGTCCATTCTTAAACCACAAGGGTTTTTTGCCTGTTAGTGAATAATACTCAAACTCTGTATGTAGTTTTCCCTTTGATACTATACAGAGAGTGTGGTTTGAGGGAAAAATTGAGGAACTGTAAATAGATAATTACTTAAGAAGGCTGGTCTGGTCTGCTCTGGTGTGCTCTGGTCTGGTGGCACCTGAGGCCACCCCCTTGCTGAAGCTAAGCAGGTCTGGTGTGGTCAGTGTCTGGATAGGAGACGACCTGGGAACCATATGTATGCTGTCTTGGGTTCTATGATTAAAGAAAGGTAGGATATAAATGTATTTAATTAATAAATAAATAATAGGTTTTACTCATTGTATACATATACCAAACAAAAACTTCTTTAACTAATTTACCATATAAATTTAACTAATGTATCATATATGCTTTCTTCTGGGTTTAATTTATTTTATTCCTTCATTTATAATTCATCTTTCCTCTAAGCAGTTCAAGGTGACATACATGGTTGTCCCCATTTTATCCTCACCACAACCCTGTGAGGTAAGTTAGACTAGGAGATAGTGATTGGCCCAAGGTCACCCAGTGAGCTTCATGGCTGGATGTGATTTTGAACCCGGGTCTCCCAGATGCTAGAACAGTCTCTAATCGCTACACTAGTGCTCTTTACTTTGTGTTCAGATATTACTTCATAATGAGTGGCACAAATCTGAAGCCATTTAACACATATTTTCCCATGCAGTCTGCCCATCTGTTCACAAAGCACTTAAGGCATTGCACAGTCATTATTTTATTTAAGAAATTATTGCAGACTTGTAAAGTTTTAGTTGTGTGTATATACAATTTTTATTCTTTGAAGGACATGCGTTCCTCTAGCAATGAACCACTCATCTACAGTGCAATTCTTTAAATTCATCTGGATTTTTAAATTCATGCTGGATTAGGCCAAATGGCCATGTAATCCAGCATCCTGTTCTCACAGTGGCCAACCAGATGCCTGTGGGAAGCCCAAAAGCAGAACCTAAGTACAACAGCACTCTGCCCTCCTCTGGTTTCTAGCAACTGGTATTCAGAAGCATACTGCCTCTGACAGTGGAGACAGAGTAGAGCTATCACGGCTAGTAGTCACTGATAGCCTTATCCTCCATGAATGTGTCTTTTAGAGCCATCCAGGTTGGTGGCCATAACTGCCTCCTGCGGCAACAAATTCCATAGTTTAATGATGTGCAGTGTAAAGAAATACTTTCTTTTCTTTGCCAGCTATCTGGGGACTTGGTTATTTTGAGGTTCTGTTTTCAGGTTGGAAGGTTGCTGCCCCTGCAGCAAGGTTCCCCTCTCCTACATTTGAATGGATGTCCTGCCACTGTTTCAGGATTGGGCTAGCATGAACATTGTCCTCTAAAAGACAAATTATTCTCACTGCCTTGTACAACCCTTTGGCTGTTGTCACTGTGAAGCCAATTGAACAAAGGAGAGAAAACCTTGCAAAACTTTTTAGTACACCTTTTGTTACTCCTAATTCTCTCAACTTAGTTGAGCCCAAGCTCTTATCAACTTCCCCCCTCCCTCCCTATCTTGGAAGTTGGAAACATAAGGACAGAAACTTTTGTTTTTCTTTCTAAAAAGCATTTAATATTTTAAATTTGTTTTAAAAGCTAAGGATTTAAGCTGGAAAGAACAGGTATTTTAGAATTTTTTGCCTTTTCCTTCCCCAATTGATAGGAAAATACTGGATTGATCCAAATATTGGATGTCCTTCTGATGCCATTGAGGTTTTCTGCAACTTCACTGCTGGTGGCCAGACATGCTTATCACCTGTCTCTGTGGCTAAGGTATATTGGTCTCTTCTATGAGACCCACATCTTTTGATTTCCACTTACGTCTTTTTACAGAACCTCACTGTATGTTTATTACAGCTGAAATGTCCTGAGAGTTTGTTGACATTGGATAAAAATCAAATAGTTGTGTTGCTACATCTGAAAAGCATTAAACTAAAACACTACATTAGGGCCACCGAGTATTGCTAATGCAATATGCAAACATTTTGGAGCTAAACTTTACATTACTTGCATCCTTGTGCAACATCAGTGTGATGGCCCCTTCACTGATCGCCAAGCATCCTTAGGAGAGGGTGCCTTGCAGCAGAAAAGGGATGGGGGGGGAAGTGTGTTTAACCCTTCTCCCACCAGCTGCTGTTCTCCCTGCAGGGTTGAATTTCTCCCCCTTAAAAATCCCCGTTCCTCGCAGCTGTTTTTCTCCCTGCAGCGTTGCATCTCATGTTTGCAAAACAAATCAGGTTCAGACCACTAGCAAGGAGGAGTCTTTATAAGGAAGGATAGACTGTTAGGCTAATGTTATACGTAGCTGCAGTGAAACATGCAGTTTGCCCATGAGCTAGCAGCCTGTTCCTTAGACTGGATGTCCAAAGGGGAAAGAAAGGGAAAAAATGATGTTTCTGAATGATTACATGATGGTAAGCACCACTTATTGTTGTCAGCAGCAGTCTTAACACTGAAATGCAAGTGGTTCTGTATGGCAAGTTCCTTATTAATAGAGCAATTCACATTCCAGGAGGCCAGCAGAAAGTTCCAGGGAATCCTTCTCCTGCTTGGGAGCCGTCAGCCTGGTTGAATGCTGGCTCCATTAGGAGCCACACGCACAAACCGGCGGGGAAGTGCCGGCTCCAACAAACAGGCCTCCCAGGGAGTAAGCTCTCCCTGTAGGCCACAATCGGAAATAATTAAAGATTATTTTACTGCACCAGCCTTTTGACCAGTGGAGTTTGCAGGGGGATTGGGACCCAGGGGAGGTCTCTGAACATGAGGAGGATCTCGCATAAGTCCCCCCCCCTTGCAGATCTGCCCCCGGAATGCCCTGTTTTCAGGGCTTCTGCCAGCTTCCACCAGCCCTCCATCCACAGGGCTGGCTGTACCCGGTGGTGCCAGCAGGCTCCTGCAGTGCCGCAGGTCAGCCGCAGTGGAGGGCTGCTGCCAGCACAGCCAGAGATCTGCAGCATCCAATTCACCCCAGCCGGTGGAAAGGTGATTTGGATTGCACCCTAAGTTCTCAAGTTACACAGAGTACAGAACCTTCATTATTAATACAATGATAGTGATTATTCAGTAATTTCTGTTGTTCACTGTGTCACTGAATCCTGGCTCCCAAAATGGTTGATTTAATGGAAAAACTGTAAAAAAGATGGGGAGTGCCATTAAAATGCTGTTATACCCTAGCACACAAACTAAAGCACAAAACCATATTGTACACAGCTGAAGAAACGTTGGAAAACACTAGCAAAGTGTCAACGCAAGGCCATAAGTAGGACCCATATGGGAGTGATATCTTGAAGAACAGGCATTCCTTCAAAGAATGTAATCTTATTTTCTCCATTCACATTATGAACTGCATGCTGTAATCTTCCTACTTATATTTATATTGTGCAAGCTTTTTGTAAGGAGGACATATTTCTGTGCAGAGTAATATGCATGTTTTGTCTAAATAATTTACTTTAACAGATTAAATGTCAATAGTTTGTTATACCAGTGGAAAGAAATGTTTATTAAGCATTTGTAAAGGTATTTCTAAACTGCATGGGTTCATCATGCTTTTGTGGCTGTGAAGTAGTCTGATTTTCTGTACTAATGTGTGTTTTGTTAAAACAGTTGGAGTTTGGCATTGGAAAAGTACAGATGAACTTTCTTCATTTACTGAGTTCAGAAGCAATCCATTCTATCACAGTTCACTGTCTAAACACCCCAGTGTGGGGGACTAATGAAATACGTGCTCAGAGGCCATTCGTGAGCTTCAAAGGATGGAATGGCCAAATGTTTGAAGGAAACACTCTGCTTGAACCACAAGTGCTTCTAGATGAATGCATGGTAAACCACCTACTGGCATTATTAAAATGTACAATGAAAGTAGTGTTTAGTTTTAATTAATATAGATAGGGTTCAAGCTCTGGATGTTTACTTTACCCACTACTACAACACTTAGGTTAAGATTTTCCTCAAATGAAGCTGATACTTATTTCATAAAGAATGCTAATACACACATGCGAAGTCAAAATGTACTGTACATATTATGACATGTCTTGACATGTGTCCTAAAGCTCAGAGTAGCTGTGGTGCTGCAGAGAATCTCCACTTTTTTTTAAGCATCAGATTCTAGGAACCTACAGCATTATTCTTAATTATTCATTGATTCTCTTTAGAGAAGCTTCTATACTATTCTTCACCCCATGGTCACTGGGCAGGTTACAGCATTTCAAGTACATACACCAGACGTAGCTAGCTTGGTGCCCTTCAGTTGTTGCTGGACTAAAATGCCCATCATCCCTGACCATTGGCTGTGCTGACTGAGGCTGATGGGAGTTGTAGTCTGACATCTGGAGGGCACCACACTGGCTACCCCTGATCAAACCATATTTAGAATCCCAGTGCCCTAAATCATTGGTGGCCAATATTTGGGGCTAGTGTGCTACAGGTCAAGTCCAAAGTACGAAATAGCTACAGTGCCTCTCTCTTGCATGCATGCGTGCATGCACACGCACACACTATCATCTGGTGACTTGGAACAATTTTGACTCTACCAGAAAGCAAGCAAGACCCTCCGTGGCACAGAGAGGTAAGCGGCGGTAACTCAGGCGAAGCTCTGCTCATGGCCAGATTTCGATTCCAACGGAAGGAGGAAGTCGAATCTCCGGTAAAAGGGGTTGAGGTCCACTCAGCCTTCCATCCATCCGTGGTCGGTAAAATGAGTACCCGGCATATGCTGGGGGGTAAAGAAAGGCCAGGGAAGGGACTGGCAATCCCACCCCATATATACGGTCTGCCTAGTAAACGTCGCAAGACATCACCCTAAGAGTCAGAAATGACTCGCACTATAAGTGCAGAGACACCTTTACCTTTTAGAAAGCAAGCATTAGTGTTGCATAGGAAGGATAAAGAGGAATACAGAGGTCACGAGACCTTCTGCTCTAGTGCACATGTGCCAGAAATGCCAACTACTTCTGCTACTTAAACATGTGCACCTGTGCCAAAGATGGGCCTCGCATGTCCCAAATCAACGACAGAACTCAAAATGTTTTTTTAAAAATCGGAATGTTTGATACTGTTTCATGGAAACTTGGAAGAGCTTATCCCCCCCCCCAATGCCTATTGGATCACCTATGGTTTATGAACAAGATGTTACACTCCCAATACTTCATGCTTTTTATTTGAGAAAGCCAAGAAATATCCATTTACACAAGATCTGGCCTTGTCATCAATTGTTCTATGCAACTCTCAGATAAATGTGCAGATCAGTGGCAGGATGATAAGCCCTTAAAAAGCTGGAAGCTGTGTAAAGGAGGTGCAAAAATGCTACCAAATTAGTATTTTACATTTGCTTAAATTTCTTGCAATTTCCACACACAGTTCTTACATTTATGATGTATTATATTTATATCCTAGCCTTACTCCAAACAGCTCAGGTTTACATATATGAGGATATCCCATTTTATCCACACAACAGTCCTGTGAGGTAGATCAGATTGAATGACAGTAGTTAGACCAGGGTCAGTCAATGAATTTAATCATACAGGAATTTGAAACTAGATTTCTGCAGTTCTATTCCCTATCCACTAAATCACACTGGCTCTTTATGATTTTGGTAAATGTAGACTGGTGATATAAAAAATAGGCAGTGTAAAGTTACTGAAAAATGCAGTTTTTCTGTGAGGTTCTCTGAGATCTCTCTTCTGTAGGAAACTATGTAGTGTAGACCAGTGGTTCCCAACCTTTATGAGTACTGGACCCCTTTTGTAAGCTCAAAAAAATTTGTGACACCACCCCCACACACACTAATTGTAATTTTAGTCTCTTTTAATGGAAAAAATGGTGCGTGGCAAAAATCACATCTCCAAATATCCCTTTCTATAAAAAGCTCCCTGCAAACAGGGAGGTGTTGCTTTCTTTTCTTAATACAAAGGTCCAATCAAATTGGTATCCCTGTCCCCCCACACACACAGTCTGACAATGTACAGTCCTGTCTCCCAACACCAGTGGGTTACAGTGTTGGGTTAAGATCCAGGTTCAAATCCCCACCCAGTCACAAAGCCCACTGGGTGACCTTGGACCAGACATTTGCTAGATAGTGCTGGAGGACATTCCTCAGTAGGGATGACTCCTCCTACTGGTCGTGACAGGCAGGGTCTCTAAGCTTCTTTGTAGCCTCTCCTGTGGGAGGAGTTGTCCCTCTCTCCAGACCGGCCCTGCCTGCGGTCAGTGAAGGTCTAGAGTTAATCTCTCCTCTCTATTAGAGCTTCTTTCTTTCGCTTTCTGATTCTTCCTCTTAGCGTTTTTTCTTATGCTAATTTTCCCCTCTCCTTACGTTGGTTTTATTCCTCCCTGCCTGTTTCCTTCTCCTTCCCTACCTTCACTCCGTGGGGCTGGGGTTTGTGAGGCTAGGCTGAACCCGGCTGGGTTCACAGGCGTCGGAAAGGAGGCCGAAGAAGGGCAGAGCGCGGCTAGCTGCAGCATACCAGCAGAGCAGCAGCCGCCCAGACGGGAGTCTGTCGCCTCGCTCCGCGGAGCCGCGTTTCTGCAACCCTCGCGTTCAGCGGGATCGCGGCTCCTGGCTCCCCCCCCACTTCACCAAAGGCTTGCCTCGTCGTGGGAGAACGTCTCAGCAGGGGGTTGAGCGGCGCCCGCTAATGTGGCTCGCCTGTAAAGTGATTCCCGCGCTTTTCCCTCAGCGTCAGGGAGTCAAGGCCGCCATATTATGGCCTCACCCGCTTCCTCTCCGCCTTCCCGCCAAGAGCCCTGCCACGTGGGGAAGGCAAGGGACCTAGAGGACTCTCAGCAATCAGTCTTCTCTCCGTCCCAGAGCATAGACAGCGGGGGGATGAATCTCCTAGATGAAGGTATGGATGTTTTTCCCCCCCACTCTGTTTCCCAAATTTATGACCTGGGTTAAAGAGCTCATTGCTTCTGAAGTCAGTGGCTCTCTCTCACACGCACGTAAAAGTAAGAAGCGCAAACATTTGAGGAAGCGTCTCCACAGGGGAAAGCGGAGGCGCTTATCCTACTCCACAGGCTCCAGCAGGGAGGACAGGCATAGCAGCTCATCTTTAAGAGACAGCCACTCCAGGTCCTCTTCCCTTTCCAATCAAGACATGAGGCGGGGGGGCTCACCCCCACCCTCCTACATTTTACACAGTGAGCCAGCTAAGGATGCACCCAGGGGTGACAAGGAGCACCTGAGTCATAGCGCGTTGGGGGGGTAGCAAGGCGTTCCTCCCCACAGACTCATGCAGGTCCCTCATCCTCAATGGTTCGGGATCGGCAGGCATAGGCACAGTCGCCCAGGCAGGCTCCTGTGCCACAGGTGGTACTATCAGATTCTGAACTACTTGAGCAGGACAGGGAAGAGGGGGAGCTTTCGGGTGAGGAAATAGAAGTCACCCAGATGCAACCCAGACTCTTTGCTCCAGAGGTTTTTCAGCCGCTCCTTTCCAAGGCCCGCAGAGTGCTACAACTGCCAGAGGCTGAGGCGGGAGGCGATGCACCCACTCAGTCAGCCTCGGCAGGTGCAAAAAAGGCCTTCCCCTCCATGGACACTAAGCAGGTTTCAGTTCCCTTTCCCCAGGCGTTTGATGACGTGTGGGATGCTGAATGGTCATCACCATGCAAACCAAAGCCACCTGCCAAGTGGGCAAAGAAACATTACGTCTTTGCCGACAGGATCATAGCAAGACTGCGTTTTCCCACAGTGGACCCGCCTATTGCTGCTCTTGCTAGCTCTGCAGTGATCCCAACAGAAGGGGAGGGGGGGCCTAAGGACCAGTGCGACAAGCGAGTTGAAGGGGCTCTTTGCAGGAGCTTTGAGGCAGATGCAGTAGGCTTCAGAGCCGCAGCCACTTCCTCAGTTTTCTCCAGAGTGGTTTTTATGTGGGCTGAAGAGTTTGGGGCATGGGACGATGTCCCAAAATTTGTAAAGGATGGGTTAAAGAAAATGGCGTACGCCTCGGCCCTGTCAGCCGACGCATCCATGGATGCCCTACAGTTTGCAGCGCGCTCTATGGCTGCCTCCACCGTGGCACGGCGTAACATTTGGCTCAGGCAGTGGCCTGTGGACTCAGAGTCACAGACCCGCCTCACTGCCCTACCTTTTTCAGGTTCTAAGCTGTTTGGGGAGCCTCTAGAGGCCCACCTGGTGGAACCTAGGGACAAGAAGAAAGCACTCCCTATGGCCAGAAGAGAGGAACGGAAGGGCAGGCAGAACCAGTTTTTTTGTTCCTCAAAACAGCTCTCTAGATTTCGCAGTCAGCATTCCAACAGGCTTCGCTGGGACAGACAAGACAAAGGGGGTGGACACGCTTCCTCCTCTAAACCGGGAGGCACCCCATTCTCCTCAGGGAGGAACCAGAAGGGAGTCCAAAAGGGCTCCTCCTCCTGACTGGCGGTTGCCAGAGGCCTCTCGCGGAGCGGGAGCAAGGCTTCTAGAGTTTGCCCCCTGCTGGAGAGGCATCACCTCAGACAAATGGGTGCTGGACACGGTGTCCATGGGATATGCTATAGAGTTTCTTCGCATTCCACACAACCGGTTTCGACCCACCCCAAGGTCTCGAAGGCCGGAGAAGCACCTGCGCTACCTGGAAGCTATCCAGCACCTGCTGAACATCCGGGCAATAGAGCCAGTAGTTCCCTCAGAGAGGAACTCGGGTATATTCAATTTTTTTTCTTAGTCGACAAAAGGAATGGCTGACCTCTGTGGACCTCTCCGAGGCGTATCTACACATTCCAATCTGCAGACAACAACAGACACTTCCAGTACAGGGCCTTGCCGTTCGGCCTTTCCTCAGCACCAAGGGTTTTCACCAAGGTACTGGGGGTTCTGGTGGCACATCTCAGAACAATGGGGATATGCGTGCATCCCTATCTGGATGACATCTTGGTGAGAGCACCATCCTGGGACCAGTCACACACAGGTACCCATCTCACTGTATCATGGCTCCAAGGGCTGGGCTTCATAGTGAACTTGGAGCAGAGCATGCTGACCCCATCCCAAACTATTCCGCTCTTGGGGGCGATCCTGGACATGCAACATTTCCGCATGAGGCTCACCGAAGATAGGGCTTTGAGACTTCAGCTGTTGCTTCAGGAAGCAGTTGCTGCACCAGCATTGGACCTGATGAGGCTAACTCGGCTTTTGGGGTCCATGGTGTCGGCATACGACCTAGTTCAGTGGGCCCAGTTTCACTCAAGAGCTCTACAACAGATCTTTCTGCCCTACCAGGAGGCAATTCTCCTACGACACAGACGCTCGGTCTCCATGCCTCCAACAATACGGACAGAGCTCCGGTGGTGGCTGGAACCTCAGAGGTTGGCCCACGGAGTCAGCCTGGAAGATCCTCCACGCATAATCATGAGCTCAGATGCGAGCTTGTACGGATGGGGGGCTCACCTGGACCATAGTGTAGCCCTGGGGACATGGTCTGCAATGGAGGCGGAGCTCAATATAAATATATTGGAGTTACAGGCCATCAGACTGGGGCTACAGGTCTTCGCCCCAGAGATCAAGGGGAAGCATCACCGCATACGCACCGACAACTCATCGGCGAAATCTTATGTCCACAGACAAGGGGGCACGAGATTGAAGGGCCTAATGCTCGAGGCGGAGCGCCTGTTCAAATGGACGTAGAGGCATCTTGCCTCGCTGAAGGCCGAACACCTGGCGGGCACAAACAACTTTGTAGCCGACTGGCTCAGCAGGACAGCCATCAAGAAGGCAGAATGGCAACTGAACCCAGAAGTTTTCCAACAGGTGGTGCGCAGGTGGGGAGAACCAGTAGTGGATCTCTTTGCCACACCCGTAAACACACAGCTAGACAGGTTCTTCACAAGAAATCCGTGTCACCAGGCTCGGCACAAACGCACTAGTCACACCGTGGCCACAAGGCCTCCTGTATGCCTTTCCTCCGTTTGGGCTGATACAACGCACGATCCAGCGGGTTTGGACCTTGAAGGCGGAATTTATTATAGTGACACCCCATTGGCCTCGACGTCCCTGGTTTCCGGACCTACTGAACATGTCAGTCAAGACACCCTGGCAGGTACCCTCTCAAACGGATCTTCTGATTCAGGGACCAGTCTGCCATCCTCGACTAGAGCTGTTCCGGCTAACAGCTTGGAGACTGAGCGGTTGTGGTTGAGCGGTAAGGGCTTTAAGGGGAAAGTGCTTGACACGCTACTGGCCTCGCGTAGACAGTCCACGAACTGGGTTTACTCGTCCACGTGGAAGGTTTTCTTGTCCTGGTGCTCTGCAAATACAGTGGAACCTTAGTCTCGAGACATCAGGGGTCCCCTAGGGTTCCTCCAGTCGGGCCTAGATAAGGGTCTGAGCGCGACCACAATCAAGAGACAAGCTGCAGCTCTTAGCAGCATTTTGTTATGCCTGGGGGGGCCCCTGCTTTCCTCCAACCCATTCCTTAAATGTTTTTTTTTTAAGAGGGGTGACGCTGGTTTCCCCATCAATGATTCACAGGTTTCCAAACTGGAACCTTACCTGGGTGCTGACGGCGTTGACAGGACCGCCATTTGAACCGATGGCTACCTGCTCTCTGAACCTCTTGACATTCAAAACAGTTTTTCTGGTTTCCATTACATCGGCCCGCAGAGTTTCCGAGTTGGGGGCATTATCTTTGGACCCTCAACTGTACGTGTTCCACCAGGACAAGGTGGTCCTCCGACCAGACCCGGCATTCCTACCTAAAATCAATTCTGTTTTCCATAGGTCGCAGAAAGTGGTTCTCCATTCTGCCCCGCTCCCTCCTGTGCCCAGGAACGTAGGTGGCACTCAGTTGATGTGAGGAGGGCTCTTCGTTTCTACCTGGATCGTACCTTAGAGTTCAGGAGGTCTGAGGCCCTCTTTGTGGCCTTCTCTGGGAAATCAAAGGGGTGTAAGGTAACAACCTACTCTATCTCACGCTGGCTCAGAGCGGCTATAGCACATGCATATGAAGCTCTGGGTAGGGAACCTCCATTGGGTACCACAGCACACTCAATTAGGGGGGCAGCGGCTTCAGCAGCGTTTAAGGGGGGTTCCCCATAATGGATATCTGTAGGGCGGCTACATGGGCTTCTCCACAAGCTTTTATCAGGCACTATAAAATGGACTCATTCTCATCAGCTGATGCTGCATTTGGCAGGAAGGTGCTCCAGAAGGTGTTGCCTCCTAGCTAGAGGAATCCCACCCGGAGTCCTAGTACACTGCTCTGTCATATCCCTACTGAGGAATGTCCTCCAGCACTATCTAGCAAAAATGGAAATTTTACTCACCGTGAATTTCTATTTGTAGATAGTGCTGGAGGACATTCCACCCACCTCTCATTCCTCTGCTTCAACCTTCTGGAGCGGGAGGGGGAGTTGGGGCTTCTGCCAGCGCCTTACATTTGCACACGTTGTTTAGTATTGTGTGTTTCCCTTCATGTGTGACCTGTCTTCCAGCACGTTGGTTCCGTGTTGGTCTGTCGCTTTTCTTCAGCTTCTCCTGGTATAGGCTTCCACTCTAGGGACGTCTGGGAAGATGTGGATATGGGGCCTGAGGAGGGTTCCTGGCTCTGTCAGTTCAGTCTGGAGAGAGGGACGACTCCTCCCACAGGAGAGGCTACAAAGAAGCTTAGAGACCCTGCCTGTCACGACCAGTAGGAGGAGTCATCCCTACTGAGGAATGTCCTCCAGCACTATCTACAAATAGAAATTCACGGTGAGTAGGACTTCCGGGAAGGGTGACTTAGCCTGTGCCTGCTTTTGAGACGGGCTCCTGCCTCAAAAGAAGCTTATTCAGATATATCAGTCAGTTTTTTCTTTTTTTTTTGACTGATTAAACTTCTCCCGGGTAGGGAGAAACGAAGAGATTAACCTCAAAGCCTATTTTTGTTGGGACGACCAGATCTCATTAATTTATGGGACGAGGTCTAGCCGACGAAGGTGGGACGGATTTTCAACAGCAAGCTCTATCTGTTAAAGCGAAAGTTCATCTTATCTTCTAAGAGAGAACGTACTAACAGGCAAGCACCCTTCTTTCTATATTTTTCTTTTACTTGACTTAAATTGTTGCTGTTTAAAAGAGATTTGCCAGATTGATCGGTTTTTGACATCTCACTGGGGAGCCGTAACTTCTCTCTGCTACGCACTAATTAATAGCTTATCTCTGTTTTTGTTGCAAAAAGCTGTCCTGGATTTGCATTCTAAAGATACACACAGAAGAGGGATTTCTATTCCAGATTTTTATTTTGAAAAATATTATACTGTTTTGAGACTACTCTCTTTTTGGTCTATTTTATTTTGACGAATCTGTTTCTTGACGATTGCCATTAATTGCTTCGATCCTGGGAACTGCATTTTGTTTACTTAACTATTGGAGAGATAAGGCTGTCTGCTCTGTTTATACTGTGATGTCACCAAGTTTGGAGTATTAACCCAATTGTTGCTGAAATAAGAAGTGGTTTTCCTATATTTTTCTTTTAAAATGGCAATTAAGAAAGTGGCTGAGAATCTGGAAATAACTATGTTTCAGAGAATAATGAATGAGATTGAGATAACGAAAATTGAATTGAGTAAAATGAAGCAGGAGATTAAAGATATAAGGGTCCCTGTGAGAGAGGTGACCCTGGAAGGGGTCCCTGTGAGAGAGGAGACCCCGGAGATTGGAATAGGGGTCCCTGTGAGAGAGGAGACCCTGGAGACTGGAATAGGGGTCCCTGTGAGAGAGGAGATCCCGGAGATTGGAACAAACGTGGAACAGGAACAAGATTTGGAGTCTATGGACTTTAGAAATAAAATCTATTGTTTGGAACTTAATGTTATCTCTGAAGAAATTAATGAAGATTCTAGAGATAAAGTTATCAATGGCATGGATTATCTTCTGGACTGGAATGATGTGATGGAGCCCAATATAGAGAAAATCTATGGAATTAACTGCAGCCATGTGACAATGGAAAAACTTTTAAGAGATGACCCAGTGTATTTTGAAAAAAAGAACAGAGATATGATTTTACAGCAGTATTTCAGCAACTTATTCAGAATGGATGGCAAGAAAATATTTGGGATAGAGGTAATTCCCATCAGACTCTTATTATATGACTATGGCTTTGACAGCAAGATTATTATGGAATACTGATAATGGAAGATTGGATATTGAAATTACTGGACTTAACAAGACTACTGAAGATGGAAGATGGAAAATGGAACTAATAGAGATAATAGAACAATGGCTACTGAAATTACTGAACCTAACAGATTCTGATGTGATGGATTAATTGAAATGTTTATTTTGACTATGGTTATGACAATAAGATTATCATAATTAGTAATGAGATGGATTAATCGATATGCTTATCTGGAAAAAAAAAATTGATAGATATATTTCTTAAAGAATTGAAACCTCTCTTTGACTTTTTGTGGAAAGAATAAAGTAATGTTTATGAGATTTGATGATTAAGTAAGATAACTACTGGAGGAAAGTGATTTTATAATATGACTTAAGAGACAGGATTGCTATATATTATAGACTTATAACTGATTTGATCTTTGACAAATGGGAAGTCAATATTTTACTCTTTATTTTTTATTTTTGTTTTTTTTTTTTTTTCTCTTCTTTTCTTTTTTTCTTTTTGTTTAACTGTTTTTGATTTTGTTTTTTGTCTTTGAATGTTTTGTGATTTTGTCTTGTATGTTTTATGAAAATCTGAATAAAAATTATTGAAAAAAAAAAAAAGAAATTCACGGTGAGTAAAATTTCCATTTTCTCTCAGCCTGACCTATCTCACAGCGTTTGTGTAAGGATAAAATGGAAAGTGGAGGGACCATGTGCACCACCACCTTGAGCAACTTTGAGGAAAGGTGGGATATAAATGCAACAATAATTAATTAAATAAATACATGTCAGCTGCAGTATGTGGACCCCAGCCTCTGCCAACCAGCTGAGATTATTATTATTATAAAGAAGAAGAAGCAGTGGTAGTGGTGGGGATGCTAGATTGAGAAGACAAAAGGATGGATAGATTGAGGAGGAAGTTAGTGCTTTCAGGTCTTGGGATGAACACCAGAACTGATGACTTGGTTAGCATGCACTTAGGGAATGAGAGTGGAGCAGAAAACAGAACAGCACACGTATATACATAAACACACTTGATCCTCCAGCAAACACCTGCAGGCGTGCATGCATTTGGGCACGTGGGAGGCGTGAAGCCCTCAACTGCTGTAGCATCTTGGAGAGAGAGATTGGGGGTGCAGAGTGTAGGTGGAAGAAAGGGGGGATGTTGGCACACACACTTAGCCTCAGAGATGGGGGGGCAAGCAAATCCTGAGCTTCTTAACTGCTCCTTGGCTCCATCTAGGCCAAAGGTGAGATCTGGGTGGTCTTGCAAATAAGAATAATTTTTAAAAGGAGGTGGAAACGAAGCAGGAGCCGAGAAAGACAGGGAGGCTGGCTCCCAAGAAAGAAAGGGGAAAGCAGCCTTTCCTTGCAGCCTTGCTTCTTTTTGCTTCAAGAAAAGCCCTCTCATCTCGTTCTGAGCAAGGGCGCCATCAGGAGCAGTAGTGCAAGGAGCTGGTAGCTGGTGATAGTAATCGTCTCTTATTCCTGGTACCTTCACCCGCAGCCTCCTTTGGCATCTGCCACGTGTTTTATAGACAGATGCCTGCCCTTGGTGCGCCTGAAAGAAGCTCTGGCCCTTCAGCAAAAGTCTACCCCTCTCGTTTGGAGCAAGGGGGAGGTGTCATCTGCAGCGGCAGTGGGGAGCAGACAGCCTCCAGGCAGTGAAGACTTTTGTAAAAATAATAATAAATACTTCATTTCTTTGCTGTTTGCAGCCCTCTCTGGATTACTTCACAGCCCCCCTGGGGGTCACAGGCCCCAGGTTGGGAACCACTGGTATAGACATTTCCTGCAGTGTTTCACAGATCTCTGTCTGCAAGGATTTCACTTTTCAATGGCCTTTACTGTGCTCACAACTTTGAGTAGTTGTGGGGAAAAAGGAACTGCAAATTTCAAGACTTTCAAAGCACTCTTTGATCCCAGACATTGCTTTTCTGATAGTTTATAGATTGCATAGATTTCATAGACAGTTTTGATTCAAATATTGTAAGTCCTAAAGTATTTAGTAAGAACTAGTTTTTAGTTTTTCGTAACTTTTTAAAGTGTTTTTAGAACTGAACATATTATCAAAGAGGTAGATCAGTCCACATTTCAATTCCTTACTGGATTTTCTTCATGGTGCTGTTTTTTTCACATCACTGAGAAAGTATAAAGTAATATAACAAATCCTGTACACATTAATATACAAGACCAGGGATGAGCTGAAAAAAAATGATGCAGCCATGTTATTAAAACTAACCATGTATGGATCTGGTCACTGCCTAGATAGGAGCTATCTGGATACCCCATGTTGTATCCTGCCTTGAGCTCCTTGGAGAAAGGCAGTATAAAATGCAATAAGTAAATTGACCTTTGTTTTGTTTTTCTCTCGAAAGCCTAGGCAAGAGTAAGATCTGTCGATGCATGGAAGCTTCTTATTAATATGCTTTAGTTAACACTCCCGTTATATGTATTACAGATTCAAGATGGTGGCTGGCATAAAACCCAATTCCTTTTTCATACTCAAGACACCAATCACCTTCCAGTTGTTCAGGTGCATACATTTCCTCATCTCAAACAAGGACAACAGCATTACATAGAAAGTGGCCCAGTGTGTTTTCTCTAGGCTTCTGAATGTTGTTGGGTTTCTCCCATTACCATGGATTTGCTGCAAGAAATGATTGCAAAACTACCGAAGAAATGTAAAGAAAAATGTTGGTGATTTCTAAATGAATATCAGGAAGAAAAAGACTTCCTCCTAAGGAGATGTTGCTTTAAAAAGAGAGAGAGAGACCTTGACAACATTAATAAAATATTTAATTTTTCATGGGTGCTTTTTATATTATTCCCTGGAACTGAAAACACTACATATATCTGGAAATTCTTCAGGAAACTGAGTGTTTTTAACCTTCGTAACAGCACTGTCCGGGACATCTTAAGGAAAGATAGTGGTGCAGTACTAAGGAGCAACTCTGGCTAATGCTCCCAAATGTGCAATAGCTTGTATTATAATTTGTATGACAATCAGTTATGCCACTATAAAACAATTTTTTTCCTCAAACACTTAAGTTGTATTACAGTCCTTTGTGGACCCAGACGTCTTAACAGATGATACACTACCTCTTATGTGTTTCCTGTTTGTGTTGCCTGGTGCTCTCTGTATAACTCAAAAGAATTTGTGGCCTCAGTCAAGATTATTTGGATCCTTTTTTATTACATTTTCAGACTGTATGTGCTGGTTACATCAAGAGAACTTTTCATTGTAAAATTGTGTCTTTAAAAATATTTGGTCACATACTTCATTATGAGTGAAAACATTATTTATGTGAAAATCTTGTTTAAAATGTTTCTGTCTGTAGACATGGAAGTGGTACATGAGGTAGGACAGTGTTTCTGGTGCTTATAGAAAGAGCAGGATTTTGTTGTTGTAGAAGGGCCACACAGAGTAGTCCTTTTTTAGGTTTTTGGACTGCAGTTAAAGGTTTTTAGCTATCAAAGGCCATCTGCAATGATGTATGTGTAAATAAACTGTTGAAAATGTTAACACAGCATATATTTAAATGGCTGCTATTAAATTATAATAATCTTAATTACTTCAGCTTCATGGGCCTCCTATCCTTTTGTCCCAATATTATTGCATGTTTCACAAGTACGTTAGTTTCAGCCCAAACAATTTTCAACCATCAAACTATCAGAAATAGTCTAACAATTTCTCCTTTTAAAAGTTCCTTAGAGATGCCAATATTTGTTGTCAACAATGTTTAATCCTATATTATCTGCATCTCTCTGTATTTGGGAAGGGAAAGTGATCATTTTTAAACTGTCTCTATCCATTATAATTGCATGTTACCTGAATATACAGTAACACCTCAGTTAACAACATAGATGCGTGTCTGGACATTACTTCTTTACAGAAACTTTGGTGTGAGAGGCAGGAATATCATGGAAATAATAGAGATAGGTTCCTATACCCACTCATAGATGGTGGGGGCAGCTTCAACATGGGCTTTAAAGGGTGCCTACCCGGCACCCCTCCCCATTCTCCTCCTCTGAATTGTATTGGATCCTTTCCTCCCCAGCCCTGGAAGAAAGCAAGAGATCTTTAATGCAAAGCACACACACACTTCTCAGTTTCCCCCTAGCAAAGCGAAGGCACATTCTTATCAGTTTATTGGTAGCAAACCAAAGACACAGTCCCATCAGATTCACCTTAAAGCAAAAGCACAGGCTTGAGCATTTGTCCATAGCAAAGCACAGCTGCTCAGTTTCACCTTAAAAAAAAAGCCTTCCTTAAAAGGAGCTTCCTTCCTGGAGGATTCATTAACTGAGGCATTTCTGTAGTAATCTATAGTGAGAATCTAAAGTAGACTTAATAGGAAGTCATGGGCAGTTTATATATACAGCAGAATAAATTTATTTATTATTTATTATTAAATTTATTAGTCGCCCATCTGGCTGGTTGTCCAGCCACTCTGGGCGACGTACAAGGTAAAAACAGTACATAAAACAATTTAAAAATTTAAAAAACAGAACTTAACCCGCCCCAAAAGCCTGCCTGAAAAGCCAGGTCTTCAAGGTCCGGCGGAAGCTCATCATAGACGGGGCATGGCGTAGATCATTTGGGAGAGAATTCCACAGGGTGGGGGCCACTATTGAGAAGGCCCTCTCTCTAGTCCTCACCAGTCTAGCTGTTTTAACTGGTGGGATCAAGAGAAGGTCTTCTGAGGCTGATCTTGTTGAGCGGCATCCTTGCCGATGCTGGAGGCGCTCCTTCAGATAAACTGGGCCACAACCGTATAGGGTTTTAAAGGTTAAGACCAACACCTTGAATTGGGCTTGGTAAACAACCGGTAGCCAGTGCAACTCCTTCAACACAGGAGTGATGTGATCTTGCCGGCGGCTGCCTTTAATCAGACGAGCCGCCGCATTCTGTACCAGTTGTAATTTCCGAACCATTTTCAAGGGTAACCCCACATAGAGCGCATTACAGTAGTCTAGGCGAGTGGTGACCAGGGCATGTACCACCGGTGGGAGCGGATGGTTGGGAAGGTAGGGGCATAGCCTCCGTATCAGATGAAGTTGATACAGAGCTGCCCGGCTCACCGCTGAAACTTGAGCCTCCATGGACAGCTGGGAGTCAAGAACGACCCCCAGGCTACGGACCTGGTCTTTCAGGGGCAAACGTACCCCGTTAAGCACCAGGTCTGTATCCCCCAACCTTCCCTTGTCTCCCACAAACAGCACTTCGGTTTTGTCAGGATTCAGCTTCAGCTTATTCCTTCCCATCCAGCCACTCACCGACTCCAGACACTTGGACAGGGTTTCCACAGCCAACCTTGGTAAAGATTTAAATGAGAGATAGAGCTGCGTGTCATCCGCATACTGATGACACTGCAGCCCAGATCTCCTGATGATTGCCCCCAGCGGCTTTATATAGATGTTAAAGAGCATTGGAGAGAGGATAGAACCCTGTGGCACCCCACAAGTGAGAGGCCAAGGATCCGAAACCTCCTCCTCCAGTGCTACTCTTTGGTATCTCCCAGAGAGGAAGGAATGGAACTGCAATACAGTGCCCCCTATGCCTAACCTCTGCAGGCGGTCCAAGAGGATAGCGTGGTCAACGGTATCAAAAGCCGCTGAGAGATCAAGGAGGACAAGGAAGGTGCATTCGCCTCTATCCCACGCCCTCATATCATCTACCAAGGCGACCAAGGCTGCTTCCGTCCCATGCCCCGGTCTGAAGCCCGACTGAAATGGATCCAGATAATCCGCTTCTTCCAAGTGTGCTTGCAACTGTTTAGCCACCACCCGCTCAATCGCCTTGCCTAAGAATGGCACATTTGAGACTGGGCGAAAGTTATTCAGATCTTGAGGGTCCAAGGAGGGCTTTTTTAAGATTGGTTTTATTATCGCCTCCTTGAGCAGTGATGGCATTACTCCCCCTTCAAGAAATGTATTTACCACCAGCTTGATCCCCTCACCCAGTCTATCTTTGCAGCTCATAATGAGCCACGAAGGGCAAGGATCGAGTAGGCAGATGGTTGGCTTTAGGGTTGAAAGCACCTTGTCCACTTCATCAGAGGGAAGAAGCTGGAACCGATCCCACGCCACCGAAGCAACACTGGTCACCTCTGGCTCACTCCCTGTATCCACAGTGTACGGAATATCACCTTTAATACGATCAATTTTATCCGCAAAGTGTTTTGCAAACTCGTCACAGGAGACCTTATCATGCTCCATTGGTGCCGGAGCAACTGGACCGACCAGGCTCTGGACCACTTGGAACAGTCTCCTGGGACAACACTCTGCAGATGCAATAGAGGCAGCATAAAAGTATTTTTTTGCTGCCCTTATTGCCGCATGATAGGCTGCTGCAGCAGCTCTAACATGTGTTCGATTGTCCTCAGAGCGAGATTTCCGCCACCGGCGCTCTAGCCGTCTCACCTCCCGCCTCAGAGTTCGCAACCGTGGGGTAAACCACGGTGCCGTCTGAGTTCTGTTCAGGGGGAGAGGGCGTTTTGGAGCCACTCGGTCTAATGCTCCGGTGATGTGGCATTCCAGCCCTCCACCAGGGCTTCAGCCGAGTGGCTGTGTGCTTGCTCCAATGTATCCCCAAGCGCATTCAGGAATCCATCAGGATCCATCAGACACCTGGGGCGGACCATCTTAATGGGCCCTCCAACCCCACGGAGGGTTTGTGGTAGCAAAAGGTCCATCGTCACCAGACAGTGGTCTGACCATGACAAGGGGGTGATGGATGTACCCCCAATTTTCAGATTACTCCCCTCCTCTCCCGAGACAAACACAAGGTCGAGTGCATGACCGGCTACATCGGTGGGCCCCATTGAAATAAGGTGCAGCTCCCAGGAAGCCATGGTTTCCAAGAAGTCCCGAGGTGCCCCAGTGAGACTGGCCTCCGAATGTACATTAAAGTCCCCCAATACCAGAAGGTTTGGGGACTGCACCCGCACATCCGAGACCACCCCCAGCACCTCGGCCAGGGAGTCCGTCGTGCAGCGGGGTGGGCGGTACACAAGCAGAATCCCTAGACTGCCCTTTGGGCCCAACCTCATGCAATCAGCCAACTTGGTCCCATAGAGAGGGGGTCTGGTGAGAACCAAGGACCTTCGATAAATAACCGCCACTCCCCCTCCCCGACTACCGACCCTCGGCTGCTGTGCATACGAAAACCCAGCCGGGCACATGGCAGCCAGAATAGGAGCAGAAGCTTCATCTAGCCAGGTTTCCGTAATACATGCCAGGTCCGCACCCTCATCCAATATCATATCATGGATGAGAGATGTCTTTTGGGCGACAGACCTGGCATTGCACAGCAGCAATCGAAGGCCAGAGTATGGAGTCAAGCATCCCCCAGCTATCTGTTGGTTCCGGGCAGGCCTGGAACGAGGGACAGATATTATGCATCTCTCTCTGGTTCCTCTTATCTTACCTGACCTGCCCCTAGCTCTCCCCCAGCATCTGCCGCCCAGCCTCGGTATACAATGGCCTCCCACCCTTTCCCCCTCACTCCCCTGCGAGTAGCACATGCCCCAGTGTCAGCTTCCGCTGCTCAGGCAGATGCCCGCCCTTAAAACAGCCCCCCAAAAAGTGGTGGAGATGGCGATGATAATCCACCAGCAGCAGTAGCAGCAAGTTCCTTTTCCCTAGGCGTGATGTTCTCCTCTTCCTGCCGGCCCTAGGTCTTCCAGACCATCTCAGCCAACTTATGCATCCCTCCAAGCGGGACAGATGGTAAAGGTCAGACCGAGCTGGATGGGTATCTGGGGCCGGTCTCACCAGATACTCGTGTGCCAAGCAGAGCTCCCACAGGGCAGGACAATGATCTAACAGCAACAACGGCCGCAACTCTCCTTCCCTTAGCAGCGATGTTCTCCTCCCACACATCACCACAAACAATAGTGGCGGGTGGGGTCGGCTTGTCTGATAGACCTCTCTTCCCCACGGCCAGATAGCGTAGGACGGCAGTAGCAGCGACGGCTGCAAGAACCCTCACAGCTGCCGCGCCCATCCAGCTGCCTAAGATTAGGCGGCGGGCCGGTAAACTTTCTCGCGAGTCACGGGCGTGTCCCGGCACGGCACAATAGACCAGCGATGAAATAAACGGACCCGGTTGCTCAACAACAACAACATCTTTATTTGTGGTCAAAGACCCGGAACAGAGCATAAAATACAAGAAGAAAAAAGTAAAAATAGTAAAATAAATATTAAAAGACAAAAAAGTAAAAAGGACTAAACAGTTTATAGCTGTCATATAGGTCATCAGGGCACAAAGTTAGCGTGTTTAAATTGAGCTACATGGATAAATTTGGCCACCGATAAAGTGAGATTCCTATTTGAGCCATTCAGTAGTTCCAACAGCCATTCAGGGGAACTGTTAGGAAACCGTTTAGTAAAGGGATGGAGGAATTTAGTTCGCTCCATAAGATATATTGGGCATGCAAGTAAAACGTGGGACAATGTTTCTATCTCCCCCAGTTTACAAGGACAAATCCGTTGGGCTTGCGGGATGCCTCGGTATCTTCCATCCAGGACTGCTGAGTTGAGACAGTTAAATCTTGCCTTAGTAAAGGCGTGTCGGAATTTGGGAATAATTAAAAATTCCAAGTAACGAGCGTGAGAATTTGTAACAAAGCTCAGATTGCGGTAAAGCGGAGAGCATACTTTGGTGGCTGCTGCATTTGCGGTTTGCCTATCTATGTCCTTAAGTCTGGTTCCAATTATGTGTTTTGGCATTGCTGGTTCTATTTGGGATAGGTATTCCAGCGAGTACCCTAGTTTTGGCAGTTTAGAATGAAATGCATTCATCCAGCTAGATATAAATGAATCATTCCAGATTGCATTTAAAAAACCACTTACTGGGCCATAAGATAGCTTACACCAAAAGTTGAATGCGTAGGACCATGCCAGGCATTCAATCGAGTCTAGACCGGTTTCGAGTCTGAGGGCTGCGTTTGGGACACACCTTGGTAAGCCTAAGAGCTGTCTCACAAAAACAGATAGTACCGCCTCTACGGAAGCATTGAAATCAGCAATCCATATTGGGACACCATATAACAGTTGTGATATTATCTTTGATCTAAAAACCTGAATGGCAGCTGGAATAAACTTCCCACCTTTCACATAATAGTAGCGGAGAATGCGTTTCAGGGTTGAGCGGGCCGTTGCAACCGCCGCCCGGATGTGGGTGTTCCATGAAAGGGAATTATGAAAAATTATACCTAGGTATTTATAACTTTTGACCTGCTCAATTTTTTGCCCATTTATTGTCCATTCTGCTACAACAGAGCGGTTTCAAAAGACTAATATTTTGGTCTTTAAAAAGTTTATAGTGAGCTGGTTATCCGAACAGTAATTCATGAAGACTCGGAAGATGTGTTTAAGGCCTATTTTGGAAAATGCTAGAAGAGCGGCATCGTCTGCGTAAAGCAGAATGGGGCATCTATACCCACCTAATTTGGGCGAGTGAAGATTAGGGGCGGTGCACCTGGGCGCTAGATCGTTTAGGAAGAGATTAAATAATAGGGGCGCCAATACACATCCCTGTCTGACTCCTTTGATGGATGGAATCGAGTTGGTCAAGCCCCCATTTAATCCGCATCGTATTCGCATCGAGGTCTCCTGGTGGAGCTGATATATAAGAAAAAGTAATCTTTTATCCATGGATGTTTTGGCTAATTCATCCCATAGAATGTCTCTGGGGATAGAATCAAACGCGGACTTTAGGTCCACAAAAGCCACATGTAAGGGTTTTCCCAATTGATTTTTATATTTTTCTGCCAAGTGGTTTAAAATTAGGCAGTGCTCCATGACAGATCTCTCTTTCCTAAAGCCAGCCTGCTCACACCCCAGGATGTTCTCCTCCTCCATCCAGACGCTCAGTTTAACTTTCAAGTAGGCGGCATACAATTTCCCTACTATAGAAAGAAGACTTATTGGCCTATAGCTTGATGGATCTTCTCTTGGGCCTTTTTTATATATGGGAATTACTATGGCTTTGTGCCAGGCTTCGGGGGTACTGCCAGTATTATTAGCCAAAGTAAATAAATTGGCTAGCAGGGGGGCCCACCATTCTCGGTGGTTCTTCAGAAGCTCTGGAGGTATGTTGTCACAACCAGGGGCTTTGCCATTTTTTTGGTCATCTATTAATTTTGTTATTTCATTCGGAGTAACAGGAGGCCAATTGGGTAGGGCTTGGAAATCAAAATCAAAAGGTGGTTTCTGGGGGCATTCAGAGGTACATTGTTGTATTTCTGTGTAATATTTTTCCCAGATATAAGCAGGAATATAACTTGGGGCCAAATTTATGGGCCTGATTTCACTTGATAGTAATGACCAAATTTTTTTGGAGTTTTTGGCTTTTGACGCCAAGATCAGAGACTTCCATCCTTTTTGTGTTTCCTGTCACTTTTTGGCTGCTATAAGGGACTTATAATTTCGTTTAAGATTATAATATTCTGGGGGCAAGGTACTGGCGTTCGCCTGTCGATATTGGTGATACAGCTGCCTTAATTGCCTCTTAAAATACAAACATTCTTTATCGAACCATCTAGGAGTTCCAATGCTTACAGAATTTATTGGGGCCGAGGTTTTTGGAAGTAAGATGGGATTTAAGAGTTCAATCAAATTGTCATACTCTATAAGGGCCGTATGAGGATTGTCTGTTTTCCTTATTTGTTCTTGTATGTCCAGAGCTGTAGCTGATGCAAGCAGGATGCCGAGATTTGAAGCTAGTTGGGGTGACCAGATAGTTCTCCTGTGTGTAAAATATGCTGTGTTTGCTTTTGGGTTGTACTCCTTTACTACTCGGCTCTTATCCTTCAGGTGCATTGAAAGAAACAACGGAAGATGATCACTATCTTGTCTTTCTTCAACAATGAATTTCACTATTTGTTGTAACAAGTGATGTGAAGTTATCGCGTAATCTATTACACTGCTTCCTCTTACAGAAATGTATGTGTATTCAGCATGTTGATCCAGTATGTTAAGCCCGTTCAGGATGACAAGTTCATGAGATCCGACTATATGGGAGAAACAGATACCCGAGTGGTTGATTCTGGAATCCTTGGAGGTTCGGTCAAATCTTGAGTGGAGATGTTGATTGTCCTCTCCCCTCCATAAGTTCGATGACTGGAGAGCATCATTGTTGGACCCGATCCTAGCATTAAGATCACCCATAATGATTAGTGAAGCTTTGGGATACCACGACTCCAGTTCTGTGATGTAAGAATCTAGTACGTCCCATAGATGTTCAGTGGCCTCCCTACTGGTGCAAGGAGCAGAGCTTGGAAAAGTTACTTTTTTGAACTACAACTCCCATCAGCCCCAGCCAGCATGGCACTGGCTGGGGCTGATGGGAGTTGTAGTTCAAAAAAGTAACTTTTCCAAGCTCTGGCAAGGAGGCATATAGACGTTGATCAATAGAAGTGATGTTTCGTGGAATTTCAATAGGGCAGCCATAGCTAGGTCATTACAGGAGTGAAGTTGAATGTAATGTGCTGACAGAGAGGTGGAGGTTAGTATTGCCAACCCACCTTTTGCTCTTCCTTTCTTGTTATCCAAGGGTGTAGCTGGGAGAGTAAAGGAGGTATAACCATCCAGGATCAGCTCTTGGGTATGCCATGTCTCTTGAAGGAGGATTATGCCGTGACGCTTCAGATAGTTGGATAGTTCTGTGTTATTTTGTTTAGCTTTCTATCCTGCTATATTCCACGATAGTATACGTAATAGGTGGGTTGACTGTGCTGTATTGTTGCTTGGGGAGGAAAGTGGAGAAGGTAAATCCTGTGCCGGCCCAGATAAGGAGGTTGGTTTACAAGGGAGGTGTCAGTGGCACTCACTGATTTTATTAAGGGCGCCTGATACGTCCAGGAAGACTGCGCCAGATGACTTTCTGCTAGCCACATTACAGTTGTTCGGATGTTCTAAGTTAGCTGATTTGAGGCCGCATACAGGTGAAGAAGAGGGCTTATGTTTTTCCGGGGTATGCTTACGCAGTTTTATGTTCGCTAGGCTCTGCGTTAATTGTTGGAGTTTGTTGATGATCAATAAGCGCTCGGGCGTTGAAAATTGAGAGTATAGTTCCATTAAGTGGATTTCCTCCGGTTCCAGCTCATGTGTGAGAGTGGAAAAGGCGTGATTGCAGCTGTTTGAGTTCGTTGGTAAGAATTTCGTTGAAGAGCTAGATGAGGGAGGATTCCCCTGAGTATCATCAGATGCAGTCGACAATGTCTCGGAGAAACTCATCCAGTTTGGTTGAGAGATATAAGTCCATAGGGGAGAAGGGGGAGCAGTATTGGTGTAATAGCGGTGAATAGTTAATCCGTTTTCTTCAAAACTCTTTTATAGTATATCTGACTGGCAATGATCGACGAATGAAAGGTGACAATTAGACGGCAGTGTTCTGCCTTGCTGGATATGTTCACCAGGGATTTAACGTAGTTTGTCCGATGTTGTGGATGAAGGGTTTGTGCAAAGCATTTGTCCAAAAATGGTATGCTAGGGAAAGGGGGCCAATATCCTGGTTCCCACTTATGGTAAGACACTACTAATTTCCCAGGTTGGAGTACAAGTTTCCAGGGGGGGAGTGGCGTTTTATGTACTATCAGCGCAGTGTCTAAGTGGGAGGTCTGGGGTAGAAAACTTTTTCCCTTTTCCCTGTTGTCAAGTTCTTTTCTAAGGAGTTTGTCCCCTGTTTTGGGGGTAGAATCATGCTGCACTGTATTGCTGTGCGTGGATTTGTTGTTGCTTTGGTTTTTGGGAATGTGTTCCAGAAGTTTGAACAAAGGGTTAAAGTTCATTTTTCTGGTGGGGGGAGATTTGTAATTTTTAATATTCTTTGTTTTCTTGGGTTTCAATTATTTCTGCTGTCTCCCATGTCTTGAGTGTTTTCCTCTAGGAGGAGTTTTCTTATCCTTGCTTTTATCAGCGCCTTCTATATTCAGAGTCTGGGAGGCGCTGTTGTGAGTTAGAGTTGCAGACATTTTATTTCCTGGACTGAGTTGTGTAGTTAAAGGAGCTATAAATTCTACCAAAGTGGTGAGTAGCTTATTCGTTTCGGCAATGAATACTTTAACTAAGGACATCTCTTTGAATAAAAGTTCTTGCCAGCTGGAGCAAGGTGGATTAGTACTACCAGCGTATACAGATGGAGAATGATGTGTCTCATGGTACGATTCTAGGAGGAGTGGAGAGCTGCTCTGCGACTCGCAGTATGCATCAACTGTGATTATCTCAGAGGGGGTTTCGTCATTCTTTGTGCTAGTTGTGCAATTGAAGCCAGCATCTAATAGTTCCTCTGCCAGACACTTGGTAGCCATATTAGCCACGTATGTTTTTAGAGAAAAAGGTTGCTCTAATGTCCATTCATGCGGATGAGGGAGGGCACTAGCTGTTTTCAGTACTTCTGAAGAGTGTAAAAGAGGGGGGGTTGAAGCATGAATAGGTAGGAAATAGCTCGTGATTTTAGATTGCTGTGTGTCCTTTCCTTTCCCAGCTTCTCCCTCTTGATTGGAGCTCCTGCATAGGTCTATTTGCATATGTATTCTATTTAGCTAGATTCCTTCTCAGCTTACAGGGTAAATGCCTGCAGTTAATTAGTGAGGGACGAGCTTTGAGGTTAGTTTTATTCCATTCATTCACTCTTTTGAAGTGAGTTCGTCGGCTGGCGCGTTTTACAAACGGCTGTGACGACGCTTTGATTTATACTTGTCTTTGAAAGATTAGATTGTACTCCGTAAAGCTTCAGCTTGAACAGCGATGCTTAAAAGTAAAGATGCTTAGGAGTAGCTGTTCTAACTAAGAGATATTTGGTGGTTTTTAAGATAAAGTAGAGAGAGCACAAAGATAAGCGTGTCTTACCGGAAGAAGAGTCCAGAGCGGATATCGACCCGGTTGCTCGCTCGGAGTTCATTCTTCCTCGCCGCCCGCCCCTTCCCTGCTTCACCTTCCGTTCCTAGCTTCACTTTTTCATCGCCTGTAGCTCGATACGAACAATGCCCCAACAACGACGGCGTTGTCAGCGGCCGCAGCTCCTCGCAGTCTCTTCCCCCTCTCCGTCTCTCCAAACCCAAACAGGGAGATGATGGCAGGACAGGAGGGTCCTTAGCAAGGTAAGGAGGGGGTAGCGGCGGGAAAAGCTTAGTCGGTTCTGTTATTTTACAGCTTTCCATTGTTTCCATACCGACTCGGTATAAACGTTGGAGCAGGTGTCGCCTAGACTGTACAATTTTGGATTGCTGGGAGGATAGCACGTTTGATCACTCATGAATGAAAAGCAAACAAGTACATCCCTGCACATAGAAACCTAGCACATCAGATAAAAGGCTGCCACCTAACCTCCCTGACACACTATTTTTCCATGTGCAGGAAATTTTAACTATAGGAAGATACTCATACATGAAATACCAGCACCCTACAGTATGGAGATGTACACACTAAATATGGAGAAATAAGCACTAGATCCTAGCAATGATAAATCATAGAATTTTGAAGGTTGGAAGGTACCTTGGAGATCCTCTAAGGCAGGCCAACCCCTTGCTCAATATGGTGTCTTGCAACTACAGTATTCATTATATATCCATCCTGCCTTAAATAACTCCAGCAGAGTCCACCACCTCCCGAGGCAGAGTATTCTATTGTCAAACAGCTCTTACTGATGGGACGTTTCTCCTCATGTTGAGCCAAAATCTGCTTCTCTGCAATTTCTCCCTATTAGTCAGTCCAGCTCTCTGGAGCAGTGGAGAACAAGTCTGCTCCGTCTTTTGCATGACTGTCCATATATCTGAAGAAAGTTATTCTACCTCCCTTTAATCTTCTGTAGGCTAATTTTCAACCATTTCTCACACGTCTTACTTTCTTGACTCACCATCCTGGATTCCCTCCTCTGGATGCACTCCAGTTTGTCAATGACCTTTTAAAAAAATGGCCTCCACAATTACCACTAAAACCTAAGGGACTTTTTTGGGGGAGGAAACCCTTAAAACAATGCATGCAACTTTGTCAGATTACAAGATGCCCTGTTCTCCAGTCATTTAATCCTATGATATCTGACATTTGCTATCTACTTTAATGAATTGGGAAGATAAACTTAAAAAGGATATACCCACCAGCAGCAGAAACATTATATGGAGCCTTTGCCTGGTGTTCTGCAAAATTGTCAACTCATTAATGTAGCCCTACTCCCAGAACTTTTTGACATATCTCAAAAAGGAGTTGTGAAGGGTTTGGCTACAGAAAAGATCTTACAAATAAGGTTATGTGTCTTAAATATTCAGAAGCCAGAAAACTGATGTTTAAAATCACGCTTGTTTTAAGGGGAAAATATGGATTTGCGACCTGACTCGTTTTTTATGCATTTGGATCTGAAAATGCAGCTACTGCAGTTGTACACAGAACCCTTCCTGGACTAAACGCTTCACCCATTGGTTAATAGCATTATTATTGCAGAGGTTTCTGCTGGGAAATATACCAGTGCTGGGAAGCAAACATGTTGTAGAGTCACTTTCACAGATCCACCCAAACCAACTCCAAGTAAATTTGTCTGTTGCTGTCCACTAGTCTTCAAGTCATTTAATACTAGGATGATCCCATTGATAAGACTCAAGTAACACAGTTTATTATAGAATTAGGGTCATTTACAGTGCCAGCCTATACTTGATTTATATAGGATCCTTAGAAATCCCTTAGTACATTGTTCCAGCAGATCCTGAAATTTTACTGGCATTATACAGTGCATAATGTTATGCTGGCAATAGCTGGACCACTGGATTGTTTTGATGCTCACAGATGTGATAATTGGAGATAATCTGAGACAAGCTCCTAAGAGTTCAGCTCTGAAACCTGTTTTCAGCACCAAGCCTCCAAGTTGTAACATGTGAAAAAAAGATGATTTTGCATGGGTGAAGAGTGCCTTTCCTGAGAAAGTGACAAGTATTTCTTGTTATATCTGGCACTAGAAGTAAGGATTTCCATCGCAGAGGAAGTGTCTTATAAATCCTAGACAGTGACTGCTGTCTCGTAGTACATGCTACGAACAGTCTTGGGTGAAATGAGAAAGTGGGGAGAGAACATCTCCAAGTTCTTTGCACGCACACACGTGGTGGAAAGCATCAGGATTATAAAGAACACAAGCACACACATAGTTTTGTTTGGTATACAACCTGTGACTCTCCAAGAAACAATTGCTTTCAGTTGTGGCTATGGACTATTTTTCAGATTTATTAGCGTATAACTGGAAGAAACTATAGCAGATTAACAATATAATCTTGTATCTGTTTGCTAAGAAATAAGTGTTACTACGTTCAGTGGGGCTTACTCACTAGAAAGAGTGTTCAGGCTTGCAACCCAAGACAGGTTATTCAGGATACATTGGGATCACCCAAGCTTTGTCACCAAGTAATTCCACGCAGCTGGCAACACTTCTTTCTATTAGGGTGCAAAGGGCATCTCAGATATCAAATGCAGCCATATTTTAGTCGAAGTGCCTATGTATGGTAAGGCTTCCAGAATATGTCTTCCTGAAGGCCGCACTTCATATATTACACCTTTACACATTCCCTTTAACACTTGCATTTGTTCTCAGACTGGAATTGCATACCATATGATGCTGGTGTCAGTTATAGAAACAGTAGCATTGGGGTTTTTTCTAAGACATAGGGTGAAAAATGGAGTATATATTCTGTAGTTAAATAAATGGATAAAATTAATTTAAAAATAAAAAATCTAACACACGATATTATGTTTGTATTATTATTCACACAGGCTGCGAATCCTAATTGTAATGTGAGTAGGAACTCAAGTGAATTAGAAGTAGTTGTATGGGAAATCACTTGAGGGTGGGACCACAGGAAAACAAAAGTGGAGCTCTTGGTTCTGCAGCAACACACTGTTCAATAAAGTTTGTTCCTTCTACACAGTGTTTGGAGTTCATTTCAACACTTGCAAATATTACATTGTGTCAGAAGACTACCTAAAAACATAAGGCAGTGAAAAATGGACCAGTTGAAGCCTCCAGGAAAGTTGGTGTTTGAAGGAAATGCAGCAGAGAATTGGAGAAGATGGAAGCAAGGATTTGAATTGTACTGCATTGCAAGTGGAGCAGATAAGATGAGACTCCAGTCAGCATTATTTCTGCATGTGGCAGGTGAAGAAGCTAGAGAGGTATTTAATACTTTCCAGTTTGATGATGATGCAGATAAATATAAAATTCAAGTTTTTTTTTTAATAATTTTTATTCAAATTTTTCAAAAGACAAACAAAACAAAGTAAAAAAACATAACAATACAACAACAAAAAATAAAAAATAAAAATAAAATAGTTGACTTCCGATTTGTCACAGATCAGCTATAAGTATATAATATACATCAAACCTGTCCCTTAATGTATACATACAGGATCACTTTTCTCCATAGGCTATCTTAGTTAATCATCAAATCCCAATATCATCATTTTATTTTGATCTTTCAACAAAAAGTCTAAGAGAGGCTTCCATTCCTTAAGAAATGTATCTGTCGATTTTTCTCTAAGTAGACATGTCAATTTATCCATTTCTACTAAGTCCATTAATTTCAATAGCCATTCTTCCGTTGTTGGTGTTGATTCCATTTTCCACTTTTGTGCATATAATAATCTTGCTGCCGTAATCATATATAATATTATTCTTCCATATTTCTTTTCTATTTGTTTATCCATAAAACCCAATAAAAAAAATTCTGGTTTTGACTGAATATTTATCTTTAGAATTTTTTGCATCTTCCTACCTATCTGTGCCCAAAATGATTTTGCCTTTTTACACAGCCACCACATATGATAAAATGATCCTTCTTGTTGTTTACATTTCCAACAAACATTAGAAACATTACTATACATTTTTGACAACTTTTCTGGAGTCATGTACCAACGGTACATCATTTTATAGAAATTTTCTTTAAGATTATAGCATAGTGTAAATCTCAAGCCTTTTTTCCACATATTTTCCCACTGATCCATTTGTATGTTATAACCAAAATTTTTTGCCCACTTTACCATACACTCTTTAACTTGTTCTTCCTCCATATCCATTTTCAGTAAGAGTTTATACATTTTCGCAATTATATTTTCATCATTTGTACACAATCCTATTTCAAAATCAGATTTACTTATTTCAAACCCATACATTTTCTTGTCCATTTTATATCTTTCTAACAATTGTAAATAGGCAAACCATTGAAAACTATATCCTTCCTTTGTCAGTTGTTCTCTCTCTTTCATTATATATTCTCCATGTACATTTTCTAATAGTTCTTGATAAGTTAACCATTTCTCTTTTCCAGCCATTTCTCTTCTATAAAACGCTTCTTGGCTTGAGACACATAATGGTATTTTCGAATAAAACCTTGATTTATATCTATTCCATATTTTCAACAGAGGACGTCTTATAAAATGATTGTTAAAGTCTACATTTACTTTTACTTTGTCATACCATAGATATCCATGCCATCCGCACTTCAAATTATGGCCCTCCAAATCCAATAGTCTTTTATTCCTCAATAAGATCCATTCCTTTATCCAGACTAGACATCAGGTAGCAAAATAAAGTCTCAGATTTGGTAATCCCAGTCCTCCTCTTTCTTTGGCATCTTGTAGTAGTTTAAATTTAACTCTTGGTTTTTTTCCTTGCCATACAAATTTAGAGATATCTTTTTGCCATTGTTTAAAAGGTAAATCAGAGGATATTACAGGTATTGTTTGAAACAAAAACATCATTCTCGGTAATACATTCATTTTTATCACAGATATTCTACCCATTAATGACAGTTGTAGTTTATCCCATCTTAGCAAGTCTTTCTTAATCTCTGTCCATAATTTTTCATAATTATTATGAAACAACTTTGAATTTTTATTTGTCATAATGATACCTAAATATTTCAACTTTTTCTCTATTGTAAAATCTGTCTTGTCCATTAACTCTTTCTGTTCCCTTAAAGTTAAATTTTTCACCAACATCTTTGTTTTTTGATTGTTAATCTTAAATCCTGCTAACGGTCCAAATTCTTTTAATTTGTCCATCAGTACATTAATTCCTTCCAAAGGATTTTCTAGTACAAATTTTATTGTAATAAAATTCAAGTTTTGATGAATAAATTTGAAGCATATTGTGTGCCCAGAAGAAATGTTACTTATGAAAGGCGCAGGATCATTTTATCATATGTGGTGGTTATGTAAAAAGGCAAAATCATTTTGGGCACAGATAGGTAGGAAGATGCAAAAAATTCTAAAGATAAATATTCAGTCAAAACCAGAATTTTTTTTATTGGAAGAATGGCTATTGAAATTAATGGACTTAGTAGAAATGGATAAATTGACATGTTTACTTAGAGAAAAATCGACGGATACATTTCTTAAGGAATGGAAGCCTCTCTTGGACTTTTTGTTGAAAGATCAAAATAAAATGATGATACTGGGATTTGACAATTAATTAAGACAGCCTATGGAGAAAAGGGATTCTGTATGTATATATTAAGGGACAGGTTTGATGTATATTATATACTTATAGCTGATCTGTGACAAATCGGAAGTCAACTATTTTATTTTCATTTTTTGTTGTTGTATTGTTATGTTTTTTTGACTTTGTTTTGTTTGTTTTTGGAAAAATTTGAATAAAAATTATATATAAAAAAAAAGAAAGGCACAGGTTCTTCACTAGAATACAGAGTGAAGGAGAAAGTATAGACCAATATGTGACTGAGTTGAAGCTTTTGGCTCAGACCTGTGAATTTGGGGAGCTGCGTGATTCTCTCATTACAAAGCCTTGCAAGCTGAACCACTTCAGCATTCAAATACCAGATTAATAACCTACTCTTGAGAAAGACTGCATGTGTCTGGTAAATGTAACCTGGATTACAAATATAAAGATCAAAGAGCTGAGTTGGAATTTCACATAGTATGTACTCGGTCTCCGGGCTGTGATTAATTTAATTTGGTGCAAAGAGTTAATTCAATGAAAAGAGCTCCAGTAGATCAATGGGATGTTGCAGTTGAATACAAAGATGTATTTGAAGGCTTAGGTTGCTTACCAGAGAAATATGCCATCAAAACCAACCCACAGGTTCCAGCTGTAATTCATGCACCTCGGAAGGTTCCAGTGGCACTAAGGGATAAAGTCCAAATGGAACTGACTCATATGGAGCAATTAAAAGTCATAGTTAAGGTAGAAGAACCTACAGAGTGGGTGAATTCAATTGTGGTTGTAGACAAGCCTGGCCGGGACCAGATAAGAATATGTTTAGATCCAAGAGATATGAACAGAGCAATTTCAAGAGAACATTTTCAATTGCCTACTGTAGAAGAAATTACCAGTAAGCTAACAGAAGCTAGGAATGGACTTGTTTGAATTTCAAAGAAAGGACTATCTACTTTTGGTTGATTATTATTCAAAATATGTGGAAATATGTTTACTTGAAGACACTACAAGGAGATCAGTAATTTTACACTGCAAATCTATATTTGCAAGATATGGTATACCTGAAGAGTTTGTCAGTGATAATGGCCCTCAATTTTGCTCTAGAGACTTTAAAATGTTTGCCAAAGATTGGGACTTTGTTCACACAACATCCAGTCCACTATTTCCTCAATCAAATGGAATGGCAGAAAGGGCGATCCAAACAGTAAAGAGGATTCTTAAGAAATCTAGTCTGAATAACACAGATCCTTATCTTAGTTTACTGGATTACAGAAATACGCCTACAGTAGATACAGCCTCACCTGCACAACTTTTAATAGGGAGACGTTTAAGAACCAGGTTGCCTACCTCAGCACCGTTGTTACTACCTCAGCAGGTAAAAGGTGACATACAGACACATCTGAAGAGAAGACAAGAAAAACAGAAGCTTTACTTTGACAACGGTTCAAAGCCTTTACCACCTTTGCAGGTTGGTGATTCTGTTAATGTTCGGCAAGATGGAGTGTGGAAACCAGCGAGAGTGACTGGACAAAACATGACTCCAAGATCATATTTGGTTCAGACTGATGATTTAGCTGTCTACGGAAGGAACAGAAGAGATCTTCAAAGCACTCCAAGTTGTGAACAAAAAATGGATGAGACTACTGAGACTGCAACTGCACCTCCATCAGAGGTAGACCTGTCAGAGTCTCAAGACACAAAAGTGGAACAGCTGTCGCACAAAGTGCCACGTGATATACCAGAAAAGATTTTGGACTCTGAGTTACCTGTTACTACATCAAGAGGCAGAGTAATCAGAAAACCAATTCGATATAAACAGTAGTTTCTATCTTTTTCTTAAAAATAAAAAGGGAGATGTAATGTGAGTAGGGACTCAAGTGAATTAGAAGAAGTTGTATGGGGAATCAGTTGGGGGTGGGACCAGAGGAAAACAAAAGTGGAGCTCTTTGTTCTGCACTGTTCAATAAAGTTTGTTCCTTCTACACGGTGTTTGGAGTTCACTTGCAAATGTTACACTAATATTCAGTTAAGTCTACAGATTTACTGTGGCGTTCATGGGGTGGAATCCATTTCAGATATATGACAAGTGATCCTCAGTTGGGAAGTTACATTGTACACACTGCATACAAACAGGAATAGAGAAGGAAATTGTCAAGGGGGGGGCAAATGGCTATTTTAATATTTTAAAAGGGTCAATCCGTGCCAGTTATTCTATGGGAAGGTTAGTGTTTGCAAAATATACAGTTAGCATGAAAACCCATACAGAGAGATCTCGGTGGGAGGCACCTTCCTTCCGCTGCAGGCTTATGTTCCCTTAACGAGGAGAAAGCCTCAGAGTTGCTGCAGAGTCAACGCATCCCAAGGAGTCCCACACGTGTCTGCTCAGAAGCAGCAAGTCCGTTAGGTCCAGCACGCCTTACTTCCAGATAAACGTATATAGGACTACAACCTTAGTCTTCCTCTTCAAGGACGTGACCAGACCACCCCTTTTCTGTGATACTGGCGCTTTCCGCTCCTGAGATAAGTAAAACCCGACCACCACCCAAGCCGGTCGCTACCTCCTCTTCTACAGCGGCGGGAGTTGTACTGCGACAAGGAAGCGACTTGCCCATCCATCCTCCTGGAATCTAGAGCCTCTTTGCTTCGAGTTCCCGCCAGAGGGCGGCCTCTCGTTTCCACGCTTCTAGTTCTCTGCCAAGCCCAAGCGCCCGTCTAGGCTTGAAGGAAGGGCACGGCGCGCAGGCCGGCGCTGAGCATGGCGAGCGCAGCTGGCGAGAGCACCGAGCAGGCCGTCGAGAACGTTAAGCGGAAGATGTCGCTGCGAAGGTAGGGGCTTCTCTTCCTCCCAGGACGACCTCGGCCCGGGAGGGCTCTTCCCCCCCCCCCCGTAGGCGAGCCTGCTCCGCTTTTGCCTCGACGTAATGGCTTTTCTTTAGGGGTGGGGGAATGAGAGTCGCTCAGCCTCAAGTCACGAGGGCGAAGGGGCGGGGAGACCCTGAGGCAATGTGGGGTACGAGTATCCCTCGTGGTCAGGGCTCCACGTGGTCGGTACTAACTAAGGGGGATGTGCCTGGAGCGCGAGCTGAGAAATTAAGGTGCCCCCTTCTCGTTCTAAGCTGTATTAGTGGGTATTTTGAGTTAAATTGGCATTATTTATTTGCATGTTACACTCCACCTCATCCAAGGAGTTTAAGGTTTAAGGTGGTGTGAATAATTCCTCCACACAACGCGCACACACGCATCCTCACAGGAACTCTCTGTGGTGGTGTTGGCTGAGATAAGATGATGATTGTCAACTCACCTGGAGTTTGATCCCCTGTCAACCGCTGTGTGGGCTTTCGGTTTGGTACATACCTCACTTAGGTGTCGTTCCATCCCAGATTGGCTGTGACACAATGATTTGAAATCAAAAAGACAAAAGGGAGAAAAATGTGTTGCTGATGTTCTTGCACGGAGGAGGGTCAACGTCCTAGAAGCCCTTCTTCAGTGGAAGAGAATGTGGGGCTAAATTATCTTGGTAGGTACAGGGCAACTGGTTGTAAAAGGGATACAAGATAGTCTATGACTTTCTTAATCTGGAATGTTTATTTTACCCTATATTTTTATTATTTATTAAAGTTATATCCTGTCCTTCCTCACAAAGGACCCCAGGGCAGCAAACACATCGTGGGGAAAAAACATAAAAACATCTTTAGAAATTAACAATGAAAACAGTTAAAAACAATTCCATATATAAAAGCAATTAAAAACAGCTCCAATACAGATGCAGGCTGGGTAGTAATGTAATACATGTTACATACCTAAGATCAAAATCAGGCAGCTGTGTTGGGTGAAATGATGTCTTAACACACTTCACATACAATAATGTGTGACATAATGTTCAAATTCAGTATGTAAACTTTCAGGTTATGCAGAACTCTTTCTTAAACTGCCTGTATAAGAAACCTTGTTTTAAAAGCTGTAAATGAAAAATATTTCTGAGCACGGAAATGGTCTTCAGCCCTCTTTAGATTTTAACGAATTGAGATTGCAATGGACAGTTAGGCCTATGAAATGTGTTAAGATCATGGAGGCAAGCTGGGGACAAAGAAGCATGTGCCCAATTCTCTAGGACTAACACACTTTGGCTCTGTACTCCCACTGGTTGGCATGGATTAATCCACTCCTTTGCTGCTGTAAGCAGATCAGGATTGTTAAAAGGCATTAAGGAGGAATCAGTGTGTGAGCTTGAGAATTCATCCATACATTGTTTGCCTCCTAAACACATTTTTAATCCTGTTTTCAGCCTGTTCAGGATTGATAACCAGCCTGTAAAACCATTTGTTGGCATGCAGCGCTAGCACCCTTAGGGAGCAACTGAGGCCTCCGTGTCTTGCAAGGACCAACTGGAACTCACTCCTAACCAGCTGCTGCTGTGGAGGAGGAGGAGCAGTGGCCCCACCACTGCTGGCAGTGTGAAGCGAGTGCCAATGAGAGGGTTGAGCTCCTGGGCTGTCTTTCTTTGTCCCACATGGTGACACCACCACCTTCTTTTCTCCACCATCTCCCAAGGTTGGAGGGTGACCAGCAGCTACTGCGGCTTGCAAAGGGGTTGGTAATCACTTGCTCAGTGGACCCAATCCTTGCCACTGCCCTGAGTAAGAAGGCAAATAAGCGAGCAGTGATGGTCCTACAAAATTCATTTGCCTTTTAGCAAAACCAAACTGTAACTATTTGGAACAAGAGGATTTCATCCCATTACTGCAGGTCTGTGTAATTTGCTAATAAGTGTCCTTTTATGAGTTTACAAAAATAATTTTATGTTAAGCACATAAAAAACCTGCGGCTGTATTGTCAGTAAAGCAAATACCCCATTGTGTGTATCATTTGAAAACAAAGAAAATACTGTTTTTGTTGCAATTTTTTTACTTTGATCTTGTTGCATTGTTTTCTGTTTGCATCGTTCTTGTTGCATTGTATTTTTACTGTATATTTTTTACTGGTTATTTCTTATGTAATTTCTTTTTGTAATCTGTTTTAATATGTTGTTCACCACTTTGGGGGCCTTTTGGCCAAAAAGTGGTATATAAATAAACTATAAACTAAAACTAAACTATAAGTATCAGCGTTCGGGATTGCACTTGGCAGCCCAATCTTTACCGCTGCCTGCAGGAGAGGGCAGGTGATTGAACATAGGTGGCTGCTGTTTGCTACAGTCACTACTCGCCTGTCCAGGCCAGTGGCAGTAGCAAGGAGAAGTCACCAATCGTGTGCCTGCTGTCTGGGTAGTGGTGATTATTGCACCTAATCCCCAGCACTGTCCAGAGCCAGAAGGCAGGTAAGGGAGCAGCAACAGCAGTACAAGGAGCAGCAGCCATTGGCCACCCTCTGACTCTAGGCAGCAGTGGGAAGGAGGAGGTGCTGTTGCAGGCAGCACTGGTGCTGCACAGAGGAGGGGGCCCATCTCTGAACATAAATTCATTTCATCCTCATCCTGTGTAAACGAATAGCATTCTCTGAGTGCTAATCCTTAGAGGGAAGGGCTGTAGCTCAGTGGTAGAGCATCTGCCTTGCAGGCAGAAGACCCCAAGTTCAATCTGCGCATTTCCAGGTAAGGCTGGGAGAGACTCCTGCCTGAAACCCTGGAGAGCCACTGCCAGTCAGTGCAGACAATATTGAGCTAGATGGAGCAATGGTCTGACTCAGTATAAGGCAGTTTTCTGTGTTCCTATGTAGCCCAAACAGCACAATTCATGCACAATAGAAGTATCAGCAGGCTTGGGGGAACCCAAAGGTTTACCGAACTACAAACAGTATTTTTTGGGGGGAGGGGGAATCCTAAGAGGGATAATCATGTAAACAATATCAGGATTTGTACTTCAAGAGTACCAGTATGGATGGAGCTTATAGCACTATAAAGTGGTGCTCTGACTTGTAAATGACTCAGAGTAGTTAGCAGTTAGTAGTTTGGTATAGCTAAGCATTTTCTGGAATTCCATCACAATTGTTGTTGCAAGATGATAGCCCTGGGTAATAACTGCTGAATCTTGGCTGTGTAAAAACAAGCCATTTTGCACCATAAAATTGTAGTGTCTCCCCTCTGCCGCTCCCCACCTCCATATTTGTGCTGGGAATGTTAATTTTATTCTGTATTATTATTTTGCAGATTTTTTGAGTCAAAAACAGGTGCCAGTTATTCTTACTAATATGTCAAATTAATATGTGGTCCTGGTGTGTTTGCCTTCACTGTGTTTGCAGCAGTAACTAGACTTGACTTGTAAGCATTTAGCTGTTGAGGGCATAGGAGCCCTGACAGGGAAAAAGATGGCAGCCTCAAGTCCCAGAGCTATTGGTTCTCTGTTGCCTTTTGGCTGATTTGTAAATTGATTCCCATATTCTGGATCAGTTTGTCCTAGGCTTCAAACTTCACTTCTAAAAATGCTAAAACAGAAAACGCTATGACATTTGGAGTTTCTACAAGGAAAAGATGTACAGCAATTGAACCTGAACTTGAGATGACTGCATGTAAATGATACTCTGATGCTTATGTAAAGAACTGTATGGAGAATAGGCATGATGAGTATGTAAAAAGCTATAGATTCATTTGGGAGCACAAACACACAATGCTCTGATCAGACATTTTTCACTAAAATAGGGATTATTCTATTAAAATGACTTTGCTATTAATACATTAAGGCCATCATAGGACAGGAAGATCATACACTAATGAAAAGGAGGACAAGTACAAGGTCACTCCAAGTTTGGTGGTAGAGAAATATGTCCAACCTTTTAAAAATTGTGGCAGCTAATTAGAGGGGCATTAGTTCCCTTTTTTGTTATTTCTGGCTGAAGACTCTGAGCCACTCAGTTTACCTGTTTTGGTATCTCGGAGCCTTTTGCTGGATATGCATTGATACCACTTAATCATTATATGGAAAGAGGTCTTGGAAGATATCCTAGGCCACTAATGGAAGATAGGTTCTTTAATACTATTTGTGCCTGCAAGGGGAAGAGGACCATCACCACCCAGGGAGGGAGAGCCATCTGCCTGGTTGTGCTGCTGCTGCTGCTTGGCCAACATCTCTGCTCTCTCCTTCTTGGGCTCCTGCTCTGCACGTGGGCACCTTGCAGGACCAGGCCCCAGGTACTCAGCCAGCTGTGCCTGATACTGTTCCATCTGTCCCTTCTTTGGAGGGATATATAAGCCGGCTGGCTGAGGGGGCTTGGGAGACCCATTGCCTGCTTGGGAGACCCACTATCTGGGCCAAGTCGGCCGCTGCAGTCCCATCTGATTGAGTGCTGAATGTTTAAACGCCTGTTGTTATTGTTTAATTGTGGACTGTGTTTAGTGTGTTAGTGTGAAGGAGTTTGAGTCTTTATTTGAATGTATTAGTTTGAATCTTTGTGTAGTTAATTTGTGGATTGTGTTTTGTGTGAATGAGACTGAGTGAGTGTATGAGTACGTGAGTGTGAATTTATGTGTATTTTACTATGTGCCTGGGAGAGAGGACTTCGCTCCGAGCAGGGGGACTTTCGGGGGCCCCAATTAATGTAGTGACGGGTAATGGGAGGTATGGTGTTGTGAGGAGAACATGCCAGATAAGGGGAACTCGTCCCAGACAAGTTGTGTCTGTACCTTGTTCCGGTCCTCCTCACATCCGCAGGACTGTTGGTTGTCCTATCAGCCAGCTCTTGGATCTCCAAGTGTTGCTCCTAAACGCCAGGTCGGTACATAATAAAATCTCCCTCGTCCACGATTTAATTGTTGATGAGGGTGCCGACCTGGCATGTATAACTGAGACCTGGGTGGGTGATCAGGGAGGAGTTACTCTTTCCCAGCTTTGCCCACCTGGGTATATGGTTCAACACTGTGGTAGATCCGAGGGTTGGGGAGGTGGAGTTGCTGTGGCCTATAGGAGTTCTCTCTCGCTCATCAAGCACCCTGTCCAGGTAACGACTGGCTTGGAGTGCCTCCACCTTGTGCTGGGTCAAGGAGACAGACTGGGAATCTTGTTGGTGTACCGACCACCCTGCTGCCCAACAGCTTCCCTAACTGAGCTGACAGAGGTAGTCTCGGAGGTTTTGTTGGTCCCCCAGACTATTGGTACTGGGGGACTTCAACATCCATGCCGAGGCTGCTTTATCTGGGGCGGCTCAGGACTTCATGGCAACCATGGGGCTGTCTCAATTTGCTACTGGCCCAACGCATGTGTCGGGACATACTCTTGATTTGATCTTTGCTACTGGACACGGAGATGGTGATCTGGAGGTGGGGAGTTTTTCATCGACCCCATTGTCATGGACAGATCACCGCTTGCTGAAGTTTAGACTTACAGCCACCCTTTCCCTCCGCAAGGGTGGGGGACCTATTAAGTTGGTCCGACCTCGGAGACTAATGGATCCTCAGGGTTTTCAAAGGGCTCTGGGGGATTTTCCGGCTGATAAGACAGGCGGTCCTGTCGAAGCCTTGGTCGCACTGTGGAATGCGGAAATGACCCGGGCTGTGGACACGATCGCTCCTGCGCGCCCTATCCCATGCAGAGCTCATGCAGCCCCATGGTATACCCTGGAACTGAGAGCGATGAAGCAAGAGAGGAGAAGGCTCGAGTGCAGATGGAGGCGTACTCCTGACGGATGCAATTATGCCTTGGTAAGTGCCTCCACTAAGTTGTATACAGAAGCGGTGAGGGCAGCGAAAAAGCGACACTTCGCTGCCACCATTAAATCATCCCTCAACCGTCCAGCGGAGCTTTTTAAAATTGTCCGAGGGCTTTAGTCCTCAGGATATTATAGAATCTTCGGAAACCCGCTGTAACGAGTTCGCTGGGCACTTCCAAGACAAAATCTCATGCATCCGCCGGGACTTAAACTCCAATATTATGGCAGTTGAACCTAATGAGGTATCCGGAGCACGGTCTTGTCCTCATTTATTGGATGAGTTTCAGTTGGTACAGCTCGAGGACGTTGACAAGGTGCTTGGACTGGTGCATGCAACCACTTCTGTACTGGATCCTTGCCCCTCTTGGCTAGTGAAAGCTGGCAGGACTGGAACAGCCGGCTGGGCCAGGGAAGTGATAAATACCTCCTTGAGAGAGGGAGTGGTCCCTAGTTGTTTGAAAGAGGCGGTAGTGAGACCACTCCTGAAGAAACCTTCCCTGGATCCAGATAATTTGAACAACTATAGACCGGTAGCGAATGTTCCATTCCTGGGCAAGGTCTTAGATCGTGTGGTGGCCAGCCAGCTCCAGGTGCTCTTGGATGAAACCGATTATCTAGATCCATTTCAATCCGGTTTTAGGCCCGGTTTTGGCACCGAAACAGCCTTGGTCGCCCTGTATGATGACCTATGTCGGGAGAGGGACAGGGGGAGTGTAACTCTGTTGATTCTCCTTGATCTCTCAGCTGCTTTTGATACCATCGACCATGGTATCCTTCTGGGGAGACTCACGGAGTTGGGAGTTGGAGGTACTGCTTGGCAGTGGCTCCGCTCCTACTTGGTGGACCGCCTCCAGAAGGTAGGGCTTGGGGAGCATTGTTCGATACCCTGGACTCTCCATTGTGGAGTCCCGCAGGGATCGGTTCTGGCCCCTATGCTTTTTAACATCTACATGAAGCCGCTGGGTGCGGTCATCAGGAGTTTTGGAGTGCGTTGTCACCAGTATGCTGATGACATGCAACTCTATTTCTCCTTTTCATCTTCATCAGGTGAGGCTGTTAATGTGCTGAACCGTTGCCTGGCCGCGATAATGGACTGGATGAGAGCTAATAAACTGAGGCTCAATCCTGACAAGACTGAGACGCTGTTGGTGAGTGCCTTCTCCGCCCAGATGGTGGATGTTCAACCTGTTCTGGATGGGGTTACACTCCCCCTGAAGGAACAGGTTCATAGCTTGGGGGTTCTTTTCGATCCATTCCTGTCTCTCGAGGCTCAGGTGGCCTCGGTGGCACGGAATGCATAGTACCACCTTAGTTTGGTAGCCCAGCTACGCCCCTATCTGGAAAGCGATGACCTCACTTCAGTCGTGCGTGCTCTGGTAACCTCTAGATTGGATTACTGCAATGCGCTCTACGTGGGGCTGCCTTTGAAGACAGTTTGGAAACTACAGCTAGTGCAAAACGCAGCTGCTAGACTGTTGACGAGGACCAGGCAGTCCGCACATATAACACCTGTCCTGGCTCGTTTGCACTGGCTACCTATTTGTTTCCGGGCTAAATTCAAAGTGCTAGTTCTGACTTATAAAGCCTTACACGGCCCGGGACCACAATACCTAGCGGAACGCCTCTCCCGATATGAACCTACCCGCTCACTACGTTCAACATCAAAGGCCCTCCTCCGAGTCCCGACCCACAGAGAGGCTCGGAGGGTTGTAACAAGATCCAGGGCCTTTTCAGTAGTGGCCCCCGAATTATGGAACAGTCTCCCCGATGAGGTACGCCTGGCGCCTACACTTTTATCTTTTCGGCGCCAGGTTAAAACCTTTTTATTCTCCCAGGCATTTTAACTTAATTTATTTTTTAGCTTTCAATTTATACCAGGCTGTTTTACTGTTTAATATGTATGCTTTTTACTGACCTTTGTAATTTTATTGTATTTTACTCTATGTTGTGCACCGCCCTGAGAGCCTTTGGCTGTGGGCGGTATAGAAATCGAAATAAATAAATAAATAAATAAATTGTATGCAGCAAAAGTGTTCTGAATAATTTTTCTTAATCAATAGATCTATTTCTTTTACTGCTCAACAGCTTGAAGGGACATTTCTCTCTCTTTTTGTTTGTTTAAATGCTCACACATGTTGTTCAAATGTAAATATATTTCTTTTAATTTTTTTTCTTTAAGTTGTGAAATCTGTAATGCAGAAGAAGCAAAATATCGATGCCCTCGTTGTATGAAATACTCGTGCAGGTAGATATAAATTGATGGGCATCTATTGCTTTTATTCTGGTTGTGTACTGAAAAGAGAGTGACAATTTTTCTTTGCTTTTTCTGTGTGCTTTCAGTTTGGCTTGCGTGAAAGGACATAAAACTGCATACAGTTGTAATGGAGTCAGAGAAAAGACAGCATTTGTTTCCATAAATGAGTTTAATGACTTAAATCTTCTAAGTGGTAAGACAGTCTCTGAAAATCTCAGTCCATTCTAAAGACCCAGGGTGTTACTGAGGGAAGTTATGCCTAATGTTATATAATGTTGTTGGTGTTTTTTATATGCATGTGGGTAGACAAGGGTTGGCACTACTAAACTAAAATTAATTGCTGTGAACTCAATGAAGCTTACTCCTCAGTAACACTGTTTTGGATTGCAGCCTAAGAATAACCACCATCACCATATGCGTGGCTACACAAAGTTGTTATACAGCACAAGAAATACAGTTTGTGATGGAGCCGGTGGTGGGTATAGAGCAGAACAGGTCCTCTGTCTCCATGCTCCCCTAAAAAACTTTGTCCACCTTAGAGATATATTTTTGTTAAAATTATTTTTGTCCTGCCTTTGTCCTTCAAATAGAGACACCAAGGTGTTTCACATAAAAAACCAATCAATAAAAGCACATTTTGAAACTCAAGAAAGCACAGCAATCAAACAAGGCAAATTTCCAGTGCATACCTCCTTCATTTCCCATTAACATATAATGCTAAAACCCATTACTTTCACACCATCCCTAAAGTCTGAAGGGTATGGGAGCTAATTTTATTCAGAGCCTCTTTTGGCCTTTTCAATTTCAGATTACCGGTTTCTGGAAGATGTGGGAAGAATGGCTGATGGTGCTGCTCGAGATGGTACTTCACATAAACCAAAAAGCAATAAATTTGTAAGTATTTATAGCCACCTTGTGCATATGAGGTAGATATTAGATGACTGGAACATAAATAGATGTGTGTTGCATGTATTGCATTTTTTTAAAAAGGTGGGTGGTGTTGGAAACTTGAATGACAAATGCCAGATGGCAAAGCAGGGCAGGGGAGGAGATTGATAGATTCAGTCCCAAAAGATGCTTCTTAACATTCAGACTGAGAAACTATGTTTGAAAAGTGATCACTCCATCTCCTTTCCACGTGGATGAAAACCTTCCATGCCAAACTCCCTAGGTTAGGCTTCTCTACAGAACACTTATCCTCCCTAGACCCAACAATGGTCAGACATACCATCCGAAACAGACTTAAAGACATAGATTTCCAAAGCTTAATTGCAGCAGCATCTAAAACCTGCTCACCCCTGCACCACAAGCTGAGCTTTGACCCTCTGAACCACGCCCTATATCTGGATTTCTTAACAGTTCCCAAATACCGACACGCATTTGCTAAGGCTAGATTTAATTGTCTAACCTCAGCACTATTGGAAGGGAGATACCAGGGAATAGCGTACGACCAACGCTTTTGCCCTTGCAAGGCGGGTGATCTGGAAACCGTCTCACACGTCCTTTTTGTTTGCCCATTATACTCACACGAACATTATAAACATATTATTCCAATTACAAAAAAGTATCCTAATAAATCTCCTGAGTGTTTGCTACTTTGTCTCTTGAATGGCTCAAACAGGTCCCAAACGAGATCTGTTGCTAACTATATTTATGCAGCCCAACTCAAACGGTCAAAATCTCTTTCTTGAAACCTCTACTACAGCTTTTATCCTTTTGTCCTATTTTACTCAGATTTATTTCATTTTATCCACTGTACTATTTTACATATGTATTTTATATTCTCTGTATGGGTCTTTGACTGCAATAAAAATATTTGATTTGATCACTCCATCTGAAGTTTAATGTTTTAAAGAAGGTTGCCAAGGAAAAGCACATTAAGGGACTAAATACAAATTATACACAAATGCGTGTATTTATAAAACCCTCCCCATCACCACCAAAAAGAACAAAGAATGTTAGCCAGTGACTGGGTCCAATTCTAGTGTTAAAGCAAGATACTACCTAGGAAAAAACATACATAAGACCAAAGGCTTGCTGGCATATTACAACAACAACAACAACCCACCACCACCACCACCCCCCACCACCCCCCACCACACCCACACCCACCACACCCACACCAACAACCACAACAACAAATTTTAATTTATCTGTCGCCTATCTGGCCAGTGGCCACTCTAGGCGACGTACATACAATAAATTACAACAAAATAGAATACAAAAATACAGTGTAACAGTATAAATTATGCTAACAAACACTATATGATAGGCAGTATTTAAATCATAAGGACATTAAACCTCCGCAGAAGTCCCAAAAGCCTGTTGGAAAAGCCAGGTCTTTAAGGCCTTGCGGAACATATTCAGGGAAGAGACGTGCCGAAGATCTTGTGGGAGGGAGTTCCAGAGGGTGGGGGCCGCCACTGAGAAGGCCCTCTCTCTAGTTCCCGCCAATCTAGCTGCTTTGGTTGGCGGGATTGAGAGAAGGCCTTGAGTGGCCGATCTTGTCAGGCGGCATAATTGGTGGTGTTGTAGGCGCTCCTTTAGATAAACTGGGCCGAGACCATATAGGGATTTATAGGTTAGTACCAACACCTTGAATTGAGCCCGGAAAACAACTGGAAGCCAGTGTAGATCGAACAGCACTGGCGTGATGTGGTCCCGGCGACGACTGTTTGTAAGTAGCCGAGCTGCTGCATGTTGTATAAGTTGTAATTTCCGGACCGTTTTCAAGGGTAACCCCACGTAGAGCGCATTACAGTAATCTAATCGAGAGGTGACCAGGGCATGTACCACCAGTGGGAGCTGATGAACAGGAAGGTAGGGTTGCAGCCTACGTATAAGGTGTAGTTGATACCAAGCTGCCCGGCTCACAGCCGAAATCTGAGCCTCCATGGACAGCTTGGAATCAAGTACAACCCGAGGCTGCGGATCTGGTCCTTCAGGGGTAGACTCACCCCATTGAACTTCAGGTCAACAAATCCCAGCCTTCTCTTGTCCCCCACGAGTAGTACCTCGGTCTTGTCGGGGTTCAGTTTCAGCCTATTCCTTCCCATCCATCCATTCATGGACTCCAGGCACTTGGACACGGTCTCCACAGCCAACTCTGGTGAAGATTTAAACGCGAGATAGAGCTGAGTGTCATCCGCATATTGGTGACACTGCAGCCCAAATCTCCTGATGATAGCCCCCAGCGGCTTCATATAGATGTTGAATAGCATGGGAGAGAGGATAGAGCCCTGTGGCACACCACAATTGAGTGGCCAAGGGTCTGAAACCTCTTCCCCCAATGCCACCTGTTGGTATCTGTCAGAGAGAAAGGAACGGAACCACCGTATTCCCAATCCCTCTAGGCGATATAACAGGATACTGTGGTCGACAGTATCAAAAGCCGCTGAGAGATCGAGGAGGACAAGAAAGGTGAATTCTCCCCTATCTAATGCCCTCCTCATATCATCTACCAGAGCGACCAAGGCTGTTTCAGTTCCGTGACCAGTCCTGAAACCCGATTGGTATGGATCTAAGTAATCCGTTTCATCCAAGTGTGTCGACAACTGGTTAGCCACCACTCGCTCAATGACCTTGCCCAAGAATGGTAAGTTCGAAATTGGGCGGACGTTATTGAAAACTTGGGAATCCAAGGAGGGCTTCTTCAAGATGGGCTTTACAATTGCCTCCTTGAAGGCTGATGGCATCACACCCTTTTTCAAGGATGTGTTTACCACCACCTTAATCCCCTCACCCAACTTCTCTCTGCAGCTCATAATGAGCCACGATGGGCAAGGATCAGTTAGACAGGTGGTAGGCTTTACAGTCGAGAGCACCTTGTCCACATCCTCAGAAGAGAGAGGCTGAAAATGCAACTGGCCAACTCTGGTTCATCTACTGTGTCCACAGGGCACGGGATCGAGCTCCGTAAGCGTTCGATTTTATCGGCAAAGTGCTTAGCCAAGATGTCACAGGAGGCTTTTGACTGTTCCAAGGGTTCCTGAGCAACTGGACCGACCAGGCTTCGGACCACTTGGAATAACCTCCTGGGACAGCACTCTGCAGACGCAATAGAGGCAGTAAAGAAAGTTTTCTTTTCTGCCTTTATTGCCACTTGGTAGGCAGCTACTGCTGCTCTAACTTGTGTCCGGACACCTTCGGAGTGGGATTTCCGCCACCGGCGTTCTAGTCGTCTCACCTCCTGTCTCAGAGTACGCAGCCGTGGTGTATACCATGGAGCTAACTGAGTTCTATTCAGGGGGAGAGGACGTTTCGGAGCCACCCGGTCTAACGCCCCGGTGATCCTTTCATTCCACTCCATCACCAGGGTTTCAACCGGGCGACCTTCAGCAGGTTCCAGTTCCCCTAGTGCAGTCAGGAATCCATCAGGATCCATCAGGCGCCTGGGGCGGACCATTCTAATAGGTCCATCACCCCTGCGGAGGGGGTGTGGCAACGAAAAGTCCATGTTTACCAGGTAGTGATCTGACCATGACACAGGGATGGAAAGAACCACTCCCAACTTCAGAGCACTTCTCTCCTCTCCCAGGACAAACACAAGGTCGAGAGCATGACCGGCTACATGGGTGGGCCCAGTATTACTAAGGCGCAGTTCCCAGGAAGCCATGGTTTCCAGGAAATCCCAAGGGGCTCCAGTGAGAGTGGTCTCGGCATGCACGTTGAAGTCACCCAGTACTAACAATTCTGGGGACAACGCCCGTACAGCCGAGACCACCTCCAGCACCTCGGCCAGGGAGTCTGCTGTGCAGCGGGGTGGGCGGTACACAAGCAGGATCCTTAAACTGCCCTTCGGGCCTAACCTCCAGTACATGCAATCAACAAACTTGGTCCTATGGAGAGGAGGTCTGGCAAAAACTAAAGACTCCCGGTAAATGACTGCCACACCCCCTCCCCGCCTTCCCACCCTCGGCTGCTGTCCGCAACGGAAACCTGGTGGACACATGGCCTCAAGAATGGGAGCAGAGGCCTCATTTCTAGAAAAAGATGGAAAAGACAATTAGGGTGGTCTATTCCACTTCAAAAAGGATTAAGGTTTAGAAATAGATAGATAAGATTTCATTAAGTTTATCAATAAGGGTGGCTCAACATAAATTACTTTTGAGGTGGTACTTAATACCTCTGAGGTTAAATAAAATTCATTTGACTAATGATGTCAAATGCTGGAAATGCCAAACTATTACATAAGTGATGGAACTGCCTAATTGCTATGAGTTACTGGAGGCAAATAGCTCAAACTGACTTGGATATAATTGGACATATGATAAGAACAACTGCAATGTTAGTATTTTTCCATATGATTGGTGATGATTTAAAGGCGAATGTGAAACTACTTGTTAACATTAAGATGTTGGCCACAAAAATTGTAGGGACAAGGAAATGGAAATGTCAACAGCCCCCAACAGAGCAGGAGTGCCTCATTAAATGCTTGGAACCAGCAGTAATGGATAAATTGATGAAGGTAATCGGAAGAAGAGAAGGTAGATTAGGAAATAATAATTTTGCTGAAAGATGGAACCTCTTTGGAATTTTGGAATTTGCAATATGGCAATGTAAGACTGGAAATATTCCTGTTTATGCAATTCTGTTAACAAAATAAAAGGTAGCTGGAACTGTTTTGCTGTTATTTGACAGTATGTTATTGATTTTGCTTGGTTATGTAACAATATAAACTTTATTAAATACATTTTTAAAGAAAAAATGCTAGCCAGCAGTCTTGAGCAGAGGAATGAGTGAGGAAAAGGTTAAGTGCCCCTTCTCCCCATTGCTTCTCCACTCTCAGTCACCCCCTTCAGAAGATTTTCTGAAAGCATACTCTAAACAGTACAAAACAAAACCCCGTCAACTCAGAATATATTGCACATATATGCACAAAATGTGTAGGTACCTCCTAATCTCTTGAATAGTATTCATTGTAACTAGCCTTCTCTATAAGCAGTTACCCTTGTTATTGCGATCATTGAGCTTTGTGCTATTGTAGCTATATATGCTTTGGTTTGTAGGCTTGTGCCTCAGAAATGAGTGGGCAACTGGGCTTCTTAGAGTTTTAGTGCTACTTAGTGTACAGTTGTTCCCCCCCCCCTTCCAACACTTCCATATGTTTGGTTAGTATTATTTATTATCAATTTTTATGATGCCTTTCAGTCTGGGCCAGACCTAGAAGATGGCTTACAGTAAAAGCAATATGCACTTTTTTTAAATCCTGAAAGCACCTGGTCTACTCGGGTCCATTTTAGAGTCTTGACAAAAACACTTCCTTTACCAAAGCAGTTTACATGAGAGATTTATTTTCTGTGAGCCTTCATGTGAAAGGTCTGGCTACAAAGAAATGAAGCTTTTTGTAAGGAAAAGTGTTTTCATCTAAACTCTGTTAACTTTATGATTAACACCTCAGTACAGAGAATTTTTATTTGTGATTCGCAGTCTTTAATTGAATCAGTAACAGCTCATAACAATTATGTACTTCATGCCAGAGTTCCAGCAAACCTGGGGAAGACTGTTTTGTCCTGTTTTTTAAAATAACGAACCAGGAAAAGCAATCTGTTTTGAATTTAGTCATTTGTGAAAGTAGCAACATTCTACTTGATGGTAGGACATGATACAGCCATTTTGTCTGGGGTCAGATAGTGTGGGTACATTCCTGTGGTCCAGCCCCCAACACCCACCCACCCAGCATGGTGGCCTCCAGATGATTTGGACCACAATTTCCATCAGCCCGAGCCAGCATATCTGATGGTCAGGGATAATGAGAGTTGTAGTCCTCAACATCTGGAGGGCATCACATTGGCTGTTCTTGCACTAGATCATCATAGGAGGGACCCCAAAGAGAAGGTTGGTCCCAACATTCTTACTGATTTTTCTGTAGCTGGAGAACTAGGGGGAATGGCCTGCTAGAGTGGCATCTCGGACAACCTTAATCCAGCTTTTGTAAAGCCCTGGCTTCTTTACATCCATCCCAGCTCCAACTTGGTATGTCACATGAAATTTAGTGGGGGCTTTGGGGACTATTTCCCCCAGTCCTCTGCCAAGTCCACCGCTTCAGCTGGATCCCTGCAGCTTCAGACTAGCCTTGATGAAACCTTCTCCACAGTCTGTGGTTAAGAGCAAGCCTGCACCTAGGTTGCCCAGAGGTAGATGCCCTGCAAAAGGGCTAACCTATCTTACAGGGACAATGGTGCAGTGCAGGTTTTTGTGCATGCCCAGGACTTGGAAGCTAGATATAAATGGCGCATATATCTACTCTCAAAGCAAATGACTTTTTAGGCAGCATAATTCAGTATAATGTAGTCTAATGACATTATTGCTTTTTTCCCTCTTGATACTTAAATGTTGCAGTATAAGAGACTATGATAAAGTGGTGTTGTCATTAGGTTTGCCTCTAGAGATAACAGTTTCGGTGAGTAATGCCATGTTAATTCCACTATCAAGATCATCTCAGTCTCGTACCTTCATGAATAGCATTCATAACACTTTTATATAGAGTGTTAAAAACATTTGTCCTTCAGGTCAGATTTAAAAGAATGTGAGGAGAGAAAGTACAACGTTGGACTGCATTAGAGGGAAAAGGAGAACAACATTCCTTAGGAAATAAGAGGCAGCGTAGCTTATACATTTGTCCTGTTTGCTTGATAATGTCTTACGTTTTATGGGTTGGACCAGGAAACTGCAGCTTCTTGGATTAAAAGACTGCAGGAACAATTTTATTGAAAACATACTTTACTCATTTAAAAGGAATGTGCCCATGTTTCCATCCTGTCAAAATTCGAATTGAAAGAATCCCATCTGACATTCTAGCTGTTGCCTGTTGGTTGCTAGAGGGTTGGAGCATAAATGTTGGTCTGTTCCCAGGTGTTTGTTTTTGCTTTAACAAAACACATCGCATCACCACTCATTGTATTAGCTGTTACCAATATTGTAATTGTTACAGAATGTATACATTGTATGGTAGATTTTGGCTGTTATGGGCTTAATATTATAATGACTAATACCCAAGAACCTTACAAAAAAGCATCAACCTTTGGCAACACAGAAATTTTGCTCCCTGTAATCACTTACTTGATCACATGTGCATATGAATTTCTGTTTCTTAGATGAGATATATTGGAGTGGAATTCATAGGTGGCACCAAACAAAATAGATGCCCACCCCAAAAATTGCCTCCCACATCTGCCCTCTCTGTGAAAAAGTGTCACTGAGCCATGTCTCCACCCCCCTTTTTTATACATTTGGCCACGGTTCACCGTACTGTTTGAAAGGCACTGTTTTGTCATATTTTTCCTCATAATGCAGGGGTAATGAGCCTTTTCTTAGCCTGGGGGGCCAGATCTGTTTCCATCCCTGCCGGCTAACTTTTGTCACATGGGTGGGACAACGCACCTGTCAATGACCTGGTATCAGATCATTGACAGGTGGGTTATCCAAGCTACCTGTCAATGTTTTCACTGAAACTTTCTGTTTTAGCAGCGGTTTCATTGCAAGACTCAGATGGGCAGTGAGATCACACCTTGCTCCAGCAAAGGTGCAATCAGGAGCTCATTTTAATTTTCTGATTGTTCCTTTGTACCCACATGGGTACCTGCCCCACACTTGACATCACATATGATGCCAGGTGTGGGACTGGTGGGCATGGTTTACAAGGAAGAGCCTCGTAGGCCAAATTGTGCTGCCTGTCAGGCCAGAGGTTCCCCACACCTGCTCTAAAATAATTGAAGCTGGTAAGAGCAGGAAGTGTGTCTGCAGATGGCTGTGGTTGGCATGGAAATATGAAGGATAGTGGTCAGGCGGCTTTGGTTAGACTCAGAAATAGGGCCTGGTGTTTTTATGATGCAGATAAAGCTCAGCACAGTTATGCTGAATACAGGTAGCCAAAGGAAAAATGAAGTTGAGGATTGGATGGGCATTTAGAGTCACAAGGGAGGGCTGGAGAAGTAACGAATAACACATAACTTTGTTTATTCTTATGTCTTTTCAGGGAAATAACAGGCTTCAGGATATTTGGTTGAGGGATTAACTGTGACATGCCATATAGACTATTCAGTGGGATTATTTTTCTGAATGAACCCTCCCTTGTAGTGTTGCTGATTTAATGATGCCAGAGTTTGCCATTCCTCCTGGTTCAGGTTAGCAATTAAGAACAATTAAGAGTTGAACAAGCTTTTTTTATTTTAAATTGCTATCCTCAACTGGGAGGAGTTACAACAAATGAAAGACCCAAGGGAGTGAAAGAAGAATTATGCCAGGCTGGGCTTCTGCACCTCAGTTAAAAATAAATAACTACACAGGGTCAGATTGCTTTCAGGACACAGAGATGCAGTGATGGGAAATGCCCCCTGTTGAATTTCTACTTCTGGCGCACCTGTTAAAGGAAGAGAAACCCTGTAAAGGGGGGAAAGTGGCAACTCACCGCTGTTAGCCTGACTGTACACTTAAGAATTTCAGGTGATATGAAAGAAACATTTTGTACATCAAGAAATGCTACAAAAATGCTGCTGGTGACAAATTTATGTATGTCATTTAGAATATATATATGCTTACACTCCTCTGCAGGTATCCACAGAGTTGTGTTGAAGCCAGCAGGTGTAATATGTGATTGTGGGCATCTGAGTAAAAAGTAGTTGGATCTCATATCACAGCCTGCATATTAATGCAGAATTAAAAGTTGTCTTTATTTTAGTCATATATAATACCAATCAAAACTTTGCTTCTGAACTGAAGGCAATTGCATGGATAATTTTTTTAGAATGTATTATTATTTATACAACCCCATCAGTGCACATTTTTAGTAGCACATAAATGTCATAACTAGATTAAGGACTAAATAGGGCCTTTAAACAACTGCTTTAAGTAACACTAAAGTTGTAGTTATAGCTTACTGAGACATAAATCCATTTGAAATCTATGGGTTTTATTTCTAGGTACATATGTTTAATATCAGGCCATTAATAGGAGCAGCCACCTCTGGTAGTGTTTGAGAATTGTACTGCTGGTTGTTTATTTGAGCTGTGCAAAGCTTACTACACTAACTTAGTGTAACTTAATTTTAAAAATGAATTATTTTATATTGTATCCCATTATTAACTCTTGAATTATGCCTAACACCTACCTGAGCCACGGATTTTTAGATGCTCTTGTAGAAACAACACTTGCCTCTTACTCAGCTCTGTAGCCCATGCAGTGTCTGATTGGCAGCATTTGAATATAACACTAAACCATGGTTTAACATTACAAGAACAAGCTGTAGTGAGCTTTGGAATCATGCATTCCCCCCTCTCTTCCTTTGGTATAGCAGCAAGGAGATCAGAAATTTCCACTTCTGTTTTAACCACAACTTGCCAGGACATCCAAACCCAAACAAGATTAATCTGTGGTTAATCTTAACTATGGTTTGTTGAAGCAAGCCAGCTTTATAAAAATATGGTTCGTATTTGGGTTGTTTCAATACACTATAAAGACAAACCATGTTTCATCCATGGTAAGGTATCTCAGCAACCAGTAGTAAATGAAAACAGAGCAAAAAGTTCCAAACTCCTCCTTGTGGAGGAAGGGAGAGTGTGAGCTCACTGCATCACATTCTTGTAATACTAGCTAAACTGTGGCTTAGCATTGCATCAGAACAGGATCATTAGCCCAGACATTCACATTATCAGTAATACTTTTTTCTGTGTTTTGAAATACTTTTCCTTTGCTCATCAGATAAACTTTTTGAAAAACCGAGCTCGGAGGTACAACATCTGCTTGCAAACTTTACCAATTGGATTCACAAAGAGGCGAGAGAATTCTACATTCTTTAGCAATAAGTAAGTTTCTTGTTAACGTTGTTATGAGGATAACTTCAGCAAAAATCTTTGTTCTGAATATAGTCTGCACAACTTGTGCCCCACCAACCTATATATCCCATCAGCCAAATACGGTGACTTTGCCAGAAACTCACCCCCCCTTTTATTAGCCAGGACTGCAAGAACAGGTGGGTTGTCAGGGATCTGATAGTCCACAACACGTGCCTTGTGGGCTGTGCTAAGTTGTCAGGTCCCAAGATAAGCAGCCCTAGTCAACATAGTTGACATTAATGCAGTCTTCACTTAATCTTAGTTTGATGATATATAGAGTGTTCAGATGATATAGTTTCCTTTCAGTCCAATATACACTTAATAATCTGCATTCTGAAAGATCTGTGATCTGAAAGATTGTCCTATGCTTGGAAAAATATCTGAAGAAATAAAGCTTTGACTGAGGGAGTAGAAAATAATGTTTTTTTCATTTTTTGGGAACTATAGTATTTCTGAACTACACTGCAAATTACCATATGAGAATATTTGCAAGAGATATGAATTGGACAGCCTGTTAGTCTTCAAGTGAAAACTATAAATAAACTTTAAGTTACATCATACTCCTGTAGAACCATATAGGGAGAAGCCATTCTTGAAATTAAATATTTCCAGTTAAATATTTGATTTTATTCTGAGGGTGGGGAGAGGGAGAAATCAAGCACTTTGGGACCTCTTAATCTTGTGTTTCTGATAGTGAGAGGCTTTCTGTTTACTAGTGACTTACAATTCTGAATCACTAATTTATGTGTGTGGTTTATATCAAATGAATTATTTTTGGCTCTGGAAATCAGTAAGTCATCCAAAGATAATGATATTAATGAGAGATGAGAAGCCCTCGAGTAGTATGTTGGAAGAAACACTAGATTATCACTTCTTGTTTACAGATAGTGATAGATGGGAAATGTAACATTTCAGCTACAAACCAGTAGATGTCTCTCTTGCAGCATATTGGCAAACAGATTCTCCTGTGTTGATGTGCTTGTAATTATGAAGCCAATCCAAATAATTGCTCCTGCATTGAACACACGCTTTCTGAACTACTAGGAAGCAATCTGTATTTGAAAATAAGCAAAGTGTCAAGGAGAGTTGTGAAAAGGTTACTCAACATTTAAAGCTAGGATGTGAATGATCATGTCAGTATTCAGATTTTCAAAACAAATTCAAAGTTCGTTTAATTATTTATTTTCTTGCAAAAAATCAGTGCTCCATCTCCCCTTCCTAGCAACAGCACTCAGATAGCTATTAAGTCTGAGAGTGTTTGAATTTGCAGCAATTTTACACTGAGTTAATAGAAATAACCATTTGGCAAGTGATAATTTACAATGATGCACATGTAACCACTTGGTAAGTGTAATGTAGGTGATTGGTGGTGGTTGTTTTTAATAACCCACCCTTCCTGCAAGGAGTTCTCCCTCTTCCCTCCGTACCATTTTATTCTCACAGCAAGTTAGTGGGGTACGTTAGGCTAAGAGGTAGTGACTAGCTCAAGGTCACCAAATGAACTTCCATGGCTGAGTGGGGATTTATGCCTGGGTTTCCCCAGTTTTGGTTCCAGTGCTGTGTGCACTATAACACTCTATCATAATGGTTCAGTTATATTCCAAGGGAGGAAAAATTCCAGGAGCCTGGCTGAGATTTCGGCAGCTGAAAAAAAGATTTTTGTTTCAGACACAGAGTTGGGTACTAAAACCTGAGGCTGGCCCCTTAACATAACAGTGCTGGCTACTAAAAATACAAAATATTTCCAAGCTTTAGATCAGGGTTGGGGAACTGAATCCTGCCAGCAGGACAGATCCTTATGACCCTCACCCCTCTGGGCCAACTCTGACAGGTGCATAGGACCACCCACCTGTCAAACACCTGATGTCTGTTAAAGGTCACTGTATCAGCTGGTCATCTGTTAGACTAACTTCCTTTAAAGATATGTTTTCATCACTAGTTAGATGACTGGTGCTGGGAGTGCTCCATTAAAGAGGCTCTTTATGTCCCTTTAACTGATAGTTGAGAACCTCTTTGAAGTCTCTGCAGAGGGGAAAGTGCTGCTAGAAGTGGAGCATTTCCCCCTGTGCTGAGAAAGCAGCTTCCTTTCTGGAAAGAAAAAAAAGGCTCCTTTTTAAAACATTTTTTCTTTCCAAAGGAAGCTTGCCATGCCCCTTATGCAGCGCTTCCCAAGTGCCTGACAATCAGCTGATTGTTGGATGCTTGAGAAGCACTGTGCAAGGGACTTCTGCAGGCACTGGCAATTAACTCATCGGTTGTGCCTATATAGCCCCTTTCATTCAAGCCCCACCTTTATCTGCCCTTCACCTGACATCATATGTCATGTGTAGAGCAGCTGGGCATAGCTAAGCCAAAATGGCCTCTAGACCAAATTGGGAGGCCTGGTGGGCCTAATCAGGCACATGCCAGAGGTTCTGCACCTCTGTCTTAAATTATATCACTCCCCAGGTGCACATCATGCAGATTTGGCAGATTGGATAAAGTTTTTGTCCAGAATCAAGCATCAAGTATGTTAAACCTTAAATGAAGTAAAAAAAGATATCAAGCGTTGGGTGAAATTGAATCTCTCATGACTAGGCAGGGTGGTGGCTGTGAAAATGTCACTCTTACCTACGTTTTTGTTATTTTTTCAAGTTTACCTGTTCAGATCGTGGCAAAAAATTGCTGCAGTGGTGAAAAATAAAGTATGTTAAACATTCTTGCATATACTTTAAACCATTATTACTCCCACCTCCTCTCTCGAAAACAGATTTAGCATGCCTGAAGCTGATAAACCAGTATCATAATGGGTTTATCTTCCAATCAGCAGAACGCATGGAAAATAGCAATCAGGGAAGCAACAACATATACATAAAGTGTAGTTTTAAAATGTATTATTCAGCAGTTGTCAAGAGATGAGGTTGTATTCAATTAACTTTTACTTAGATTAGACCCATTGAAATGTATCAAGCCTAGGGACCAGTTTGTAAAATTAATGTTGAATTAGATCAGAGGTGGGCCTGCCAAGGGGTCCAGTTTAGTCCACCAGGCCACTTTCCCCTAACCACACCAGGACAGACAAAAGGAAGTACTTCTTTACTCAGCGCATAGTTAAACTATGGAATTTGCTCCCACAAGATGCAGTAATGGCCACCAGCTTGGATGGCTTTAAAAGAAGATTAGACAAATTCATGGAGGACAGGGCTATCAATGGCTACTAGCCATGATGGCTGTGCTCTGCCACCCTAGTCAGAGGCAGCATGCTTCTGAAAACCAGTTGCCGGAAGCCTCAGGAGGGGAGAGTGTTCTTGCACTCGGGTCCTGCTTGCGGGCTTCCCCCAGGCACCTGGTAGGCCACTGTGAGAACAGGATGCTGGACTAGATGGGCCACTGGCCTGATCCAGCAGGCTCTTCTTATGTTCTTAACCTGTCAATCAGCTGATGATTAGTCTGTCACCCCTTCATTCTCCTTCTCCACCTCCACTGCTACTGCTGCAGGAGGTGAGAGAAAGAAGCCTGACACTTCCACCGATGTGGGAAACAAAAGAAGGATTCAGACACTTGGGAACCCTGCAAGATTTTGATGGGTGGGTGGGATAACCCACCTGCCAATCATGTGGCAACATAATGTCATATGACTTACAGGTGGACAGCCTTGCCTACCTGTCAAATTTGGCCCACAAGGCTGATCCAGATAAGGATCTGGCCCATACAATCAGAAAGGTTTCCCCCCAATTTAGATGCATCTTAACAATATAGTTTAGACAGACCATTAGAATTGTGTACTCTATCACATCTACTATAATGCCACAATATTTATCTTTTGTGTAATAAAGCTTTTGCATCCTGTTCATAAAAACAAGGTAAAAGGTTGGCTGCAGTTACATGTCATGGTAAGGCATAAACCTTGGTTTATCAGGCACAAAAAAATTATGCTCACTTCACCCCTTTCAGCTCGTGTTGGGAGGAAACAAACCACAATTCCTAGTTTAATGTTATGTTTGTGGTATGTTTCATGGTCATTAAGCCAAGAACTAACTTTCCCAGTAATAGTCTTCATAAAAATGTAGGAAGGAAGCCAGGCCATAAATCACATGGTCTTTGATGTCCGCATACTAATGCCCAGAATATGGGAAACAAATAGGACGTACTTGAAGTCTTAATACAGGAGAGTAAATGAGACTTGATAGGTATAACTGAAACTTGGTGAGATGGACTCCCATGACTAGAATATAGCAATTGAAGGATATAACCTGTTCAAAAAGAACAGAAGGAATTGAAACAGAGGCGGAGTTGCCCTATATGTTAAAATTATATATCCCTGCACAGAAATACAGGAGGGTGAGCTTGGTAGCTCCACCAAGAGTGTCTGGATTAAAATAAATGGGGCAAGGAATAAAAGGAACATGGCGTTGGAGATACCTTTCTCCTATAGAAAATGAAGGAAGCAACTAGAGGATCAGCTAACCAACAGAGATGACTTGGTGGATGAAGTGGCAGTTACGGGAACTCTGGGAGAAAGTGACCACGCTATGCTAGAGTTCTTGATTTTAAAGGAAGCAAAAACTGAGGGTAGCCATGTTTGGTATTTTAAAAATATAAAGTGAAATAGGAACTAAGTTTGGTGGTCCTATTTCTTAGCAGAGATATAAAAATACAAGCAGCAGAGTGAGATAAACCAGTCCCACCTTTCCTAGGCACAAATAACAACAGACATAATCTTCTTAGGTAAAAGATAAAGAATATTTACTCACGACCTTTCATATGTTCAGAAACATAGGCTCTAGCTTAGATGAAAGTAAAATAGACGTCTCAGTCCTTCTTTGTCCTTAGTAGTGATGCTCTCAGAGACAGCATCTGCCATGTGTCCTCTCCCAGTGGTAGAAAGATCAGCGATGGAGATTAGTCAAAGAATCTCCGGAGGAGGAAGTCAGGTAACTAATCCCACCCATTAGGAAGTCACATCATGGTAAACAGGTACACGGGATATTTCCCCAAACATCCCTTAAAGTGAACATGCAATATTTGCCTATTCCAACAAGCCATAAGTGCACTCTGGACTTCAGGAAAGCCAATTTTAATAAACTCAGAACAATGGTAAGTAAGGTTCAATGGCAAGCAACCCTAATGAGAAAAGGAGTTGAAGATGGGCAGGAGTTTCTAAAAGAGGAAATTCTAAAGGCACAATGGCAAACAATTCTGTCAAGGAAAAAAGGGGGAAGACAGCAGAAGAAGTCAATATGGCTTCACAGAAAGCTTAGAAATGACCCCCAAACAAAAAAGGACACATATAGAAAGTGGAGGGAAGGCCAGACAACAAAGGAAGAGTACAGAAAGGTAGCACGGAATTGCAGGGATGGCGTCAGGAAGGCTAAAGGTGGGAATGAGCTGAGGTTAGCAAGAGATGCCAAAAGCAACAAAAAAGCTTTCTTCAAGTACATTCATAGTAAGAGACAGAGAAAAGAAATGGTGGTACAGCTACTTAATGAGGATGGCAAAATAATAACAGAGGACAAAGAAAAGGCAGAAGTGCTCAATTCCTACTTTGGCTCAGTCTTCTCCCAAAAGAGGGTCTATGACCGTCCTGGGAAACATGAAGTTGAAGGGGCAGGATTGCAGCTTGAGATTGATAGACAAATGGTCAAGGAATCTGCAGGGCCCAATGAACTCCATCCTAGAGTATTGAAGGAACTGGCTGCAGAACTCTCCGAACCACTGCCTATTATCTTTGCGAAATCATGGAGGATGGGTGAAGTGCCTGACAATTGGAGGAGGGCTAATGTCCCAATCTTCAAAAAGGAGGGAACTACAGGCCAGTCAGTCTGACATCGATCCCTGGGAAAATTATGGAACAGATTATAAAGCAGTCAGTTTGTAAGCACCTTGAAAATAATGCAGCAATTAGTAGAAGCCAACGTGGATTTATGAAGAACAAATCCTGCCAGAATAATTTTACCCCATTTTTTGATCAGGTAACCTCCCTGGTAGACTGTGGGAATGCTGTGAACATAATATAACTCGACTTCAGTAAAATGCCCCATGATATTCTGATTAGCAAGCTAGCTAAATGTGCGCTGGATGGAACAACTATCAGGTGGATCCACAGTTGGCACTCATATTCAAAGTGCTTATTTATTTATTTAATTTATTTATTTATTTATTTCGATTTCTATACTAGGGGGAGGTAATGAGCGGGGTACCGCAGGGCTGGGTCCTGGGCTCAGTGCTCTTCTACATTTTCATTAATGACTTGGATGAGGAGGTGCAGGGAATGCTTATCAAATTTGCAGATGATACAAAATTGGGAGGGATAGCTAATAACTTGGAAGACAAACAAAATTCAAAGTGATCTTGATAGGCTGGAGCATTGGGCTGCAAACAACAGGAGTAAATTTAACGGACAAGTGCAAAGTTCTACACCTAGGAAAAAGAAACCAAATGCAGTTATAAGATGGAATACATGCGAGAAGGATCTTGGGATTGTTGAAAAAGGCAAATGCTATTTTAGGCTACATTAACAGAAGTATAGTTTCCAAATCGTGTGAAGTATTGATTCCCTTCTATTCAGCACTGGTTAGGCCTCATCTTGAGTACTGCGTCCAGTTCTGGTCACCGCACTAAGAAGGATTCAGACAAACTGGAGCAGGTTCAGAGGAGGGCAACAAGGATGATGAGGGGACTGGAAACAAAGCCCTATGAGGAGAGACTGAAAGACTTGAGCTTGTTTAGCCTTGAGAAGAGAAGACTAAGGGGATATATGATAATACTGTTGAAGTACTTGAAAGGTTGCCACACAGAGAAGGGCCAGGATCTCTTCTCAATCATCCCAGAGTGCAGGACACAAAATAATGGGCTCAAGTTGCAGGAAGCCAGATTTCAACTGAACATCAGGAAAAGCTTTCTAACTGTTAGAGTGGTACAACAATGGAAACAATTACCTAGGGAGGTGGTGGGCTCTCCAACACTGGAGGCATTCAAGAGGCAGCTGGACAGCCACCTGTTAGGTATGCTTTAATTTGGATTCCTGCTTGAACAGGGAGTTGGAATCGATCGCCTTATAGGCCCCTTCCAACATATGGTTCTTGGGTCATGGTTTGTTGGGAGTTAAGATTGATGGGAGCAAAACAAAAACCACGATCCCTTGTTCAGACATAACACTAAACCAGGAGGAATGAAGCGGGGAGTAGCTTGCTTGTGCATAGTAAGCCAAGGTTTATGGCTTACCATGTCATGGAAATGCAGCTGATAACTCTGATGTTGTTTCAGTAGCTAGATTGGTTGAAGAATCTTAACAATTGTTAAACTGTTAATATGTTTAGTCACCTTGAAAGCATCCTTTCTTCTTGTAAATTTTAACTCTGCTGCAGTATGTTTGAACGACATGCTGGACATGCATGAACAGTACACATGGCAGTCAGTTCTTGGTGAATTGTCCTGTTTTACAACTTAAATGATCAATAAATAGTTGAACTTGCAATTAAGTTAACACAACTTTTTTGTTTATAAATCAAGTCTATTGGGTAGTTACACTTAACTAAACTTCAGTAAAATTGGGGGCCCCTCTGATGCCTTATGTTGTTAGAACTTCAAATCTGTATGTCATATTGGTGCTTCAGTGATTGGTGTGTCGTAAAGGCCTCAGCATTCATTTACCTTAATGAGATTTGGGGAGTTTCACAGGAGACTATAATTCTTAATTAGGCTGGATCTGTGTTTACAGAAGCTTATGAGAAATATAAAACACTGTAGGGATGTAGTTTACTGAAAAATGAATTAAGCAGGGCTGTAAATCAATTCATTGGGGTCCAGGAATGAATGCTGCTTCACATTTGTATACCTCCTCCTCTAGCTCCTCCTATCTTGGAGACTGTGGAGACTTGGTGGGAAATAAATTTCTTAAATAAATTCTGCATTAAGGCAGGAACAGGATTCCCAAGTATGCAGTTGTGTTATTTGAAAATGTTACTTCATATTCTGTTTCACTTCTTTATTTCTTTTCTTAATATCAAGTTCTGAGCAGAATTAAGTAATACACTTATAATTATGTTTGGGTACTAGCTATTCACCTCCCACGCCTGCGGCTCCACTGTTAACATACCTCAGTGGGTTTTTTTTGCAACTTCATGGATAGACTTCCCTCAAGGACTCATTATTAGACTGGCTAAATAACAGAAGCTTAGCATGTGGTGGCCCACATCCAGTGGACAAACAAGTAACCACTAGTTGAAGAATAACCGCTTTCATAATTACTTTGGCTTAACTTTGCCCTACTTGACATCCATGTGAATGCATCAACTGGTTTATATAACTTGTGGTTAAAGTTTCCAAACCCTTAGTCCATTTTTCTTTCTCATAACTTGCCTTCTAATTATTCTTTTTTAAAAAAAGTGAAGAGCCACAGCAAGGCCAATTCCATGATAATCCTGTGAATTCTAGTGAGCTACTGTGCACGTGCCTTTAGCCAATTGGACTGTATGTTTTATCTGACCAGTAGTCAAAGTAGCTTTGCTGTGGCAACAGTGCATTGCTTCCATTCACTAATATCAGGGCCCCTTTAAACTTGATCCTTGTGTTTCTTTATAGCCTTGTATATGAAAGGATACTATCGCATCTTAAATATCAGAAAAGTAGCAGTTTATACATTTTAAGCTATACAGAATGTAAAGGCAGCTTTGTATTTTGAACATTGAGGTAGCAGTTTGTTCTGCTCAATATTGGATTAAATCTGAGTTGTGTAAACAATCTGAGGTGGAAGCAATTTTGCCTGCATAAGTTGTCAGATGAACATGCCTTGTGTGAGGATATTGACCTACTTTTTCTCCCACCTTTTCCATTTTGGACTCTCTCTGCAATAAAGCCCTAGCAACTGCATTTGTAATTAATAGTCTACATGATGAAGCATTAAGAGTCTCTACTGGTTTTGTTTCAGGGAACAAAAGTTCTACTGGCACTTGAAGCTAATATTTTCTCACAGTCATGCTAAATTCACAGAAAAAAGGTACTCTTTCTTTTTTTTAAAAAAAAACAGCATTTCTTTACCGTGAAATGTAAACATCTACTGTTTGGTTTGAGTTTTGCTTTGTTAGAATATACCTATAGCCAACAGATATTTCTATCAAACTTTAAAAAGCAGGGAGATTGGGCCGCTATAGTGAATGTACCAGGTGAGCAGGAGACCTGACCTCCTCTCTGAGATATTGTACTGCCCTACAAATTTGTCAAAATGAAAACACCATTTGGGTTGGTCTTTCACACCACCACTCACCATATGCTCAGAGGCACGTGTTACCAAATTCTTCCAAGCTACACAGGACGTGGATTGAACTGTGAAAGACCAACTCAAATTGTGTTTGCATTTTGACAGATTTGTAGGCCAGTATCTCAGAGAGAAGATGAGGTCTTTTGCTCCCCTGGGGCATTCATTATAGCTGCCCAATTTCCCTGCTTTTTAAAGTTTGATAGAAATATCTGTTGGCTATAGGTACATTCTTAAACCACAAGGTTTTTTGCTTATTAGTGAATTTCTCTGCTTTTTAATCCGGGAGGTAAGAAATGGGATCCTGTGCAAGTTTGCTGAGAATGGAATGATCATATGCATGCTTATTGAGTTCAGTGGGATTTACTCCCCTGCAATCACACTTAGGATAGGTAAAACTGACCATGGGGCATGGGGGTAGAGGGAAGGAGGAAGGGGGGAAGAGAGGAACAGAAGGAGGGGGAGGGAAGGGACAAAAGGGAGATGATGGGAGGGAGGAGGAGGGCTGGCAGGTTTGATCATTTGCATGCTTATTGAGTTCAATAGGATTTACTCCACTCCAGTGCAATCGTGCTTGGGATAGGTAAAACTGACCATACGGGAGGGGAAGGGCATAGGGGAGGGGAAGGAGGGGATTGGAAGGAGATGGGGAAGGGGAAGGGGGAGGGAAGGGATAGGAGGGAGGAGGAGGGGAGAGCAAGTTTGATTATTTGCAGAGCTTGGAAGATTACTTTTAAAAAGTAATAAATTACAGTTACAGTTAAATGGCTCCAAAAAGTAGTAACTACCATTACAATTGCTCTGAAAGTAACTGATTACTTTACTTTTATTCAAAAGTAACCACTACAATTACATTTTAGTTACTTTTTAAAAAATTGCCTACAAGGTGCTGGCCTTGGCTGCTGCACATCTAAGTAGCCTAAAATAACATTAAAAATAAGAACGCATACACAGAGGGTAGTAGAATAATTTTTTTTATCTGGAAGATTAACAGAATGGCATAACAGAATCTCACATCCCCCCACCCCCAGCAATGATGATACCCCAACATACATATAATTCACTTGAAATCAAATTTTACACTTGAAATGCTGCTTTTACAGTACATTTCTGTTATGTCTCAAAAGAACAGGATGCTCAAAGAGCACGTCAGACAAGGGATGTCTTTTTACAGATTACGTTGCCACCAGTACTGAACAGGCGTTGTACTGCAGCACTTGAAGGCATGCCTGTGTTGTGCTGCAAAAAAAGGCAGCACCCCTTTCAACTAAAACACATTTTTATCAATATGGCAATCCCCTATCATCAAAGAAAAATGCAGACTTTAGTAGTTTACTAGTTGTCTTTGTAATTTTTTTGTCAGCAGTATAACGTAGAGGTAACTTAATCCTGTACATACTTACCAGGAAGTAAGTCCCATTGAACTTATTGGGTAGACATGTATGCACAACTGAACTGTCAGAAGCAGAGCTTAAGAGCCATAATGTAGGTAAAGAGAAAGTACACATATCAAAAGTAATCCACCAGCATATATGTAATCCCTTCTCCTGCAATTAAAAATGTGGTCTTGCCCAGCATATAGTGAAACTATGGAATTTATTACCACAAGAAGCAGTGATGGGCACCAACTTGGATCGCTTTAAAAGACGATTAGACAAATTCATGGAGGATAAAGCTATCAACGGCACCTAGCAATGATGGCTATGCTTCTGAATATCAGTTGCTGGAAATACAAGTGAGATGAGTGCTGCTCTTGCACTCAGGTCCTGCTTATGGGCTTCCCTTTAGGGCATCTGATTGGCCACTGTGAGAACAGGATGCTGGACTAGATGGGCCACTGGTTGGATCCAGCAGGCTCTTCTTATGTTCTTGTATGTATTGCAACAAACAACAAAAGTTACTTGTGGGGCCTTGCACATCAGGGATAGCCAACATGGTGCCCTCCAGATACTGTAGAACTACAATTTCCATGATCCCTGATAATTGGTTATGTTGTCACAACGCTGAAGTTGGTTCCTAGTTCCCAGTTCCTTGTTTGCTTGAAAGTTCAAAACACTAAAAAACAAGAAAACTTCACAGCTACAGCAACTCCATAGGAAAGTTAACATGTCTCTGAACCCTAAAATACATGTTGGGGTACCGCATATCATATATCTGTGATCTGGGGACTCTCTGTCAAGAATAACAGATTTATTCAATCAAAATTATCAGGCTTCTGGAATGCTCATAAATGCATATTGATGTCATAAAATCATAAAACAATAAGTAACTGAGAGTGCCCATCCCAACATCTGCTCTGGGCCGGGACAACTCATACACCCCAGGAAAGGGGAGGGTGTCCTCTACAAGATGCCAGTACTTCCCACCTGGCCCACAACCTTTGCTGGGTGCAGGGCAGGGATAAGGGCATCTATGCACAACCAAAACGGACAAAAAGATGCAGAAAAAAATAAGAAACTGAGGGTGCCCACCCCACAATCTGCTCTGGGCCAAGACAAATCATTGGATTCAGGGCATGTATAAGGGCATCTATGCACAATCAAAAGAGACAAAAAGCAAAGCAAAGAGTAAGTATCAAAAATCTTCTCTGGGCCAAGACAAATCAGACACCCCAGAAAATGATAGGATGTCCTCTATGCTATGCCAGTGCTTACAGCAAGTGCTTATGATCTATGCGGATTTTTTTTTTTAAATTGTATTGGTCTTCCCTGTTACTTACTTTGTTATAACTCAATTATTATTTTTAAAAGCCATTGATGTTGGTGACAGAAGGACTTGTGGCAAGGTCAACAAACAATGATTTTTTTTGAAGAAGATGTAATTTCATAGATGACACTCTAAAATATGCATGGATGGCATCTCATAGAACACATTCTCCCATATGCATGAAAGTATGATACGTGGTGCCCCAAATAACCTTTTAGGATGGGCATGCCAGTTTTTTATTTTCTTTCCTCTATGTATTTGTTATTTTTCTAGTACATATATGCCCTTGTCTGTACCATACATACAAAAGAATGGATGTATGAATTGTAGTGCCCAAAGCATGTTTTGGGGTGGGAACACGCAGTTCCTTATATACAGTTCTACATTGCTTGTTGTGCATAGATGCACACACCCGTTTTGTGTGTCCACAAGAAAATCCATTCTAGGCAGGATGCAGTGACATCTTGTTGAGGACACTCCCTTTTCCTCAGGGGAATGATGTTTCATGGCCCACAGCAGATTTTGAAGTGGTCACCCCAAATTACATATTTTTCTCTACTTACTCTTAATTATTTTAGTTCTGCACAGATGATCTTATGAGTGCCCTGCACCCAGCATAAACTATAGGCCAGGTGGGAAGTACTGGCATCTTGTAGAGGCCACCCTCCCTGGGATGTATGATTTGTTCTGGCAGCAGGGGTGTAGTTGTCCAGGGGCTCAGGGCGTCCTAGACCCCTTACTTTTTGGGAGCAGGGTTCCTATGTCTCCAGCATCATATGAGCTGTTCGGCATGAAAGGGGAGTATGTTAGCCACTGAGAAGAGTCTTCTAATATGCTTCCTTGTCCTTTCCTGCTGATTGGAGCCAATCAAAGTGAAAAGAGGTGAGTCTCCTACTGAGAAGACTCTCTTCAGTAGCTAGTACTCTCCCCTTTCATACTGATCGTCTGCTAGGGACATCAGTTGTTGTGGAAGAAGGCATTAACAAGGACTTCAATCTCAACCCAGGAGCAAAATAGGGAGGGAGGGGGGTCTGGCTGTGGGTGAGACTATCATGAAGGGACCCTGAACTTCTGAACTTGCCACTACACTACTGCCTGGCACAGTGCAGATTTTTGGGTGGGCACACCCAGTTTCTTACTGTTTTCTGCATATTTTTGTTGCTTTGGGTTGTGCATAGATGCCCTTATCCCTGCCCTGCACCCAGCAAAAGCTCTGGGCCACACTGGCATCTCGTAGAGGACACCCTTCCCTGGGGTGTATGAGTTGTCCTGGCTCAGAACAGATTGTGGGGTGGGCACACCCAGTTACTTTAGGACATCATTATGCATTTATGAGCATTTCAGAAGCCTGATAATTTTGATTGAATAAATTTGTTATTCTTGACAGGGAGAGTCCCCAGATCAGAGAGATATAATACGGGGTACCCCAACATATATTTTGGGGTTCAGAGACATGTTAACTTTGGCTTGGAGTTAGTGTAGCTGTGAACTTGTCTTTTTTAATGTTTTAAACTTTCAAGCAAATAAGGAACTGGGAACTAGGAACCAACTTCAGCATCGTTATGTTATCTGAGACTGATGGGAGTTGTAGTCCAACAACATCTGGAGGGCACTATGTTGAAGACCCAATTAGATTAACACAACTCCCTTCCCACCTACCCATCTGTTTCAAACACATCCAGAAAAATATGTCTCTTAAATTCTACGTCTGACAGTGCATTCTTTTCAGAGGTAAAAATTAATCTGCAATCCTATATACATCCATTTAACTCAATGAGGCTTAGTTTGGAGTAGACATATATAGGACTGGACTCCACCAGAATACATTTCAGGGGCTATACTTTATTAATGCTGTACCAACTACAACCAGCAACTGTCGCTTATGTACATATATTGTCTCAGCCTAAGCTACCTCACAGGGTTGTTGCAAAGATAAACGGGGAGGGAATGGCAATGGTCATGGCATTCACAAATCAAAAATAAATCTGGGGAGGGGGACACACACAAGTAATAAGATGTCTAACAGATAGAATGTTAACAGGTGAAGCTTTCACCATAATTGTATTTTCATACAAAAAAGGCTTACTCCATTTAATTTCTACCTGCCCCACAGCTGTCCATAAGAGCCTGGTCTCCTGCATTGCCACTCCTAAAGCATGCAAAGAACTCAAGTAAAAAAAACAACCACCACAGAATTTGGGCAATTTTTTTTAAAAAAAGAACATCTGTAACAGCATGAAATATGACATTCTCAGGCAAAAAGAAGTTATGAGACAGTAGACATAAAAACACACACACAAAGCCTTGACAAAGAGTGACAAAAATACTCTGAGCATGAGCATTTTCACATTTTAAATTTTTACTCCTCATTGTTTTAGCTTATTTATTGCCTTGGGCCCGTCCTTAACTTTCAGCCTAACCTACCTCACAGAGCTGTTGTGAAGATGCAGAAGGCAAAATTAAAATGGGAAAGAAGGAAATCAAGGCTGCAATGCAATACATGTCTACTCAGAAGTAAGCTTTATTGGGTTCAATGGGACTCACTCCCAGGTAAGTGTGTACACAATACAAACTTGCCTGGGATTAAGTCCCATTAAACCCAATGGGACTTATGGGACTTACTTCTGAGTAGACAAGTATTGGATTGCAGGTTAGTCCTTGTATTATTACATGCATCAAATTTTACTTGCCTTAACCAGATTAATGCATCTTTGTACTATAAAGGGTCATTTTTTTTCTCTCCCCCATCCCTCAAATGAGAGTAAGCTCCATTAAACATAAAGAGACTTACTTCTGAGTAGACTTGTATATATTGTACTGTAAGTCAGCTATACAATCATTTTTAACAAGTGCCTGTTTGAAACCCTTTGCATTTGCCATGGGGAGGAGGATTTGCACAAAAGAGCTTCCAGGGAACATCTTCCTCACAAGAAAGAAAGGGTAGGAAATAAAACTGGAACCAGCAGCTCCTTAGGACCCTGGCTGCTTGCTGCTGCAACTTTTGCCTGCCCCTCGCTCACCCTGAAGCTGTGGCTTTTGGCTTGAGTCTCTCTCCACTGGTAAGAGAGGAGAGGTGGGGAGGGAGGCAGAAGCCACCTCAAGCTTTACGTGACACACACACACACACACACGTCATCGTCGTCTCTCACCTCCACAGTCAGTTCTTCGTGTTCATTTTTCTGCTGCCTCCTTACCCTCTGGCTCTTTTCTCCCTCCACTCCTGTCCATTTTTAAACAATTGTTTTCTCCACTCCTGTCTTGCTCTCCACCTCCTCCCTCGTCGCCTCCTAAGCACCCATAGAGTACAAGGAAAGAGCAACACTGCACAGAAGCCCAATTTGAAGCACATGATTTTTACCCACAAATCAGAGGAGCAGAAGACTTCTCCTGCTCTTCCCCCCCCCCGTAAACTCAAAAGTAACTCTGGAAACGTTACAGATACAGCTCGAAAGTAATGAAGTTACTACTTGTTCTATTATGGAACCAATTAGCTAGAGAGGTAGTGGGCTCTCCGACACTGGAGGCGTTCAAGAGGCAGCTGGACAGCCATCTGTCGGGAATGCTTTGATTTGGATTCCTGCATGGGGCAGGGGGTTGGACTCGATGACCTTGTAGGGCCCTTCCAACTCTACTATTCTATGATTCTATTACCAGCAAAATGTAATGAAGTTACCCACTCGTTACTCAAAAAAGTAATAAATTGCAAGTAACTCGTTATTTGTAACGAGTTACCTCCAAGCTCTGATTATATTTGCATGTTTTTTGAGTTCAGTGGGATTTACTCCTGTGTAATAATGCTTAGGACAGGTGAAACTGACCTGGGGGAGGGACAGGGAGGGGAGGAGATTGGATGGGTGGGGACTGGGCAGAGGGGAAGCCCCTTTGCTTTCCAAAAGGAAAACATTGTGAACAGTATCACTGTTTTTCAGCATTTCCCTCACCTTTTTATTTTGCAGCAGGCACATGTTAGTGAAGGGTGCTGAGAGTTGCTAGGAGACTCCCTGTTCCCTTCATAGACCTTCAATCAGAGTGGCTGACTGTTAAACCACTCTGGCCACTGGAGCTCTGTCGGTGGAATAGGAGTTTCCTCTCAGCACCCTTCACAAACTACATTTCCCAGGATTCTTTGGGGGAAACCATGACTGTCTCATGTGAAATCAAAGTCTGGTGTGGGTGTGGCCCCAATTACCCAAGCCAAGCAGCCCTGAGTCTGGCTTTTAGAACACTGACAGTTGGTTCTTACTGAGCATGCCCGATATCATTGAGGTCAAGCCAAAATTTCTTAAATTAATTAAAAATCAGCCAGGCCTTTTCTTAACTTTTAAACTGCAGAAGATGAAGGTCAGGGTATGGGGCAAGGTCAGTTATAAGATTACAGGTACTTTGTGAACATGGCTGATTTTTAATTAATTTCAACAGGTTATGAGAACTCTGAGAGAAAAAAGTCCAAAAGAGGTCTGTTTTTCCTCCTCTCTTTTTACATTTTGAACTCTCAATTCTCTCTCAGTGTTTTGTGTATCGTCATGAAAATTGAGAGGGTTGTTAAGCAAGCCTTTCTGAGTTCAGGACTATACGTTTTGTAAAGTTTTGTTTTGAAATGAGTTTATGGGAAGCATCAGCATGGCATGGGGGTATTTTCAATTTATCATTGCGGAATGCAAAAAATCCATGCTGACTATAGTATACAGCCACTCTTGTGGCTGTATAATAAAGTGTTTTTCTGTTCCTGTTGTGACGCATAGATGTTTCTTGTATTATTACAGTCCTTTTTGCATCCTGCTTAGTAAGTACCATTGCTCAAGGAGGTTCTTTCCCAGCCACAATTTTTCATCTAGAAAAGATGGGAGAAAGACTAATCTTCCTGTAGAATAGATTTAAAGATATGGAAGATTTCTTTCAGTGCAAAGCACTAGCTCAACTCAGTATGGAAGGAAGACATTTAGGACAGTGTCTTTGCCAAAAAGCCCTTGGTATTCTTGGATCAATGTCAAAGGACTCAGGTTCTCTGTTTCCTTCTTGAATGTTTCATATATGCCCCTGTGTTAAAGCCTTTTTCATGGTCCTGACATTGGGGCTTATAAAACTGCATTTCACACCTATTCTTACAAATATTATGCATCATGATTGGTACACTTTTGTCTTTTGGGGTAAAGGGTACCAGATGACAAACTGTTGTGCAACATCCTTAAGTCCTACGTTGATCCTCAAGAATCTGATCCTGTTGTTCATCAAAGGTATGTTCATTTAAATCATTAGTATGCTAACATTTTGTTGTGCTACAAATCATTCATTAAAGCATATTGGACAGTCTATGATGCATCATGTCTTACACCTGCAACAAGTTCATTACTTTGGTAGTTTTGTTTGAATGAAATAGACTTACTATGTGATAGGGTTTATCAAATGTTATGCCTTTTATTTTAGATTAAAAATCTACACAATGTCTCCTCAGTCAGAAATACAAATTCTAATGAAAGTAGAAAACAGACCGCAAAATTCCATCAGGTAAGAGATTTAATTTTGTGTTATAAAATGGGAAACTGTGTATCTCCATACATCTTAAAAGTAATGAGGTGGCTATAAAATGAGTGCCGCATTCTTTCACAGTAGGAAGGAATGGTGGTGGCAGAGGTAAGATAGCTCTAGTGCATTAGTATCTTATAAATCCTGCTCCATGAACAGGTCTCTACACTTTTTGGGCTGACTTACTAGCTAGCCATTATCTGTGGTCACTGCTAGCTGCTTCCTTCTCCATGTGAAATGAAACAAGGCCCAGCCCCTTCCCACTTGAGGTGACTGGGTATTATTTAGTCGTGCCAAATTTTGGAGAACTCAGAAACTGAGATATCCTGTTTGTCCAAGGTTTGGATTTATTCCTCCCTGGTGATGGTTATTCCCCATGGTGGTGAATAGGAGAGCCTATAATTTCCACCCACAGTCATCAGTTGTATGTTTCTGCTACATCTGCTAAGCTTACAGTGCCTACTGCATCACCAGCCATTCATATTGGTGTTTTGTCTCTTTAGATACATCCAGGTTCCCACTCCCACCTTTCCTTCTTGCTGTGGCAGAATAGAAATCCACACATCTGGGCACTAAAAGCTTCCACAAAGGAAGTCCATGACTAACCTCGCATATCCTCAGGAACAATAGGTACAGCATGAGTGCTGAACTAATTCAGTCCCAGAAAAAAGAGAGTATTGTATGTGAAAAGGAGAAGAAAAGTGAGATTTTTTAAAGAGCTCAGAGATTAGAAGATGATGGTGGATTTGTTGAGTATTACCCATGAATAATTTAGGCAGCACTCCTCTTACCTGGGAGTAAGCCACATTGAATACACTGGAATTTACTTTTGAGCAAGCATGCATAGGAGTGGCACTGATAGGCTCCACTTTTGTGACAGTACTTGAATTATCTGTTATCCAAAATTTCAAAAAGATAATCTCTGGAATGCAGATAATACAAGAATATTAAACAAATAAAATGTGTGTGTGTTTAGGGTGATAACCCTTTAGAATAGGGTTATGTGTTACAGTTATGTATCATTAAAGGAATGCTATAGTATTTTAAAAAATCTTAGCGATTATTAAAGATTATAAATGTAGACCTCTCTGGATAAGATGAGAATTCCAGTTTATCAAAATCTGCATAAATTACTAAAATAAAATTTGCCATCTGGCAATGCAGAAGGTGGTTTTGTTCCGTTTTTTCCTGTTTCAGGGAGCAAGCAGTTCCAAGCAAGGCTTAGCTGAAATCATCCTGAATCAATTTTGCAATTCATTGCATTCCTTTTCAAAGTAGCTATTTGTCCTCTTCAAAATAAATTAATAACTTTGTCTAAAGCTTTATGTTTGGGATGCCTTCAAAATGACTTCATGTGGTAAGATTATTGCTTTTTCCAGTAAGGGAAGGAAAGAAACTACTGCCAAATTATACAGTCTGTTTGGGGAAGTTCACCTTCTTCTCCCAAGAGAATGGTCAAAGAAGTCTTTGTAACCCAAGAATTTGATATTAACAAAGTGAGTTCCTGGATAATTAATTAATTTAATGTATAAACCTACCCTAGTGACAAAACACAAATGATTGGTATGATTTTCTGACACTTGATTGTGACAAAGTTTTTAACTCTTCCCTCAAACTTATTTCTCATAGAAAATCAGCATTATCTGGTTTCAAATGCTCAGATAGGGCTGTCTCAAGGGTTGTCTGGTGAATGTCAGTGCATATGTTGAACTATGTGGCCTGTGCTTGATCCCTTAACAGTTGGATAGCCCTTAGTGATATATATTATTTCTTTTGGGAAGAATCTCTGGTTATGTTATGTTTTTAGGACTTGAACATTATTATTGAGTTTTGTACCTAAATATTGAGGGGACCCTGTCAGTTGGCTGCTAGTTTAGTGCTGAACTTCTCTTGATTCCAGTACAATAGATTTCAGCCTAAAAGCTACAGTATTGGAGCCTATGAGTAGAATTCAATGGATGTCACATAACTGGTGGAAAGCATCCATCAGAGAACAGGGAAGCATTTTTCAGCCATTCCTCTTCTCCTCTGCAGCCCACACCCACCTGCTCCCAATCTGCCTCTGAAGAGTCCCCCAGTCCTTTGGAATGGATTGAAGGCAGGAGCTCCACAAAGGAGGAATAGCTGAAAATTACTGCCTTGTCCATTCTGATGATGGATGCCTTCATTCAGCAGAGCAACATTTGGATTCCACCATACACATTTTTCTTTTGTTGCAGAACCTACTTCGATGGTCATATATCAAAAATATTAATTGGTCTGGTTCACACATAATTCTAAACCATGTTTTTAGCACTGTGGACAGGCTTGAACAAGCCTGGCCTGAGTGAAGATTTGGGCTCTTGCACTCTGTTCTTCTCCTGCAGGGCCTAGAGAGGATGTCTACAAAGTTTAGCTTCACTTATACTGAATTAGCATTACGTTTGAACCAAGGTTTCTGGTTTAACAGAAACTTTGGCCAGTTTAATATGCCAGCTTTATAATCCAGGGTTTGAAGTTGCTATGAGATCTACTAGAGTTTGTTTTAAACTAGGATCCCTGGCTCAAATGTAATGCTAAGTGAACTAAACACAACATTAGTCATCTTCCCAGCCACAGGGCAGCAAAAAGTCCCACACTTTTCTTGGGCTTGTTCAGGCTTGTGGCTATAAACCATGGTTTAGCATTATATGTGAACCAGGTTATATAGTGTACCAGTCCCAGTATCTCAGGGTGACCTTACTTTCTGTAAAGATGATGGCTGTTACAAGTGGTGGAACAGATATATTTAGTGACTTTTTTCTAGTGTAGTATGATAAAAGACAGGGTGCAAATGGACACTGTAAAACTTGTTTTGCTTTATACTCTCTGCTAGTGACCACATTCTGCATCTTAAATGAGGTAGTATAACCCTCCTCCTGATGAGAAAGTGCACTAAAGTGTCAGTCTCAAGATTTTCTTCCAGAACTGAAACTTATTTCAGATGCGTGACTTATTTTTTGTGGCCAAAGAAACTGTTACTAAGTCATTTTTTAAATATAAAGATTACAGTTTGCTTTCAGATCTATCAGTGCTACTTTATTTTAAAACTTAAAGTTGCTAGCTATTATTTAAGATACTGATGAGAAATCTCCAGCCTGTGGGCCAAATTAGGCCCATTAGAACTTGGAGATGGGCCCACTTGGCCAGTTTGGGCGAACCACACCCACCTTCCTCTGGCCTGATGTCATATGATATTAGGCGTGGGAAACGTTAAACTGAGGGAGAATTAGGAGCGCATCTACGAGCACACTCCCAATTCTTCTTTTGCAGATGCAGAAGCTGGAGATGCTGAAGAAGAGCCAGCACTGCAGAAGAAGACTTCTAAGAATTTCTGCCATTCATTGTAGAACTTGCATGGATTATAGGCTCAGTCGCTGCAATGAAATGTGGACAGCCCTCAATATGAATTTTTCTTTTAATACCTTTTTAAGTATCCACATTGTGTTGAGCTTTATTCAGGCATAACACCTTAGTTTATAATTGTGGTTTAGAAAACGTGTGGTCTGTGAGGTTTAAGTCTTAAGAGGCTTTCTACTCCTTTTCCCTCAACACTGTTCAGTGCAAAAGTAAACTTTTGGTAAAATGAAACTCTTTAGATACATCATTCTTTTGTGATCTTAACAAAGCTTTGCATACCTAAAAGTGGAAATAGGTTTAAGAATCCTTACTATAGAGAGGCTGCTCTTATTTCTCATGTTGTGTCAATTTCCTTTGGGTATTTACTTTCTGGGGGTAGCTTTCTCTCATTTCCTGAGCAAAGTAACTCCTTTTTACATGAAACACATTTTGGAATAAGCAGGAGCAGTATATTAGCAAGGGTCACTTGTGTCATTGTGACAAAAACTTGGTCAGCTTTTAGTGAGGTAGCAAGTAGAACAGTACTGGCTCCTCTCCAGTTCTAGTTGCATATTTAGAAGGTATGTATATGTGACTAATGGGGGTATGTATTTGAACTCTCACTCCATGAAAAGCAAAAGGGCGCAGATAGGCAACATCCACATTTGCATCTGATTTGCACCTGAGGTTTCTGATCCAGTAGATGATCTGTGAATGGCAACCTCCTTCTGTGCATGGGGAAGGGCCGCAGCTTAGCAGTATGCAAAGCATCTGCTTGGCATGCAGGACGTCCCAGCTTCAATCCCCAGCATCTCCAGGTAGGGCTGGGAGAGATCTCTATCTGAAACCTGGAGAGCTGCTGCCAGTCAGTATAGACAGTACTGAACAAGATGGACCAAGGGTGTGACTCAGGCCAGCTGTCTCTGCTTTTATACCCTGGATTGTTGGTTTGCTTGTTTCTTTTTCTACTGGATACAGCTTATCTCTTTTCTGTACCCATTTAATATACAAGGGCTAGGTAAATCCACCAACAATGGTGGGAACCAGCCTCTGCCTTCTTGCCATGGGAGTTACTCCTCCTCATAAGAATGGAAATACAGCACATGCTCTGCACGTAAATAGTCTTGGTTTCTTTAGGTGGGGCATTTCTAGTTAAGGCTGGAAACTGATCTGAAGTGCTTGAGAGCCACTGCTGGTCAGTGTAGAGACAGTTCTGAGCTACAGGGACCAATGCTCTGAATAGGTAGAAGGCCATTTCCTAGGACCGAATGAGCCTCTAGCAGAAGTTAACAAGAAAATTGTGTAATATCTTGAATATTTAACATGCAAAACTGAATGTTTATAGTCTCTTAACTACTTGTTCTTTTGGAAACCTTATTGAGAAAACTGTGGAAAATTAATAGCAATACTGAATAACTTACTTGTTTTGAAGAAGTATATTATTTTATCACTAGAAATGAAACAATAGATCAAAAATGTTTGCTAATTTATTACTAGTAGTATTGAAACAATGGATTAGGGGGCAGTTATCTACTAAAAGTTATTAAATGCAATAGGGCCGATGGCATTTTGAGCTGAAAAGGGAATGAAGGTATAGCTGGGAACAGGATTGTTTGGATTATTTCTTTCACTGATGGGAATCTTACACTTTGCTGTCAAAAAGAACCCCCAAAACTATTTCCATTTCACCTTGCCAAAAGGGAATCCCTCTGTTTATCTCTTGCTGACAGTAATGAACTAGAACTGTTCCTCTGACCTTGTTAGGAGAGATTTGACCTTCCTTCCTTCCTTGGCAGAAAAGAGGGAACATGTTTGTTTTTCAAGGGTTAGTGACTTTTTGGCAAATAGACAGAAAATATGACCTTTGTAAGAATGTAAAGACCTCTAATGGGAATGTCAAAAAGACAGAGTTTAAAATATTTGTTTTATAACTCAGTATATGTTAATTGGAAAAATAACATCAACTTTCTCTTGTTCATGCAAGAAAACATGCCAGATAAAATGAATACATCATTTTTAGTAGAGTTTCATTCTCTCCACAGTAGATTAAAGAGCCTGTGTTTTTATTCCAAATGCCTAGAACCACAAATGACTGCATGGTTATGCAATGCCTCCTGCATCAGCTATTTATTCCCACCATGTTTTGTCATAAGTATAGTTTGGCAAGAAGAGCAGACTACTTAGATTCTCTTGTGCCGAGGGATGCTTGTTTTTTTAAAAAAGCATTTATATCTACGTACTGGATCTTAGTTTGGGGGGGCTAGATAGGACACAGTGAAGGGTGAAGTGGAGCTTATGTGGCATTTGCAGATATGAAATTCCTGGCCTGGATCTAAGGCTCATGGAAGGCTCATTGTTGGTCTGAATTGGCCAGCTACAAATACCAACAAGGGTTATGACGTCAGCCAGTGTTCAGGTAGAATTCCATATAATTGTACCATCAGCATCCTGTGCTGCCCCTGAAGCTATTCAGTAAGCTTCACATACTCCTAAAAAACAGACAATCTTGATTCTATAGTATCATTGACCACAGTAGACTACTCAGTCTACCAGAGTGATTGAGAAATTGATATAGCTTTCACATTTGAGGTGTGCTTTCAGCTATTGGCCATATGATTCCATTGGAATATTTTACAGCCGGCATCCCAGAACTGATTTGGTCTGGTTGGGAGAAGGTCTGCGTTATCTCAAACTATCTCAAAAGTTATCTATTAGTTGACTTCACAAAAAATGCCCCATTTATATCTGAAGATTATGTACTGGCCTAGTACCAATAATGTACCACTAACATCTGATTTTGGACCTGATGGAATGAATCTGCATGGAAATTGATGTGACAAGAACCACCCTTCCTCCCAGCAGGAGCCCAAAATTGAAGATCTCTAAATTACAAGAGAGAACACAATAATAAAATCATCTATCTTTGTTACATTTTCCAGTATTATAAGTTGCATCATCCAATTTCATATCATACGATTTGGACATCACTGTTAAGTCTCGCAGGCTAATTTTAAAGGACTGCTACAAGACATAACACCAAAGTCTGGATCATTCAGACCATGGTATTCCCGATCTCTGTGTATAGATGTGAAAGTTGGACAGTGAAAAAGGCAGATAAGAGAAAAATCAACTCATTTGAAATGTGGTGCTAGAGGAGAGCTTTGCGCATACCATGGACTGCGAAAAAGACAATTAATTGAGTGTTAGAACAAATTAAACCAGAACTGTCACTAGAAGCTAAAATGATGAACCTGAGGTTATCATACTTTGGACACATCATGAGAAGACATGATTCACTAGAAAAGACAATAATGCTGGGAAAAACAGCAGGGAGTAGAAAAAGAGGAAGGCCAAACAAGAGATGGATTGATTCCATAAAGGAAGCCACAGACCTGAACTTGCAAGATCTGAGCAGGGTGGTTCATGACAGATGCTCTTGGAGGTTGCCATAAGTCGCAATCGACTTGAAGGCACATAACAACAACAACAAGACATAACAGTGAAACTCATTATGCAGCAACATGAAATGTCTTGAGCTTCATTTTAAAACTAAAGCTCTCTTGCTGTAGGACAGGGCATTTAACATGATTAACTTCCACATTTGTCCTCTGCACATCTGTATGTTAAATAAGGTCCCTCTTAGCTACAAACTTGACAGGTATTTATGAACTTGTACAGTCCAGTAATGTTTAAGTTAAGATCTTAAATTGCCTTGATGTTCTACAGCTACACTACACTACACAGCAATTACTGTAATACAGGGCTGGGGATCATTTTTGGCTCCATGGACCAGATACTTATCAGAATATGCCGCAAGGGCCAAATTTGACAGTTTGGGTTAATATCACAGGCTTGACAGGCTGCTTGTCCCACCTGCCTGTCAAAATTCCTTGCATGGGGCTCCCAAGTACCTGACAGCCAGCTGTCTGGTGGGCACTTGGAAACCACAGCACAAGGGGCATTTTTAACCCTAAGCTCAGCAGTTTGGAAAGTGCCAACCATGGAGCTGGCAAAGTGCTTGTTTTTCCTCTCCCCGGGGGGAAGGAGGGAGAAGGAAGACTGCATTTAAATACCGGTTCCCTGCTGTTCCTTCCCACCAAATCACACAGTATGCTTTTTTTTGTATGTAAATAAGCCTCTAGGCACTTTCTGCATCTTTTCATCACTTTTTTTAATTAACTCATTGACTGACATGCAATTCCATCCTGGGTTACTAGTAAATTCATCAAAATACCCAGCATATGCACATATTACTAACTGGATGCTTCATCTACCACAGAATATGGATTGTTCCATCCTTTGTGTGCGGTGAACCTACTTTACTAATACTGCAATGATGAAAATAAGAGGAAAAAAGGTAGACCCCATTAAAGGGGGAGGAAAGAAATTGGCAGTGAGAGGAGCCAGCCTAATATCAACTAATAATCCCCAAAGTACTCCCAGAATGGAGACTAGTTCTTATTAGAAGTGTCAATGCTGTCCTGCTTTAGGATTGTTTCTTCTTAAATGTATCGAATTATTTTGTGTTTGCTAGACACATATTTTAAAGATTTCTAATGTTTCTGAATCTTCGGTGATTTATCTCTGTCTCTGATTGTTAACTGGCTCTTGTTTCCTTTCTCCTCCTCTCCTCCCCCTTCCATGTTTCATGAATTGACTTTTTATTCTAGATCTTTTTTCCCCTGAGCTAACGTGAACCTTCTGTCTTCCCCTTTAAGTTCCAGACTGGCTTTTTAAGCCTTGTTCTTTGGAGTCCTGCAACATTGAAGCTTCATTACACAGTACAGCATTTGGGAAGGAAGCTGTTGAGAGTGCTTGTTTTTGTTTTTTGTATGCTGTTTTATGGGATTCCCTAACTACTTTTCATATTTCCTTCTATTGTGCCTCAGTTGTTGCATATTTTCCTACCATCTGCTTTCCTGAGATTCAGCTCCCATTGTACGCCAGCCTTCTCTAAAGTTACAGAGATGCAAGCTGCTTGCTGCTGCTCTTGCAAATGATTGTTGCTAAGTGGAAGGCTGTTTGTTTGGCCTTGTGTGGCTCTAAAATATGTGTACTGGACACTGTACCTTTACATCCAGTGAACAATTCACTTGAAATCAGGATCTTTGCCTTGTGTCCTGTTGCCCTTGTACATCTGTCCCTCCTAGTTCTATGATTACTTAAGTTTTGCTGGAGTCCCTAGCCAATCAGTGCCAACATCAAGCTAGCAAATAACTACTGGTTATTATTGGTTCTTCCTTTCCAGGCTTGTCAATAAGACCTGGGTCCTAATGGGCTGATATCTATCTATGCAACAGTGTCAGCCTTACTGGCTATTCTTGCCTTTCGTAAAGTATCTCACTCTACACCTGTAGTCCTTTTTCTCTGTGTTACATGAAAGTACAGCAAAAAAGAGTGCTGGGAAGGGAAGGTTGCTTTTATCTCCTGCTGCCTCAAAAGTGCTCTTTCTCCCTCCTTTCCGCTGTGGGTATTGTACCTTCTTTTTAGTTCGTGTCATCATCATTCTCTTAAGCTGTTTTTGCACAATCTCTACAGGACTGAGGCAAATATTATTTGTATGTATAAGGTGCTTTAATTGCCTCAGTTCTTGATTCATCAGTAGCCTAGACATTATAAGTGTGGAGTCGTCTCCATGGTCTGCTTTGAATTCTATTTCCCTTACAAGGTATCCAGCCCAATACCACCACCTAATTTTGAGAGCGTTCTTGAGTCAGAATAGGAATTCTCTTGGTGTACTGCCAATCTCATGGTCAGCTCAGACAGGAAGACACTTATCTTGGGAGTTGTGTAAGGGGTAGCAAGGGTGGCTCTCCATCACTTAACGTTCATTCAGAGACCTCTTTGTCAGATGTGGCTCAGAATTTCATGGTTTCTGTGGCAATTTTAGATCTGTCTTACATCTGTGGTAGGACATGCTTTTGATCTTGTATTATGTTCAGGATGGGAAGATGATTGGGAATGAGGCAGCTCTGTGTGGCTCCTTTGTTATGCATAGCAAATTATGTGGCAAGACTTTGGCTTACAGTCTGAAGCTCTGCAGGCATGTGGGAATATATTGAGATAGTCCATCCCTAGAAGCTGTTAGACCCTGATGGTTTAAGCATGTGGCAAAGACCTTCCTTTTCATGTAAGCCTTTGGTATGCTATCTTAGTCCTTTTTGGGAGGAGGTGTTAAATTTTGTATATTAAATGTTTTTAAATTCATTTTATATTGTATGCTTTTTAAATGTGTTGTAAGTCACCTAGAGGCCACTGGGTATGAGGCGACTAACAAAGTTATAAGATGTACACCTGGTCTGTTAAATCCATGCCCATCCATACTTATTAAATGATCAGCCTGACTGAAACCAGTCTGCTCAGCAACAGAGATGGTAAATGCCCCCTTGGTGAAATATGTTACACATATAGTTCTTTATAGAAGCTCTCATTAACCCAGGTAACTTGAGTAACATTAGACCAGTCTCCAGCCTTCACTATTTTGGGAAGATATTGGAACACATTGTAATGATCCAGCTTCAGTTGTACTTAGATGATATTGATTAGACCTTTCTCAGTCCAATGTTCAACTTGATTTTGGGACAAATACCTTTATTGCCCATGCTGATCTGTGCCAGGAAATGCATCCCTGTGTTTCTCTGCTTTTGACACCATTGACATAGTACCTTGGTGGGATAAGCCTTAAGAGGTACTGTGTTGATGATTCCAGTGTTTCCTCGATGACAGACCCCTGAAGGTGGTGCTGATAGCCTGTTGCTCTACCCCATGGCCACTGGCTAAGTTTCCATAACAATATATTTGGTTTCCCATGCTATTTAATATCTACAATGGCCAAGGATAATGGGAGCCATAATCCAACAATATCTGGAAAGTACCATGTTGGCTGATACTGATTTAAAGAGTGGTTGTGGTAAGCAAACACCCAGATGTCTTAGTGAACTTACAATGTAATCCTATGCATATTTGCTCAGAAGTAAGCCAATTGAGTGGAGTTCACTTACTTCCAGGTAAGCAGATACAGGATTGCAGACTAAAAGTGTCTTAATGGCATGTTTTTAGGACACAAAAATGTTCTTCAAATGTTAGACACAAACTGTAGGGACCTTCTTTCTCTATATTGTTATGTACCCCATTTTGGCTTACATAGGCAAATATATGAAATACCAGTTTACAATTCAAAAAATTATAATTATATAGTGTGATGTCCAAATTTTGGAACTCCTTCCCCATGTTTTTTGGATTGCTTTCTCCTAAATAAGGCCATTCTCTCAGGGAGCTAATGCTGCTGCCATTGTTAGTCTTAGATTGAATAGATTGTGCTTTTTATGACATTGTAAGCCACCTTGAGTCAGCTATGCCCCAAAAAGTTGGCCTATAAATAAATAAGCCTTTATGAATGGAGTAATAAATGTAAGACAGTTGTCCTATTAAAAGTCAGGATTTCATAGTGAAACAATTGAAACTAATTATCTTTAGTTAACTGCCCAAAATAACTGGAGCTAAGTAGCAGTGAAGAGAGAATAATTGCCACTTTTCCTAAAAATACATCCAAGGCTGGATATTTAGTAGTCTTTGCTCTTTTTGCTGGTAAATATGCAAGTGACTGGTATGCACCAACACTGTTGGTTAGCTAAGGTGGAATAGTTTATAACTTTAGTGGACATTGCATATCCATTTTCGGGTAATTGCATTTTATTGTAGTGTTGTAATTCTTTTATGGGGGTTTAAACCAAGTTGAAGTGCCAGTGTTCTTTATGGACCAACATTAGATGCTGATGAAGACATCAAGGAAAATTTTTATACCCAGCTGGACACCATCTTATCAGAGATACCTAAGGCCTGGGCAATTTCAATGCAAGAGTTGGGCATGATTTTGATTTATGGCCAGAAACCACTGGGAAAGAAGGAGTTGGCAATAGCAACCTGAATGGCATTCTACTTGTGACTAAATGTGCAGAGCATAATCTTGTTATTACAAACACACTCTTTCGCCAGAAAGATAAATGTGAAACATCATGGAAGCACCCTCTGTCGAAGCACTGGTATCTCCTGGATTATGTAATTGTCCGTGCCAGAGATTGTTGTGATGTACTCCTCACTAGGGCCATGACGAGTGCAGATGACTGCTGGACAGATCACCGATTAATTTGATCCACTAAGGCCATTAATATTGTTCCTCAGTGTAGGCTCCAAGGAAGAAAACCAAGGCGTAAAATGAACATCCACGCCCTTTAAGATCCTATGAAGCGAGCCTGCTGTCATGGCCCCGTCAGAGGACTCATCAGACGAGGATGACTCGGGAGTAACAGCAGCAGACCCAGAAGCAGCAGACCCAGAAGGAGAAACGGAGGAAACTCCTGAGAACCCAGCTCCTTCTCCCCCTCAGCTGCAGAGCACCCCAGACACAGCTGAAGCCTGTCAGCCAGACGCAGACAGTGAACAGGATACTCCCCCCTCACCTGCAGAATGTAGACAACAGAAGGTCAGGCAGAAGAGGGGCAGGCCTGTCCACTTAAGGCCAAAACGCTGATGGCTCACACCTGCTGACAAACCTGCTCCTTAAAAGTCAAACCTTGACTTCAGCTTGTTGCTGACTACAACGTCAGGCGTGACCACTGTGTGTCTTCCTAACCCCTGAACCTTGACTTGGACTGATCTCTCGGCAAACTAGACCCGGACCTTCACTGACGTCTCTTCTGGATTTCTGCCTTGGCACGTAAGCTTCGAACAGCCTCTGCCCTTATCTTGCTTCCTCCTTGCTAGCCTGGCAGATTTATAGCCAAGCTGCCGGCTGAGGACTTACAGCCTGGCAATTACCAAGGAATCTCCAGCCCTCCCTGCACCCCCACCAACACTGCTGTCTCAGTGAAGAGCTGACACCTGCTTTCAAACAACTCTCCAGAAACATCTACCTACAGAACTCCCTGAAAACGTCGAGGAACGCTGGATTAAACTGAAGACCTCCATTATTGCAGCATGTGAACAAACTAGTGGATACCAAACTAAGAAACATCAGGACTGGTTTGATGAGAATGATAGTGAGATTGAACATATCATTGACAAGAAAAAGAAAGCCTTCCAGATATGGCAAAAAGACATTAACTGTGCTGCTAAGAAAAATATCTATGCCAGTGCAAAGGCTGAGGTCCAAAGAAGAACTAGAGAACTTAAGAACCCCTGGTGGATAAAGAAAGCTCAAGAAATCCAGCATTTTGCAGATGCTCATGTTGCACGGGGCTTTTTTAATGCCACAAAGGCCATCTATGGGCCAACAAATTATGGTACAAATCCCTTACGTTCAATAGATGGTGCCAAACTTCTAAAGGACAAAGAATCTATTGCACTGCATTGGAAAGAGCATTACCACGACCTCCTTAATCATAACTCTTATGTGGCTGGTGAGATCTTCTCTCAAACTCCACAACAACAAATTAGAGATGAGCTCACAGTATCCCCTAATTTGGATGAAGTCAGTAAAGCCATCAATCAAATGAAGAATAACAAAGCTAGTGGACCTGATGGGATTCCTGCTGAAGTCTTTAAAGAAGGTGGGCCTGAATTTACACAACAACTTCATAAGCTCATGGAAAAAAATCTGGATGAGGGAGGAGATCCTGGAAGACTTTAGGGATGCCATAATTATCACTCTTTTCAAGAAGGGTGATAGAACAGATTGTGGGAACTACTGAGGCATCTCTTTTCTAGCTACCACAGGTAAAATCCTTGCAAGGATCCTTGCAAATCGCCTCCTACCTATCTCAGAAGACATCCTCCCTGAATCCCAAAATGGTTTCTGCCCTTCCAGTGGGACAGTGGACATGATCTTCACTCCACGACAGTTTCAAGAAAAATGCAGGGAGCAAAACCAACCTCTGTATATGGCGTTTATTGATCTGACTAAGGCCTTTGATTCTGTAAATCGAACTGCTCTCTGGACCATCCTTCTGAAAATTGGATGCCCTGATAAATTTGTGAATATTTTGCAACTCCTCCATGACAACATGACGGCAATAATTTTGGATAACAGTGGCTCTCAAAGTGATCCATTCGAAGTGGCATCAGGCATCAAACATATGCGTCATTGCTCCGACCTTATTTGCTATTTTCATTGCCATGATTCTACACCTTGTTGAGAGGAAACTTCCCACTGGTGTGGAAATCACATATCGAAGAGATGGAAATCTTTTAAATCTCAGTAGGCTGAAAGCAAAAAGTAAGGTAATTACAACCTCTGTTGTAGAACTTCCGTATGCCGATGATAATGTAGTCTGCACATTCAGAGGAAGATCTTCAAACTATCCTAAATGTCTTTGCAGAAGCATATGAAAAGCTTGACCTCTCGCTTAACATCAAAAAAACCAAAGTTCTTCATCAGCAGGTGTGAACCAATCCCTCTGTAGCACCATCAATCCAGCTTAATGGTGTGACTGCTGGAGAATGTTGATCACTTTTCTTATCTTGGCAGCCATCTCTGTAAAAGCTGACATCAATGCTGAAATTCAGCATCGTCTGAGCTCTGCGAGTGCCGCATTCTCCTGAATGAAGCGTAGAGTGTTCAAGGATCGAGATATTCACAGGGAGACCAAAATGCTTATTTACAAAGCCATTGTACTACCGACCTTGCTGTACGCCTATGAAACATGGACCATCTATAAATGCCATTCCCAACTTCTTGAAAGATTCCACCAACACTGCCTCTGGAAAATTCTGCAAATTACTTGGGAAGATAGGCAGACTAATGTTAGCGTATTGTAAGAAGCAAAAACTACCAGTGTTGAAACAATGATCCTCCAACATCAACTTCGCTGGACCGGCCATGTTGTTCGAATGCCTGATTACTGTCTTCCAAAGCAGCTACTTTACTCTCAACTTAAGGATGGAAAACGGAATATCAGTGGACAGCAAAAGAGGTTTAAAGATGTTCTTAAAGCTAATCTAAAAAAATGTAACATGAGCATTGAGAACTAGGATGCTTTGTCCCATGAGCATCCGAACTGGAGGTCGGCCATTATCAAAGGTGCTATGGACTTTGAAGAAGCACGAGTACAGGGCAAAAGGGACAACCAAGGAAAGCGGAAGGCACATCAAGCAAATCCTCATCGTGACCATCTTCCATCTGGAAACCTATGTCCTCACAGTGGGAGGCTGTGTGGATCCAGAATTGGCCTCCACAGTCACAGACCCACTGTTAAAGACCTTACCCTGGAAGACAATCTTACTCGGCCACAAGTGATCGCCAATGAATGAATGAGTGATTAGTAATGAGACAAACATAACTGCAAAGTTTAAGATATGCTAAAGTTGCAGGCAAAACTGAATTTTATAATCCAGAATGTGGTTTTCCCCTTGCTGTATAACTGAGAAGTGTATTTCACTGTTTTCCTGTTCACAAATCATAACCACAAGGAAGGGTTATTCATCACTTAGGAATGAATGTCCATCTGTTAGTTATTATCTCTGCTGTGCTGCAGCCCCTCAAAACTAGTACTTGAAAGGAATCTTTAGTGTTACGTACATTTTAGTGCTTGCTTGCTTGCTCTCTTACCCTCCCCCTCCTGAAATGGGGTTAAACTTTTTGTATTAGTAGTAGTAGTCCCAAAATTCACATGCTCTTTTCTTTTTCATTTATATTTTGTGTTTCACAATAATGTTTTCTGCCTAAGAAATGCTCCAATAAAATGCAATGGTGGCCGTACCTGCTACAGGAATAATCTCCATTTTTTATTATATGCTGATGTCAGCATGGTCTTTTGGTGCATGTGTGTATGTTTTAAGTTAAAGTCGTCCCCCCCAAGTCCAACTGAAGATGCTTGAATGGGGCAGTCATGATTTATTACAGGGGAATAGATTCATAGGATTTTCATTTTTATCTTCAATCACAGATTGCAAAAATGCTATTATTAAAAACTAAAGACTATGCAGATGACATGCGGGAAAGACTGATCCGAGCATGGAATTTCCTGCTGTCTGAACTGGCAGGGTTGACTGAGTTCACCACTGAGATAATAATAGCTGGAGGATCCATTGAAGAGGTATACATTTATGATGGAAGGCTCTGCAGAATGTAGCAGTTTACAGAAGGATTAGTTGGCTGCCTTTTCAGCTATCTTGGAAGCCAATAAGATCTTTTTGGAGGTTACGTGGCTTCTGGTCTGTCATAATGGACATTATTAAAGCATTACAATGCAAACACACAGCCCTTGCCAGCCTCTCTAAGACATCGTCTTTTTCCTTGGGGCACAACAGATAAATCCAACCAATCATGTTTCACTGCTAACACATTTAGTTGTTTTGAGATAATATAGTAGTAGTCCCATGGCGGTTCTAGAAGTTGAGGTCGTGGTTTTGTTTTGTTTTTTTAAAAATGCAGGTTATACAGTAGTGATAGTTATTGCATAATAGAGGAACTTGAGGGAAGATATTTTCCCAACTGTATGTCGCAGAGTTTAAGTAGCGGAAAACTATGTTAAAGCTTTACAGGTATCTTGTATAGCAAGTGAGTGGTGCTTTTTTAAAAAAAAAAATTTTAAGGCAGGGACCTGAAATCAGTTGGATTATTGGTTAATAAAACATGTGTTCAGTCTTTGACCTAATGTCACATGATAGCTAAGTACTAATTTGCAGTCTTCCCCCATAACAGAAATGTTTATTTTACATTTATATTGAGAACCAGTTTTTAAACATTACATTCTCATTCAGGTGAATATGATTCAGCATAATCTGTAGAAGTAAAATGTGGCACTTGCTAATTATAGCAATGTTTGTATAAGGAGATACTAACAGCAGAATGAAAAAGTAGATTTTAATAACAATGGCTGCTGTGAAAAACATCCAATCATATTGAAGTGGCCCAATCATTATCTCCTTCACGTGTCCCCAAAGGCCTTCAGTAAAAGAACTGTAAGACTAGGATACTTATGAAACCCATGTTGAAAAGGTCAGGAAAGGGTGTAGTTCTGCAACCAATGTATGAAGCTTACGAATGTGAGAGAATCAAAGAGCTTGAGGAGAGAGCATGGATTTCAAGGCTAGCTAAGGTTAAGAGTGTAGTGTGGTTTTATTACAATAAAGATGAGGAATTGTGAACCTGCTTGCCATAGTTTGATCCAAGGGTAAAATTAATTTTTATATTTATATATAAATGTGTTTGTATCCTGCCTTTCGGCCCTCACAACTATGAACCAGGCAGGATTTGGTGCAGATTAATACATAATAGGTTACATCAAAATGTGTCCCTCTGCTGGCGTAAGGCTGTCTGGTCCAGCAGAGGCTTCTATGAGTGGAAAGGTGGAGAAGGCTATTTTTACAAATGCCCTTCACACATCTGCCCTGGAGCAGAATTGGGGTGGTGTACAGGTGATTGCAGAGTGAGTGAAAATCACAGAAGCCTCCTGTGGATCAAAGTATCTTACCTCAACAGAGAGATACAGTTTGATCTAGCACAATGCTGTCATCACTTCTGTCTCTTTATTCCTGCTAACCATGGCATTTTGGATATGAGAACTAAAACTTCATTTTAATTGCTGTAGATAAGTGCTTTCAATTTGATGTGCTTACTTGTTGAACATGAAAAACTGCCAAGTCTAAGATTCTGTCATTTACTTTGAAATCCTTAATAGTGCAACAGGTTTTTTTAGGGATGAGTGTTCGAAGTGCAGGGAGAGGAGCTGATAGTTTAATAAATAGAGGACACTTTTTGATTTACGAAAGCAAATTTAAATTAAAGCTGTATTTGAAAGACAGCAGAATATAGTTACAAGTTTATTGATAGGGAGAGGGATAACTAAGAAGGTAAAAAAAATAGAGTAATAAGTTCCAGAAATTTAGTTAGATTACTATAAAAAAACTATTCTCTTAAGATTCTTTTGCTCTTCATATTGCATCAAAGTCTTAGATATTTGCCAAAAGCTGTCACTGTCTGTCAACCAATAAAGTTTACTTAAAGCTGTGCCTTGGTGATCTAACACTTGAATAATTTACTATCATAAAATAGTTTAAAGTACAAATGTTTTATGCTATGCCAAGCTGGACGCTAAATATGTTTTGTCTAAAACATGAGATAATGGAAAGTGTATTGTGGCATGTGAATGACTTTAGCCTTTTGGTGGTAAATGTTTGCTTAACCAGAAAAGAATGTGTTGAGACTATTGCCAATAAAAAGGTATTACCATATTTTGCATTAAAGTATTGTAAATAAATCAGTAAATATGTTTTTGTTCATGTGTTAATCCACAACTTATGAATACATTCATTGAATAAGAAATGCAATATACTGTTATCCTTTTTAAAAGGTTTCAGTAAGAACTGGTCATAATTACTTTGGGTTGAAAGAAACATGAAACCAAATATTTTCATGATGATTGAAGTTGGATTTGAGTAACATAGCCATTGCTTAAAGTTGTTTCTTTCAGAACCAGAAAAAGCAAGTTGCATGTCTTAACATTTTGACTTTTTAAAATCTGACTTTTGATAAACAGTGAAGTATACTAGTAATATTAATCTAAACATTGTGGTTATTGGTAAGGAATTCTACAGTAAATATAGTTGTACAAGTCAAGACTAGGTAAGAAGCTGGAAATCTCATATGCATGCTTTATATCTCGTTTCATACAGACAATACACAAAACATGATAGAAAAGAAAACAGAAAAGACAGAGTTGTCAACATCCCAAAATTCACATAAAATGTATATGCATACTTTCTATCTAAGCGTCATATTCACTGGATTTAGTAGCTTGCTAATAATTGGATAATTACTACAAAAAAGCAAAATTAGTTGTAATTGCTCAGATAGTGTTGGCTGTTAATAGCTTTAGGATTTCGTTCTTGAAATGTATAAGTCTGAAAGGACTGTGGCATTCTTATGTCAGAATTATAAGGAATAAGCAAGGTTCAGTTTTTAAGATTACTGCAGTTATTTGGAAACGCTATGATGATGCCTGCTTCTGGCTTTGAATGCATCTTCCCAAGAAGGAGAAAGTCTCCCTTATATGGAATTGGCTGGTTGAGCCAAGTCACATGGATAAGCCAGAACACACAAATAAATGAGGTTTTCTTTTGGGAGTTCAGTTTGCAGCTGGTGATGTGAGGAGCTCTGGATTAAACAACAAAGTTATGACATTTTATATTCTGTTTCCACAAATAAGTAATTCTTAACTCCATCCAGTGGCATTTCCTAATATTATAGGATTTCTAATATTAGTTTGCTACATAATGTTGCCATACTGTGAAGTTCACCATGCACAAATGACAATTTCCAAAATTTTGCAGATATGGAGGCACCCCTTGCCAAATCGAATACTGATACTTCGCTAGGGAGAGACTTGTAAGAAGCAGTCTGTCTTTGAGAGCATTCTTTTCTGACCCTACCCTTGCTTGTAAGAAGCAATAAGATTCAAGAACGGAGGTGCTTCAGAAGTGCCTACCTATTCACTCTGGAGGATGGATCCCATGGAACTGTTTGACAAGGCACTAATACCCCATTTTGCTTTTAAATCCAACTGATTAGCCAGAACAGACTTGAGAGTATCAGGTGAATCTTTTAAGTTTTTTCATAGTTGTCTGTGAAGAAAGCCAGTCTGGTTCAATGGGCAGGTGCACAACAAGGGCTTGAACTTCTTGCAGTAGAATGAAGTGTTACACTGCAGTTGCAGGATCATTTACAAAAAAACACTCCACTATGTTAAAAACTCCCTACAAATTGAAAACCGGCACAGCAGGCAAAGGAATGGGTTAGAACATTTAACCCTGTTGTGCTAGTTTTCTATTTTTAGGGAAGCATGTTTTTAAATGTGCATTCAAATCTTTTAGTCTAAAGTGGTAGCAAATAAACTTCCCTGAAATTAGGATATGGATTTGGAATAAATAACACTTGGGTATGTTCCAGATCTATTTGCCTTCAACTTTTCAATTTACGTAGTCAGGCAGATCAATCTGAACAATAGGAAGCCAACGTGATTTATGCTGGGGTACATTATGCCAGTGCCATTTACCTCTATTCCAAACTTTGTTCAGGAGCGGGGCTACTACCAGCTGAGCTGACCCAAGCCTGGCAGAGGGAAAACAAGCCTCTAAACTAGACTTTGACTTACACCACGCTTTTTGCCAGTGTAACTTCTGCTGGAGTGCTAGGTTATGTGACTGAGCTGAACGTAGTTTGGAATAGGGGCAAGTCTCCTCCTACCATGTCCCCGAAATACCCGTTTCAGGACTTACCCCAGCTGAGCCAGGGATGGAGGACCTATGCTGGTGTATCTTCTGCTGAGTCAGGATGGGGTGTTTCAGATGACGTAGCCCTCAGCCAGAGATACACCTATTCCAAACTCCATTTATCCTGGCAGATCTTGAGTTTGGATTGCTTCCCAAGATAGCCAAATACTAAAAAAAAATCTAAAAGTAGGATGTTTGTATATCTATCCCTCAAATCATGACTACAGAATGAAATATCCCAAAATGGCTAAGCTACTCCCACATTAACTAGGTTACTGGCATTTGGTATATATGCACCCCTGATTATATGAATGAAGACTCAAAATAGGACATTTGTACATCCTTGACTCAAAAGAGAGGCATTGTGTATCTCAACATGGTTGAGATAAATCAGCATCACTAAGTAAAATGTGGCACAGAGTTCAAGATTTTATTTTTGTATATTTATATAATTTGTATCCCACCTCTTCCATCTAAGTAGGATACCGAGAATAGCTAATGTATACAATAAAAACACTAAAATCAGATAAAAGATACCCTGATTACTGGAAAATTCTGAAAGGGAAGCATTTATTCATCTCCCTTACATTATTGAGCTGTTTGTTAAAAGTTCCCAACTTTTTGGGGCCCAGGGCATATCTGACAAGCAAAAAATGTTGCGGGCACCACAAAATACCCATTTCATGGAAGAAAAACTGGTGGTGCTCAGATCCCCCTCTAATAAACAGGCAAAACTCCTACATTCTGCAAAAATAAATAAAATGGACAAAGCCTGCATTTTGAAAAATGGGAGAGCCAGAGGCCTTGGTGGGTACCATGGGGTGTGTGAAGGTGCCACTTTGGCATCCCCAACATTAAACCTTCACAAGCTGGAAAGCAGAAATTATATATACATGTACTCTGTATTTAATTTGCTCAAGACACTAGTAATAACTAGAAGAATATGAAAGAATTGTACATTTCTCCCTTTAAAATAGGTGGCAAGTAATATATATCCACATCATCTGCAAACCCAGAATTCGGTATATTTAGAGCCCATGTCACCCTAAATACTAGTACAACCTGAAAATGGACCATTTTATGTCCATCTCATGACTGAGGCTACCAACCCAGCACAGAACAGTACATTGGATCAGAACGTTGAGGTGTGGGTGTCTTATTGCTGCTTCAAATACTTGAATGAGCTTTGGGGGATTTCCCTTGGCAGCCTGGAATGTGCCTCTGTGCTTACAGCAATCACACAAACAGAATTACTAGTATATAGAACAATAGTTTTGCTTGACTGACTCAACAACTTACGAAACGTTTAGTCTATTTTAGTCTTGACCCATTCCAGTCTGGGTTCAAGCCTGGTTATGGGACTGAATCAACCTTGGTTGCCCTGATGGATGACCTTTATCAGAAGGGGAGGGGGAGTGCAACTGTTATTCTTACTTGATCTCTCCACAGCTTTTGATACTATTAACCTTGGTATCCCTCTGAGCCAACTTGATGAGATGGGTATCGGAGGCACTGTTTTACAGTGGTTCTGATCCTACCTCCAAGGTTATTTTCAGAGAATAGCATTGGGTGATTGTCTTTTGCCCCCCTGGCAATTGTGCTGTGGGGTGCTGCAGGGTACCTTCTTGTCCCCAGTGCTGTTTAACATTTATATGAAGCCCTTGGGAGTGGTCATCAGGAGATTTGGAGAGAGGTGTCAACAGTATGCTGCATATACCCAGCTCTTTTTCTCTGTAATATCTGAATCGAGAGACCAGTGCCTGGACTCGGTGGTGGGCTGGATGAGGGCCGATAAACTGAATCTGAATCCTAACAAGACAGAGGCCCTGTGGGTTGGTGTTCCTGAGTTCGGATAAATAGTAAATTGCCTGCTTTGGATGGGGTCATACTTCCTCTGAAAGAGCAGGTTCATAGTCTAGGGGTGCTCCTAGATCCATCTTTGTCATTAAAGGCCCAGGTGACCTCAGTGGCTAGGAGTGCCTTTTACCAGGAGTGCCTGGTAAGACAGCTGCAGCCATTTCTGGACTAGGATAGCCTGTTGTCCATGCACTGGTAACCTATAATGCTCTCTCTGTGTGGGGCTACCTTTGAGGTTGGTCCAGAAGCTGCAGCTGGTGCAAAATGTGGCAGCACAACTGCTCACTGGGTCAGGATATCACCAACATGATATCCCACTGCTGAAAGAATTGCACTGGCAAAGTTCTGGTTTGGTGATCAAAGCCCTATAGCTTGGGATCAGGATACCAAAATATTGTCTTACCCCTTATATACCCAGTTGATCACTGGGCTGTGCAGGTGAGGGCCTCCTGCAGATACCATTTATTTTTTATTTATTTATTTAAAATATTTCTATCCCACCCTTCTACCCTATAATAGGGCACTCAGGGCAGCTTACAAAAATAAAATCAAACATGTACATAATAAAATTGTAAACAGTAAAATCACAAAAACATTAAAATAAATTAAAATACGTAAAATACAATTAAAATACTATATATATATATATATATATATATATATATATATATATATATATATATATATATATATATACACACACACACACACACACACACAAAGACACACACAAACACACACACATATAGGGATTGGTACTAAAGGGACTACAAAGGTGACATTTAACGTAGAAGGCATAAAATCAGTGTCAGGCTTACCTTCAGTCCCTGCCAAAGGCTCTCCGGAACAAGATCGTTTTCAGAAGTCTCTGGAACACCAACAGGGAGGGAGCAGAGGGAACTTCTTGGGGTAGAGTATTCCAAAGCTTGGGGGCCACAGCTGAAAAAGCTCTCTCCCACATGCCTGTCAATCTAACATCTTTCACTCCAGGCACGCAGAGGAGACCAGAGGCAGATGATCTTAAATCCTGGATAGGTACATATGGGCGTAAGCAGTCCCTCAGGTACATTGGTCCAAGGCCGTTTAAGGCTTTAAAGGTCAGAACCAGCACTTTGAATTGGGACATCTTATCAGGAGGTCTGTTCCACACAACATAGGAAGCAGACCTTTAGTGTTGTAGCATCAACACTTTAGAATTCCCTCCCCTTATTAGATGGGCACCATCTCTGTTATCTTGTTGGCACCTAGTGAAGACCTTCCTTTCAACAAGCCTTATAAGTAGAGACCTTATCCCAGTCCACGTCTGTGTTGGAATTACTGTTTTAGATTTTTTAAAGATGTTTTTTAAAAGATGTTTTTAAAGTCTTTTGTTTTAAGATGTTTTAGCATGTTTTTAGTGTTTTTATTTGCCGACCTGGGCTCTTTCTAGGAGGAAGGGCAGGATATAAATTTAATAAGTAATAAATAAATATTTTCACATAACCCAGTAAGCTGACATTTGGTTCGCACCTGTTCCAAAGTACCCTGATAACATAAAAATAACCTCCCTTTGAGACTTATTTTTTATTCTGTCCCTTAAAATAGTGGGCCTAATGTATATACTAAATGCTTATTGTACTTCAGCACTTTCAAGGAAAAGAAAGTCCGAAAAGGGACTTTTTTATGACATAATGAAGAATACAAGACATGATATTACTTCGTAATAGAGGCCAGCACTAAACAAACAAGTCACACTTTGGAGAAAATGTTGGGCTGTAGAATTGCCCTTGCCTCTTTACATTCTTGGATTGAGGGGAGGAGAGAATTCTAGTGACATCTAGGATGCTTAATCTACTAGCATTTTCAAATATTTGCTTGCTGATAAATTTTTGCATTTTAAAGGTATGAAGAGTTGGATGCCAGCAAAGGCCTTCTAGACAATTTGAAAGGGAAGGTTGTCATAGAATACCCAGTTTTGTACGTGGTTTTGAAAAAATTCAAGATGGTGATTCTTGGCCACGGTAAGAATTTATTTATTTATTTATTTATTTATTTATTTATTATTTGATTTATATCCTGCCTTTCCTCCCAGCAGGAGCCCAGGGCAGCAATATATATATTACAATGCAAAAAAATATTTGTAGCACACAAGAATTGAGACTTTTAATCTTGTTAAAGACAAGAATGAGAATCTACTTCAGTATTGACTTGTAAATATGAAAAACCTTTGCTCTGTAGCAATTATGTAGATTATATATACTATCAGTGTATATGTTGATTCTTTCATGCAATTTAACCACTGTAATAATACCATTAGCATTTTTCTATTTGCAAGTTTATGAAAATATATGTATTATTTATTTATTTATTTTCATTTCTAAACCGCCCATAGCTAATAGCTCTCTGGGCGGTGTACAAAAAGATTAAAATACAATATTAAAATAAAATCAGTAACAAAGAGCAACAAAATTAAACTAAAACATAAAACATTGAACATTAAAATGCCTGGGAGTATAGCCAGGTCTTAACCTGGCGCCTAAAAGAAAGAACTGTAGGCGCCAGGCGTATCTCCTCCGGTAAGCTGTTCCACAGTTCGGGGGCCACCACAGAAAAGGCCCTAGATCTAGTCACAATCCTCCGGGCATCCTGGTGAGTTGGTACCCGGAGGAGGGCCTTAGATACTGAACGAAGTGAACGGGTAGGTTCATAGCGGGAGAGGCGTTCCACAAGGTATTGCGGTCCCACACCGTGTAAGGCTTTATAGGTCAAAACCAGCACCTTGAATCTGGCTCGGAAACAAATAGGTAGCCAGTGCAAGCGAGCCAGGACAGGTGTTATATGCGCGGACCGATTGGTCCTCGTCAACAACCTGGCTGCCACATTTTGCACTAGCTGAAGTTTCCGAACAGTCTTCAAGGGCAGCCCAACGTAGAGCGCATTACAGTAATCCAGTCTAGAAGTTACCAGAGCGTGAACAACTGCGGCGAGATCATCACTGTCCAGATAGGGGCGTAGTTGGGCTACTAAGCGAAGATGGTAGAACGCGTTCCGTGCCACCGAGGCCACTTGAGCCTCAAGCGACAAGGAAGGGTCAAAAAGGACCCCCAAACTACGAACCTGTTCCTTCAAGGGGAGTGTAACCCCATCTAGAACAGGAGAAACATCCACCATCTGGGCGGGGAAAGAGCTCACTAACAGTGTCTCAGTCTTGTCTGGATTGAGTTTCAGTTTATTAGCTCTCATCCAGTCCATTATCGCAGTCAGGCAACGGTTCAGCACATCAACAGCCTCACCTGAAGAAGGTGAAAAGGAGAAGTAGAGCTGTGTGTCATCAGCGTACTGATGGCAACGCACTCCAAAACTCCTGATGACCGCACCCAGAGGCTGCATGTAGATGTTAAAGAGCATAGGGGACAAAACCGATCCCTGAGGGACTCCACAATGGAGAGTCCAGGGTGTCGAGCAATGTTCCCCAAGCACTACCTTCTGGCGACGATCCGCGAAGTAGGAGCGGAGCCACTGCCAAGCAGTGCCCCCAACTCCCAACTCCGCGAGCCTCTCCAGAAGGATACCATGGTCAATGGTATCAAACGCCGCTGAGAGATCAAGGAGAATCAACAGAGTCACACTCCCCCTGTCCCTCTCCCGACAAAGGTCATCATACAGGGCGACCAAGGCTGTTTCAGTGCTAAAACCGGATTGAAATAGATCCAGATAATCGGTTTCATCCAAGAGCACCTGGAGCTGGCCAGCAACCACCCGCTCCAAAACCTTGCCCAAAAAAGGGACATTCGCCACCGGTCTATAGTTGTTTAACACATCTGGGTCCAAAGAAGGTTTCTTTAAAAGAGGTCTTACTACTGCCTCCTTGAGACTGCCAGGGACTACGCCCTCTCTCAAGGAGGCATTTATTACCTCCTTGGCCCAGCCGGTGGTTACAGCCCTGCCAGTCTTCACCAGCCAAGATGGGCAGGGGTCCAGAGCAGACGTGGTCGCCCGCACCATTCCAAGCACCTTGTCCACTTCCTCGAGCTGCACCAACTGAAACTCATCCAATAATAAAGGACAAGGCCGCGCTCTGGACACTTCAATGGATTCATCTGTCATAACATCAGAGTCTAAGTCCCGACGGATGCATACAATCTTGTCCTGGAAGTGCTTCGCAAATTCGTTGCAGTGGGCTTCCGATGTTTCCTTAGTATCATGAGGGCCAGAATGTAGGAGCCTTCGTACCACCCTAAAAAGCTCCGCTGGACGGCAAAGGGATGATCTAATGGTAGTAGCAAAATAAGACTTTTTCGCCGCCCTAACCGCTTTTATGTACAACTTAGTGGAAGCACTTACCAAGGAATGATTACATCCGTCAGGAGTTCGCCTCCACCTGCACTCTAGCCTCCTTCTCTCTTGCTTCATCACTCTCAGCTCCGGGGTATACCATGGTGCTGTATGAGCTCTGCACCGAAGGGGGCACGCGGGAGCAATCATGTCGATGGCCCGGGTCATCTCCATATTCCACAGGTCAACCATGGCCTCGACAGGAGCACCAGTGCTATCAGCCGGAAAAACTCCCAGAGCCCTCTGGAAAGCAACAGGATCCATAAGCCTCTGGGAGCGGACCAACTTAATAGGTCCCCCACCTCTGCAGAGGGAAAGGGCTGTTGTGAGTCTAAAACTCAGCAAGCGGTGATCTGTCCATGACAATGGAGTAGATGAAAAATACCCCACCCTCAGATCATCATCTCCATGACCAGTGGCGAAGATCAAATCAAGAGTATGTCCTGATACATGTGTCAGGCCAGTAACAATTTGAGACAGCCCCATGGTTGTCATGGAGGCCATGAAGTCCTGAGCCGACCCGAGCAAGACAGCCTCGGCATGGATGTTGAAATCCACCAGTACTACGAGTCTGGGGGACCTCAACAATACCTCCGAGACTATCTCCGTCAGCTCAGCTAGGGAAGCCATTGGGCAGCAAGGTGGGCGGTACACTAACAGTATTCCCAGTCTGTCTCCTTGGCCCAGCACAAGATGAAGACACTCCAAACCAGTCGCCGTCTGGACAGGGTGCTTGGTGAGAGAGAAAGAACTCCTATAGACCACAGCAACCCCACCTCCCCGGCCCTCAGATCTACCACAGTGCTGCACCGAATACCCAGGTGGGCAGAGCTGGGAGAGAGCAACTCCTCCCTGCTCACCCACCCAGGTCTCGGTAATACACGCAAGATCGGCACCTTTCTCCACGATCAAATCATGTAAAATGTATCAAAAATGTATCAAAACCATAGCTCCTGGTTTCTGAGCCGTCAAATTTGGTAAGAGTAGACAAACATGTACCTGCCATATGAACACCCTTCTAGACAATTTTTCATTGTAGCTTTTGTTGACATCTGCAGTTGATTTGCTTTACCAGATCAAATGTCTGGTAACTGGAAGTTTATATTAGTTTGAAGGCATATACAATGCTTGAATACCTCTTTCAAATTAGGGGATGACATAGAGTAGATTGACAATTATTACTGAGAAAGTCTTTTTCATCTACTGTGAAACCTTTAAAATAACTTGGAATAATAATTCAAATTCATTTATCTGCTCATCTCCTATATGCCAGAGTTAATAACTAAGCACAAATAGTATTATTTTTATATAATATAAATATTCTTTATGTTAAGGAAATGATACCCCTTTGTTACCTCTAGGATCAAAGGAAGCATGCCTCCAAATAACTGAGGAACTCAAGCAGGAGAGGGCAGTTTTGCACATATCTTGCTTCTGGGCTTCCATGGGAATCTGATTGGCAAACGGGAGAAATAGGATTCTGAACTAGATGGACCTTTGGCCTGATCCAACAGGGCTCTTATTCCATTCTTATGACAAATAAGATATTTGTTATGCAGGCTGCATGTATGGTGCACTGTTGCCTGCTGTACCTCATTAGTGAATTGAGCTGTCTTTTTACTGTAGACTTGGAATAAACAGTAAAGGACAAAGGGGGACATGGCAATAGAGATAGAGCTGGGAAAATGGAGTCAGTAATACTGTTTCTGCAAAGAATGTCAGCAGGACAGCCATCATTTAGGATACTCCATTAGTCCTTGAAACCTTTGTATCCACCCATTTATATCACTTAGCTGTTTGTTTTTGTTTGCTTGCTAAGTGTTTCTCCCCTTAAAAAAAAGAAAAAGTAAACCACTACGGCTTTAGAAAAAGAAAATAGAGGTTCGGGCCTCTTTCTTCGCTCTTGGATTTCTTATTTAAAAAAAAAAGTAGATAAAATGCTATCTGCCCTTGTCGGCTACTCTTCAGTGTTTGCTGAAGTGGCAACATTTACTTTGTGGGGGGGGGGAGAGTGCAAACTGGCAGATTGACCAACATTTCCAAAGCCCTGCCAGCTTGCATCAGCCAGGAAAGAAATGGGGGGGGTAGGATTTACCTTTTTCCCTTCCCTGTGCAGAGCTTTTTAAAAATCCCCTCTCCATTGGTTCCTTTTGAAGTATGGAAGGGCCTTTTAAGGCGACGTCTGCTTGGCCCCACACCCAGAAGATCCCATTTCAAGGTCTAACAACAGCTATCACCAGTAGAAACCCCACAGGCAGTAGAAGTAAGCAAAAAAACCTTCTGTAAGCATAGTGGGGATTTCTGCAGCAAATATGCCATTCTACCTGTTAAACTCTTCTCTGCTGATGGAGTGGCACCTCCATGCTTCCCTGATCCTCTCTAGTCAACGATGGGTGTTAAGATTGCTGTGTTAATGGTTTGGCTTTGATTGTAGCAGAACAAATACATTAGAAACAACCACAGCAGAGATCTTGCCCATTGCACATCTTTCATTTGCAATCCCTGCATTCACATAGGTGGTGGTATATGGAGCCTCACAATAGTTAACAGTGAAGCAATTGCACTCTAAACATGCTGAAGTGTTCTCCTGTTTTATAGCATATGGATTCCAGTGGATACCATGTCTGAGAAGAACGGATAGGAAAGAAGAGAATAGATGCATGTCAGGATGTCACTTTTCCACTTAACAAGTCCAGCTTTAAAGGACTCACTGGCATTGGGATGACCAGGTGCTTTGCAGCCAGACATATTAGTTGCAGAAATGTTGCTGAGTCCGAATGCAACTACTGAAATAATCAAGGGTGACATCTCAAGAAATGCGGCACTGCAGGTGCATACATAGAAAAAATGCAATTGCTGTCTTCTGGTATTAGTTTCAGCCAAGTCACAGAGGGGCTGATCAGATGTTTGGGTGTTTTGTTTGTTTTAGGTGGGAGACAGGAAGCTGAGGTATCCCTGTTGGGCAAGACTAAATACCAAAAAAATGCTACTTTAGTTATTAGGGGATGACATAGAGTAGATTGACAATTGTATTGCATGAGCTAAACATTTCTGCACTCTTGCCTTATTTGCTTATGATTATACATATACATATGTAATGTATGTATAACCAGGTTCAACCTGGTCTACATCAAAATATCTTTTTTAAAACTTGTTCTGTTAGTGTATTCAATAGCTTGAACATGAAAAGAACTTGATTTGGTCTAGCTGTTAATAGCATAATGTGGGTCACACCTTCCCAGCTATAGAACATATGAGCACTTGTTAATCTGAATAGGCAACTAAGCCTTACAAAACCTTAAATTTAAGACACAGCTGTCAAATGTGCCAGGTTAATCATTTCTTGCAAGCTTTTGAGTTTTCATAGTAATTTAATCAGTAGTAACATGGTTACAAGTGCAAATTCCTACCAAATGCTTCTAGGAAAGGTCTGAAGTGGCTTTTCTTATGACACTCAAAAACTTTGAAAAGATCCATCAGTCTGTTGCTGTTATTGTTGTATGTCTTCAAGTCAATTACAACTTATGGCAACCCTATGAATCAGCGACCACCAATAGCATCTGTTATAAACTACCCTGTTCAGATCTTGTAAGTTCAGGTCTGTGGCTTCCTGTATGGAATCAGTCCATCTCTTGTTTGGTCTTCCTCTCTTTCTACTCCCTTCTGTTTTTCCCAGCATTATTGTCTTTTCTAGTGAATCCTGTTTTCTCAGTATGTGTCCAAAGTATGACAACCTCAGTTTCATCATTTTAGCTTCTAAACACAGTCCTGGTTTAATTTGTTCTAACACCCAGTTATTTTTCTTTTTCACGGTCCATGGTATCTGCAAAACTCTCCTCCAACACCACATTTCAAATGAACTGATCTTTCTCTTATCCATTTTTTTCACTGTCCACCTTTCACATCCATACATAGAGATCGGGAATACCATGGTCTGAATGATCTGACTTTAGTGTCCAGGGATACATCTTTGCATCTGAGGACCTTTTCTAGTTCTCTCATAGCTGCCCTCCCCAGACCTAGCCTTCTTCTAATTTCTTGACTATTGTCTCCATTTTGGTTAATGACTGTGCCAAGGTATATAATCCTTGACAAGTTCAATGTCTTCATTGTTAACTTTAAAGTTACATAAATCTTCTGTTGTCATTACTTTAGTCTTGTTGATGTTCAGCTGTAGTCCTGCTTTTGTGCTTTCCTCTTTAACTTTCAACAGCATTCATTTCAAATCATTACTGGTTTCTGCTAGTAGAATGGTATTGTCTGCATATCTTAAATTACTGATATTCTCCCTCCAATTTTCACACCTCCTTCATCTTGGTCCAATCCCGCTTTCTTATATATATATTTTGCATATAGATTAAACAAATAGGGTGATGAAATACACCCCTGTCTCACACCGTTTTCGATAGGGAACCAATCGGTTTCCATATTCTGTCCTTACAGAAGCCTCTTGTCCAGAGTATAGGTTGCGCATCAGGAAAATCAGATGCTGTGGCACCCCCATTTCTTTTAAAGCATTCCATAGTTTTTCATGACCTACACAATCAAAGGCGTTGCTGTAATCTATAAAGCTCGTGGTGATTTTTTTCTGAAATTCCTTAGTCTGTTCCATTACCCAAGGTATGTTTGCGATATGATCTCTGGTACCTCTTCCCATTCTAAATCCAGCTTGGACATCTAGCATTTCTCGTTCTATATATGGCAAGAGCCTTTGTTGTAGAATCTTGAGCATTACTTTATTTGCATGGGATATTAAGGCAACAGTTTGATAATTACTGCATTCCCTGGGATCCCCTTTCTTTGGAATTGGGTCCCATTCCTGTCCATTTTAATTCATTCACGCCAATATTGTGACATTGTTGCATTCCATTTCTTGCTTGACAATTTCTAACTTTCCCTGGTTCATGCTTCTCACATTCTATGTTCCTATTGTGTACATTTTACAACTCTGGACTCTCCTTTCTCATCTGTGTGCATCAGCCTCTGGGCTTCCTTTCGGCTTTGACCCAGTGGCGTCATTAGTCACAGCACTATTCATACGTCCATTGTTCTTCCCCAATAGCTCATTGAGTGACATTTGACCTGGGGGTCTCATCTTCCAGCACTATCTCGTGTTGCATTTTGGATACTCTGTTCATAGGGTTTTCATGGTTAGAGGTATTCAGAGGTGGTTTACCATTGCCTTCCTCTAAGTTTGGATGCATCTTAGGCTGGTGTCTCAGTTTTGACCATTCTGCCTTGGGTGCCCCTGCTAAGAATCTAGCTTCTTGGTCTAGACTCCTGACGGCATTGCTCTCAGCTTCTTCAACACTGTCAAACCCCTTCACCAGTTAAGGAGTGCATCCTAGAGGAGGATGAGCCTGTTAAAACAATACATCTATTCTGTTTTGGTCACCTTGAAAAGATCTTAAAATAGGCATTGCAATGAAATAACCAAAATTCTGGATTAATGTTTGTATCTTTGGATAATTCTGATAATTCATTAGTCACTTCTGTGACTGTGAGCAGTATATTAAATCCAGACATAGTGTTTATCCTGTTTATTATGCATATTTTTTTGCTCTGTAAATGGACAAAGGATTCCACCCTAATTTATATATGCATAAACAATAAAATCAAGTATGCTATTTAAAAAGTTCCCAGGATTCTTTAACTAAAATGTGATAGAAAAATAACCTGAACATTCATATTAAATGACATTCTAAATCACATTGTTTACACTGTTAATATGATCAATTTCTTTAAAGAAAACACAGGTGTTCATTTTTCTGTCCACAGGCACAGTCATTACTAGAATTACTGAAGGATTATAGAGGTTATGACAAAGACTTAGGGACAAGAACATTTCTTTCTGTTTCAGTACTCAGTACATACCTGGCATATAGATTTTAATTGATTATTCAGAAGATTTAATGTAGACAAAATGTGACCTCAGCCATTTTGGAGTAAAGTGTTTTTATTTTCTTGTTCAGATTCCATTGAAGTTATACAGGTGGTGCACACTAGGTCCCAGTATTATCCTTACTCACCTTCTGCACAGCATTTCTTGACAACTTATTAATTCCCTATTAACTCTGTCTTGTTAATATTTCTCTAATGAGAAGCCGTTGACATCATAGGTACAAAAATATGGCACATTTGTGTTAAGGAATGTCAGTTAGTGAAAACATCCACAAGAAGCATTGTGTGTATTCCTTTTGCAACATACATTTTATACATGTCTGTTGACTTCATCTAAGAAGGAGTTGGTAGGGCTGTGGCAGGAAAGTTGGAAGGTGGAAAGAGGAGGAGAAGGATGATGAGCACATCAGGAAATGAATGCTCTGTAGTATGACATCAGGCAAATATCAGTCAGTCCTGGAACACTAAGCAGTTTGAATCTGTAACATCTTCCTTTGGCTCTCAGACATGCAAACAGGATGTTGAGATGTTGAAATATACAAAATGTTGTTGAAAGAATTCCAACATGAAACAGTCAATTCTCAACAGTTCTCTTTAAATCAGACATTTTAGCAAAATGCAAAACTCTGTACTGCCTGACAGTACAAAGTATCTGTCTTTTTGACTTAGTGATATATTATATCCTGTATTCCATGAATCCAGTTTTGCTTTGTAAATATGTTTTCTACCTTCCTGCTCATCAGCTCCCACTGGTGGTACATGCCCTGGTCACCTCTCGGTTGGATTACTGTAATGCGCTGTACGTGGGGTTACCCTTGAAAACGGTCCGGAAATTACAACTTATACAAAATGCTGCGGCTCGACTACTTACAAACTGTCGCCGCCGGGAACACATCACCCCAGTGTTGTTCGACCTACACTGGCTCCCAGTTATTTTCCGGGCCCAATTCAAGGTGTTGGTATTAACCTTTAAATCCCTATACGGTCTCGGCCCAGTTTATCTGATGGAGCGCCTCCAGCGCCACCAACCATGCCGCCCAACAAGATCAGCCACACAGGACCTTCTCTCAATCCCGCCAACTAAAACAGCTAGGTTGGCGGGGACAAGAGAGAGGGCATTTTCAGTGGCGGCCCCCACTCTCTGGAACTCCCTCCCCTGAAAGTATTCCGCCAAGCTTTGAAGACCTGGCTCTTCAGACAGGCCTTTGGGACTTACGGGGAGGGTTAAATTTTTACGACCAATAGCCTACTACTCTGTACTGGAACTGTTTTATTGTTATATTGTATTTTATGATGTATTTTATTATGATGTAATGTATTGTTGTTAAATTGTACGTCGCCTAGAGTGGCCATTGGCCAGATAGGCGACCCACAAATTAAATTATTATTATTATATTATTATTTTTCTTATGAGAGCCAGTGTGGTGTAATGGTCAGAGTCCCAGATTAGGACAAGGAAATCCCAGGTTCAGCTGTGAAGCAAACTGGGTGATCTAGACCCAGTCACCACCTCTGAGCCTAATTTTTCTCATAGGGTTGCTGCAAGGGTAAAAGGGGGGGAGGGGAGAGAGAGAGAGAACCAAGTACGCTGCCTTGAGCTCCTTGGAGGAAAGGTGAGATATAGATACTAGCTTTCCATCAATTATATTGAATATAGAAAAATTGCATCCTTTTGCTTTATTATATTCAAATTCGTAAAATAAAACATAAAACTTAAGGTGCTGATTTTCTGTCTCTCTCTTGGTATATTTGTTGCAAAATTGGGGGGGAAACAAATCAACAAATCTGCTGTGAAGGAAACACTAGAAAACCGCAGTGTGGCAAAAATTCAGCATTGGAGCATGATGGAGAATGGATCTTCTATTATCATTGCAGTGCAAACTACTTCTCAGTTTTGGAGAGGAGGGGTGAACCTGCAGGCCAGTTGATGCCTGCCAGCCCCTGTCTTCCTCCCTGTCACAGCACTGGGCCATGATCAGAGTCTCCTCTCTTCGCAGCATTGCAGTGGGGAGGAAAATCACTGTCTCTGTTCTCTCCATTGTAGTGCTGGGCTTCATGTAGAGGCTTAAGCCTCTTTACTAAGCCCAGCACTGTGATGGGAATGAGTGCACTGTGTGTGTGAGAGAGTGTGTCTTATGTGTGTATGTGCTGTTCATGTGGCATTTGTAAATGCATGTATGACAGTGTATGAGTGAAGATTTTTCCTCTTCCTAGATTAAAAGGGAGGAAAGAGACAGGGAGATCTCTCCAACCTATCCTCTGCTCTTCAAAACTATCCCATAAGCTGGACTTTTTCTTGCCCTTTTCCTTTCCCATACCAAGGAAAGGATACAGAATTGATTCTTTACTGTGACAAAGTGCCATGAAAAAGTAATTGCCCGCTTAGACTCAAAACCTGATTACGCCACCTTTAGCAACAATGACTGCAACCGAACGCTTCCTGTAGTTCCTGATCACAGCACTGTGGTGGACTTTTGGCCCACTCCTCCATACAATACTGCTTTAACTCAGTGACATTTGTGGGTTTTCAAACATGAACTGCTCCTTTCAGGTCCTGCCACAACATCTCAATGGGGTTTAGATTTGGACTTTGACTAGGCCATTCCAAAACTTTAAATTTCTTGTTCCTCAACTATTCTCATGTAGAACTGCTTGTGTGTTTTGGATCATTGTCTTGCTGCATGACCCAGCTGTGCTTCAGCTGACAAACAGATGACTTGACATACGCCTGTAGCATTCTCTGAGACAAAGCAGAATTCATAGTTCCTTCAATGATAGCAAGTCGTCCAGGTCCTGATGCAGCAAAGCATCCCCAAACCATGACTGCCACCACCATGCTTGACTGTTGGTATGAGATTCTTCATGTGGAATGTAGTGTTTCGTTTTTGCCAGACATAACGGGGCCCATGTCGCCCAAAAAGTTCCATCTTTGATTCATCTGCCCATAGAACACTGTTCCAGAACTCTTGAGGATTATCCAGGTGCTTTTTGGCAAACTCTAGACAGGCATACATGTTCTTCTTAGTGAGCAGTGGTTTCCGCCTCGCTACTCTGCCATGAATCCCATGTTTGCATACTGTCTTTCTGATGATGGAGTCATGAACCTTGGCTGAGGCAAGAGAGGCCTGTAGTTCCCTGGATGTTCATCTGGGGTCCTTCTGGGGTCCTCCATGACTTCCTGGATGATTTTACACCATGCTCTTGGAGGGATTTTGGCAGGATGGCCACTCCTGGGAGATTCACTACTTTCCTAAAACTTCTCCATTTGGTCAATATGGCTCTGACTGTGGTTCGGTGGAGTCCCAGAGCCTTAGAAATGGCTTTATAACCCTTTCCAGACTGATATGCATCAACAATGTTTTCCGGAGGTGTTCAGGAATTTCTTTTGATCTTGGCATGATGTGGCTTTGGAACCTGGATGCTGGCAACTTCAGTCTGATGGCAAGGGCCACAGTTAGTCAGATTTATATTGGGCAGGGCTGGCCCAAAGTAGGCCTGATCATTTACCAAGGTATTCAAACTTCTGGCCCTAATAATCCCTTTCATTGGGTTGAATGGGGGGGGGCAATTACTTTTTCACACGGGGCATTGGGTGTTGTCTAGCATTCTTTAATAAATAAATGAAATAAGTATCAAAATTTTGTGTTTGTTCACTCAGCTTCCCTTTTCTATAATGTTAGGTTTTGGTTCAAGATCTGACAACATTCAGTGCCAAAAATATGCAACAGCACAGAAAATCAGGCAGGGGGCAAATACTTTTTCACAGCACTGTACATTTCTATTCTATTAGATTGCAAGATCTTTTGCTTCTACCCCTTGATTTATTAGTTCTCTCTTTTTCCTGTTTGTCTTTTGGTACATGCTACATTGGGCTTCTCCTTTGGATTTAAAATTTGGAGACTACCTTTCTGGCCCCAGAGTGTGTGGGGTGCATGCTTTTCCCATGCTAGTAACTATACTCCTTTCAAGAATAACAAATTCACAGGCAAATTTGGAATTTCCATATTGCATACTGATAGTTATTTTGATAACTATGTACTGTGGAAACATGCATTTATTATTTATTTATTTCAGCTATTTCTGTACTGTGTGATGTAGTGGTTAGAGTGTTGGACTGGGACCTGGGAGACCAGAGTTCAAATCTCCACTTGGCCAGCAAGCTCACTAGATGATCTTGGGCCAATCACTGTCTCTCAGCCTAGCCTACCCCACAGGCTTCATGTGAGAATAAAATTGGGAGAGGGAGAATCATGTTTGTATGCCACCTTGTGCTCCTTGGAGGAAAGGTAGAATATAAATGTAATAATACATATAATAAAAATCACCAAAGTTTCTAACTGGTGTATATAAAAATACAAAAAGCATATTGTGGATAAAATAAATAAAAATTAATAATAAAAACAGAAAATATTTATGGAGGATACAAAACCAGGATTGAGTTGGCTTAGCAAAAAACTAAATATTGTATTTCCTTCCCTTTTCTCCTTTAGATGTCAGTAAATCCAATAAAGACTTGAATGAAGAAAGCTCATCAGAGGAAGAAGGGGAAATCCATGACAGTCCCTGAAACAGTGGAATTGGATGTGGAGTTGGAACAGCTTATTTTATACCTGACTTGTTGAAGATATATTTAGCAGATATGTTCTTAGCATCCCATTTTTTTCAATAACATCCAAAATCTATAGCTCTTGAAAAAACATTGCAATCTGTTAATGTAAACATACTTAATAAAGATTATGGAGCCTAACTTTAGCTTTCTTTTGTGAAAATCACTGGTATAGTATTAGGATTTTACAGGATGTACTTGCCAAACTTCTTACACTTGCTAGTTGTTCCACTTCTTGACCATAGTTAGTTTAGTTAAAATATGTACAACCTGCCCTTCATGAATACAACTTCATGTAATAAGGACCATAAAATAAAAGCAAACAAATAATAAAATAATATTTCTTGTAGTAAACCAACTTTGTCATGTTTTTGTTCAGTCCCTACCTTAATATATTGTCCTGGTTTGAAGATCCCATTAACCCAAACAATGGCTTAGCAGGAATCCATGAGCTACTGGAGAGATTGCTGCTGCTGCTGCTGCTGCTGCTGCTGCTGCTTTACTAAGCTAAACCATGGTTTGGCTTAACATATCATCCAACCCTGGGCTCCTAGTTGAGACCTAAACCATGACCCTGGGTTCAGGCAACATGCAAAGGTAAGCCATAGTTTAGTACAGTACACCAGCAGAACAACTGGGGAGGAGCAAAACAGCTGTGATCTGGAGTCTGCATGCACATGTGTTCCCTCTAAGCCATGGTTTGGTTTAGTGTGAGGTGCAAACCAACCATTGTAACATAACAGTGCTAGGTTCAACCCTGGAAATCTCTAGGTAAAAGGATTTCAGGTACCTATGTGATGTTCCTATATTAATGTATATATGGTAAGTGTTGTTGTTTTAGAAGATACATGGTAAGTGGAGTGAAAGAGGGGGAGTGAATGGGCAGTAGAATGCGAGATGATTGGCTGAGTGTTTAAAATGGCTGAATGTATAAAAGGAAGAGTGAGAGTGGAATCGGGGGGGAGAAGAGAACTGAGTGGATTGCTTGGTGGGGTTTGAGAGAGTTGTTTGCCAGGAGAGAGTGGAGAAGGAGGGAGGTGGAGTTCGGATTAGTATTGAGTAAAACCATATGCTTATGTGCCTTAAGAAGAAATCTTGTTAATCTTGTTAGCTTTGTTATCTGTAATAAATACTTAATTTGGTTTACCAAAGGCCTGATCCTTGGCTGGGGTTTCACAGACCAGAAGGGAGGGTAAGGTAATGACCAAGGCTGAAGGGGAACAGTAACAAATGGTGGCAGCGGTGAAGAGAATAACAATACCAGTATTCAGAGTCTCTGGGAATACTAGTATTGGGACGTTACTGGTGGTTGTCTAGCAGGGGGATCTGTTGAGATCTGTGCTAGAGCGGATAGGTAAACCATAAGAGAGTGCGGTCCGGACTGGTGGAGTCCCTGGTGGTGCCTAGAGACAGGCAGTAACCACGAGCAGGTAGGAACCTGACAGGGAGAGCCAGGGAAGGACGCCTCACATGTGGTGTCAGTAGCGGTGGGATACGAACAAAGGAGAGTACGTCACATGTGGTGTCAGTAGCGGTGGGATACGAACAACAGAGAATCAGATACAGTGGTGTGGCAAACAAATAACAAAACAAGATTACTTGTGAGAGTGACTGGCAAAGAGTGTGTGGCAAAGAGTGAGTGAACTCAAACACCATGGCTGAATATATAAAAATGAAAAGAGAGGAGCTGGTGGAGAAGTGCATAACATTCAGTTTACCTCACGAGGGTAAAGGGGTAGATGAATTGAGGGTAGCACTTATAGGATTTGCAACTGCCCAGCAAAAACAACCTGTCAGGGAAGAGACCCCAGAAGGATATTTAAGCAATCCCGCTTATATAGAGTACTTGAGAGAGAAGTTAAGATGGGAGGCTGATGAGAAAGAAAAGCAGCGGGTCTTTGAGGCTGAGGAAAAAGATAAACAGCGGGAGTTGGAAGCTGAGAGATTGAGGATGGAAGGTGCAGAGAAGGAAAAACAGGGAGTTGGAAATTGAGAGAATGAGATTGGGGTTTGAGGAGAGGGAGAAGCAACGAGCAGTGGATGCCGAATTACAAGTAGAAAAGTTAAAATTTGAAAGAGAGAAGTTTCATTCTGATGAAACAAGAAAGGACAGAGATGGAGCAAAAATAAAAATTACTCCAAAGGACTTTGCTGTCTATGAGCCTGGACAAGATCCTCAAATTTACCTCAGCACCTTTGAAAAAGCAGCTCAGTTGTGGGGGCTACCTGAAGATAAATACATGCAGTATTTATCAAACCTGATTAAAGGGGAATTGGCTGAGGTATACCAATATTTCCCCTCAGACAGGCCCGTCACCTATGCTGAATTCAAAGAAGCAGTGTTTAAAAGATTCAGACTGGGGCCTGATTATTTTAGAAAGCTTTTCAGAAATTGCCAGATACAGACAGGGAGGTCTTTTGTGGAACTGGGAGCAAAGTTGATGGATATATTTGGAAAGTGGATGAGTAGTGCCAAAGCTCAGTCAGTGGAAGAGGTGAAAAGCCTCATGATACTGGATCAATTATACCATCAGTTACCACCAGAAATAAGGCTCCTGCTCAAAGACCGTTCCCCTACATCTGTGCAGGAGGCCGCAGAGTTGGCGGATCACTTCGCCTCCAATAGAACTGGCTGGGTGGGGAAAACATCAAGAGATTTTAAACCCAGACCATATAATGCTGGCAGAAGGGATGTGGTACCACAGCGAGTGAGTCCTCCAGTAAAATCTGAAGGGCACAGGACACCCCAGAGTGGATCTGTGTACCCTAAAAGTGAGGAGAAATTATGCTACAAATGTGGTAGACCAGGGCACCTACGTTTTCAATGTGAGGTTGCCAACCCCAGTAGTAATCCTGCTCAGACAAGGGCAGTGAAAACAGAGCCCAAGGCTTTAGAAACAGCGAAAAAGGTTCAGTTTTGCCAGATAAACTGGACAGAAGTAACAGACCTTGATTCAAGTCTGAGAGAGGAAGTGAGTGTACAAGGGGCAAATTATTGGGCATTGCTTGATACTGGTGCCGCTCAGACGTTACTGAGGCCAGATTTAATAAAATCTGAAGAAATATTACCTCAGGAAACAGTGACTATCCAAGGAGTGAGGGGTCAACCAGAGAGTTTGCCTGTGGCCCTAGTGAAACTGGAATGGAGAGGCCGAAAGGGCCAATATAAAGTTGGTATTAATGCCCAGCAACAAGAACCAGTAATACTGGGAAGAGATGTTATGGGGGCACAGGGGAAAATATATGTAGTGACCAGACAGCAACTTGGCAGAGAAAAAGAAGCCATATTAAGGGGGGCTGAAACAAACAGGGTGGAATCTGTTAACCAGCCTCAGGTCACCATAGCAACCACTAGCAGGCCTGCTGAAGGAGACAAAATGTATCTAGTGGTCTCTGGGGAAGAAGCAGATCAATTCAGGGAAGAGCTGCATAAAGATATAAGTTTGAAGCAGATAAAGGAACAAGCCCTGACCCAACAGATTCCTTTCACTGACAAACTGAGGAATCAAGTTGTGTGTGAGAATGGGATTTTATATAGATTGTGGATGCCTGCTGAGAGAAAGGATGAATGTGAACCAGAGAAGCAATTGATAGTACCTAGCAAATACAGAACCAGATTTAATGGAGTTTTGAAGGGCATGATGGGATGCTTCTTGTTTGCATACAGAGAAGTCCCTCAGGAGTCAACAGGCTTCTCACCCTTTGAACTAATGTTTACTAGAAAAGTGAGGGGACCTTTGGAACTGCTAAAAAATTCATGGGAAGGAACTCTGGGAGAGTACAAAACTTCTGTAGTAGATTTTGTATTGGAATTCCGCAATAAATTAACATCAATGATGGAAGTAGTGAAAGAGAATTTGAGTCATGCACAGGAGAAGCAAAGTTACTGGTATGACAGAACAGCCAGAGAATGTGTGTATGATGTGGGAGATATGGTTATGGCGTTCATACCCAGGAAACATGACAAATTACAGGCTAACTGGGAAGGACCATATACCATCAGAGAAAGGCTTGACACGGTGACATATGTAATCACCACAGACCAATTAAACAAAAGCAAAGTGGTTCATGTAAATATGTTAAAGCCTTACCATACCAGGGATGCAAAGGTGTTGCAAGTTACCTTATTCCCTGAGGGAAGTGGGCCTGAACTTCCAGATTTGGTACAGGAAAGCAAAGACAAAGGAGGGGTAGATCAAGTGGAATGGTCAGAGGAGGTGAAGGAGGAAGTAAAAGAAGAGGTTCTGAGAGTTTTGAAAACCTATAGGAATCTCTTTAGCAACAAACCTGGCCGAACCAGTATAGTTATACATTCCATTGATACTGGAGATCATGCCCCAATCAGATCTGTTCCGTACCGTGTGAATGGGAAAGTTTTGAATGAGATCAAAAAGGAGGTGGAAGATATGCTGGAATTAGGAGTGATCAGGGAATCCATCAGTCCCTGGGCCTCAAGTATTGTCCTGGTTCCGAAAAAAGATGGAACGACAGGTTTTGCATTGATTATCGGCTAATCAATAAAATTACTGTCCCAGATGCGTATCCTATGCCTAGGGTAGACGCAATGTTAGAGTTATTGGGGGCAGCAACCATTATCTCTACACTAGATCTCTGTAAAGGATTTTGGCAAATGGAACTAGACGAGCAATCCAGAGCCAAAACTGCCTTCAGTACACCAGATGGGTTATATGAGTTTGTGACCTTACCCATGGGACTAAGGAACTCACCAAGTTCATTTCAGAGGCTAATCAATACAGTGTTGCGAGGCATGTCAGATTTTGCAGTGGCCTATATCGATGACGTGGCCATTTTTAGCAAGTCGGTGCCTGAGCATGTCCAACACCTGACAACAGTATTGGAGGCCTTAAGAAAAGCAGGCCTCACAATAAAAGCTAAGAAATGCCAGTTTGGACTAAAGGAAGTAATCTATTTAGGACATAAGGTGGGGAGTGGGAAAATCACCCCCTTATGGAGCAAGGTGGAGGCAATACAAGCGTGGCCGATCCCCTTAACCAAAAAACAAGTAAGGGCATTTCTGGGTGTGGCTGGATTTTATAGGAAGTTTGTGAGAAATTTTGGGGAAATAGCAACCCCCTTGCATGAATTAACAAAGAAGAAGTGTTCTGAGCGTGTGGTATGGACGGATGAATGTCAGAAGGCTTTTGATCTACTGAAGCAAGCCTTGTGCCAAGGACCCATATTAATAGCACCAGACTATGAGAAACCATTCATCGTGGTTACAGATGCGTCGGACCTGGCGCTGGGAGTCGTCTTGCTACAGGAGAGAGAAGGCACCAGACATCCAGTGGCGTACCTGAGTCGCAAGCTGACGCCGAGGGAGAAAAACTATTCGTCGGTCCAGAAGGAGTGCCTAGCGGTCGTGTGGGGACTGAACAAGTTGCGCCCATACGTGTGGGGACGAAGATTCACAGTGACTACGGATCATCGGGCCTTGTTATGGTTGCAGACTATGAAAAACCATAACACTATGCTGCAGAGGTGGTCCTGGGCCCTACAGGACTATCAAGTGGACTTCCAGTTCATCAAAGGCAAGGACAATGTACTGGCCGATGGACTTTCCAGGCAAGTGGCTGGGACTGCAGTGACGTGACCAGACAGAGGAACAAAGAAAGACATTTTCCCCATAGAGACTTTTATTTGTTAACGCGACGTATAAATCCTGGAACAGGAATAATACTCTGCTGTTGTTTAAGGGGGGGGGGAATGTGATGTTCCTATATTAATGTATATATGGTAAGTGTTGTTGTTTTAGAAGATACATGGTAAGTGGAGTGAAAGAGGGGGAGTGAATGGGCAGTAGAATGCGAGATGATTGGCTGAGTGTTTAAAATGGCTGAATGTATAAAAGGAAGAGTGAGAGTGGAATCGGGGGGGGGAGAAGAGAACTGAGTGGATTGCTTGGTGGGGTTTGAGAGAGTTGTTTGCCAGGAGAGAGTGGAGAAGGAGGGAGGTGGAGTTCGGATTAGTATTGAGTAAAACCATATGCTTATGTGCCTTAAGAAGAAATCTTGTTAATCTTGTTAGCTTTGTTATCTGTAATAAATACTTAATTTGGTTTACCAAAGGCCTGATCCTTGGCTGGGGTTTCACAGACCAGAAGGGAGGGTAAGGTAATGACCAAGGCTGAAGGGGAACAGTAACAAATGGTGGCAGCGGTGAAGAGAATAACAATACCAGTATTCAGAGTCTCTGGGAATGCTAGTATTGGGACGTTACTGGTGGTTGTCTAGCAGGGGGATCTGTTGAAATCTGTGCTAGAGCGGATAGGTAAACCATAAGAGAGTGCGGTCCGGACTGGTGGAGTCCCTGGTGGTGCCTAGAGACAGGCAGTAACCACGAGCAGGTAGGAACCTGACAGGGAGAGCCAGGGAAGGACGCCTCACAACCTACACAGGGTGACCCTCTGCCTGAGAGCTTGGAAAGTGACTGCCAATCCAAGTAGAAGGTACAGAGCTAGATGGATCAATGGTCTGACTCAGTATTAGGTACCTTAGAATATGCATATAATTGATAATACTATTTATTTATTTATTTATTTGATTTATATCCTGCCCTTTTCCCAGTAGGATTTTTTTTAAAATAGTGGCGGAGAGATTTGTGTTGAATTTTCCTTAGTGAGCTTATTGACAAGAAACTCAGGTCATCATCCAACATATTATTCAAGTACAAGATAAATATTTTACCACCCAGTGATCCAGATGCAGTATTCATAATGCAGTTGGAATCTCATGAAATTTAGTTCTGCTGTATGTTAAGAACATCTGTCTGGCAAGATGCTGCTGTTAAGGACTACACTGGCAAAGCTTTCCTTAATGCAGTTGATATTTATTTATTTTATTACATTTATACCCTGCAGGCCTTTTATCAAGGAACCCAAGGCAGCAAACGTGGTTTCCAGGTGGTCTCCCATCCAGCCACTGAGCAAACCCAGACCTGCTTAGCTTCAGCAAGGTAGTAGCCTCGTGTGCATTCAGACCATAACCTGGGATGACGTTGAAGGAGTCTGGTTCATAGTGTATTCAAACAAGCATTTGATATTGGGAAGTCTCCATAGGTTGATTTCTCATCTACCCACCTTTGCATAATGACTGGTCTCTTAAATTCTTTCTATGCTGTGCATTATACAGCCACAAGAGTGGCTGCATACTATAGCCAGCATGGATTTTTCACATTCCGCAATGTTAAATTGAAAATACCCCCCATACCATTCTGATGCTTCCCATAAGCTCATTTCAAAACAAAATCTTACAAAACTTACAGTCCTGAACTCAGAAACACTTGCTTAACAACTCTCAAATTTTCATGGCGATACACAAAACAGTCGGAGAGAATTGAGAGTTCAAAGTCTAAGGGGGGGGAACCAGACCCCTTTGGGATTTTTTTCTGTCAGAGTTCTCATAGTCTGTTGAGACATGTAATCCTGTTACTGATCTTGCCCCATACTCTGACCTTCATCTTCTGCAGTTTAAAAGTTAAAAAACATGCCTGACTGATTTTATTTTGCATTGAACTGAATGATAACGTTGGGCATACTCAGAAAGAACCAACTGTCAGTGTTCTAAAAGCCAGACTCACAGCTGCTTGGCTTGCCTAATCGGAGTCACACCCATACCAGACTTTGATTTCACGTGAGACAGTCATGGCTTCCCTCAGAGAATCCTGAGAAGTGTAGTTTGCGAAGTGTGCTCAGAGGAGACTGCTGTTCTCCAGACAGAGGTCCAGTGGCCAGAGTGGTTTAACAGTCAGCCACTCTGATTGAAGGTCTGTGAGGGGAACCAGGTGTCTCCTAGCAACTCTCAGCACCCTTCACAAACTACACTTCCCAGGATTCTTTGAGAGAAGCCATGACTCTCCAAAGTGAAATAAAGGCCCGGTGTGGATGTGGCCAGGGACAGCTTTGGTTTAAATTTGGGTGGGAGGCTACATGTTCCTGCTGTAGAATAAAAAGTTGGGGGAAACGCTAAAAAGCAATAATACTGTTCACAATGTTTTCCTTTTGGAAATGAAAGGGGCTTCCCCTCTGCCCAGTGCCCACCCACCCAATCTCCTCTCCTCCCCATCCTCCTACCCTCCCTGCCCCTCCCCCAGGTCAGTGTTGGACTACGACCTGGGAGACCAGGGTTCAAATCCCCACACAGCCATGAAGCTCACTGGGTGACCTTGGGCCAGTCACTGCCTCAACCTCAGAAGAAGGCAATGGTAAAACCATCATTTATTTATTTATTTATTTTTATTTAGTTACATTTTTTAAACCGCCCTATAGCAACAAGCTCTCAGGGCGGTGTACAAAAAGATAAAAACAGGTTAAAACACAAATAAACATGAAAACAATACAGTATAAAAAGATATAAACAAGATAAAACAAAGTCAAATTAAAGTAAAATTTAAAAATTTAAAGTTTAAAATTTAAAATGCCTGGGCAAAGAGGTAGGTCTTTACCTGGCGCCAAAAAGATAACAAAGAAGGCGCCAGGCGTATCTCATCAGGGAGGGCGTTCCATAACTCGGGGGCCACCACCGAGAAGGCCCTAGCTCTAGTTATTACTCTCCGGGCCTCCATATGCGTTGGAACCCGGAGAAGGGCCTTCGACGTCAGGCGTAGTGAACGGGCTGGTACATAGCGGGAGAGGTGTTCCATCAGGTATTGCGGTCCAATGCCGTTAAGGGCTTTATAGGTAAGAACCAACACTTTGAATCTGGCCCGGAAACATATTGGTAGCCAGTGCAGCTGGGCCAGGACAGGAGTTATATGATCATATTTCTTAGTCCCGGTAAGAACTCTGGCCACAGCATTCTGCACTAGCTGAAGTTTCCGAACCGTCTTCAGAGGTAACCCTACATAGAGTGCATTACAGCAGTTCATTCTAGAGGTTACCAGAGCATGGATAACTGTGGCAAGGTTCTCCCTGTCCGGATAGGGTCGTAGTTGGGCTACCAGCCGAAGCTGGTAGAATGCATTCCGTGCCACCGAGGCTACCTGAGCCTCCAGTGACAGGAGCGGATCTAATAAGACCCCCAAACTATGGACTTGCTCCTTTAGGGGGAGTGTAACCCCATCTAGGGCAGGTCGGACATCAACCATCTGGGCAGAGAGCTCCCCCACCAACAGCATCTCAGTCTTGTCAGGATTGAGTCTCGGTTTATTAGCTCTCATCCAGTCCATTATCGCGGCCAGGCAGTGGTTTAGTACATCAACAGCCTCACCAGAAGAAGATGAAAAGGAGAAGTAGAGCTGCGTATCATCAGCATATTGCTGGAAACGCACTCCAAATCTCCTTATGACCTCACCCAGCGACTTCATATAGATATTAAAAAGCATGGGGGAACAGAACCGAACCCTGCGGGACCCCATATTGGAGTACCCAGGGATTCGAGTAGTGCTCCCCAAGCACCAACTTCTGGAGACGATTCTCGAGGTAGGAGCACAGCCACTGCCAAGCAGTGCCTCCAACTCCCAAATCCGCAAGTCGCCCCAGAAGGATACCATGGTTGATGGTATCAAAAGCTGCTGAGAGGTCCAGGAGAACCAACAGAGTTACACTCCCTCTGTCTTTCTCCCGACAGAGGTCATGATACAGGGCGACCAAGGCTGTTTCTGTACCAAACCCCGGCCGAAAGCCCGATTGAAATGGATCCAGATATTCATAGGGTCCCCATAAGTCAGGATCAACTTGAAGGCAGTCCATTGCCATTTTCAAACATGATTGCACAGAAATAACACCCATTTAACTCAAAAACTATGCAACTGATCAAACCTATTCTCCCTTCTTCCTCCTATCCCCTCCCTCTTGCACTTTCCCTCCCCTCCCCCTCCAATCCCCCCTCCCCATGGTCAATTTTACCTGTCTTAAGCATGATTGCATGGAGGTAAATACCATTGAACTCAATAAGCATGCAAGTGATCAAACCTGCCCTCCCCTGCCCCTTCCTTTGCCCCTCCCCTCTCCCTTTCCTTTCTCCTTCTCTCTCCTCTCCCCTCTCCCTGCTCCTCCCCCATGGTCAGTTTTACCTATCCTAACCATGATTACATAGGAGTAAATCCCATTGAAATCAATAAGCATGCAAATGATCAGACCTGACTTTCCCCTCCTTCCATTCTCCTCTCCCTCCTCCCCTCCCCTCTTCCTCTTCCTCCTCCCCTGCCCACTCCAGCCATCCCTCCCTTCCCCCCCCGGTCAGTTTTACCTAAATCCCACTGAACTCAATAAACATGCAAATGATCAAACCTGTCCTCTCCCTCCTTCCTGCTCTCCTCCCCTCTGCCCTTCCTCCCCTCCCTCCTCCTCCTCCCCTCCCCATCCCCTGTGGTCAGTTTCACCTATCCTAAGCATGATTGCAGGGGAGTAAATCCCACTGAACTCAATAAGCATGCAAATGATCAATCCACCCTCAGCAAACTTGCACAGAAACCCATTTCTTATCTCCCAAATTAAAAAGCAGGGAAATTCACTAATAGGCAAAAAGCCTTGCGGTTTAAGAACATACCTATAGCCAAGAAGTATTTCTATCAAACTTGAAAAAGCAGGGAAATTGGGCAGCTATAGTGAATGTACCAGGGGAGCAGGAGACCTGACCTCCTCGCTGAGATATTGGACTGCCCTACAAATTTGTCAAAATGCAAATACCATTTGGGTTGGTCTTTCAGAGTCCAATCCACTTCCTGTGGAGCTTGGAAGAATTTGGTAACATTTAGTAGGGAGGAAGCAACGTTGACATAGTTCAGATAGTTACTTTAAATATGTCTGTTTTACTTTGCAATTTTAGTGAAGTTTCCTTTAGGAAATCATTTTCTTTTGTTTCTATTTCTGTGAATATGTGTACAGCAACACTTTGCAAAATTTACACTAAAAAAACCTCCAAAAATAATTGTAAAATAAGTTTAATTGACCGTGCCCACCTTGTCTTAAATGAAAACATGCATCTTGGGCAGGCTAAGTTTGGTTTTTCCAACAGTTACAGTCATTCCTGAAGTAGCAACATATTGTAATCAGTCTGATTTTATATCAAACTGCAGTTTCAGATTCAACTGTCAATTCACCCAAAATAGAAATAGGACGTAACCTCCAATTTGAAACACAAAAGGCTGTCTTCACCATCATATGACACTGACCAATAAAAAGGCTTTGAAATTAATAAAAATAAATTTGATACAGGTTTCTAGGATGAATGAGAGAAATAAAATTTTCTAGATTACATTCTCTGTAGAAATAAAACTAACATAGGAATGAAGCAAAGTAAGAACACCAACAAATGTACAAAAATGTAATTCTCCATCTTTGGAGATGGCAGGTATTGCCACCATTCACCATATGCTCAGAGGCACATGTTACCAAATTCTTCTGGTTTTTGCCTGGAGACTCTGAATTTTTGGGGTCCTCTCCATGTGAGTCATCCCAATCTCCAGACTCAGCTTTCTTTAAAAAAAAAACTACGTTTCTGGGTAGTCTGGTTCAAGAGATATACACCAAAATGTCAGCCGCCCCTCAGCAACATCTGTTGAGCTCATAGCTCTAACCCCACCCTTTCAGGTTAATAGCCAATAAGTGAAGTCAGGGTTGTGATTGACAAGGGATTTGTTGACCTCCAGACAATAGCTACAACCTATTGCAAGGCCACAAAACTGTTGTCTTTTTCTGGTTTATAGCTTTCTCTCTGTATGCAGGTTGGGAGATATAGAACAAGAAAAATCAAAGCAGGACCGTGTAGGCAATTGTTTACTGTAAACTAGTTCAGTTATAATAAAACTGTTCATGCAGGGTTTTTTAAATTACTTGCCAAAATAACATTATAAATTTCAAATACGTGTACGTGCAATTTGTTTAAATTTTCCTGGGCTGTTGAAGAGGGCAGTTTATTTGTCTAATTCATAGCCTGTTTTGACAACCTTCCCAAAATGAAGCTTTAATCCTATATTCGCTTTTCTGGAACTAATGCTGCAATGCAAATCCCACACACCGGCAGTTAAATGCATTGAATTCAATAGGAAATTTTGGGTAGACACGGTTAGGATTGCTGTAAATCAATGGGACTTTTGAGTGACCATAGCAAAATATTGTGTTTGTGTTGTAAATCTTTCTCTCCCTCTCCAATCCTATTTTTTAAAGCCAGTTAGGCAGGACTTACCTAGGTGCCGCTGCTTTTATTTTGTAGGAAACTAATACTGATTTTTTTAAAAATGTTCTGCAATGACCAACTGGTTTTGACAATAAACTATTATATGGGACATATGTATTTTTACATTTCCAGTGTGTATATGGAATCTTTCCAACAACCCTGTGAGATAGGGTTGGAAACCAAGTCAGCTCACAAGAACTAAACCCTTTAAAATCCAAAAAACATAAAACAAGTATGAAACAGTTGAAAAACAGCTTAGTGGCATGATTCTGAATTTTGGGTTGGGTGAGTGAAGTACCAAGGTTGCAGACATGTGCACACTTCCCTGTTTGAGTAAACCCCATTGAATACATTGAGACTTGCTTCTGAGTAAACATGCATAGGATTGCACTATAAATATCTTTACAGGTTGTGTAAATAATAAACACATTTGATAGTCATGCTTATATAAATATTTCTTCATACTATATCCTGATTTTACACTATGGTTATTCATTATTATTTCCTCTACATTTTAAGTGTGTCCTTCTTCCTTGGGGTGGTCATGGTCCCCCTCTGTTGTTTTCATCCTGAGGGGCAGATTAGGATGAGAGATGGTGAGTGGCCCATGGTCACCCAGTAAACTTTGTAGCTAATTTTAAAAATTAATTAAAATTATTTACATGCAGGCAAGGTTGATTAAGTAGATCCACACAATACATCCAACTTGCATTTAAAGTGCATGACTTTCCCCAAAGAATCCTGGGAAGTGTAGTTTCCCCCTCACAGTTAAAGTTCCCACTACCCTTAAACTACAGTTCTGTGATTCTGTGATAGGATTTATGTGCTTCAAATTTGTGTTGAATATGCTTTAAATGAATGGTGTGGATCTGCCGTAGGTGTGCTGTGCATTTATTAGTGAACTGAAAAGAAAAAAATTAAAAGATAAACGGGAAGGACTATAGCTCAGTGGTAGGACACATGCTTTGCATGCAAAGGTCCAAAATCCAATCTATGGAAAAGACTATTGCTCCCAATATCTGTTGGGAGACAAATTCTGCCAAACACAGCCCCTTCAAGAAATTTCTGACTTATGTTGGAGATAACTTTCTCTTACAGAAAGTGGAGGAAGCAACCAGAGGATCAGCTATCCTTGACTTGATTCTAACCAATAGAGATGATTTGGTGGATGAAGTGGCAGTTACGGGAACTCTGGGAGAAAGTGACCACACCATACTTGAATTCTTGCTTTTAGCAGAAGCAAGAGCTTAGAGTAGCCATACGTGCATCCTGGACTTCAGGAAAGCTGATTTTAATAAACTCAGAACAATTGTAAGTACAGTTCCATGGCAAGCCACCTTAATGAGAAAAGGAGTCCAAGATGGGTGGGAGTTTCTAAAAAATGAAATTCTAAAAGTACAATGGCAAGCAATTCCGACAAGGAAAAAAGGGGGAAAACAACAGAAGAAGCCATTGTGGCTTCACAAAAAGCTTAGAGATGACCTGAAAACAAAAAAAGGACACATACAGGAAGTGGAAAGAAGGCCAGGCCACAAAGGAAGAGTACAGGCAGGTATCATGGAATTGCAGGGATGGTGTCAGGAAGGCTAAAGCTGAGAATGAGCTGAGGTTAGCGAGGGATGCTAAAAGCAACAAAAAAGCTTTCTTCAGGTATGTCCATAGTAAAAGAAAGAGAAAAGAAACGGTGACACTGCTACTCAATGAAGATGGCAAAATGATAACAGATGACAAAGAAAAGGCAGAAGTCCTCAATTCCTACTTTGGCTCAGTCTTCTCCCAAAAAAGGATCTGTGACCCTCCTGGGAAACATGAAGTAGAAGGGGTAGGATTGGAGCTTGAGATTGATAGACAAATGGTCATGGAATACCTAATAACTGAACGAGTTCAAATCGGCAGGGCCCAATAAACTGCATCCTAGAGTATTGAAGGAACTGGCTGAAGAACTCTCAGAACCGCTGTCTATTATCTTTGCGAAATCATGGAGGACCGGTGAAGTGCCGGATGACTGGAGGAGAGCTAATGTCCCTATTTTCAAAAAAGGGAAAAAGGAGGAACCGGGGAACTACAGACCAATCAGCCTAACATCAATCCCTGGAAAAACTCTGGAGCAGATTGCAAAGCAGTCAATCTGTAAGCACCTTGAAAACAATGCATTGGTTACTAGGAGCCAACATGGATTTATCAAGAACAAATCCTGCCAAACTAATCTTATCTCATTTTTTCACTGGGTAACCTCCCTTGTAGACTGTGGGAATGCTGTGGACATAATATACCTCGACTTCAGCAAAGCTTTTGACAAAGTGCCCCATGATATTCTGATAAGCAAGCTAGCTAAATGTGGGCTGGATGGAACAACTATCAGGTGGGTCCACAGTTGGCTCCAGAATCGTACTCAAAAAGTGCTTATCAATGGTTCCTTCTCCAACTGGGCGGAGGTAACAAGTGGGGTACCACAGGGCTCGGTCCTGGGCCCAGTGCTCTTCAACATCTTTATTTACAACTTGGATGAGGAGGTACAGTGCATGCTTATCAAATTTGCAGATGATACAAAATTGGGAGGCATAGCTAATACCGTGGAAGACAGAAACAAAATTCAAAGGGACCTTGCTGGAGCATTGGGCTGAAAACAACAGAATGAAATTCAGCAGGGATAAATGCAAAGTTCTACACTTAGGAAAAATAAACCAAATGCACAGTTAAAAGATGGGGGAAACTTGGCTCAGCAATACGACATGCGAGAAGGATCTTGGAATTGTCATTGATCACAAGTTGAATATGAGCCAACAGTGTGATATGGCTGCAAAAGAAGACAAATGCTATATTACGCTGCATTAACAGAAGTATAGTTTCCAAATCACGTGAAATATTAGTTCCCCTCTATTCAGCACTGGTTAGGCCTCATCTTGAGTACTGTGTCCAGTTCTGGTATCCGGACTTCAAGAAGGATGCCGACAAACGAACAGGTTCAGAGGAGGGCAACAAAGATGATCAGGGGACTGGAAACAAAGCCCTATGAGGAGAGACTGAAAGAACTGGGCATGTTTAGCCTGGAGAAGAAAAGACTGAGGGAAGATATGATAGCACTCTTCAAGTACATGAAAGATTGTCACATAGAGGAGGGCCAGGATCTCTTCTCGGTCATCCCAGAGGGCAGGACACAGAATAATGGGCTCAAGTTGCAGGCAGCCAGATTTCGACTGGACATCAGGAAAAACTTCCTAACTGTTAGAGCCATACGACAATGGAATCAATTACCTAGAGAGGTAGTGGGCTCTCCGACACTGGAGGAGTTCAAGAGGCAGCTGGACAGCCATCTGTCGGGAATGCTTTGATTTGGATTCCTGCATTGTGCAGGGGGTTGGACTTGATGGCCTTATAGGCCCCTTCCAACTCTACTATTCTATGAATAGAATTCTATGAATCTTGGAGAGCCAATGCTAGTCCATGTCATCAGTACTCAGCTAGATGGTATCAAATGGCCTGAGTCGGTATAAGGCAGATTCCTGTGTTCCTAACAGAGGAAAGGGGCCCAAGGACCACAGTGACTCCAAAATTTATTTATGTATTTTATTTACAACATTTATATACTGCTTTATTGTAAATATATATATATATATAAAACTCAAAGCAGTTTACAGAAAGAATTAAAATAATTAAATTATTGGCAAAAAAACAGTTAAATACAGGTGATTAAAAACATACAAAATAATAAAACCAACAATGAGTTAAAAACAGATAAAAAACATAATAGATTCTCCAAACTGAGTAGGCTTGCCTAAACTAAAATGTTTTTGGCAGGTGCCAAAATGATTACAATTCATCTGCCTAATATCAATAGGCAGGGAGTTCCAAAGTGTAGGTACTGCCACATTAAAGGATTGATTTTTTTTACAAGAGCAGAACAAGTACTATGTGGAACCTGTAACATGGAAAACACACCTTGAACTTGGCCTAGTAGCAAATCAGCAACCAGTACAGATTTCAGAGCAGAGGTATTATGTGCTGATAGGGTCTCACTCATGTCAGCAATCATGCCTTGGCATTCAGCTTTAACTGCAGCCGCCAAGTCAGGTTGTGCTGCATGGGGATTTCTTTGACCTTGGCTGACTGCTTGCCAGGATGTTTTTAGTGTTGGTTAAGAATCCTGACTGGTTGTAGGATATTGAGTTTTCTACCTTATTCATCGGAATCTTGTTGTGGTTGGTATGGTATTGCCTTTAGGAAATCATCACTGTCTCTTGTTTTTCTTTTTCTATTTGCATTTCATTTACCTCTGACCTCACTGCCTTACATCCATAGAAGCACCAACAATGGTTCCATGTGCTCAGCTCAACCCCTTTAAACCCACTGATTATGCACCTTGTTGGTTGCATGACGGTTTGTTTGTTTCTCAATAGTGGTAACAGAGAATCACATACTGGAAAATGTGGCTTCAATTGCTGTTGTTCCTATGAATGTAGACGAAACCATGTGTTTGTGTCAATTATTACTCACTGGAATTGGGTTAGCTGCCAAAGTGAGTTTATAACAGCCCACTGGGTAGGCAGAAAAGGATAGAAAATCTGCCTAACTCTTACTCATTTCTCAAACCTATCTCTGCAGTGAAGGTTCAGGACTGTAAGGAGGTTTGGAGCAGCCATGTTAAAAGGCAGGCAGGGCATACCAGGCAGGGGGTTGCCAACTCTGCTTTGATATAGATATCTTTGCAGAGCATCCCTAGTCAAGCCCTACCAACAGCACAATCCTAACCATATCTACTCAGTCTCGTTGAGTTCTATGAGTAAGTCCTGTTGAGTTCCATGAGTAAGTCCTGTTGAGTTCCATGAGGCTTAGTCCCTTAGTAAGTGTGTTTAAAATTGCAGCCTTCAGGAGCATCCATCTTTACTCCTGAGTGCTCCCATCTAACATCTCCACAACACTTGTTGTTGTTATGTACCTTCAAGTTGATTATGACTTAAGGTGACCCTATGAATCAGTGACCTCCAATAGCATCTGTTATAAACCACCGTGTTCAGATCTTGTAAGTTCAGGTCTGCTCCTTTAAGGAATCAATCCATCTCTTGTTTGGTCTTCCTCTTTTTCTACTTCCTTTTGTTTTTCCCAGCATTATTGTATTTTCTAGTGAATCATATCTTCTCATGATGTGTCCAAAGCATGATAACCTCAGTTTCATCATTTTAGCTTCTAATGATAGTTTTGTTTTAATTTGTTCTAACACCCAATTGGTTGTCTTTTTCACAGTCCATTGCATCTGCAACGCTGTCCTCCAACACCACATTTCAAATGAGTTGATTTTTCTTTTATCCACTTTCACATCCGTACATAAAGATCGGAAATACTATGGTCTGAATTATCCTGATTTCAGTGTCCAGTGATACATCTTTGCATTTGAGGACCTTTTCTAGTCCTAGCCTTCTTCTAATTTCTTGACTATTGTCTCCATTTTGGTTAATAACTGTGCCAAGAAATTGATAATCCATGACAAATTCAATGTCCTCATTATCAACTTTAAAGTTACATAAATCTTCTGTTGTCATTACTTTAGTCTTCTTGATGTTCAGCTGTAGTCCTGCTTTTGTGCTGTCCTCTTTAACTTTCAACAGCATTCATTTCAAATCATTACTGGTTTCTGCTAGTAGTATGGTATCATCTGCATATCTTAAATTATTGATACATCTCCCTCCAGTTTTCACACCTCCTTCATCTTGGACCAATCCCACTTTCCATATGATATGTTCTGCATATAGATTAAACAAATAGGGTGATGAAATACACCCCTGTCTCACACCCTTTCTGATTGGGAACCAATCAGTTTCTCCATATTCTGTCCTTACAGTAGCCTCTTGTCCAGAGTATAGGTTGCACATCAGGACAATCAGATGCTGTGGCACCCCCATTTCTTTTCAAGCATTCCATAGTTTTTCATGATCTATTCTACACAGTCAAAGGCTTTGCTGTATAAAGCACAGGGTGATTTTCTTCTGAAATTCCTTGGTCCATTCCATTATCCAATATATGTTTGTGATATGATCTCTGGTACCTCTTTCTTTTCTAAATCCAGCTTGGACATCTGGCATTTCTTGCTCCATATATGGTAAGAGTCTGTGTTGTAGAATCTTGAGCATTACTTTACTTGCACGGGATATTAACGCAATAGTTCGATAATTACTGCATTCCCTGGGATCCCCTTTCTTTGGAATTGGGATATATATTGAACACTTCCAGTCTGTCGGCCATTGTTTAGTTTTCCATATTTGTTGACAAATCTTTGTCAAAATTTGGACAGATTCAGTAATTTGTAGCAACTCTGTTGGTATGTCATCTGTTCCTGGTGATTTGTTTCTTCCAAGTATTTTACGAAGTTTTCACCTCACGTTCTATAATTGCTGGTTCTTCATCATATGGTTCCTCCGTGAATGAATCTGTCATCCTTGCATCTCTTTTATATAGTTCTTCAGTGTATTGCTTCCATCTTCCTTTTTTTTCATCTCGGTCAGTCAGTGTGTTTCCTTGTTGATCATTCAACATCCCTACTCTTGGTTTAAATTTCTCTTTAATTTCTTTAATCTTTTGGAATCCAGGGCTCTTGTTCTATCTTTTTTGTTCTCTTCTATTTCTATACAATAACTATGGCAACAGTTCTCTTTGTTCCTATGTACTAGTTGCTGTATTATTGCATTTAGGGTTCTGACAGTGTTTCTATCTTGTTTTGCTTTCGCTTTCCTTCTCTCTTTAACCATTTGAAGAGTTTCTTCAGTCATCCATGGAGGTCTTTCTCTCTTTTTAACTAGAGGTGTTTGTCTTTTTGCATTTTTCCCTGATAATGTCTCTTACTTCAATCCATAGCTCTTCTGGTTCTCTATCAACTAAGTTTAAAGCCTCAAATCTGTTCCTTATTTGATCTCTATATTCTTCTGGGATGTTATTTAAATTGTATTTTGGCATTGTGATTGCTTTGTTCTTCTTTAGCTTTACTCTGATTTTTGATATTACTAGTTCATGATCTGTACTGCAGTCTGCTCCTGGTCTTGTTTTTGCAGAAAGTGTGGAACTTCTCCATCTTTTGCTACCAATTATATAATCAATTTGATTCCTATATTGACCATTTGGTGATGTCCACATGTACAGTCATCTTTTCGGTTGCTCAAAAAATGTGTTCGCAAGAAACAGATTACTGGCTTCACAAAATTCAGTAAGTCTTTTTCCTGCTTCATTTCTATCTCCTAAGCCCCATTTCCCCACAATTTCTAGTTCTTCTCTGTTCCCTACTTTTGCATTCCAGTCCCCCATGACTATCAGCACATCTTGTTTTGGTGTGTGAACTTTCTTTACTTCTATGTAAAATCTCTCCAATTCCTCTTCTTCTGTGTTTACCGTTGGAGCATAGACTTGGATGATGGTTATATTAATAGGTTTCCCATTTAATATCATTTATATCATTTGCTCAGACCTTGCATTATAGCTTCTAATTGCTTTTGCTACATCACTTCTCACTATTAAAGCAACCCCGTTTCTTCTTAATTTCTCATTTCCTGAATAAAATATTTTGTAGTTGCCTGATTGAAAATGTCCCATTCCCATCCATTTTAATTAACTCATGCCAAGTATTCCATTTCTTCCATGACAATTTCTAATTTTCCCTGGTTCATGCTTCTCACATTCCATGTTCCTATTTTGTACATTGTACAACTCTGGACTCTCCTTTCGCATCTGTGCACATCAGCCTCTGGGCTTCCTTTGACCCAGTGGCACCATTAGTCACAGCGCTACTCATACTTGTCTGTTGTTCTTCCCCAGTAGCTCGGTGACTGCCTTCTGACCTGGGGGTCTCATCTTCCAGCACTGTCTCGTGTTGCATTTTGGATACTCTGTTCATAGGGTTTTCATGGTAAGAGGTATTCAGAGGTGGTTTACCATTGCCTTCCTCTGAGTTTGGATGCATCTTAGTCTCTACAACACTAGGCTCCCTTTTTCCTACAATGGCCTTTTGGTGACTGGCCTGGCCTGAGGGCACTTAAACCCTTCTTGCCAGAAGCAAGTAGGCTAGATTAAATGTTCCCTACCCAGGCTCCTTAAGCAAGTGAGAAGGAATGATCCCCTCACTTCAGCTGGACCTCGAAACATCATCATTTAGCTAAGATTTCTATCTTAACTTCCAGTCAGAGAATTTTTTTCTGTTTGAGTGGTATGCTCTAAGCAACTGTGGTTGATGCTTAACGTATCATGCTTAATGACATAACTAGGCCCACCCCATATGACAAGGGCCTGCCCCATAACATCACTAGGACTTGCCCCTGTGACACCTCTAGGGCCTGCTCCTGAAATCTCAGGATTCCAGAGGCTTCTGACCTGGCAACCCTATTCCCTACTCTTCCTATGAATGCTACTTAGTCTAGTTAATATTTACTCTGGATAGACTGTGCCCAGGACAGATGCAACTTTTAAAAGATTTAAATTAGATTGTAATGTTCTAAGATAGAAAGAATGCCTAGCCAAGGAGTTCTCTCACCATAAACCAGGTAGATACCAATCATTCTAGTTTAGAGTATAGAGACCCAGATGCAAACAAGAGCAACACTTTAAAAGCCGCCCATAAGAATATCAATTATTAGAAGGTGATGTAAAAACTGGGGAAACGTAAAAGAAGTAAATCTGCTATTTGCTTCATAAAATAAGAAAAGCCTAAGCATCTGTAAATATTTGCAAAGGTGCAATATAATAATAATAATAATATTTAATTTGTTTGTCGCCTATCTGGCAATTAGCCACTCTAGGCGACGTACATTAAAAGAGATAAAATACAATAACAGATGTAATCACATTAATAACAATAGGTAAAATACTGGACAGTCATCAATACATATAAAAGCAATTATAATAACAACATACGATAAACGACAGAATCATGGTGATTTACCCAATGACCTCAAAGGCTTGCTGGAATAGCCACGTCTTCAGGGCCTTGCGGAATACATCTAGGGAAGGGGCATGTCGAAGATCATATGGGAGGGAGTTCCAGAGAGTGGGGGCCACCACAGAAAAGGCCTTCTCCCTAGTACCCACCAACCTAGCTGTTTTGGTTGGAGGGATTGAGAGAAGGCCTTGTGTGGCTGATCTAGTTGGGTGGCATAATTGGTGGCGGTGGAGGCGCTCTTTCAGGTAAGCTGGGCCGAAACTGTACAGGGTTTTAAAGGTTAAAACCAACACCTTGAATCGGGCCCGGAAAACAACCGGCAGCCAGTGTAGGTCAAACAACACTGGTGTGATGTGATCCCGTCGGCGGCTGTTGGTAAGTAAGCGCGCCACCGCATTCTGTATAAGCTGTAATTTCCAGGTCGTTTTCAAGGGTAACCCCACGTAGAGCGCATTACAGTAGTCCAATCGAGAGGTGACCAGGGCATGCACCACGAGCGGGAGCTGTTGAACAGGGAGGTAGGGTTGCAGCCTATGTATAAGGTGTAATTGATACCAAGCTGCCCGGCTCACAGCCGAAATCTGAGCCTCCATGGACAGCTTGGAATCAAGAACAACCCCGAGGCTGCGGACCTGGTCCTGTAGGGGCAACTTCACCCCACCAAACACTTGTCAACATCTCCTAACCCTCCCTTGTCTCCCACAAGTAGTACCTCGGTCTTATCAGGGTTCAACTTCAACCTGTTTATTTATTTATTTATTTATTTTTATTTATTTATTAAATTTATTTACCGCCCGACTAGCAATAGCTCTCTGGGCGGTGAACATAAAATAGCATAAAAATACAATGAATAACAAAATAATACTAAAATACAATCAACAATCCAATACAATAAACATTTTTAAAAGTAAATCAGTGTAACTTAAAATGCTTCAGAGAATAGGAAGGTTTTGACCTGGCGCCGGAAGGAGAGCAGGGTCGGCGCCAGGCGTACTTCCTCGGGGAGACTGTTCCATAGTTCGGGGGCCACCACTGAGAAGGCCCTAGATCTTGTCATCACCCTCCGGGCCTCCCTGTGAGTTGGAACCCGGAGGAGGGCCTTCGTAGCAGAACGTAGTGCACGGGCCGGTTCATATCGGAAGAGGCGTTCCGCAAGGTATCGTGGTCCCGCACCGTATAAGGCTTTATAGGTTAATACCAACACTTTGAATCTAGCCCGGAAACATATTGGCAACCAGTGCAAGCTGGCCAGAACAGGTGTTATATGCTCGGACCGCTTGGTCCTTGTCAGCAATCTGGCCGCCGCATTTTGCACTAGTTGTAGCTTCCGAACTGTCTTCAAAGGTAGCCCTACGTAAAGCGCATTACAGTAATCCAAACGTGAGGTTACCAGAGCATGTACCACTGATGTAAGGTCCTCTTTACTCAAATAGGGACGTAGCTGGGCTACCAACCGAAGTTGGTAAAACGCATTCCTAACCACCGAGGCTACTTGAGCCTCAAGTGAGAGGGAAGAGTCTAAAAAGACTCCCAGACTACGAACCCGGTCCTTTAGGGGGAGTGTAACCCCGTCCAGGACAGGGTATATATCCACCATCCGATCAGAGAACCCGTCCACCAACAGCATCTCAGTCTTGTCTGGATTGAGCTTCAGTTTGTTAACTCTCATCCAGTCCATTGTCGCGGCCAGGCAACAGTTCAGCAAATCGACAGCCTCACCTGAAGAAGATGAAAAGGAGAAGTAGAGCTGCGTGTCATCAGCATACTGATGACAACGCACTCCAAAACTCCTGATGACCTCTCCCAACGGCTTCATGTAGATATTAAAAAGCAGGGGGGACAAAACTGACCCCTGCGGGACCCCATATTGGAGAGCCCACGGTGTCGAGCAGTGTTCCCCAAGCACTACCTTCTGGAGACGACCCGCCAAGTAGGAGCGGAACCACTGCCAAGCAGTACCTCCAACTCCCAACTCCGCGAGCCTCTCCAGAAGGATACCATGGTCGATGGTATCAAAAGCCGCTGAGAGATCAAGGAGAATCAACAGAGTTACACTCCCTCTGTCTCTTTCCCGACATAGGTCATTGTACAGGGCGACCAAGGCTGTCTCAGTGCCAAAACCGGGCCTAAAACCCGATTGAAATGGATCTAGATAATCAGTTTCATTCAATAGCACCTGGAGCTGGCCAGCAACCACCCGTTCCAAGACCTTGCCCAGGAATGGAACATTCGCCACTGGCCTGTAGCTGTTAAAATTGTCTGGGTCCAAGGAAGGCTTTTTCAGGAGTGGTCTCACCACCGCCTCTTTCAGACAGCCCGGGACCACTCCCTCTCGTAAAGAGGCATTTATCACTTCCTTGGCCCAGCTACCTATTCCATTCCTACTAGTTTTTATCAGCCAGGAGGGGCAAGGATCCAGTACCGAAGTGGTTGCACGTACCTGTCCAAGCACCTTGTCCACGTCCTCGAGTTGAACCAACTGAAGCTCATCCGTTCCTGCCCCAGCCTTGCTAATCTGCAGTTTTAAAATGAGCTGACTAATATATTAGATAGTAGCCAAACAGTATACATTTTTGAAGCTATTCACTATAACTCTTGTCCTGCCTTGCCATGGATAATTGCCTGCACTTGAATATTGCTAGCCCCTTGACCCATTGGACTAGCCGTATTGCATTCTTTTATGGTATAAATAAGCCATAGACAGTGGTGTGCCATAACCACATCAGCCAAATCGACCAGGTGGTCTGGGATGGATTTCAGTTTAAATAAGAAAACCCAACAAAATTAAGCAGTTGACAGTCTTTGGATGAATATCCTAAGAAACTTGACAACTTGTTCAACTGCACTGCGCAATGGTCTCCCTAGGGAATGGTGAGCATCTCATTAACTGAGTCATTTAAAGCTAGGTTGGACAAAGCACTGGAAAAAGTGCTGTGGTAATAGCAACTGCAGCTCTTGTGTTGGTACATTTGCAGATTCAGAGTACTAAATAAACATTAGCTCATTGTCCTCGCATGGAAGAGTAAGTATTTATGACAATGACTTTATTGTCTTCATTTTACAAAAAAAGGGAGGTGGGGCAGCATAGCAAACCCATAATTGTTTCAAGGCACATAGAAAATTGGTGAAATACCAAAGCGACAGTCAAACAGTTCATGTGGCCTGTTTACTAGATTGTCTGTTCAGGGGACCCTGAGGATTAGGATATGTGAAGCTGATTTATACTCAGTGAGACCAACAATCTGGCTAGCCAAGTACTGTCTGCACTTCCCCAAGATTTTAACTAGAGGCCTTTCTGAGTGGAGGCACCATTAAGGAGGCAGGGAAGGAAGAATGAATCTTGCCCACCATTCTGAAGTATTTTCCTAGCCACTACTGAAACTGAAATGGTGGCTCTGTCTCAGGCCTACATCCTGAAAGGAAAAAGAATGAATTGAGCTTTTGATAAAATCACTTTATTGAGATGAGAGCTAGGAAAGAATTAGCAGACTGATAGAAATTGACTGAAAAATGGTAATCACAAAATATATAACTGAAAGAAACATGAAGGCCTCCTAATGTAACTTCTGCCTTAACATATAGAAATGACTTTTTTATAATTGGGAATAAAATAATAGCCTATATATCTATGAGGATTGGCATTAGAGGTGGATGCAGATTTAAACCTGTGAGTAGATGGCAGTAACTGATTAAAACCCAGGGGAACAGGCAGACACTGAAGGAGGGCAAGTGAGTGGAGTTTGATCATTTTTTGCACAAGACATTGTCTTGTCACATTACCAGGCTATGACAAATCCACATTTAAAGAGCTGCTCTTCCTGGTTCAAATGTTTCATTTGAGTGGTCATACCTCAATAAACTTTTGAAACAAAATGGGTTCCATCCCAACAGTCTGCAAGACAGCTGTTCCGTAAGCCACCTTCTTGAATGTGCACAGACAAGCAGTTCTAAAGCACTTCTACACGAGTCTATACTGTACCCTTCTAGAGGGAGTTGGAGTTACTTGTAAGCCATGGCAGCTGCAGCAGTCAAAGGGAACATGGCAATGGAGACCACTGTCTATCCTGTAGTGAATCACCAGCGCTTAAGATGGAACCCCACCCACCCGCACTTCCTAAAAATTGTCGTGGATCACCACTTTTAACATTCTGATCATGTTGCATAATGATGTTATGAAGGTCAGTCTGATACAAGATAATACAAAAAACAATTCCCCCCACCCCTATGGAAAATCAAACACCACGTCCTAGGTATTTGGCAAGCATTATCACTAAAAGCTAGATTTTCAAATGCAGTCAGGAATATGGATAGACATGGTAAGGGTGCTTTAGAGAGCTATATATTCTTGAGCCTTTTTAATGCTCCAGATAACCTTTAGGAATGTTTCAGATCATTTCCTTGTCTTAGGAAAGGTCTGCCGATGTTAATGCTTAGTCCTGCCTCTGACTGGTTTAGACTCCCTCTCTCAACTACATCTAAGGCAAAAGTAAAGGAAGCTTTAACATCCGAAGCATCCAGTTTTAGTACTTCAACCACATGCAGACCTAATAAATCCCATTAGCTGCAGTGGGATTTGCAAGTGATTTCAGAAATAGAGCTTTAAATGTGTAGCCTTTTCCCTCTCCCTGTGCTACTCCTAATTAGTGCTTTGAAGGAATACTAGTAGACAGTCTGCTTTTTAAGGCACTGATGAAAATCAACATATTTCTAGTGTAATGATGTTGAGGACTCATATGTCTAGCAAGAAGGCAGATTCACAGAATAAATTTATAGCCAGTAGTGCTACCCAATTCAAGCTGTGTTTGCTTACAAACAGTGCATTCTTCCCTTTTAAGCTCCAAGCTATTTCCCGGAAAACATTTTTTTTAAAAACCCAAAAACATTAATTTGTATTTGTGTGGTTGCTATGGAATTTGGGTGAACTCTATGCAGATGCAGATTGTGTTAATAAGAAAAAAAATGAACTGTGTACTCCAGTGAACAAAGATTAGTCTGTGTTTGTATTAGAATGTTGCTATGGCAGAACATATGGTTTTATTTCATGGATGTTTGCAATGAAATGGAAGGAAATCAGATGTATGCAAGATAAACAAACAAGAAATTGCAACAAATACCACTCCACAAAAATGCGCAAGCTGAATGGGTTGTCGCAGGTGATAAAGTTAAGGAAATTCTCATACACATTCAGTAGACTTTTTCCTGCCAAGCTGTATTATTTGGTGGGAAGCCCACTGTCGGAAGGCAGAGCTGGGGTCCCAATCCCGGGGAGCTGGATCCCGGAGAGTTGGGAGAAGAGTATTCGGATGGATGGCAGAGGGAAGGGGGAGGAACTTCCCCCCTTTGGAGCGAAGACGAAAGAGGAACTGCCAGTGATAAGGTCGCTTAGCAACGGGGAGCCTGAGCCCTCCCTGGACATTCTCACGCCTCCCCCTCTTTCAGGCTCAGAGCAAGAGGGGGAAGAGGGAGGGCTGCTCACAGCTGAAAAGCGGGGAGGCAGTTTACCATCAGCCCCTCCCCTATCCCCCATCCTGGAATCGGAAACTTCAGAAGAGGAGGGGGTGATGCTTCCCCCCTCACCGCGCACACGCAGACAGCTGAAAAGACAGGAGAGAAGGGGGGGAAGGCGGGCAGTACCTGAGGGGCAGTTAAGGAGGAGCGAAAGATTGCGCGCCCGTTTGGCCCCTTCTTAAAGAACAGGCGGGAAGAAGTCCCTTGCTCTGTCAACTTTCTCCCAATGCCGCAGGACCTGTATCCCTGTATTGCTTCATGAGAAAACGCAGTCTTTGTTTGGACATTACCCTAATAAAACACGAATTAACTACAATCGTTGGTCTGGTTCCTGAGTCACATCCTGGGCCTGACAGCTTGACAGAGCCACCTAAATCACCCTCAATGCTCTCTTCACTTGACTGGGACAAGATGTCAAAGGGAGCAGCGGGGGGGACGAACCCCACTTCTGAGACGGAAGAAGTGGAACTCCTGAGGACTAAGGTAGCTGATTTGCAGACGGATGTTCAAGCCCTGCTAGCAGCAGTCAAGGCGCTGAAGACGGATAATCAAACCTTGAAGGCCACGATAGACCAGATGCGAACAGCCCCTCCAGCTGCCGTAGTAAAGGTTCCCATTGGATTGCCCCCAAAATACGCGGGACAAAGTGATCAGTTGGCAACCTTCGTGGCTCAATGTGAGTTATATCTGGATGTCAGGCACACGGAATTTCCAGACGATGGGGCTAAAGTAGCTTTTGTGATTAGCCTCCTGGAGGGAGAAGCTACAAAATGGGTGACTCCGTATCTCGTGAGAAAGGATACTGTCTTAGGAAGGTACAGAGGATTTATACAGGAGATGACCGAGATGTTTCAAGACCCGCAAAGGGCTGAAACAGTAGCGCGGCAACTAGGCGCTCTGAAGCAAGCTAAAGGGACTGTTTCCGAGTACACTAACGCTTTTAAAATTCTGTCCCAGGAAACTGGTTACAATGACGCCACCCTGATGTTTATGTACCGGAGTGGATTAAATGCTGAAATCCTGGATGAGTTGGCCAGGACCTCCCCCCCCCACTGACCTACCAGGGCTCATCCGGCTATGCCTACAGATAGATCACCGGATGGAAGGAAGGCGCCTGGAAAGGAAGCAGGAGGTCCTGAGATACTCAGCCTCGGCATCCCACAACAAGACCCTTCCCACTGCAGGGATGGCAGGTAATGCAACTGAGGGACAGGGAGGGGCTAGGCCAAGACTGTCAGAAGAAGAAAAGGAAAGACGACGCCGGGAACGTTTATGCTTTTATTGTTCAAAGCCGGGCCATGCGGCCAGAGACTGTGGACTGAAAGGGGGGAAAGCCGAGACGTCGGGAAACTAGAACACCCAGTCCACGTGCAGGCCGGTGGACTGGGGGCAGCGTTGTATAAAGGCCCCCCAACGATCCAACCTCCCTCAAAGGGGGTGTTGGTCTTGCCTATTCGGATTACAACTTCCAGAGGAGTGGTGTTTAATTCCACTGCCTTAATTGACAGTGGAGCCTCCACAAATTTTATTGATGCAAAGTTAGTCAAGCGTCATGGAATTTCCCGGTGGAAACTGGACGCTCCCCTAGCTGTGGAGACTATCGATGGGAGACCCCTGAAGTCAGGAGGGTGACACAAGCCATGGAGGAAGTGAAACTTCAAATCCCTGGGCACGAAGAGTTCATTTCGCTATACGTGTCAGATCTCTCAAACTTTGAGGTGATTCTGGGAATGCCCTGGCTAGCAAAGCATGAACCCAAAATAAGTTGGAAGGAGGCAGTGGTGTGGATCACCTCACAATATTGCCAGGAGAACTGTCAACCTGAAGGAATCAAGAACACCTTAGCAGGGGCAGTGCAAGAGATCGAGCAAGTGACCCTGCCGCCAAAGTATGAAGAATTCAAAGATGTGTTTGATGAAAAAGAGGCAGAGACTTTACCCCCCCACCGCCCTTACGACTGTGCGATTGGTCTAGTGCCAGGAGCCAGCATCCCATCAGGGAGAATCTACTCTCTCACAGAGAATGAGAGGGAGGCCCTGAAGGAATTCCTGGATAAAAACCTGAGGCGAGGATTCATACGCCCCTCACAATCCCCTGCTGGAGCGCCACTATTGTTTGTGAAAAAGAAGGGGGGGGACTCAGACCCTGTAACGACTATCGCACATTGAACCAGATCACCATCCCCAACAGCTACCCGCTGCCCCTGATCTCAGAGTTGCTGGACCGACTGCGCTCTGCAAAAATCTTCACGAAGTTGGATTTGAGAGGAGCGTACAATCTGATCAGAATGAAGGAGGGAGATGAATGGAAAACAGGATTCTTGACCGCTTACGGACAGTATGAATACCTGGTCATGCCGTTCGGGCTTTGTGGAAGTCCAGGAATTTTTCAAAAATTCATGAACGACGTGTTTAGAGACTTGTTGGACACGTATGTAATCTGTTACTTAGATGATATCCTGGTGTTCTCAAAGAACCAGGAAGACCACAACCAGCATGTGAAGACGGTGTTGAAGAGACTGAGAGAAAATCACCTGTATGCTAAATTAGAGAAATGTGGATTTGACCTCAAGTCTCTAGACTTCCTTGGATATCGAATCTCAGCGGAAGGCGTGGAGATGGACCCAGGGAAAGTAAGCTGCATATTGGACTGGGGCCAACCTGTCACCAAAAAGGATGTACAACGGTTTTTGGGGTTTGCCAATTATTACAGAAAGTTCATTCCAGGGTTTTCCAAATTAACAGCTCCTCTGACTGACTGTTTAAGGGGGCAGAAGAAGTTTCAATGGACAGAGAACGCCACCGAGGCCTTTGAGGAGCTGAAGAGAAGGTTTGCTACTGAGCCCATTCTGCGCTTTGCTGATCCGAACCGCCCTTTCGTAGTGGAAGCAGATGCTTCAGATTTTGCCATCGGGGGGGTCCTGCTACAATTAGACCAAGAAGGGAAGGAGCTGCACCCCTGTGCGTACTTCTCTCGGAAGTTAAAGCCTGCAGAGAAGAACTACACGGTTTGGGAGAAGGAGCTGCTGGCCATCAAGGACTCTTTTGAAAACTGGAGACAATACCTAGAGGGGACCTCTCATCGAATTGAAGTGCGCTCCGACCACAAGAATCTTGAAAGCCTCCAAACAGCCAGAAAGCTGAACCAGAGACAGATAAGATGGTCCCAGTTCTTCACTAGGTTTAACTTCCAGATTACTTACCATGCCCAAGCCAAAAACCAGAGAGCGGATGCCTTATCCAGACAGCCACAATACAAAGAAAGTGAATCCAAGGACCAGCCTCAGTACGTAATCCCGCCAGAGAAATTAACGTTGGGAGTATGCCAGCCTTCATGGGAAGAGGAACTCAAAAAGACACAACAAGAAGATGCAGACATGCTAAAATATCAGCAGGAGACGGGACAAGGTCAAGACTCAGAAGTAACCTTTCACTGGAGAAATGGACTGTTATGGTTCAAAACAGCCAGATATGTGCCAGAAGGGGAATTAAGGCTCAGAATCCTACGCCAGTGTCATGATTCCATCACAGCGGGACACTTTGGGATTTACAAGACCATTCAGAACGTGGCCAAGGACTTCTGGTGGCCTAAAATGCGTCGGGATATTGAGAGTTATGTAAAGTCCTGCTCTGTCTGTCTGCGGACAAAAACACAAACAGGGACACCAGCAGGACTGTTACAACCGTTGCCTGTCCCACACGAACCCTGGAAGGACCTCTCCATGGATTTTATAACTGATCTACCCAAGTCCCAAGGAATGACAGCCATCTTAGTAGTGGTGGATCTACTTACCAAAATGGCACACTTTCTTCCTTGTGCAGGGGCCTTAGAGGCTAAAGAAACGGCCAAGTTATTCATAAAAGAAGTCTACCGGCTACATGGATTGCCAAACAGCGTAGTCTCAGACCGAGGAACTCAGTTCACAGCCAAATTTTGGAGAGCAATGTGGAAACAGTTGCAGACGGAATTAAAACTCTCCTCCGCCCATCACCCCCAGACAGATGGGCAGATGGAACGCTTGAACGCCGTTTTGGAAAGATATTTACGAAGTTATGTGTCCTATCAACAGACTGACTGGGTATCATATTTGCATTTTGCAGAGTTCGCCTACAACAATTCTCTGCACTCCAGCACTCAACAAACCCCGTTCTTCGCTAATTATGGATTCCATCCTAAAGTCTTTCCAAGCAGCTCAGAAGGAATGCTGGTACCGGCAGCTGAGAACTTCCTTAAGGAATTGCAAGCGGCGCAACAGACACTGAAACAGCAGTTAAACGAAGCCAAAACGGAGTACAGGCGAGTTGCTGACCTGCACAGGAAGGAGGGCCCCCCCCTTCAACCGGGAGAACAGGTATGGCTGTCCACCCGCTTCCTCCAGATGCTGGGCAAATGTAGAAAATTACAAGACAAGAGGGTGGGTCCTTTCAAAATAGAAACTCAAATCAATCCCGTGGCGTACCGACTGAAGCTGCCTGACACGTTTAAAATACATCCTGTGTTCCATCGATCCCTCTTAACGAAAGCCGCCCCTCCCAGTGAGTTACGGCTGGAGGAACCTCCCGGAGCTCCACTCCTGGTAAATGAGCAGCTTGAGTTTGAAGTTGAGGAGATCTTAGATTCCAGGATCAGACGCCACAAGCTGCAGTACTTGATTCACTGGAAAGGCTATGGGGTGGCTGACAGATCATGGGAAGATGCAGCTGATGTGCATGCTCCAGAATTGGTAAAACTTTTCCATCAACGTTTTCCCCACCGTCCCAAGCCAGACAAGGGGAGGGGGGCACAGCCTGGGAGGGGGGATGGTGTCGGAAGGCAGAGCTGGGGTCCCAATCCCGGGGAGCTGGATCCCGGAGAGTTGGGAGAAGAGTATTCGGATGGATGGCAGAGGGAAGGGGGAGGAACTTCCCCCCTTTGGAGCGAAGACGAAACAGAGGAACTGCCAGTGATAAGGTCGCTTAGCAACGGGGAGCCTGAGCCCTCCCTGGACATTCTCACGCCTCCCCCTCTTTCAGGCTCAGAGCAAGAGGGGGAAGAGGGAGGGCTGCTCACAGCCGAAAAGCGGGGAGGCAGTTTACCATCAGCCCCTCCCCTATCCCCCATCCTGGAATCGGAAACTTTAAAAGAGGAGGGGGTGATGCTTCCCCCCTCACCGCGCACACGCAGACAGCTGAAAAGACAGGAGAGAAGGGGGGGAAGGCGGGCAGTACCTGAGGGGCAGTTAAGGAGGAGCGAAAGATTGCGCGCCCGTTTGGCCCCTTCTTAAAGAACAGGCGGGAAGAAGTCCCTTGCTCTGTCAACTTTCTCCCAATGCCGCAGGACCTGTATCCCTGTATTGCTTCATGAGAAAACGCAGTCTTTGTTTGGACATTACCCTAATAAAACACGAATTAACTACAATCGTTGGTCTGGTTCCTGAGTCACATCCTGGGCCTGACACCCACACTGCTACTGTGTGTTGTTCCTGTCTGGCTGATCCATTGGAAATGGCATTGCTTTTACTGATGTTTTTGTTGTTAAGGCTCACTTCCAATACTAACAGTGTGTTCTGTAAAACCATGGTCCCAGTGAGTCAAACCTGTTTGTCTTACCTCTGCTGCTTGGCCTTTTATGTAATATATTTTATCATGGTTTTAGTGGTGTTTCTGTTTCCATCCCATGATGTCTTGCAGTGGTCTCTAAAATGTACAAATTACTCCCAAATGCTTTTCTTTTTAGATTGGAAGTGAGATGGGGTGAGGGGTCCAGGTCCCAGTCCAAATGCATTCCTGATCGATACTTCAGGTTATGGCTTTGGAAATTGCCACTCTAATTGCAGTTAGATAAGAGCATACTCTGTAGAACCTCACAATCACTGGTGGCTTTCAGGCTGTTTGTCACTGCAAGTCTTTTTTGTTAACCACGAGACAAGATAGTTTTGCTATGCTTTCTTATTAGAGAAATTAAAACACAGATATTGGCCTTACTCCGTGCCATATTGGGACACACACATTTGTTGTGAACCATACTCTTAAATTAAATCAAAAGAAACTAGTCTGCAAATATTTGTATCTGTTAGTAATACCGCTATGGGAATGATCAGGATGTTTTTTCCTTATGCCTTAGTCCCTTCATAGAAAGTGAATTTGATACATGGTACAGTTAACATGCATAGTCTCTAAGTGACACTGGAAAATGTGAACTTATTTATGAGGGTTCATAAGTTGCCTGGCCTTATGTATGGTCTCCCAAGGTAGCTTACACATTTTAAAAGACCTGGCAGTTGACAAAGTATTCTGTTTACACTGCCGTCAGGGCATAATCCCTTGCATCATTTGGGGACTATGCATATAGGCCAGGCGAAGTATACAATTCCCTGTTTATGTTGTCAATTTGCACACATTCTCCACACTACCATATGAATGAGCACAATTAACTGAGTTTATTTATACACATTCTGCTTGCATCACCTTATGCTGTGGTTAGGGACGCCGCAAGCTAAGTGTTATGGAACAGACGCTCAGTTTGGAGCTCCACATCTTATTTTTTAATATCATCTTTTAATATCTCAATTGAGATTTAAATAAGGTCTGTGTTGTCGCCCCACTGTCATCTAATTGCTGCCTCATTGCTTGCCGCTTGTCTGCCTGTCTGTCGCCGAGCTGGCTGTTGCTTACCTGGTGGAGTTGTGGCCCTGTCGTTGTTGTTGCGGATCGCTGCCTGGGCCTTGCGTTGCTGCCGTCCCTGCCGCTTTTCCGCACGCGCGCGGGTGCTGCCACTGCAGGCTGAGCGACTGGGTGGCTGTCGGGGCAGCCCTGCATCGCCGTTGTCGTCTGCCTGCTTGCTGCCACTGCGGGCCGTGTCGCCCCCAGGATCCATCGTTGCAGCTTGTTTTCTTGTTTTCGCCGCTGCTGCTCCCTGCTTGCTTGGGCTTGCCTAGGCCTGCGCTGTTGCCGCCCTGCTGCCCTGCCGCCTCCCCGCTCGTGCACGGGTTTTGTGGCCGCTGTTGCGGGTTGTGCCGCTGCCGGGGCGTTGCTTGCCCGCTTGCCGGTATGGGCGCCATCGTTGCTGCTGCGGGTCGTATTACTCCCCGGGAACCATAGTTGCGGCCTGGTTGTTCGCCGCTGCTGCCTCCCGCCCGCTTGGGGTGTGGACGTTGCTGTTGCTGCTGCCTCCGCCGTTGAGGGCTGCGCTGCCGCTGTCGCCGCCGCTGTCGCGTTGTCATCGTTGCCGCTGCCAGCCGCCCGTACTGCCCAGGATACCATCGCTGCGACCCGGACTTGGCATCTTTCTGTTGCGGCCTTTATTTTATTTTTTATTTTATTTAGTTTAATTTATATACCGCCCTAAGCCTGAAGCCATCGCGGCCTTAGTGCCACTGCTCACCCGGGTGCTCCATCATTGCGGCCGGTTGCGGTTGGTGACTTTCGGGCTACCGCTGCGACTACCATCCTAGCCGGCTACTACGACCCGGGTGTTGTTATGTTGTTATTTTATTATTGCTGGGGCTGCTTTCAGGCCGTTTTGCCACTCTAGGCCGCTGTTGCTGACTACGGCGCAGTGCTTGGATTGCTACTGGTTATTTAACGTGGAAGGAACTGCACTGGTTCAAGATGGGATGTGTATGAATATGAAATTGTGTGATGTGCGAATATGGAATTGGGGCGAAATTTATATTGATTTAGTTTAATTTAATTTAATTTAAATTATTAATTTACAGTTGCTACAGGGTACGGAGGCGGGTCTCCAGACTAATATTATTTCAGGGTGGGTGGCCTGTTGACTGGCAGATAGGGATAGAGACATGTGCAAGCCAGGGAGGGAGGTGGGGGGCCAAGTTATAGAAAGTTTGGGCGGCAGGCGCTGGAAGGGTGCTGCTGGCAGACCACGCCATAATAGGGGAACAGGGGATAGATGCATTATATCCATCCCCTGTTCCGGGTCGGCCGAGAACCAGACGAAAACTGGGGGATGCAAGGTTCCTACTGACCTTCGACTGCTGTTATGTAATGCCAGGTCTGTGGCACAAAAAACTTCGCTCATCCATGACATGATCTTGGATGGGCGGGCAGACCTGGCATGTATTACGGAGACTTGGCTGGACGAGGCCTCTGCTCCCATTCTTGAGGCCATGTGTCCACCAGGTTTCCGTTATGCACAGCAGCCGAGGGTGGGAAGGCGGGGAGGGGGCGTGGCAGTCATCTATCGAGAGTCTTTAGTTTTTGCCAGACCTCCTCTCCATAGGACTCAATTTGTTGATTGTATGTACTGGAGGTTGGGCCCGAAGGGCAGTTTGGGGATCCTGCTAGTGTACCGCCCACCCCGCTGCACAGCAGACTCCCTGGCCGAGGTGCTAGAGGTGGTCTCGGCTGTACGAGCATTGTCCCCAGAATTGTTAGTGCTGGGTGACTTCAATGTGCATGCCGAGATCACTCTCACTGGAGCCCCTCGGGATTTCCTGGAAACCATGGCTTCCTGGGAACTGCACCTTAGTAATACTGGGCCCACCCATGTAGCCGGTCATGCTCTCGACCTTGTGTTTGTCCTGGGAGAGGAGAGAAGTGGTCTGAAGTTGGGAACGGTTTATTCCACCCCTGTGTCATGGTCAGATCACTACCTGGTAAACATAGACTGCTTGTTGCCATGCCCCCTCCGCAGGGGCGAAGGACCTATTAGAATGGTCCGCCCCAGGCGCCTGATGGATCCGGATGGATTCCTGACTGCGCTCGGGGAATTGGAACCTGCTGAAGGTCGCCCAGTCAAAACCCTGGTGAAGGAGTGGAATGATGGGATCACCAGGGCATTAGACCGGGTGGCTCCGAAACGTCCTCTCCCCCTGAATAGAACTCAGTTAGCACCGTGGTATACACCACGGTTGCGTACTCTAAGACAGGAGGTGAGACAACTAGAACGCCGGTGGCGGAAATCCCGCTCCGAAGATGTCCGGACACAGGTTAGAGCAGCAGTAGCTGCCTACCAAGTGGCAATAAAGGCAGGAAAGAAGGCTTTCTTTGCTGCCTCTATTGTGTCTGCGGAGTGCTGTCCCAGGAGGCTGTTCCAGGTGGTTCGAAGCTTGGTCGGTCCAGTTGCCCAGGAACCCTTGGAACAGTCAAAGGCCTCCTGTGACATATTAGCAAAGCACTTCGCTGATAAAATCGAACACTTATGGAGCTCGATCCCGTGCGCCGTGGATACAGTAGATGAACCAGAGTTGGCCAGTTGCATGCCGGTAAGTTGGGATCGGTTTCAGCTTCTCCCTTCTGAGGATGTGGACAAGGTGCTTTCGACTGTGAAGCCTACCACTTGCCTAACTGATCCTTGCCCATCATGGCTCCTTATGAGCTGTAGAGAGAAACTGGGCAAGGGGATTAAAGTGGTGGTAAACGCATCCTTGAAAGAGGGTGTGATGCCATCAGCCTTCAAGGAGGCAATTGTAAAGCCCATCTTAAAGAAGCCCTCCTTGGATCCCCAAGTTTTCAATAACTTTCGCCCAATTTCGAACTTACCATTCTTGGGCAAGGTCATTGAGCGAGTGGTGGCCAACCAGTTGTCGACACACTTGGATGAAACGGATTACTTGGATCCATACCAATCGGGTTTCAGGACTGGTCACGGAACTGAAACAGCCTTGGTCGCTCTGGTAGATGATATGAGGAGGGCATTAGATAGGGGAGAATTCACCTTTCTTGTCCTCCTCGATCTCTCAGCGGCTTTTGATACTGTTGACCACAGTATCCTGTTACATCGCCTGGAGGGATTGGGAATTGGAGGCACTGTACTACAGTGGTTCCGCTCCTTTCTCTCCGATAGGCACCAACAGGTAGCATTGGGGGAGGAGGTTTCAGACCCTTGGCCTCTCAATTGTGGTGTGCCACAGGGTTCTATCCTCTCTCCCATGCTATTTAACATTTACATGAAGCCGCTGGGGACAATCATTAGGAGATTTGGGCTGCAGTGTCACCAATATGCGGATGACACTCAGCTCTATCTCTCGTTTAAATCTTCACCAGAGTTGGCTGTGGAGACCTTGTCCAAGTGCCTGGAATCCGTGAGTGGATGGATGGGAAGGAACAAGTTGAAGTTGAACCCTGATAAGACCGAGGTGCTGCTCGTGGGGGACAAGAGAAGGTTGGGAGATATTGACCTGAGGTTCAATGGGGTGAGTTTACCCCTGAAAGACCAGGTCCGCAGCCTTGGGGTTGTACTTGATTCCAGGCTGTCCATGGAGGCTCAGATTTTGGCAGTGAGCCGGGCAGCCTGGTATCAACTACACCTTATACGAAGGCTGCAACCCTACCTTCCTGTTCATCAGCTCCCACTGGTAGTACATGCCCTGGTCACCTCTCGTTTGGATTACTGTAATGCGCTCTACGTGGGGTTACCCTTGAAAACAGTCTGGAAACTACAACTTATACAAAATGCGGCGGCTCGACTACTTACGAATAGTCACCGCCGGGATCACATCACACCAGTGTTGTTCGATCTACACTGGCTTCCAGTTGTCTTCCGGGCCCAATTCAAGGTGTTGGTATTAACCTTTAAATCCCTATACGGTCTCGGCCCAGTTTATCTAAAGGAGCGCCTTCAATGCCACCAATTATGCCGCCCGACAAGATCAGCCACACAGGACCTTCTCTCAATCCCGCCAACAAAAGCAGCTAGATTAGCGGGAACTAGAGAGAGGGCATTCTCAGTGGCGGCCGCCACTCTTTGGAACTCCCTCCCACAAGATCTACGGCACGCCTCTTCCCTAAATGTATTCCGTAAAGCCTTAAAGACCTGGCTCTTTCAACAGGCCTTTGGGATTTCCGGGGAGGGTTAATTGTTATGACTGAAATGCCTCTTACCCTGCATTAGTGCTGTTGTTGCTGCTGTAATGTTTTTATTGTATTATTGTATTTTATCACATTGTGTTTTAACTGTTACATGTACGTCGCCTAGAGTGGCCATCGGCCAGATAGGCGACACAGAAATTAAATTATTATTATTATTATTATTATTATTATTATTATTATTATTATTATTATTATTACAGAGGGAAATATATAGCAGCGCCTCTTCATACATGAGCGTTGATGCTAAAAATACAGAATGCATGATAAAATTAGCAGAACAGATTATCTGTCTCTTCATTCATAGATGTTGCTGTACCATCAGTAAGGGGTTGTAGAGAGAAACACGCACATACTTTTGTGGCAGCGTGATCGACTGTAAGTCAGGGGTGGCTAACCATTTTTCAATCCAAAGACTGAATTCAACCCTCTGGGAGCCACATACCAGGGGTGCATATGACCAAAGATAGATGTGAGGGCATACCACATATACAGGCACACCCAGTCAGCAAAGGGGGGTTGTTGCCCCCTTCTTCCTCATCAAATTATCAATCTGATGACCAGGGAGCAGAAGATTTCCACCTCTCATGGGGCTTGGATAGCCAGAGAGTTTAAACCTCTCCTTTGCTTAGAAGCATGACTGTTTAACTGACTGCTTCATTTTAATTGTATTTTGCTGCTGCTGCCAAAACTGGTGGTGTCTTCAGGGTCCAGAAAAACTGGAGGAGCAGGGATGGATTAGGCCCGAGGGATGGGGTTAGCCACCCCCTGCTATAAGGGGGTGAGAGACAATCAACACCACCTTATTTTGCGGCCCAGGGCTGAAATAAGACACAGAGACAATATGCATTGGGTTAAATAACGGGCCACTTTATTAACCAAATCCATATCAGAATAATGAACCTGCAGAGGGGAACATAAGTGCGGGATTATCTTGGTGAGTCATGCAAAGTCTGCTTGCAGCTATTGGGGCGATTCAACCCCTGCCAGGCAAGGGGGTGCCAATCTGCCAACCCCCTGCCTTGACCACACCCATGTGGTGTGTAGGAAGGCCAACAGGTGTCACCGCCTTCCCCCGGTGCCCTGAAACTCCAAGTGAATGAGACCTGTTGGCCCCAAAGGCGACCCGTATCCTGCCCTCGGGCCGTACAACCCTGAACTGCAGGCCTCCAGAATCGCCTATCACCTCCAAAGGTGCCTAAAGGTGTCACCTAGCTGCCCTTCACCCTTAACCTTTCCGCACTTCCTTGCCACCAAAGAGGGGACAAACCTCTGTTTAGTCCCCGCTTGCCCCATCGATGAACAACAGTTCACACAAAACCCCCTGCAGGTCTCCTAAAAGAACATCATTACCCATATCTGTCATATGGACTCCATCTGACCTATATAGTTCGATCCTACTTTGTCTTATCTCTGGATGGTGTATAACCAACCCACCAGAGCCCAAAATAGCCAGCCTGAGCTGCCTATTAACTTTCCTGCAGGTCCTATTTATACCCCTAGGGTCACCTATGCAGTTCCACTGCCTACGGGGCAAAATATCCGACCACACCAAGTGCACTCCCAGCCAGCGTCCTTCAATGGCCCGGAAGTCAGCACACGCCTGTTCAATAAGAGCCCTGCCTTTTAGCATACCCAGGTCATTACCACCAAGGTGAATAACCAAAAACTGTGGCACCTCACGAACCACTGCCGACTGGAAAAGCGTTGGAATGAGCCCATCCCACCTCATCCCTCGGCGGCCAAGCCACTGCACCATGGCCCACTGGCTAAGCCCCAGCTGCGTGCCAACACGGGACTTTGCCATCCTGCAGCCGGCCCAAAAGATCATACTATGGCCGCAGAGGAGGATGCGTGCTCTTCCATTTTCTTTCCGGTCGCCTGTCAAAACAAACGAATAACGTATAACAGTAATAACCAACTTCAACGGCTGGCATTTTGACTCCTTGTAAACGATCGCACATAGGACTTATATGCCTTGGAACGCCATCTCCCCAAAGCCTGTAGTTGCTCCTGGGGGTATGTAGAAGCCGCCCCGATACTTTTATTTGTTGAGGGAAGCACTCTGCAACATACAACAAGATATTGGCGGGGGGTCACAGAGCAAACTTTTGCCTCAGCAATATAGTTAGAGACAGTCTTGCTGTACAGCTTTAAGATGTTGGGAGCCCAGGCCTTAGTAGTATCTAAGCTCTTCCCAAGAGAATGGGAAGATTATTTTATTACCTATCATTTGTATTCTGTAGATCTTTCAAATTCCTCAGTGTGGCATTTTATCTGTGCAACTGAACTCTGTGAGGTTGGTTAGGCTGAGAGAGGGTGACATTCTCCAAGCCACAAGGTGAGGTGGCGCAGAGTTCTCAATTTTGTTTGTTATATTACACTAGGTCTTTGAAATTTGATATTGTGTATTTTTTCACAGAAGATTACTTTTAAAAAGAAATAAATTACAATTACTGTTACATGCCCCCCAAAAGGAATAAATTACATTACCATTACAATTGTTCTGAAAGGAATTGTTTACTTTACCATTATTCAAAAGTAATCACTACAATTGCAGTTAAGTTACTTAAAAACTAGAATGCTTACAAGGTACTGGCTTTGGCTGCTACATACCTAAGTAGCCTAAAATAACATTAAATATAAACACACACAGAGGTAGTAGAATAATTAATGTTATCCATCAGACAGCAGTGGTGGTCTCTCTGCTGGTAAGGGAGGAGGGGAGGGAGGCAGAGGCCATCACTCAGACCTTTGTGTGTCAAATCAAGTGCAACCTCCCTACACATACAGAGTCTCAGATAGCAAGCATCATCTCTCTCGCTTAATCACCTCCCAGACCCTGCTCTGCCACCAACTAAGGGACACCCACCCAAGCAAACATTGGGGTGCAAAAAAGTTAAAACACTGCAAATGCAGCAAATTAGCCATGGAGGGTGGTGGAGGCTGCTTCACACGCCAAGTGCAAACACAGTATTAACACACACATGTTGTCTTCTCTCACCTCCACAGTTTCTTTTTCTCCATTCTGCTGCTGCTTCCTTCTCCTTCATCCACATCCTTGCCCCCCGGCTCCTTTCTCTCTCAATTTCATTCTTCTCCACCACCATCCATTTTTTAAACAATTGTTTTTTTACTCCACCCCAGTCTTACTCTCCACCTCCTCCCTCATTGCCTCTTAAACACCAACAGAGCATGAGGAAAGAGCAACATCCAGTCTGAGGCACGTTTTTCATCCACGAATCAGAGGAGCAGAAGACTTCCCCTGTTCCCCCCCCCAAGTAATGCACAAAAGTAATGCTGGAAACATTACAATTATTCCCCAAAAGTAATAAAATTACTCCTCATTCTGTTACAATCCAAACGTAAAGAAATTACTCACTTGTTCCTCAAAAAAGGAATAAATTACAAGTAATTCGTTTTTTGTAACTAATTACTTCCAAACTCTGGGCCTGAGTTGGGCTTATAATATAAGCCTTGTACCATGCATATAGTTACACAATGTTAAATCACATTGATTTCAATGGGACTTAATTGGCATAGCTGGGCACAAAATTACAGAATTAGGACCAGTGGAGAACTCACCTTGAGTGTCCAAGTTCAAAACTTAAGTGACCCCTTAAGTGAATTAGCATAGATTCATTTTATGGACTTGGACAAGTAATTATCTTTCACAGTCTTCGTTCTTATCTATAAAATGGGAGTAATAATATCAAGAAACACAAACCAAACTGTGAAGTACTGTACAATTTAAAGCTGCTGTATAACGTACTAGTTACAGTTCATAGTCCTGGTTTAGAGAAGATTGCTTTTTTATATATTCACAATTTTAACATTAAAGAACTGGTCTTGCCATTAGTAATTTTTGTCTGCTAACTGGAAGATTAATAGAATCTCCTGCCCAGGAGGTCTTGTTGCTTTCAGTCTCATGGGCTGCTTTTGCTGCGATTGCCAGAGATACTGGTATGTGGGTGTATGAAAAGGCAGGGAATTTAAAACTATTTGGTTTAGCTGTGATACTTGATATTTTTAACCCACCTTGTTGTCTCTGGGAGGAATTGAAGGCATTGACACTGCTGGGTCCTTGACTGGGTATGAACAGGCTTCAGAGGTGGGGATAGTAATAATGTTCCAAACTGAATGGTTGCAAAACTCCAAGGAGTTTGAGCAACCAAAGTACTTCAAACTGCATTTCTGCACTGAAGGTCATGGGATTAACCATGGAAGTGCTGCCTTTCCCAATATTTGAACAATGTTTTGTTGGAGTGTGTGTCATCCACATGGATTTTTCATGGGGGATCATTAAAGGGGGAGAAGAACCATAACTCAGTGGCAGAGCGCTTGCTTTGGATGGAGAACATCACAAGTTCAATCTCTTGCATCTCCAGTTTAACAGATAGCAGGGCTTGCAAACACTTCCATCAGAAACCTCTGAGAATTACATGCAGTATTCTAACTAAGGCAACTTTGTATATGATCAAGATGCCAAATTCCTACTGCCTTCAGTTTACAGGATTGTCCACATATTCTACCAACTCCTTTCCCTTTGCAGTGTACCGCCATGTACTGTGATGATCTTCAGAAAGTATGAACAAGCCCCAGCTCTGACCCCCTACTGCTGATTCCCACCCATGTATAATAATTCTGTCTTATTTAAGAATCTTTCATACTGCCTGTATTAGCATTCATTCTGCAATGTTAAATTGAAAATCCCCCCACGCCATTCTGATGCTTCCCATAATCTCATTTCAAAACAAAACCTTACAAAACTTATAGTCCTGAACTCAGGAACGCTTGGTTAACAACCCTCTCAATTTTCATGGTTATACACAAAACAGTCAGAGAAAATAGACAGTTCAAAGTGTAAAAAGAGAGAAAAAACCCCCAGAGCCCTTTTGGACTATTTTCTCTGAGAGTTCTCATAATCTGTTGAAATTAATTAAAAATCAGCCATGTTCACAGAGTACCTGTAATCCTAATACTGACCTTGCCCCATACTCTGACCTTCATCTTCTGCAGTTTAAAAGTTTAAAAAATGCCTGGCTGATTTTTAATTAATTTAATAACTTTTGGCTGAAACCCTACGATAACATTGGGCATGCTCAGTAAGAACCAACTGTCAGAGTTCTAAAAGCCAGTCTCACAGCTGCCTAATCAGGGGGCCACACCCACACCAGACTTTGATTTCACTTGAGACAGTCATGGCTTCCCTCAGAGAATCCTGGGAAGTGTAGTTTGTGAAGGGGGCCAAGAGGAGACTACTGTTCCACTGAGAGAGCTTCAGTGGCCAGAGTGGTTTAACAGTCAGCCACTCTGATTGAAGTCTGTGAGGGGGTGTCTCCTAGCAACTCTCAGCACCCTTCACAAACTACACTTCCCAGGATTCTTTGAGAAAAGCCATGACTGTCCAAAGTGAAATAAAGGCCTGGTGTGGATGTGGCCAGGGACAGCTTTAGTTTAAATTTGGGTTGGGAGGCTACATGTGCCTGCTGTAGAATAAAAAGTTGGGGGAAACGCTGAAAAGCAATGATACAGTTCACAATGTTTTCCTTTTGGAAAAGAAAGGGGCTTCCCCTCTGCCCAGTGCCCACCCACCCAATCTTCTCCCCTGCCCAGTGCCCACCCACCCAATCTTCTCCCCTGCCCAGTGCCCACCCACCCAATCTTCTCCCCTGCCAGCCCCTCTCCCAGGTCAGTGTTGGACTATGACCTGGGAGACCAGGGTTTGAATTCCCACACAGCCATGAAGCTGACTGGGTGACCTTGGGCCAGTCATTGCCTCTCAGCCTCAGAGGAAGGCAATGGTAAAACTACCTCTGAATACTGTTTACCATGAAAACCCTATTCATAGGGTCAACATAAGCTGGGATTGACTTGAAGTCAGTCCATTTCCATTTTCAAACATGATTGCACAGAAATAGATCCCATTGAACTCACAAAGTATGCAAATAATCAAACCCACCCCCTTATCCTTCCTCCTATTTCCCCCTCTTGCCCTCCCCTCCCCCTTCCATTGCCCCTCCCTACCCATCACCGTCCCCTTCCAATCCCCTCCTTCCCCTTCCCTCCTCCCGCTCCCCTTCCTCATCCCCATGGTCAGTTTTACCTATCTTAAGCATGATTGCATGGAAGTAAATGCCATTGAACGCAAGAAGCATGGAAATAATCAGACCTGCTTTTCCCCTCCTTCTCTTCTCCTCTCCCTTCCTCCTCCCCTCCCCTCTTCCTTCTTCCTTCTCCCCTGCCCACTCCAGCCCTCCCTCCCTCCTCTCCTGTTCATTTTTACCTATCCTAAGCATGATTGCACGGGAGTAAATCACACTGAATTCAATAAACATGCAAATGATCAAACCTGTCCTTCTCCTCCCCTCCTGCCGGCTTCCATCCCAGTCCTCCCCTCTGCATTTCCTCTCCTCCTCCCCTCCCCATCCCCTGTGGTCAGTTTCACCTATCCTAAGCATTATTGCAGGGAAGTAAATCCCACTGAACGCAATAAGCATGCAAATGATCAATGCACTCTCAGCAAACTTACACAGGATCCCATTTCTTACCTCCCAGATTAAAAAGCAGGGAAATTCACTAATAGGCAAAAAATCTTGCGGTTTAACAACATACCTATAGCCAAGAAGTATTTCTCTCAAACTTGAAAAAGCAGGGAAATTGGGCAGCTATAGTGAATGTACCAGGGGAGCAGGAGACCTGACCTCCTCGCTGAGATATTGGACTGCCCTACAAATTTGTCAAAATGCAAATACCATTTGGGTTGGTCTTTCAGAGTCCAATCCACTTCCTGTGGAGCTTGGAAGAATTTGGTAACATGTGCCTCTGGGCATATGGTGAGTGGTGGCAATACCTGCAACCAGCCCAAATAATAGAAAGAAGACATGTGCTGTGCTGATCTTGTTTTAGCAGGGAGAAAGCAACATTATTAAGACAGTTGACATAGTTCGGATGGTCACTTGAAATATGTCTGATTTACTTTGCAATTTTAGTGAAGTTTTCTATAGGAAATCATTTTCTTGTGTTTCTGTTTCTGTGAAGATGTAAAGTACAGCAACACTTTGCAAATTTTACACTAAAAAAACTCCAAACATAAATGTGGATTTATTTATTTATTTATTACATTTGTATACCGCCCCCATAGCCAAAGCTCTCTGGGCGGTTTACAACAAATAATGGCACTGACTTCTGCAGAATAGTCTCCAGTGGACCTCAGGAGTGTCTCAATTTGCACAAGATAAAACAGTGGGAGGTGAAATATATTCTAGCAAAATTCTAGGTGTGCTCTATGTTTTTAATTGACCATGCCCACCTTGCCTTAATTAAAGTGGTTTAAACATAGCAGGCTGAAAACATGCATCCCCTTTTTTCCAACAGCTAGAGTCATTGCTGAAGTAGCAACATATTGTAATCAGTCTGATTTTACATCAAACTGCAGTTTCAGATTCAACTGTTAATGCATCCAAAATAGAAATAGAACATAACCTCCAATTTGAAAGACAAAAGGCTGTCTTCACCATCATATGACATTGACCAATAAAAAGGCTTTGAAATTACTAAAAATACATTTGACACAGATTTCTAGGATGAATAATGAGGGAAATAAAATTTTCTAGTTTAGATTCTCTGTAGAAACATTAGTAACACAGGAAACAAGCAAAGTAAGAACACCAACAAATATACAAAAATATAATTCTCCATCTTTGGAGATGGCAGGTGTTGCCACCACTCACCATATGCCCAGAGGCACATGTTACCAAATTCTTCCAAGCCACACAGGAAGTGGATTGGACTATGAAAGACCAACCCAAATGGTATTTGCATATTGACAAATTTGTAGGGCAATACAATATCTCAAAGAGGAGGTCAAGTCTCCTGCTCCCCTGGTGCATTCACTATAGCTGCCCAATTTCGCTGCTTTTAAAAGTTTGATAGAAATATCTGTTGGCTATAGGTATGTTCTTAAACCACAAGGTTTTTTGCCTATTAGTGAATATTCATTAATTGCAAACCCACTCCCGGTTTGAGCAGGGGAACATCTCCACACAGTCACAGAAAATCAGCTCACAGGTGTATCAAAAGCAGTTTGTTGTCAGTATCCCCAGGAGAACATATTGTCCTCTTAACTGGTACACTGCTCATTCCCAGGATTAAATGGAAGCCCAGCCAAACATGCTTCAATTAACTTCACACTTCTCTTGTCAACAAAATATTGTACAGACAAGTTCAGATGTAGCTCAGACTGGTGGCCAGGTGGTACTTAAATTCCAAAACAGCTCAAGATCTGAATGCCTTGCAGCGAGAGGAGCATGACTGAGCAGAGAAAGTGGGAGCTGCCATTTTTTTTTTTGAAGTAAAGTGGCGGCTGTGGTTATTGAGATGCTTGGTTGGTGGTTTGATTGTAATGTATTACATTTATTAGTCCAACACGTGTTCTTTCTTGCCTTGACTTTTATAGAAAATGAATGTAAACTTTTATCCACAGTGCTGGAAACCGTAGCTGATGTCTCCTGGTACTTATGCCAGGAGTGTTGTGAAACAGTAGCAACACAGCATCCGCATGTGCGTATGTGATACTGTGAGGAATATTAGATTAGAAGAAGAATCCTGGGTTCAAACACTAGTGAGCCATCCAGATCATCAGGGTGGGCTGGAGGCTTAGGCAAGCCGGTCTCTTTGTCAGCCCAAACTTTCTCACCAGATTGTAATTTTAAAAGAATAATTGCACACTGCCCAAGGAACAAATTATACCTACGTGATTACCTGCAATGAGCATTCCCACTGGATGGTATATTCATATTAAAATGTGCCTATATGAACAGCCCCACTTTTAGGTTCTGGGGATCTTTGTGTAAGATATTCTCAGTGAGCCCCCCCCCGATATGTCCATCTTTTCCTGGGCACTATTGCTGCTGCCCATTTGTTTACCTCTCTTGCCCCAGCCTGCACCACCTCCTAGTGAAAAGGGACACAGCATGCTAAGTTATCTTTTCCTTCTCATTCCTCTCCCTAATCACACAGAGGGTGAAGATGAACAGGCAGTAAGTGCAAAAAGGAGCAGCAGCCAGAATAGTAGGTCACAGGAACAGGCAGTGGGCCCTTCCACTCAGCCATGGGCCTTGGCAGGTGCCCAACAATACCTACCTCTGACATCAGCCTTGTATATAACAACTGCTCCACTTAAAAGAGTCTGTTGTTTGCATAAGGCTCCTAACTGTTGTCTTAGTAAATCAGACCATCTCATTCAGTACTCAACTCCAAAAGAGGCCAATTTATATCTATCTTGGAGCTCATAAGAAAGATGTGTACATAACCCAGAAAACCCTGTCTATGGGGAGACTCGGAAATATGACAGATAAAGGCCTTTCCTTGTGTTTTCTGAGCATCTAGTATTCACAGCCCCTGTACATGGAGGTTTCATTTAGTTATCATGGCTAATTGCCATTGACAATTTGTCCGTCATGAATTTGTCTAGTCCTTTAAAAAAGGCATCTAAGCTAACCAGTCAGGACCTCCCAGTATCACCACAGACCTACAAAATGAATGATTTGCAGTGGATGTGTTAAAGTCCTACATGGTGTTCTGTTATGCACTAGTTCCCCATGGGCTGGATCTAAATGAAGCTAATGTATGGCTGCTTGTCATATAATCCATCAAGTCATCCCATTCTATTCCCCCTCTCACCTGGTTTGTTTACATATACCCCCAAGAGTCCTCATGGGCTTTTTTGGGGGGGGAGGCATCACACCCCCTTGGATTTTTTCCCCACCTGATTTTTTTTATATTTCTGTAAACTCCAAGGTTCACCCAAGCCCGCTGCTACTTCCCACCTGTATGTGAATGGTGCCATTTGGCTACAGAGGTATCAGCTATCATAGCTGAACATCAGGAATAGAAGGAATTATGCTGCTTGAGGCAGTGTGGTTCAATTTAGACTGAGCATAGGATTTCTGTGCGCTCTGCTTCCTTGAATGGCCTTTAGCAAGACCCAATCCATCAATCCCAGCCCCTCCAAACTGTATATGGAAATATTAATTAGCTTTCTTGCTGGATATGAAGAGACTGGCTACAATCCTATACTACTTAATTTGGGATTAAGCTCCATTGAACTCAGCTGAGACTTCTCAGTAGGCATGTGTAAGATTGCACTGTAATAGTTCTCTCTGTTCCTTTTGAACAGTCCTATCTCCTTTAATCTTTTGGATTATCAAACTTCATCTCTCTATAACGTTGCATTGTAAGGGAAAAAGCAAAGGCAAAACAAAAGAGTAGCTCTTGGCCTGTTGGGAAAATACTGTGAACTCCTAGTATTCTTTTCTTTTTAAAAACTTGTTTACTCTTAATCACCATGTTATTTAGGATTAACGCAAGTAATTGCTTCAAGCTCATTTAAGGTTGGGTTTAGTGAAAGCAAACTACATCCTGCAGACTGAAGGAAACGTTCCTCCCCCCACAAAGAAATGTATTAATTTTCAAGAAGCAACATTAGAAATCCTTACAAGCATTGACTGGCCTTTCCACTACAACCTATTTAGCTGAATACTGAGCACATATTTTAAGGAAATGCCATCTTTAATGAAAACTATTTTGCCTTGATTGTGTACTTAACAAGCAGCATATGATTTGATTTAGAATAATCAAGAACTGGCCTTGAACAAACACAACGGTGTGTTTAAAGATTACAGGTACAAAGATATGCATAATTTAATACAGCAACAGTTATTAACCTTTTCTCTCTAAAGAAACACTGGCATCTTGATAAATTGCCAGTAGAGCTAAGTTCAATGGAACAACTCCTAAGTAAGTGGGTATATGATTGTAGCCGGAAATGCCAATGCTTAAAACGTGTACAGCTGGAAACAAGCCCTCCGATGCTAGCAAGTTTAGGACAGCTCCACAGTAAATGAAAGTAGCTTTCTTAGAAATTGCTTCCTGTAGCAGCCTAAAATTCTACAGTGTCCTCCTGCTTCCCAAATCAACAAATCATATTAAAATGAAATTAGGTAAATAGTTCTTTATTAAATGATTAATTTCATAAATAAATTTTCTTAGTTCATTGAATATAAAATTAAATCATTTACAACTTATTCCAGTATTAAGGATTTTTTTCCTCCAAAACAAAAAAGCTACATTTTGATAAATAAAATAGCTTTAAAAACAACCGATTTCTGTTTGTGAGTATGAAATATATAGCTAGTGCCTACAGCTGCCATAGATGAGAACTCCAAAAGTGCTCACCTTAGGAAGGAATGTAACCTCCAACATGAGTTTGGAACAACAACTAAAGTGTAGTATTATGCTGAACAGTATGGAACAGAAGGTTTTTGTAACCAGAACAGAAGGACAATATATAAACAGATCAGTTACAAACAGAAATCAGTAATCATGAAAGTGCTCCAAAATGAAGCAATAAGATTGCTCCAGTATTATGAAGCTTTAAGTATACTTAAACTGTTGCATTAGTATCCAGTTGCACAGTGCATTCTTGTGTCTCAGTGTTGCCCTCCAATGGGCAAACGCGCCACTTCCATAAGAGTTCATTTCTCCACTGTTACTTGGGAAAAAAATTATTTTTTAGTAAGCCTTCTGCTGAAGCCTGCACATATCACAGCTTAGTCCCTAAATTTGTGGATGTCATTGAATAGCTGGTAATTAGGGTAGGCCTCATTTGCATGAGGGCAGTTGTAGTTGCATCTGCAAGACTGGATCATCATGACATTCTTTGTGAAGGTTTCTCCATCATCACAGCGGAACCGGATCTTGACAGTCCTGGTCTGCTGAGGAGTGCAGCATCTGCTGTCCACACATGAGCCACAGTACTTGGGGCGATACTTCTTCACACTAGAGCATCCTGCATAGGTGAACTTCACTGGAATTTGGGCCTTTTTGGTCTTGGTGCAATTCTTTCCCTTCTGGAAGAAAGAGATTAACAGCATGGTTAGTTAGAACTCTAGCCAAGACACATCCTCCACCCCAAATGACCTGAAAATTATTGTGGGATGGTAAAGGGCTGTATTTACCTTTAAGGAATCATAGCTAGGTTGCCCACATGGCCTCACTTCACATATCCTAGTCTCTTTGACTAGTCTACAGTCAGGATTATCATTGGTGACACGAGTAGAGACACCAGTCCCACAGGTCTTTGAACACTGGGACCATGAGGTTGTCTGCACAATGCACTTTGGATTTTCAAATGAGTGACTGCGTGGCTCAGATTCAAAAACTAAAAAGGAGAGAGGAAGAGAAAATAACAGTATAAACTTCTTGTTCATAGCAGCTGTTTGTTTCTCTACTCAGGAACATGCACAGGAAAACACTGTAAACATCAACAGATAATCCCCACATGACAGAAGTTCCAGTGATAATCCCCTCCCTGGCAAAAGGATAACTTAACCCTGATAATCTTAACTCACCGGGTAACATTTTTAACTCTCCTTTCACAATGGCTATTAGCTTATTGTTTCTGGTTAATTCTCCTTCGGAAGCATCCAGACCAAACTCTTTGCCAAAGAAACCTTCCAGCTCCTCCAGGGTATCTGTGGAGTCATCGCAGATCCATTCCTCACAGCACTGGCCAGGGACTTTCACTAGCCTTGGATTGGGGCAGCCCAAGTTAGGAAGAGAAAGTTCTTGTGGACATAGGGGGATACAGCCAACAGCTCCATCGATGCATGTGCACTGGTGCTTGCAGTTGGGCTGAAAACTTTCTCCATTCTGGTAAATTTTGGAGTTGTATTCACAGGGTCTCCCTTCTGACTGTGCTGCAAAGGTTAGGAAAGGGGGGGGAAGAGACTGAATTAAAAATGGGGCTCAGTTGGCTGAAGCAGGACGGTCCCCCCCCCCGCTCCGTTAAATTCAATTTATGGTAACGTTCCTACAATCCCCAAGAGCTCTAGACTAGAACAATAAGTTAGTCAGGAATCACTTTTCCTTATGCGCTGTTAGTGCAGCCCAGACATAGTGAATTGCATTCCTGACTGTTGAAGTCATATGCCCTCCTGCCAATCTACCAACAACAAAGCATAACCATACATGGTCTGAAAATTACTAAACTTCACCACTACAATGGACTGGTTGGTGTATATGTATGTATGTATGGTATATGCACACACACACACTTTAAAGGGAGCCAAGCCACAAGCTTTTTACCTCTGCAGATCCCCTTTAGAGCTGTGGAGCTGGCGCCGAAATTACATTCCAGTCCTTTGGTGTGATCACAAGGCTGCGTCTTGCTGCAGTCCTCATTGAGCTGTTTAGCACAGACTTTACAGCATCCACAGCCGTCCAGAACCAGCCCAACTCCTGGGGTACATCTGGGGACTTCCAGAGGGCATTGGCAAGCTGCTGGGCAAGTGGAAAGCACCTGGGGAGGAGAAGTGAATTAAAAGGTTGATGAGATATAAATGGGTACACTAACTGAACCAGGAAATCATCAGCCTGCCTACAGTAGAGGCAGACCAAAAGCACAGGCACTTCACCTTTGATCATTGCCATTTTAGAGCTCAAGTTCCTTATACCTCTATTTACCGGCACAAACACAATCCCCCTCCCTTCCCTCTCTCTGTAACACACCCACACCCGAGGGAGGCTGCCTGCCAGCCCTTAGTTTCTTACAAGGTAAGCATATGCCAAGACAAGGAGACACACTAGAAAGACCTTATTTAAAAGGTTTTAAAAAATCCTTTCCACTCGCAGCCAACTAGAGAAGAAGTCACAGCAAGTTAGAAATAAAAATAAATACCTACCCTGTTTACTAACTGAAGGAGGACAAAAGTCAAGACGAAACAGTTGGTTGTCTGAGAACTCATCTTTGTTCTGTTTTTAGGCAAGGATTTCTGGTCCCTCTTTTTCTTCAGCCCAAAGAGGCAAGAAACAACCCTGAGCAGAGAGAACGAGGCTAAACAATTTCTCTGCCTTAAAATGGCAAGGTTGGGGTTGACTAAGCGAAGTGACTCGGTCCTGGCGCTGTCTTTTTAAAAGGAGACGAGTCCTTGAAGGCGCTATAAAGCCTCAGGGCTCGTCTTGGTTCTTTTATGGGAAAGGCGAAGAGGAGAAACCGGTTGCCTTCTGTTACTCGTTGCGCTGCGCAGTTTCTCGGGGATCCCTCTGCCTTCTGAGGAGAGGCTGATGAAAATCGCCTTATATGCAGTGCGCCGACACCGCGTGTGTAGTTACGTTAAGATTCCGGAAATCTAAAGTATCTCAGGAATGTTTCCTTGGCGCTGTTTGCATCCAAGCTCCTCCCTGTCTAAGTTGCATTTTTTTTTGTCTCGCAGCAAGAAAACAGGTTCTCCTTCCCCTCCCCTTTTCAACGTTTTAAACAATCACAGAGTTATAGATTGTAATATAACACACACGCCTCTTTTTGTAGAAAATGTTTTGCTTTGTTTTAAATATTTATTCTACTCCCCGCTGCCGCCCCAACTCCCCCCGCACAGGAAACTTTCTCCACTCGTAGCCTGGGAAACAAGCGAGTTAGACGGATTGTCCCAGTGTGTTTGCTAAATAATTTATATGCTATTGAAAATTAGAGGGAAGAATCGGAAAGCGTGCAAATTTCCGAGACATTCGGATCTGATCCAGTGATAGAATGAAAGGGTGTATCCCAGACTAATACCCAGATGGCGTAGTTTAAACTTTTTATGAATGAGGCATTTTTTGCAGAGAAACTGCTCCTCGTCGTTTGGAGCAGTTCCAGGAAGGGAGGGGGGATTCTCTTTTCCCCTTCCTTTTTTGGGTTATGGACATTTTACCTTCGGTTACGCTGTCACATTCATGCTCGGTAGCTCAATTCCCGCTATTTGAGGTCATATCAAGCAGAGCGTCCCCTGCAACTATTAACTTCTCTAGGTTTAATTGCTACATTTTGATGGCTGGAAAAGTAAACATGCTATAGATCTGTCCTCCGCTGCAAATGTTTTCTGTCTTTCCATCCCTGCTCAGGGAAATGAAGTCGTTCCCCCTCCCCTCTAGATACTGCATCCTAGGAAAAAGTCTGCTCTTCTCTCTACCTTTTCAGCCGACAATCTCTGTACTTGCAGCGTTCTGCAAGAATATAGACCGCTGAATGTAAAAGCCTTTTTTTATTCCTGATACTTGGTTTGCCTTGAAGGACCCATGGGGGGGGGGGTGAGAGAGAGAGAGAAGAGCAAACTTGAACGTTGTTCCTATGCAACTGAACTTTCAGTGACCTTCCTTCTAGCGGGGAATGATAAGCAATTAGAATAAACAGCGCCTAAACTGCCATGTCCCGACTTGGAGAGCAGGAGTATTCGAAGACAAATGTTTGTTACTGCCATGTAGAGATATCATGTATTTGGAGAGAGAGATTATAAAATCTTTCAGATTCTTATTTTCGAATGGTTTTATATATGACGTTTTGTTCCACATATGTAAAAATCCAGAGGTTCATTATTGGTGCTTTAATTACGCGGAAGGCAAACACTTGGGTGAAGGTGGGTTGATTCCCCCCCCAGGCCTTAAGTAATGTAAAAGGTACAGTAGGCCTTGAGAACACCCCTTCCTTTGTAAACCTGCCGTTTATCAGGGGTTTTAGTATTTACCTTTACAGTTCTCTGTAATAATGTTTCTTCTCTGGGTCTGGTGGGGGGAGCGCGCAGAGGTGTTCCTAGCTTCTGGAGTGGCGTCTTGCAGTTCGACTCCATGGCTGTAAGATGGTGAGTCAGACACCAGACGTAACAATATTTCCATATTTGGTAGAGCAGTAGTCTGCATTTTCCACATTTTTCTACTCTAGTATCCAACCATAAGGCATTCTTGACAGCTTCAGATGTTGTTAAATATAGACTTCACTTTTGTTCCCAGGGCAGGAAATTCTTTGGAATTCCTCGTGGGGTTTATCCCCCCCCCTTCTTCACGCAACCTGCCTATTATGGTTCAGGAGGGATGGCTCTGGAGGAAACAATTGTGGCTTGCTGGTCTGTTAGTGACAAATAATAACACCCCCGCTTGTGAGAAATACCTTTGCTACCGAACAGGTTTCCTAGCTGAATATTTTTTCTGGGGGAGGGGTGTTTGCATTTATTTTAACTTTCAATAAAGAAGTTATCGATTCCGTATGTGCTATTTGATTTTCGACAACCAAAAGGTGCTGCGGCATCAACATGAGGACAAGGTCTGCAAAAACTTATAGTAGACTAATAGAGGGGGGAGGAGATGTGAAGGGGAAAGCAATGTGATCAACCTGGCTGCCATACGGGTTGGGTCTTACACTCACAGAGGGTGGCCATTTAGGGGAGGGGAGCGAACCCCTCGCCAGCCTCACTGCTGCTCTGAGGGAGGAAAAACCCAGACGGCTCGTCGACTGGTCCACACACAGGGAGACATTTCATAGGGGCTGCGAACGTGTGTCAGGGTAAGTGTCGCTCCTGGGTCCTAATTGGCGGGCGAGGGGTAGATGCGGCTTTAGTAAGTTATTGCGGCTATGTTTTAGGAATAATAAGCAGCTTTGTTAAATCCTACAGGAGCTACAGAAATGACAGGAGATTTTTTTTCTCCTCCCCCCTTTAGGCGAAAGGGGTTGAGTGTCTCTGCAGCCAGGGAGGTAGAACCAATATAACAGAGCCTGTGTCTTATACTGACGGGAGGTAGAAGGCCAGCCTGCACGCCTGTACAGTGGAGTTTCCACGAACTTACATGGTTTTGTCTTACTTCTCAAACATGGGAATATTTTCTAGCTGGCTCCAGACACCTCTCCCCTCACCCCCCTCAAAAGAATAAACACGAGGCTGATGGTATAAAAGACCCATCTTTTGCAGATTTTCCTGGAGGAAATTCTCCCTCAATTCCTCTCCCCACCCCAGCATAAGGCAACATGAGGAAACCATCTGTCCCTCCGCGAGGTTGCCAAAAAGGAGCTGAGCCCAGTATGCAATCGCTGCATTTCCCACAAATCCTCTCCCGCTTCCCCGGAATGGAAAGGAAGAAACTTGTTTCAACGGCTCGTACAGATAGCGCCCCCCCCACCGGAAAAAGGTCCGCGCTTGTAAACGACGTGTTGTGCGGCTGGAGGGCAGCGAGGGTGTTGGGGGACGCCTCCTAGCATCTTTGCTCCTAGACAGAAAGTGCTGAGGAGGGCAGCTTTCCCTCCAGAGGTGCCTCGTCACTGTTTGTGGGAGCGTTTCGTGTTTGAAACTCTACAAGAGACTGCTCTGGGGAGAGAGGCTGCCGCATTAGCCCCTTCGCTTGCTTGGCCTCGGCTCCGAGAAACCGAGGGGTTGAGGTGGGAGGGGAGGGGGAGAGAGAGCAGATCGTTGCCAAAGTGATGGCCGGCTTGAGCTCAACAAACTCCGGAGGGTTCCAACCCCGATCCATATTTGGTGAAAGTCTTAAGGACCTCGTCATCCGCCACTAGAATGACGATGATGTAGCTGAAGGGTAGGCGTAAACCGTGCCCAGCGCTCTTTTTAGCAAGAAGAGCTCATTGGGGTCTTTGACCTGCATACCAGAGATCCAGGTCACTCGGGAATCTCTGGGCACGTTTCCTAATCCTTTCCTAGAGAGGGGTTTTTCCTGCCTTCCGCCCCGTGAACGGCCTCCCGCCCAGCTATACTCTAACTTGAGTGTCCTAAAGAATTGCTGGCAGGCTGCCTCGAGTTAAGGACTGGGGAGTGCTTGGTACCGCCGAGCCCCTCCTGCAGTGGATGCTGGGAAGAGAGAAAAGATGGGCCCTGCAGGCGTAAAGCATCCGCAATAGGATTTGGCAGTCATTACTGGACAAAGTAGGGCAGTCTGGAGTGTGGTTGTTTAAAAAAAGTTCATTAAAATGCACAGTCAGTTTTTAAAGCTGCTGGACCAGCTTCACATGCAACTGGTGGTGGGAGTATCACTATCTGTAGGGACAGCCTTCAAGCCGTGTGCAATCTGAGAAGTGCATGTGAGCAAAGCTTGCAGTATTATAGAGGATGCCACTGCCTGTTTCTCAGAAGGAACGCAACTGCACAGAATCTGAGAGTAGGCCCCCATATCCTCTGTGATATTGTAAGGATTTTTTTGGTGCACCTCTTACATCATGTGGTTGTAGCTGCTCAGACCAGCACAATGTTTTGGTTGGCTCTGTCAAGCTGTAGAGCAGTGGTTCCCAAGCATTTTATTGAGGTTTGGCCTGGGGCCATATCTTTGTCCTCTTTGTTCAGTAAGGACTGGCAAGTTACATAACCAGAAGCTATTACAGGCCTACATGCATGTGCACACATTGCCTCATGGGTCCTTTCACCCCTATTTGCTAGTCTGGCACCCCACTCTCAGTATTTCTTTTAGATACCCCACTGTTATGTCCAGACCATACATTTAAAGCATATTGAAAGCACATGGCTTCCTCCAAGGAATCTTGGGAACTGTAGTTTATAAAGGTTGCTGGTAATTTTATATAAAGGTTGCTGGCAATTTTGGCTCTATGAGGGGTAAACAGTTTCCATACCAGCCTTTATCAATATTTGGATCTCTACATGTTGCTGGACTACAGTTTCCATAATTCCTGACCATTGCCCATGCTGGCTGGGGCTGATGGGAGTTGTAGCCCAATAACATCTGGAGACCCAATGTTAGGAAAGGCTGTTCCCAGAATTCTTTGGGGGAGCCACATACTTAACAGGCTTTAAATGTATGGTTTGGATGTGAGTAAGCACATAAAGCGGGGGGGGCAAAAGGAGAGAACAAAAGGAAAGACAAAATAAAATGATAAAATCTGACCTTATCAAAATTGTTTCCACATTTTTTTTCCTCCTTAAGAGAGCTCACAATTTCTTTTCCACGCTCCCTATTTCTTAGTTTGCCCCTTGGCAGATGCTGCTCTATCCCAGTAAATGTCATATCAAACCCACACACTTCACACACCCCTGTGGGAACCGCTAAAAGCAGGGGCCAAGACACATCATTTTACAGTTCTGCACTGAATTTTAAGGAGTTAAAATCCAGCAGCTACGTGCATTACTTTTGAATTCAGATTTCCCTGTGAGCATTTCTTAGATGCTTTCCTGTTGTAGACTTTTCCCCAATCTTTCCCTTAGAGAATTAATCTACTTCTCTAGACGCATATTAGAACAGCGCATATATATATAGACACACACACACACACACGTATTTTCTTTCAAGATTACTGGCTGCTGTTACGTAGTTAAAGGGGTTATTACCTGATATATCTTCCAGAGAGAAAGAATGTCAAAGAATAGTGGAATGATTCTAGTTTTCTAAATGTAAGTCGTGAAATTCCTCACAGATACAAGAAGGTATAGAACACAACACAATTAATTGTATTTCATTTTGCTCAGAACATTTCTGCCTGACAAAAAGCCTTGTATTGGAAACATATGTCAGGTCTTCTATAGCAGTGGTTCTTGAGGTGGTTTAGGTTGCTACAGAACATGCATGGTAAATTGAGGACCAGACCAGCCCTTTGATATTCTCCTTGGCCAATGGAGAAGTATTGTGCAGAGGTGTCAGGTCCTAGCCTGGTGAGTCATCATCGAAGGAAGACCAGGAGGCCCTGGTCTTGGACCCAGCCCTAGCTCAGGCTCCATCTGAGGGTGAGGGGCCAGGGTCCTATGATGAGTTCCAGGACGGGCTATCTGCACCTGGGGCAAGTTCGGCTTCTGACTGAGTACAAGGAACAGCTGTTGCCTCTGGTGTCAGATGAAGACCCAGCGCATCCGAAGGAGTGCCCAGCCACAGGCCCAGACTCCTCGGGAGTAAAGGACTCCTCGAGAGAAAAGGTCTAGCTGCAGGTGATCTATGGGAATCAGCTGAGGTTTGGGGTGTGGTTCACCAACTCTAGCATAAAAAAAACAGTACTGGATTGGAAGGGCTATTGGAATAATATCTGTATTCCAGGTCTGTACCTGACGTGTCTATCGAGTGCCTGTGGACCTCAGACCTGCCTCTTGCCTTACCCCTTACCTGTGTTGCTTATAGACTGCTTGGCTTCTGACCCTAAACTACTCTGACCCTCATTCTTGCATGACCCCTTTGACTTTAAGGTAGACTCTGGACTCTGACTGCGGACTGACCCTAGATACTGCCCTTGTGCTGCCCTCACTTGTGTTTTTGCTGGGGAGTCCCTCGCCTCTTTAATGAGGCCAGTGAGAACATCACAAGAGGAAAAGGCCAGGATTTGCAATGGTAAAATCCAATCAGTTAGAGCAGTAACTTCTCTTTCACTTCCACTTCCCAGCCCTTGTTATCCAGGGGGCAGTGTGTGGTCTCTATCAGTGTTGGAGGCCGGACCTGGCAACCAAGAGGTCTTCTGTGTCTTTAAGGGGGAAGGGAGAATTCCACCTTGTGGTTTTTCTCATTACAGTGTTGCAAGAGTACCTGCACTTGGTTGACTTTCTCTTCTACTAAAGATGCAGGATCAGTCTCAGGCCATGAACCTGGCAACCCTAATTCCTATACTTGACTTCCATAAGTCTAGTCACTGCCTGCCTCTTTGTTCCATTTCTTTTCCTCCATACTTTAGTGCGTGGGGTGGTCCTCTGGATGCTGTTAGGTTCCAACCCCCATTAGTCAGCATGGCCAACAGTCAGGGATGGTGGGAGTTGTACTCTGCCGTCATCTGGAGGGCCACAGATCCGCCATCTTTGTCTTAAGCCCCATCTGCACTATACATTTAAAGTAGTATCATATCACTCTAAATAGTCAAGGGTTTCTGCAAACAATTCTGGGACCTGTAGTAAAGTAATAAATAAATCTGAGAGGTGTTAGGAGACCCTATTCTCTCTCAGAGCTACAATTCCCAAAGTTTCCTGAGAAGACAGTTTGATTGTTAAATCACTCTGAGAATCGTAGCTCTCGGAGGGGAATAGAGGTCTCCTGACAACTCTCAACACACTTAACAGTTCCTGGAATTCTGTAGGGGAGCCATGACTCATTAAAGTAGTATGATATTGCAAATGGGGCTTTAGTGGATGCGTAAGCTTTCCTTGATGACAAACAGATCATATGTCTAGATATGTCAAGTATGTGGATACTTGACATATAACGCATCTATGCGGGGTACCTTGGTCATCCTCCCCCCTGAAGTCGTTCATGGAAGGCCCATGGCTGCTTTGGAGCATTCAATTATACAGCAGTTTGGAGCAGTTTAGATTATACAGCATAGAATATGGTTTTGCCACTTAGCCCACAAAAAAACAAAACCCATTACTTGTCATGGCAGGATTCCTTGTGTTTAGCTTCCTAGTGCCAGTTGTACACCAGATTTATGTTGCTTTGGAGGCAAAAACTACAGTTCCAGTCAGTCTTCTTGGCCAGCCAGGGCTCATGAGGCAGTGTTGTGTGTGCTGCAGATTGACTCCTAGAGCAGTTTGCAAAGCCTAACGATGTCAGCTGTTCTTACCAGCAGAAGCTGCTATAGATCTCTGCATAAGCACAATATTGTGGCACTTGGACATCACAAACTGGGGCCTTCCCTTTCTATGTAATTGCCAATTCCTTGAAGGGCCAGGAATTGCAGCTTGCACCCCTGGTACAGGCTATGTCGGAGTAGAGTTGAATTTGGCCTTATGTCCTACTGCACTCTTCTGAGTTTCCGTTCTTTATTTAAGGTCAGTAACTCAGTTGAGGAGCATCTTTCAGGACCAAGGTTTTATTCTGCATGAATGTCCTGAAAATATATTCAGATGGATGGCCGACAAGTCAAAAGACTGCTGTCAAACTTTCATTTAGGAAGGTTCTTATTTAAAGGAAAAACCTTTTGTGTTGTTCTTAATATTTACATATTCTAGTTTCTCCTTATGTCTTTGTTTCTTCCTTCTCTTTTTCTCTCCTTTCGGTTTCTTCCCTCACTACACTTTTCTATATTTGATGTTGTGCAACTTGTGCTTACCTTAGAATGGGCCTCTCCTACTGCCTTTGCCAGACCACTGGTTCCTGCAGCCCTAAATCATCCCTTCAGTAGTAAATGTCTTGGTTGTGTGACTCACAAGGGAGGCAAAAAGCTGGGGAGGGGGCCAGCTAAACATGAAAATGCAAAGGAAAGACAACAGAACTCAAGTATGACCTCAGTGTTTAATGTTCAAGTGGTTTCAGATTTTCACTTCCTTGGTTTGCACAAAGTTAACGCAGTATTCTTCAGGAACAGACAACCAAGTCTAAATTCAGTCTGGAACAACTGTGGGCTGGTTCACACGGGAGCTAAAATCCACATTGAATATGAAGCTTTTCCCATTGCGATAGAATTGCAACATTCACACACGTTGTTTTCCACAACATTTCAGCCTGCTGTTTCCCATTCACATAGTTGGCGTTCCTATTGAAAGGTTTCGTATCACTGTTTCCTTGTGACCCCGCCCCCAAATCTGTATGTTTACTTCCTCTGGAGTATTGCTAATGGAGAAGGGGAGGGTTTTTTTATTTCATTGTTTCTTATCAATTGCACACTGAAGTGGGGAGAGCGTGGGGGGCACCCCCCTTTTTAAAGTTCTTATGAAATATAATTTTTAGTGGAAGTGTGTGTGTGTGTGTGCGCGTTTGTGCATGCGTGCGTTCACCTTCTGCAGCCTCAGGCAACTACCCAGTCTTCGTTTACTCAGAAGTAAGCCTCAACAGTGCTTACCCTCCTCTCAGGGCTCATCACTGATAACCATAGAGAGGTTCCTCCTGACAGACAGACCATCATATTTGTTAGGTGTTATGCACTCTGGGCTCCCTCGAAGCCGGGAGAGCATAGGGGGTGCAGTGCAATTGACACAAAAACCCTTTTTCACGCTGCAGTGAAACGCAGCAACTTACAGCTGCTCTCCCCCGTTCTGCAATGCTTTTTTTATGTTGCTGCAAACGGTGCCTTTATTTTCTTCCCCCCCCTAACTTCTGCACAAAAGTATAACACTGCTCAAACAAAGATATGTATTTCATCTGTATTGTACCAGTGAAAATACAAATAATTGCACTTCCGAGTTGGGTTTTTTTTTTTTAAATGAAACTGGTAGAACAAACTGAGCATGCTTGGTTTCCAGGTAATGAAAGGGAGTAGGAATGTTAAATTAGAGGGCATGGTCTTTAGGAAACTGCGTGATTGATGTTTCTCCTCAAGTGTGACTAGAAAACACATTTGCAGCCTGCATTGAGCGGAGCCCTTCTGTGGACGGTGCCAATAGAACAAGGAGGTAAAAACAGCATCTTTAGCACGAAGTTATGCTCCCATGTGCATAAGCCCTAAATGTTTCCCAAAATGCAAACAGCTCAGGCAGCTGATAAAAGACGAATAGCCATTTCCTTATTCTTGATGTCCTGATTGCTGCCATCAAAGAGGTTTAAGAGGGCTAAATAAGGGGAGAGTGAAATAGGTTACTTGATAATTAAAGATATCCCTGCATATACCTTGACCCAGAAGTCATGAATTTTTTGGCAATCCCACCACATGTGACTATATGTGCCAGTCAACTGACAGTTTCACCAGTACAATGGGGACATGCCTGGGTGTATAAATGAATATTGCCTATGGGTTAGGTATCAGCCATATGCTATTTTTAAATAAAGTACTCATGTTTGAGCTGAGAGCGATTTATATGGTGCCCTAGCCCACAGCTGCAACCAACGTTCATCATCTACAGAAGTTCCCCAGTTGTGTTCCCACCAGTCTTCTGGCTCATATTTGAATCAAATGTTACATCCAAAAGTATTTTGTAAATTAATGAAACCATGCCCTGGACTAAGGCTGACCTGTCTACCACTAGTTATTCAAAAGGGGATGACTGCCTTGCAAAAAAGAACAAAAAAAAGTCAGAGCAAAGGCCATGGGACAGGGATGTCTCCTAGTGTTTCCTTTAAGACACTCAACAATAATGGCACTACTTTTTTAATATAAAAATCACACAGATGGTAGAGGCCGCCCAACATTGTATCTGATGTGGTTTGGCTTACTCTGTGCAGGAATGGTCACCTTTGTAATAAGGTAACTCCCATTTTGACCATCAAATGTACAAATGTCTCATTTTTACGCTTAGTAGTCAATGTGCCTTGGGCTAAGTATGTACCAATGTCCAGCTTTCAAAGTGGCCTGGAAGCACTTAATCATTTGAAGTACGCTTTGACTCCCTCAGTTTGAGGGAAAGATGTACAAATGCCCCCCTTCTAAATGTACTAGTCATCAGGCTATCTTGCACCAAATTTTAGAGCTCTAGTTCATTGAGAAATACTCCTTAACAATTTCAGTTCAGACACCTTCATTTACCAGCATAGATAAAGCTTGCATTCTCCAAGGACAGATTATTGTTCTTGGCTGCTATGAGAAGTGTCCACTCCTCAAATCCAAGTCGGAAGAAGCAATGAAGCCACTGAACTACAGTATTCCATCCTACATGCAGTATGGTTTGCTTGGTACTGGAATACTAGCCTCTGTTAACAAGTGAACCTCATGCCCCATACTTTGATGTTTAGTTGCAAAAAGATCCTGGTGTCAGGTTTTTCTAGTGCTCATTGACCAGTTCACATGTAACACTAAGCCAAACTATAGATTTAGTGTGAATAAGTAAGCATCCTAGTGTACAGTTAGAAAATCATGGCCACCTTGCTCCCTGTTGCTACCAGGATCTAAGCCATGGCTTGGCTTAGTGCTACAGTTTGAGGTTTGTCTTTCTCCAAATAAATCTTGAGCTGTAAGCAAGAGTACTGGTGCATAGTTTGAAAATTATGGACACCTCGTTCCACTGCTGCTCCTGCTGTTGCTGCACTACCAGAAAACCATGGTTTGGCTTAGTGCAGTGGTTCCCAACCTTTATGAGCATGGGACCCCCTTTATAAGCTGAATTTTTTTTGTGTCCCCCTCCCCCCAGGGAGGCAGGCTGGCTGCCAGGAAGGAAGTGGGAAAGCAGCCTTTCTTTGCAGGCTTGCTTCTTTTTGCTTCACAAAAAGGCCTCTCCTCTCATTCTAAGTAAGGGCGTTGCCAGTAGCGGCAGTGCAAGGAGACAGGAATCAGTGATAGTAATCCCCTGTTCTTCCTGGTAGCCCCACCCTCAGCCTCCTTTGGCATCATGTATTTTATAGGCAGATGCCTGCCCTCAGTGCGCCTGAAAGACACTCTGGCACTTCAGGAATAGGCCTCCCCTCTCGTTTGGAGCAAGGGGGAGGTGTCATCTGCAGCGGCAGTGGAAAGCAGACAGTGTCGAGGAAGTGAAGACTTTTTTTAAAAAATTAATAAATTCATTTCTTTACTGTTCACGGCCCCCTCTGGATTACTTCCCGGCCCCCCTGGGGGTCCCGGCCCCCAGGTTGGGAACCACTGGCTTAGTGCTATGTGTGAACAAGGCCTTGGACTACGTATACACCAAACTGCAGCTTTCTTGAGTGTCTAGAAGTCTTAGCTATTTGGGAGTGCAGTTCCATCCCAATGTCTAGGAAGATCCTTGCAGATGCCTCCCTTTCAGACTTTCCTAATAATTTGCTTTTTTTTGGACTACATGAGTGCCACATTTTCAGTTTTCTGTTTCCCAGAAGTGCCTTAATAATTTGGGGTGGACTTTTGAGTCCCTTGTTTTGATAGAGTGGTGTCCAGATATCCTGTTTTCAGCTTGTTCCAGTAATCAGAGTGCTCTGGATTATACATGCACCAAATTTCAGAGCTCTAAGTAATTGGGAACCCTCCTTAACATTTTGATATCTCTGACAGTTGGGCACAAGTATGTATGAATCAATCACCAGAACTAGTTGAGACAAAATCAGAGACCAAGGAAATATAAAGCAAAGACAAAATGAGTTCTGTAATATTTGCTAAATTTTAGTTTCAAGCTCAGTACAGTTTAGTTTCAATTTAGCTCCAATGCAGAAGGAACATGTTGCCATGGCGGTGGCTTTGTGCATTATGAAGAGGGCTGGGAAGAAACAGAATGACTAATTCTGTTTCTTTTGCACTTCTGATTAATGTGCAAAGGAGGAACTCAGGCTTCTCCCCCACAACAAGATGTGTGATCTGTTTCTGCATCTGTAGCACAAGCATCTCACCAAGAGATAGATGTGTACATTCCCTTTTAATTAACGACACTGGAAACATGAAAAACAAAAGTGTGATTCGTGCTTTCATCTCCCCCACACTTAGCTTGCAACATGCAAAGTTGCTGTATGTAGAACGATAAGAGATAGAGAGTGATGGCTGGTGTTTGTGGAGATATAAAGCTAGTGCATTTGTGGGCATCATCCACAGATGGGAAGGTAAAGAGTGGCTTAGTCCATGTATTGTGTTAATTACATAATTGGCTCATATTGGTGTTTTGATGCTACAGTTCTGTGGAAAGAATCAGCACATGGAATATGTAGCCCTCTCCCCTTATTATTAAGGGCACTTTTAGCCCACTGTTCATTAAAATAAATCCCACAGCAGGGAATAATAGCAGCAAAACATATGATGATTATAGTAATGAATAAATAATGAAACCATTTTAAAACGAGTAAGAACAATAAATATAAATCAGATCACAAACTAGTTTGCAAGGATGAAACTTTGTTTCTGCTACACCATTGGGCAGCAGAGGCCATTAAAGCACACTGGCTCTTCTCCTTCACTGCTTGGTAATGGTGGGTGGTCACTGCAGCATGTATTGCAGCAAGATTACCACTTGTTGCCCCTGTTACATCTGTTATGTTATGGACTCATCTCTGACAAAAAGTACTCCTATGATAATTGTGTTCTCATGACCATTTAACCCTTTTGCACCAAACCATCTCCAATAATCTCACCAAACCTCTGTCCTGTTTTGTGCCAAAGTCAATTATGCATATTTGCATAATGACTCAGTGGCTTAGATCCAACCCTGCTCTTGCTTGATCAGACAACCCAGCATCCCAGTTTCTACTCATTGCCTCCTCCCAGTGCAGTTTCCTGCACCACATACCACCTTGTTGCAAAGGTTCTCCTAATCCTCAGGGATATCTCTTGGAGAGAGTGCAGGAGGTGTGGCAAGAAGGAGGGAGCAAGAAAGCACCATTGCGCAAGCAGATTTCTACCCATGTATCTTTGGATCCCTGACAATGTTTGTGCAGCTTTAAGACTAACAGTCCCATGATGTTAGCGAAAATAATGCATGTTTGTGAATGATTCAAAGTGCAATGCATTAATGTAGTGCAACCATGAGCCTAAATGCATGTGTGATACCAGTGTCTTGGTCCTAGATTGCATTGAACAAACGTAAAACACCATGAGAATGCACTCTGAATTTTAAATTGACCAATGGAACGCTCTGCAGAAATTCACTGTTTGGGCTTGGAGAATGGAAGTGGAAACACAATTCCTTTCTTTACAGTTTGTACTTGACTGCCCCAAACCTGTTACAGACGCTGTTTGCAGTCAAGAAGCCAGGTTCTTTTATTCTTTGCTGGTGAACATGTGTGTTGGCGGCTTCAGTTCTCCATTTCATGTATTTTTCCTTAAAGGTTCTTTCAATATGCTATATCAAAATATTTTCTTCAATTCCTGGAGTTTATGTAACTCTTAGGTTAATAATTTTTCTATATAACCTAAAAGTGGGTGAGGCATTTGGAGAACAAAGGGAGAAAGGTGCTTGCTGCCTTTTCTCCGAGGAGCTTAGAATCTAATTTTATACATGACAGAACAACAAGGCCATGACAAACAATAGGAGAGATGGAGCGAAAAAGGACAAAAGCTCCAGCACGCTAGGTAAGCTTCAGTCATCCATTCAAAGAGCAAAATATCACCATGTAACTTAGGTGACCGCATGCTCTCAAAATAAAAACCACATAGTCAAAGCAAAGAATAAGCTTCCCTTGTGCTGAAAGAGTTCTACATGAACTCTAGATTTAAATTTGCAATCTGAACAACTCACAAGTTAGTAAAACGAAAAGTCTGAGAGTAATTCTAGCTTGATAAAATTATAATTGCTGTCAAATATTTAGTTACTGTAAACCGCCCAGAGAGCTTTGGCTATGGGGCGGTATATAAATACAATAAATAAATATATAAAATTTATTTATTTAGAAGTCTTTTTCTTTTTCCTTATGCTGCCTTGGCATTCATAGAATCCACAAGATGGCTTACAGTACCATTATAAAAACAACACATAATAACAATCAATCAGTACACATACCAAAACAAAGTAGCAAATACAAAATAAAACAACAAAAATGCCTTAAAATCCATCATGTCAACTAAAAACTCGGGAAAGTAGGATGGTCTTGGCTTGGCACCCACTGAAGATCCCAGATGAACTTCCCAAAGGAGGGAATTTAAAAACTGGGGTCCCACACAGTAGGTCCTCTCTCCAGTACCACCCACCTTTCTGATGTAGGAGAAGCCAGAGAAGGGCTTCAAATGCCAGTCTTCGTTGGTGGGCACATCCTTGGTTTAAGACCATTTAGTATTTTAAGGGTAAATGCTAGTACTTTGAATTGTGCCCCAAAACAAAGTGGAAACCAATAAAGCTCTTTCAAAATTGAGAAATAACTTCACCCAAAATATTGGGACAGCTTGACTGGATCAAAACCGGCAAAGAACTACTACCTCCAAATCAGTCTAGAGTGGAATGATGATTGAAAATTCTAGGGGTCCATATTGGGGCATTTTCCTCTTGGGACATTTTCCTTCTATGGGATTCATAAAATAAAGACCTTAAGGCAATTCCGGGACTTCTGAGGTCCTTTCTCTGTGAGTCCTACTGTCATCAATAAAGATGCATACTGAAAACTCGCCCTTTGTTCTATTTTGGTTACAACTGGGGAAGCTTAAAAGGTTTATCCTTATCTTAGGAACACTCCCTATGACATAGTTGGTGAAAACATAGGGAGAGCCCTGCTGAATCAGATCCAAGTCCATCTAGTCCAGGGGTCACATACAACCAGCAGAGTTTTTTTGTGGCCACCCAAGACCCCACCCATGCCATGTAAAATATAAATAAGTTATGTGGTGTGTGTTTTTTACAGACTGCTTCCATAGATCCCCCTGCTGCAATACTGTGATGCTAAGTTTTTTGTGGCCCCTCAAATGTTCATTTTAAAAATATATTAAAAAACAAACTACTGTGATGCTACAATGTTTTTGTAGCCCTCCAATATATATATATATTTATTGACCACTCCTGTGGATCCTTTGCTGTGATTCCGTGGGGCCAAAATCTTTTTGTGATTCCCCACCCCGGGCTCCCCAACATGTGTCCTTTTTAAAAAAATGACCACACCCACTTTTACACTAGTACTAATAAATTTATTAATCATTTTTTACATATAAGTCTCAAGGCAATTTACAGACCTTGTCTGTGGATCAGTGTGACTCTCTGCCCAAAAAAAGTTACCCACCCCTGATTTAGTCCTTTATCCTGCTTTTCACAGTGGTGAACCGGATGCCTCTGGAAAGTCCAGAGTATGTTGCTCTCCAACAACTGGAATTTAGAAGCATACTCTTTGTGAACATGGAGGTCCACATATCTTTGGATAAGATTCCAATTGACTGTACTGTCCTATGAGTAAGTTTCTGATCAGGCCATATGCATTCCAGTTATGAAGAAAAAAAATTCCATTGACACAGTAGTCACCTAAACCAACATAGCTTTCAGTGTCACAATGACTACAAATGGAATTTGGCCACTCAAGCAGTCACTGAACAAACATCCAGGACGATCAAGCTCCTTCCTAATCCAGAAAAAAGCTCCTCTCACCTATGGGATTTGGCCAGTTTGTCAATAGGAAGCAAGTGAACAGGCATGATGTCACTGTTATATACCTGGAAGCATTTTAGGAACCCTTGGGGTCATATACCTGAATTGTTGTCAAAAGATTTTGTTTTTTTTAAAAAAACCAAGCAGTTTAATTATGCCTTCTAATTTTATATCAGAGAGAGTATAAACCATGTAAAGACTAAATATGTTTCCCTCCTTTTGTTGTTGTGCTGGACGTAGAAATTGTAGTGCTGCTGCTTGCTACACAAGCAGTTTGTAAGACACCCTCATATGGTGATGTTGTGCTCCAACCCTCCAGAGCAGATTTTGGGGGTGCATGGGGGGGCTCTGGCAGGGAGGACACAAAAGGTAAGTCCCATTTTGCAAGTGGAAGTCCACTCTTACAATGTTGGATGCCACCCAATGAGTGTGTCTATTTATTTACATGTTTCTTTTGATATGTTCAATGGGTTCACCAGTCATTTTGCAGCAAGTGCACATACTGCAATATTTTGCTCGGAGAGACCAGGTTTCAAAAAGGAAGGGGATTTTGTCCTTTATAACGTCCAAAGGTTCTATCGATGCAGCTTTTCCCATCAAAAATTGAAGCAATTATACTAAAAGCTTAAGAAGAGCCCTACTGGATTAGATCAAAGTTCCCTCTAGTCCAACATCCTGCTTTGTATGGTGGTCAGCCAAATGCCTACAGGAAGTCCACAAGCAGGCATGAAGCCTTCTGCTGCTGTTGTTCTCCACTATTACTAGTAAGTGGCCCACTACTTCTGAATCTGGAGGTTCCATAGGGCCATCACAGCTGCCACTGATGGAGCTATCCTCCATGTGGTGTTGCCAACAGGATTTTCTTGGCCCAGTAAACTGTATGTGAATTGGGCCCTCTGCTGCACTCTCAAAAGACACAAATTTGCATAAAATTATATGGATACACTTTTTCATATGCAAATGTATATAACCTCTTTCGCAGGTGGGGGTGGAAGGCCCAAAAATAAATCAGGGCCTGCACATAAGTAATAAGATGTTTGACAGGCAGGAATGTCAACAGGTGAAGCATTCCCCATAACTGTATTTCCATATAGTAGAAAAGGCTGTTTAATATATGCCTAACAAACAGCTGTTAAAGGCACAAGAGCCCTGCTCTCTCCCAGTACTAACACTAAAGTATGCAAAGAACTCCAGTTAAAGTTTAAAAAAAACCCAACAATGGTCTAAACAACAACAAAACATATGGGCAAATTGATAATATTTTTAAAAATTAAAAATAAAATGAAAATTAACATCTGTATAAATGTAAAATAGCATTCACAGTAAAAAATAGGTAAAAAGATACTAGAAATAAAAACGCACCCAAGGCCAGGTAAGCAAGCATACCTGTCCTACTAGTGCTTTGATTGCTACATTCCACTCCTGATATTTTTACAGCCAGACACAACTAAAAACCAGTTTGCCAACCTTGATCAACAACTTCAACAAAAATACTCTTGAGCAAGTGCAGTTTCACATTTTAAACTCACTTCCTGCCTTGGACCAAATCACAGTCTAATCTATGTCTCATGGCTGTTGTGAAGATATAGGAAGACCTGTATCTTCAAAAGGGAACCTAGTACTTGTATTATAGCCATCAGAGTTTGCCTCCTTTAACCACAATGATGTATCTTTGTACTATAAAGGGCCAAGTTTTTCTGGACCCCACTCCCTGCAAATTACTACAGCTCCAAGACTTCAACTAATCTTTATATGGCCTGATTATTGCATTTTTACTTAGATACATAAATCTCCCTTGTGTTCAGCTGAGCTTACTCCCAGGTTGGTGGGCACAGGGAGATTCATATGGACACTATGATCCCTTCTGCCTCCTCCTCAAAATCTCACAGCGTTGTGTGCAATTACAATGGTGGTGGGGGCATGCATGCTACCAAGAGGGGGAGTAAATACCATTAATCAGATTATATCTTTTGAAGATTTATACCTCAACTTTTGATCACATAATCTCTAAGCATCTTACAACATGCTAGCCATCCTAAACTTGTTTATTTGGAAGTAAAGCTTCTTTGCAAAAGTTTTCACATTTTGTATTTGCCTTTGGGGTGGGGGATCCTTTAACATCCATCCACACTTATTGTTTAATAGTATTTGCAGAAAATTAACTTGTAGGAAGTACCTGATATCAGGCAAACCCACCAGAGGAAAGATGCATTCTGGTTGCTAGGAAGGGCAAAGGGAGAAGAGGGTAAATAGTAGAGTGTTAAACTACAGAGATTCCAAAACAGTTTGAAGAAAGACAAAAATGCACTTAGGGAGAGGGGAGGAATGGAACTCTTTAGGATCCCAGAGGTTCCTAGTGCCTGGTGTCTAAACAACTCACTTGTCAATCACAGCTCTGACTTCTCTCATAGGGTAAAAATATCAAAAGCTTAGATCACACATGCATATAAATCCATATTTTTCTTTGTTCTTGACTCAAGCTGAACTAGTTCACTGAAAGACACCAAGTATGTCAGGTGATGTGAGCTGATATGAATGTGCGTTTGATCTGTGATTCACACATCCAAGTCACCACTTGATGTTGCAGTATGTGTGACCCTATCATGTCTCATCCTGGTTGTAGCATCTGGAAGCCTTTTGGCTCAGGAAAATTATCTACACCACTCTCTGTTCTTCGTCCTTGTAAAAGTATAAATACAAGTTGCAGTGAGGCATCCTATCCATTCTTAGCCACACATGGCATTGCTCTTAGAGATAAGGCCTTCCTGCGGAAGAGTGGGTATTTGCAATGTCATGGGGCCTCCAATTTTAGGCTGCTTTGTGTTCTTGGGAGGGACTCAAAAAGCCTGTGAGAAGGAGAAATGTAAGTAGACACGATGTCATCCTTTCCTACAGATAGGAAAGACTTGCTGGCAGCCAAGAAATCATGTATGTGCTTTAAGAGCGACTGACGTAGCGTTTCTATTTAGGAATGCACAAGGAACTGTCCATCCCAATATTGAATGTCTGCGAATGAAGCCAATGGTAGCATCCAAACGTAATGCTATTTCATACCTGAGGTTTCTGGCTTATCTAAATGGAGTGGAATGATGGGGTCAGGGTGGTGGCAAGACAGAAATCTCATCATTCTTTTATTTCTCCATAAGACTAAACACAGACCATAGGAAAGAGATGGGCAAGGTCTGGAACGGTCTCTCCTTTAATAATTATGTGTACAATGCAAAATTCTTACTTTGACACATTGCTTTGACAGCCCAGGTCACTATCAGCAGAGGGGAGGGGGAAGGATGGCTCTTTGAATCTGTCAAAATTTTAAATGGGCACAGAACACAGATCCTTGGGAATAAAAGTACATTTCCATTTTATGCCATTTGTGAGATTTAACTGCATTTTTATTTGTGGAAGATCACCTGCATTATTCTAGTGAGGTATAATCAATTTGCTCATGAAACTTGTTTAAAGAACCCTTTTATTTTACAGTAGCAATATCATGATGGCTTCCCTTTGAGGATGTCATGGACATATCTGACTTCCTAGGTTGTATCATAAAGCATTAGGCAGTTTCCCTAGGTTCACAGAAAAGAGACAGTGCTACATATTTGGACATACTTAAGACACCTTCATAATTTCTCAGAGATGCATAAGCAGGAAATACAGCAAGATTGTGGTGGAAATATTTGCAGGTACATATGCTACCACTGGTGGCAATGGGAAGAAAGTGTGGCAATGCATCATGGATATTTTCTGGGTTGTTTTGGAATTGTGTTTTTTTTTTCCTTATTTGTATTGTCAACAGCATATGGTAGTGATAGAGAGCCTGTGGCTATCCAACTTGTTGAACTCCAACTCCCATCAGCTCCAGTCATCAGGGCCAATTGTTGAGGTTGATAGGAGTTGTAGTCCAATAACATCTGGAGGGCTACAGGTTCCCCATTTCTGGCAATGACTGTGCCAGGAAGCACCTTTCAATATTTCATTCAAATAGTTATTTAAAATAGTTAGAGAAGCTGAGACTCCTAGTGCAAAGTGTTTATGTTGTGCCAGAGTATTAAAATTATCCAGGATACTGACAAATATTTCCTCCAGCAAACAGTAAAAATCCAGCTCCTGCGCCTGTTAGGTATAAAACAAAATTATGAAAAGACTCAAAGCTATTTGCCTCCAGAGCAGTTGACTTTTATATGCTATTACACTTTTGACCCCTTCTTTCTGTTTTGCTACTTAACCTCCGGTGCTATCTTTCTATCTAGTTCTGTTTCTTAATTGTAGGGAGCTAATGCTCTTATTCCAACAGACTATTCAGATACATACTTCTTGATTATTCTACATGTAGGGAGAACTGAAAGAAAGTTTGGCCCAAGAATGTAAGAAGGGATATTGCCCTTCCATGCCAAGTAATGGGGAGATAAATAAATACTGTCTACACCTGATGGTGACCAACATAGCTTAAAGTTGGAAGTGTGTGCATTTTCAGAACGTACTGGGTATAAAATGCTGGGTTCTGCACTGGCAAGGGAACAATCCCAGATAAAAAAATGTCAACTTCTTTAGGTTTGCCAGGTCAGAAGCATCCCAAACCCTGAGTTTTCAGGGGCAGGCCCTAGTGATGTCATGGGGTGGGCCCTAGTGATGTCATGGGGGCAGGCCCTAGTGATGTCATTAAGCATGATAAATTAAGCATCAACCACAGTTGCTTGGTGCATATGTTGTTCTGTGTGTTCTGTGTGTGTGGATTAGTGTGGTGTGAATGTTTTGTATGATTGTTTTGTGTATGTGTATTCGTGTATTTTTACTATGTGCCTGGGAGCAAGGATTCCGTCCTTCGTGGGAGGACTTTCGGGGGGGCCAATTAACGTAGTGACGGGTAATGGGAGGTATGGTGTTAGGAGGAGAACTGGCCAGGTAAGGGGAACTCGTCCCAGACAAGTTGTGTCTGTGCCTTGTTCCGGTTCTCCTCTTACCCACAGGATTGCTGGTTGTCCTATCAGCCAGCTCTCGGATCTCCATGTGCTGCTCTTGAATGCCAGGTCGGTACATAATAAAACCTCCCTTGTCCATGATTTAATTCTGGAGGAGAGTGCCGATCTGGCGTGTATAACCGAGACCTGGGTGGGTGATCAGGGAGGAGTCGTTCTTTCCCAGCTTTGCCCACCCGGGTATGCGGTTCAGCACTGTGGTAGATCTGAGGGCCGGGGAGGGGGAGTTGCTGTGGTCTGTAGGAGTACCTTTCCTCTCACTAAGCACCCTGTCCAGGTGGCGACTGGTTTTGAGTGTCTCCACCTTGTATTGGGCCAGGGAGACAGACTAGGAATACTGTTGGTGTACCGTCCACCTTGCTGCCCAACAGCTTCCTTAGCTGAGCTGACAGAGATAGTCTCGGAGGTACTATTGAAATCCCCTAGACTTTTGGTACCTGGGAATTTCAATGTCCACGCCGAGGCTGTCTTATCTGGTGCAGCTCAGGACTTCATTGCCTCCATGACAACAATGGGGCTGTCTCAATTTTCTACTGGCCCAACGCATGTGTCGGGACATACCCTTGATTTGATCTTCGCCACTGGTCAGGGAGATGGTGATCTGGAGGTGGGATGTTTTTCATCTACCCCATTGTCATGGACAGATCACCGCTTGTTCAGATTTAGGCTTATAGTAGCTCTTCCCCTCTGCAAAGGTGGAGGACCTATTAGGTTGGTCCGCTCCCGCAGTCTGATGGATCCTCTTGGTTTTCAGAGGGCCCTGGGAGATTTTCCGGGTGATAAGACTGGTGCTCCTGTCGAGGCCCTGGTCGCACTGTGGAATACGGAGATGACTCGGGCTATTGACACGATCGCTCCTGCGCGCCCCCTCCGATGTATAGCTCATACAGCTCCGTGGTATACCCCGGAGCTGAGAGTGATGAAGCAAGAGAGGAGGAGGCTGGAGTGCAGATGGAAGCGAACTCCCAACGAATGCAACCATGCTTTGGTAAGTGCCACCAATAAGTTGTATATGAAACCGGTAAGGACAGCGAAAAAACTTTATTTCGCTGCCTCTATTAGGTCATCTTTATGCCACCCAGCGGAGCTTTTTAAAGTTGTGCGGGGGCTTTTACACTCTGGCCCTCACGATATTATAGAAACATCTGAAGCCCATTGCAACGAAATTGCTGGACACTTTCAAAATAAGATTGCTTGCATCCGTAGGGACTTAGACTCTGATGTTGTGACAGATGAATCCAGATGAATCCAGTGAATTGTCCGGAGCACAGCCTTGTTCTTTATTATTGGATGAGTTTCAGTTGGTGCAGCTCGAGGAAGTGGACAAGGTGCTTGGAATGGTCCGGGCAACCACGTCTGTTCTGGACCCTTGCCCATGTTGGCTAGTGAAAGCTAGCAGGGCTGGAACCACTGGCTGGGCCAAGGAAGTGGTTAATGCCTCCTTGAGAGAGGGAGTAGTCCCTAGTAGCCTAAAGAAACCTTCCCTCGACCCAGATAATTTGAACAACTACAGACCGGTGGCGAATGTCCCCTTTTTGGGCAAGGTCTTGGAGCGGGTGGTTGCTAGCCAGCTCCAGGTGCTCTTGGATGAAACCGATTATCTGGATCCGTTTCAATCCAGTTTTAGGCCCGGTTTTGGCACTGAAACAGCCTTGGTCGCCCTGTATGATGACCTTTGTCGGGAGAGGGACAGGGGGAGTGTGACCTTGTTGATTCTCCTTGATCTCTCAGCGGCGTTTGATACCATCGACCATGGTATCCTTCTGGAGAGACTCGCGGAGTTGGGAGTTGGGGGTACTGCTTGGCAGTGGTTCCGCTCCTACTTCGCGGATCGTCGCCAGAAGGTAGTGCTTGGGGAACATTACTCGACACCCTGGACTCTCCATTGTGGAGTCCCTCAGGGGTCGGTTTTGTCCCCCATGCTTTTTAACATCTACATGAAGCCTCTGGGTGCGGTCATCAGGAGTTTTGGAGTGCGTTGCCATCAGTATGCTGATGACACGCAACTCTATTTCTCCTTTTCATCTTCAGGTGAGACTGTTGATGTGCTGAACCGCTGCCTGACCACGATAATGGATTGGATGAGAGCTAATAAACTGAGACTCAATCCAGACAAGACTGAGACACTGTTGGTGAACGCCTTCCCCGCTCAGATGGTGGATGTGCATCCTGTTCTGGATGGGGTTACACTCCCCCTGAAAGAACAGGTCCGTAGTTTGGGGGTTCTTTTTGACCCTTCCTTGTCTCTTGAGGCTCAAGTGGCCTCGGTGGCACGGAATGCGTTTTACCATCTCCGTTTGGTAGCCCAACTACGCCCCTATCTGGATGGCGATGACCTCGCCTCAGTTGTTCATGCTCTGGTAACTTCGAGATTGGATTACTGTAACGCGCTCTACATAGGGCTGCCCTTGAAAACAGTTCGGAAGCTTCAGCTAGTGCAGAATGCGGCAGCTAGACTATTGACGAGGACCAGTTGGTCTTCGCACATAACTCCTGTTCTGGCTCGCCTGCACTGGCTACCTATTTGCTTTCGGGCGAGATTCAAGGTGTTGGTTATGACCTATAAAGCCCTACATGGCGTGGGACCGCAATACCTGATGGAACGCCTCTCCCACTATGAACCTACCCGCTCACTTTGTTCATCATCTAAGGCCCTCCTCCGGGTACCAACTCATTGTGAAGCCCGGAGAGTGGTTACTAGATCTAGGGCCTTTTCTGTGGTGGCCCCCGAGTTGTGGAATAGCCTCCCTGAAGAGGTACGCCTGGCGCCTACAGTATTATCTTTTCGGCGCCAGGTAAAGACCTTCATATGCTCCCAGGCATTTTAAACATTTTAAACATTCTAATCTTTTTAACTTTTTAATCTTGTATACTATCCTTTTATTTTCTTATATTTTGTTTAATTGTATTTTTGTTTTTTTCTTTATGTCATATATGTTTTGTGATTTTACTATTACGATGTATGTATTTTATCCTATGCTGTTTACCACCCTGAGAGCTACTTGCTATGGGCGGTATATAAATGCAACAAAATAAATAAAAAATAAAATATCATTCAAACAAAAAAAATATCTGATTGGAAATTAAGACAGAAATCTTAGCTAAAAGATGGTGTTCCCAGGTCCAGCTGAACTGACAAAATCATTCCTTCTCACCTGCTTAGGGAGCCTGGGTAGGGAACATTGAATCTAGCCAACTTGCTTCTGGCAAAAAGGGTTTAAGAGCCCTCAGGCCAGGCCAGTCACCAAAAGGCCATTGTAGGAAGAAGGGAGCCTAGTGTTGTGGATATGTTACATGGGAGCACTCGGGAGTAAAGATGGATGCCCCTGAAGGCTGCAATTCTAAGCACACTTACTAAGGGACTAGTAACTTAATAAGACTTAGTTCTGAGTAGATATGGTTAGGATTATGCTGTTGGGAAGGCTTCACTAAGGGTCTTCTGCAAAGATATCCATATCCAAGTACAGTTGGCAACCCCCAGCCTAGAATGCCCGGCCCCTGCCTTTTAACATAGCTGCTCCAAACTTCTATACAGACTTGATCCTGCACTTCAGAAAGAAGTGTGAGAAATGATTAAGATTAAGATTTTCTACCCTTTTCTGCCTACCCTGTGGGGTGCTATAAACTCACTTTGACAGCCAACCCAATTCCAGCGAGCGATAACTGATAGAGAGAAAACACACATGGTTTGGTCACCCTTCACAGGCAATAGCATGGGAACAACAGCAGTTTCAGCCACACTTCCCAGTATGTGAATTCTCTTTAACTACTATTGGGCAAGAAACAAACCATCATGCAACCAACAAGGTGAATCATCAGTGGGTTTAAGGGGGTTGAGCTGAGCACAGGGAACCACCGTTGTTGCCATACAAATCCCAACAAGATTCCTATGAGTAAGGCAGAAAACTCAGCATCCCACAACCAGTCAGGATTCCTAACCAAAAACCAAAACTAAAAAATCTTGGCAACCAGTCAGCCAAGGTCACAAAAATTCCCATGCAGCACAACCTGACCTGGGGGCTGCAGTTAGTGCAGAATGCTGTGACATGATTGCTGACATGAGTGAGACCCTATCAGCACATATTACCTCTGCTCTGAAATCTGCACTGGTTGCTGATTTGCTACCAAGCCAAGTTCAAGGTGTGGTTTGGTTTCCATGTTATGGGTTCCACATAGTACTTGTTCTGCTCTTGTAAGAAATCGGTCCTTTAATGTGGCAGAACCTACGCTTTGGAACTCCCTGCCTATTGACATTAGTCAGGCATCTTCATTGTACTCTTTATGGCACCTGCTAAAAACATTTTTGTTTAGGCAAGCCTACCCAGGCATATAGAAGCTATTATGTTTTTTATCTGTTTTTAACTCATTGTTGGTTTTATTATTTTGAATGTTTTTAAATACCTCTCTTTAACTGTTTTTGCCAATAGTTTCATTGTTTTAATTCCTTCTGTAAAACGCTTTGGGATTTTTTTTACAATGAAGAGGTATATAAATGTTGTCAATAAAATAGATAAATTTTGGAGTCATTTATTTGGAGTGGCCCTTGAGTCTCTTTCCTCTTTTAGGAACAAAAGAATCTGCCTTATACTGAGTCAGGCCATTTGGTACCATCCAGCTCAGTATTGATGACATGGATTAGCATTGGCTCTCCAGGATTCCAGGCTATAGTGTTTTCCAGAGATTGGATTTTGGACCTTTGCATGCAAAGTATATGCCCTGCCACTGAGCTACAGCCCTTCCCATTTTAAAGAAGTATATTTTAAAATTGTTCTTTACAATTCACTGATGAATGCACAGCATACCTAGTGCAGATCCACACCATTAATTTAAAGCACATTCAACACACATTTGAAGTACATGGATCCCACCACAGAATCAGGGGAACTGTAGTCTGTGAAGGGTGGTGGGAACTATACCTGTGAGGGGGAACAACACTTCTCAGGATTCTTTGGGGGAAGTCATGCACTTAAATGCGAGTTGGATGTGCTTTAAATATATTGTATGGATCTACTTAATAAACATTGCCTGCATGTAAATAATTTTAATTAATTTTTTAAAATGGAAATCAGCTACAAAGTTTACCGGTTGACCATGGGCTACTCACCACCTCTCAGCCCAACCTGCCCCTCAGAGTGAAAACAGCAGAGGGGGACCATGACCACACCAAAGAAGAAGGGCACACTTAAATGTAGAGAAAATAATAATGTACAACCATAGTGTGAAATCAGATACATCAGGATATAGTATAAAGAAATATGTATATAAGCATGACTGTCAACGATGTTTATTATTTACACAACATGTAAATATATTTATAGTGCAATCCTATGTTTGTTTACTCAGAAGCAAGTCCCAATTCATTCAATGGGGCTTACTCAAACAGGGAAGCATGCGCCATGCCCAGGACTGCAACCTCAAGTGATAAGGAACTTCACTCATCCAACCCAAAATTCAGGACCATGCCACTTTAAGCTGTTTTGCAATTGTTTTATACTTGTTTTTATGGTTATTGGATTTTAAATGGCTTTATTTCTTGTTGTGAGCTGTCTTGGTTTCCAGTAGGCAACCTTACCTCACAGGGTTGTTGGAAAGACTCCATATACGCACACACTGGAGATGTAAAAATACATACACCCCATATAATAGTTTATTGCCAAAACCAGTTGGTCATTGCAGGACATTTTTTAAAATAAAATCAATATTAGTTTCCTACAAAATAAAAGAAGTGACACCCAGGTAAGCCCTGCCTAACTGCTTTAAAAATAGGATTGGAGGGGAGAGAAAGATTTACAACACAAACACAATCCTTTGCTACGTTCACTCAAACATCCCATTGATTTACAGCACAAGCCTAAACATGTGTACTCAAAAGTAAGTCCTGTTGAATTAAATGGGGTTTACTCCCAGACTGTGGGATAAGTATTGCAGTTTTACTCCCAGAAAAGCAAGTATAGAATTAAAGCTTCATATTGGGAAGGTTGTCAAAACAGGCTATGAATTAGACAAACTGCCCTCTTCAACAGCTCAGGAAAATTTAAATTTATTTGACTCCTCATAATTAGAAAAGTATAACACATTGTAATGGCATCATAAGATGCATGTGAGAGCCAGTGTGGTGTAGCCTGGGAGACCAGGGTTTGAATCCCCACACAGCCATGAAGCTCACTGAGTGGCCGTGGGCCAGTCATTGCCTCTCAGCCTCAGAGGAAGGCAATGGTAAACCACCTCTGAATACAGCTTACTATGAAAACCCTATTCATAGGTCACCATAAGTTAAGATCAACTTGAAGTCAGTCCATTTCCATTTTCAAGACGCATGTACTTTTTAAAGATTTTCTGTTCAAAAATTGTTTGAAAGATAAAATGTATAATATGCTATTTTTGCAAGTAATTTAAAAAACACTGCATTTACACTTTTATTATAATCATAACTAACATTGTTTACTGTGCATGCCTACCAAGATCCTGCTCTGAACTTTGTTCTAGGTCTCCTGCACACAGAGAGAAAGGGACATTTGCTATTGCTGAAAGCCATAAACAAAGTGTGACTTTGTTGATTCTCCTTGATCTCTCAGCAGCGTTTGATACCATCGACCATGGTATCCTTCTGGGGAGACTCCCGGAGTTGGGAGTTGGGGGTACTGCTTGGCAGTGGTTCCGCTCCTACTTCGCGGATCGTCGCCAGAAGGTAGTGCTTGGGGAACATTACTCGACACCCTGGACTCTCCATTGTGGAGTCCCTCAGGGGTCGGTTTTGTCCCCCATGCTTTTTAACATCTACATGAAGCCTCTGGGTGCGGTCATCAGGAGTTTTGGAGTGCGTTGCCATCAGTATGCTGATGACACGCAACTCTATTTCTCCTTTTCATCTTCTTCAGGTGAGTCTGTTGATGTGCTGAACCGTTGACTGACCGCGATAATGGACTGGATGAGAACCAATAAACTGAGACTCAATCCAGACAAGACTGAGACACTGTTGGTGAACGCCTTCCCCGCTCAGATGGTGGATATGCATCCTGTTCTGGATGGGGTTACACTCCCCCTGAAAGAACAGGTCCGTAGTTTGGGGGTCCTTTTTGATCCTTCCTTGTCTCTTGAGGCTCAAGTGGCCTCGGTGGCACGGAATGCGTTTTACCATCTCCGTTTGGTAGCCCAACTACGCCCCTATCTGGATGGCGACGACCTCGCCTCAGTTGTTCATGCTCTGGGAACTTTGAGATTGGATTACTGTAATGCGCTCTACATAGGGCTGCCCTTGAAAACAGTTCGGAAGCTTCAGCTAGTGCAGAATGCGGCAGCTAGACTATTGACGAGGACCAGTTGGTCTTCGCACATAATTCCTGTTCTGGCTCGCCTGCACTGGCTACCTATTTGCTTCCGGGCGAGATTCAAGGTGCTGGTTATGACCTATAAAGCCTTACATGGCGTGGGACCGCAATACCTGGTGGAACGCCTCTCCCGCTATGAACCTACCCGCTCACTTCGTTCAGTATCTAAGGCCCTCCTCTGGGTACCAACCCATCGTGAAGCCCGGAGGGTGGTTACTAGATCTAGGGCCTTTTCTGTGGTGGCCCCCGAGTTGTGGAATAGCCTCCCCGAAGAGGTACGACTGGTGCCTACATTATTATCTTTTCGGCGCCAGGTAAAGACCTTCTTATGCTCCCAGGCATTTTAATCATTTTAATCTTTTTATCTTTTTAATCTTGTAATACTAATCCTTTTATCATCTTATATTTTGTTTAATTGTATTTTGTTTTCATTGTGTCTTATATGTTTTGTGATTTTATTATTATGATGTATGTATTTTATCCTATTCTGTTTACCGCCCTGAGAGCTACTTGCTATGGGCGGTATATAAATGCAACAAAATAAAATAAATAAATAAATTACTCAATTTATGAGAATTCACACAAGCAGGAAAAGGCAACAGTTTTCTGAACTTGCAATGGGTTCTAGCTACTGCCTGGAGGTCAACAAATCCCTTGTCAATTACAACCGACTTCACTTATTGGCTACAAACCTGAAAAGGGTGGGATTAGAGCAGCCATCTACAAGCTCATTTAACAGAAGGTGGGGGGGGTGCCTGATGTTTTGGTGTATATATCTTGAACCAAACCACCTACAAACTTAATTGTTTAAAAATGAAAGTTGAGAGTCCAGAGATTGGGGTGACTCACCCGGAGACCCAGAGAGGACCCCAAAAATTCAGTCTCCGGGCAAAAACCAACCTGGCAACCCTAATCTTCTTGCACTACTGGTTACACTGTTTCAGCATATACCTTGAAAACACCAAATATGCAATATACAAATTTTCTTGTCCACATTCATGCTGACTTTGCTCAGCTTAACAGTGAGAGCAGACTGTTTATAGTAATTTCCATGTGCTAGCACAATGCCATACTGTTTGGCTTGTGGGCTCCAGAGGGGAATGTTTTAAAAATATAAAATGGTTCCATTAACTTTTTATTCTTCTTTAATTCAGGAAAACATTGGTGTTAATATTAGTTGGTGGGAAAGCTTCCTTTTAAGAAAAACAGCAACTCAGTCCTGTATATGAGGCCTGAACTGTTGACACTAGAGAAAGGACTAGAAGGTTGCTAGAGTTGGTGCCATAGTATTCAGAAAAAGAGGACTGAGTGAGGATGCATTAAGAGGAAGTGAGTCCCCACCACCTTACATTTCCTATGTGGGAGGCAGTTGGATAATAACCCTTAGAATTGATGGAGCCCAAATATTTTTTCCTGCATACTTGCATAACCACCAGGAGAATGAGGAAAAGCAGCAAGCCAGATAGTAACTGTAGTTGACCTTCAGCTGTCCCCAGAAAACCCTATTTGCTATCTTCTGCAACCACAGAATAACGTACCACCCTGCACCAATGTGGAACTGCATTAAAAAAATCCAAGGCCAGGATAAAGAATTAAGGTATCTCTTGGTGAGATGGGTGTGTGTGTCAATGTTGGTGCCAAATTGAAAAGTAATGTACATGTCTGGGGAGAGATCTTTGGGCTAATTCACATCACATATAGCCATTATTCACATGAATACCATATGAACTTTAACTGACTTGAACCAGCAGAATAGTATCAAATCTTTCTAGTCTTAATTCCCTTTAAGTCCTACTCCATATCACCACAAGCACTGAACTGAACTGAATCCTAGAGGACCTGGATACTTCTCCATATCCATCCTGCCAATTCTATGGCTCACTCACTCTATCTCCCTGATCCATTTGTAATGTATTGGCCCTCCAGGCTTGCCATACCAGGAACTGTTGAGTCAGCCCCAGGCTGTGGCAGTCTCAGTTCCAGGCCTGCCTTACAAGCAGCACCATGCTGTAGGCCTTGTTCTCTGTATATAATTAGTTATAGTAAAGTTCTTGTTATTGTTAGATTCTCTGTGTGGCCTTTTCCTTCATGATACTTTTCACCATTACCAGTTGTTCTTGGTGGAGGTCCACAGGTTGACCTACTGTATCTTCACCTTTCAGTGATCCATGACTTTCAAATTCCAGTGTGGTGCTATTGCTTATCCACCAATTCCTCATACAGAGCCTTTATGCACTGGACGCCTAGACTCTCAGTGCCATTGGGATAGCCTTGTTGTTGTCTGGTGCACCTTTTCCTTGCCTCCACATAGCACCAAGCCTTCAATTACTCCGTGCTGTTTCTGTGTAACCAAAGTGCATACAACAAAGAGGAGAATACCACTGTATCTACTGCTGTGTAGCAAAGATCCTACTTCATACAAAATGCCATGCTAGGTGGCCATATTGAACTGTGTCAGGTGGAAAGAGTCATCAAGAATAGTGCAAGTTGCTAGTGGGCTGGCTTTCAAAAAGGGAGAGCCAGATTTATCTAGTCAGCCATGGAGTAAATGTGGTAGCGTTGGCAGATGTGGAAGCAACAATCTTAAAATGATCTAGCTACCTTACTGGCAGATGATCTAGCTACATTACTGTTACAAATATATTTTCTATGAAATAGGATGGATATATTGGTAGCAAATTAGGCACTGTGCTGGTTTAGGCAGGAGGGTAGGGATTGGGACCAGGTCTCCTGAAGTTGAAAACTGTGTTTTTCAATTCCCTGTAATCTTTCAGACTAGCAATTTACTTTTCCCTGAATTTCTCATTCTTTTTGAAGGCTTTGCATTTTGGTAGAATTGGGGACAGCTGGCATGATGACAGGAGATGTGAAAAATGAATGCTTTGTCAGCCTCCGTCTGGATGTTACCATTATTTTAATGCTAATGTGGTTTCTTCTCAGTCTTTTTTCCCATCTGAATGTAGGGAGTTTAAAGCCTCCTGATATTTATGGGATTTTACTAGATTAACTTTAAAAAAAAAAAAACCTTTAAAGCAAAGAGGCAGTTCATTCAGAAGTGGGGGTTTGCTAAACGTGCCACCTCAGATAAAATATTTCAGAAGTCAAGGAAGTATAAATAAGACCCTTTACTATGAAATGGCTTCTTATGTGAATTTGGGATTAAGGCCAAGAGTGTGTCTAGGTTTTAGGGAAATTTATTAGCCGAGGTCAACTGTATTTCTAGGACTCGGAAGATGGGATGGCAAAGAATTTGCCAGTTGGAGTCAGTTACATCTTCAAGTACCCTGCCTTCTTTTTGTTTTTCTTCCCTCCCCTTTTCTTTTTTTACTTTTTAAGCTCTCAAGACGATACCATTTGTAATTTGACTATTCTGCTTCCTGAATTTCAGTGGATTAGTAATAGTTCCCCATACTGAACACATGAGTGCCGGACATTGTTCTTCTGAGAAACTGCCAAATGTTAATGACCCCTTTTTTGGAGACACATAGTTCTGTTGTAGAATATATTCTCTCTCCCCCCCCCCACTCCAGTGCTGGCCATCTGAGTTAATATACCACTTACCACTTGCTTGCTCTTTTGATCTGATTCTGCATCAGATCAGGTTATGGTTTTACTTAATTACCTATAAAAAGGAGAACCACAAAAATGGAAATTTCTCCTCCAAAGTTTTATTTGGGGTGGGGTGGGAGGGTGAAGGAATGAGGGTATTTCTGTCATTTCTGACTCTCCCATGCATTCCTATCATGCTCCTTTTTCTTACTGTCCCCTTCCATCTTATCCTTTAATCATGCATCCTCCCACAACTCCCCTCAGAAGCCAACAGTTCACCAATAACAGAGTCAGGGGTGGCAAAGGTCTAGCTAAAATACCACCCCCAAAAGTTCATATATAAAAGAGGCACAGAAGATGTCTTTTTGGCTCCCCAATGTTTTGTAGCCTACTAGCACCACTGCAATCTTTCCCATTCCCTACTAGTTTGCCTTCCTCTAGGAATCCCCATGTTTTGTCTTTTCCTCTGTGATTTTCCTCCTTGCTATCCATTCATATTTCAAATTTATTTCATCCACATTCTTCATGTAGATGTTTTGCTCTGAGTGATTATATGACAGGCTAAGATTAAAAGAGGGTGGTGGAACAATGCATGAATGGATGCCCACTGTGGGGCATAACTAAATGTCAAGGTACTTGCCATTTTCTTATGAGGGTAACCCACACAGGGGGAAAGGCAGCCTTTTCAACTCAGCCCACAAATATCATCTAGGGAGGGCAAGGAGCGTTTCAGTTTACAAATCCATATCTCTGGTTCTGTATATTGAGAGACTACTATAATAAACAATTAATGCATGTGCTAAGTATGCATGCCAAAGGCACGCATTCCTTTGCTTCATAAAAAAAGTGACTGTTTGACCTGTGTTGATAACATTGCTATAGTATAAGGTACAGCAAAGCGCTCATTTCAAATACACAGGAATCTCCATCCTCCCCCGAAATACCCCCTCAATACAATTTGAAATACTATACAATTTGAAATGGTGTGGCATTCTTTATTTCTTGGGGCCCGGTGACTGCCAAAGAAGCTCCTGAGGGAGATGGGATCCCCAGTGCTACATAGCACTGTAAAACAAGGTTTTAGCCTAACATCTGTCCACAAAAGAGCCCTTGTGTTAGGTCACTATTGTCTCCATTTTACTAATGGGACACTGTATCCAAGACATAGATTTGCAGCCTGGGAATAGTCTTGGATCCAGCCCTGCTCCTGGAAGCCGGTACGGCAACAATGGGCATCAATGCTTTTATCAGTTATGACTGATTTGCTGAATGACTGTAACTTGTGTTGATAACATTGCCATTAAGTTGTTGTGAGGAATCATAAAATGAGCAGAAAAAATACATTGGGGTTTGGGGTTCCCCCCCCCCAGCTTTTTGCCATAAAACTTTCCTATGATTCTTGACCCACCTGCCGTGAAATAATTTATGCCCCCTATCCACTGAAATCTAAAATGGTGGGCCTGTACAGCCATTTTTACACCCCACTTCCCAGTCCTCCATACAAGTTCAAAAAGATCATCCTACTTTATGGGAGATGTATTAGGTAAAGATGTTAAAATGTATATATAAGACTCCTGAAATACTGTCAAGAGTAATCAGCAAACTCTGGGTGGGTGCTGACCCCCAGAACATTTTGTTTTATGACGGGGTTAGCTCTGCAAAGTGTGAAGTAATAATAAAAATAAAGTGTATCTGAGCGTTTTGCTGAATATTTCATTCACCAAGGAATTAACAACAATGTTCACAGTCCTAGGATTTGAGGTTTTCTTTGAGGCACCTTTAAAGCCCCAGCACTACTTACATTAGAAACTAAGTACTGAGACCCTCCCAAATGAACTGTCATTGTTGTCCTACACCACTTTGGAGGGAGATTCTCTTCTCCCCACACATATGTTCCTTCACCCCACACAAATGTCTTTGCAAAATGTTGCGGGTCTTCATTTGCACTGGATAATATAATAACACAAATAAAGTGTACCTCTAGTGCTTGATGGAAGAGACAAAAAAAATCCATTAGGGACCCACTTAGGCAAGTCATTTACAGTCCTTCTGGCATACGTTTCATTGAGACTTCTTGGTGATGTGCTGAGCTGAAGCGTGGGGGGAAAAGCCTTCAAAGTGAACTTTGCATTTTGTGTTCTATGCTGTTTTGAACTCTGGAATATTTGTCCTTCCCTTTGGTTGGACTTTGCCTGCTCTTGGGCATCATTTTTTGCCTTAGCATCTGTCAAGTCTATTTCATCCTTGTAAAAATAATATGTTTCTTTTAGGGTAAATGAAAAAAGCAGACAGAAGAAATAGCAATAAGAAGCAAGCTGCTCAATTCATTTTAGTCCAGAAATAATGGCAGAGATTATGGTCTTAATTCTAAACACTTCAGCATGAATAAGCCCCTTTGGTTTTAATAAATTATTGCACACTCCTAACCATGTATACTCAGAAGTAAGTCCTATTGAATTTAAAGGGACTTACTCCCAAGTAAGTGAGGATAGGATTGCAGCCTTAGACTGCATTTGCAAGGCTGTACTTTCTTCCTGAGGTAAATGGTCATCAACTTTGTGCCTGTACAGCATCTACAACTACAGTTAATGACAACACAGGCCAGAGGATCTAGATCAGCCTGGATTGCTTGCTTGAGTGGTTGCATGCATAACTGCAGGGGTGAAACTGGTATAGGCAATGTGCCATTCACAGCTTTATCATACATGGCACAACATTCTCAGTATTTTTTTAAAGCCCAGTCATGGACATATTTAAGAGTAAATCACAAAATTAAAAACAGTGCATTTTAATAATATTTGTTGTAGTTAGTTTTTAATATTGTAATAGCTACAGTAATGTTGTCAACATAGGCCAATTACATACATACACCCAGCCCTTTTTTTAAGCAAAGGGATTTGTGCCTTTTGCATGTAGACGGTGCATAGAACAATTTAACTGTTCATTAGAATAGTCCCCCAAGATACAGAACCAGTGAGATGCCCAAAGGTGCTGCTGCTGATTATTTATTCATTCATTTAAAACATTTCATACCCACCCTTAATTGCCAAAGCAATCCCATAATAGGTTAGACTAAAATCAATTGTGGACAAAATAAGCACATATGGTCTGAAGCATGTGGGAGCAATATCCCCTAATCCAGGGGCGCGAAACCTCAGGCCTGGGGGCCAAATGTGGCCCCTAGGCCTCTCTATCTGGCCCTCAGAACTCTTTGCAAAGCACACTGCCCTGCTTCACATCTCAAATATTTTTGCCTGGTTGGAATGCATCCGCAAACTCTAATAATGCACCTTGCTTGCCTAGAAGGGGGCATGTGAGTATGTGTAGAAACTAGCTTACTGTACAAAGGTAAAATTAACATTTGTTGCTCCACCCACTTTTCCCTCTGGCTCTGCCCACCACTAGCAGGTGGCCCTTGGAAGGTTGCCCAGAATGGAATGTGGCCCTTGGGCTGAAAAAGTTTGCCCACACCTGTTCTAATACTTCCTTTTTTATTGAATTTTTCAAATATTATACAAGAAGTCAATACAGTCCGAAGGAAGAAAAAAGAAAAAAAAAGAGGGGGGAGAGAACCCCAGTAGGATGGATGATACAATATGCTGTCATGATGAATAGTCCAGAGTGAAATCATCCCTAATCCTTCTTAATGGTCACCCTAAGCACGGATGGCTATTGCCTCCTGAAACTGGAAATGCTACAGATTCATCCTTCCAGATCTCTCTCATTAGTGGAGGCTTGCGGGTCAAAAGGTGGAGCCTACATGTTAATGAACAAGAGGCAGATCCTAGCAGGTCAAAGGTCAAGAGATGAAGCCCAGAGAAAAAACCCTGTTAATCTAAAGTATAAAACAGTTGGGGGAAACCTTTGGTCCTCCAGATGTTGCTAAACTACAGGTCACATCAGTCCCAGCAAGTATGGCCAATGGCCAGGGATGATGGGAGCACTAGTTTAGCAATACCTGGAGGGCCAAAGATTCCCCACACCAGGTGTGTGTACAAGTCTCTTGCCTGCCACTAAGCTTTACCATCCATCCATGATTCCAGGCCATGAGATAACAACCTCACACACTCCAGATTGCAACTATGCCCCAACAAAAAAGAGGCAGATGCCTCAAGAAATGAACCAGCCACACATGACATGCATTATATAATCAAGCATGCAGAAGCCCTAGGAAACATTCGCCCATTTTAGAGACAAGGAATATGACACAAAGCCTGAGGAGAGATGACAATACCCACAGCCTTGTCTCTCGCTCTCATGCACATAGTCAGGACTCATATAGCCACACATAACATAAACTCTCTCTCAATCTCTCTCTCTCTTTCTCTGAATGTCAGATGCTGAGGACAAACAAGAAAGCACTTTGTGTTTTTTTTTAATTACATTTATATTGTGCCCTTCATTGAATAGCGGCTTCAGGGCTAAGCCTCCCGGAGTCATTTGGCTGGCTGCTATCACAAACAGCACTGGACTAGATAAAGACAAGTGACTGGCCAATGCTCTTGTGCAGCATCTTCTATCTTGTCATGACACAGGTGCTAGCATTACCCCTCAGCCTCAGAGCAAATCCTCAAAACAAAGTTAAAAGGTTATGTTTGTTTTAAAAATAGGCTTGTCATGTGCATGCATATTGATTGCCTTTTTTTAAAATGGCAGTTGTTGGTATGCTGTGTATTCTGAATATGGCGCTGCAGTTGCTCCTGGGTGTAGGAGTATCCCTTGCTACTTGCAGCTACGAAGACCCAGCCTAACTTCTTTCAGAATTGACTTCTTGAGGAAACTATAAATGGCTGACATAGGAATCAGATATAATTTTAATGTATTTGTGCTTGAGTGGAAAGAGCATATTCCTGTGTTGTAGAAAGTGTTCTTGCAGCATACTGAGTTCAACAAGCCATGTGAGAAGCAAATGGTTTGCTCATTTACAAGCTGCACACACTCTCTTACCAATACCTGTTATGTAGACCATCTAGGAACCCACATATAAACGTGTGAATGAAGGCAATGTTTATCAAGATGGTCCCAATAAATTCATTAGAGTGAAATTTAAATACATTATTTATTGATAAACTGAGCTTTTTTTCTTTCTTAATTCTCTAAGGCAGAGGACACATACACATGCGTGTGTCAGTTTGAGGGAGTGTATGTGCATATATATTAAGGGGAAATTACATATATAACTCATTAGGTTGAAAACAATCAGCATCTGATCTGATCCTCAGCTACTCTGGTAAAGTGCTATAAATATATACACGCCTATATTAATATGGAAAGGGGCTGAGCGCCCAGAAAGTCTCTTGGCAGCTCCTGCTGTCTGGTTAGAAAAGGAAGCGAGCAACAACATCTGAACATTCAGTTCTGAGACTTGAAAGATTTCTGGATTTTATTATGGACTCAACAGGGTTTTCATTATGCATGTGGCCAAGCAGAGAGGTTTATGCAAGAGGAACATATTGCCATTGAACGTGTTTGCAATTTTACACATTGTTAAATATTTGAGATAGATACTTTCAAACTGTATGCAAACTGAAAAAAGCCAAGAGTAAGGAACGCCGTAATGTCAAGACAGATTGACAAGAATAAACAAAGGCAAAGGGACATCCTGAACCCTATTCATAATCTGTCAATTTGTACAAACGGCACTAGATTCTGCACCACTGAAGTTAATGACTATTGACTTGAGGCCACTTAAATACGATTCACTACTCTTGCTGCTTAGGAAGCCCTGAGGTCACTACAGAAGCTTCTCCAAACTAGCCATCCCTTACTCCTCCTCTTTGCTATCCTTAGGAACCCTACAAAAGTGGACAAAAGGTATTAGAAGGCAGGGTGAGGTGTGCGGGGGGGGGGGGAAAGAAGCACATCACAATGAATTGATTCTAGTTGATGGACTGAATGATAAAAGAGTTCTATTACATCAAAAGGGAACCAAACAGTAGGGACAAAGTCATCAAAGAGTCAGCAGTTAAAATGGGATATATTGCTAATGTCTCTCATAAAATAATTCTGTATCAGTCATAAGGCTTAATGGCCCTATCCAGCTGAAGTTAGACCAACATGGCCCAGCTAAGGTAGCTAACACTACACCGGAGTTCACCTTCTCCAACAGCAACATCCCTAGGGGCCAATGAACATGAAAGGCGAGTCAGTGGCTGACTCTCCCTTTCACTCTGATTGGCTCCAATCAGCAGGAAAAGACAAGGAAACATGTTAGAGAATCTTCTCAATAGCTAACACACTCCCCATTTATGCTGATTGGCTCGCATGATGCTGGAGACATAGGGACCCTGCTGAGACCCTGCTCCCAAAAAAGTAAGGGGTCTAAGACCTCCCTGAGACCCTAGATGACTACACCCCTGCCTAACCCCCTCAGCCTACCTCCTCACTGCTCTCATTGGCTCTGTAATCCCAAAGGTGGTGTCTCATTGGCTGAGCTCACTGCTACTCTCCCTATTAACACTTCCTCTTATCATATTTATTTATTTAATATATTCTTATACCACTTCATACTTAAGACAGTCTCTAAGTGGGTCTGATGTCTACATTCACCTGTTTGTTAAAACTACTTGCTCATCCACTATAGGGAGTTGCACTGGAACCCTGTTAGCTGTTCCTGTTTATTCTGCTCCCTGTACCATGGCTCTTTAGCTGTGGGAAAGAATACATCATGAATTACTTGATAGTAACAGCAATAAGGAGAGTGGAGTGTTGGGTGCTGACCACAAAGGTGGCTGTGCTCACTATTCCTTTCAACAATGCATGATGGAAGCTTTCTTGTATTTCAGAGTTAGTGGCTAACAACCCTCCCCCCCATTTCTGCACAGTGTATACTTATACTTGGTCCCCTTTGTAGAAGACACGATTACAACCAGTTGAATAATGGAAGGTTGTTAAGTCCAGTACACAGCAAATCTTAAATGGGGAGGGGGGAGACACTCTGTGGCTTTGGTTATTTGAGTCCTCTGCAAACCTTAGGGTGTTTGGGGTGGTAGAGGATGTTCAGGAGCATCCTTTTTTTTTAGGCATAGGTCAGCAACATGGTATCTGCAGGTACACATCTGCCCACAGAGGCCTTCCTTGTCAGTCAGTTTCTCTCTCTTTCCCAGCCCCCCAAGTTATCAGAAAGCACACACATGCTTTGCTTTTCCAAGACGTCTGGGTAAAAGAGGGATCCAGTATTATTAAAAAGGGATCCTCTTGATTTGCAGATTTTACATGGGGTACCTCAAAAACCTCCATCAAATTAAAGTTTACTGTGATAATCTGCACAGCAAAAATCACAGATCTACCAGCACCATGAAAACATTGATTTAACACATGGATCTTCATGGATATTCATGATTTTTACATAGTATGTGTTAACAAAACCAACAGATCACAGAACATGTCTGGGTACAAAGAGGTGGCCCATGGTTCTGAGCACTTAAAAAATCATGAAGATCCACAGGGGTCCATGCCTTGGAACCATGTTTTTGCACTATGACAGTGCTAGAAAGCACTGGACCTGTGATTTTTATGTTTCAATCAATGATGACAGAAGTGATCCGTGTTTTTATGGTGCCTTGGGGGAATGAACCCATATTGCATAAAGTATTATGCAGTTTCAGAGAATCCATTTTACTGACTGAAATCTCTGTGTGCATGTGTTCCTTCTCTCCCTCTCACCCCCCCCCTTCTCTGCTTCTCTCTTTTTCTCTCTGGCACTCATTTCTCTCCGCCCTGGCTCCTGTGGTACTCCACTTTCTCCCCTTGGCTGCTCTATTTCCCCATCACCACCCCACAGTCTTCCAGATTTATCCCCTTTTCCTCCAACTCTCTTGGTCACTCTGCTTTCTGTTCAGCTGCTCAGGTCTAAGGCTGAGCCAATCTGAGCTTTAAAAAGCACATAGAGCTGAAAGAGGAAGTAGGAAAGCCTTCCAACCTCCTTCAGCGTTATGAATTTTTCAAGGAGACAAAAAGTAACTACCTTTGCCACCTCGTGACAAAAGGGCAAGATGTATGTGTGTGTGTGTGGGAAAGGCTTTGTGGGTGCCAGGGGAAATCTTTAGTGGTGCCATTGTGCCCATGGGTGCCACATGGGTGTGTGACCTCAGAATTAGGCTGTTAAAACAAAATGGAATGTTCTCCTTCTTCAGAGGAAAGGGGTTATTCAAGGATACATAACAGCCGTGCCATTTTTGTCCTGTTAAAATTTTAAATCTGAATTAACTATTCCTGTTATCTAGTCAGAATCTTCACTGAACTCTCTAGGGAGGTTTTTGAATCTCTGTCTACCTGTGAATTTAGAAATATGAAAATCTAATTAAAAATTCATTTGTAGACATGTATGTACGTATATTGTGGATTATTCTAGTGTCTTTCTTACTACATCTAAATCCCTCTTGAGGATCTCACCATTCCTCAAAGCTTTTATTAATAAAAAAAAATATTGTGGTATTTCTCAAAAAGTCTCACCAACTGACTGGCTTTAACTTTGTCCAGATCATATGAGGTTAGGCTGCAATGTAAGATATCCTGCTCACAATAATTTTGTGTGGTTTTTCATTCACGTTGCTTGCAATGCATTTCCCTCGTATCACCCTTCTCATTGCCATGCTTTCATAGCTGCTGCACACATTATCCCCCCCCCTTTGCCAACTTCCAGACAATTATACTTGGCTTTCCCTCGCTCATCTATTATCCTCCCAGTTTGACCTTTTTTAAAGAAATAAAACCCTTTCAAACATTGTGCTCTTGCAGACTCATGTATTCCTGGAATAACCCAACTGGAATGGGAAACAAATGTCAGAGTCCAGTCACAGTAAAGCACATGGAGCGTGGAGAGAAGAAGGCAGCATCTGGATAGCTGAGAGCTTCTTTCTCTCCAGCTGAGGTCACAGAAGGAGAGAGAGGAAAGATCTGCAGCTACAATTGGGCAGGGTGGGGGCACCTTCCTACCCAGACAGGGACTTAAAAGGTGCCCCCACCCTTCCCGATTGTAGCCGCAGGTTTTTCCTCTCTCGCCTTCTGTGACCTCAGCTGGAGAGAAAGAAGCTGTCAGCTATCCAGATGCCACCTTCTTCAAGCTCCATGATTAGCATTTGGGGAGATCTGGAAATCCTCCTTTTCAGACACTGGCCTTCCAAGCCATTGTAGGCCCTTTTCTAGGTCACATGTGTCTCCCACCTGCCTTATCTTTCTTGCAAGATTGCCTGGGCTCACAATAGTTCAAGAAAGCACCCCTGTTTCACAAAGGGAGGGTTGTCCCCTACCCTGACTCCTGCCTTGTTGCTTGGTTGCAAGGATGGGCAGCCATTGTCCCAGAAACAGAGCTGCCATACTCCATTGCATCCTGATCGGTGGCAGTGAGGCGGTGGTCACTAGCATGGTATTACATTGCTTATTTTTCTTATGTACTGTATACCCACCTGTTCAATGAACTTCACAGGGTGGCTTTGAAAATTATGTGAAAGAAGCATATATTATTACACACACAGAAGAAACTGTAAAACGAAAAAGGCCAAAATTGCTTGGCAAAGGTATCAGTCAAACTGGGTTAAAATTGAGCAGATAAAATGCCTTGGAAAATAAAAGGATGTTTGCCTGACACTGAAATGGCATGAGTGTAGGTATCAGGTGTGCCTACCTGGGGAAGACACTTTGGAGGCTCACTTGATATTTGGATGTAGCAGCTGGGGTAGACCATCAAGCAGAGCAGAATAGTTTGACCATCTCCTCAGCCAGCCTTGCTCCACTTGTTACTGCATCCCTCCTCTTCTTTCCCCCTGTTGCCTACTTGGGCAAAGGTTGAGACCCGCCAGCTAACCACCACTGGCAGGAGAGAGCAGCCCCCTCCTCTTGGGGTTGAAGAGCTGGGCTCACCCAGACTCCAGCTGGAGGCTTTGCTGGACCTGTTTTCTTTTTCCCCACTTCCTTGGGAAATGCCTGGCAGGAAAGACCCTCCCGCTGGTATTGATTAATAGCCATGTTGGTCTAGTTTTGGGGCTGGGGGCTCAACAGCTGGGCTGACACAGGCCCCAGTGGAGGCTTCTTGGAACTAATATTGTTAAGTTAAAGCCTGCATTTTATGTTTTTGGGTTCTAAGGTGCAGATATGTGCCTGGGATGGGATCAGTCAGGGAGAGCATGGAGGGGCCCAGCTACAGTGGTCCAGGGTAAGGGGAGGTATGGTGTGAGTGGAGGGGCATGTCAGGTAAGGGGCATGTGACACAGACAGTTGGTGGTTGTGCTGTGCGTCACAAACCCCTCTAGCCAAAGGAATTGTGGTTGTTCTATTAGTCAGCCCTCAGGCCTATGGATACTACTATTAAATATTGTCAGTTTCAAATACTATCTCCCTCATTCATAATTTGATTGTAGATGAAAAGGCTGACCTGGTATGTATTACTGAGAACTGGGTTAGTAAGCAGGGTAGGATTGACCTTACCCAGCTGTGCCCAGCTAGGTACTTGGTGCAGCATCAGGGCAGGGTTGAGGGCTGGGGAGGGGGAGTTGCTGTAGTCTACAGGAATTCCCCTTCTCTCTCCAGGCTTCCTGTCCACTTGAGTAAGGATCTAGAGCAGCCTTTCTCAACCAGTGTGCCTCCAGATGTTGTTGGACCACAATTCCCATCTTTCCTGACCATTGGCAATGCTAGCTGAGGCTGATGGGAGTTGTGGTCCAACAACATCTGGAGGCACACTGGTTGGGAAAGGCTGATCTAGAGGGTCTGTACCTGGTGTTGGGCAATAGGGAGGCATGCCTGGCACCATCACTGTTTTTAGGTACCAGGTAAAAACATTTTTATTCACCCAGGTCTTTGGAGCTCAATTTTCTGCATATTTTTAGTCAGGTGGGGACAAGTTGGATTTTGATTTTATGCATTTTGTGAGTGTTTTAGGTTGTTTTTATACCTGTTTTAATGTTTGCAAGTCACTTTGAGTTCATTTTTGAAAAAAGCAACTAGTAAATATAATAAATAAGAGTTAGGATGCCACCACCAAAAAGGAGTATTTCCTAGTAGGCACCTGCAAAAATTTCCCTGGGAAGAGGGATTGATTGTTAAACCACTCTAGGAATTGTAACTCTGTGAGTAGATTCAGGGTCTCCTAACAATTCTCAGGACCATTAACAAACCACCGTTCCCAGGATTCTTTGGGGGAATCCATGACTGGAGTGGGATAATACTGCTTTAAATGTGTAGTGCAGATGGGGTCACAATGGGGATAGGGATGAAGCAGCTACAATATCTGCTAAAGGAATTGCCCAGCCTCCTTTTTGGTCTTAGCTTGAGACATGTCACACAAGAGGGGCTTCAGACTATTGTTCCTCATCGATGATATAGTTGAGGTGCTTGAGTAACTTGAACCATATTGGCACTTCTGAAGGATAACATTCATTCTAGCCTCCCAAACAGTGGCCACGTCTGATGTGAGTTAAATACTCTTCTTTATAAGTAAATGGCAATCTTGGTCAAACGATGTTTTGATCACAGGCATGGGGAACCAAGATGCCTAAGGGGGAGCCCTCGGAAGAGCCCTCCCCTGGAAGAGTCACGCTGGGCAAGAATTACAATGGTCCCAAACAACTTTGAAAAAGAAAAGGCCAGAATTCAACTGTTCAAGAATTTAGACTTGCATTCTTGTTGTGATCCTGGTGTCAAAACCAGGAGTGGTCACGGCTGCAGATCCTGTCTCTTCTTCCCTTGCTGCATCTCTGTTCCTCTGCCTTGGGGACCATCTGGGACTAGGGACATCCCTGCACAACTTGTGCTTAAATCCTTCCATTGAAATAAATTAGCCTTAAAAGTTTGTAGCTTGTTCCTGAAGTTGTTCAACTAACCCTAAACTGCTGTTAACCCCAGGTCATCCCTTCCCTAGCTTGTGACTTTGGCTACAGCCATCTGCATATAACTGTGATGGGCTGCAGGGACTCGCCAGTCCTTTGCCAGCACCTTGCCCTTTATGTAGGCCCCAATCCACACCACCAAGCACCAACCAGACAATGGCTCCTGAGGAAACCACATTTCGACATTGCCTGGAGGCTTCACTAGTGCTAGAAGATGCAGGGCAGGACACTCTCATGCATCTCATTCAGAATGAAGGGGGAGGAGCTAGAGGATATAAAAGGACTCAGAAAGGGGGTAGAGGGGCAGTAGAAGTCCAGAGAACAGGCTGGAATAGCTAGGCCTCTAAGCAAGGGTCCTCCACCAAAGGAAGGGTGGCTTGGCCTTGACTACCCTGCCAGAGGCCATCTTCAGACTCCTCCCTTAAGCCCCATTGGGTGGGGCCAAAGAGAGATTAGCTGCATTCCAGGTTTTCCCAGCCTCCTTCTTCCTCAGGAAGTCATAGGAGTCCTGGATGTAAGCCTGCAAAGGCCAGTAGCACAGAAGCCAGGCACCGCAGCGAAGAAGCTCCACCAAGCAGTTGAAGGCAAAAGAGCACTGTTTAAGTTTTTTTCTCAGGTCCATTCCTGGTCTGTGTCTGTTTCTGCCTCAGTTTTCAATTACAAGCCCATAAATGAGTAAGACAGGATAGCAAACACTGACAGAGACAATACAACAGTACTCATACACTCTCTGCCAAAGGCCTACTAGTGCTTATAATGGTAGCCCAATCCCCTTAGGGAGCGGCCCTGATATCATCTTTTGACATGCACAGTGAAGACCGATTTCACGGTGAGACCAAATGTCTCTTCTCCTGTGCATGTAAAAGATAATATCAGGTGGGACATACCAAAGCTGACCCATGTAGCGTGGGAAAATCGCTGGGCTGCAGCTACTATTGGTCTGAGAGGACATGCTGTAGCACTCTTCTCCCAAAGGCTGCCTCAGCCGACTCATAGGCATCTATTTTGTAATGCTCAATGAAGTTATTGGGCGTGGCCCATGTGGCTGCCCTACAAATCTCTATTAGAGGGGCTTTGTGAGAAAAGGCCGCTGATGTGGCCGCTGCTCTAGTGGAGTGAGCCACTATCCCGTTGGCTGGGCTAGTCTTAGAGAGGCATATGCCAAAGAAATGCATGCCTTGATCCACCTGGCTAGTGTAAAAGTGGACACCCTATTCCCTAGAGATGCTGGGTGAAAGGAGACAAACAAATTATCTGTTTTCCGAATTGCCTTTGTCTTGGAAATATAAACTTTAAGGGCTCTCCTCACATCCAGAGAGAGCCAGGCCTTCTCTGAAGGATGGACAGGATTAGGACAGAAGGATGGCAATACTAGCTCCTGTTGGCAATGGAAGGCAGACAGTATTTTGGGACGAAAGGAAGGGACTGTGTGTAGGACTACTCTATCTTTATGAAACACACAAAAATTTTTATGGACGGATAGGGCATTCAGCTCAGACACTCTAAGGGCCGAAGTAATGGCCACAAGAAACAAGACCTTAAAGGAAAGCAGATGGAGAGAAACTTGACTCAAAGGTTCAAATGGAGGTCTTTGAAGGGCTATTAACACTATGTGCAGATCCCATATCGGGTAGTGATGAACAGTAGGTGGTGCTGTTGTCGTTGCTCCCCTGAGGAAATGTTTGATGAAAGGATGAGATCCGAGCAGATTGTCTGGAGATCTGGAGAGAATCGACGATAAGGCTGAAACCTGGCACCTCGGTGTCAGGTCTGAGACCCAATGATAAGCCATCTTGCAGGAAAGATAAAATCTCGTTGACCCCCGCTTTCTGAGGAAGAACTCCTTTCCTCCGTGACCAGGATGAGAAGGCCTTCCATGTGCCTTCATATATTCTGAGTGTGGATGGACATCTAGAAGCCATCATGGTTTCCAGTACTTGTGGGGAGATGCCTTTCTTTAAGAGTCGCTTCTGTTCAAATTCCATACAAGAAGTGCCAACCACTCCGGGTCTGGATGAAGAAGCTGCCCTTGAGAGAGCAGGTCTTACCTTACTGGAATTTTCCATGGGGGTTCCACCGACAGTTCGAGGAGATCCGGAAACCAAGGTCTCCTTGGCCAGCAGGGAGCAACTAGTAGAACTGCTGTCCTCTCAGCACGAAGATTTTTGATCACCCTGGGAATAATTGGAAGTGGAAGGAAGGCATACAGTGTGCCTGGAGGCCACTGGGATGTTAAGGCATCTATCCCCTCTGCATCTGGCATTGTATACCTGGAGAAGAATCTCTTTACCTGTCGATTGCGGCTGGTGGCAAACAGGTCCACTTGAATTTGGCCAAAATGTGCCACTATCTGATGAAAGACGTTTGGGTGAAACATCCACTCTCCCTGATTCAGTTTCTCTCGACTGAGCCAGTCTGCTTGGCTGTTGTCCTCCCCCTTGAGATATTCTGCCGCTATAGAGTCCACATTCCTCTCTGCCCACTGGAAGAGGAGAAAAGCTTCCTTTTGGAGAAGGTGGGAGCGTGTGCCCCCTTGACGGTTTAAATAAGATTTGGCCGACATGTTGTCTGTTCTGATGAGCACTGCTCCTAACCGTCTGTTCTCCACAAAGTGTCTGAGGGCTAGATGGATTGCTCGAAGCTTGAGAAGATTGATCGGCAGTATGGATTCCTGTACTTATTGTTGAGACTAACCTGGGGGTGGTGGAAGCTGGCGGTGAAGCAACAGACCTGAAATAAAGCCATACATGCAGCAGACCTGGCCTGAGTCAGGCCCAGGGAAGATGCGGAACTCCTCTCTTCCTTCCCAGGGTGAAGCACAATAACCTTACAATAATGTCCATCCGTATCTGCAACTGAATCTGCTTTCACAGCATGCATCTGATGACGTGATCTCTAGTAGCCCACAAAGCTTTAAGCCATGATAAAAATTTGATAGTCATTAAGGTGCTACAAGACTCTTTGTTGTCTTTACAGAAACTCAAACGACCCCTCAAATTTGCATACCTGTCTATGAATAGAAATAAAAGGATCTTCAGATGTTCCTAAATCTTCTGCCAATTTAAGTGGTTTTTATTGTGACATTTGCCTTTTCTATGCACATCAAAATTCTGTTCCACTGCTGGTATGTGTGTGTGTGTGACTCACACAATACATAATGGGTTCTTGTGGAAAAGAAGAATGATGTAGATTCTGTCAACAGGACACTAAAGAGTTCTTTAAGCTTATGAAAACAATATATGCAAAAAACCCTGTAGCACTACTCCAGTAACAACGAATACAGCTCGTGACATTAGTTGATCAGTTTCATTTATTATTTATTGTTATTTATTATTTATTAAATTTATTAGTTGCCCATCTGGCTGGTTGTCCAGCCACTCTGGGCGACGTACAAGATAAAACAATACATTAAAACATTAAAATTTAAAACCATAACAGTAAAAAACCTAACCCACCCCAAAAGCCTGCCTGAAGAGCCAGGTCTTCAAGGCCCGGCGGAAGCTTATCATAGAAGGGGCATGGTGGAGATCATTTGGGAGAGAGTTCCACAGGGTGGGGGCCACTATTGAAAAAACCCTCTCTCTAGTCCTCACCAGTCTAGCTGTTTTAACCGGTGGGATCGAGAGAAGGTCTTCTGAGGCTGATCTTGTTGAGCGGCATCCCTGACGATGCTGGAGGCGCTCCTTCAGATAGACTGGGCTAAAACCGTATAGGGTTTTAAAGGTCAAAACCAACACCTTGAATTGGGCCTGGTAAACAACCGGTAGCCAGTGCAACTCCTTCAGCACTGGAGTGATGTGATCTTGCTGGCGGCTGCCTTTAATCAGACGAGCCGCCGCATTCTGTACCAGTTGCAGCTTCCGGACCGTTTTCAAGGGTAACCCCACGTAGAGCGCATTACAGTAGTCTAGGCGAGAGGTAACCAGGGCATGTACTACCGGTGGGAGCAGATGGTTGGGAAGGTAGGGGCGCAGCCTCCATATCACATGGAGTTGATACAGCACCGCCCGGCTCACAGCAAGACTTGAGCCTCCATGGTCAGCTGGGAGTCAAGAATGACCCCCAGGCTGCGGACCTGGTCTTTCAGGGGCAATCGTACCCCATTGAGCACCATTTAAACAGTAACTGAACTGTAGTTGTATTTTCAACAACTTCGGGGGGAATTAAATACTAGTTAAAACTTTCAAATAATGAGCCAAACACCTTGCAGAGTACAAATAAGATTTCAAGGGACTGGCACTCCTCCCTTCTAGTTAGGGAAAGGGCTGTCACTCAGTTGTAGAGATCATCTGCTTCGCCAATAGAAGGTCCAGGTTCAATCTTTGGCAGCTCCAGGTAAGGCTAGGAATGTCCCGTCTCAAACCCTGGGCAATACTGAGCTAGATGGACCAACAGAGTAAGGTAGCTTTCCATGTCCTTATGTTGTTCTTAGTGTCTCACTAAGCTGACAACTTGTTGTCACATGTCAGTGCAGCCATGAACCCAGGAGGCTGACAGCTGAAACTCTGTGTCCTTGGGTAGCTGATACAAGGACTTATTTATTCTCCCACTTTGCTGAAAACCAAGAAACATTTCGCTGAAGCTGCTAAAAAATCTGCAGCAGCACAGAGTCTTAGGTTTATGAAGCAATGGCAAGCATATACCTACACTAGTAGGGCAGGGTGTTCATATGAACCCTACAGCTCCAGGGAGCCTGACCACAACAGCTAATAAGCAGAAAAAGACATGAGGCCGCTACCTTGTGAAAGCTAAGCTAGTTTGGGCCTGACCAATGCCTGGATGGGTGACCACCTGAGAACAATATACATACCATCTTGGGTTCCATCATGGAAGATAGTCACAATATAAATTAAAAAATAAAGGGTTGTATTCAATGCCATGCCAAAGCTAAGATTCTGTCACCACAAGGATTTTTTCATGCACAATTTCTCCCTCTCCTTCCCCAGGGGTCCCCCTAAATCTGTTTTAGGGGTTCCCCTAATCCTCTGGAACAGATCTGAGGATGGTACAGAATGTGTACGGGCCACAGGGGAGAGAGGAATCCATTTACCCTAGTACTAATCCTTGCACTAATGCAAAAAGTTGGTTGGATACCGCCCAAATAAACAATGAGGCCTGTTTTGGGAGTGTGCTACATACATATGGTGAGTTATGTGCTGTTGTTTAGCTGAAGTCTTGTATGTTGTCCTATAGCTATACTGTAGTGCCACTCCATTGAGCAAGCTGTGGTAGATAAACCTTTAAAAATAGCATGGAAATATAAAAGCTTGTGTGTGCTTCTTATAGTACTTTGATGCATCTTTTGAAAACCTTCAGCAGCCCAACTGTATGCATGTGCCAACAAAACTAAAATTCTACAACTGGTATACATTATGCAGATGTACTATTTTGTAAACATTTTGCATAACCTACTCCCCTTCTGCTAGTGGAATTGCTTGCTAATATATTTTTTAATAATGTTTTTAACCCTTTCTATAAAGATGTTTTTAAGCTTTTTTTTAATGTATTTGTTAGGTCAACCTAAACCCACGCAAGTCGTCCTGTCAACCCCAACTCGCTTATTACACCCGGGAAGAGTGCGGAGTTGAGTGCAAATGACCCACTATCAGAGATCAAGTAACACGAGACAAAAACCTTTGCAAAGGGGACCCAATACTTACAAGCCGAAGCAGGTCAGCATGGGAACCTCGTTTATTGGTGTCCAAGGGTTTATATAGGTTACCCGAAGTTTACAATATCGGGATCACGTCACACGTAAAACAAAAGATGGGGAAGGACAGGACAAGTGGAACATCAGACTATCTCTTAGACTCTATGTCTGCATACTTCGCATGTCCTTGAGATAAGCACTATGCAGAACAGACAAAGGCAACTATTCAGGGGAGGCCCAGCTGCAACCGGGCGCCCCCTAAACTGGAGACAGACATGATATTACTTTGCTTACATATCAAAGGGTTTTACAAGTCAAGGTTTGTGGGGCAGCGGAACAGCTCTTGACATTTCTATGCAAGGCACATTTGCAACAATAAGTAAGGTCATAAGCATAGATGTGATACAAGAAATGCATAGTAGGGAAGTTTCCAGCTTAAACTGTAGGTAAGGGTCAGGTCACCAGGAAATAAACCAACAGTTTATATCAAAAGTCAAATAAAGGCCACTTTGGTTCTATTTCCCAAAAGCCCAAGCTGGTTTAGGTAGGACAAGTGAACTATAGTTTTACAAGCACTGGGGATTTCAATTTAACCCCAACAGTCCCCCCTTTCAGCCCTGAGAGACTAACTAGTCTCTCAGGTAGCTGTATTACCTTGCTTGGGTTGCCAAATCGGTCTCAAAGCCATTTCCATGTAAGTCGGTTGTGGTTTTCGGGAAAAGGACAGAGTGAGCTTGCTTAAACAGACTGAGGCCAATTGCATTAAATTTGGAATACATTGCAAACAACAGCAAACCGAAATCAATAAGGCAAGTACCATAACAATGTAAAATAAAATTTTGTGCCAGTCTGGCCATGCAGAAAACCAATCAGAAAACCCAGAGAACAAAGAGAAATTCCCAATGTGCTCTACCTCATGATAAATGTTACCGATATCATTAATGTGTTTGATAACGTCAGCTTTACTGTCTGTAATATGGGTACAACATTCGCTCCCGATTAACGAACAGATCCCCCCGTGAGAGCTCAATAAAAAATCCAAGGCGAGCCGGTTTTGCAAAACTACAGTTCTAATTTGTCCCTGTTCATTTGTAAGGTCCAAAAAGGAAATAGCCGAATCATTCATAAAACGTTCAAAGGCTTGAGAAAGTTCTACGAGTTCCTGGTATGTTTTGGCTGCTCCATACATTGGGAAAAAACCTCTTAATACTGCCTCCCCTGCGCTTCTCCTGTTACGACGGCGCAGAGTTGGCAGGGTGGGGGAAACCCGAAGCCCCGGCACCACCCTTCCCAAGGTGCAGGTCCAAGAGCCTGATACTGGTAGTTTCCTTACCGCTGAGTGTCCACAAAGCCACCAGAGTCCAGCTGGGGTTTGGTGATCCACTAAGTCCGCAAGGAAAGGCACCAGATGATGGTCTGTAAAAGTCAGCCGCAGCAGATGCTGCCAGATGGATAACCAAGTTAAGCCCTCTGCTCTGTGTGTCCCATTTAGGAATGTCCAATTACCCAGGTTTGTAGAGAAAATCAAGCCGTCACACATCATCCCTCCTGTCGGCTGGCTTCCGCTGCCTACACAGACTGATCTGGCGATGGGCCCGCTTAGAACCAACCCCCCTTCTAGTTCCTGTGAGCTGGAATGTGAAGCAAAGGAAAGATATTCTTTTAACGGCAAAGGGGCCCCAGTCAAGGGGACTCCAGCCTGTCCGTGTGGTGGTGTGTGTGCACAGACATAACAAGTGCCCTTCTTAGGAGTTGTCTCTTCCATTAAGGCAACAAACGTGTTTCCGTCCCACCCATCGCCTATTTTAGTGTTTCTTTGTTTAAACCCACCTAATGTCTTTATCTTATGTGTAGCCTGTGTTACCTGTTTCTGTAAGGGTTTCTGAGCACTTAGTTTGTCATTCAGCCACGCATAACAAGATGGTATACCAATACCCACACAAAACTTCTGTTTTTCCGTTGTCCGGAGCTGAAAAGTAATTCTGTTATCTTGTGTCTGAAAAGTGAGCATGTTATACTCTGCTCTTATGGACTTTACATCTATGTTAGGGGGGCAACCATAGTTAGGCATAGGGCGATATTGTCTGCACCGAAGCGCGAGTCTGATGGGCCATTCAATTTCCACACGGATACAATGTACTATCCATCTGCCTGTATAGTTATGTTGCAATATAACGGCCGCTTTATGACATAAACGTCCCGCAATGTCAGCCTTCACCATCCCTTCCTTTATCTGATCCACATCGTACAGGAAGGGATCCGGACAGTCCTGTGTTTTCGGAATTGTTCGTCCAAAATCTTTCAGATAATAATAGTCATTGTCACTGCATATTTTCACATTTGGGGGGCAACATAGGGGCCAGGCATGGTGAATCAAAACACCCGCAACCCACAAATAGGCAGGCACCCTCCATTTCTGTCGGAGCATTTCTGCGTTGATGTTTACTCGATGTCTGCATCCTGGAAAGGGAGTTGGGCCGCCTGCCACTGGCCTGTTTCTTCGTTCCTCTGCAAACGTACTTTGGGGACCTGGGGAGGTGGAGGTGCCGCTACCACAGCAGGCTTTACGTGGGAATGATGTATCCACGACTTCCGTCCCTCCAGGAAGATGGCTGCTTGTGTAGTTAAAAGGACTTGATGCGGTCCCGTGTACCTTGGCTGCAAAGAATCGCCCCTTACGAATTTCTTTGCCCGCACAAAGTCCCAGGGCAGTATGGATGCACCTGGTCCTCAAGGGGCACCGTCTTGGTGGATCCGGCAGCTTTCCACAATTCACAGAGTCTGTTCTGCAGAGAAAGATACTGGGATACAGTTATGTGATCCCCCCCCAATAGTGAAACATCCACATTTGGCAAGGTCCCCCCTTTTGTCGGAGGCCTGCCATACATTAATTCATACGGTGAGAGCCCTAAGGCTCGGGTAGGGCGGGTACACAAATGGAAAAGAGCGAGAGGGAGTACCTGAGGCCACCTTAAACCTGTTTCCTGAGTATACTTAGCCAATGCAGTCTTAATTTCCCGGTTCTGTCTCTCCGTCGCCCCGGATGATTGTGGATGATAAACAGTGTGAAATAGGTGTTTGATTCCCAGACCTTCTTCAACTTTTGTCAAAATCTGTCCTGTGAAATGTGTTCCTCGGTCCGAGTCTATTACCTCTGGAACCCCGAACCGTGGTATTATCTCTTTCAGTAATAATTTGGCCACCGTTGTGGCGGTGGCATTTGTAGTTGGGAATGCCTCTATCCATGCTGTTAAAGGACATACCATGACCAAAAGGTGTTTCTTTCCTTCTGCTTTAGGGAGATCAACAAAGTCAATTTGAATATGTAAGAATGGTGCAGCCGGTACGGGTCTACCCCCTTGCAGGGCCCTATTTGATAAAGCGGGGCCGTTTGCTTGGCAAATGTGACATGCTTTCACTATTGCACCACATACTGGTTGAATTCCGGGAGCATACCAGAAGCGCATGATCGAATCCACTAGCGAATGTTTGCCATAGTGACCCCCATGGTCGTGGAACCATTTCGCTGCCGTGTGGTACAAAGCTCTGGGAAGGCATGCTCGACCGTCAGGCATAGTCCATAACTGCTGCTTCAGGATCGCTCCTAGCTCGGTCCATTGCTTCAATTCCTGCGGGGGTATTGAAACAGATACAGGCGGGACAAAAGCAGTGGTTGCCAGCGCCAAAGTTGGCATACTTATAGGAAGCAATGCCGCTTGGCGCGCAGTTTGGTCTGCCAGGGCATTTCCTAGTGTCACAGGATCCTGCTCCTTGGTGTGTGCTTTGCAATGCACACTGCTAGCTGTAAAGGTTCAAGAATAGTTTGTAACAACTTTTGCACAAGTTCCAGATGTTGGATTGGTTTGCCCCCCGCAGTTGTAAACCCCCTGTACTTCCACAAATGAATATGACAATGTATGACCCCGAAAGCATACCTGCTATCTATAAAGATGGTCACCTTTTTACCTGCCGACAACTGGCATGCTCTGGCTAGAGCGTAAATCTCTGCCGCTTGAGCTCCCCATCGTCCCGGGAGCGCTGCTGCCTCTATTACTTCCCATTGCGTTGTTATTGCAAACCCCGTGTATCTTACCCCATCCTGGTAATAAGAACTGCCGTCCGTGAAAAGAATGACATCCGATTCCGGTAGCGGTTCATCAGACAGGTCCAGTCTGATCTGCAAGGTGGATTGCAAAACTTGTACGCAGTCATGGTCCGGGAAAGGCGGAGGTAACTCAGGCAGGAGGGTGGCTGGGTTTAACGGTCCGCAACGTTCAAACCGCACATTAGGATCCTCTAACAGCTCTGCTTCCAGCTGTTGCTGTCTCCGCGCTGAAAACACTTGCGTGGTGCCTTTTCGCAATAAAGCTGAGAGTGCATGCGAAGTCCAGACAGTGGTGGAATGACCGAGGGTCAATCCTTTTACCTTGGTCAAAAGTAAAGCCGCCGCTGTCAGCGTGCGTGTGCATGTGGGGGTCCCGCGAGCCACATTGTCAATTTGCTGTGCATAAAACGCCACTGGGAAGTGACTGGGACCATACAGTTGTGTCAGAACTCCGCTAGCTACCCCCGATCTTTCATGGACAAATAAATGAAAGGGTTTACCGTAATTCGGCGGTTTCAGAGACATAGACGTGGCTACACTCTGTTTTAGTAATTCAAACGCCTTTTCATTGTCCCGGCTCCATTGTATCAAATCAGGAGCTTTACTTGCAGTTAGCACGTGTAGCGGTTTGCTCAACTCTCCACAGGATGGCAGCCACGGTCTACAAAACCCAATCAGTCCCAGAAACCCTCTTAATTGTCTCTTTGTCTTTGGGAGCGGACAATTTTGTATGGTGGAAACACGCCCGGGATCCATTTGTCGCCCTTCTGGCGTTAGAATGAACCCCAAGTATTTAACTTTCTCTGATAGCTACTGAATTTTCTTCGGGTCGATTTTATGACCCCTTGAATGCAAGTATAGCAAAAAAGCCTTACCGTCTTCTCGCAGCGCCCCCTGGTGTCCGTTCGCAATCAAGATGTCATCAACGTATAAAACAAGAACTGAACCCCCTTTTGGGTTGAACCCCTCGAGATCGTCCCGTAGACACTGGCTAAACACCCTGGGACTATCGCAATATCCCTGAGGAATTCGGGTCCAAACGAAAGAGCGCTGGTCCCATTCGAACCCGAACAAATGCTGCGAATCTGGGTGGAGAGGGATGCTGAAAAAGGCATTTTTTAGGTCAATGACGGTAAACCACTTCGCGTCCCATGGAATCTGACTGATGATTGTCACCGGATCTGGAACAACAGTGTGTAAAGGGATCACATACCTGTTTACCGCCCTCAGGTCCTGACAAAATCTCCACCGGACCGGAACTCCGGCTTTCTTTGGGGGTTTCTTTATAGGTAGAATAGGTGTGTTGCAGGGGGTTCGCTGCGGCTGGATGACTCCTTTTGCAATAAAACCTTCGATTATGGGGCGTATGCCTTCCCTTGCTTCTAATGACAGAGGATACTGGGCAACATTGGGTGGCGGAAGGAATGGCTTTACCTGTATTCTGACGGGGCTTACTGATCGCAGTAGTCCCACATCCGTATCCTCTGTACCCCACAAGTCAGGTGGCAAGTCGGTGAGATCTTCTGGTAAGCTGTAACCTAGATGTTTGTGTTTAACTGTGGTCCCCACAGGCACCCCCAATACACTCATCAACAATCCCACCCCGTCAGGGGTGCAGGTTAAGGTAGCCTCCAGTTTACATAACATATCGCGGCCCATTAGAGAAATAGGGCATGAAGCGGAATAAAGAAAAACATGGTTAAACATTTTGTCATTGTATTTTACTTGCAACGGTAACGTTATGCACATAGGTGTGGGGTTTCCGTCTACCCCCATTGTCATTTTCACTTCTTTACTTAACCAACTACTGGATGCAACATTTATCAGGGAGTATGTGGCTCCAGTGTCCACCAGGAAAGTCACCGCCTGCCCCTGCACATTTAAGGACAGTCTGGGTTCTTGGATTGGGAGAGAGAGAGAGAGAAAGAAACCTGCCAAAGACATAAGGTTCATTAACCCCACTCCCAGCCCCTCCCTATCCACATTTAGTCATTGCTGGTTCGCTTGACGACCGCCGTACTGGTCCCATGAAGCCGGTGTCTGTTGAACGGCAGGTGGAGGTGGGGACAGAAAGTCTGCATTCGTGCCTGTAAAATCTGGGTAAGAAGGGTTGTTAGGGGCGTACTGCGCGTTCCCTGCCCTCCACGGACAGTCTTTCTTGAAATGAGTGTACTCTCCACATTGAAAGCAAGCCCTATCTCCGTGCCATGATTGCGTCATCTGTCCCCTTCCTCTCTGGTCTCCGGCTCTTGGCCCCCTCGGAAAACCTCTTCCCCTGCCTCGAAATCCTCTATTTGGTGGCTGGCCTCTTATAGCAAGAGCCAGCATTTCAAAATCCTCCTTCTTCTCCTTTTTTCTACTTTTCTCCTTATCCTAGTCCCACACAAAATCTGCTACTTCCAAAATTACAGTCACAGCCTCCCCCCCCCCATCCGGGTCTGAAATTTAGAAAGTAATCCCTCACCGCTGGCTGCGCTTGATGAACAAAATTGGCAATGAGGGTCGGATGATCCAGCACATTTTCTGGGTTCAAATTGGTATAGCTGCGTGCTCCCTCTAACAAGCGCAACCAGAATTTTCTGGGAGGTTCACTGGCTTCCTGTTTTATTGCCATGAATTTAGCTTGGTTGGGGGGTTTCTGTGACATTCGTTCCAAATGTGTCAAAATCCTATCCCTATCGGTCTGTAGCTGCAGCCGTTTGTGCTCGGTCCGACCAAGCTCTATTTCCTGCTGCCTCCGCAGCCCATGCGGTCTCCATTGTCCACAGTCTGCTACGTTCTTCACCTGTCAGTACCCTTCTCAGTAGATGTTCCACATCCGAGTATGTTGGATTGTGGCTCTCAAACAACCTGCCCAACAGTTCCCTGATTCTCCTCGGCTGCTCCCCAAAAGTGCCAGCCATTCTACTCCACTCTTTCAAGTCCCATTCTAACCAACTCTTTAATTCAACCACCTCAGTATGCTGGATACCCCCTTGGCCATCCACATACGGCTGATCATGTACAAGCAAAGGCATCTCCAATGCTTCTGCCTCTTTTCTGTTCTTTTCCTTTTTTCGCTGGCGCGTGCCCATACCCCCTGAGACCCCCTTCTCTTTCCCCTTTTCATCTGTTTCATCATCTGACACAAATGAAAGGGCCCCTTCCTCCGGATTGGGATTCCCACCCCCGGGAGATGGGAGCGGATCCGGAGCAGAGGGTATTATGGAACGGTTCAAGACCGTTCTCTTGCTTGATGTATTGTCATTAAAATAATGAGGAGGGGGTTCCTCAATGGACAAAGTTCTCACTGCCATCAAAGTAAGACTATCCCATTTTTGTGACCCTATTTTCCATAGGAGCCAAAATTCCAATTGATCCGGGTGGGTATCCCCAATCCGTCTCCGCACTCCCAGTAGCGGAGCGGTTTCAAAGGACCCACCCCTCGGCCACCGTTCACCCGGTACCGACACTGCAGTCATCCGTGGCCACTCCTCCTCACAGAGCTCTATCATCTTTTTCTTTTTCAGACCTCTCCTTCTCACAGGCAATTCCTCCTCTTGCCACAGCATACACATGATTCCCAAAGGGCTGTCCTTTACCGGCACACTCCCTTTATTTCCCATGATGTCTGATAACGGGTTTTTCCTCAACTGTGCTTTATCCCCAAAGTGTCAAAGCCGCCCGCTTTTATTGATAACCGAGAAAATTCTCTCGTGGCGCCTGTTATCAAATTAAGGGGTGCAATGGCAAAAAGGGGGTCTGCACAAGGGATCCCGGATGAGCCCCCAATTGTTAGGTCCAAACCCAACACGCAAGTCATCCTGTCAACCCCAACTCACTTATTACACCCGGGAAGAGTGCGGAGTTGAGTGCAAATGAACCCACTATCAGAGATCAAGTAACACGAGACAAAAACCTTTGCAAAGGGGACCCAATACTTACAAGCCGAAGCAGGTCAGCATGGGAACCTTGTTTATTGGTGTCCAAGGGTTTATATAGGTTTACCCCGAAGTTTACAATATCGGGCTCACGTCATAAAATACAAAAGAAGCAATTGCTAACTGTTATAGCTTAGGGGCATATGTGAGGAGGTAAAGGGGTACAGGGGGAAGGACAAAAGTGGAAACATCAAGACTATCTCTTAGACTCTATGTCTGCATACTTCGCATGTCCTTGAGATAAGCACTATGCAGAACAGACAAAGGCAACTATTCAGGGGAGGCCCAGCTGCAACCGGGCGCCCCCTAAACTGGAGACAGACATGATATTATTTTGCTTACATATCAAAGGGTTTTACAAGTCAAGGTTTGTGGGGCAGCGGAACAGCTCTTGACATTTCTATGCAAGGCACATTTGCAACAATAAGTAAGGTCATAAGCATAGATGTGATACAAGAAATGCATAGTAGGGAAGTTTCCAGCTTAAACCGGCTTTTATTATGCTAGCCACTGGAATGTAGGTAAGGGTCAGGTCACCAGGAAATAAACCGACAGTTTATATCAAAAGTCAAATAAAGGCCACTTTGGTTCTATTTCCCGAAAGCCCAAGCTGGTTTAGGTAGGACAAGTGAACTATAGTTTTACAAGCACTGGGGATTTCAATTTAACCCCAACATATTTTAAGGTCTGTTTTTACGATGTTTTAAAGTGTTTTTAGCGCTTCTGTTTGCCACCCTGGGCTCCTGCTGGGAGGAAGGGTGGATTTTCCGGTTCCGGTTGATGGCGTCGGGTGAGCTTTTTTGCTCCCGTCTTTGACTTCTGTAAATTTACTTTCTAATTACTCTTATCTTTCTGTTCAAAGACGAGAGTTATATGATAAACAAACGCCCTACCATCCCTTTTAGTCTAGTAATTCAACCGGCTGAAGAAACTTGCAGTGACTATTCAGTCTGCGCTTTCTAATTACTCTTATCTTTCTGTTCAAAGACGAGAGTTATATGATAAACAAACGCCCTACCATCCCTTTTAGTCTAGTAATTCAACCGGCTGAAGAAACTTGCAGTGACTATTCAGTCTGCGGCCTTGAAACCCTGTAAACTACCAGATAGCCAGATGGCTCAAGTTACATTTTAATTTATTTTTTGCTCTACTGAGTTTTAGAATTATAACTTAGATAATGGTCCAAACAAGGAAGGGGAGAAAAGCTTTAGGACTTGCTTCTCCTCTAGAAAGATTGCCAGAAAAAGAAAAGAAAAAGAGGAGACGGGGAAAGGCCTCGGAGGAAACTTCCCCACTATCAAGGCAGGCTGAAAACCCACCTAAGGAGCTAAGGGGACAACAAAAAATCACAAACTTTTTTTCAACAATATCACAACATCGCACTGAAAGGGATAGTAGGCATGTATCCACTCCTTTGGATTGGTCCCTTCCCCTTAAAGCCCTCTCCCATAGCACTTGGAGGAATCCCACTGCAGCGAATTTGGCTGATGAAATAGTGCTGGCTGAAAACCAAAACCTAATCAACGTCTCATCTCCAAAAGGGATTAGCTGCATGGCAGCGCCTACAGGCATTTGTGAACAATCCACTGATAAATCCTTGCAAGAGGCTATGGACATGTTACATGAATCTCCTCTAGAGCAGAATGCCTGTATATTCCAACTTATGGCAGAGGGCTCTTTCTCCAGCAGGTCCTTGGATCAGGTCGGGAGGAAGGGTGGGATATAAATAAAATAATAAATAAATAAAATAAATAGTCATGGGGAGGAACAGGGAACTTTTCAAAACACTTCCAGCCTCAGAGATTTTACCTGGCATTGCTCATAGGCTTTCAAGCCTATATTTGTAGCCAAAAGGCCTAGAAACTTGCTTTTAAAAAGGTAGTAAAGCAAAGATTTTTAGGATGCTGACTTCTGTGCCCATTATCAAATAACGAATTTTTTCTGCATGTGTGTAATTATTAAATATTAAATAACACCAGTTTATGCAGATCTGCACTGCAGGGCAGTTACACAAGTCCCCATTAGCCATATCAGATCTATGTTACTGCAGCTGTCACCAGAGCGAGCTTATAAACTTAGCTGTAGAAGGCATCACTTCTCAAATCCTTTCAGATAACCTTTTTACCTGATTCCCACGATTTGTTAAACTGCAAAAGTGAAACATTTATTTTAGGGGAAATGGTTGTTAGAATTCAACGTATTTGCTGGATGTTCCACTGTGTCTTTTCTTTTTAAAGAAAAGTGTATTTTTAAAATGTTTTCCACTGAGGCTGATTTCCCTCCCTCCAACCAAGCTTAGTTAACATAATTCTTCAGGAGCAATATATATTTAAATCAAATTTTCCTCTTACAGTTACAGTTGTGCTGATATCCCCACACTGTTATAGTTTTCAAATGACAGAAAGGATTTGCATTTTTCCAGATATACAAACACAGAAAGAAAGAAAGAAAGAAAGAAAGAAAGAAAGAAAGAAAGAAAGAAAGAAAGAAAGAAAGAAAGAAAGAAAGAACAGGAGTTGTGAAATAACAAGAAGATGTTTGGTGTAACAAAGCAAACAGGAAGAGTGAAAACACACAGGTAAACAGTAAGTCTTTTTCTAGTCTTTCGTCTACTTAGTATGTATAGCTCCTATGTATAGTTTGTAAATTGCCTAGCCAATATCCTCACGTACAGAATACATACACTAGCGGCAGCAAAAGTGATGCCTTCCAGAAGTTGTTGGACTACAACTCCCATTATCCCTGATCATTGGCTATGCTGGCTGGCTCTGATGGGAGTTGTAGTCCAACAACATCCGGAGGGGATTATCACTGACATGCAATGATTAGCCAATGTGCACACTACCCATTGATATGAATCACTTGAACACATTTTCCAACATCACTTGGAGACTACACTAAGCAATGTGCAAAATCCCCTCTTCATGCTGTCAGTCTGTGTACATTCCACACACCAACATGTAAATGTGTGCTGTCACTGGTGCTGTACTCCTTATTTATTGAACTCGTGTTAAGATCTGTGTGTGTGTGTGTGTTCAGAGTTTTTCCAGTGATGCTATCCTCCTATTTTAGGTAATCCAAACACTAAAAACAGACAATAGGGAGGAAGTTTAATGATTTTGCCCTAATTTAGGCCATTTTGCATTGCACTGCATTGCTGCATAATCTTCTCCATAATCGTAAAACCCCATGCATTAAGCAGCCATTGGCATTTAAATGGACAAACCCAATTCTAAACATAAGAGCTCCTAACCCACTTCTCAGCTGCCCTAATCAGGAGAAATATTCCAGAACTGGCAAATTCCTGAATGCTTTTCAAGAATGTTAATAGCAAGAGGCAGACCTTTGCAAGGGGAAGGCATTGTAGTGGAAACAAATGTGGATTGTCTCATGCGATGAAGGATGCTACAGAGGTAAAATCTGTGACTGAAGCATGGGCTAGAATATAGGATGTGGAAAGAGCAATACTAGCACTTAGGTATCTAGCCATGTGCCATGTAGAATTTCTGTCCCGTTCTAAAAATGTAAAATATTAATTTCTAAAAGGATAAATTCTGAGCCAGGACTTGTCTGCAAGCTGCAGCTACATCATCTGACAGAAGCCCTGTATGGATGTGTGGCAGTGACCATTTATGGGATGTTTTAATAGGAGTTGATTTGTTGTTCCTAAGCCGTCAAGAGACTGTACGTGAAGCGAAAATAAACGCTCTTACCAGGTCTCAAACTTTGTCACAACCTATGGAAGACTGTGGGGAGAAATGGCCTCTGGGTGGCGAGGAAGAGAGGGCTGCCGTTGGGAGGGCTGGGACCCTGCCCGAACAACAGGGAAAAAACTCCTTTCAACCCAGTGTGGGGGAGACGGAGGAATGTAAATTACCGGCAGCCAGCTCCCAAGCCTTTAAGGCAGCTTTACTGAAGGATGAGAGTTTGCAAAACTGCAGAGAAGAAGCCGAGAGAAGCCCTCCTGCCTTATCAGAGACTGTGAAAGTGAGATTTTATTGGGACAAAGGCTTGCTTTATCGAGAACATGTACCTGGGGGGAATTCTACGGACTGGCAACCAGTCAGACAATTAGTTGTGCCAAAACCTTTTCGCCTGGATGTATTGCGGCTGGCCCATGATGTTGTGACTGCGGGGCACCTGGGTGTGAAACGGACTTTGTTTTCTGTTACCCAGCATTTTTATTGGCCCTTAGTGGCTAAGACTGTTAAAGAATATGTAAAATCCTGTGATATTTGTCAACAACTTGGGTATGCGCGTGATCACCCCAAGGCACCCTTACAAGTATCCCAGATTGTGGCAGAACCTTTTGCTCAAGTGGCTGTGGACGTGATCGGCCCTTTTAATCCGACTAAGACTGGGAGAAGATTTATTTTGACTGTAATTGACTTTGCCACGAGATTTGCTGAAGCTATTCCTTTGAGTTCCATCACTGCCCCAGTCATTGCTAAAACCTTGTTAGAGTTATTTTCGCGTTGGGGGTTTCCCAAGACTATTTTGTCAGACCGAGGGCCGAGTTTTGTGGCCAAGTTAACTAAAAAACTTTGGGAACTTGCTGGTATGGAACATCATATTACGACTGCTGGTCACCATTCCTCGAATGGGCTATGTGAGAAAATGAACGCCACTATTAATAAAATGTTAAGGGCGTATGTGTTAGAACATCCTAGAGATGTTCTGCTTATGTTAAGAGGGCTGTAATGTCATTTATCAGGGGCCAACTACATATTACATGCAAATACATGTAAGGATACCTGACACTTCTATTTTATTACTCCCTTGCCTTCAGCAAGCGACACTCTCTTTCTCAACATTGGTCCTCCCATCTGCATTATGGGAATAGTAATACTGATTTACCTTATTGGGGCTGTGAACACACTAGTCGCCTATAGCAAAGTGTTTCCATTGGCAAACCTGGAAGGGGAACAGGTTGATCTGCCAATGAGTTACAAAATCTCTTTGAAGAGAATTTTAAAAACAACAACACTCAAGCTGATCCCACCAGGTTTTACAGTAAAAAGGGGCAGGGTTTGACTAGCATCGTATTCCCCGGTTTTCAAAAGAGGTGGAGACGCACCGGACCTGGCAGAACAGTAAGTGCATCTCTACCCTGTGTTGCTGTAAGGATTATCGCTAGATAATGTATGTGAAGTGCTTTAAATACTTGAAAGTGCTATAAACATGTTCGAAGGAGGAAGACAGCTCTGGAAGGGTGTGCATAATTCTTTCCCTTTCTGGTATTTCTCTGCTTCATATCCCCTCTCCAAGGACTCCCTGCCCTGTGGTTTGCTACATTTTGAAGTGTGTGTAATTTTGAGCAGAGAACCAGCGGGCAGTGGAAATGCTGAGCATCACCTCCTCCTACACTCAAAATTCCTCCTCCTCAAGATGCCTTTTCTTTAAAATAGCATTTGGGACTACATTATATGCATTTGTGTTCCTTCATGTTCTTTGCCATGCAGAAGAGATTTTGCTACTGACACATTAGTTTTTGATGATTACAATGTTGGCAAAATCCGACAAATGATTGCAAATTGGAGTTTGTATCCCTCTTGAAGTATTTATTTCTTCTTTGAACTATAATGCCCAGGAGTACATGAGAATTTTGTTGTCACAAAGCCATCTATTTTTAATAGTTGCTGGCCTGTAGTGTTTGCAAGGTACATCACTAGACTGTGGACACCCACAGAGCTGCTCTATTCAGATGAGTTCTTCAGGTGTGCAAAAATGAATGTCAAATGTTAATTTTGAGGTCGAGAAATGCAACAAAGCAGAGGTGAAATCCCAAGTAGCAGCTGGAGGGGGGCCAAGAGCAGCTCAAATAGCTTGCAGTGCTGACTGTGTGAGCTTCTCAAGAATGCTTGTCACAAACTGAACAAATCTGAGACTTCTAGAGCACTATGGGTCAAGCACTGATAGGTGAGAGGAAGAAAATTGTAACAGAAGAAGTTGTCGTTATTGTTATTCCTTAAGAAAAACACTTTGTGGAACATTTTAGGGGGAAATGCTAGATCACTTTCAGATAGCAATGGGAAGCAGAGACACATTTTTGTGGTTACCCAGGACCATGGGCTGTTTTCTCCTGAAATAATTCTGGAGTCCAAGAGCATCTTTCTGAAGTCTTTTAATAAAGACATTTTTAACATGGGCTAGCTTATGATAGCTAGGGTTGGACAGTAAGTGGCTAAGGGCTTAGTACAGGACCAGCATCAGGAGTTGGCATCACTGTGTCCGTGCCAAGGCCACACCCTAGCAGGGGAGCCTTTGCCAATTCTTGATGCCGCTGGCTCTGTTGCTTCTCTTTCTTGCTGTTACAGCCTGTTCACCTGGCCCTTGTGAGCAGTGGCTGGAATAAGGAGAAGGAGAAATTACCTTGGCTCACCTCGCTTTCTCTCTCTTATTCTGCGCGGACTGAACCCAAAGGAAGAGGGCAAGCAAATGGGCAGCTGCAACAGACGCGAGGATGAGATTTGCCCACTCATGAAGGGGTCCCAGTTGGGAAATTTGTCATCTGAGCCCTAGAGCATCTGCTTTGCATGCAGAAGATCCCAGGTTCAGTCCTCAGCACTTCTAGGTAGGGTTGGGAATGTCCCCTGTCTGAAGCTCTAGTCTAGAGAGTCACTGCCAGTCCGGGTTGGCAATACTGAGCTAAAGGGTCCAAGGATCTGACTCGGTAGAAGGCAGCTTTCGAAAACTTGGAGCCAGCACCAATTTAGTACGTCATAAATCTGGTTTAGGTCGAGTTTGATTGGACACTCCATATGTTTACCCAGAATCTGAGGATTGGATTGGGCAAGCTAGAAGCTTGTAAACAACAGAAACAATGTGAAAACTTTAAATGGGCCATCTTTCATTACTAGGAGAGCTGTTTAAGGCAGGGGGAGGGGGAGGCATCCACCTCTGATGTTACAGGCCATATGTGATTATTTCTCAGAAGCACATGGTTATTGTGTGGTATAAAAATGCTCTTAAAATACATCACTTTTTCCCTGTTTAATCTTCAGTATATCCAGTGACAGGTCTTTAAACTATTCTGTCAGTCTTGGTTGACAGTTTGAGTCTGTTCTCCTGCCCCAGCAGAACTGTTTACCAATCCCCATCCATTATAAGAGGTGCCCTTAGACAGAGACATATAAGAATATAATCTTAAAGCTAAAAGAACATAGGGCATCACTTAATTTGATTATGCAGAAAAGGCCAGAATCAAATCGGAATTGGGTGAACATAATTTTGCACAGAGAAGATTATTTTCAGTAGATTTTACAGTCAACGGGATTCTAATTGATGTAAGAGGAAGGAAATAGTCTTGGCCTACAGTAACACGGTTCTTTCCTGTGGAAGAGGAAATAAAATCTCTTTCATTATACAGCTGTAGTCTTTCTCATTCTTGAACTTTCTATGATTAGAGCAGAAGCCATAAACGAGAGCAAGAAAGTTAACATGTCTGGAATCTTTCCCCTTTACACCTTCACCTCCCATCCCATAAAAAGCAGCCAAGAACAGCATCTTCTCAAGTAACACAAGAACTCGACTCAAGGTCTTGAATGGAATTCTCACTATATCAGGCATACCTCTTGGCTAGGGCCTTGGGTCAAGTACTGCAAGCTGTAATAATAAAGCCGGGTTAAGAATGGTTACCCTGATGTCTGCTGTTGTCACCATAAATTTTGAAAATGCCTAAAAATACTGAAAGAATGAAGTGTGGCTTTATTTGTTAATTTTTTTAGTGCACAACTACGAATGGAGTATAATTTATTATAATGAATCCTGATGCAACAACTGTGTACTCATGCAGGGTACATGCATGGTGGTCTGTGCAGGATGATGATGACCTGTTCAGATTAGATTGTGCTGTCAGGGACTCCAACCACACGCCACAAGATCTGTATCTTGGATCTAGCTTAGTAGCCCTCTGCAGGGTGTGTGTGCTCAAGCTTCAAAGTGATCTTGAGTGGTAGAATGGAATTGCATATGTAGCATCAGTATCCATAATTGGCAGGCAACATGCAGTTTCTGGATAGGCCAGGTGTTGTTGAAATACTGGGAGCCTGTCCTGATTAACAGAGCAAAGCGCCTGGTCCTACAGGCTGAAGCAGGCACTAAGGATCCTGAGCTACAAATCATGCCCTCCAGATCTAGATTGGATATAGGAACATATGAAGCTGCCTTATACCAAGTTGGACCATTGGTCCATCGAGCTCAGTAGTGTGTACTGGCAGTAGCTCTCCAGGGTTTCAGATGAAATATTTCCAGTCCTGCCTCAAGATACGGGGGATTAAACCTGGGACTCTGTCACTGACCTATGCCCATGGGTATGGCTGCCTATAGTTCCAGCCTCACCTTGAAATGCACATGCAGAGTCTTGACTGACACTGAAATGAACTGTGCAACACCTGCTCTCATAAGGACTCAAAACACCAATGCTGCTCCATGGTAGGAATGCTTGAGGAATTTGACTTCTGTGAATTCCAGTGCAACTGGCCAGATCTACACCACCCAGACTAATGTGCATATTGGAATGTAATTATCCTTGGGATAATCTCTGAATGTTGCGATATAGTTCTCAGTAAAAAAAAAAAAAGGAACCAAAATGCATTAAAATGCATCATTTTAAGATATAATGCATTTAGAAATGTCTACATTGAGATTAATATATATTTAAATATGTCGTGATAAAATATGTATATAAATACAGATTGTCACATGGGTCTTTTAAATAAATAAATAAATAAATGTGGAAACAGAATTAGGAACCAACAAATGTGAAAATGACACAGACCAGAAACAGATTGACCTGTCTATCCCTACTCTAAGGGTGCCTCCTCCTGGCTCCTATAGACTCTGCAACAACAATAAGATACATGAGGCAGGCTTTTGGCTGCTGGAAGTGCTTCTAACAGCCACTGCAGTATCACTGCTAAAAGGAACATGGCGCCCCATGGTCACATGTGGGCTTAAGGAATCCACTTCAGATTTCTGTAGGGTGGGCAAAAATTTTCAGTGTGTGTGTGTGTGTTATGGAAGATTCTTAGTGAAGTTTAAATTCAGAAGTCTGTTCTTGGATATATTCAAGATTGAATTGCAAAATAATAGTGCATTATGAGACCATTTATTGTGGTGACTTTTTGTTTAACTTTATCATAACAACTGCAGAAATGTTATCAACATAGCTGTTTCAGATTTAACAGTCAAATCATGGTTTGGCAGTTTGGCCTTAGACTTCGGTTTTGCACTTCCTTCTTCCTACAACCAGGGAGGTCTGATTGTCTCCCTAACATCTTAGTTCACAGCAAAATAGCATTGTTTGGTGTTACATCTAGATTGGGGAAACTGCTTCTACAGTTTGAATATTATTTCCAATTTTGGCATACAGACAAATCCTGCCTTATTTGGATGTATTGTTATATCTGTTGTCACCCCATTTCCCCCTTCTTAAGCAAATGAATCTGTGTGTTTACCATAAATGCCTAGTTTACTTATTTCATTTAATACACACTTTAATTCCATTCATTTACTTATTATACTTATATCCCACCTTTCTTCATTGAACTCAGGGCCGCACCACATCATGTCTAATTTCAGCCACAAAGTAATCATTGAAAACAATATAGACACTGGATTGTATCCAGGGCTGTGCATACAGAATTCTGCTAATGCAACAGGACTTTCCCTTCCTCTCCTCTCCCCTCATGCTATCGAAATCTGCTCCGGAGGGTCCTCTAACCTTCTGGAGCAGATTTTGAGCGTGCAGGGGGCTTCACTAGAGAGGAAAGTTCCATTGTGCAACCAGACATCTGCTGTGCAAGTGGAACAGCGGTGTTGGGTATGACCCATTATTACCAGCCTCAGTAGTTCGAGAACCACATTTTTGGCACCAAAACAATAAAATCCAGATTTCTTACAATTTTTCAATAACAGTAACAATAACAATTGCAGAGTAATACAAAAATGAGGGATGGAGCAGGCAGATGAACCACCTTTTCCTATGCCCTACTGGGGTCGCAGTGGCAGGGTGGAAAATGGGGCAGGGGAGCTTTTCTGTTTTCTTGTTTCCTATTCCAGAGTTTGTTTGGTTTTTAAAAAGTTTCCCTCCCATTGAAATCAATGGGATGAAAATAAAGTACACCAGCTCCAGGGCAGGTATAGTTTGTTTCCCATTGCACGGGTGTGTCAGTGGAATGGGAAGGCTGTGGATCCCCAGCCTCTCCTGGAATGTTTCTGCCATGCCATCATGCTTCCTTTTTGCCTTCTCTGATGTTGGGGCTCCCACATTAGTTGGTGAGTTGGACTGTCTGCAGACCTTTCAGGAGCCTCACAGAGGCATAGGAAGTAAGATCTGCTTCTCTGAGGGAAAACCTCTATGCCCCTGGAGATGAAAATCCATAGGAACATAGGAAGCTGCCTTAGTACTGAATCAGACCCTTGGTCCATCTAGCTCAGTATTGTCTACACTGACTGGCAGCGGCTCTCCAGGGTTTCTGGCAGCAGTCTCTTCCAGCCCTACCTGGAGATGCCGGGGATTGAACTTGGGACCTTCTGCGTGCAAGGCAGATCCTCTACCGCTGAGCTATGGCCCTTCCTGTGGAAAATCCTGTGACCTCTGAGACACTCTCCCAGGGAGCAAAGGGTTATAGCCTTGGTGTTTTTGTTATAGTTTGGTCTTCTGGTTCTTGGATCATTACAGGAAATAATTTATTTAGAAAACAAAAGCAAGTGAATGCTGCAGTTGCCTAGCCCTTTCTAGTTTGTGGTTGTCCTTCCTTCTTCCACAAACGATACTTTTCAATAACATTTCCAAAACATATAACAGAGTTCTAATTTACAAGATTTATAGTAATTTGTAAGAAATTAAAATGTGATATTGACAGCGTCTATTGGGATAAATATCCATGTGTGGTCTCCAAAGACACCATATATGCTTCTCAAGTCAGCATTGGTTTACTCATCATGGTGTTTAGAAGTGCAGCTGGTCAGGGGGAGGTCATGCTTGCAAAGATGCCACAGATGACTAATGGCCACTTGACCACTAACTCAAGATGGGGATATGCACAATGCAGTGTTTGTATTTCATCGTTCTGGTTCTTCATGACCAGCCACCTATATTCTTAAAATAGAAATCACCTCAGTGGGAGAAAGTACCGTGCACTAAAGTTTCCAAAAATAGATTTGACTGTCGCACAACTGACTTGTGGAAGTACTTTAAGCCTCTTTCTGTCTAATGCAACTATACTTCAGAAAGTGATGTGATGGACCACAAAAGTGGTTAGTGTTGCCCTAACAATATGCCTGGCATCAACTCAATAATTCCATCTTTGATCAGAGCTATTAACACTATGCAGTTACCCCATTAAAGTGGAAACAAAACCTAAGCCAAAAGAAAAGGAGTTTAAATATTCTGTTTACAGATTAGCTGTGAATCCCATTACTCTATTGATATAGTTTATGATTTTTAATTGAATGATAATATAGCATCATCAATGTATACAGAACTTTGATAGTGGAGAGGAAAACTAAGGGAATGTAAAGAGAAGAGAGAGATGCAAGTATAAGACATAGTGGTAGCATCTACACATGACGATAAACCAGGAATGGGGAACCTTTTTCAGACCAAGAGCCACGTACACTTGCAGGTAATCTTTCAGGGGCCATATGCTAGTGATGGGCAAGGCCAGAGGCAAAATTGGGCAGAGAAATTGATGAATGCGACTCTTACTTTGTACAGAAGGTTATATTCCAGTCATGCAAAAAAAAGGGGAAGGTTTCTATACACGCCCATATCTCCATCCTCCATTCTGAAGCATTATCACAATTCAAGGATACATTCCAGCCAGACAAAAAAACTTGAGGAGGAAGCGGAGCATTGCCAATGAGAGGCATGGCCTGAGAAAGGAGAATGGCCCATGGAGAGTCCCAAGACAGAGAGCCTGGGAGGACCTCATTTGGCCCCTTGGCTTGAGGTTCCACACCCCTGCAGTAAACCAGTTTACTGTGCACAAGCTGATCATTCCTGCTTTACTTCTTGCAGAAGAAAAAAAAGTCCCTGGCTTAGCATTATGTCCAGATTCTGGAATTATGGTTTGTTACACTTAAACCATGATTGGTAAATCAAGAGAAAAGCTTGGCTTATCAGCATAATTTGTTTAAAGTGAAACAAACCACAATCCCTGATTTGAATGTAATGCTAAAACAGGGATTATGGGTGTTTGAGGAAAGGTATCACATGTTTTGAGCAATGAGAGAGATAATGTTAATCTTAGGAGTCTTTCAGTTGTATTTCAATTCTGTATATCCATGCATGGAAATTTTCTGATTGCAGCTTTTGGGTCAAGGCACACCCGGTAATGCCTGCCTGCACAATTTTTATTCTTTCATTCAAAAACTTTCTGCACCCTCAGTAAACTGGGCACATAACCTCTTAAAGTTTGATATATATATATTGCAGTGGAGTGCAGAGAATTGGTGTGGTAAGGCTGGTGGTTGAAAGAATAAAGAAACTTGTTTTATTCTACTGAGAAATAAAGGCATTCTGACTACATACAGTATATACATGTGGTCATTGCAGAGTCATTAGGTTTGCATTTGGAGGAACCATCTCTGAGAACAAAGAGAAAAAGGAGTGGGGGAGCAAAGCCCTGAGAAAACAAAGAAACAAGTACCTATTCTAAAGAAGAAATCAGAAGAGATAATAGATTTCTGTTCTGTCTATCACCCCCCACTGGTTCAGATTACTTGTTGCATGTGTTGGTGCTTTACTCCCAACGCATCTAAGATATAAAGCTATTTCATGCGCTTATCAGTCCCATACCACACCAACCAGTGCCATCAACACAGGATATCAGGCTCCCAAATATCAATACAAACTAAACTACAAGTGTGCTAGAATCAGAAAGGTGGAGATATCTTCCAGGAATTTAAATGGAAAAATACATGGATATCTTTAACAACTATTCTGGATTGTGCATATTTTGTACTGGTGTATTTTTACTTGATTGCAAAATGTGAGAAGACATCCTCCAATTATCTGTCCAGTACACTGCACAGATCAATTGATGATTGTGTTACTTTTCTTTTATCCAACCAACAACTTATGCCAGTGCCTGTCTTTCTAAAGTTGAATGTATAAATTCAGAGGTTTGGTCAGATCAGGGCCATGAAGATATAGGTAAACTCCGTACCAAATTATCAAAATTTGGACAGTGAAGGAAATGGGTGAATTTCTCAAGCTTTGGAAATAAGAACAAAAGATATAACACAACTGTCGGATTGGATTTTATATGTATTACTTGTTTATGGGTTTTAACTGATTTACTGTTTTGCTGAGTTTTACATTTTTATGTTGTACACTGCTCTCTCTATTTTTTTTTACTATAAAGCAGTATATAAATATTTTAAATAAATTTTAAAAAATAAATATAGAAACAAATGGGAGAGAGGAATGTAAAAAATAATAATGGACAATTTATGCACTGAGAGGACTAATTTTGCAGTAAGTGGTATAAAGGTGGATAGTCAAACTATACATATTTTTGTGTACGCCAGGATTCAGTTTTGGATTGTTGAGTTACACTAGGAGTTGACTGAAGTTACAGGGCTGATATTATGCTAGGTTTAGTTTAACTATTTCACAATTTGTCAGCCATTTCTTGATTGAGACAATCTGTTCTTTTCCACTTAAGTTTGTGAACATTTTTTGGCACTTTGGTACATAGTGTGCTTTCCTATAACAAACCATTTCAAAATAGAGATATTTATGAACATATTATAAAGTAATTTTCTCCCAGTGCTTTTTCACTATGGATAAGATCTTTTAGCAGGTATCTCATGAGGGGGTAGGCCTTTTTCATCAGTTTTTGTGTTCCATTTACTTCTGGCCATTAAATGTTACCTTTTTTTTACTGAACTCCAGAACAGTAAAGTGTTAACTTCCTATTTTAGTTGGAGAATGAAGCCCTATGCAAACATTTGTACTGTGTAGATCTGTGCACATGGGGGGGGGATCAGGATCATGCCCACTGGTCCCAACCCCTAGCTGCATCCACCTTCCACACATACAAGTGTACATGTGTCCTGTGCCCTACAAAATGGAAGTTATTTATTGGGCATGTAATGCCTACACACATTAAATTGGGGTATATTCATAGGCTGAAGAGAATGGACTTAAAATGCATAGTGTGGTAGAGCCACTTAGCAGGATTCCATCACAGATAACCCACATGCATTACATATATGTCTTACACAGATCAAATGCTTTTACAGAGTTCAAGAGAGTGCCTGATCTGCATTTTCAGAAAAGAAAGGATAATTTGTGCAGTCTCAGGGTTGACACCAAGGGTTGGCATCAACTGGCATCTGCTGAGGCCCATGCCCCAGAACAGGGCTGGGGAACATTTTTTAGCCTGAGGGCCACATTCCCTTCTGGGAAACCTTTTGAGATCACATGCCAGTGGTGGGCGGAGGCAAAAGTGAGCCTAGCACTGAATGTAAAGTTTACTTTTGTACAGTAGACTAGTTTCTACACACGCTCACACACCCTTCACTATCCTCCATCCAGACATGAAGTTCAATGACAAATTCCAGCCAGGCAAAACATCCAGGCGTCTATGCAGGGCCAGTGAGGGTGTGGCTGAGAAGAAAAGGTGTGACCAAGGGAAGCTTCTAAGGGTCAGATAGAATGGTCTGGAGAGCTGCATTTGGAGCCTGAGGTTCTCCAGTCATGTCCAAAAAGGAGGGCAATCCTTGGACCCTCCTGGCCCTACTGTCTCTGAACAAGAGAGCAGTGGGAAGAGCAAGAAGGAGGAGCAATAATCTCCACACAGCCTTGTCTTCTCTATCTAGGAGGTGGCAGTGATTGTGCCCAGAGAGAGGGGAAGTAAATGGGTGGTGGTAACAATGGGGAAGAAGAGGTGGATGCACTCAGGGAAAGAGGACTACTATGAGTGTCTTGCTCAAGGGCCTCCAAAACCAGAATCCAACATGTGAAGTTTGATATTTATGCACAGTGATTTAAAAATAACTCTTCAAGGCTCAATAGCAGTTGTCATGTTTGCACAGGCATGGTCTGTTGTCTCTCATATTAATGGCAATGACAAAATGACTTTGTCTATAAACAGATTATCTATTACACTTGCTGGCTAAGGTTTGTGGTTGTCAAAGATTTTACTAAGATACCTCACCAATGGAATTCTTCTCTTGATTGGAATCCACCTATTGGATTACATTCCAGAAGTCACCTCTTATTGCAGGGTGCCTCAGTGTTTCTTTTTCCCAGGCATTCTAGCATTTTAGCATTTCAATATTGTAGCATTTAGCATTTTAGTATTTTTAGTATTTTAGTATTTTAGTTTAGTATAGGTTTTTTGGAAATTTAATGAGTCATGTTTTAAATTGATTAATGTGTGGTTTTAAATTGTATGTTGATATTTTGATGTTGTGAACCGCCCAGAGATCTTCGGCTATGGGGCGGTATAAAAATTTAATAAATAAATAAATAAATAATTTTTTCCCCACTGGCTCATGCAGCCACCCTTTTCTGGGTGCTTAGTATAGGGTTCAGGACAGATCCTTCAGCTGGTATATAGCTATGTAATGAATATGAAGCAGGCTGTCACAGTGAGCTTGTTGACTCTTTCCACTGGCTGCATTTGGATGATTGTATTTCAGCTTTATAAGCCAAAATACAAATGACCTTCATGCATCCAAATGCAGCTGCTTTGCTTCTTCCTTCACATGAGCAGGGAAACAAGCCAGGAAGGTGCAATTAATGATAGCTTCCTGTTAAGCTGAGATACTAATGAGCCTCCGGTATCCACACTACAGTTATAATGACTTCCATACGAGCTTGGATATCAAGTCATGGTTTCAAGTTGGCTTAATACACTGGCTTGTTTGGAAGCCATTAACCATAGTTTCCCATTTTGGATGTAACAGGAAACTACTGCAGCTTCCTAGCACAAAGGGAGTGGCAAAGCAACTGCATGCAGGTGCAGGGGGCTCATTTGTATCTTGGTTTATTAAGCCAAGATGTGAGAACTGAGAAGTAGGGCATCCATGTATAAGTGTTTACACAAATAGGCCCTGCTTGCCTCTTTCAAGAAAGGGGTGGAGAACCTGTGGTCCTCCAAATGTTGCTGGAGTACAACTCCCATCACCCCTGACTATTGATCATGCTGACTTGGGCTGTTGGGAGTTTGCATCTGATGGCATCTGAAGGGCCACACGTTCCCCAGTATCATTCTAAGAGGTTGACGTACTGCAGGTATTAGGCAGTTGGATATACAGATTATGCACATTTTCCCTGTGTCACATTGTACGGGCAGTAACAAGTCTGGCATCTGGGTGGCCGCTGTGAGAACAGAATGCTGGATGAGATGGGCCTTTGGCCTGATCCAGTAAGCTCTTCTTATGTTCTTATGTCCCAGTCTTACAGGATTTCTGGGTAGGTGAGTGTATGAACTGGGGGGGTATGCCTGAGAAGTATTCTGATGGCAGAGATGTACACCAGAATGTTATAGCTGGTTAATTAGAAATACCTTGCTGTGCAAGTTGGCAATTAGAACCAGAGACATGGTTCTAACTAGAGACCAGTTAGCTGACATTAGTTCTAACATCTTTATCTTGCCCCAAAAGATGTTTGCATAACCAGAGAAGACAAACATTGTGGAAAGTAAAATAGAGGGGTATGTCCTGAGAATGAGAAGTAGCAAGCTGAAGGAAATGCCTCATTTTAAAAAAGTATTTAATGGTCCTCAAAATACAGACCCTTTACCACCTAAAATTATGTAAGGCAAGGGTTTTTTTTGTTTTATTTTGTGTGTGTATGGGTTTGGTGCTACACTGGAAGGTAGCTAGTGGAAGAATGACTCATCATGAACTGATGGTTGGAAAATATATTTTAAACTACTGGTACTTAAAAATAAACATACTGTCTTAAGTGTGGCTTTTGTTGAATAGGTTGTGCGTGTGACGCAACCGTGTGATACATGGTGGGATGTTATGGTAATTAGTAATATTTTGGTTTACCACAGTAGTGAATACCAAATACAGGAGCTCTTCCAGGAACGTTTAGATCCATCTTCAGGATTAACTGTAGGTCTTCTGTTTCAGCAACTTTTCTATTATTTCAGTCCAACTCCTGGAGTTTCCATTCTGACATTGGAGGAATATACCTTCCTAGTAATGAACTTTGAGGCTATGCAAGGGACGTGGATCGATGGAGGTGGGATTTTTAGCCACTTGTTCTGTGATAGATATGGATGTTGCTTTTTCTAAAGTCTATAGAGCTAATATCGAGAGATCTTATGATTGCTACATTCAAACTGGAAGCAGTGGTGTGTGACCTTGCAAGCACCCATTTGAATTACTGCAAGCAGAATCAAGATAACCATTGCTTACCTCAATACTGCTTGCACCCCACTTCCTTCTACCACCTGCTTCCTCAGTCTGCTCCCTAAAGAGAAAAAGTCTTTCTTTGGAGAAAGGGAGGCAACAGCAGGTTTGTTTGTTTATTGAAAATTGTATATAGCCATTGGCTGTTACAAGAGAATCACAAGAGTAATACATAAAACAGTGTGTAGTATAACACATAAAACTTAATAAAAGAAAACAGATCAGACATTTTAAAAAACATATGTTAATTATGAGTTTTAACATGACTAGCTGCAAGCTTTTTTTCCGCCAGAGCAAAATTTGCGGTGGTCACCATTATGTGAGGTTGATCCGAGGATAAAAGGAAAACCACTGTCTGGGACTCCGTCATGACTATGGTTCTATATATCAACGGGGATAAAAAAATTTCTCTTGGGGCACTAAATAAAGGGCAGCTTAGCATATAATGCTTTAAATCCTCCGGTACCTTACATGCTGCAACGCATAGACGTGCGGGGTACGGGATTCCAAGGTATCTACCCTGTAAGTTCGCTGAGGGAATGACCTGGAATCTCAGTTCCGTATAGGCTCTACGAAGAGAGGGCTTTGTTAGTATGTCTAAGTAAGGGGCCCACTCATAGTTGGTTTTAATGAGTGGGAACCAGGAAGAAAAACGTGCTATGGAGATAGCTGCTCTGTCTTGTTGAGCCTCGTGGTTAAAAATCTGGTTACGGAGAGCCTTAGTATTGAGAGTGCTAAGGAGATTATCTGTTAAATCGTAATGAGTGGCTAAAACGGAAATTTGTGTCGCCCAACCCCCCTTTTGCAACTGTTCTTCCCAGCAGAGCCTAACCAAGGAACGTGAATTAAGTAATGATAATTTCCGCCAATACCGTAGGAACATCAAATCTATTCTGGCCTTTAGAGAGGGTAGATTAAGTTCAGCTCTAACATGTGTTGCAGGGGTACCTTTCGGTACTCCCAGAATTTGTTTAAATAAAATATTTTGAATTTGCTCCAGAGCAGAACGTAAAACAGGGCCCCAAATTTCAGCTTCGTATAAAATCATTGGAAGAAATTTTGCCACATATAAATTAAGGAGTGGTCTTACCAGTTGCCCACCCCTGGAGTAGAAATTTTTTTTCAGTTGTCCTAGGGTCTTGGCTGCTAGGATCTTAATATATGCTAACTGGTGGGACCATGACAGCTTGTCATTTATATGAGTACCCAGGTATTTAAAGGTATTTACCTGTTCCAGACAGTGGTGATTAAGATGCCAAGTATATTTAGATCTGGAGTTCTTGCCACACACCATAATTTTGGATTTGGAATAATTTATTTGTAAAAGGTGTGCGTTACTAAATTCTAGAAGGGAAGAAAGCATGCATTTAAGGCCTATCCTGTTTTGAGACAGAAGAACTAAATCATCAGCATACAAAAGAACAGGGGTTTTCCTCTCTTTAATCGATGGTGGGAAAAAAGCTGGGGAGGCCATTTTGTTTACGATGTCATTGATAAAAAAATTAAATAGAAAAGGGGCCAAAATGCATCCCTGCTTAACTCCTTTCGATACGGGAATCCTTTGGGAAAGGGAACCATTTAAACCCAGGCGAATTCTTATGGAGGTGTCGTGATGGAGTATTTGAATGAGCCATAGCAATCGTCTATCGATGCCAGCTTTTTCTAGTTTCGCCCAAAGTAGGGAACAGTCTATCGAGTCGAAAGCGGCCGTGAAGTCAATGAAAGCTAGATATAATGATGTAAGCGGTCCCTTTTTAACTTTCCTAATAAGATGTTGTATGACGAAGACTTGATCGATCGTGCTAGACCCTTCCCTAAAACCCACCTGGACGTCGGCTATAATCGGTTGTTCCTTTTCCCAATCAGACAATTTATTTAAAAGATAACGTCCGTATAACTTTGCTGCAACATCCAGAAGAGAGATGGGTCTATAATTTTTAGGCAACGCAGGATCGCCTTTTTTAAAAATGGGGACCACTATGCTTGTTTTCCAAGCAGTCGGGATACATCCCGATTCATTTATTTTAGTAAAAAGAACTGCGAGAATTGGACGCCACCAAGATGAGAAAGCCTGGTAGAGATCTGGAGGGATCATATCTTGTCCCGGCGCTTTCCCCGGGCGCAATGAAGTTATTAAGTTATCTATTTCCGCTCCAGATACAGGGGGCCATGATGGACAGTCAGTAGGGGATGTAGGTATAGTGTATGGTAAGGGAGATAAATTCCCAAAAATAGACTGAAAATGGGATACCCACGCTTCTGGTAATATTGGGGGGATTGAAAGCGGTAGTCTATTGAATAGATTGGTATGAATTAAATTCCAAAATTCCCCATGGTTCCCTTGTAAAGCCGCCCTACCAAGGTGTTGCCAAATCGAGGTAATATATAGTGATTTTTTAAACTTTAAAAGAGGTTCTCTTTTTAGTTTTTGTAGTTTAGAGATGGCTACTTCCGAAAAGTGGAGTCTAGTGAATCGTGTTTGGAAACAGATTTGTTTCTTTTTGGCTAGGCAGCTTTTGTCGAACCAGGGCTTAGAGCCCAGACGAGCCCTAGTAGTATGGGATTTCGATCTAGTGACTGCCGATTGGAGCCGCGTAATAATCTGCTCAAATAGATCTCCACTATCGTTTAACGAGAGAGAGGCTTTATGGCGCAACTCAATCAACCTTGGTGACATTAGGATTTGTTTGACCTCTTCTAGCACACGCGGCGTCCATCTTAAGCGACTAGGGCGCTGAAAAGAGTCTAGGTCCGGTATTCTGTTATTTTGAATTTGCTGTATATTAGGGTTATATAATTTCAAAATCAATGGTAGGTGGTCGCTGTCAGGTCTGTCGCCGATGGAAAGCTCATTCACCAGGTCTAGCATTTGCGAAGAGACCAGGATGTAATCTACCACACTGGCCCCTCGTTTGGTAATACAGGTAAAGAAACCTTTTGACCTGTCAAATTTCGAGCCATTAAGGCAGAGGAGGTGGGCATTAAGCATACTCCTAAATAATGCTTGGCCATTTTTATTGGTTACTTTGTCATGTGAGACACGATGTAAGGGTGCCAGGTCTGTATTATCAAAGTCCGAAGGCCCAAAAGGGTGTGGAAAGTTGGCACCAATCCTTGCATTAAAGTCTCCTCCAATTACTAAATTGTAATTGGGATATTTTTGGTAAATTGAATCGATGAAATCATCGAATTCAAGCCAAGCTTGGGGTCTTGATTGAGGGGTGCAGGGCGAGAAATAGACATTAATACATACAAAAGGGCAGAGAGGAGGGTTAGGCGTTATTATTAAAGCGTGACATGTGGAGGGAACCAGGACTGCTACTTCTGAAACTAAAACATCACTCTTAATTGATATTAAAATTGCCAATCCCCCACTTGCGCGGCCTCTCGAAGCTGTCCGGATCGCGGGTTTAGACCAACATTTAAATCCGTCTATCAAGAGTGTATTTGCTTCTAATAGCCAGGTTTCTTGAAGGCATGCGATGTCGAATGATTGTAGAAAGGTCAGAAACTCTTTGTCTGAGGTCTTATTGTTCCAACCAGCAATATTCCAAGATATAATACTAAATAAAGGTGGTGGAGGCAGTGGCGATGAACTTGGTTGACTTGTTTGTACAGGTATGTATTCCTCTTGAAAGGTGGTGTTTTAATTTTCAACGTCATTTATAGGGCAAATTTGATCAAGTTCTGGATGAATTACGCTAACATTTGAGATAATGTGTTTCCCTTTTTGGTGGCATTGGGAAAAGAAATGCTTTTGCTTAGCTGTTGAACCGATCTCGTCTGGGGCGAGGTAGCGTCTGTCCGTCCATGTCGGACTAGTACAAATTGCTTCACTTATTTGTGGTGAAGTTCCTTTGGCATTGGAGGTTGAAACAGATCTGGAGTGTGGCCTGGAAGTCAAAAGTTGTTGTTGTTGGAGGTCAATCTTCAGGCGATCCAGTCAATTAATTATTTTAGATTGTTCTTCTAGAGGGAGATCAGAAAAGACTTCAATTAGTTGTAGATCTTCAGACTCACGTGATTTGTCATTTGATTTCTTTACAGAGTGCTGCTGCGCAGGAGTTGGCAAGTGCCACAGCGTGTCTGTTTCAATCAACGAATTGTTTGCATGGAGATTGCTATTAGAAGTGATGATGGGAGATCTCATTGAAGCTGATCGAGAGATCAAAGGTAAAGGTGGAGCAATATTTTTGAAACAGTGAACCAAAAATAGACCTTGGGCAGCCAAATGTGGCTCAAATGAGTAGAATTTTCTTGTTGCTTCCAAGCTCTTAAAGGTTATTATTACTCTTGTCGAGTGTTGATTACTGTAGAGAAACATGATGCGTGTTATTTCGGCTATAGGGAATTGTGACGGTAGGAATGAACTTAGATATTCATAAAACTGAAATTTATTTGGATAGTGGCCACGTAACCTCGGGAAGTTGGGATAGTTAAGCAGGACCACCTTGTTTTGTTCTATAACTAACTTCTGGTGGGATGATGAAAAGTCAGTCTCTATCACCTTTTTGCCCATAAGTTTTGTGGCCGGGTTGTCAAGAAGCTTGTTTGTTGGTAGTAGACCGTCTCTTGTTCTATTTAACGGAGGAGGGGCATGGGATTTTTGAGAGAAGGAAGGAGAAACGTCTGTATGCTGATTCAGTATCAGTTTTTCGTCATTGGTTATATTTGTCCCCAAAGGGCATGACTTAATTTCTGGATGAGATGTTGCCACTTCCATTGCTTTCAGAATTTCAAACAGAGGTTTGAAATTAAATTTTCTGAAAGGTGGTTGCTTAAAGTTCTTAATATTCTTGGATTTCCTAGATTGCTTCTCATTTTTTTCCCGTTGTTTACGTTGTTTACGTTTCTGAAGAGAAGCTGCAGGTATATTAGGTTCATTTAAATTTGACTGTATCTTCACACTTTGTTCGTCTCTGGGTTTTGGTGTGTTGCCTTTATTGATAGAGGTGATTTAGCTAGTTGAGTCAGAGTTTTTAGAAGGCCATTGCTTTCTGTGAGGAAAGACTTAATTGAATTCAATTCGTCAAGAACCATAAGAAGAATGCCCATAAAGTTAACAGTCGGTGGGAGTGAGGCAGTTACATCATTGTTCGAGCCTTTATCCGAAGAGGGAGTCATGATGGACGACGGAGGGGGAGATGTAGGAATTCATGGCGAAAGATGGTCAGATGAGTTCCCTCTGAGTAGCAATTCGGCTTCAGCCAGTTCAACCCCTAATGGGGTGGAATGGGGGTCCTCCTGGCAGGAGGCATAATCATTAATGCGGTCTAATGACCATTATCAGAGGTGGAGACGTCGGAAGCTTCTGCAGGCAGCCCTGCCTCTGAAACGGTGCGGCTGGGTCCTGGTGGAAAAAGGTAGTAATTTTTGTTTGCATCATGTCTTGAGATAAGGGCTGGGTTGACTGGCTATCTGCCAACTCTCTGCACCGCTTCCTTGTCAGTACCATTGTTAGATGAACTCTTACGAAGATAATAAATCAATTTATGCACACACCAGTTCTACTTAGCTCAGATCTTAGTTTCTTAGTTGTCTGAGTGTTTTACAGCCGGGATGGCCACCGAGAAATCAAGCAGGAACTATAAATTACAGGTTTGTAACAGTTCATTCAATTACCCAGTAATTAAAGCCCAGTAATAAAAAAGATTTACGATTGCAAAGGTAGATGAAAGGCCGGCTTGAAAAGAGAAACTTAGCGTTTTATAGGAGCAGGTTTGATAATGCTGCCTGTGCGGTCGCCATCTTACCCGGAAGTCGGCAACAGCAGGTAGTGTTTTAAGGAAGAGGGACCCATGCTCCCCTTCCTTTCCTTAAGGAGGAGAAGCTTTCTGCTACCCACTACCCCTGAGGGTTTTCTGGCATTTGACAGGAATTTCTGGGGTGAGCCCCAGGCTGCTCACCCATCCGTAAATCCAGCAGTTTGGGGGCTTCTTCACACATGTCTGTGTCACTTGATTTTTCTTTATTTGATGAGTGGCAGCTGAATGTGTAAAGCTGGAGTGGGGAGCCTAATTTGGCCTGCCTGGATCCTAATTTGGCTTGCAAAGGTATTTCTCAAACCACACCCACCTGTCCCACATCTTATGTCATATGTCCTTTTAATTTCTCTCTCTCCAGAGCAAGCTTCTTTGATGTGTGCTCCTGGTACCAATCAGCTGATTGGCACTGAAAGTGCTGTTGACACAGCAACCTCCTTTGAACATTGACAGGTGTGATTGTGATGTAATTGTGATGTCAGGTGATTGACAGGTGAGTGGTCCTACCCACCTGTCAAAAGTTGCTTGGAGGGGGGGAGAATGTGATTTCTGGCCCACCAACCAGATTCAGTTCTCCACCCCTGGTGTAAAATGACTCAGCTGAAAAGCAGAGTACTGGAGGTGATATGATAGTTCTGTTCGTGGTGTTGTATATGCAATGATCCATTCACATATGTCAAATCATTACTTGCAGTCATCAAGTGGTCAACATGCATGTGTGAACTGAACTGTCATTGTTGACTGTACGGTTTTTCATATTCTGGAGGTTGTCTGGGCCAGTTAATACATTGTCCTGGCAGAATGGTGGCTGCCCCTCTCCCTGGCTGCACAGATAGTTTCCCTGTGGTAAGCACATATGAACTTATAGGGCTGACTGTAGCCATTCCAGTGGATAGCAAGGCTTTCCTCTGGCATTATGTGTCGCAGAGTGGTGAAACTGGGAATGGAGAGACTGAGTGAGCCTTTATGTGTTTGAATCTTTGCTAGAGATTAAACCTTCCCTGCAAATTAGTCAGACAGAGACTTTAAGCTTTAAAATAAGAAATAACTGTTTTATTCTGGAAGTACATACTTGATAGGAAAGAGTTCTACATCTAGCTAACTAGCTAAGTTGGAAATGCAAACACTAAGCCTACTGTGTGCCCTCATGCTTGGAGGAGAGGGAGAGATAAAGAAAAAATGTCTGCTCTCCCTCTCAAGAGAAAGGAGGAGGGAGGAGGGGGGAGATGTGGTCAACATCTTATGCATATCAGTCTAGCAGGAAGGGAGAGTCAGCAGGAGATCAAAAAATAGGTATTAGCCTAGCAATCAGGAGGTCTCCTCTGTAGCTACCCTTTTTAACCCCATGCAGCCTCAACCCACAAGTTTTAGTTGAACCACATATTCCAACATTATGATCATTCCTAACTATGTATATGATGCCTGATACAAACTTAAGTCACAGTACCTTTATTTAGATATTACTGCAGCAATCAAGAACCAAAACACATATATGCACACTAATTAGCATGCCATCCTTGTGCTTGCAACCCAGAGAATCAGCCTGTTTCTCCTTGAAGACCTTACTGGCAAGCGAAAAGAGGCTTCAGTTCAGGTGCTCAGGTCTTCCTTCCATAGTCAGATAGAAGGGAGTTGAATAGGAGGGAAGAACCATGTCCTCTTTGGTGGGTCCTAGGTCACTGTTTATTGTGCATTCATCCTGATTTGTGTGCAGGAAAGTTAGACAATGTTGCATGAAGCAAATATTCCACTGTATTGTCATGTCACTTTCCTTTCCACAAACAGTCTGATTTTGAGGGGGAAGTGGGCTTGCTGCGCAAGAGTTCCAAATCCATTGCACAACCTGAATTTGCCAGTATGTAATTGAATCCTGCCTGCAAAGTAGCAACAGTTTGTAAGTGTCCCAAGTGGATGCCTGATACTCAAAGCAAAAACCTGGCTGTTCACTAAGAGTGTGGTTGACCACATGACATATGTTCAGCTGTGGGCCAGTAGGAAGCCCACAAAAGTACAACATGGTCTTTTGATTTTCCCTGAGATCTTAACTCAGCTTGCTATTAATCATCCTATTATGGATTTTTTTAACACACTTTCAATACATGCCTATGAGTGAACAGAGAATTCTAATCTCCACTAGTAATTATGAATACGGATCTAGCCTGCAATTCTTGTGATCTTGTGTAGGTGTAACTAGAGTGGGAGAGCAGGACACAATTCTATGAGGAATGGAGAAGCTATCCTTTAGTTATACCATGGACAGTTGAAAGGTAACTTTTAAAAAAACTATATGACTTCGCTTGATTATGTGATTCAGCTGAGAAGAGCATTTTGGAAAAGTGTTATTTACATGCTGCGTTCCCTTTATCCTTACCTGATTTATGGAGCCTCTTAGAAAATCTCTTGCTGGGGGGGGGGTCATCTCCAGAATTCTACATCTGTCCCAATGCCAAACTTTTTATTGTTATTCAGAATCAGGAACAAAAATCTATATTTTTCTCTCATAAAGGAGAGGGGATATGTATTGCAAAGGAGAAGAATATGCATTCCATCAACGTTCAGACATAAATCACACACACAAGTTAAAAATCAAGGCTTCATCAGACTACAGTGGAAAATTTAGGGAAATGTGAACTATAGACTTAAGCATTCCATTCTGAAAGGAAGAGAATCTGGATGTAGTTCCCCTAAAATGACTTGAAATACTATGCATATAGTAGGGATTGGATCCATTGGCTGATGCTAGTTTGAAAGCATTCCATCAACCTAACTGTTTCTTTATCTGCTAGCCACTGCTTTTACCAATCCGTTTTTTTTCCGCTCTGAAAAAATATTGATATTGATATCGATATTTTTAAAGGAAATATCAATAATAATTCTTACAATTTATGTTTTAGAGGCAGATTATTTTTTTTAAAGTCCATTTTCAAAAATAGCTGTGGAAATTCACTACATTAAAATCTGGTCCTCAGCAACTGAGAATAAGTGAAGTCATGGAAAATTTGGTACCAAATCTGAATTGAGCGGAATTCTAGCACATCCCTAATATCTAGCATATCTTTACTCTGACCTTTGGCACTTGAGAAGTATGATTTCAAGACCCATCCTATTCCTGTGATTGTAATTTGTTTTAATTGTTTTTAATACTGAATTTTAAACTGTTATAACCTGCCCTGGGACGTGCTAGTGAAGGGTAGGTGATAATACTACTACTAAGGCAGAAGAGGTTCCATGAACACATTATAGCAAGCTTCAAAATGTCACCGCCATGATTCTTACAGTGTGGAGCCTCTTCCTTTGAACACAAAACAGAATGATTGAATTAGCTCTGTTTCCTCTCATTTGGCACAGTAATACAGAAAAGCAAGTAATGTAAATCTGCAAACACTTAAGGGATTTATCACCATTTGTTTTATTTGCAGCCCCATAATTATGATAATGAATCACCTGTGTTGCATTGCACTAATACTCAATAAAGCTCTGAGAGTGGGGCTGGGTGAGTCATCAGTCTGAACTTATTTATTTATTTATTTAATTACATTTCTAGACCGCCCTATAGCAGAAAGCTCTCAGGGCGGTGTACAACAAATAAAATCACAATTAAAATATGAGCAAGTGTGGAAAATATAACATGATAAAAATCCAAAATAGAATTACCATGAGTTTATAAATTAAAATCCATATTAGGTTTAAAATTAAATTTAAAATGTTTAAAAAGCCTGGGCGAAAAGGTAGGTTTTTACCTGGTGCCGAAAAGATAACAAAGAAGGCGCCAGGCGTATCTCGTCTGGGAGGGCATTCCATAGTTCGGGGGCCACCACCGAGAAGGCCCTAGATCTAGTTGTTGATCTCCGGGCCTCTTTATGAGTTGGGACCCGGAGAAGGGCCTTCGACGTCGAGCGTAGTGAACGGGTAGGTACATAGCGAGAGAGGCGTTCCACCAGATATTGCGGTCCGATGCCGTTTAGGGCTTTATAGGTAAGAACCAACACTTTGAATCTGGCCCGGAAACATATCGGTAGCCAGTGCAGCTGCGCCAGGACAGGTGTTATATGGTCAAATTTCTTTGTCCCAGTGAGAACTCTGGCCGCAGCATTTTGCACTAGCTGAAGTTTCCGAACCGTCTTCACAGGTAGCCCCACGTAGAGTGCATTACAGTAGTCCAATCTAGAGGTTACCATAGCATGGATAACTGAGGCGAGATTCTCCCTGTCCAGATAGGGTCGTAGTTGGGCTACCAGCCGAAGCTGGTAGAATGCATTCCGTGCCACCGAGGCTACCTGAGCCTCAAGTGACAGGAGCGGATCTAATAAGACCCCCAAACTACGTACCTGCTCCTTTAGGGGGAGTGTAACCCCATCTAGGGCAGGTCGAACGTCAACCATCTGGGCAGAGGGCCCTCCCACCAACAGCATCTCAGTCTTGTTAGGATTGAGTTTCAGTTTATTAGCTCTCATCCAGCCCATTATCGCAGCCAGGCAGCGGTCTAGTACATCAACAGCCTCACCTGACGAAGATGAAAAGGAGTAGTAGAGCTGCGTATCATCAGCATATTGCTGGAAACGCACTCCAAAACTCCTGATGACCTCACCCAGCGGCTTCATATAGATATTGAAAAGCATGGGGGACAGAACTGAACCCTGCGGGACTCCATATTGGAGTACCCAGGGACTCGAGTAATGTTCCCCCAGCATCACCTTCTGGAGACGATTCCCGAGATAGGAGCAGAGCCACCGCCAAGCAGTGCCTCCCACTCCTAAATCCGTAAGTCGCTCCAGAAGGATACCATGGTCGATGGTATCAAACGCCGCTGAGAGATCAAGGAGAACCAACAGAGTTACACTCCCTCTGTCTTTCTCCCGACAGAGGTCATCATACAGGGCGACCAAGGCCGTTTCTGTACCAAACCCCGGCCGAAAGCCCGATTGAAATGGGTCCAGATAATCAGTTTCATCCAAGAGAGCCTGGAGTTGGCGAGCGACCACACGCTCTAGGACCTTGCCCAGGAATGGAACATTTGCTACCGGCCTATAGTTGTCCAAATTATCAGGGTCCAAGGAGGGTTTTTTTAGGAGCGGTCTCACCACCGCCTGTTTCAGGCAGGATGGGACCACTCCCTCTCGTAAAGAGGCATTAATCACCTCCTTGGCCCAGCCGGCTGTTCCATTCCTGCTAGCTTTTATTAGCCATGAGGGGCAAGGATCCAGAGCAGAAGTGGTCGCCCGCACCTGTCCAAGCACCTTGTCCACATCCTCGAGCTGTACCAACTGAAACTCATCCAGTAAAACAGGACAAGACTGTGCTCTGGACACCTCATTAGGATCAACTGCTACAATAATGGAGTCAAGGTCCCGGCGGATGTTCATGATCTTATCACAAAAGTGTCGCGCAAACTCATTACAGCAGGCAATTGATGGTGTTATTGCGTCCTGGGGACCAGAGTGTAAAAGTCCCCGGACAACTTTATAAAGTTCCGCTGGGCGGTTAAGAGATGACTGAATAGAGACAGCAAAGTATTGCTTCTTTGCTGCTCTCACTGCCTTCACATAGAGTTTGGTAGAGACCCTCACAAGTGCATGATTACAGCCGTCGGGAGTTCGCCTCCATTTGCACTCAAGCCGTCTCCTTTCTTGCTTCATCACTCTTAGCTCCGGGGTAAACCAGGGAGCCAATTGAGCTCTGCAACGGAGAGGGCGCACCGGGGCGATCGTGTCAACTGCCCGGGCCATTTCTGTATTCCACAGCGTGGCCAGGGTTTCGACAGATCACTTCCATATTACTAAATGTGTGTTCAGCAGTAAATGGTGGTCAAATCATTGATGCTCAGGAAAATGGTAATTTCTCATCCATATTCGTAAATACTAGACAGGATCACCTGTACTGCTTCCAAGCCAGCTCCCAGGAACAGCACAGGTGCCACAGGTGCAAGAGGCAAGCCATGGTGAACTATTGTTCATTGTAATTTTATACTTCTGATTGTACGTCGCCCAGAGTGGTTGGATATCCTCCCAGATGGGCGACTAATAAATAAATAAATAAATAAATAAATAAAATCCCACACATCCAAGACAGGTATCCAGCTATTAATTTCTGAAGTGCATGGAGGGGGTGCATAATTGGCCCAAAACTGAGTTGTGAGAGCACTTCCAAGTTACGCAAGCAGAGTGGAGTTAGCAAGCACCTACAAATGTAGATCCTCCGTGGCGCAGAGTGGTAAGCGGCGGTAACGCAGCCGAAGCTCTGCTCACGGCCAGAGTTCGATTCCAACGGAAGGAGGAAGTCGAATCTCTCCATCCTTGGTCGGTAAAATGAGTACCCGGCATATGCTGGGGGGTAAAGAAAGGCTGGGGAAGGAACTGGCAATCCCACCCCATATATACGGTCTGCCTTGTAAACGTCACAAGACATCACCCTAAGAGTCGGAAACGACTCGCACTATAAGTGCGGGGACACCTTTACCTTTTTACAAATGTAGCAGGAGGCACAAAGCGATGAATGAGGTGAGTCAGCATGCCTTCAGTGGCCTCGGCCATCAGTGCAGTCTGATGACTTCGATCCCAGGTGCATTGGGTGTTGATCCTGTTGCAAGCCAGTCTGCCCATCTCCTTCCATCATCCAGCAGCCTCCAACAAGTAAACAACCTATGCTGTCCATTAGCTTCCCTACTCCATCCCAGGAGCTGCCCAGCAATGTGGGCCTGGCACTATTCCCCACACAGGCTGTGATAAACACAAGGCCATGCTCAGTGGTGAACTTGAGCTTCTTGCCCTTTGTGGGGAGGGCAGGATCATGGCCATTATACGGGCATGGCACTTGGAACAGCCTGTAAAGGATTTAGAGACCAAAACCTCTTTCTTGCCTTCTATTGACTGCTTTAATCAGTCTAGCTTTGAATAAATTTCCCAGTATATTTATTACTGCTTTAAAAAATAATTCTGATGGACTGAGTGGAAACTATCCAACAAGCACAAATCACTATCACAGTTGGCTCTATGCCGCTCCCTTGTTGGAAACTGCATCACCAGAAGAGACATAAGGGCTATCTTTCCTTTGTATTAGTCCATATAGAGAGGGTTACTCAAGACTTATCTATGTAGAAGTATGATAAATTGTATCCCACTTTTACAGAACAAATCCTGAGGATTGATAAAGATCTTCAGACTCTATGCATGCATAGCATCTTTTGCAAAGCATTGTTATGCCCATTCATTAAAAAAAAAATCGTTCTGTTTCCACAAATGTTTTCTTTTGCTGCTGTTTTGAAACGATCAAATTTCATCAAGGTATTACAGAGACCTTGACAGTAATACTACTGAACAACAGGAACATTCTGTGTGTATGTTTTGCTGAGAGTTGTGAAACTGCACATGCTTAAGTGTATTTGTTGCTTGCTGTTGTTCATCAGGGTTGACAAACTTCGGGGTGGGGGGATTTTGCTGCAAAATATCAGGACTGTGGAAAGCTGCAATTAAAGTGGGGAGGGGGGCTGCTTTCCTGGCTTTGTGCATATTTATTTTTCTCTACATGAGCAAGGCCACATTATAAATTGTATCTTGCTTTTCCTTTCAGGAGCTCAAGGCTGCACACATTACCCCTCCCCCATTTTAGCTAGAACCCTGTGAGGTAGGTGAGTTAAGAGACAGCGACGAGCCCAAGGTCACCCAATGAGCTTCCTGGCCAAGTGGGGATTTGAACCCTTGTCTCCCACGTCCTAGTCTGCTTAATACCTTTCCGCCTGACTCCACATTTTTGTAAAGAAAGTGAACAAGCTTGGCAGGGATGGGGATACATTTTCTCCCTAGGGCTGGAAGATTATTAGGTTCCTTGTTAACAGTTCTGTGTAATACTGTTGAAGACTAATCAAGTTAGGAAATCCTATACACACGTACCAGAGTCGGAGTAAACCCCATGGAGTTCAGTCGGGCTTACTTCTGAGTAAACATGTGTCGGAGTATACTAACCCATTCCTGCCTTTATAAGATTATGTCACAATAAATGGGTTGGTTATTTGTAGTTGGTATAGCCTTAATAGGTAGTGCAGCCCCAGAAATGCAGAAATGTATTCTGGTGGAGTGCAATCCTATACATGTCAGCTCAGAATTAGCCTCATGGGTGAATGTTTAGGATTGCAGATTAAGTTCTGTCTCTGAAAGGAATGTGCTGTCAGCCATAGAACTTAGAAAATATATAATTATATGGACCATTGTTGTCTCAAACTAAGGGAGTGTGGGAGTGTTAATCTAATCTGATCTTTAAGGTTCCATAAGTAACTTTTCTTCCTTGTTGCAGCATACAGAAATGAGACAAACATTTCTAACTGTAGGAGAGGGGGTAAAATTTATTCTGGTGGTTTAGTTTTGATACATACTTTTTCTGTAAGTTATATACAGTATCTCTTAAGTTCTACCTCTGACAGTGCAATCCTATATGCATGTCTTCTCAGACGTAAGTCCCAATGAGTTGAATGGTACTTACTGCCAGGTAAGTGTGTATTGAATAGCAGTTTAAGTTATCTCTAAGTTATACTGTGGAGAAAAAAATTAAAACGGCAACAAGTGAAATATTAGAATGTGTGGGGTTTTTTTTGACAATAGGAGGTTGCTATAATGGTCAGAATGTGTTGTAGTTTAAAGGAGAGGGGTGTGTGCCAAGAGCCCCCAGAAACCTGGAGCCAGCCTCACAGTTAAAGTGAGCCCCTTTTAAATTTAAAAGTTCATAAATCTCTGGACAAATTACATTTCACTTTCCTGCATAGAAGCAACCTTGTCTTACTCAGGAACTTTTAATTTAAATGCTTCTACTATTGGCCCTTGTCCTTTTAATGCCACTGTCTTGTCTGTCAGCTGATTTTCTCCCTTTAGCTTGGGCAAGGGAAAATTCCTACTCTTCCTTCCCAGCTGAGCTTCTGTTTCAGAAGTTTCCCCCTGCTTTTCTCATATTCTGCTGTGTCAGTCTTTTCGATAAATGACCTTGCAAGACATTTTGAGATCTAATTTCTCTCTCTCTGGCATCGCCTTGGTCCTGATTTGAGCACAGCTTTTTGCAAACTTTAGTGCATCATTGCTTGGATATATTTGTGCATATGATTTTCCCGTGCAAATGTTGGTGGTAAATACATATCCTCTGAATATTCTGTGGATGTGCAGATGTTTCCCAAATATTCTGTTGGGTTTGTTTTACATAATTCATCAAACCAGGAAAATTTCAATGTCAGATTTTGATCCCAAACTTCAAGTATCAACACTTGGAATACTTTCTAATGCGTCTATACTTCTGGTTGCTTCATCTTAGAAATTATATCGTAGAGTTGGAAAGGGTGCAGAAAAGAGGCCCCGGGATGGTCAGGGAGGTTGGCCTTCTCTGTGAGGAAAAGTGTTCGGGGCTTTTTAGGTTTTTTCAGAAATAAATACTTAAATGTGCGAGATACAATAGAAGTGTGTAGAGTTGTGAATTGTGAGGAGAAAGTGGAGAGAAGTTTTTTTCTCTCTATTCTTGCCTCATGATACGAGGATTCAAGGTCATCCAATGGAAGGGCTGTGGCTCAATAGGGCAGCAAATTCCCACGTTCAATCTCTAGCATCTCCAGGATTTGGGAGAGGCTTCTGTCTGAAACTTTGGAGAGCCATTGCCAGTCAGCATAGACAGTACTTACCTGGATGGGCCAATGACCCAACTCTGCATAAGGCAGCTTCCATGTCCCTCCCTCTTCTTTTACCAATAGCAGTCTTTGTTATATTACTTGAGTGTCTGAGCAAACACTGTGCTGATGATCCACCAAAGAGAAGGACAGCCATGAGCAACAGCTTTCTCCATTGTCACTTATGGTCAACAATGTTATGTGTTAATGCAGGGCTGTCACATTTCATACCCAACAATGCGAATCCTGTTTACATGCACAGCTTTGAATCACAGTCATTATGTATTATTTTTTTAATGTCATACCAAAAGATAAAAGGCTGCTTTTGGTTAATATAGGTATCTGCAAACCTGTCTCTGGGCAGCAGATGGAGAGGATTTCACCATAAGTAAGAGACGATCAGCCAGGGTTGACTGCAGCCTGCCTAAAATGTAGCTGGGAACAGATGGCAATTACCCAATTACAATGGAGTCAGTACCACATAAATACAATGTATGTGCAGGTTAAAAAGCTGTAACAGAATCACAACCCATTAACTTTGGATCAAACCCAATTACTTTAATTATGCTATTCTGAAAAGAACAACACTGTGAGCACTGAGCTAATGCAAGTGAGTTTGGCTTGAATGTGAAAAGTGCTTTCATACTCCAAATGTGCAAAGTAAATCTTTGTGACAGAATTTATGCAGGACTGTGAAGCTTTGTTGAAGCTTACTAAAGTGGACAAACTGACAAAGGAACAATCCGTTAAATAAAATTCAAAGTCTTTGCCCATTTTATGCCCTTATGTACCTTTTGCCTTTGTGTGTATATAACCAAAATAAACTTGTTTGGAGGAAAGAAGAAACGGGAAACAGAGAAGACTATACTCCCCCCCTTTTAGTTTTCCTCTTTAGAAGTGTGTGCTTTATACATAAACTCAAAATGAGGCATTTTAGATTTGAAAAGATTTTCTAGGGGGAGCCTGGACATGCATAGCAACTCATGAAAAGCTTTGTGCTACAAACTGGCCAGCTAATTGTCTGAGACTAGCAAGATGTCCACCAAATGGTGGAAATGTGTATGGAAGAAAAAGATTCACTGTGATTGAGTGGATTCTTGGGCAACAGTGCCAACTTTCTTTTCCAGCTGCATTTGCCTCACATTTTTTTCCACGTTTAGTATCAGCTTTCTTCCTATCTCAATCCCTTTGCACTGTTGCTGCTGCTCATTGCCTAATTCACCTCCATCCTTATCTGCTCCTTGCTCATTCCTTTCTTCTGTCCTATCCAGCTGTTGCTCATCTCTGAGGCCATCTTAGACTCCTTGCTGTACAGTCCCATCCTGTTTGTTTTGATCCTGGCTTAGGCTCTATTTCTTGGAGGTTCCTGTATCAGTTCTATTGGTGAATCTAGAGGGCAAGGATTGGTGTATTGGCTGCTGATGTCACAAGTGTTCAAACATGCAAATAGGACACAGAACAGAGGGAGTCAAGGGGCTACTGGCTGCCTATGTCACAGCTGCCACTAGCTTTCCATTGAGAATGGGGTGTTTCGGGACCAGGGAAGTGGTGATGCTAAGATCTGCTGGATTCTAAGCCAGTCTAGTTACCTGCAAGTTGTGGCAAGGTACCCAATCTGGGCCTGTTTGCAGCACCAGCCCGGAGCTCTCACAGCAAATAAGCATACTCTTCCTGCCCTCTCATCTTCCACCCTGGCCAGTGGAAACAGATGGGCTCCAGATGTAGGGGCATCTCTGCCGCTTGGTTAAGTCCTGCTGCTGCCCATCAGGGGATAGGATTATTCACTTAACAACCACCCACCTTGGCAACAACCGATCTTTGGATGAATATTGCAAACTAGTATATTTAAGCAGAACAAAATGCCAATAATAGTACTTACTGTGACTGAACATTAAATTGGCTCAAAAATGTGTAGCATCATCATTATGCTGCTATCTTATTGTATCATTTAAGAATTTCTTTTTCTCTGTCAGAGTTGAATGTGTGTATTATTTGTGTGTTGAAAATGAAATGGACTGCCCTCAAGTCAATCCCGACTCATGGCGACCCTATGAATAGTGTTTTCATGGTAAGCGGTATTCAGAGGTGGTTTACCATTGCCTTCCTCTGAGGCTGAGAGGCAGGGACTGGCCCAAGGTCGCCCAGTCAGCTTCATGGCTGTGTGGGGATTCGAACCCTGGTCTGCCAGGTCACAGTCCCACACTCTAACGACTATGCCACATTGGCTGTCGCTGTCTAATGCTTAACGGGAGGGAATTCCAAAGGGTAGATGTAGTGCTGGCCACCAATTTGGAAGGCTTTAAAAGAGGATTAGACAAATGCATGGAGGATATGGCTATCAATTGCTTTTAGCCATGATGGCTATGTTCTGCCTCCACGGCAGCATGCCTCTGAATACCAGTTACTGAGAAACACAATGTCAGAGAATTCTGTTGTACTCAAGTCCTGCTTTCAGGCTTCCCAAAGGCATTCAGCTGGCCACTGTGAGAACAGAATGCTGGCCTAATCCAGCAGGGCTCTTCCTGTGTTCTTATATTCTGATGTAGGAGTTGGAGGCCGGAGAGCCAGGTAAGTAATAGAGAGAGGTGGGCACATAATCACAAAGCACACTTTCAGATCAGGTGAGATAATTTAGCAGTTAACAATGAATGGACAAAATACAATTGTTTTAATTCAGTGTTGACTGCTGAATTTTACATTGTTACGGTTAGGTGCCTTGGAAACTTTTCTTGAAAGGCAGGTTAGACATCTTTTAAATCGGTGGTTTCCAACGTGGGGGTTGGACCGCCAGGGGGGTTGTGAAGTCATCCCAGGGGGATCGCAAACAGCCAAAAGAAGAACTATTTCTTAATTTTAAAAATTAGTTAATGAGTTATCTGTGAATTACCAACTTGCAAACCTGCACTGCATGCGCATGCAGCTGCTTCTGCCTCCCCTGCCTCCCTTCTAGTTGGCACAGTCAGTTCCCACTGCACAGAGTGCATCAAGAGATGGGGCCAGCTGGGCTCATTCAAGGGGGCCGCCTGCCAAAAAGTAACAGGACAGAGTCCCGGAGCATCCTCCCACAAATGCAGACCTGGGCACTCATGAAAAATTCACTGTATAGTTAACTTATAGTACAATGTATACCTCTACTCAGAACTAAATCTTTTCTTATTTAATGGGGCATACTCCCAGGTAAATCAAATTGTAGTAATCAGACCAGACTAAGATTCTGTCAAAGCTTTGAAGCTGTACTAATTTTGGGGTGGGTGGGGGCATGGGGCTTTATAGTACCAAGATGCATCATTTTGGTTTAAGAAAGAAAAAAAGTATGCCTATAACACAAGGAGTTAGGCTGCAATCCTAACTAGGTTTACTCAGAAGTAAGTTCTACAGAATTCAATGCTGCAACAACCATAAGGTAGGTTTGGCTGAGAGTTAGTGGCTGACCCAAGGCAGTAAGTGTGCAGAAAAATGATGAGTAAAGTAAGTTTTAAAATTGTGAAATTGTACATGCTCAGGGTATTTTTATACAGTTGTATATGTTCGTTTAAAATATAGTTTAAAATATTTTAAGTTGCCCAAATTTTGTTGTTTTTATTCTTAACTTGAACTCTTTGCATGGTTTAGGGTTGGCACTGGGGGAAATGCGGAGCTCTTGTGCCTTTAACAGCTATGTGGCAGGCAGAAATTAAACAAAAATTAAGTTATGGGGAAAGCTTCACCTGCTGACATTCTGTTAGACATATTCATCATCATCATCACATGGAGTTTCTTTAGCCAACTGCTGAAGAGGAGTCATCGTTGTATACAGGTGGAACACTTAAAACCAAAGTCCAAATGCCCTGGCATCAACCAGGCTCTGTTCACCACTCTGGGTGGTTAACTTTTATCTTCTTCCTTTCATTTCCTTCAAAATTTGTTAAAAGTTTTTTATATTGCTGTTAACTTAACCTCGGATCTTTTGGTGAAGGGCAGGTGATAAATATCATCGTATTTGTTTTTGTGATGAATAAAATGTGACATTATTTAATGCTTCATTATGGTTTTTTTTGAATTAACAGAGACTAAAACTACAACAATTAGCATGTGGGGGTCGCAAAAATCTTTGAGGTTATAAAGGGATCCTGTACTCATAACGGCTGGGAGCCACTGTCTTAAATACATATGTATAAACTAGGGGCTTTGCCCCTGCATGCTTTGCGTGCCAACACCCCAGGCCCTCCCAAACCATTCCCCCTTGCCCATGGCACATTCAAATCATCCCCCATACCCCTGGCACCTTTAAACCATCTTCCTGCCTCTGGCACTTTCAAACCACCACCCTCCTGGCAGGTCACTCTCCTTGCCAACCCTCCCTCACAATACTCCCAGTGCCTGCAGGTATTAGTGCGCCTCAGCCGCCACAGGCCTGCTTAAGCTCCTTGCCTGCTTGCCTCGCCTGTTCCCATGCCGCTGTAGTCCCCCGCCACTGCTGGTGCTGCTGCCACCATGTCTAGGCCAATTACGAGCCTCCTGCTCGCCTGGCCACCCAGGTTGACGCCGCCGCTGATGCCCTGCTTAGGTTCCTCCTGACCCCACAAAGGAGCAAAGGAGGGCCTCATGATAGTACACCAAGGCCTCTCATGAAGTAGGTCTGCAGGTCTCCGAGGCCACTGCTGCCCACGTGCTCTGCTACTGTCTGCTCAGTCTTGCCCACCTTCCTTCCTCCCCCCCCCACCTTGAGCCTAGCATGGCTTGGTCACACTGTGCAGTTCTCAGCATTGTGACACTGTGAACTGCACAGCATGACACTTAACATTTTTATTATATGTATAGGCATAGATCTGGGAACACAGATGGGCATATTTTGATTATGTACATTTCCTCATTTGCATAGTTTTATGAATTAGGTAGATGCTAAGCCAGAGTTTAGGAGATATTCTAAATACATTTCATGATATTTTATGTTGGGAATCTGTAAAATTAAATTTACAAAATTTATAAAGACAAATTTGGAACTTTTGGAATTCTAATGAGGTCCCAGAGTGCATAGCTATGTGCTGGAAATTCTCAGCTGATGAAAGCTTTATTTCATTTTGCAGATTCATTATCCATTATTTTCACTTAATAAAATGGTCCTCCTGTGCGGATCTGGTCAGATGCAGAGAACAGCTTATCCCATAATGTGAATATTTTCTTTTGGCTAGCTTCCTTAAAAGAGACGTTATGAGACGTTGTTCCCTCTAAATATGATATCTGTAAAGCAGCCAAAAGTATATTGTCCTAACAAGACCTACAAAGCAGAAAATGGATTGTTTCTGGAACAGGAACTATGAAGACAACACAGAGATCAACAAGATTGACACCAAACTAATTATACATTTGCTGTTTAAATGCTTGATTCTACCATCAGGAAGGCTAAGTGCACTTTCTGATACACAAATATGACAATCTGCTGCTCAGCTGGCGTAGAGTAATAAAACACAATTGCCCTGTGATACCTTAGGCTGTGAGCACATAGTCGCCTACAAAAAAGTGTTTCCATTGGCCTCATTTGGAAGGGCAAAGGGGTGATCTGCTAATCAGTTGCAAAATCTGTTTTGAAACTGAATTTTTTTAAAATGCACTGGAGCTGATCCCACCAGGTTTTACAGTAGAAAGAGGCAGAGTTTGACTAGCGTTGTGTGCCCGTTTTCAGAAAAGGGAGTTGGAGATGCACTGGAACTGGCAAAACAGTAAATATGTCTCCACCCTAAAAGACTAACAGTTTTGCTTTGGCATAAGCTTTTGTTCAATAAAGCAAACTTTGTCTACTGCATGACATGTTATCCTAAATGGGCAGGTTGAATTGTACATACATAGATATAAGTGTGCAGAGAGGAAAACTGAGATCAAAAGGCAGATGTGTGACATTTCTATGTAAAGCCCAATGTACACAAGATACGAACAGAGTGAACTAATACCTAAAATCCCCCATTCTACAAATTCTGATCCAGTATAAACTCAATCGACTGTTTCAGGTATGCTATTCAAGAATTTAGTACCAAGCAGCAGCGGACAGTGTGGAGGGATTACACCACTCAACTGACCTCCCTCCGGCTGAGTGTTTCTGCACTGCACAAACCTCACTGCCGCCTCCCCCTCCTTCTTTCCATCCTGGTATGCGGCAGCAACTCAGCCAGAGAGATGTCAGGTGAGCACTGCAGCCCCACCAGCCCTCAGCTAATGGTACCAGGAGTGCTTCAGGTAGTAAAAGCAGCCATTTTCAGCATACTAGTTTGGACAAACTTTTTCTTCTCCCTGAAGCCCCTGTACAAGAGACACGTTACAAGGATAACACTCAGGGTTACATCTAATGAAGTGGACTGAACTCCATTAAAGCTTATACCATAATAAATGTGTTAGTCTTTAAGATACCCAAGACTCTTTGTTGTTTTTGTTGCAACAGATTAACATTGCTACCTTTCTGGAAAATGTTACAGGCAGTGGCAACATCAAAACACAGAGGAATACTGTGAAATTTAGATGTGCTGTTCTTTTTCTTTTCTTTTTTGAATGGGCAAATTTACTCTAATCTCCATGACATTAAGATAATTCCTCATTTCTAGTGGTTTTCGTCTTCAAAGAGCTTTAGATAAATTAATTAATTCACAATAGATTCAAGGCTTATTCAGCACTGCATCACCTTGGCTAAAGTCATTGCAGTGGTGTTACTGGAAGCCATTAATGTCAGCTGACACTGACCACAATTTATTTCTTGCTTCTGCCTCACACACAGTGGTGTTTTCTTTGCAGAATATACACAGATAAACTTGCACATTTCTGCCAAAGCTATCCTTTTTGTCATGGCTGTCAGTCTTGACTTTCAGCTTCCAATCTAGAGGGACCATTCAAAGAATTTCGTCAGGAAATCCAGTACTCCTACCACCAATCTATGCAATATACAATCTGACTTGTAGCATAGTATCCAGGGACTTTGTCAGAATGCAGAAGACACCATTCTGTGTTCTGCTCTGCAGAGTCTGTGTGACACAAGATCTGGTGCAAAGGATTTCTAACAGCAGTGCAAGGGCACAAATTATTTCTTGCTCAAGTGCTATGAGCCAGCCTTGTTCCCTGAACTGGTAGTGTACTAATATTCACTGGCACTGCCCTCCCTCTTGCTCCAGAGAAGCCCCTTGCACAATATAAAGCCCCACTGATTTCACTGGAACTTACCTTTGCATAATATAGTTTTGATCAGGTATGAAGGTCTTGCTTTTACTATTGCTTCAATAACAGCCCAGAGTAAGGTAGAAATCATAAATAATTATAATATTTAGATGAGAGTCAGATGAATAGGTAAAACAGAAGTTCTGTTGATCCTTACATTTTAGTCTCCGGTTACCAGCCTATACTGGACTACTCTTGCCAGGTCAGAAGCATCCCAAACCCTAAGATTTTGGGGGTGGCCCCTAGTGATGCCACAGGGGCAGACCTGAGTGACATCATGGGGCGGGTCTAAGTGACATCATGGGGTGGGTCCAAGTGATGTCACAGGGTGGGTCTGAGTGACATCATGGGGCGGGTCCAAGTGATGTCATTAAGCATGATATATTAAGCATCAACCACAGCTGCTTGCCACATACAATTCAAACAAAAACATTTCTCTGATTGGAAATTTATTAAGATAGAAATCTTAGCTAAAAGATGGAGCCTGGGTAGGGAACATTTAATCTAGCCAACTTGCTTCTGGCAAAAAGAGTTTAAGTGCCCTCAAGCCAGACCAGTCACCAGAAGGCCATCGTAGGAAAAAAGGAGCCAAGTGTTGTGAAGATGTTAGATGGGAGCACTCAGGAGTAAAGATGGATGCCCCCAAAGGCTGCAATTCTAAACACACTTACTAAGCCCCATAGAACTCAATAGGACTTCACAGTAGATATGGTTTGGATTGTGTTGTTGGTAAAGCTTGACTAGTGATCCTCTGCAAAGATATTCCTATCCAAGCAAGGTTGGCAACCCCCTGCCTGGAATGCCCTGCCCCTACCTTTTAACATGGCTGCTCCAAATTTCTTTACAGATTTGACCCTTCTCTTCAGAAAGAGGTCCGATAAATTAGTAAGAATAAGAAGATTCTCTACTCTTTTTTGTCTACCATGTGGGCTGCTATAAACTCACTTTGACCGCCAACCCAATTCCAGTGAATAATAATTGACAGAGAGAAAACACACATGGCTTGATCTACCTTCACAGGCGGCAGCTTGGGAACAACAACAACTGCTGCAGCCACGCTACCCAGTATGTGAATTGTCTTTTACCACTATTGGGCAAGAAACAAACCATCATGCAAACAACAAGGTGCATCTTCAGTGGGTTTAAGGGGATTGAGCAGAGCACATGGAAACACTGTTGTTGCTTCTATGGATCAAAGGAAGTGAAGATAAAGGTAAATGAAATGCAAATAGAAAAACAAAACACAACACAGCGATGATTTTCTAAAAGCAATACCATGCCAACCACAACAATTCCTATGAGTAAGGCAGAAAACTCAGCATCCCCAAACCAGTCAGGATTCCTAACCAAAAACCAAAACTAAAAAAATCCTGGCAGCCAGTCAGCCAAGGTCAAGAAATCCCAATGCAGCACAACCTGACCCGGGGGCTGCAGAATGCTGTGGCATGATTGCTGACATGAGTGAGACCCTATCAGCACATAATACCTCTGCTCTGAAATCTGCACTGGTTGCTGATTTGCTACCAAGTCAAGTTCAAGGTATGCTTTCCTTGTTATGGATGCCACATAGTACTTGTTCTGCTCTTGTAAGAAATCAGTCCTTTAGCTTGGCAGCGCCTATGCTTTGCAACTCCCTGCCTATTGACATCAGCAGGTGCCTTCATTGTACTCTTTTCAGCACCTACTAAAAACATGTTTGTTTAGCCTACTTATGCATGTAGAAACTATAGTGTTTGTTATCTGTTTTTAACTCATCGTTGGTTTTATTATTTTGAATGTTTTTAAATACCTGTCTTTAACTGTTTTTGCCAATAATTTTATTGTTTTAATTTTCTCTAAACTAATTTGAGAGTTTTTACAGTAAAGCAATATGTAATTGTTGTAAATAAAATACATAAATTTTGGAGTCACTTTGGCCCTTGGGTCTCTTTCCATTTTTAGGAACAAAGGAATCTGCCTTATACCACTCAGGCCTTTTGGTACCTTCTAGCTCAGTACTGATTACATGGACTAGCATTAGCTCTCCAGGATTCCAGGCAATAGTCTTTTCCAGGGATTGAATTTTGGACCTTTGCATGCAAAACATATGATCTACCACTGAGCTACAACCCTTCCCGTTTTAAAAAAATATTTTTAAATTGTTGTTTTCAATTCACTAATGAATGCACATCATACTTAGTGCAGATCCACACCATTCATTTGAAGCACATTCAACACATATTTGAAGCACATGAATCCCACCACAGAATCATGGGAACTGTAGTCTGTTAAGAGTTGTGGGAACTATAACTGTGAGGGGGAAACTACACTTCCCAGGATTCATTAGGGGAAGCCAAGTGCTTTAAATGCAAGTTGGATGTGCTTTAAATGTATTGTGTGGATCTACTTAATAAACATTGCCTGCATGTAAATAGTTTTAATTCATTTTTTAAAATGGAAATGATCTATAAAGTTTAGTGGGTCACCATGGGCTACTCATCATCTCTCAACCTAATCTGCCCCTCAGGATGAAAACAACAGAAGGGAACCATGATCACCCCAAAGAAGAAGGGCACACTTAAAAAGCAGAGAAAATAATCATGTACAACCATAGTGTGAAATCAAATACTTATCGGGACATAGTATGAAGAAATATTTTTATTTATTTATTTATTGTATTTATATACCGCCCCATAGCCGAAGCTCTCTGGGAGGTTTACAGTAACTAAAAACATTAAAAACAAATATACAATTTTAAAACACATCTTCTAAACACAATTTAAAACACAATTTAAAAAATTTAAAACAATTAAAAAAAATATAAGCATGACTCAAATATATTTATTATTTACACAACCTGTAAATATATTTATAGTGCAATCCTATGTTTGTTTACTTAGAAGCAAGTCCCAATTTATTCAATGGGGCTTACTCAAACAGGGAAGCATGCACAGAAGTGCAACCTCAAGTGATAAGGAACTTCATTCACCCAACCCAAAAATCAGAATCATGCCACTTTAAGCTGTTTTGCAACTGTTTATACTTGTTATTATGGTTATTGGATTTTAAAAGGATTTATTTCTTATTTTGAGCTGCCTTGGTTTCCAGTCTGCAACCCTACCTCACAAAGTTGTTGGAAATACTCCATACACACACACACACTGGATATGAAAAAATACATACACCTCATATAACAGTTTATTGTCAAAACCAGTTGGTTATTGCAGAACATTAAACAAAAATCAGTATTAGTTTCCAACATAATAAAAGCAGTGATACCTAAGTAAGCCCTGCCTAATTGCTTTAAAAAATAGGATTGGAGGTGGGAGAGAAAGATTTACAACACAAACACAATTCTTTGCTTTGTTCATTCAAAAGCCCCATCAATTTACAGCACAATCCTAACCACTCAAAAGTAAGTCCCTTGAATTCAGTGGGGTTTATTCTGGGTATGTGGGATAAGCATTGCAGCTTTACTCCCAGAAAAGCAAGTACTGGAGTAAAGTTTCATATTGGGAAGGTTTTCAAAACATTGCCCTCTTCAACAGCCCAGGAAAATTTAAACTTAGTTTGACTCCCTTACACAAAGAGAAAAGGACTGAATGCTATATACTTCTCAATTGATGAAGCAACAGTGGAAAAATGGCGGGGTATAAATAAAGATAATAAAGACAATAATAATAATAATAATAATAATAATAATAATAATAATAAATCCCTCCTCAGTCCGTTTGGGGCATCACTGCTTCTCAAGTCACTGTGAGGATTTGTGATGATCCACACCATACATTTAAAACACATGACTTCCTCCAGAGAATCCTGGGAGCTGTGGTTTTCCCCTAACAGAGCTACAAATTCCCAGCAACCTTAAATTACAGTTGCAGTTGCAGTTGCTGCTGTTGTTGTTGTTGTTTATATCCCGCCCTTCCTCCCAGCAGGAGCCCAGGGCAGCAAACAGAAATGCTAAAAACATTTTAAAACGTCATAAAAACAGACCTTAAAATACATTAAAACAAAACATCATTAAAAACATTTTTAAAAAAAGCTTTAAAAACATCTTTAAAAAAAGAGTTAAAAACATATTATTAAAAAAACATATTAACAAGCAATTCTAACACAGATGCAGACTGGGATAGGTCTCAACTTAAAAGGCTTGTTGAAAGAGGAAGTTCCTCAATAGGCACCAAAAATATAACGGAGATGGTGCCTGTCTAATATTCAAGGGGAGGGAATTCCACAGGGTAGGTGCCACCACACTAAAGGTCCGTTTCCTATGTTGTGCAGAACGAACCTCCTGATAAGATGGTATCTGCAGGAGGCCCTCACCTGCAGAGTGCAGTGATCGACTGGGTATGTAAGAGGTAAGACGGTCTTTCAGGTATCCTGGTCCCGAGCTGTATAGGGCTTTGTACACCAAAACTAGAACCTTGAACTTGCCCTGGTAGCAAATGAGCAGCCAGTGCAATTCTTTCAGCAGCAGGGTGACATGTTGGCGATACCCTGTCCCAGTGAGCAGTCTTGCTGCCACATTGTGCACCAGCTGCAGCTCCCAGACCAACCTCAAGGGCAGCCCCACATAGAGAGCATTACAGTAATCCAGTCTGCAGGTTACCAGTGTGTGAATAACAGTGATCAGGCTATCCCGGTCCAGAAATGGCTGAAGCTGGAAAAAGGCACTCCTAGCCACGGAGGTCACCTGGGCCTCTAGCAACAAAGATGGATCCAGGAGCACCACCAGACTACGGACCTGCTCTTTCAGAGGGAGTATGACCCCATCCAAAGCAGGCAACTGACCAATTATCCAAACTCGGGAACCACCAACCCACAGTGCCTCCGTCTTGCTAGGATTCAGACTCAGTTTATTGGCCCTCAACCAGCCCACCACCAAGTCCAGGCACCGGTCTAGGGCTTGCACAGCCTCTCCCAATTCAGATGTTATGGAGAAATAGAGCTGGGTATCATCAGCATACTGCTGACACCTTGCCCCAAAGCTCCTGATGACCATTCCCAAGAGCTTCATATAGATGTTAAACAGCATGGGCAACAAGATGGTACCCTGCGGCACCCCACAGCACAACTGCCAGGGGGCCGAAAGACAGTAACCCAATGCTATTCTCTGAGAGCGACCCTGGAGATAGGATCGGAACCACTGTAAAACAGTGCCTCCAATACCCAGCTCACCAAGTCGGCCCACAAAGATACCATGGTCAATGGTATCAAGAGCTGCTGAGAGGTCAAGTAAGAGTAACAGGGTCACATTCCCCCTGTCCTTCTCCAGATAAAGGTCATCCATTAGGGCAACCAAGGCTGATTCAGTCCCATAACCAGGCCTGAATCCAGACTGGGATGGGTCAAAATAATCTGTTTCATCCAAGAGTACTTGCAATTGCTGCGCCACAATCCTCTCAACCACCTTCCCTAAAAAGGGGGTATTTGCAACCAGTCAGTAGTTGTCACAAACCAATGGGTCCAGGGTGGGCTTTTTCAGGAGCGGTCGGATCACCGTCTCTTTCAAGATGGCTGGAACCACTCCCTCCTGCAATGATGTGTTGACCACACCCTGGATTCAGTCGGTCAGAACCCCTCGGCAAGCTTTAATAAGCCAAGAAGGGCAAGGGTCAAGAGGACACGTTGCTGGCCGCATCATTGCAAGTACCTTGTCTACGTCATCAGGCTGCATCAACTGAAACCGTTTCCAAAAAGTTGCAGCAGACGTTGCACTGGTCACCTCATTGGGGACTACAGTAGATGTGGATGGGGCATCAAGACTGCTACGGAGGCGAGCAACTTTACCCTCAAAGTGCCTTGAAAACAATTCACATTGGGCCTCTGAAGGGTCTAAAACTCCATTTCCTGGAGCTGATGTCAACAGATCCCTGATAATATGGAAAAGCTCCACCGGACGGTTACTTGAGGATGCGTTGGAGGTAGAGAAATGGGCCTTCTTCGCCACCCTCACCGCCACATAGTAGGCATGGTTATGATGTTTTACTCGTGCCTGATCAGCCTCACAGCACGTCTTTCACCACTTGCGCTCTAGCCGTCATCCAGTCTGTTTCATTGCCCTTAGCTCACTGGTGTACCAAGGTGCAAGCCGGGCTCCACAATGCCGGAGAGGGCGCTCAGGGGCAACCATGTCAAGAGCCTGACACGCCTCGCTGTTCCACAGCGTGACAAGGGCTTCAACAGGGTCACCTTCTCTATCTACTCAGAACTCCCCCAGGGATTCAGGAATCCAGTGGATTCCATTAGGCTCCAGAGGCGGACCATCTTAATCTGTCCACCACACCTGCAGGGAAGGATCGGAACCATAAGTCTAAACTTTACCAGGAAGTGATCTTGCCATGACAATGGGGTGACATCTACCCCTCCATCTTCAGACCACCCCTTCCTCCATCTGGAGCAAAAACCAAATCGAGGGTGTGCCCTGCCCTATGTGTTGGGCCAGTAACAACTTGAGACAGCCCCATGGTCATCATGGAGGTCATGAAGTCCCGAACAGGAACACTAGAGGCAGTGTGAGCATGGACATTGAAATCGCGCATCACTATCGTTCTGGGCTCCTCCAACATCACAGCCAAGATGGCCTCCACCAGCTCGGTCAGAAAAGCTGCGGGGCAGCAGGGTGGACAATACACCAGCAGCAACCGTAGTTTACTGTCTCCTTGGCCCGACACCAGATGCAGGCCCTCACAGCCAGCTCCAAGACATAGTGGTTTCCTGGTGACAGAGGTGGAAGTTCTGTACACCACAGCAACTCCTCCCTCCTGTCCCTGCAGCCTGTGCTGGTGTTGCACCAAGTATCCAGGTGGGCAAAGTTGGGTCAGTTCAACTCCTCCAAGCTCACCCACCCAGGTCTCGGTAATGTACACCAAATCGGCACCTTCATCCACAATCAAATCATGGATGAGAGTGGTCTTATTATGTACCGATCTGGCGTTAAACAACAACACACACAGGCCAGTGGGCACAGCAGATGAGCAACGAGGAAACCATCCACGAGAGGAGTGGCAGCAAGGAACAAGGTGCAGATACAGTTCCCAGAATTCTTTGGCGGAAATCAAGTGCACTGGATGTGCTTTAAATGTATGGTGTGAACCTCCCTGAGTACCCTGAAGGAAGGGCAGGATACTGTTGTGTGCACCCCAATCTTGGATACTTCCTACACTTATCCAGGATTTGATTTCTTTAGAATGAAGGTCAGCAGAGGCTGTGGTGTTTTTATGATATATAATTTATTTACACATATACACAACCTGAGTATAAGATAGAGGGGTTTAATGCATTAACAGTCCAACAGATCTTGCTTCCCGGTCAGGCTTCCAGGAAGGCAACCGAAAGCCATGGATTGAGATTCAGCACAGACAGCAGGCCTCTCTGTGTTTTTTCAGTTCTAAGCTTTCCCTCAGAAACGCACAGACCACTTTCTGGCTCTAGGATGAGGGGTATCTCCAGCCAGGTGAAGGGAGAGAGAAGACTATTATTATGCAATAGATCTGCTCATCCCCAAGCCCTTGCACAAGTTAATAGGACCACTTGTCAGACCCATTACCCTATGAAAGGAAGTTGTTTGAGCAGCAGAGCAGGGTTTTCTACAAATTCCAACTTCCAGATACGGGATTATAGGCTTAAAGAGGAGTCTCAGAAATCATCCATCCCAACCCCACAATGCCACAATAATACAAATGTTAATAATTTGTATTTACGTAATTGTTAAAGGTAAGTTGACCTTGGCAAGGAGCAGGGGTTTTTTGTTGGTGGATGCTATGAAATGACTTCCTGGAGAAAGTTTATCAAAGTGCATCCCTGATACATGCACTTGCTAATCGAATCAGCTGTTCGGTGGGACTTTTTTACTTGTTTGAAAAATTGTTTTAATTACTCATGGTTGCTATTATTTTAACTCTGGTTGTAAGCTACCTCAAGCTGCTCTAAAATATACATATTTTAAGTAAATAAAGAATAACTGACTCCATGTCTTACCAAGTGACCAAAACAGGCTCATACTAACCATTTTAAATTCATGTTTGTCATGGCAAACAAGCACAAACAAAGCAGTGTTTCAGAGTTGGGTGGCATTTTCCTGTCAACTAGGTTTTTCCTACCTACATTGCCTGCAGAAAAGGTTGAGTTTCGCTGTGTAGGGTGTTTTGCTGGGATTAGTCATTAGAAGTTTTCAGGAAATTAATCAACATTTTCCAAGGTGGACTATTCAGAGGAGTAAATATTACCTTTTCCTCATATGTCAGGTGAAGTTTGTTTTAAAAGTCAATCATATTAGAAAGCTTATTGATGGTATTAAGTCAGTTTCCTGCTGTGGTGAAAATGTCAACTTTAGTATTGGGAATATTTAGGGAAGGGACTGAAAATTAAACTTCAAGAATTATTGTGCCTTTGTAGAAATGTGTGGAAATATATACAAAATAATTAGGAAAAGCCTTAAATGACAGCAACATGCTGACCCACATTTGGAATATTATGCGCACAATTTTGCTCACCACATTAAAAAAGGAGGGTTATCTGGAAGGGGAAGCAGAGGATGTGATGATCTGTAGCAGACTTTCCCATCCTGTTCTCCACCTCCATCACCAGACAGTTTAAAACTATAACGTTTATTATTCCTGACCACTGGCCATACTGGCTGGGGCTGATAGGAGCTGTAGTTCAAAACATATGGAGGACACCAAGCTGGAAAAAGCTGCTCTACAGAAAATTCATTGTCAGGTCTCTACATCTGGATCTATACATGTATCATACCACTTCAGAGTGCAGGTGGAAATTATTTTTTAAAAATAATCCCCCATTTCAAAACATGCATCTTCACAAAACAAAACCTTGAAAGAAGAAAACTACTATATCAGAGAGATTATTGGACCAGAATGTTGCCCCCCATTTTGCTAGATTTTTACTTGCAGGGAGGTTTTGTTGTTTTTACATGGAACAGCGTTAAAAAGGCTATGAGTGTGTAGTAAATATATAGGTTGCAGTATTGTTGAATGGATGAGTGTGAATGGTTGATTGGTTGTTGTTGTTATGTGCCTTCAAGTTGATTACGACTTATGGTGACCCTATGAATCAGTGACCTCCAAGAGCATCTGTCATGAACCACCCTGTTCAGATCTTGTAAGTTCAGGTCTTGTTTGGCCTTCTTCTTTTTCTACTTCCTTCTGTTTTTCCCAGCATTATTGTCTTTTCTAGTGAATCATGTCTTTTCATGATGTGTCCAAAGTATGATAACCTCAGTTTCATCATAGAATCATAGAATCATAGAGTTGGAAGGGGCCTTGTAGGCCATCAAGTCCAACCCCCTGCTCATAGCAGGAAATCCACAGCTAGAGCATCTCCCGCAGATAGCTGTCCAGCCTCTGCTTGAAGACATCCAGCGAAGGGGATCCCACCACCTCCCTAGGCAGTCGGTTCCATTGCCGAACTGCCCTTACTGTCAAGAAGTTCCTTCTAATGTCCAATCTGAATCTACGCTCCTGCAACTTAAAACCATTAGACCTAGTCCTACCCTCTGGGGCAGCAGTGAACAAATCTGTACCCTCCTCTATGTGACAGCCCTTCAGGTACTTAAAGAGTGTAATCATGTCACCCCTCAGCCTTCTCTTCACCAGACTGAACATGCCAAGTTCCTTCAACCTTTCCTCATAAGACTTGTTCTCCATACCGGCTATCATCCTCGTCGCCCTCTTCTGAACCCGCTCTAACTTGTCTATATCTTTCTTAAAATGAGGCGCCCAGAACAGAATGCAGTATTCCAGATGAGACCTGACTAATGCAGAATATAGTGGGACTATTACTTCCCTCGACCTGGAAACTATAGCTCTGTTTATGCATCCCAAAACCGCGTTTGCCTTTTTTGCCGCAGCATCACACTGCTGGGTCATGTTCAACTTGCAATCCACTACAATTCCAAGATCCTTCTCACACGCACTACTGCTAAGCCGGGTATTTCCCATCCTGTACCCATGCATTTTGTTTTTGTGGCCTAAATGCAGAATCCTGCATTTGTCTGTATTGAATGTCATTTTATTAATTTCAGCCCAATTTTCTAGTCTATCCAGGTCCCTTTGGATTTTATTCCTGTCTTCCATTGTGTTAGCTATCCCTCCCAGTTTCGTATCATCCGCAAACTTCATAAGGCTTCCCTCCACCCCATCATCTAAGTCATTGATAAAAATGTTGAAGAGCATCGGCCCCAGGACAGAACCCTGTGGCACTCCACTCGAAACCTCCTTCCAGTCCGAAGCAGAGCCACCGACAACCACTCTTTGAGTACGGTTTTCCAACCAGTTGTGAATCCACCTGACAGTATTTCCATGTAGTCCGCATTTGACGAGTTTGCTAATCAAAAGGTCGTGGGGGACTTTGTCAAACGCTTTGCTGAAATCTAGATAGATGACATCTACAGCATTTCCACCATCTACTAGGCTAGTGACCCGATCAAAAAAAGAGATGAGATTAGTTTGACAGGATTTTTTCTTGACAAACCCATGCTGGCTCCTACTAATCACAGCATTGTCATCTAGATAGTTGCCAATGGACTCTTTTATTATCCGTTCTAATATCATTCCCGGTATTGAAGTCAGACTGACCGGCCTGTAATTCCCCAGACCTTCTTTTTCACCCTTTTTAAAGAGCGGGACGACGTTTGCCCGTCTCCAATCCTCCGGCACCTCTCCCGTTCTCCAGGATTTCTCAAAGATGATGGCAAGAGGTTCCGAGAGTACATCCGCAAGTTCCTTCAATACTCTGGGATGCAGTTCATCAGGCCCTGGAGATTTGAACTCATTTAGGTTAACTAGGTATTTCCTGACTATCTCCTTATCAATCTCGAACTGCAATCCTGACCCCTTACTGAGATTGCTACCGATGCAAGGTTGCACACTGTTCCCTTTTTAGCTTCTAATAATAGTTCTGGTTTAATTGTTCTAACACCCAATTATTTGTCTTTTTCACAGTCCATGGTATCTGCAAAGCTCTCCTCCAACACCACATTTGAAATGAGTTGATTTTTCTCTTATCCACTTTTTTCACTGTCCAACTTTCACATCCATACATAGAAAATGGAAATACCATGGTCTGAATGATCCTGACTTTGGTGTTCAGTGATACATCTTTGCATTTGAGGACCTTTTCTAGTTCTCTCATAGCTGCCCTCCCTGGTCCTAGCCTTCTTTTGATTTCTTGACTATTGTCTCCATTTTGATTAATGACTGTGCAGAGGTATTGATAATCCTTGACAAGTTCAATGTCCTCATTGTCAACTTTAATGTTACATAAATCTTCTGTTGTCATTACTTTAGTCTTCTTGACGTTCAGCTGTAGTCCTGCGTTTGTGCTTTCCTCTTTAACTTTCATCAGCATTTGTTTCAAATTATTACTGGCTTCTGCTAGTAGTATGGTATTGTCTGCATATGTTATATTATTGATATTTCTCCCTCCAATTTTCATACCTCCTTCATCTTGGTCCAATCCCGCTTTCCGTATGGTATGTTCTGTGTATAGATTAAATAAATGTCTCACACCCTTTCCGATTCGGAACCAATCATTTTCTCCATATTCTGTCCTTACAGTTGCCTCTTGTCCAGAGTATAGGTTGCGCATCAGGACAATCAGATGCTGTGGCACCCCCATTTCTTTTAAAGCATTCCATAGTTTTTCATGATCTACACAGTCAGAGGCTGTGGATGATTTTCAGGATGATTTTCTTCTGAAATTCCTTTGTCTGTTCCATTATCCAAGACATGTTTGTGATATGATCTCTGGTGCCTTTTCCCTTTCTAAATCCAGCTTGGACGTCTGGCATTTCTCGCTCCATATATGGTAAGAGCCTTTGTTGTAGAATCTTGAGCATTACTTTACTTGTGTGGGATATTAAGGCAATAGTTTGATAATTACTGCATTCCCTGGGATCCCCTTTCTTTGGAATTGGGATATATATTGAATGCTTCCAGTCTGTGGGCCATTGTTTAGTTTTTCATATTTCTTGACAAATTTTGGGCAGATTCAGTCTCAGTAGCTTGTAGCAACTCTATTGGTATGACATCTGTTCCTGGTGATTTGTTTCTTCTAAGTATTTTAAGAGCAGCTTTCACCTCACATTCTAAAATTTCTGGTTCTTCATATGGTTCCTCCACGAATGAATCAGTCATTCTGGCATCTCTTTTATAGAGTTCTTCAGTGTATTGCTTCCATCTTCCTTTTATTTCATCTTGGTTGATTGGCAGAGATATTATATAACGCAGTGAATGGTTGTAGTAGTGGTTGTGGGAATGGGTGATGAAAGTGAGATTGTGTGAGTGCTTATGTGAAAAGTGAGTTTTTATGCTGGTTGGGAGTTTGTATCATGCTACCTAGTAATTTTCACCAATCTTATTACTTATACAGCCACAAGAGTGGCTGTATACTACAGCCAGCGTTAATTTTTCACATTCCGCAATGTTAAATTAAAAATACCCCCATGCCATTCTGATGCTTCCCATAAGCTCATTTAAAAACAAAACCTTACAAAACTTATAGTCCTGAACTCAGAAATGCTTGCTTAACAACCCTCTAAATTTTCATGGCGATAAAACAGTCAGAGAGAATAGAGAGTTCAAAGTCTAAAAAGACAAGGAAAAAACCAGATCCCTTTTGGACTTTTTTCTGTCAGAGTTCTCATAATCTGTTGAAATTCATTAAAAATCAGCTAAGTTCACTGAGTACAGTAGGGCCCTACTCATACGGCAGGTTCCGTTCCAGACCCCTGCTGAAAAGCGAAAACCGCCAGAAAGTGGGGCCCTACTCAGCTGTCGCATGGGAGACAGATACAGTGTAGTGGTTAGAGTGGTGGATTGGGACCTGGGAGACCAGAGTTCAAATCCTGTTTGGCCATGAAGCTCATTGGGTGATCTTGGTGCACTCACTCTCTCTCAGCCTAACCTACCCCACAGGGTTGTTGTAAGGATAAAACTGAGAGGGAGAGAACCATGTTTGTATACCACTTTGAGCTCCTTTGAGGAAAGGTGGGTTATAAATGTAATAATAAATAAATAAACTTGAACCCACTATACACAATAGCCATGATACAAAAAGTTTCCATTTCTGCAATACCTAAACACTCTTATCAGCTTTCGTCCTCCTTATTTCTAACTAGGCAATGCTAACACCAACATCTTTCCCTTATAAAAGACATACATTGAAATATCCTTATTAGCTAGGGGACTGTTCTATAACAAGTCCAGTTACAAATAACTTGTAGCTAGTGATGTTGTAGGCATATATTTTCCATCATCTCTCAGTTGAGAATAGGCATATTTCATTTGTTCGTTATACAGAAAAAAACACCAGTTCTGCTATCAAGGGAATAAGATTCAGCTGTTACAATACTAAATTATATGGTATCTGTTAGCTGGCATCCATTGAAATATAATTTTACAAACTAGAAAGATATATCCTGATCACCTAAAATGTTTTTCAACATATCTGTGGTTTTTTTTACAGTGCATGTCTTACAAGTCTTGACTCTACAAATATAATATCCAAAATGTCTAATCTCCAAACCCAGATCAAATGCCAAAAGTATTGTATGGAAGTGAAGAGAGTTGTTTCATTGCTATTTAAACAAAATAATTTATGAACCACTGTGAAAACCCTTTAGGCTTTAAAAGTGGGATAAAAATTATTTATATAATAAATAAAATCCAGCATTCCAGCATCAAAAACACAGCAAGATGGTGTTTCGAGGAACAGCCACTGAGGTTTAAATGCTAACAAAGGTTATGGAGCGAGAAATGCCAGACGTCCAAGCTGGATTTAGAAAGGGAAAAGGCACCAGAGATCATGTAAGCAACTAGCTGGGTCAGTAAAAGGAATTTCTATACTGAGCACTAGAATGAAATTTAACAGGTGTAAGCACCTGCATTAGACATAATGAAAATAATAGTAATACAAAATAGGCAGGGATAGAAAACTATGAATACCAGCAAAATGTTTTTCCTCACTTGAGTTTAGTATATCAGGAATATTATGGTAGGTTAAAAGAGCATGGAAGTCACTGTAGCAAACCAATAAAGATAGTATTCTCCAGCCAAATAAACACAGTAGGACTGAAGACAAGTTAGCATTTATAGAATAGTTAAAAGTGGTTTGAGAGTTCTTGCCTCTCTTGGCAGACAGCAAATTCATTGCATTTCACTGTCATTTCTTATCAAAGGGGTGAGTTTTTGAAATTTATTAACTAGACTATACCTACCAGAGGAAAAGTGAGATGTGTGCGCACAAGTGGCCTCTCTTTTAACTCACCTTGCGCCTTATGAGAAAAAAACAAAAAACCCTATCAGTCTATTTCTAGCCTAAATCATCCTCTCATAAAGAACCCATGTGAATCTGAAAACTTGAAAAACTATCTCATGTTTTCTGCAGACTGCACCTCCTTACTAGATACAAATTTAAGTCCACACAGGATGCTGCTGCTGGCAGCGTAAAAAATAATCTATTGAACAAGTACAGTTAGCGGGTTTGTGCTAGGTGGGTACGACCAAGGTTGTAAATCAGTGTGCACAGGTAATATTTGTCGGCGTGAACCAATCAGGTTCCCTAACCAAAACACCCAGCCAATGGACAGTCCCTAGAATCTGGGACTGTCATAATGAAAGAAGAATGATACGTGGCCAATCCAAAGCGGTTTCGGATTGTAGCGCGCGCCCACCTCCTCCTATTCTGAGGAGGTGGGGAGGACGCTTCAGCTGGTGCGCGGACGGGGGGGGGAGGAAGCTTGGCAGCTTGGCTCAGTGTGCGGCGCAGCGCGCGAAGGCAGAGGAGAAGACGGGCTGTGGTCACGCCGCGGCTGCCCTTTTCTTCCTCCCTGCATCCTTCTCGCAACATGGCAGGGCTGAGCAGCGGCATCTCCAGCTTCGGGCGCTGCAGCCACGCCGTGGTGCGGGCTCTGCCAGAGTCCCTGTGCCAGCAGGCGCTGAGGCGAGAGAAGGGCAACGAGGTGGACTACGCGCGCGCCGAGCGGGAGCACCAGCTCTACGTAGGGGTGCTGAAGACCAAGCTGGGGCTGCAGGTGCTTGAGCTGCCTGCCGACGAGAGCCTGCCCGATTGTGTCTTTGTGGAGGACGTGGCCGTCGTGTGCGAGGAGTCGGCTCTCCTCACTCGCCCAGGGGCCCCCAGCAGGAGGAAAGAGGTACCGCGGCGGGTCAGGCTCTGTGGAGCCGGGCATGGTGGAAGTGGGTGGGCGCCTCTGACAAGAAAATTGAGCCTCCTCCCCTCCCCCACAGACTCTTGGGCAGGGGTCGCTGCGCGCGGGGAAAGGGGGGGCTCCCTGCAACTTCCCATCATAACCGAAGGGTGCGGAGAGCGGAAAGCAGGTTGGGGGTAGGGGAAGCGCCTAACTGGCGGCTGCCAGCAACAGCGCCTGGTGCTGCCTCCTAGGATGGGCAGGCTTCCTAGCAAAGACAGGCTGCTGTTTCATCCCAGTGACACTGATGGGACCGGAAAGGAAGGCTGAAGCCCTGCGCGGGATGTAAAAGGGTGGGCTGAAATCCCCCCCCCCCGTGTAGCGAGTTTGGGGAGCGCTGAGCAGCTACACCCTAAAGGCAGACTATCTTCTCTGGGCGTCCTGGATGTGGGGAGTGCGGTAATGTAAGGCGTGGCAGGCTGTGCTAGAAGCGGGGAGGGTGGGGTGGAGGCGGCAGAAGAGATGATGGGAGAAAAAGAAGATGCTCAACGTAAATGCAGTCTTTCTCTCGTTCATCTTGAACTCAGAAGCCTTCTCATCACGCATCCTTCATCAAGCGAGCACTGTATCGGCAGATTGGAATGAGGAGAAAAAGTATATCTGAATGAACCTTTCCACCCCACCCATAAATCAGTTTTCAGCTGGGGTTGGGGGAATAGCCTAGATGCGTTGTGACAGCGTAGTAGTTTTAGAAATGATTGCAAATTGATTGGACTGAACAGATAATGTAGTTTCTTTCTTTGTATTGTCTTCCCTCCCTGTATTTTAGAAGTGATGACTTTTTTATTTTGTTAAAATTGGCAGGATCTTTCACGTGCACTTTTAGGAAGTAGTAATGTCTCACAGTTGGTTCAAAGGAAATCACATCAGGTTTCCTTATAACGAAGCTGAATCAAGGATGATGCACATCACATTTGTCAAGAATCTTCACAAGAGCCCAAAAGAAAACCTACACATGCATAGTGGAAAAGTTGCCCATAAATATTGTTGAACTGATGTATTTTGTTCAAATTCTGAGTAGGATATTTAAAACACGGGTGCATGTGCTCTTGGAAGAACTGTAGAACATATAGATGAGGTTTTTTTTCTGAAATATAAGTTAGTTATCTTTGAAAAAAGTATCCTACATTATTAGAGGAACAGTTGCTTAGCCCACCACACAAGTAGAGATTTTATTTTTGTGTTTCTTACTAACAATCGCTTGATCCAATTTTCTCAATTGCTTTCATGCTTATGGTAATTAAAAGGACATATTACAGTGCAAATCAATCCATGATCCCTCAGAAGAGAGCCACACTGTTCAATGGGGCTTACTCCCAGATGTGAGTTCATAGGACTACAGCCCTAATGTATCAATCTGTGCTCTTTTTCAGTAAGAAAGATCACAACCTCTTAGACATTTCTTTCTGTTCCAAAAACTCCCAACAGAAATGAAATTTATGTATCCTGGACAAAGTGGTGAATTCCACATATAAAAAAATACAATTTATATTCTTCTGACATTAAATAATAATAGTCTTAACTGTGCATTAGAGTCAAGCAGGTATATTAGCTCTACTGTGTAAAAGGTTAGTTTCTTTTTATTTATTTACACTGTAATCCAAACTCGCACTTCCTGCTACTAGGGCTTTGCAAAATGGCAGGGCCACTGTTGCATCTGCAACCCTACTGTGCATAGCGATTACAGCAGAAGGTGGAAGTGAGAATAAACAGGCCTGACTTGGACCCAATGGTATCAGAAGATGGCAGTGAGATCAGCTTGGGATCCAGTGGATCCTAGGCCAGTTCAGCCCGGTACCCCCTTTGAAATGCCCCATTTTGGGGTTTTTTTGCTGGCTACCGCTGTCAGACAGCCTGCTGACAACACTCCCTCAGTATTATACAGTCAATGGCTAGTGGAAGGCTGGCTCAAGCAGGAAAGATGGGTAGAGGAATATCTCCACCTCATCCAACCTTCCTCGCACCAGCTCAGCATTACTGGGATTTGGATTGTTCTGCCCATTAGTTAGTTTACTTATATAGAGTTTTATATTTCAACAGAACTCTCGAAGTGATTTTCAATTCCCAACCAAAAGATCAATGTAAAAAAAATATTCCACATTCAAAACTAAACAATCCTACTGCTATGATTCTGCATTTTAAGTAACATAATTAAGCAACATTAAATATCTCAAACCAATGTACATATTTAAAATAAATAAGAACCACAAAAGTAAATCATACATGAAACATCAAAATACATCAAGATACAGTACCAAAATGAAACTTAATTACAGTGTGTGTGTGTATGTATATATATTATTTTCTATTATCTATATAATCATAGATAGAACATAATAATACAATCACCAAAATCATTCACATACATATTCACTACATAAAACTAAACACACAAACACCATATACCCAATCACTCAACAATCGCACCCTCCTTACACCCACCACATCACTCCATTCATTCAATCCTTACTTCAGTAAAACACTCGACATTTAGCTAACCAATACCCTATGGAAAATTGGTCCGCTGAGTAAGAACAATCAAATAACAGCAGGAAAACACACACTCATTTCAACCCCATTTCTCATCTGGGGCAATATGAATACCCTCTCTCTACTTCTCACCTAGGGAGCTTAAGCCCTTCCCCACCAGCAGACTCTCACCCTGATGAGTGTCGGGTGCAGCCACCAGCAATCATGATACTCACCACTTTACACGTAGCATCCCAGTAAATCAGATAAAAATGAAAACAATATCTCTTAAAGAACAATACTACCCCAAGAACAAAAAATAAAAAAGGGGATGTGATGGCCCTGAAGTGAAACCCCAAAGGGGTGATTCCCTTTAGTATAGCTCTTCAGTGTTGGCCCACTGCACTGCAGCATCTTGCTTTTTATATGTATAAGCAGGAGATTATGCTCAGCCTCCCAGAGTTCTCTCAACCACCATCACACTTCCAGCGGGTTCTGCCGCAGCTGTAGAACTTCACAAACAGATGGAAAACTATTGGGAGCCAGAAGGAGGGGGCAGGCGATGGTAATATTTTTTCTGTGCAGCAACCTTTCCTCTACAACATCCATCCTAAACAAAGAAAAAGTCTTTGTTCCTCCAGTGTATATTTTGAAATGTATATTTGCACAGTGGAATGGAAGAATTCTCAAACTGTTGACATACTCATATGTTACATGCTGTCCTTTATAAATACAGACTTTGCTAATTTATTTGGTAGTTACAAAGACACCTTTCCTTTCTTCCACCATGATTTTGTGGAGATCTTGAGTGATTTTTAGATCTCAGGTTGAGAACAAATGGGATAGATAGCTTGGGTGGAACCTGAGTGCTAAATTTTTCATTTTATTTAGCGGTACGTGCTCTAAAGTTTGCTTTTGTTTTCAGTAATATTTTATTAATATAAAGTCCAAGTGCATTATGCTCTGCCCTTTTACGTTTTGCTCATATACCCTATGAGTTGTAACTGGTTTCCAGGATAGAAGACAGTCATGTCAAGAACCACTTCTGCAATCCATTTGGACAGACAGGAATGAGATTAGCGAGCCAGAAAATGAAATAAAAGCAGTCAGCAGAGTATGATTTGGGAAAAGGCTGAAACAGATTAGCAGCTAAGAAAAACCAGGCTGTTTAATAATGCAACAGGAAAATATACCAAAGATCTTCCATGAACTGCCAATTGCTAGATATCAGGAAAGAAATGTTTCATGGGTGCGGTCTAGAGAAAGTTAAATGAATTTATATCCCATTAAAATCTTCTGCAAATATTCAAGAAATGTGTCTGTGACTTTAATAGGATGTGATTATATCAGACATTTCCAGACTGTGTCCCAATTGTAGTAATATATCACAGGAAACTATGAGAAACACATCAATTCAATAATTGTTGTGATAAATACATTAATATACAATTATTAATACAGTAATAAATACAATTATAGAATTAAAGGCTCCTCTGAGCCCAAAGTACACCCTTCCCTTCTCCCATGCACAGAGGAGATGGTTGCATCTCTGCATTACTCATTGTTCTAGCCTTGCCTATTTTCAAACAGTGTCTACTAGAAGTGGGTAATTTTGCCACAACTGATGAGGTCATTCAGTCACTCCAAATGCATGGATGTGGCAGAAGTGCCATGTCATGAGGGGTGCCTGGTAGATCTCTGCATAAGTAATTAACCTGGGTTTTCTGCTTCCAATCAGCAGGTGCACCTAGAAATGCAATTCATGCAGAAACACCGGGGCTACATTAGCTTAATTTAAAGTGGGATATGTTTTCTCATATACACACGAAAAATAAACATTTACATGTCAAAGAGTAAAGCACATGGATCAAATTTCAAGTTAGAAAGTGTGCCCCAGCTATCAGAACTTTTGAGGAGTACTGGATTCCATAATAGGTTTGGGATAGCTCTCTGGGCCGTATCAAATTTATTAAAGGGTATGGCTTTTCCCTTCCAGTTGCTGACCGCCCTCTTTCTCTGCTCACTGGAAAAGAAAAAAGACAATTCAAGCAACATTAGGGAATTAGATGGACAATGGTATGCCTATAACTGAGCAAGGAAGAGTAAATTATCTAGAAGCAGTAACGAAGGGTGTGTGGCCATTGCTAAGCAGTGAGTACACATATTTGTTGGTTCCCTCTTCTCACCTACTGTTGCCATAAGCTGGAGGGGGCAGAGAGAGAAGCAAGAAAAATGGAGGGAGGAGCAGTGATATCTGGGAGGATGAAGAAAAACTTGCCTGTAATTAAACTAGAGTGATACATTAATCTACTTGCCATGTAAGCAGAATATACGTACATTGTAGTAAGAGATGCACTCTATTCTTTTTCTATTTAAATTTTAAATTAAAAGAGTAAAATTTAAGTTTGCTTTGATTAGTGCAACTAGGGTGTTTCAATCCCGTAGTTTCATCCTGCATTGCTTCTACACCCCAAGTTCTTGCACAGTGGGAGAATAAGATTTCTTTGCATTTCAGACTGGTATTTAAACTGGTGCAAGTAATTTGTTACAGTGGGACCCTTACATTCAGAAGTATTTATTGCTAATTTATTTTGAAACTTTTAAATCATACCCAGCATTTTGCTTTTATTAGCTGCTTTAGCAACAGATTGTCTCAGATCTTTCGTATCTCTCCTAAAATTTCCCACTGCTTATGTGCGTCAGGTGGAGGAAAGAGATGTTGGCAAAGAATTAAGAGGAAGCACAGTGCAAAGTTCAAAGTGTTACAGGCTTAGTTATTGAAAAGTTTTTTAAGGATAACTTTTATGTAAGAAATTAATGGGAATAAAACTGCTGACTGACAGACAGGAGTATTCATTGGACAAAGTAATGGACTTGGACTCCAATGACCTTTTAAACATTTTCTTGGGGCAGAGTGAGTTGTGAATGCTACTGTCTCCATTTTACTTTCTCATGTTGACAGTAACAACTTGGTCTGCAAAGAAGGTTGAGTGGAGGGTGTGCTGAATTTCAATTTGTGCTTATAGTGGAATACTCAAGACAATTTTGCCATGGGCATACCAAAATCCATCCAGACAGAAAACATGCACCCAGTTGCATTCCTTAAGCACATGCTCAAACAACAATTTCCCCCCAATAGCGCTTAAGTTGGAATCACCAAGTTGAGTGGTTCTAGTGGAACCAGGTTGACTGAGCAGTGAAACAAACAGCAAGTTTTGGAAAAGATAGTAGCCCATGTCCATTAGAGAAGAGGAAATCTGTCTGAATCTATTCCAAGGATATTTACCCACGATTCATTATAAGCATGCTATAGCCTGAGGACAATAGGCTGTGGCATTGTGACTGAAGGAATTATGAGTCATAGTTGCTAACCACTACAGTTGGACTCTGTAGATCAAGAATTATAGAGAAGATGAGTGGTGTTAATAAGCAGTACTTTCTTTTTTTAATTCCCTGAGCTATTTGTACTGTCATAGAGCAGCACTGAACATGTACTGTGAATCATGTACTATGACACGTATTAGGGAGTTGATTTACTTGGCGACATTAATATGTACAGAGAAAGCCAGTGTAGTGTAGACTTCGGCCAAGAAGAATTGAGCTTATCCCCATTCATCTTACTGGGTTGTTTCTCAATCCAAACTACCTGAGAAGGTTGTTATGAGGCTAAAATGGGATAATTTCTATGAATGCCACCCTGAACTTTTTGCTTCACCCCAAAGGATAGATAAAAGGATAGGTTTTTTACTGATCAATAAAATATGCAGAACCTTGCATTTATTTCCAGAGATTTTTAAATGAGGTACTTCAGAACATTAAATTGTGTTGACCCTGGAACCCAGAGCCTCAGGCACAGTGCAAAAAGTAATTAATGCCTGGGTTCTCTTTCTGAGTTCACAAAAACATTAAACATCCAGATTTGAGACCTAGCCAACCAATCTAGATGACATTATTTATCATCAAATCAAAATTGGTTCTACAAGCTTCTTCCAGATCCCAGGTTCAGTTCCTGCAGCAGAGAGGTCAGTGTTGTGTGACAGGGATGGGGATCCCAAGATCTGGCTCCATCTTGCAGGCCAACTTTGACAGGTGGGTGGGGCAATCCACTTGACAATAGCATGACATCACTGGGGTCACATGATTGACAGATGGATTGCAGACATCAGCTCTGACAGGGATTGCTCCATCGTGCAGCATTGAAGAAACAGGCGCTTATTTTGCAACACTGTTTGAAGTAGTCTCTTAAGGGGGGGGGAGACTGCTTCAAAGAGCTCTTGCTTTAACACAGTCTATGTGCCCCAGTGCTCAGACAGGAGTGGGGACTGTCTTAAAGCAAGCGCTTTTTAAAGCAGTGGTCTTTAAAGGGGGGAGGCTTCAAACAGTGCTGCAAAATGCTTTAAGGCAGTCCCCATGCTCCTGTCTGAACATGAGAACACAGACTATCTTAAAGCAAGCACTCTTTGAAGTATTCTTCCCCACCTTAAAAATTGCTCCAGTGTTCTTTAAAGGGTGTGGGGCGACTGTTTCAAAGAGGGCTGCAAAATAATGCACATGTTTCTTCATCGCTGTGCAACAGAGCAGTCCCTCTGTCACACAGTGATGAAGAAAAAACTGGGCCTGCTTGTTTTAGATACAGACACAGTGAAAGCAAGCAGACCCAGGGGTTTTTTTTGAAAGCCCAACCTGTGCTGATCCTTTTTAGAGGTTGAAGAGATCAGCACAGGGCGGGCTTTCCAAGAAGGTCCCAACCATCAGCTGACATCGCCAGTGATGATAGCTGATGGATGGGTAGGCATGGTTTGGAGAAAATGGCTTCAGGGGTCAAACTGGACCTCTTGGCAGGCCAAGATTGGCCCACAGGCTGGAGGTTCCCCACCCCTATAAGTAAGAAGGCAGCTAAGTGGGGAGGACTGGCTGTGGGCAGATTGAAGATGGTGAGGCAGTGCCCCATGTTCCCTTAAGGCAACTGATAGTCCTGCTGTGTCACAAATTGAACCTTGATGAGCCCTGTAGTTCAGATTGCTGTCCTGTTCAACAGGGCTTAATGTCAATAATTGCAAAAGGCAATTCATGAGTTTTGTAATAGGCACATTTTATTTAAAACTAATTGGTTAATTTGTTAAAAGGAAGATGATTTATCAGCTTAAAATTCTGTGATTGGCTGACAGCCCTGTTATGTATATACAGATGCACTGTCAGTTCATTATCGAACAGACCCACTAAAAAAATGAAACAGAATGTGCTTTGGAAATCCTATATGTACAGGCTACATGCAGATGACATTTTATTTTAGAATCAATGGAGAGTGAGTACTTGTTTTTTCTACCTAATCGACACACAATCTAGGCCCATTTCTTATTTTTGGCCCCTGAAAAGTGCTTTTTGACAAACTGGTTTCATTCCAAAAATAAAAGCTAATTCCTGATTGATTCTGCATTATCACAGAGTGTGTCCATTTGAAAACAGATGTAGGTAGTCATAGCAATGCACCTGCCCAATGATGTTGTGGGTGGGTATACAGCAAGATCGCAAGGGGAATAGGGTTGTCAGATCTCTGTTTTTCAGCCTGAGACTCTGGTTTCTGGGGGTTCCCTCTGGCTCTCTGGCTGACTCACCTTAATCTCCGGACTTTCAGCTTTCATTTAATTTTTTTTTTATGTTTCTAGGTGGTCTGGTTCCAGAGATACACACCAAAACGTCAGCCCCCCCCAACTTATTGGTTGCTCTAAGTTCTGCTCTAATCCCTGCCCTTTCAGGTTTTTAGCCAATAAGAAATCAGGGTTGTGATTGACAAGGAATGTAGAGTCAAATTGAATTGTCTGCCTTCAAGTAGATTCTGACTTATGGCGACCCTATGAACAGCGTTTTCATGGTAAGAGGTATTCAGAGGGGGTTTACCTTTGCCTCCCTCTGAGGCTGAGAGGCAGTGACTGGCCCAAGGCTCAGAAACGTGCTTTTTCCTGCTTTTCTGAACATCTCACAGATTGAATAAGTAAGCTTTCAGTCTTTTTCTCTCCTGTGTGTAGGAGTCGGACAGATTTAAATTTTGAAGAGGGCAGTGTTTTGCAAACTTCCCAAATTGAAGCTTTAACCCTCTTTTCTCTTCTCCCAGGCATTTTAACTGCATTTGAATAACATGTGTTTTTAACTTGCTTATCTGTTTTTATGGGTTTTAATGGGTTAAATTTGTATCCTTTTTAAAATGTTTTTAATTGTTGTAAACCGCCCAAAAAAGCTTTGGCCATGGGGCGGTATATAAATGCAACAACAACAACAACAATAATCTAGTACTTTATTTTCCAAAGTAAACATACCCAGAGTAAAGCCCATTGAATTCAATAGGACTTCCTTTTGAGTAGACATGGTTAGGATTGCGCTGCATATTGATGGGATTTTTGAGTGAACATAGGAAAGAATTGTGTTTGTGTTGTATATTATTCTCTGCCTCTCTAATCCTATTTTTAAAGCAATTAGGCAGGGCTTACTTTAGGTATCACTGTTTTTATTATGTTGGAAACGAATACTGATTTTATTTTTTTAATGTTCCGCAATGATCAACTGGTTTTGACAATAAACTATTATATGGGGTGTATGTATTTTTACATTTCCAGTGTGTGTGTGTATATGGGAATCTTTCCAACAAACATAAGAACATAAGAAGAGCCTGCTGGATCAGGCCAGTGGCCCATCTAGTCCAGCATCCTGTTCTCACAGTGGCCAACCAGGTGCCTGGGGGAAGCCCGCAAGCAGGACCCGAGTGCAAGAACACTCTCCCCTCCTGAGGCTTCCGGCAACTGGTTTTCAGAAGCATGCTGCCTCTGACTAGGGTGGCAGAGCACAGCCATCATGGCTAGTAGCCATTGATAGCCCTGTCCTCCATGAATTTGTCTAATCTTCTTTTAAAGCCGTCCAAGCTGGTGGCCATTACTGCATCTTGTGGGAGCAAATTCCATAGATAAATTCCTTTAAAATCCAATAACCATAAAACAAGTATAAACAGTTGCAAAACAGCTTAAAGTGGCATGATTCGGAATTTTGGGTTGCATGAATGAAGTTGCTTGAGGTTTCAGTTCTGTCCCTGTTTGAGTAAGCCTCACTGAATACATTGGGACTTGCTTCTAAATAAATAAACGTAGGATTGCACTATTAATATCTTTAAAGGTTGTGTAAATAATAAATATATTTGATAGTCATGCTTATACAAATATTTCTTCATTTATCATATTTTTGGTTTTTGGTTAGGAATCCTGACTGGTTGTGAGTTGCTTAGTTTTCTGCCTTACTCATAGGAATCTTGTGGTTGGTATGGTATTGCATTTAAGAAATCATCACTGTCTTTTGTTCTTCTTTTTCTATTTGCATTTCATTTACCTTTATCCTCACCCCCTTTCATCCATAGAAGCAACAGCAGCGGTTCCATGCACTCCACTCAACCTTCTTAAACCCACTGATGATTCACCTTGTTGTTTGTTTCTTGTCCAATAGTGGTAAAAGAGAATTCACATACTGGACAGTGTGGCTGCAATTGTTGTTGTTCCTAAGCTACTGCCTATGAAGGTAGACCAAATCCTGTGTGCTTTCTCTCTGTCAATTATATTCACTGGAATTGGGTTGGCTGATAAAGTGAGTTTATAGCAGCCCACAGGGGAGACAAAAAAGGGTAGAGAATCTTCTTACTCATTACTCAGACCTCTTTCTGAAGTGAAGGGTCAAATCTGTAAAGAAATTTGGATGTTAAAAGGTAGGGGCTGGGCATTCCAGGCAGGAGGTTGCCAACTCTACTTGGATATGAATATCTTTGCAGAGGATCCCTTGTCAAACTTTACCAACAACACAATCTAAACCATATCTACTGAGAAGTAAGTCCTATTGAGTTCTATGGGGCCTAGTCCCTTAGTAAGTGTGTTTAGAATTGCAGCTCTTCAGGGGCATCCATCTTTATTCCTGAGTGCTCCCATCTAATCTCCACAACACTAGGCTCCTTTCTTCCAACAATGGCCTTCTGGTGACTGGCCTGGCCTGAGGGCACTTGAACGCTTTTTGCCAGAAGCTAATTGGCTAGATTAAATGTTGCCCACCCAGGCTCCATCTTTTAGTTAAGATTTCTATCTTAATTTCCAATCAGATAAATGTTTTTGTATGAATTGTATGCGCAACTGTGGTTGATGCTTAATGTATCATGCTTAATGACATCACTCGGACCCGCCCTGTGACATCACTCGGACCCGCCCTGTGACATCACTCGGACCCGCCCTGTGACATCACTCGGACCTTCCCATGACATCACTTGGGCCTGCCCCCAAAATCTCAGGGTTTGGGATGCTTCTGACCTGGCAACCCTAAAGGGGAGAGTTTTCAAATGCATAATCTAATTGAGGGAAGGGTTTTCAAACACATATCAAATAACAACACACACCACCTAAACAGCAGGATCTACAATAAATCTAGATTGAAAGCAGCATGAATGATTCCGTATTGAGAAAAACTACATTTCTGTGCAACAAATGAGCGCGCACATAGCCACCATCTTGGTTCCGTGTTAATTTGTTCATTGACCCAATTCCATAACGTCACTAACGGATGGAACAGATAATCATTTAAAGGGTTGAAAAAACCCATTCCTTTACCATTTTTTACAGTCTGATCCTGAGCATGATTACTCAGAAGGAAGGCCTATTGAGTTCAGTAGGGCTTACTCTCAAGTTAGTTTGCCCGTGATTACTGCTCTGTCTAGCTCAGCCTTTCCCAACCAGTGTGCCTCCAGATGTTGTTGGACCGCAACTCCCATCAGCCTCAGCCAGCATTGTCAATGGTCAGGAAGACAGGAGTTGTGGTCCAACAACATCTGGAGGCACACTGGTTGGGAAAGGCTGGCTAGCTTAATTGTGTGTGTGATAGGGTGGTTAAAAGGTTATAAGAGGTAACAATACAATAGGAAAAGTTGGGGGAAATACAGAAAGACTTGAAATGGTTTGTGTTAACATAATTTGTATTGTATGTTTTATTTTTTTTTCAATTAATTTTTATTCCAATTTTCAGAACCAAAACAATACAAAAAGAAAACAACACAAATCAATAACTAGTACAATACAAAAAGAAATATATATATATATATATATATATATATATATATAAAAAGAAAGAATATTGACTTCCGATTTGTCATAGTTCAGCTATAAATCTATAATATATAACAAACCTATCTCTTAATAGATTATAAAATCACCTTCCTCCAGCGGTTATCTTAGTTGGTTTCAAATCTCATTAACATCATATCATTTTAATCTTCCACAAAAAGTCAAAGAGAAGTTTCCAATCCTTGAGATACATATCAATCAATTTTTTTTCTAAATAAACATGCCAATTAATCCAACTCATCAAATCTACTAAGTCCAGTAATTTCAAATCGCTATAATTCAGCTATAAATCTATAATATATAACAAACCTATCTCTTAATAGATTATAAAATCACCTTCCTCCAGCGGTTATCTTAGTTGATTTCAAATCTCATTAACATCCTATCATTTTAATCTTCCACAAAAAGTCAAAGAGAAGTTTCCAATCCTTGAAATATATATCAATCAATTTTTTTACTAAATAAACATATCAATTAATCCAACTCATCAAATCTACTAAGTCCAGTAATTTTAAATCGCTCTTCTGTCATTATCCATATTGGGTCCATCTTCCATCTTCCATCTTTACGCACCCAAAAATCTTGCTGTCATAGTCATATAATAAAAGTCTGATAGGAATTTCCTCCATCACAGATATTTTCTTGCCATCAAATCCAAACGTATCTGAAGTATTGTTGCAAAGCCGCATCTCTGTTCCTCTTTTCCACATGATACACTAGTACATCTCTTGAAGGTATTGTATGTTTTAAAGAAAATTGAATGTAAGGTGGAGTATATGTTTTTGCATAAACAGTCATGTAATTAAAAAACAGCAGATGTTATCTGGTAAGGTCACAACTAACCCCAAATGTTTTGGGCACTGCAAGTCTATCTTGAAGTAGTAAATCTAGCACTTTGGAGGCTCAGACCATATTTCTGGCTCCATATCTGAATTCACTCGAGGAGGGCTGGGACCAAAGTGCTCTGTTAGCCTTGGTGAAAGCAGCATGGGGTATTGCCACCACTCACCATATGCTCAGAGGCACATTACCAAATTCTTCCAAGCTACACAGGAAGTGAATTGGACTGTGAAAGACCAACCCAAATTGTGTTTGCATTTTGGCAACTTTGTAGGGCAGTAAAATATCTCAGAGAGGAGGTCAGGTCTCCTGCTGTCCTGATGCATTCACTATAGCTGCCCAATTTCACTGCTTTTTAAAGTTTGATAGAAATATCTGCTAGCTATAGACACACTCTTAAACCACACGGTTTTTTGCCTATTAGTGAATTTCTCTGCGTTTTAATCTGGGAGGTAAGAAATGGGATCCTGTGCAAGTTTGCTGAGAATGGATTGATCATTTGCATGCTTATTGAGTTCAGTGTGATTTACTCCCCTGCAATCATGCTTAGGATAGGTGAAACTGACCACAGGGGATGGGGAGGGGAGGAGGGGGGTGAAAGCAGGCAGGAGGAGGAGGAGGAAGGGAGGTTTGATCATTTGCATGTTTATTGAGTTCACTGGGATCTACTCCCGTGCAGTCGTGGCTAGGATAGGTAAAACTGACCATGGGGGAGGAGAAGGGGGTGGGAGAGTAGAGGGAACGGGGGAGAAGGGAGCAGAAAGAGGAGGAAGGAGGGGATTGGAAGGGGATTGGAAGGGGAGGTGGAGGGGGGAAGGAAGGAGGAGGGAAGGGGCAAAAGGGAGGTGATGGAAAGGAGGGGAGGGGAGGGAAGGTTTGATCATTTGCATGCTTTTTGAGTTCAGTGGGATTTACTCCTGTGCAATCATGCTTAGGATAGGTGAACTGACCTGGGGGAGCGGCAGAGAGGGGAGGAGGAGGATAGGAATGGGAGGGGAGGGAGGAGATTAGATGGGTGGGCACTGGGCAGAGGGGGGAAGCCACTTTCCTTTCCAAAAGGAAAATATTGTGAACAGTATCATTGTTTTTCAGTGTTTCCTCCACCTTTTTATTCTACAGCAGGCACATGTAGCCTCTCACCCAAATTTAAACCAAAGCTGTCCCTGGCTACAACCACACCAGGACTTTATTTCACTTTAGACAGTCATGGCTTCTCCCAAAGAATCCTGGGAAGTGTAGTTAGTGAAGGATGCTGAGAGTTGCTAGGCAACTAGGAGATGCCCTGTTCCCCTCACAGGGATTCAATCAGAGCAGCTGACTGTTAAACCACTCTGGCCATTTGAGTTCTGTCAGGGAAATCTCGGCACCCTTCACAAATGACACTTTCCAGGATTCCTTGGGGGAAGCCAAGACTGTAAAGTGAAATAAAGGTCAGGTGTGGGTGTGGTCCCTTGATTAGGCAAGCCCAGCAGCTGTGAGTCTGGCGTTTAGAACACTGACGGTTCTTACTGAGCATGCCTGGTCTTATCACTGAGTTCAATGCTAAATTTCTTAAATTAATTAACAATCAGCCAGGCATTTTTTTAACTTTGAAACTTCAGAAGATGAAGGTCAGAGTATGGGGCAAGGTCAGTAATAGGATTACAGTTACTTTGTGAACATGGCTGAATTTTAATTAATTTCAACAAATTACGAGAACTCTGATAGAAAAAAGTCCAAAAGGGGTCTGGGTTTTTGTCTTTCTCTTTTTACGCTTTGAACACTCGATTCTCTTTGACTGTTTTGTGTATCACCATGAAAGAGAGTTGTTAAGCAAGCATTTCTGAGTTCAGGACTATAAGTTTTGTAAGGTTTTGTTTTGAACTGAGCTTATGGGAAGCATCAGAATGGCATGGGGGGTATTTTCAATTTAATATACTGGAATGCAAAAAAAATCCATGCTGACTATAGTATACAGCCACTCTTGTGGCTGTATAATACACCAATGGCATACACAGCTGCTTAACTGCTTAGAGAAGGTTTATGTGTACCAGTATGTACGCTTGGTGGACTGTGTGTTTCTCTCTTTTCTCTGTGTTGCATTTAGGCATTATTCTGCCCTTGTTCTTTTCCCTGTCTCAATTAGGAGTAGGGTTACCAGGTTCATGGCATGAGAGTGATCCTGTATCTTTAGGAGAAGAGAAGGCCAGCCAAGTGCAGGTGTTCTTGCAACTCTGTAATGGGAAACACCACAAGTTGGAATTCTCCCTCCCCCACTTTTAAAGATACAGAAGACCTCTTGGAGGCCGGGCCTGGCAACCAAGAGGTCTTCTGTATCTTTAAAAGGTGTGCAGGGGGAAGGAAGAATTCCACCTTGTGGTGTTTCCCATTATAGAGTTGCAAAAACACCTGCACTTGGCTGACTTTCTCTTCTACTAAAGATACAGGATCAGCCTCAGGCCAAGAACCTGGCATCCCTGATTAGGAGGCAGATTTCCAAATGATTGTAAAAGTAGAAATGACAAAAATCCCTACATCCAGGTTTGGAAAACTGAAGGGAAAAAAACCTTGGAAAATAGCTCAGTTCATTCAAAGTCTAACTCAGACCATGTCACACCCCTTGTGATATAATCAGGAGTGCAGCATGGTCTTATCCTTCCCCACCCTCTGAGATACTGCAGTGTCTGTCTGAAGAATAATATCTCTGCATGACTAAAGGGATAATTGTGAGTAAGCCAGTCCTGACAAATAGAACAATTTCTCAGCTAAGACTGATGACCTGCAGCTGTGTTCTGGGTGGATCTCTGAAGGCTCAGGCTTGAAATACTTTGGCTCTAAATACAGAGTGTTAGAGCAATGTCTATGTAGTAAGTCTTGGCTGTCTGGGACCCTGGCTAACTTGCTGTTTATTGGAACCCTGCCACCACCCTGGTCTTTGGACTGCCTAGACCCTGCTTCTTGTGCTGACCTTTTGTTTGAACTTTGGACTGCCTTCAGACTGTGCTCCTGGTGCTGGCCCTTGTTAATTCGTAGCTGCCACTTGAAGCAGGACAAATGGTGTTTGCTGCTTAATATGATTTTGGTTAACTATTAAGAGGATACCTATGGCTCTCATCTAAGAAATTAGATACACAGCCTCTCACTTGAATCTTCTCTGCTTCACTCCAAGTTAGTTGACCAAGACCCAACCACTCAGCTACCTGGTACTACTGCAGAACTAGGGTGGATTGTGCAAGGCTGTGTCGTGTCCAGGTTGAGGCTCAGGAACCAGACCAGTTGGTGAAAGCAAATCAGTTTTTATTAAAGTGATATCCAGACAAAGACTACGCCGTCTCATGAACTTTAACTACTAAACATAACCTGTGACATAGAAGAGAGTTGACAGAACAAGGAACCAGTACTCCCACTGTCCCTTAAGAAGGGTGCAAGTGAGCACGAATTCTCTCACACCACCTCAAAGTGCCTTCATCCACACCCCACCTCTCCCCCTTCTTTTGCCGCCTCTTTTGCTGTCTCCTTGTACGTGGTGAAGGGGGTGCAACCGCCCCCTCCCCTTCTGAGAAATCTGACTCAGGTATGGGGGAAAGCGGGGGGGCAATGCTTAAACCATCTGGCTGCTCCTCCTTGCTTTTCCCTGGATCAGGAGGGGTTGGATTCCCCCTTGCCCTCCCTCCTTCTCCAACTCCTCCAAGCTCGGAGGGGGAGAGGCGTGGGAAGCTCACAGTAAGAATCTGTGTCTGTCGGACATTCAAGGTCCTCGCTCCCAGACTGTTCTATCTCTGAGATTCCCTCCCCCTCTTCTGCTTCTCCTTCACACGACTCTGGCCAAATGATCCCCTCCCTCTCCTCATCGTCTGAAACTTCAGGGCCCCAATCCTGCATCCTGACACCATCCCCTCCAAGCTGTGCTCCCCCCCAACTTGTCGGCTTAGGACAATGAGGGAACCGTTGATGAAAGTCTCTTACTGTCAGCTGGTCCATAACCCTTCCAGTGAATCAAATACTGTAGTTTATTACGCTTTCTCCTTGAGTCCAGAATCTCTGCCACTTCAAACTCGGTTTGCTCATCCACTATTAACGGCGCCCCTGGAGATTCTACCGGTCTTAACTCACTGGGGGGGGGGCTACTTTAGTTAACAAGGAGCGATGAAACACAGGATGTATTTTAAAAGTATCTGGCAACTTCAGACGATAAGCCACTGGGTTGATTTGCGCCTCTATTTCAAAGGGTCCCACTCTCTTATCCTGCAGCTTCCTGCATTTGCCCGGCATCTGGAAAAAGCGGGTAGACAACCATACCATGTCTCCTATCTGAAGGGGGGTCCCCTCCTGTCGGTGTTGATCAGCAACTTGTTTATACTCCACTTTGGCCTCGTCTAATTGTTGTTTCAGTATCTGCTGCACCGCCTGAAGCTCCTGCAGAAATTCCCCTGCGGCTGGTACAGGCATACTCCCTGTACTACTGGGGAAAGCCTTGGGATGGAATCCATAGTTAGCGAAGAAAGGCGTTTGTCCAGTACTGGTATGCAAGGAGTTATTATAAGCAAATTCTGCAAAATGCAAATAGGAAACCCAATCAGTCTGTTGGTAAGACACATAACAACGCAAATACCTTTCTAAGACAGCATTAAGTCTCTCCGTCTGCCCGTCCGTCTGGGGGTGATGAGCTGAAGAAAGTTTTAACTCTGTTTGCAGCTGCTTCCAAACAGCTCTCCAAAACTTAGTTGTGAACTGAGTTCCTCGATCCGAGACTAGGCTATTGGGCAATCCATGCAGTCGGTAGATTTCCTTTATAAACAATTTTGCTGTTTCTCTAGCTTCTAAGGCTCCTGAGCAAGGAAGGAAATGTGCCATCTTGGTCAAGGAATCCACTATGACCAATATAGCTGTCATTCCTTGTGACTTCGGTAAATCAGTTGTAAAATCCATGGAAAGGTCCTTCCAAGGTTCACTCGGCGTTGGTAAAGGTTCCAGCAACTCTACAGGTTTTCCCTTGTCTGTTTTCGCCCGCATACAGACACAGCATAATTTTACATAGTTTTCAATGTCTCGGCGCATTTGGGGCCACCAAAAATCCTTAGCTACATTTTGAATGGTCTTAAAAATGCCAAAGTGTCCAGCCGTGATAGAGTCATGACATTGACACAAAATTCTGAGTCTTAGGTCCCCCTTTGGCACATATCTGGCAGCTTTAAACCAAAACAGTCCATCCTTCCAATGGAAACTTACTTCTGAATCCGGATCCTGTTCCATTTCCTGAACGTATTGTTGCATGCATGGATCCCTCTGCTGTGCCTTTTTGTGCTCCTCTTCCCATGAAGGCTGGCATAACCCCAACATCATTTTTTCCGGCGGGACAATGTACTGGGGAGGGCTGCAAACTTCATCTCCTTTATATTGCGGTTGTCTGGATAGAGCATCTGCTCTCTGATTTTTTGCATGGGGGTGATAAGCAACCCTGAAGTTAAAGCTGGCGAAAAACTGCGACCAACGTATCTGTCTCTGGTTCAGCTTCCGAGCTGTCTGCAGACTTTCCAAGTTCTTATGATCAGAATGCACTTCTATCTGATGCTGGGCTCCCTCTAAATACTGTCTCCAATTCTCAAATGAGTCTTTGATGGCTAACAGCTCTTTTTCCTACACTGTATAATTTCTTTCGGCATCCTTTAGTTTTCTGGAGAAATATGCACAAGGATACAATTCCTTCCCATCCAGGTCTAGTTGCAAAAGGACCCCCCCTATGGCTACATCTGAAGCATCCGCTTCCACGACGAAAGGGCGGGTAGGGTCAGCAAAACGCAAAAGAGGCTCAGATGCGAATTTCCTTTTCAGTTCCCCAAAAGCTCTCGCTGCATTCTCTGTCCATTGGAACTTTCCTTTTCCCCTTAAACAGTCCGTGAGGGGAGCTGTCAGCTTGGAAAAGCCTGGGATAAACTTTCTGTAGTAATTGGCAAACCCCAGAAAACGTTGTATGTCCTTCTTGGTGGTTGGCTGGCCCCAATCCAATACACAACTCACTTTTCCTGGGTCCATCTCCACTCCTCCTGCCGAGATTCGGTATCCAAGGAAGTCCAAAGATGACAAGTCAAACCCACATTTCTCTAACTTGGCATACAAGTGGTTCTCTCTGTCTTTTCAACACAGTTTTCACGTGTTGATCATGTTCTTCCTGGCTCTTTGAAAACACCAGAATATCATCCAGATAACAAATCACGTACTGATCCAAGAGGTCTCTAAACACTTCGTTCATAAACTTCTGAAACACGCCAGGGCCCCCTCATAGTCTATATCTAACTTGAGGATGCTGCTGCTGGGTGGTGAACCGCTGCTGGAAATGGGACCTTGCAAACCTGGTCAAACATGAGATGCAATGAACATTAATTCTTTCATGCTAAAAAAGAAAGACTGGGTTGCGATAACTTCCAGCTTAATTTAGGCAAATGTGATGGTGGATGCCCATGCTTCAAATAAAAAGTAAATCTTCTGGATAAAGTCAAAATAATTATAAATATATTAACAAACTCTGATTCATATTTTATTCTTAGATCATCCCAGGTGGTAAAACTACTAAGGTTTTTACACAAATCTTTTGTTTGTTAGTCTCTTGTTTCTAATTTCAGTGCCTCTACCAACAAAGAGCTGTATGGCTCTGAAAAGCTGAAGAATGTGTTGTTGTTTAATAATAATGTCAATAAAATACAGAAGAAAGATGTCACATGTAGGGGGTAAATAAAACAATGATAACATGGAAAAGACACATAGGATTTCATGTTATCCTAAAATTTACTCTTCTACTGTGTTATAAACAGTATTCATCTTTCAGTAAATGTATTTAACAGTCCTTATGATACCATTCTAGATTGAAGGAGCTACCCCCCTCATTAGCTGCTGGTGCTACATATAACTTTCAGTACAATCCTAACCGTGTCTATTGAGTAGTATTGAATTAAGTGGCGTTTATTACCAGGTAAGTAGGGTTAGGATTAATCCAGCCCATTAATATAACATCGTGGGAGTAATTTTGAGACTTCAGGTAATCAGTAATCCAAGAAAAGTTGTAGAATACTTTAAATTTGATTTTGATCAAATAAGATACAATCCAGACTATATACTTTGTAGAATATATCCTTCTTTTCATGGGGGAGGAAATAATATAAAGCAATGGAAAAATACAGAAGTTCACCCCATCCAACCAAAGCATAACAGTAAAGGTGAGAGTTCATGTTCTTTCCAACTCAGATCTCATTTCATGTGAAAAAAATATTGTAAGCTTTTAAACATTTAAAACTGCAATGCATATCAGGGGAATGAGCAGAAGGTTTCTGCACATGTTTGAACACTGGATTTGAGGTGAGAGGGGCTGAAGCGACAAATTACATATACTGACTTTTGCTGTAACCTGAAGGGTATTTTGTACTGGGGATTTTTTTTATTGGAAATCCAAATCAGACTTGGCCCCAACTCTCCCAGTTCAATCCTAAGGCATGTGGAGAAATGCTATGTTTGTGTGTATTTGTGTTTAAAGATATGTTATTATAGGAGGCTGGGCCCAATAACCTATAGGACCCTGCAGACTTGCATAGCAGAACGGAGAGTATTGAGCGAGCTTGTGTGTGTGTGTTTGAATCTACCTTCCCTGCAAATTAGTCAGACAGAGACTTTAAGCTTTAAAATAAGAAAGAACTATTTTATTCTGGAAGTACATGTTTGATAGGAAAGAGTCTTATATCTAGCTAACTAGCTATGTTGGAGCAGCGAGCACTGATCCCAGTGCTGGCCCTCATGCTGGATGAGAGGGAGAGACAAAGGAAAAATGTCTGCTCTCCTCTTGAGAGAAAGAAGAAGACTGGGAAGGAGGGAAGGAATAGGGATCAACATCCTTTGCATATCAGTCTAGCAGGAAGGGACAGCAGGAGATCAAAGGGATAGGTATAGCATAGCAACCAAGAGGTCTCCTCTCAAGCTACTCTTTTTAACCCCATGCAGCCTCAATCCACAAGTTGGAGTTGAACCTCATACATTCCAACACGCCTTCTCAATGAGAACTTGGTTCATTCTACAAGGTGCATCTTGCCTCGTAGCTTCTGGTGTCGGACTTTGCCCAATGGTTTGGTCAAAGCATCAGCTGTCATCTCTTCTGTTGGACAGTAGGTCATCTCTAGAAGTCCTTTCTCCCTTATGTCCTTCAGGTAGTGGAACTTCACATCAATGTGCTTCATGTGAGAACTTTGCCCTTCTGATTCCGCGAGTCTTATGCAAGCTTGATTGTCCTCAAGTATTCTGATAGGCTCTGGTTCAGACATGTCCAAGTCTCGTAGAAGCTTGCGTAGCTACAGCATTTCCTTGCATGCCTCATCAGCTGATACATACTCTGCCTCAGTAGATGAGTGTGCTACAGTCTCTTGCTTTCGACTTGTCCAGCAGATAAGTGACTGCCCATAGTAGAACAAGTTTCCACTGGTTGACTTACGATCTTTGGTGTCTCCAGCCCAGTCAGCATCAGCATATCCTAGAAGCTTAGGATCTCGAGTAGCTGATAGCTTTAGCTTTAAGTTTGCATTGCCTATCAGATATCTTGCCACTCTCTTGACTGCTTCCCAGTCTTTCTTGGTTGGCAAGCTGGTTTTTCTGCATAGGTATCCCACTGCTAACGCCACATCTGGTCTGGTTATTATGCTGATGTATAGGAGTTTCCCTATAGCTTGTCTGTAGCTTTCGTTGTCTTCCCAGGGTTGATTGTTGTGGTCTGGTTTCAAGTATCCTACTTCCATTGGTGTAGGTACTGGATGTGCATCCTTCAGTCCTAGACTCTCAAGTAGGTCTTGAATCTTTTGTTTTTGATTTAGAAGAAAGGATCCATCATCCTCTCTTTCAATTTGTATTCCAAGGTAGTATGTGATGTCGCCTAGACATTTCACTTCAACTTCCTTGCTTAGATTATGTCCTAACTCTTGCTTGTCTTGTGGACTCTCATAAGCCAGTAGTAAATCATCTACATAAATCAAAATATAAGTCCATTTGTTGTTCTTGAATCTGCTATATAGGCATTGGTCTGCTTCACCTCTTTTATAGCCTTGTTTCAAGAGCATTTGGTTCAGTTTGTCATTCCATGCTCTTGCAACTTGTTTCAGTCCATAGATGCTCTTTTGCAGTTTGCATACTAGGGTTTCCTTTCCTGGTATTTCAAAACCTGGTGGTTGTTGCATGTAGATTTCCTCTTCTATTTCTCCATGCAAGAACGCTGTTTTTATATCTATGTGTATGTGTTCCACCTGCATTTTCTTGTTAGCAGCAACACTTAGAAGAGTTCTGATTGTTGTATGTTTGACTACAGGAGCAAAAGTTTTATAGTAGTCTTGTCCATACTTTTGAGAGTATCCTTTGGCCACTAGTCTTGCCTTGTATCTCTCAATGTTCCCTTCAGTGTTTGGCTTTTTCTTGAATACCCACTTGCAACCTACAGCTTTCCTTCCTTGAGCAAGCTCAGTAAGTGTCCAAGTTTTGTTCTTGTGTAGAGCTTCCAGCTCTTCCTTGGCTGCCTGCCTCCACCTCTCAGCTTCAGCTTTGGGTAAGGCTTCAATATCTTTCCAGGTCTCTGGCTCTGGAAGTTCATCAGCTCTTGCCAGGTAGGACAGTCTCAGTGGAGGTACACCTCTGTTGGTGCGGTTAGAGCGTCTTGGTGCAGGACTCTCTGCTGCCCCTTCTGGCTGTGCAGGTTCCCCTTCTTGCTGTGATTCCTCACTGTCCTCCAGTGCTGGCATGTTGCTGTAATCTGTAGTACTGTATGGTATTTCTATTTTATCTTCTTCACTGTCGTGGTCTTGGAATGGTGCCCCTTCTGGTTGGAATGCACCTTGACCTTCATCAAAGTGGACAGCTCTTTGGATTTCAATCCTTTCTGTTTTGGGATTTAGGATTCTATACCCCTTTTGTTTTGAAGAATATCCAACGAAGATTCCTTCCTTTGTAGTGTTGTCCAATTTGGTTCTCTTCTGGTGTGGAATGTGACCATACACTTTTGATCCAAACACCTTTACATGAGCCAAACTGGGTATGCGTCCATACCATAATTTGAATGGAGTCTTGTTGCCATTCGCCTTTGTTGGCAAACGATTTTGTAGATAGGTGGCAGTATACACTGCCTCTCCCCAATGTTTCTGTGGGAGATTGGCATCTTCTAGCATGGATCTCACCATCTCAATTAGGGTTCTGAATTTTCTCTCCGAAACTCTGTTCTGGGTTGTGGGGTACAGTGGTCTGACGTTCAATCCCACGTTCACGCAGAAACTGCTGGGTAGCGTGAGACATGTACTCCCCCCCGTTGTCAGAATGTAGAATTTGTGTTTTTTTCTGAAATTTATTGGTCACCATTGCAACATATTCTTTGAATTTCTGAAGCATTTGCCCCTTCTTCAATATATAAATTATGGTGAACCTTGAATAGTCATCAATAAAACTAAGAATATATTTATTTCCACCATTAGAAGGAATTGGCATTTCACAAATGACGCTGTGAATCAACTCTAGGAGGTGCTTAGTCTTCCTTTCACTCTGCTTAGGAAAACTTGGTCTAGTCCCTTTAGCCTTAACACAGCATGTACATCTGCCAGGCCCAGCCTCCTTCTGTATCTTTACAAGTTGTGCAGGGGGGAGGAAGAATTCCACCTTGTGGTTTTTCTCATTACAGTGTTGCAGGAACACCTGCACTTGGTTGACTTTCTCTTCTCCTAAAGATACAGGATCAGTCTCAGGCCATGGACCTGGCAACCCTACCTGATACACGCACCTCTTTTTGGCCTTATTAACACTAGAGCTGATTTACTACTATTGTTTATAATATTTGTATCCTATTCTTCCCATTCTGTCCTCACAGCAACCCAGTGAAGTAGGGTAGACTGAGAAACTGTGGTCCAAGATAATCCAGCAAGGTTTATAATTGAGTGTAATAGTGAGCTACCTCTAAATCTGAGCTCTTATACAATTTACTTAGGAGAAAGGTCCATCAAACAGAGCCAAACTTCTTAGTAAACACACATAGGATATTTGGAGTAATGTTTTCACCAGAACCTAAGAAATATGGGAGGATTGGAATCTTAACAAATATAAAGTGGCAGTGAATACTTTTTATGTTATGTATCCTTTGTATTTCACTTGGTGGAGTGATGTTGATGTCTGAAAGCAATGTGCCTGGAAATCGTTAAAATTCAGAGGATCTGGCTTTCTTGTACTCTGTTGACTGCAAACGTTGCTGAGACCAAATGTGTTACTAGCTCACTGTGGTCCCTTCCTTGCATTTTAAATCATATAAGTTTCCTTCCTTTCCTCCGAAATCTCTCCAGTATAATATTTAGCTATTGCTACCCCCTTCTCTGCAGAATAGTTGTTGTGGCTTAGAAGGGCAGTCTTCTTCTGTTGACTGCTTTGGGTGCCTTCGTATGTTTTCCTCACAAATAATGATGAAGTTTTGCAGACAGTGACGATAGTTCCTTCTATACATCCAACTGTGTGCATCTAACTCTTTAAGCAGATTGTCCCTATGTTTATAGGGTCAGTGGAGCTTAGCCCTTCCAAGTGAAATGCCCAGCAGTGTTTTTTTTTTTAAGTTTTCTCCAAAATCTTAATGCCACACTTTTCTGTCCCACACATCCTTCCATAATCTATTTCAATATAGAGAGAGTTGTGGATACTTTTCTGTCAATCTCCCATTCTCTGGCCAATCAGCTCTCTGCACCACTCAGCCAATTTCAATCCAAAAGGATTGCTATGGCTAGGAAATCCCACCCATCTGTCTCCAGGTAGAAAAAAACACATTTTTAAATCTTACCTGTCTGCAATTTCCCCCTGTCTCCTGTTATCATTATATGAGTCCAGCTAAGGCATCTGTGGTTAACTGGTCTACGTGTTTGACCCAGGAGCTGTTCTGAGCATGCTCAGAGCTATTTCTTTGAAGGCCACACCCAGACAGCCTTAACTAGGCCTCAGGACTGTTTGTTTTCCCTGATCAACTGTTCGCTTATTTTTATGATTGCTGGATTTTGATTTCAGTGAGCTGCCTATTTGTGTAAGTACAACCCTGCTAAATCCCTTCTTTGTACAGTTTTTTTAAAAAAAATTATACCATTTTCAATTGTTTATTGAATGGGAAGGGGAGGCTTAAAATTATTACTTTTTAAAACTGTGTTTTCTGCTGCAGCAGTAGGTCACCCTCATTAAAAGCTGATGGAATAAATAGGGTAATTAATTATGCTGAAAGGGAAAGGGGAGTAGCATTATTCAAAAACATTCTGGGATATGTACTTCCTTTTGTATTCTTTGAGTCTGACAACTTGTTGATACAGATGATAATAGATTTAACCTGGGTTTATTTATTGTGTAAATGTCCTGATTGCTTTTATCAGTTTGGTATGGAAGATTGTACTCTTTACACAAAGGATGGTGGCGACCAAAGCATTTTATTTAGAACAAACTGGAACACACAATAAGGCATGAGAAAAGCCTACCAGAAATCTGTCTCTTCAATCGCCTCAGGGCCTAGGTGTGAATAATCTGAGTTTCCCTTTTAACTAAGTAGAACTCTGGGGAAAGAGAGGGAAGTGTAGATTTATGGGCCAATTTAGAAGAAGATCTATAACTTGTCCTGTTTTAGGCCTCTGTTAAACTGCAGCAAAAAATAGTTAATTTGTTCCTTACCAGAGTGTAACATTGGCTTCTGAATTTTTCGTAAAACCTGGCCTGGAACCACTCTCGGAACTAACTGGATTCACTTAACATTACAATGATTGCTATCTACTGGTACTAGAGCCAGTTGCTTCCTCTTCTTCCTTGGCATTTTGGTAAAAGAATAGCAGTGGTTCCATGTGTTGTGTGACTGACTGGCAATGAAAAACTTATATTTTAGGCTGAAGTTACTGTTGTGGAATCATCTTATTAAATACAGAAAAAGATTCCGCATTAAGGAGGCAGGTGCCAGTTGGCCATGGCTTACAGCCGAAATGAAATAATAGTCCAGTAGCACTTTAACAGCTAGCAAATGTATTATTGCATAAACTTTCTTGGATTACCAAGAATGATGCATGTAGTGTAGCTGACTCTAGCCCTAGAAAGCTTATGCCATAATAGATTTGTTAGTCTTGAAGTCGCTGTTCTTTTTGTTGTTTTGCTAAATTTGAGCTATGATCTAATTTACAGGGTGGTTGTGAGGATAAAAGACTACAAAATATTTTGGCAAACCTAAAATGCTATTACAAAAAAATACTATATGTAGTATGGGAGCATAAAGTGCTTCCTGCCTGCACACCCCAGGCAACCCTGTCCTAGTAGATAGCCACACATTGGATTTGCCAAGAATCTACATGCAAAGTCCAGTGTTTGTAGACCTGAATATCCTGATTGTGTCCCAGATTCTTCTTTCTTTGATTTTTAGGTTAGGGTTTTTTCATGATTCAATACCTGTGGGCTAGAGAGAAACTTTTTATTTTGATTGTTCCTTTTTTATCAGTATCACATTTATATCAATTCCGCCCTCCCCCCGAGAAGCTCAAGGTGGCATTCATGGGTCACAACAACCCTGACGTTAAACTGAGAGACAGTGACTGGCCCAAGATCACACAGTGAATTTAATGGCTAATTTTAACCCTGGTCCCCCAGGTTCTAGTCCACTTAATCTCCTTCCATTTTACTCCAATCTGGAAAAAAAATGTATACGTTAATAAGCAGGGTATTTTTTTTATAGGTTTGGAAATTCACGGGGTCCCTTGTTAACAGTCATAGTCAATTCAGGGTGCAATCCTATGGAACTATGGAATATTCTTCCTGATGAGATACGCCTGGCGCCAACATTATTATCTTTTCGGCGTCAGGTAAAAACCTTCCTCTTCTCCCAGGCATTTTCAGCATTTTAGTAGTAGTATTTAATATGCATTTTAGTATGTGCTTAATTATGTTTTAATTCTTGATATTTTTAACTTATTTTATACTGCTTAATATGAGGTTTTAATTGTATGCCAGATTTTTTTTTTTTACCTGTTGTAAACCGCCCAGAGAGCTCCGGCTATGGGGCGGTATATAAGTTGAATAAATAAATAAATATCAGGGAGCAATCCCCTTGGAGTTCAGCGGTGCTTGCTTCTGACTAATGTACAATTATTGTGGCATGAACCCACATTAGAAATTGTGACAGAAGGAAGAGGGATTTCTTAATCCTTTCCTCTCATCCTGCTTTTCTGCTGACAATTTTTCCTCCTCCCAAGCTGTTTCTGTTCCCTCCAAGTGAAAAGGTATGTAGGTATCCTCAGCAGTTGTGCATTGTGTAAAAATAAAAATGCTTGGAAAAAGAATAAAGAAGCTACACTTACACAATGAGTGTGAGTGCTCTTACCTGTGTAATTGTACAAGCTTTGCTGTTGTGACCCTGGCCACAAGCAGTGATGAGAGCACCAGCTTGCAAGAACACTCTGAGGGCCCGACATACTGGGCTTTGGAGTAGGCCAGATCCCAGTAGGCAAGCTACTAGAACCTTCCAAACCAGTTACATGTGAACTCAAAAGCTATATCACCATTGCCTAATCCCTTTTGCTTCAGATGCTAATTAACTCATTTAGAAACACCAGAGTGTCAAAAGGTGCAAGGCTCTAGATAAGGAGGCTGCCTCATCTTTAAGATCTCCAGAACCCAGATAGGGGTGAAGCCTGGGACTGGAAGTATAGCAGAGGAAGATATAAAGTGTCCCTTTGGCAGGATTGGCCAATGTAGTGCCGTCCAGATTATTTTGACTACAGTTCTCATCACCCCAGCCAGCAAGGGTAATGGCTAGGGATGATGGGCGTTGTATTCCAGCAACATCTGGAGGGCATCACATTGTCAGCTTGTGCTTTTGGCTTCAGAGTTCATCAGAACAAGTTGTCTTCTCTAGAAGCTGCACTTCACACCACATATCCTGTCTCTTACCCTGTGACCGTTCCCTGCTTCTTCACTGCTTGTGTGTGCCTAGTCTCATGTGGAATGCTTTCCCACATGGGGTGGCTTTTCACTGTGAGCAGCCTCCTGATCTTTTTATGAGGTAAGGCCACCTGCCTTCCTTGTGGCTTCTGATCTGTGAGATTGTACAATAGCATTCTTCCTCATCTATGAGGGGTCCTATTGACCAGAGCTTGGAAGTAATTCATCACAAGTAACGAATTACTTGTAATTCATTACTTTTTTGAGGAACTAGTGGGTAATTCCTTTACATTTTGATTGTAATAGAACTAGGAGTAATTTTATTACTTTTGTGGAGTAATTGTAATGTTTCCAGCATTACTTTTGGGCATTACTTGGGGGGGGGCAGGGGAAGTCTTCTGTTCCTCTGATTTGTGGATGAAAAACATGTGCCTCAAATTGGGCCTCTGTGCAGCCTTGCTCTTCCCTCATGCTCTGTGGGTGGGTAGGAGGCGACAAGGGAGAAGGTGGAGAGTGAGATGGGGTGGAGTGGAGAAAACAATTGTTTAACAAACATAGATGGTGGTGGTGAAGAATGGAGTGGAGGGGAAAAGGAGCCGGAGGGCAAGAACATGGATAAAGGAGGAGAAGGAGGCAGCAGCAGAATAGGGATAAAGAACTGTAGAGGTGAAAGTTGACAGTGTGTGAGTGAATATTGTGTTTGCACTTCACATACAAAGTGGCCTCCACCACCCTCTCTGGCTACTGTACTGCATTTGCAGTATTTTAACTTTTTCGCATCTCAGAGGAAAATGTTTGCTTGAGTGAGTGCCCCACAGTTGTGGGCAGGGTCTGGGAGGGGGTTAAGTGAGAGAGATTATGCTTGCTGGCTGAGTGGGGGGGGTTGCACTTGGTTGGACATGCAAAGATCTGAGTAGTGGCCTCTGCCTCCCTCCCCACCACCCTTTCCAGCGGAGAGACCACCACTGCTATCTTATGGTTAAAAAGGATTATTCTACTACCTGTATGTGTGTGTTTATTTTTAATGTTGTTTTAGGCTACTTAGATGTGCAGCAGCCAAGGCCAGCACCTTGTAGGTTTTTTTTAAAAAAGTAACTGAAATATAATTGCAGTGATTACTTTTGAGAAAAAGTAATCAGTTACTTTCAGAGCAATTGTAATTGTAATGGTAGTTACTACTTTTTTGGTCCATGTAATTGTAACTGTAATTTATTGCTTTTTAAAAGTAATCTTCCAAGCTCTGCTATTGACAATGGATATTGTGTACACATAAATATGACTCCCTGCAAATCACTCTTTGCAGTGCAGCTGTTATCCTTGAGAATGTATGCTTTCTCTTCATTCTCTAATATGGATTTCCTCCCCTTGTCAGAATTAACTAGTATAGTTGATTTTCTCCCCTTATCAGAATTCATATTGGAGAAAATGAAGGTACCTGGGCAGAGTCCATAATTGCACCATGAATTGCAGTGTATAATAGCTACATTTTCTTTCTCTTCCCATCTTCTGCTTCATTTGTGTTGATTTCTAGATTATAAGCATCTCAGAATAGGGACCTGGTCCCTCATAATTTGTAAAGTGCTATGTACATATTGCTAGATTTATTTATTTCATTGTACAGCTATTAGATATGTTTATTAGTTCTCTCCCTCTAAACAATCACTCACACATGATACCAGACCATCACATATTAATTTAGTACACTTCAGATTATAATGGTAACACAAGTACAAAGCAAGAACTAAATGTCACACACAGTAAATAAGCAGGTAAACACAGAATGTACATGTCACATCACATGCACAGCACATACTTAATGTAGCCTGTTATTAAGGTATCAAGCATTTAAAAGACATTCTAAAACATAGTTGTGCATAGCCATGGACTACAGTTTGTCTCAACATGTATTATGTAGTCAAGGAATTAAGTACTTAAAAACACCCAATGCACATTTCTTTCCCTGCTCCCACAAATAAATAGAAATGCTTTCTCACACCCTTTCATGTATATCCATGTCCCCAAAACATCCAGGCCCTAAAAAGATACAGAATATAATGTTCACATCTTCACAGCAGAAGGTAGGAGGGAAGATACTTGCAATGCCTTCACACTCTTTACACAATGAAAGAATGTGAACTGAATGTGTGCTGGCCTTGGATCATTTTAAAGAGTTGTCAACACAGTAAATAAATGGATTAAACACCTATTTTTAATGTTTTGGTTTCCCTGCAAAATGAACATGTATGGATGAAGTTTCCTTTCTTTCTTGTAAGACCTTATACAGCATACATCACATCTGTTTGTAAAATGCTGAACATCAAGAAGACTAAACTAACGACAACAGAAGATTTATGTAAGTTTAAAGTTGACAATGACCTTGAACTTGTCAAGGATTATCAATACCTTGGCACAGTCATTAACCAAAATGGAGACAATAGTCAAGAAATCAGAAGAAGGCTAGGACTGGGGAGGGCAGCTGTGAGAGAACTAGAAAAGGCCCTCAAACACAAAGATGTATCACTGAACGCTAAAGTCAGGATCAGTCAGACCATGGTATTCCCTATCTCTGTGTATAGATGTGAAAGTGGATAAAAGAAAAATCAACTCATTTGAAATGTGGTGGAGGAGAGCTTTGCAGATACCATGGACCGTGAAAAAGACAAATAATTGGATGTTAGAACAAATTAAACCAGAACTATCATTAGAAGCTAAAATGATGAAACTCAGGTTATCATACTTTGGACACATAGTGAGAAGACAGGATTCAGTAGAAAAGACAATAATGCTGGGAAAAACAGCAGGGAGTAGAAAAAGAGGAAGACCAAACAAGAGATGGATTGATTCCGTAAAGAAAGCCACAGACCAGAACTTACAAGGTCTGAACAGGATAGTTTGTAACAGATGCTACTGGAGGTCACTGATTCATAGGGTCGCCATAAGTCATAATCAACCTGAAGGCACATAACAACATCTGTAATTGGAGTTGCTAATGTATAATCCCAGTTCACCTAAAGCTAGTCATTACTAAGTCCCACTGAAAGCAATGGAACTTAAGATAGTCATGATTAACTTGTTCCAGTGGCATATAGACATAAGTAACTTTAGCTGGAGTCCAAGAAATCTTGGTTTGGGAGTTCATCGCCTAGCTTTATGTGGGATAACAGTTATGTAACATTTACAATATTTATTGAACTGCACTCTGAGTGACACTTCCTCTTGGTCTTTAATAATAAACAGAAATCATATGTTTAATAACACAGCAGCTTTTAATAACATTGTAAACTAGCAAGACACAAAGAACAGCATATTCTAATATCTTAAACACTAAGTTATTTAATTTTCCACTGAAACTAAGTTTTGGGCTGAACAAATAAGGAACAAAATAAAAATGCCAAAATACCACAAGAATGTCTGCTGTTGTCTGGCCGAACCAGAAGCAGGAAATTCTTGTGAGATCCTGTCTCCTGAGATTGTCAGCCATTTCTGAGGCTTGCCTGTTGCTGGTTATTAGAGAGCAAGGAATATACTGTAGCTGAATGCAGCATCTCTGAAAATGTAAAAAACAGTGGGTAGACTTTTTTTTTTGCATTTTTAAGGAAATGGCCTCTGGGTTTTTGCTTTCTCCTATAGCATGTGGCACAGCTTGCTTGTTCTGAGCCATCTGGATTTGTTTTATTAAAGCTTGCTGCTGCTTATCCTGTAGCCACTTTGGCCTCAGTGTGTCTTGTTCCACCCTGATCTCTTTGTAATGTGCTCTCGATGTGATGTATTATATGCACTGTTAGACAACAATGGGGGTTGAAATTCACCTTGTGGTTTGAGGATTAGATTAGCAGAATTGTTTTTAATTTGTACTATAAATGTGACTGTGACAGAATTGTCCAGTGGGATGTAGCCTTTTTTGAGCTTTTTCACAAGAGTCACTACACCAGAACAAAACTATATCACAGAATCTGGGTAGAGGGTAAAGGGATGAGGGAAAAGGAGAAGCCACTTGGGAAATGGGCACTGGGCAAAACACCCTTATGTTCATGATTTGGCATACCGCACCCATCATCAATGGTGTATGTGAAGTGTTAGCTGAAACTAGTGGCAGGTTCTTATGCCTTGCAGTATCATGTTACTTAGTTCATTAGAAATCTGTGGAAATCTTATTATTTTTTGTTTCTCAGGTTGCCTCTATCAAAGGAATATTGATCAGAATCCTCCATTTAATAACCACTTGCTTCAGCACCAGAGTGTAACACCATAGTGCAAGGGTTGCCAACATGACACCTGTGGGTGATCTTTCCCTGGTGCCCATAAAGACTCTGAGACCTCCCTCACTGACCCCTGTGTCATGACATGGTGAGGTTGGTTACCTTTTTCTTCCTTGAAATCTTCCTTAAAAAGTACACAGAATTGAAGAAGTTGGAAGAGTGTTACCCTTTCCCACTTCCTCTTTCAGCTATAAGCGCTTTTCAAGGTTCAGATCAATTCTACAGGATCCAAATTGTATCCAGATGCCTTGGGAAAGTATAGTGTGTGTTGTCCCTTTCTCATCTTATGGGGGGAGGGGACTGATCTGGGGGACGGAGGGGGGAAGACCAGAGACTTCTGCAGTGTAGTCCTAAAAACAGGTGTGTATGCATCAGGAATATATGCAGCTTGGAGAGAGCCCTACTCAAGTGACTGGCACTTTGTAATCTTAAATATTTATGTTGATTGCAATACAATTGCAATATTTCTAAAACAGTGGTATAACATTATGTGATATACTGATTGATGCAATAGTTGATCTCATCCTAATGCTCTTAAGGCTGGACAACTGACTGAATAAATATTACTTTGACAATAATATAATCATCTCCCTTTATCTTGATAGCTTTGTAGTAAAAGACAGAGAAATAATTATGCAGCTTAGATGGTTAGGAGTTTTTTTCTACTTTTTCCCTACTGTTTATTTTGTTCTAATAAAATTCAGTAGGAAAATGCCAAGGAATGGCAAATATATTGTTTTGTGGTATTTATTCTAGCATTGATGCCATATGCCCCTGTCTTACCCTAGAGAAAAGCAGGCTTTACCTTGTGATAGGTTCTTGCTTACGTCTCATGAATAACTTATAGTTCTGGCATCTCCAGGTAGAGTGGGAAGAGACTCCTACCTGAAACCCTGGAGAGTCACTGCCTGTTAGTGTAGACAATACTAAGATAGATGGGCCAATGGCCAACCTCAGTATAAGGTAGCTTCCTGTGTTCCTACACTGGTATAGTGACCAAGGAGTAAAATACAGTGGTCCGCAATCAACAGGAAGTTAGTTGTTGTACCTAAGTACCACTGAAATCAATGAGACAAATTAGTCACAATTAATTGATGTCTAATTGATTGCAATGTGTGCTATTGGGTTTTTGGACCAGTGTATACTCAAGCCCTGTCAAATGTGTTACGAAATAAAATACAAACAAACTGGGCAGTGGCTATATGGTTTTGTGTGTGTGGCGATAAAGCCTCTGACTGGCTGACCTGGTATGGTGACATAGAATATTAATGAACATTCTTTTTTTGTGTAATAATTTTTTTATTATTCAAATGTTCATAAAACAAACACAAACAAAATCAAACAACAAAAACAATACAACAAAAATAAAAAGAAGAACTTGACTTCCGATTTGTTACAGATCAGCTATAAGTATATAATATATATCAAACCTGTCCCCTAAAACATACGAAATTCACTTTTTTCCATAGTCTATTTTAATTAATCGTCAAATCCCATTATCATCATTTCATTTTTTTCTTTCAACAAAAAGTCCAAAAGAGGCTTCCATTCCTTAAGAAATGTATCTGTCGTTTTTTCTCTGAGAAGGCATGTCAATTTGTCCATCTCTACTAAGTCCATTAATTTCAATAGCCATTCTTCCATTGTTGGTATTAATTCCATTTTCCACTTTTGTGCATATAATAATCTTGCTGCCGTAATCATATATAATATTATTCTTCCATATTTCTTTTCCTTTTGTTTATCGATAAAACCCAATAAAAAAAATTCTGGCTTTGACTGAATATTTATCTTTAAGATTTTTTGCATGATCCTACCTATCTGTGCCCAACATAATTTTGCCTGTTTACACGACCACCACATATGATAAAAAGATCCTTCTTGTTGTTTACATTTCCAACATACATTAGAAACATTACTATACATTTTTGACAACTTTTCTGGAGTCATATACCAACGATACATCATTTTATAAAAATTTTCTTTAAGATTATAGCATAATGTAAATTTCAAACCTTTTTTCCACATATTTTCCCATTGATCCATTTGTATATTATAACCAAAATTTTTTGCCCACTTGACCATACATTCTTTTACTTGTTCTTCTTCCATGTCCATTTTCAATAAAAATTTATACATTTTTGCAATTATACATTCATCATTTGTACACAAACCTATTTCAAAATCAGATTTATTTATTTCAAACCCATACATTTTCTTATCCAATTTGTATCTTTCTAACAATTGTAAATAGGCAAACCATTGAGAACTATATCCTTCCTTTAATAGTTGTTCTCTCTCTTTCATTATATATTCTCCATGCACATTTTCTAATAGTTCTTGGTAAGTTAACCATTTCTCTTTTCCAGCCATTTCTCTTCTATAAAATGCTTCTTGACTTGAAACACATAGTGGTATTTTCAAAAAAAACCCTTGTTTTGTATTTATTCCATATTTTCAACAAAGGACGTCTTATAAAATGATTATTAAAATCCACATTAACTTTTACTTTATCATACCATAGATATCCATGCCATCCCCACTTCAGGTTGTGGCCCTCCAAATCCAATAATCTTTTGTTCCTCAATACAATCCATTCCTTTATCCAGACTAAGCAACAAGCAGCAAAATAAAGTCTCAAATTTGGTAATCCCAGTCCTCCTCTTTCTTTGGCGTCTTGTAATAATTTAAATTTAACTCTTGGTTTTTTCCCCTGCCAAACAAATTTAGAAATATCTTTTTGCCATTGTTTAAAAGGTAAATCAGAGGATATGACAGGTATTGTTTGAAATAGAAACATCATTCTCGGCAATACATTCATTTTTATTACAGATATTCTACCCATTAATGACAACTGTAATTTAACCCATTTTAACAAATCTTTCTTAATCTCTATCCATAATTTTTCATAATTATTATGAAACAACTTTGAATTTTTATTTGTCATAATAATACCTAAATATTTCACCTTTTCTTCTATTTTAAAATCTTTCTTCTCCATTAACTCTTTTTGATCCCTTAAAGATAAATTCTTCACCAACATCTTTGTTTTTTGGTTATTGATCTTAAATCCTGCTAATGGTCCAAATTCTTTTAATTTATCCATCAATACTTTAATTCCTTCCAAGGGATTTTCTAATACAATTATCAAGTCGTCAGCGAATGCTCTCAGTTTATATTCCTCTTTTTTTATCTTTATTCCCGAAATCCCTTTGTCTTGCCTTATGTCTCTAAGCAGCACTTCTAGAACCAAAATAAATAAAAGAGGGGACAGTGGACATCCCTGTCTTGTACCCTTTTGTATTTCACATGAGTCCGTTAAATCCCCATTGACAATTATCTGTGCCTTCTGTGATGTATAAATCGATCTGATCCATTTTATAAAATTATCTCCAAAATCCATTTGCTCTAGAACCTTAAACATAAATTTCCAATTCAAATTATCAAATGCTTTCTCAGCATCCAAGAAAATCAAAGCTGCTTGTATGTCATTTCGTTGTTCTAGATATTCCAACACATTCAAAACATTCCTGACGTTATCACGTAATTGTCTTTTAGGTAAAAACCCCGCTTGATCTTCCTGAATAAATTGTTGCAATATTATTTTCATTCTTTCTGCAATGATTACAAATCATTGTAAAAATTTTGTAATCATTATTCAATAAAGATATTGGCCGTTAATTTTTTGTTTTAGTTAGGTCCTGCTCCTCTTTCGGTATTAATGTTATATTAGCATTTTTCCAACTATCCGGTATCTTTCCCTCTTGCAAAATTGAATTCATTGTACATTGTAAAGGTAACAAGAGTTCCTCCTCCAAACATTTATAGTACGCTGCCGATAATCCATCTGGTCCTGGTGCCTTTCCTAGTTTAATTTTACTTATTGCATCAGATATTTCTCTTAACGTAATAGGACCATTAATAGCTTGTCTCTGGAAATCTGTGATTTTAGGCAAATTCTACTTAGATATATGCTCTTCTATTTTTTCAGAAGGAATTTCCTGACATTTGTACAACATTGAATAATATTGATGAAAAGCTTTTTGGATTTTTACATTGTCTGTCAACATCTCTTCTCCTTCTTGTATCTTTAAAATGAGATTTTTTTGTCGTTCTTTTCTTAATTTATATGCCAACCATTTCCCCGGTTTATTTGCAAATTCAAAAGTCCTTTGTTTAGCAAAATTTAATTTCCTTTCAATTTCTCTAACTGTCAACATTGACACTTGTTTCTGTAACATTTTTATTTGATTTATAATGAAAACTTTAGTTGGATTCTTTTTCAATTCTTCCTCTTTCTGTTTTATTTCTTCCAAAATTAATTGCATTTTCTGTTGTTTCTTCTTTTTTAGTTCAGAATTACATTTAATAAAATATCCCCTCATAAATGCTTTACTTGTATCCCAAACAATATTTTCATCTGTTCCTTTGTATAAATTGTGTTCAAAAAACTCTTTTAATTTCTTCTTACATTCTTGCACTACTTTATCATTCTGTAATAAAGATTCATTTAGTCTCCATCTAAATCCAAGATTATTTTTTTTTAAAGTCAGTATCACAGGGTTATGATCCGAAAAAGTTTTTGGTAATACATCCATCTTGGAAATGTCTTTCACTAAATTTTTAGACATCCAAATCATATCAATCCTCGAAAATGTTTTATGTCTTTCTGAAAAGTAAGTAAATTCCTTTGCATTGTCATTTATATATCTCCAAGCATCCACCAATTCTAAATTTTCCATCAATTCAAAGCAGATCTTCGGCAGTTTGCCCTGTGTCTCTTTAATATTTTTCTCAGAAGGTCTATCCATTTTTGGTGAAATTACCCCATTCCAATCACCCATGACACACCAATGATCATATGCAAACTCTGATAATTTTTCCATGAGTCCTGTATAAAACCTTGTTTTATCTTCATTAGGGGCGTAAATGCCCACTATCAAAATTTTTGTACCCTGTATGGTGATTTCAACTCCCACAAATCTGCCACTATCATCCAATAATATCAATTTAGGAGACAACTGTGAGTTAATATAAAGAACAACACCATTTTTTTTAAATCCTGCCGAAATAAATTCTTCACCCAAATTTTTACAGATCAAATATTTAGAATCTTTCTTCTTAATATGAGTTTCTTGTAAACAAATTATATCCAATTTTAATTTTTTCAAATAATGAAATACTTTCTTTCTCTTCTGCGACATATTAGCTCCATTTATATTCCAAGTTAGAAATTTGTAATCCATTTTTAGGCATGTATTTTAGAAAAGTCTGTCCCTGTTGCTCCCTTTAATTCATCATCATCCTTTTCTTCCTCTACCTGTTTCTGTTGACTTTGTTTCCCAGGAATTATATCCATGTCTTTGAATTTGTCTTCTTCCATGTCTTTTGAGGCTTTTCTCAAGAAATCCCTTGCTTTTTGAACAGTATTCAGTCGATACTTCTGTTGTCTAAATGTAAAGATTACTCCCTCTGGAACATCCCATCTAAATTGAATTTTACATTGTTTGAGTTTTTCTGTGAAGAAAGCATATTCTTTTCTCTTACATAGAAGTCTAATAGGAATTTCCTTCATCACCAGTATTTCTTTACCGTCAATTTTGAAGACATTGTTAAAATGATGTTGCAAAACCATGTCTCTGGTCCTCTTTTTTAGAAAGTAAACAAGCACATCTCTTGGGATTTTTTTCATTGTTGCATATCTGGAATTAATTCTATAAACTTTATCTATTTCAAATTCTATCCGGTCTTCATCCCAATCCAAGGATTTTACCAAGGCATTAACAATTTTCTCTCTAATATCTTCACCTGTTTCCTCAGGAATTGCACGGAATCTCAAGCAATGTTCTTTATCTCTGAGTTCCATAACGGCAATATAGTCCAATTTTTTTTCCAATTCCACATTTAAAATATCTGTTCTATTCTCCAAGGTTTGCACCTTGTCTTTAACATTTTTTACGTCCTGTGTTAGTTGCCCAATTGTATCTTTAATCTGATCCACTTCTGTTTTGATATGATCTTTCAAATCTTTAAAATCCTTTTTCATATTACGAAATTCATCTTTAAAAACTTGTCTGTCCTGTTTCATCTCTTGTTTCATCTCTTGTTTAAAATCATTAATCCCCTCCATGATTTTCTGGAACATGTCTATCCCTTCTTTTATATCAATTGAACCTCTTCGCTCTAAAACTTTAGCTGCTTTCCTGGTTGTCATTCTTGGGAAAAAAAACCCTTTTCTATTATTAGTCAATGTTCCCAAACTTAGAGGCAAACTGTTTCTTTTTTTCCTCCAACAATAAAAGAGTTAATATTCCAGGCCTGTTAATATGATCTAACCAGCACGGTTCTTATCTCCAGCACGTTCAGGAATGTAAAACAAATCCAGTTCTCAGCATCCAACAGCTAGTAACATACACGAACAGCAGATTCGTTCAAAAAAAAAAATCCAAGAAAAAAGGAATAAAAAAATAGTCTCAGATATATTTCCTTCAAATAATCAAATCATCTTATCTAATAAGTTGCCTCTTATCCGTTTTAATCTTTGTAATTCCAAATTTAAGCCAGCTTTTTGTCATAAAAAATAAAACTTCTTTTAATTGCTCCCTTCTTCCTTAACTTTATATGAAAGAAAAAAAGTGTAACTCACCCATATTTCTGAATTGCCGATTCGTAAACAAGTCTCTTTTACGGTAGTAATTTAAGTCAAATGATAAGATTTAGACAGAAGGAGGCTCGCTCGTTAAAAACGTTTTTTGAAAGAAAAAAAAGTCTCACTTATTTTCAGCACAGCTTGTTGGAAGTCTGGACTCCGTCTTCCGCTGCTAGATAAGCCTTCTTATCTCAGGGGATTCCTGATCAAATCCAGCCATCTACAGCTCAACGAAGTTTCATGGATAATCTCTTCGGTTCTCCTTTATCTTGGAGAACATTTACGCCAGTCAAAGATTCCTCTTGACCGGCTTTTAACTGAAAAAAGCTTCCTCTGAGGCAGAGCTCCCTCAGAGACAACCACCAGCCAGCACTCCTTCCAGGAAGTCCAATATTAATGAACATTCTAATTGCTTAGGAAACAGTTTTCAGTCCAGTGTCTGTGACAGAACAGAAAGTTTAGTTGAGACTAAAACCACATGTTGACCTTAGGTGCAGGGGAAACTTTCCTGGGCAGACTGAAGTCTTAAAAGAGATGCTGGGAAATAGGGAATCTAAGGGGCAATGTTCCTGGTGAGGCAATTGGGCAGAAGTAAAGGTTCAGTGTAAACAACAGATTGAGCAATGGGTAGGTGAACGAGAAAGGGGCTGTGGTAAATGAGCAGAGAAGGCAGAGGCTAAGGGAGGAAGATAAGAGATGGGAGTGAATTTGACATACTGATTTGAATTCACCAGCCAATTCTTTGCCTGTAGTATTCAAGAACTGTTTGAAGAAATTCATGAGTATTAAATATGAAGATAATAACCTCTCTTTCAGTGTCCTTGCTGATCCAGATTATTAAACAGCTATGAAGCACCCATGTTGTATATTTTATTTTAATTGAAATATTTCAACATCCATATACAAACAATCCTGATTTTATATTTTAAGATCAATTAGGTTTATTAAACTAAAAGTTTAATATAAGAAAAAATGTTTTATTATAAGTCTCAGCTTCCATGAAGAATGTTAGTTCCAGATGTTAAACTGTTGTTTCTTTCAGAAGCCTTGTTAAGTTGCCAGACCAGTTTGATTTTTGAAGGATTTTCCAAACCCCAGCTGATTATCGCAAAATGTAGGAATCCAAATTCGGAGTTTGGCAATGAAGTCATCTCAGCAGCTGCAAAAAATATGTGTGAAGAGACAGGTTTGCTGAACTGGCTCTGATGTCCTTAAAAGGTTTAAAAAATTCAATGGTTCTTCCACTCTCCATAACGCACTGCTCCTGGTATTTTGTCAACATGTATATCAACCTCTTTGCAGCATATATTAAATTTCATTAATTGTGTAATAAGTTTATGGTGTCTGCTATAGCCCAAACCCTTCTGAAATTAACAGTACGTTCCCTGAAATTAAAAGATTACATCAGGGTTCTGTTTTAGTATTGTTTTTAAGCTTGTTGATATTATGATGATCTATAAAAAATTGAATTTTGGCTCAAGGCAATGGTCTAGCTTAGACGTAACATTTCTGGCTATATGAACCAGTTTATGAAGCCAGTAACAAGTATCAGGCCTGTGCATGCTCCTTCTCAACCCCTCCCCTCACAAGCCACGCTGGTACAGAGATCCTGGTTTGTTTTTAAACCAGAGTTCCCTGTTACATCTAAAATAGTTAACTTTGGTTTTATGTTAGTTAACTAACCAGAATATTAAGCTATGAAGTAAAAGTCAGTTTAACAAAAAAGAGGAAAGGAGGAAACAACTGATTAAAGGGTTAGTTGCCAGGAGCAGCTGGTATTACAACTGCATTTTAATTTTTTTTAAAAAATAAAATGGTACAAATTTGGTCTGAAAAAGATGGAAGGACAGCATGAAAACTAGTATGCAGTGGTTTGGCAGCAATGATACCTGTGTAAATAAGATCCACTGAATGAACAGTTTTTCCTCAAAAGGCTTCTAGTGGCATACACCAGTTCCATTATTTTCAACAATGCAACCACATAGTGAGACACAGCACTCTTTTTTAATTTAGTGACAGTAGAAAGTTGTTTATTTAGCTAGTCACAAAGTACATAACGAGTAGCTAATTCCCCATTTGTTAATAAGCAAAGTAAACTAGGTGTCCACTAGGGATGGAATCCTCTCCTTTTTTAGGTTTCATTTTAAATGTGGCTCCCTGGTAGTCATTGAGTCCCTTTTCCTCTGATCTTTTCATTTTTCCGATCCCTGATTTTGTTTGCTTTGTAGAGAATTATTGATACTATAATCACTATTTATTCACAAGTCTCCACTGGTATCGATCTTTATTCTGAACTCTGTAATGATTGCCTGTTTACATTCCTTTTCAAATGTACTGCAGAGCAGATAATCAAGCCAGTGTCTTCCCCCTTGTTGCTTACAATTAGCACCTCATTCCCACCTGCTGATTTCTGTCTGTCAGTTACAATCAACACTTCATTGACATCAGTGAAAGGGAATACACATTTGAAGAGCTCACATAGAAAGTAGATCAATAAAAGTATCACTCACACTATCAATTTCAAAGTGAATTTTTTAAAAAAAAATTAATCAGAAAAAAGGCGCAGAGAGTTGCTACTTCAAAATTCTCCCCACAAAGATAGAGAATATCAGAAATAATAATTAATCTGATGGCAAATCCAATTATTGCAGAACTGGTGCCCATCGCTAGTGTCCACATAGTTACCAGATCCAGGAAGAATCTTGGGTGCTGAAGTTCCTGCCAGGATGATCAGGTCCATTGCATGTACCACAGGGACCATCTGTGCAGTATAATTATACTGTTCCTAAGGGTGCGGAGTCCAAAGATGGAAGAGTTTAGAGTTTTTTAAAATTCTCATTCAAAATGTGTCTTCCTTAATTTGTGTCCTAGCTCTAGTCTAGTGTTTACCAGATAAATTACAAGATCATAGGGTACAACTAGATGTTAAATTTAGGAGCAGCTTTTTAGTTCCATACTTTGAGAATATTATCCCCTATGGGCCTAATGATGAATGTAACTGGATGGTTGTATTGTACAACCTGCTTCAGTGTTTGCCATAATTAGTCAGTTTCTGCTAGCTTTGTTAATCCTTTAATATAGTTTTGCAGATTAAAACTTCTTCAGGTTAGGGTTAAAATTTTACAGTGATACTGCAAGTTAAGTATCAATATTGCCAAATAAAATGTCTTCTCTGGCTTCTTTCCCTTCTTCATGATCCCAGTAAGCACAACATCCCACCCAGCTTGCCTTGTGTTAGCAGGGTATATTTGCTATCCAGGTGGCTTGAGATTTCTGGAAATGAGGCCAGGTGGGGTGGCAGAGAGAGTCATTATTTTCATTGTGTCTATTCTTAGTGAACTAGCATTGGATTAGGGATGTGCTGGAATTCCACCCAATTTGTGTCTGGTACTGAATTTTCCGTTAATTTGCTTATTCCCTGTTGTTGTGGGATCTTTATGTAGATATTTTCTGCAGCTATTTTCAAAAATGGATTTTTTAATTTAAAAACTGCCTCTAAAATATCTACATAAAGAATCACGATTTTATCAACATCTCCTTTCATTTATTATTTTTTTAAAAATATCATATTAATAAATATTTTTCTTTCCTTTCTAAATGAATGGAAAATAAGATTTGTATTGGGAAACCTGACGGGTTCTTTTGTCAGTGTCCTACAGATGCTGACGTAATGTGCGCAGTAAATGGAGGCCCTGATAGTAGTTGACAAGATTAGTTATTTTGTTTTGGTTTCTCTGAGGGAAAACCCTAGTCAAAAGCTGCTGTAGCCAGATGGGAAGAGGAGACTGATGGAAGTGGAAGACCAAGGTTGCTTTTCTTGGTTATTTTAGTTGTCTTAATTTTTTTTATGGAATTGTGTATTGGCTTTGTTTTGGTTGTTGGCTTGGCTTCTGCTTCTATTGGATTTCTTGCCCATATCATAAAAGCAAAAAAGCCCTTCCAGATCAAACCAAGGGGTCCATCTAGCTAGAATAGCACCCTGTTTCTGTGGTTATCCATCTGCTTCTGAGAATCCCACAAGCAAGGCCTGAAGGAATCATCCTATTGCTGCTTCTCTTCATTCCCCCTCCCACCACACAACTGGCTTCTGAGTATGGAGGATTGGTTTAGCAATCATGGCAAATAGCTGTTGATAAACTTATGCTCTGTGATTTATGCATCCAAACTAGGAAAAGTTGTAGTGATTAGTGACATCTGCTATCCTGATATAGACTGGCTACATGTGCGTCCCAATCATGAAAAAGGGGTCAAGAAAATCCAACATGGTCACATTTTACTTCAAAAGAGGAAACCTGTAAAAAGAAAGTTGAAAGGCAAAGTCTTGGGAGTTGTTTAAAAACACAATTATCAGAAGGTCAACTTAAGTGTGTACTGCAGATCAGGAAAGGTACCACCAGGGCCATGAGAATACCAGCATGTTTCACTAGCACAGTCAAAAGGCTATTAGAGGTAAGAAGGCTTCCTTCAAAAAATGGAAAGCTTGTTCGAATGAGGAGAATTAAAAGGAACTCAAATTCTGGCAAAAGAAATGCAGACGGTAAGAGATGCTAAAAAAGAATTTGAGGAGCACATTGCTAGAAACATAACCAACAACAAACAGATCTTTAAATACACTTAAAGCAGGAGACTGTCTAGGGAGACGTTTGGACCCTTGGATGAGAAGGAAGTCAAAGGTGTGCTAAAGCAGGACAAGATGATTGCAGAGAATCTAAAATGAATTCTTTGTATCTGTCTTCACAGAGAAAGATGTAGAGCAGATCCCTGTGCCTGAACTAACTTTTGCAGGAAGGGAGTCTAAAGAATTGAGGCAAATAGTGGAGATGAGAGATTATGCCGGGCCTGCCCAAGCCGCCGGCGGCAGTGGCAGGGCAGGGGCCGGAGGGGAAGCTGCAGCAGCAGCCGCCAAGGAGCGAGCCCGGAATGAAGAGACTGGTGCCATTTGATGATCTGGGTTGGGGCAGTTGGTGGTGACTGGACTAAAATCCACTCTGAGTAGCATGGCGTTGCTAATCCATCATCTCAGAAATTAAACAATCTAGGAGAAACAATCTGGGAGAAATTAAACAGTCTAGGTATAGACAAACGTCTTTTGGCACTAATAAGAGGCCTATACGAAAATACATCACTCCAAGTTAGATGTTCCAACAAGGGCCATCTTTCAAACCCTATTTATACCTTTAAAGGTGTAAAACAGGGTTGCCCTTTAGCGCCCCTATTATTTGATATTTACATTAATGATGTTGTATCTAAGCTAGCTCCTATTTTGTCTCACCCTCCAAGGTTAGCAGGAGTTCCGCGCTCTCTATTATTATACGCGGACGATATAGCTTTAATGTCAAGAACTCCCATCGGATTAAAGCGTTTATTAGCTGCATTAACATCTTTCTGTGCATAGGAATTTTTGACTATAAATCATGCAAAAATGAAAGTTATAGTCTTCTCTAAAAAGAGAACAAAACACCTTTGGCATATAAATGGCCAGCCGATTGAGCAGGTAAATAATTATAAATATCTAGGCATAACTTTTAAGCCTCGGGATCCTTTCAACTGCAGACTGGTGTAGCCGCTCTAAATGCAAAAAGATCTATGAAGGCACTAATGACCTTTTTCTATCAGGGAGGCGGCCAATCCTTTCCATGAATTGTTAAAATATTTATGGCGAAAATTATTCCCCAATTGCTATATGGATCTCAAATTTTCATCTCTGAGAAATTCTCGGCTCTGGAATCGATCCAAAACACTTTTATGAGATCTGTTCTAGCTGTTTCTACCTGTATACCTAGTTTTATTTTGAGGCTAGAAATGGGATTGCAATCCATAGAGTCACGCATCTGGGCCCTAAAAATAAATGCGTGGTTAAAATTGATTTTTGATCCAAAAGGTCTTTCCCCTTTTATTTTAGTCGACGATTTTAATTCTATATGGGAAAGCAGATTTTAGATAAAATTGCCAAGTTGGGCTTCTCCGTCCCGTTAATTCTAAAAATGGGCCTTGACGCAGCCTGGGTGGCCATCCAGCAACACATCAAAGACATAGATTTCCAACACCATTTGATGCTTGTAAGAAAACATAGGTACAATCCTAGATGTTTTTCTCCCATGCCCTATTTGGAGGATTTGACACTCCCTAAGTATCGAAGGGCTTTCACTCTGGTGAGAATGAATACTCTCCCCTCTGCCCTGTTGGAAGGCAAGTTCAACAAAGTCCCATACAGTCAAAGAATTTGCCCCTGTGGCGAAGGGGAAACTGAATCCAATGTGCATGTTTTATTGAGATGCCCTTTTTATCATGATTTAAGGCAACAGCTAATTTCCCCTATTTTAATTTCCTTCCCAGGTAGACCAGAATCCTTTTATGTTGATTATTTATTGGGAGATTGCTCCCCACAAGTTACATATAAAGTCGCCAAATATATTGCGGCTTCTATTTCGTGTAGAAAAGTACAGGTCAAATCCTTGTTAAAATCTTGATTGGTTGTACTAATTTCAAATTGTAATACATTTTATCTGTTTTTATTTTTTGTATTTTTTGTATCTGGTCTATGACTGAAATAAATTGATTGATTGATTGATCATCTCAGTCGTCATGGAGAAAGGATCTCTCCTCCAGGTCTTTCCCCTCAAGATCCATTCCTTTGGATTTCTTTTGTGCCCATCCTTCTTCTCACCCACATTTATTTATTTATGTATTGGCTATTGTAAATTGTATTGTTTTTATTTATGTATTTTTATATTTGTGGGTTTTTTTGTAAGCTGCCTTGAGGGCCTTTTGGCCAAAAGGTTGGGTAAAAATAAACAACAACAACAAAGTTCTAGGCTTAATAGACAAAATAAAAGCTAACAAATTGCCAGGTCCAAATGGCATCCACCTGAGAGTTCTCAAAGAACTCAAATGTGGGATTGCTGCTCTTCTAACAAAAATATGTAACTTGTCCCTCAGATCCGCCTCCATATTTGAGGACTGGAAAGTGGCCAATGTAACACCAAACTTTAAAAAAGTTTCCAGGAGGATCCTGGAAATTACAGGCTGGTTAACTTAACATCTGTCCTGGGAAAACTGGTAGAAAGTTTTGTTAAAGATCAAATAGCTAAGCATATAGAAGAGCGAGCCTTGCTGAAGCAGAATCAGCATGGCTTCTGTAAGGGTAAGTCCTGTCTCACTAACCAATTAGAGTTCTTTGAGAGTGTCAGCAAGCATATTGATAGAGGTGATCTGGTTGACATTGTGTACTTGGAATTTATTAAGTAGCAGGAATCGGAGAAAAGGAACAAATTGACAGGGATTGGTCCTGGGATCTATGGTTTTTAACTTTTTTTTTTGTAACTATTTTTATTGAATTGTTCTGATATTATGAAAAAAGAGAACACAGATCCAAGGAAAGAAGAAAAAAATTCAAAGTGGATGAATGGTATGTATCACTAGGAATAGTCCAGAGTCAAATCAAGAGTTCCACATTTCCCAGGAAACTGCTGTTGTAGTTGATGTTCCAAAACATGAAATAAAATCCCACCATGCTTTTAACTTGTTCATAAATTATCTAGAGTTAGAGGTGAGCCGGGAGGTGGCCAAGTCTGCTGATGATATTAATTGTCCAGGGTTGTTAAAACAAAAAGGGATTGCGAAGAGCTCTAAAAGGACCTCTCCAAATTGAGTGAATATGTGGTAAAATGGCAAATGCACTTCAGTGTAAACAAATGTAAAGTTATGCACAGTGGAGGCCCTTTATTAAGAGCAGGTAGGGCACTGCCCACTTTAACCACCCTAACCTCCAAACCTATAACCCAGTGCCCTTTCTCTGTTCCTTACAGTAATATTCAATGCAGTACCTTACATTTAGAGACCCTCTGGAGTTGTTTCTGTTCTGCCCAATCATCTCTGAATAGTGCAGCCAATCCCAATCATTGCTATGGTCCCACCCTGTCTCCAAGGTTAAAAATATGGTAGGAGTGGCTTAGGAAGGGCAGGGGCTCCCTCAGCACCTCCAGGACCTCCATTTTGATTTTATTTGGAGGAGTCCCTCAGAAGTGCATTGGAAGTTTCATAGCATTAGGGCAGGACTGTGAAGAGCCTCCCCAATGCATTTCTATCTGAACCAATCAGATGCATGCATTTGCAATCTGCATTAGCTCCTCTCTGAGTTTGCGTTGCTATTCCCTCGCTTTTGCAAGCAGCAGGCTAAAGCAGCAGTAAGCATGATTCTTTCTCTGCAGGCAGCCTTTGAAACCAGCTGCAAAATTTATGTGTGAATTCAGTTCAGTATTTGATTGTGCAGAGTAGGTGGATGGGTGTATGTTGCTGCATGGAGAGCAAGGGAAAAAAACACAGAGTGGTGCGGGGAGGTATGCTTTCATCATGATGGGCCTTTTCCTGATCGTTTGGGGGGGGAGAGGAGGATAGCAGTGGCAGGGGGTAGGCCTTGACTCTGGCCCTTGTGGGGCTTTTGCTGACTGTTGGAGAGGGAGGGAGAGGAGGAGGAGGATGGCAGTGGCAGCGGGGGATAGGCCCTGGCCCTGATGGGTCTTTTGCTGGCTGTTGGAGGGGGAGGGAGAGGAGGAGGAGGGAAAAGCAGGACCCAAATGGATAGCTCTGTGGGGGGGAAGGTTATTGATGTTTTGCATCTAACCAGATACAGCTTGAAAGAAAAGAGTGGCCGCTGTGTTGTGCGCATGTGAAGGCAGGCAGAAGGAGAGAGCTTCTAGTGTTGTTCATGGCTAAGTGGGGTTCTTCCAGATCCTAGTCAATGCTCAAACAATTGCATTTATACATATCTAAATGCTCCTTTTTTCCAATAACTATATTGTCTTCTAAACCAAAGTAAGCCACTTTTCAGTTTCTTTAGGTTCTATTTGAAAAACTGCAATGTTTAAGCATCCACAAAATCTTTCAATGCAGGAGGATGGTAAGACAACCATCATCATTTCATCATCATCATTTTATTTGTATGCCGCCTTTCCACATAAAATTGTGCTCAAGGCGGCTTACAACAAGGTGAACAAAAATACATGTCAAAAACAATTGCAAAAACAATTTCCTAATAACAAAAAAAATAAAACAGTGACATAACAAATATAATAACCAAAAACAACTTTTCAACATTATGAACATAATAAAACAATTATTTAAAAACAAAAAAGTAACCATTAACACCCCAAACCCCTAAAGAAAACCATTTACTGTATCTCCTACAAAACTTCATTATTCAGAGGGGAGGCTTGTTTTGTATCAGCACATGTCAGGTGTTGGCCATGCCCCTGTGATCTCATAGTAGCCCCACCAGCTACCACTGGTTATGCATATTGGAGCAAAATATCTTAATTTCACATAAATGCTCATGGGGTCTGAACTGGCAGTGACTGACCAGGAATGAGAGCTTTGGGTCATAGCGGATATCTCGATGAAGATGTTAATCCAGTGTGTGGCAGCTGTGAAAAAGGCAAATCATTAGGAAAGGTATTGAAAATAAAACTCTTAATATAATGCCATTATATAACTCTATGATGCGGCCACATTTGGAATATTCTGTCCACATCTGGTCACCTCATTTCAAAAAGGATATTGTAGAACTGGAAAAGATTCACAAAAGGGCAACAAAAATGATCAAAGGGTTGGAGTGACTCCTCTGTGAGGAAAGGTTGCAGTATTGGGGGCTTTTCATCTTAGAGAAAAGCTGAATAAGAGATGACATGATAGAAATGTATTCACTAATAGGCTTTCAGAACATACCTATAGCCCACATATATTTCTATCTAAAAAGCAGGGAAATTGGGCAGCTATAGTGAATGCACCAGGGGAGCAGGAGACCTGATCTCTTCTCAGATATTGTACTGCCCTACACATTTGTTAAAATGCAAACACCATTTGGGTTGGTGTTTCACAGTCCAATCCACTTCCTGTGGAGCTTGGAAGAATTTGGTAACGTGCTTCTGAGCATATGGTGAGTGGTGGCAACAACTGCCATCTCCAAAGATGGAGAATTATACTTTTGTATGTTTGTTGGTCCCCCTTTAGGATGCACACCTTAACGTGGTGAGGGGGTTTGAGAGTGTTGAAGAAGCTGAGAGCAATGCCGTCAGGAGTCTAGACCAAGAGGCTAGACTCCTAGCAGGGGCACCCATGGCGGAATGGTCAAAGCTGAAACACCAGACTAAGATGCATCCAAACTCAGAGGAAGGCAATGGTAAACCACCACTGAATACCTCTTACCACGAAAACCCTATGAACAGAATATGCAAAATTGAACACGAGATAGTGCTGGAAGATGAGACCCCCAGGTCAGAAAGCACTCACCGAGCTACTGGGGAAGAACAAAGGACAAGTATGAGTAGCGCTGTGACTAATGACACAGCTCAGTCAAAGCCAAAAGGAAGCCCAGAGGCTGATGCGCACAGATGTGAAAGGAGAGTCAGGAGTTGTACAACGCACACAATAGGAACATGGAATGTGAGAAGCATGAACCAGGGAAAGTTAGAAATTGTCAAGCAAGAAATGGAGCGTATCAATATTACAATACTTGGCGTGAGTGAATTAAAATGGACAGGAATGGGACATTTTCAATAAGGCAACTACAAAATATTTTATGCAGGAAATGAGAAATCAAGAAACGGGGTTGCTTTAATAGTGAGAAGTGATGTAGCAAAAGCAATTAGGAGCTATAACACAAGGTCTGGGCGAGTGATATCAATGAGATTAAACGGGAAACCTATTAACATAACAATCATCCAAGTCTACGCTCCAACATCAAACACAGAAGAAGAAGAATTGGAGAGATTTTACGCAGAAGTACAGGAGGAAATTGATCACACACCAAAACAAGATATGATGATAATTATGGGGGACTGGAATGCAAAAGTAGGGAACAGAGAAGAACTAGGAATTGTGGGGAAATGGGGCTTAGGTGACAGAAATGAAGCAGGAGAAAGACTTATTGAATTCTGTGAAGCCAATGATTTGTTTCTTGCCAACACATTTTTTGAGCAACCAAAAAGACGACTGTACACGTGGACATCACCAGATTGTCAATATAGGAATCAAATTGATTATATAATTGAAAACAGAAGATGGAGAAGTTCCATACTTTCTGCAAAAACAAGACCAGGAGCAGACTGCGGTACAGATGGTGAACTGATTGTATTGAAAATCAGAGTAAAGCTAAAGAAGAACAACAAAGCAATCATAATGCCAAAATACAATTTAAATAACATTCCAGAAGAATATAAAGATCAAATAAGGAACAGGTTTGAGGCTTTAAACTTAGTTGACAGAGAACCAGAAGAACTATGGACTGAAGTCAGGGACATCAGGGAGGAATGACGCTCCGCTCGCCGCACAGCTGACGAGCGGGGCATGATTGCAGGTGGGGGTGAAGATGCTGCCCCCATCTGTTAATGGGCAATGTTGCGTGTTGTGCCTGTGACATCAGCGCGACGCGCAGCTTAAGGGGCGGGGACTATAGGACTATTTGAGTCCAGCCGCCCCTCCTACCTTCCTCTTCTGCTGCGTGACATGGACGACGAGGGACAGAGTGGAACGCAGCGCGGTGAAACGGCAGCAGCTGTTCGGTTAAGGCCGCATGGTCGGCGCCATTTTAGGCGCTTGGTTTCTGCGGCACACGGGCCTCATTAGGGGCCGATTTCAGCTGCTTTGCTTCCCCATGGGGGGTGCGGAGCTGATTCTGGCTTGGGGGTGCTGGAGAAGGAGCGGCTGCGGCTGGAGCGGGCCTCGTGAAACAGGCCTACAAGGCTTGATAGGGATGGAACTCACTCACCCCCTGCTGGCTTGAGGTTTCTGTTTCACGGAGCAGCTGCTGCTGGAGCGGGCCTCGTGAAAGAGGCCTACAAGGCTTGATAGGGATGGAACTCACTCACCCACTGCTGGCTTGAGGTTTCTGTTTCACGGCTGCTTTTAGCGGCCAGTGTAAGCAAGATCATAACAACCCCCCCAACAGCTGATTTGAGGCTTCTGGCTTCACGGCTGCTTGTAACAGCTAGTTTAAGCAAGATCACACCTTCAGGGGCAGTGGCTCATACTTTTACAGTAATTAACTTAGTATTGTCTTCACATAGATAATTATATTATAACTATAATTTAGCCAGCTGGTTAAGCAAGATTACACACACCTACAGTAGTATAAGTAATCAAAATAATTTTAAGCGAAAGAGCTGCAATACTAATCATACTTTGCGGACAGTGACTTATTACAGTTGGTAATTTATAATATTAAATTGTGCTTTTCTTTTCTGCGGCTAATAATAATAATAATAATAATAATAATAATGTACATGTGGTTTTGAACTAAAGATTGGATAACAGGAGCTGGGGGTTTTTAATTAGAGAAATCCTACTTTATATGCACCGTTTATAATACTTATGACTAATGATTTTAATTGTATCTATTATTCTACGGTCAGGACAGTCGATGGCTTATGCTATTATTATTATTAATAATACTATCATAATAATGGTATTCATAGTTATAATTGGGAGCCAAGGACTGGGAATGAGGGAGTCACATACAGTCATTGGGTATAAAATTAATAATAATAATGTTTATAATTATAAGTCAAGGGTGGATTTAAAGCAGTAATGCCACCAAGACAGGAAAAGGGGGGGTCAAAGGTCCCCTCATAAAATGCGGGCCTTTGGGCAATTTTGAACCACACCCCCCATACGCCTGGGATAGGTTTTGGTGTAGTGGTTGGGGTGTTCGGACTGCGACCTGGGAGACCAGGGTTCAAATCCCCACTGACAGCTGTAGGCTTGGAATAAATTACAAGAGAGAAGGCGGCACAAGCCTTTGGATGCGAGTTCTATTTGGTTAGGCTTATATTAGGTTCAAGGTACTTTGTGCTATTAATTTTATTACATGGTGGCTTAAATGACAGTGATCCTTTTCAAGTGTCAGTTACACATTCCTTGTTAACTCTGTGGCAGAACTGACATTTATTTGAATTTGGTCCCAGGAACTTGGGCTCATATCAACAACAAAGCTTATGGCATTAATTATATTTAAGGAAGGACATGCAAATTTCTGCAGGGATTTGAAGGTCTAACAGACGATAGTATGGCTGGAGCAGTAGATAGGAATACAGAGGAAAAGACAGAATACTTATCGGGTTCTTATCCTCATTTCCAGGATCTTAGACTTTCTGAAACATGTGTTACCTTGACAGAATCTTAGATGCTCTGTGATGCGGAGGCTGCATTTTAGGATCCAGGCAGACTCTTCACCCCTTCCTGATAATTTCACAATAACAAACCTTTCTTTGTGGGATTTCTGACCACAATTACTTGATGTCATGCATAACATGCAACCCTTACAAGGATACTTATATTTGATTGGCGTTTGACACCCGCTAAGAGAAAGCTACGGAAGTGGGGACCAATATTGGGATAAAGGTCTATCCTTAGTCTCTGCGATTTTGCAGAACTGGGTGAGCTGCAATGAACTAATAGTTGGTAAAGTGTACTTACTCATAAATTATTTCCTTCCCTTTTTGCAGATGGATATGTGCAACAGGGAGAAAGGAGGCAAGAGGCCTTCAAAAGGGTAAGCAGGAGCCACCGGCTGCTTAGGGACAGGTGTCCCCCAGTTAGACTCCGGGTACTACAAACTTTGTTTGCAGGCTACCCGGTTTAAGGGGAGGTTTGTTATGTTATGGTGTTTGCCTTTTGTTTGCCAATCTCATACTCCAACTCCTGGCTGGCTTTCATGGCCTCCAACTCCTGGCTGGCCCTCATGGCCTATAATCTTCACCCCGTGTAGTTATGGCAATAACGGCTGTGGTCAGAATGTACAGAAGTACACTTGGTCAGGTTTCTTGGCCCCCTCCTGGATGCCCCAGGCAGTGTAGGGCCCTAAGATGTAGTGGGCAAATTACACCTGATTCACGCCAGTCTTATTTAAAGGGGCAGGCAGTGAGGGGTTCACACTAGTTAGTCTAGGATCAGTGAACTGCACTTCATCATCATAGTGCGCGCATATGCCTTATGCATTTTAAGTGGCAGAACATTACCTACGAAATGCTATAATTCTCACATGGAGTGCTTCAGAGCCTTCCGTGAGGGGGCAGTCAGGAGACAAGTGGGCGCCGAAACAGTGGGGCACTATCTGTTTGAGTGGCTGTTCATAGGTATGGCAGCTTTTGGGAGGTATGTTAGCACCTGAGGTTTCAGCTTATAGTATGAAGGATCCTGCCCCTGTGTTCACATTTCTGTAACAGGATTGACTCTGGCCCAGGGCTGAAAGCCGCACAGGGGCAAGCTTGAACTGTCCCAGATCAGATCCTGGATTGGGACCATGAAGTGTTTCTTTTCAGCCCTCTTGATGTTAGGGGTCTTTTAAGAGGGTTATTATGCTATGATGGGGCTTGAACACCCATACTACGAATTCAGGGTTATGGCTGCCTTATGCACCGACCTGGCTGTGTGGTTCTCTTTCCTGCGGTTGCAAGCCTGGATTCGGGAAGGGGTTTAACTATGAATTTTACCTTTCATTAACTCTTTTCCAGGGTTGCAAGGTGACTTTTGGACAGAAGGGCTCATGGCCTTGGGTCGGGTCTCATAACTCTCTTATAATTAGGAACACTAGGATTCATGGCCCTTGCCTGTTCCGTTGTTCTGGCAGAGGTTTAAGCAGGGAGTCGGAGAAGGCCATAAGCCTATCTATTGCCCTAGCGTGATCACCAGCTATCAGAATGCAGAATAGGGCAGCAGGGGCAGTGTGAAGGGGGGGTAATCCTGTGAGCTGCGTGCTGGAATTCCCTTGGATTCAATGGATTCCACTGCCCCCAGCATGCTCGCCAGCTTCCAGAAAACAGGTGTTCAGGAATTGGGCTGGCAAGGGCTATATGCCAGAGTGGCCTTCTCCGGTGAGTCACCTGCTGATATTCCTGGTAGACGGCACGGCAGGAGAAGGGGCTCGGCAGTGTGAGCACTTCGAGGTAAGCTTCTTTCTTAGTCAGGCTGGCGGTTTTTCCCTATCCCCATCGCCCCTTCTCGCTGGACATTTTATGGGTGTAGTGGACCAGTGGGAAATGGTCTGTTCCTTCAGTTAAGACCCAAGCTATTCCAGGCAGTGGCACATACACTGTTTTTTGAGGCTTTCAGGAGAGAAGAGGTGGTGGCTGGCTCTACTTGAGACGTCTCTTGAGACGTCGCCCTCCAGTTTTGATGCTTCCATGGAGGGGGGGTTATGCTTGCTCAACTTTGAGGGTCTAGAATGGACCAGAGGTGTACGGTTGACCCGGCCTCAGCGCCCAACCTCTGCCGAAGGATATTTATTTACCCATGTTAATCTAGACCCCCTATCTATCGGCCATATATGCCTATCTGGATCAACAATACCAGTTTTGGTGTTAACAAAACGAGCATTGCAGGGGCTGGGGTATGACCCCTTACAGTCTGGAACCTATTCAATTAAAATGGGAGCTGCTTCTACGGCAGAAGGTTTTTGGTTTCCCCCCGGCACTGGTACAGGACGTGGGACTTTGCTCCTCTGATGCATATAATGGCTATATTCCCCCCTTTTAGAGGGCAGGGGAATGCGGCGGCCTCACAATCTTCATTGTTTTGACAGGTTGCTAGACAGGGATAGAGCAGATGCACATCCTAATATGCAGCCACGGCATGGTCTTCCGGGCACCCTGGAGGGCAGCGAATTCGAGCATGGGCTCACAGTTGGGCCTCAGTAGAGGGGCTGTTGTGCAGTGGCTTGACCGGCAAGGAATGCATGGGCAGTGGCTCCTACCCGCTCTGTTCCAGCAAGGTGTGGTGCAGATATTTCCGCAGGCGATGGGCAAGGCCCTCAGCGTACAGGCATGTAAGGACATGCAAGCAATAAGGCAGCGTTGGCCTTTGGTGCGTCTGATGTGGTCAGACATGGCGTAGCATATGGGATCCAGCTGGAATTGATCGCACATGGAAGAAGGTCAACTGGCAAATTCGGTGGACTCTTCTTGGGCATGGGGGGTTGGCCATTCCGCATCCCCGCATTCAGCACTGGAAGGGTGAACTGTACAGGGCCGATGGCGTTCACCTGTCTCATGCAGGTAACGACTTATTTTGGGCGACCTGCAGGGGTGTCTGCGAGAGGTGTTTCTCGGCAGTGGGGTAAAGGGGGACTAAATGTCCCCCTTTTGTGGCGGGAAGGTGCGGGAAGGGAAATAGGTAAGGACAGCTAGGTGGCCCCCTTAGGCACCTTTGGAGGTGATTGGCAGTTCCGGAGGCCTGTCTCTCAGGGCTTTACGGCTCGAGGGCAGGATATGGGCTGCTTCTGGGGCCAACTTATCCTCATCTACCCAGGGGTTCTACAGCCCCGGGTGGGGATGATGTGGGAAGGCCCCCCTACTCACCTGCAAGGTGTGGCTGGGGTGAAGGGTAAGCAGATTGGCTTGCCCTTGCCCCAGTAGGGGCTGGTCGCCCGAGAGCTGTGTGGCAAGCTACTTGCTTATAGACAGTTCCCGCACCTAGGTTTCCCTCTGCAGGTCACTTTAAATTGGGTTTTTGTTTACTATAATTTAAATAAAGTGGCCCTTGTTCAACCCAAGCTGATGTCTCTGTGTTTTATTTCACCCCTCAACTGCAAATGCAAAAATACAATACCTCTTGTTAAAAAGAGAGAAACACCTCAATGGATGACTGAAGAAACTCTTAAAATGGTTCAAGAGAGAAGGAAAGCAAAAGCAAAAGGAGATAGAAACATGGTCAGAACCCTAAATGCAACTATACAATGACTAGTACGTAGGGACAAAGAAAATTATTACAATAGTTATTGTATAGAAATAGAAAAGGACAACAAAATGGGAAGAAAAAGAGCCCTATTCCAAAAGATTAGAGAAATGAAAGGGAAATTTAAACCATGAGTAGGGAAGTTGAATAATCAACAGGGAAACACACTGACTGACTGAGATGAAATAAAAGGAAGATGGAAGCAATACACTGAAGAACTCTATAAAAGAGATGACAGGATGACAGAATCATTCATGGAGGAACCATATGATGGAAGAACCAGAGATTTTAGAATATGAGGTGAAAGCTGCTCTTAAAATTCTTGGAAGAAACAAATCACCAGGAATAGACAGCATACCAATAGAGTTGCTACAAGCTACTGAGACTGAATCTGACCAAATGTTGACAAACATTTGTCAAGAAATATGGAAAACTAAACAATGGCCCACAGACTGGAATCGTTCAATATATATCCCACTTCCAAAGAAAGGGGATCCCAGGGAATGCAGTAATTACCGAAGTATTGCTCAAGATTCTACAACAAAGGCTCTTACCATATATGGAGCGAGAAATGCCAAACGTCCAAGCTGGATTTAGAAAGGGAAGAGGCACCAGAGATCATATCGCAAACATACGTTGGATAATGGAACGGAGCAAAGAATTTCAGAAGAAAATCACCCTGTGCTTTATAGACTACAGCAAAGCCTTTGACTGTGTAGTTCATGAAAAACTATGGAATGCTTGAAAAGAAATGGGGGTGCCACAGCATCTGATTGTCCTGATGCACAACCTATTCTCTGGACAAGAGTCTACTGTCAGGACAGAATATGGAGAAAACGATTGGTTCCCCATCAGAAAGGGTGAGACAGGGTTGTATTTTATCACTCTGTTTGTTTAATCTGTACGCAGAACATATCATACGGAAAGCGGGATTGGACCAAGATGAAGGAGGTGTGAAAATTGGAGGGAGAAACATCAATAATTTAAGATATGCAGACGATACCATACTCTTATCAGAAACCAGTAATGATTTGAAACGAATGCTGATGAAAGTTAAAGAGGAAAGCACAAAAGCAGGACTACAGCTGAACGTCAAGAAGACTAAAGTAATGACAACAGAAGATTTATGTAACTTTACAGTTGCCAATGAGGACATTGAACTTGTCAAGGATTAATACCTCGGCACAGTCATTAACCAAAATGGAGACAATAGTCAAGAAATCAGAAGAAGGCTAGGACTGGGGAGGGCAGCTATGAGAGAACTAGAAAAGGTCCTCAAATGCAAAGATGTATCACTGAACACCAAAGTCAGGATCATTCAGACCATGGTATTCCCGATCTCTATGTATGGATGTGAAAGCTGGACAGTGAAAAAGGCGAATAAGAGAAAAATCAACTCATTTGAAATGCGGTGCTGGAGGAGAGCTTTGTGCATACCATGAACTGCGAAAAAGACAAATGATTGGATGTTAGAACAAATTAAACCAGAACTGTCACTAGAAGCTAAAATTATGAAACTGAGGTTATCATACTTTGGACACATCATGAGAAGACATGATTCACTAGAAAAGACAATAATGCTGGGAAAAACAGCAAGGAGTAGAAAAAGAGGAAGGCCAAACAAGAGATGGATTGATTCCATAAAGGAAGCCACAGACCTGAACTTACAAGATCTGAGCAGGGTGGTTCATGACAGATGCTCTTGGAGGTCGCTGATTCATAGGGTCGCCATAAATCGTAATCAACTTGAAGGCACATAACAACAACAACAACAACAGTTTGTTGGTGTTCTTCTTACTTTGCTTCTTTCCTGTGTTACTACTGTTTCTACAGAGAATCTAATCTAGAAAATTTTATTTCATTTTTCATCCTAGAAATCTGTGTCAAATTTATTTTTATTTTTATTAATTTCAAAGCTTTTTATTTTTTTTTAATTGTTTTTATTGATTTTACAGTAATTTAACATAGGTAATGTATAATACAAAAATACAACAGTTTAACTTTAAATCCCTCCCCCCTCCCTCTTCTATGGAGCCCTTTCTTTTTGGGATTCAATATATGTGCTATGTTATGGAAGATGTACAGGTAAGTATTGGTATATAAGTGATTGTTTTAGTGAGTAACAATTGAGTACAATATAAACATGAAGTAAGTTAAAGGATATTATTATTTGTTTATGAAAACCAGATAGTTTTTGCAGATGGAGAAAGTTGGATGTGTAAGTCTCATTGTGAGGTGTATTCCATATAGTTCCACCCAGAGCTTGGAAAAGTTACTTTTTTGAACTACAACGCCCATCAGCCCAATCCAGTGGCCATGCTGGCTGGGGCTGATGGGCGTTGTAGTTCAAAAAAGTAACTTTTCCAAGCTCTGGTTCCACCATATTGACGTGAACATTTCTGGTTTTGCAGCACCTCTTAGAAATCGAAGGTGTAGTGTGATTTTGTCCAGTAAAGCTATCGTCCAGATTTTATTAAACCAGATTTGCAAGTTTGGTCCATCTTGATTTTTCCAGTGCTGTAATATTGTTAGTCTTGCTGCCATAAGTAGTTTACATATCAGATGTTTTGATTTTAATGATTTGTTTTCATTTTTGAATAAAGATAATAGAAATAATTCCGGTGTTAAGTGTATCTTTTCTTTCGTAATGTTGTTGAGTTCAGTCTGTATTAAAGTCCAGAATGTGGTGATCTGCGGGCAACTCCACCATAGATGAAAATATGTTCCTTTCTGATTGCATCCTCTCCAACACAAGGGAGATGTTGATGAAGATATATGAGAGAGTTGTATTGGTGTATAGTACCATCTATGAATTGTTTTCAACATAGTTTCTTTATGTATTGCAGATATTGTTTTATTGTGTTTAGAGTGAAAAATAGAAGACCATTCAGATGTTTCCAGTTGATAACCCAGATCTTTTTCCCATTGGTTTTTCAGACCTGTTAGTTTCCCCATATCATTTTCTAATAATATTTTATACAGGTTAGAAACTATTCCTTTACCAGAGTGACCATTATCCAATAATATTTTTTCAAATGGTGTAATGTCTTTAGTGGCGTATGTTTTGATGTGAGGATCCTTTAGTATAGTTTGTAGTTGATATGTGTGAAACCAATCTAAATTCCAGGATGGGATATCAATTTTTAGTTGTTGAATAGTGATTGGGTTACCCTGTGGGAAAAAATCTCTCAATCTAAAATAGTTTTTCTCCTCCCCAATTCCTATATATTTTTTCAAAAAGTCATCTCCTGCTTTCGGATAAGCAGGTAGGGGAGTTAGAGGGGAGTATATTGAGGATAGTTTTAATTGCCATTGTTTCCAAATGGAGAATGTGGATCTTGTATATGGATTAATAATAGTTTTAATCCAGGTGTGAGTAATTGGTAAAAAGGTAAATTCCATATCTTGCCTTTTGATAACATAGTTTCCTCTAGTCCAATCCAGGATTTTTTTTATTTCATTATGATGAAACTAAGTTGGCGAAGTTGAAATGCTATGTAATAGAAATATAAATTTGGGAGTCCCCAACCTCCGGAGTTTGTGTGTGTGTAAAATGATGTCATTGCTAATCTCGGTCTTTTATTTTGAAAAATGAAGTTATTTATCATATTTTGCCATTTACGAATAATATTGTGTGTAATAAGAAGAGGGAGAACTTGAAATAGATAGAGAAATCTGGGGATTATTTTCATGCGAATGATCGCTATTCGTCCTAATATGGATAGATTGAGTTTTTTCCATTTATTTAAATCTGATTTCATTTTTCGTATTAGGGGGTGATAATTAATATAGAACAGTTTTGATGTCTTTTTTGGAATCAAAATTCCCAGGTATCTGAAGGCAAGAGTTACATATATTAATTCCCAGTATTTTGCGGGTGGTCAATTGGTCTTGAGGACCAACATGAAAAAACATTATAGAGGATTTATTGAAATTTATTTTAAGTCCAGATATGTCTGAGAAAGTGTCAAGCGTCAGTTTAAGTACTGAGGCTGATTGTGATGGATTTCCTAACATTAAAGTCATATCATCTGCGTATAAATTCAATAGGTGTTCTTTGTCAGTCATATTAATTTTGTAGCCCTGTATTTGGGTATGTGAGCGTAATTTCATAGCTAGAGGTTCCAGGGTAAGAGCAAATAGCAATGGAGAGAGAGGACAACCTTGTTTCGTGCCTCTGTGTATTGTTATGGGATCAGAATCTAGATTATTAGTGCGAATTACTGCAGAAGTGATGTCATATAATCGATTTACCATATTTAGTATCCTTTTACCTCATTTATATTTATCTAGTACTTTGATTAAATAATTCCAGTTTAAGCAGTCAAAGGCTTTGTATATGTCTAAAGATAAGATACCTAGTGTTTTTTTGTTTGTTTTGGCGTGAAATATGATGTTAAGCAATCTTCGGATGGGATCAGATATATGTCTTCCTTTAATGAACCCTATTTGGTCTACATGAACAAGATCAGTTATCATTGAATTGATTCTACATGCTAATATAGAAGTAAATAATTTTTGATCCTGGTTAAGAAGATTTATTGGGCGGTAGGATTCCACTTTTGATTTGTCTTTATTTGGTTTGGGTATAACTATTATGCGGGATGTTTTCCAGGTTTCTGGAATAATTCCACCTGACCAAATATAATTAAATAGTTGTGTTAGGTGTGGGGTTATCACGTCTTTAAAGACTTTATAAAATGTGCTATTGAAGCCATCTGGTCCAGGTGCCTTATTGTGTTTGAGATTCTTGATTGCAGCAGATACTTCTTCTGTTGTTATGTCTTGGTTTAAAAATGTTTTTTGAGCATCTGAAGGGGTGGGTGGGGAGAAATCAAGGAGGTATTTATGAAGCTCCTCCATTTTGATAGGTGTAGTGCTATATAGTTTATTGTAGAAATCCATAAAACATTTATTGATTTCTTTAATATCAGAAGTTAAGTTCTCTTGATGTGTGATTGCTGTAATTGTAGTGGCGGTATGTCGTGATTTTAGAGTATGAGCTAGTAATCTAGAGTGTTTATTTCCCCATTCATAGTATTTTTGTTTAGTGTACCAGAGAGATTTAGCTATTTTCGTAGCATCTATAGCTTCTAGTGCTTTCTTCTTCTGTTGTAGTTCCTCAAATATAATGTCTGAGTTATTTTGTTTATGTTGAGATTCGAGTCTATCTATCTCTGTTAATAATTGAGTTTTAATTGGGTCAGTGTGACGTTTCTTCTTAGCCATTTCATTTATGCAGTGACCTCTCATTGTTGCTTTCATAGCATCCCACAATATATTCATTGTGATGTCAGGGGTATTGTTAAATTCAAAATATTCTTTTAACTTTTCCTGTAGTGTGTTAGTGGCTGATCGGTCAGTGATAAGGAGAGAGTCAAATCTCCATATTGAATTGTATGGAGTGTATTGTAGGGTGTTTAAATTTATTCCTACTGCAGCATGATCTGATACTATTCTGGGATATATTTCCGCTTTAGTAATATTAGTGAGGAGTTTTAAAGATACTAGGATATAATCTATTCTCGAGAAAGTTTTAAATCTGGGAGATTGATATGTGTAATCTTTAATGTTAGTATTCATGTGGCGCCATGCATCTATTAATCTGTGTTTTTGTAATAAAGACTGCATGGGAGATGATGTTTTTGTAATTGATATTGGTGGTCTTGTGCTTTTGTCTAGTATAGGGTCACTGCTCATATTTAAATCCCCGCCTATAAGAATTTCTCCTGAAGCAAATTTCTGAAGTGTTTTAAGTGTTTTGGATAGAAAATGTAGCTGATTAGTATTAGGAGAATAAATTGATGCTAGGGTGAAGTTACGATTTTGTAATAATCCAGAAAGGAATATATATCTGCCCTCTGGGTCTATTTGTTGTTTTTGAACTTGGAAGTTAAGTGTATTAGCAAAGACAATTCCTACTCCTCTTGAATGATTTCCTCCCATAGCTAAAAATTGTTTACCAAAATATTTATGTGGAAGAAGGTGATAATTAGATTTTGGTTTATATATTTCTTGCAGGAATATAATTGAGGGTTGTTGATTTTTAATATAATCTGAAACTCTCCGTCTTTTGATAGCATCTCCCAGTCCCCTCACATTTAGTGTTAACAGTTTAAGTTCAACCATTAGAAACATTTAAATTGAGTGTTTCGATCACTTGAATATACCAATATCCTTTAGTTCCATTCCATTTCCATCTTAATTTTACTGCGTTTAACCGTTTATAATGACTTGTATTGAAGGTATAGCTCTGAAAACCCCAAGTAAAACATAACTTCCCCCCCAACATGTAACCCCCGTACCTGACTAATGAAAGACAGAGTAAACTAACTCTGCTTACAGGTGTTGTCTACGACAGCCCTGTATTAGTCGGTCGAATTTCCGAGGTTTATTACCTCGGAGAAGAATAAAATAGTATAAGCTTGAATAGTAGCAAATAGAGAAAATTTTTAACTAAATAACTCATTATATTTCTGCTAACCCCAGCCTGTAGTAAATTGCACCAACTTAGCCTTTGCTTGTATTAGAGATTTGCGGTTTAGTCCTTGAGAGATTTGTTTGTGCGATGATTCATATGTTGTTCTATTCATTAATGTTCATTTTTTCCTGGTGGATGTGGATCTCAGTGCTCTTAGAGTAGTAGTTGGATTGCTGACTATATCCATTCTTGGGCGTCTTCTGCGTCTTGTAGTGTGAGGGAAGGATTTCCAGTTTTCACAGTCAAGTAACATATTGAATAAATCATCTGATTCTATTTCTTCTTCGTCCCACGGAGAGTTTATGTTGAATAGTGCTAATATATTTAGCATGTCTTTCTTAGTTGATGCTTTGTGTTGTATGCCATCAATTTCTGTTATTAGAGCAAATGGGAAGCCCCAACGATACTTAATGTCTTCTTGTCTCAGAAGTTCTGTAGCAGGGCGAAATGCTTTACGTTTTTGTAATGTTGCAGTGCTCAGGTCTTGTAGAAGTAAGACAGGGCTGCCTTCAAATTCGATTTGGTTTTTTGTACGTGCGATTTTAAGCAGTTCTTCTTTTTTTGCAAAATTATAAAATGCAATTATAATATCTCTAGGAGGGGCATTATTTTTTGGGCGAGGACCCAGACTTCTGTGTGCGCGTTCTATATCTGATGCAATAATGCCTGCTTCCGGCATGATTGATGACCACCAAGCTGTTAAAACCTGAATAATATTTTTATTATCAGTCCATTCTTTGATCCCACGCACTCTTAAATTTCGGCGACGGCCCCGATTTTCCTGGTCATTGACGCGAGTTAATATTTCTTTCTGATTAAGAATAATGTGTTTGATCACTTCTGTGTGTTGAATGCCCAGTTCTAAGGCCTCATCTGCAGTTTTAGTAACGTCGGCCATTTTGGTTGCCAGGGATGAGATTTTTTCATCTAAGATCTTAAAGCTGTCATCCCATTTTTGAAACAGGGAGCTTTGTAGGGAGGCAATTTGTGTGGAGAGGAGATTTGTAACTGGGTCTTGTTCTGATTCAGGGGTTAATAATTGTATTGACTCACTTTTTGACGATGTTGATGTTTTCGCCGCCATTTTAAGATCTTCGAGTTGATTTGATTCACGATGTGTGATGTGTCCAGCAAAAGGTTATTTTGTCAAAATAAGAAGTGTTGCTGTTGATCTAACTCTGCAGGAGGTATTCCTGATTCCATTAGATATTTTTGATAGGATTTTGGAGTTCGTGTCAAGGCTTTTTTCATAGAAAAGGCTGCAGGGTTAGCAGAGCTCACAGCTTACCCTGTTGCTCCAATGATCGCCACCTAGTGGATCCAATTTCAAAGCTTTTTAATTGGTCAATGTCATATGATGATGAAGACAGCCTTTTGTGTTTCAAATTGGAGGTTATGTTCTATTTCTATTTTGGGTGCATTAACAGTTGAATCTGAAACTGCAGTTTGATGTAAAATCAGACTGATTACAATATGTTGCTACTTCAGCACTGAATCTAGCTGTTGGAAAAGAGAGGATGCATGTTTTCAGCCTGTTAGGTTTAAATCATTTCATTTAAGACAAGGTGGGCACGGTCAATTAAAAACAGAGCAGACCTAGAATTTTGCTAGAATATATTTCACCTCCCACTGTTTTATCTTGTGCAAATTGAGTGTCCACTGGAGACTATTCTGCAGAATAGTCAGTGCCATTATTCCACAATTATTTTTGGAGTTTTTTTAGTGTAAATTTTGCAGTGTTGCTGTACACATATTCACAGATGTAGAAACAAAAGAAAATGATTTCCTATAGGAAACTTCACTAAAATTGCAAAGTAAATCAGACATATTTAAAGTGACCATCTGAACTATATCAACTGTATTAATAATGTTGCTTCCTCCCTGCTAAAACAAGATCAGCACAGAACACGTCTTCTTTCTATTATTTGGGCTGATTGCAGGTGTTGCTACCACTCACCATATGCTCAGAGGCACATGTTACCAAATTCTTCCAAGCTCCACAGGAAGTGGATTGGACTGTGAAAGACCAACCCAAATTCTGTTTGTATTTTGCCAAATTTGTAGGACAGTACAATATCTCAGAGATATTTTTGCCTATTAGTGAATAGACATTTGTTTGTGAACTGCTCTTTACAGCTGAGTATATCATAGGAGGAAATAGGGTTATTTTTATGACCCTAAAAACCCATTGAAATGAATGCAGACTCCTTACCAAGGCACAAAGTTGCTTTTCTCTGCCTTGAGCCCTTTTCAAGTTGTTTATCTGAACTTTAGTTGGAGCGAAAAATAATCCCTCCCTTGGTTCAGTGTGACTTGTTCTTTTTCCTTCTGTTTATTAAGGGTGGTTATGGAAAAGAAGGAATGCATATTTCACAAACCTGTATTGGGCATCATGTCTACATTTTATTCTACCTGATCCTCTGTGTTTAGAAAGGCATGTCAGAATCTATCATTAACCAGGAAGGTCCTCTACACATTAACTGATATGCAGATGCTAATGTAGGCTATAATCCTAAACACACTTACCAAAGAAAAAGCGTAATTGAACACAGTAGGATTTAATTCTGAATAACTAAGGATTGCGCTTGTAGCTGTCTAGCTGCTAACAGAATTGTTTTCTCTCTTTAATGCTGCAATAAATCACATCTTTATGGAGTGGCCTAGATTTTCTTTTTACAACATGCCGTATTTTCTTTAATCAAAGTTTTAAAAAAATACACAGCTTCGAGGTGGTTAAATATGCTTAGAAGGAAAAGTACTATAGTCAACCCTTAGGCTTCCTGCTGTTTGTCCTTCCTTCCACCATGTTTTTGGCAGCCTCTTGTGCATGTGTATTTAAATTACCAACAAACTATTAGAAACTGATCTTGGTTTCCATTGATTAAAATGAAAAAGCTCATAGAATCTTAATGAAAAGTCTTTTGGGTTCACTGTGAGATGGCATGGCATTACTTTCTAAAAGCAAAGGGTGTGCGTGTGTTTCTCATTCCAGTTCTCCTACTCCCAAGCATACAATTGGAATACAAGGATAGGAAGTATATTATGTACCTATCAAGTGGAATTTAATATTTACCTTTATCCTTGCTGCTTTTTCGATTCTAAAGGCGCTGCAGAAGATTTTGTGTCACTGCTATGTATGATCCCAATAAAATCTCCAACATATGTGTCTTGCCTTTCATGCTTTTTTAGCAGCATGAGCCAGGGTAGCGCTTAAACAGAGAGCACTAAAACACTATTCAGGTAATTGATCTCTCATGTAATTGCTTGGAGCCACTCTTGGCTTTAGTGAGCACAGTAGTGGAGGTGAACCATGCCAGCTATTTGTGTTATAGAGATTGTATTATAATTAAGTGGTTTTCTTGTTTCCATTCCATTGTTTGTATTTTCTGAACATCTCACTGATCAGGATGCCTGAGAAAACTAATTGCCTGCAGAGGGGATACTCACTGCAGGATCTCTCTCTCTCTCTCTTTCTCTCTGTCTCTCTCTCTCTCACACACACACGCACACACACACAGAGAGAGAGAGAGAGAGAGAGAGAGAGAGAGAGAGAGAGAGAGCAGGATATCATTAGTTATTTATTTTATTTATATATATATATGTAAGTTGTTGGGGTCTTGGGGGGGAGTCTTAGACCTCTTACTTTTTTGGGAGCCAGGTCCCAGCAAGGTCCCTATGTCTCCAGCATCCTTCAAGCCAACTGGCATGAAAGGAGAGTGTTAGCCACTGAGAAGAGTCTTCTAACATACATCTTTGTCCTTTTCTGCTTATTAGAGCCAATCAGAGTGAAAGGAAGAGAGTCAACCACTGAGAAGACTCTTCTCAGTAACTAACACACTCCCCTTTCATGCTGATTGGCACCTAGGGACATCTGTTGTTGTGGGAGAAGGTGTTAAAAAAGATCTCATTCTCAACCCAGCAGCAAAAAAAGGGGGGAGATGTGTGGTTCTGTTCCAGCCCAAAACCAGCAGTAGAGGAGGAGGAGGAAGAAAAGAGAGAGAAAATATGTTCTAGGGGGGAGGGGGAGAAAGTGTGTGTGTGTGATGGTGTTTCAGCTTTTAATGATGTTGTGTGTGTATGTGTGTGTGTGTATGCACTTCTCAATTTGCCACCACACTACTGTATATATCCTGCTTTCTCACCCACCCTCCACTCAAAGTGACTTGCAGGAATAAAATATACAAGCAATGAAACCAAATATACAAAATGCACCAAACTATCATAAAACCAACTACCAACATTATAAAAATATTTTTTAAAAACTCAACAAAAGCAGCAGCTACCCCCCCCCCCTCCAACCCAAAGTGAAGGCACAGGGAAAAGAAAACAGCCTTAACATACACATAATGAGGAGATAAAGATTTTTCAGTTGAATGCCGTCTTGAACAACCAGGTTTTGTCCAAATGCCTAAAATCATAGTGTTGGGGCCTGACCAATCTCAACTGAAAGAACATTCCACACGGTGGCTGCCATAACTGGCAAGGTCCTACTCCTTGTTGCTCTCCGTTGAGCCTTGCGCGGCTGAGGAATCTGGAGCAGGGCCACTGATGAATGTAGGATGTGGGAAAGGACTTATGGATGAAAGCAAAACCATTCTCTTTCCTTTTTAATGGTATCTTGTCTTGAAATCTAGAAAGTGAGTAGGGCCTGTTTTTATTTCAGGAGCACTTAATAAATTAATGATTTTAAGCATTTTAATGATAACATCCTGTGGTTCTGTTTTGGCCCTGCCCTTGCATTTGTGGCTGGCTGCTGTGGACTATTTGTTACTACATAGGCTGTCGTAAGAGCTTAGATCTTCAAAGTGCCTGATGGTGGTAAAAAGTGGCCGCAGGTTTGGCTAGACTATGCAAGTGTAGTATGCAGCCTGATGGGGAGGCACAGCTTAGTATGCAAACTGAAAACTATGCCCAGAATCTTCTGCAATGGTGCTCTCACCAACTCACACTTAGAGCAACATAAATCCTTGATCTGTCTCTAAATTACCACTTGTATTGTTATGTGCCTTCAAGTTGACCACTTCTATAGTCTATTCTAACTGATTCTTTGAGGCATCTTTTGAGAAGTGTTGGACATGGCAGAGAGGTTTCAGAAAGGATGGATAAAAATAGTTTTTGGAAGAATCAGCTGAAAAAGAACACTAAAGCTGCTTTCTTTTCAGTCCCTTTTTGTGTGAATGCTCCAAGCATAAAACATTGTTTTCTCAAGGATGCAAGATTCCAGGTTTTTATTGTAAAAATGCCCCTTGTGAGAAATCCTTGAAATAACCACATTTGGTTAGTTGCACATCTTGAATGAATTTACTAGTTTTCCATGATGCTATCATTTTCCACTTTGTATGATTTTATAAGTTGCAACATTTCCATCCCTATTCAAGATCATGATACAGCAATGGGAGTTGTAAAGGACTGGGAAAGAAAATATATTATTAGATCACCTCTAAAGTAACACTTGTTGCTACAGTGTTCTTGCTTTCTGGATTATATTTCAATGAACAAGCTCTCTGTCCATGGGTCTGGAAAGGAGCGTGTATTGTTTTCTGTTTATGTTACCTCTGACACTTTTCTCTTATGCAGTGTAGTTTCAAGAAGTCAGCTAGTATTCTCTGATACTGCTAGGGAATGAGACCTGAACTAGAACTAAAAACCAGGCCTTTATTTTTCCTTGTAACAGGAACGACATTTGAACCATTCATTGAAAGTTTTATGGTGAAATCTGTGAAATTCACTGAAAGGCTTGCAAAGGAACTACTACTAAGCAGATTTGTTTGGATCACTGTTTGATAGCATACAGCCCCAGAAAGTATACAGTGAATACAGCACTGGCGCATTCCACAGTATAACATAGCAGAGAATAATCACCAGCTTCTTTTAAAAAGTTCTGATTTACATGTAAGGAAAGATGGACATGTGCTATCCTGAGACTCAGGAGGAGCACAATTAAGAAACACAGGCCATTCAATTCAATTAACAGAATATGTGTGGGTGTAAAACCAGGGGTGGCTAACTTGTAGCCCTCCAGATGTTGAAATGTCAGGGATGGTATGTCTGTGAATTATACCAGTTATTGGAAACTGTGCATGGGTCCTGCTTGCAAGTTTCCCATAGGCATCAGTTTGGCCACTGCAAGAACAGGTTACTAGACTGGATGGGCATTGGCCTGATCCAGCAGGCTCTTTTTATTTCCTTACGGTAACTGTCAATTCCTATCAGCCCCGGCCGAAATATTTAATGGCTAGGGAAAATGAAATCCATCAACATCTGGAGAGCATAGCTTATCCACTTCACATTTATTATGTTAAATGCCTACAGAAAATCAAATTAACTGTGTGGATTGTAGGATGCAAGGCAAATAAAGAATGAAGAGATCAGATGCAAGTGTTCTTCCACCACTTCAGCAACGTTGGTCATGATGTTGCACTGATGCAGCAAAACACTTTGAAAGTTGTACTGGTTTGGCAGTGCAGACCAGTGCAGCAGACCTTGCTTTGGAACCAAACAAGATGATACAGTAAATGCATGACCGCCCCTGAAAATAGCAAGCATATGCCTAAGTCCCCCCACAATTTATTTATGTCTTGATGTAAAGCTGTCTTAGCCTACCCTTCCTTCCCTCCATTGTGACAGACAGTCATATGGACCAATAATGGGGAAATACACAATGTTGTGTTATGGTATCAGGGTGTGGGTGGGTTGTCCTGGACAGCGCTAAAGGTAAAAGGGCAATTAAATGTGCATGTGACTTTTTCAAAAGTGTCTGCACATTTCATATATCATCCAGTTTGGCCCTTAAATATATGTTCAGATATGCCTCTTTCCATATCAACCAGCCCTGGCTTAAGATCTTCTGCTGAGGCCCTTCTTCAGATGCAATATATGAAAACAAAAGAAAGGGCCTTTCAGGGGTAGGAAGCCTCAGGCCCAGGGCCCAAATGTGGCCCTCCAGGTCTCTCTGTCCAGCCCTCACAAGTCTCTGCAGGCTGTGTCCTTTTACCACCCCTGCTCCATGTCTTTCTTGAGTGCTTTTGCCTAGCTGGGATGTGTCTTTGAATTGTGATAATAACCTTGCTTGCCTGGATGAATGAGGAAGTGATGTGTGTGTGAGTGTAGAAATTAGGGCTGTGCACCGGATTTGCCCAAACCAAATTGGGCGGGTTTGGATCGATTTGTATCCTTTCCAGATCAGGCTTAAGCAGCTACAGATCTCTACAGAGTGGATCAACTAGTTTTCTGAATTGATTTGTAGAGATCTGTACAGATCTGTATATCAAAACTGTGTCTAATGAACCCAGATATGGTGTCTCTGAAATGGAGCAATTACAACACCAGATAAGGAGAACACCAGGGTGAGGAGAGGCTAGAATGCTATCACCCCACCTAACACTCTCCAGTCTCAGTGCTTGGCAGGGGTGAAGTCTTAAAATGCAGAAATCATTTGTAAGTTCTGTCTCTTAGAAATGTTTGGTGGGGTTTGGCAGGCTTTTGCTCATCCTGTATATGTTTTCTGTTCTTTCCCAGTCAATTCCATTCCCATCCTTATTTACATTTTTTTAAGTTTGCTTTTAAAAATTATTCTGTTCTCATTGCTAAGAATTATTAAACCTTGTGGGCATATTTAGTCACAGCTTTCTGAATTCATTATTATTTTCAAGTTGCTACCCACAAACAATAAGAAGCAGCCACCTAGTGTGGTTACATTTATTGTTGTTGTTGTTAGCTAGACAGACAGCCAACCAAACCTTGTGGGCATACTAGCCAGCATTCTAAGTTAAGAATTATCATCATCATCATTGTTATTATTTCCAGTTGCTAACCACAGTGAATATTATTAATATTAAATAGTATTTTTTTCTGACTCACTACTGCTATTGGCAATCTACTCCCTATATGACAGGGTCTTTAAAAAAAAATCTTCCTTGGAAAAAACAAATTTTAAAGGTGGTTAGCATGAAAACCCAAGGAGCTACCCACCTGAAATTTGGCAGAGTTAACTCCCTCTACAGGAGCTACCATGTCCCCAAATTTCATGTCCATACGCATATATTACCTCCATGATGCTGCCTGCCCGTGCCTGCCTAATGCTGCATACTCATGCCTAGTATCACAAACCTTTTTTTTTACTCTTTTTTCAAACTCTTGAAGAAGAGAACATGAGAAACACAGGAGCATGAGAATTGGCATGTCAGAGCGCTCAGTCTTTTTTATTTATTTTTTAAAAGCAAACTTTAAAGATGGGTTGCATGAAAGCCCCTGGGGATATCCACCTGAAATTTGGTAGGATTAATTCCTCCTGTAAAGGCTACAATGTTGCCAAATTTCATGTCCCTGTATGAAAAAACAAAACCATTACGTCCGTTTTAATTTTAAAAGATTTTAAAATTTAAAGATGGGTAGCTTGAAAAGCCCTGGAGCTATCCACCTGCAGGTTTAATCCCCTATATGGCAGCTACTATATCTCCACATTTCATGTCCCTAGGTAAAAAAACAAGTTAAGGCTGTTTTGGTTTTGCAATGTAAATCAGTGGAATTTCTGGAGATTTGTAATAACTGGGCTGTGATCTGGATTTCGTTCTGGATCAGGTCAGATGAGGTCCAGATCTGCCTGGATTGGATTGGGCCTGATCTATATTTACAAATCGGATTGGGAGGTCCGTGCACAGCCCTAGTAGAAATATTTGCCTTTTGCATGGCTGGAATGTAGCCTACTGAATAAAGGTAGCAATCAATCTTTTGCTCCACTCTCATTTGCCTCTGGCCCTGGTCCACCGCTGGCATGTGACTCCTGAAAGTTTACCTGTGAGGGAATGTAGGGTTCCCCAGCCCTGCTATAGTCTTGCCTGGCACCTACATTGCAGTATTTTGGACATCAGGCTAAAACATTTTTTGTTCATCCAGGCACTTTGTAATATTTTGTATGCTTTAAGAATTAATATTTTTGTCCTTTTTTATAGTTGTATTTATGTTTGATTTAACTTACCATACACCATGTTGAAATTCTTGAACAGAATGAAGGGTGGTATAAAATTATCTTAAATAAAATCTGTGAGGCACTGTAGCATTTGGTGCAATTCAACTATCTTTAAAAACTTGTTTTAACAGTTAATGATGATTCTGCTTTGTACTTGATAACCAGATAACTATGCAACTACTGTCACCAGTGGCCACTTGGTCAGTCATCATGAGTCACTACCTCTCATGACTAGAAAGCTACTTTATGGTGGAAATTAAATTGTTGCTTAATCCATATATGTGAATTCACTCAACTTTTAGATTGCCATCTTAAAATATTTAAACATCTGAAGTTATGCATGTCTGTGGATAGCATCATAGCATGGATATGAAATATTGATATTTTAAAGATATTTTATTACATTGTTTGCTGCCCTGGGCTCCTTTGGGAGGAAAGGTAGGATATGCACTTAATAAATAAATAAATAAATAAAATAGAATCTGCAAACCTTGACCTTGGGATGTGAAGATTATTTGGACTGTGTTGGGATACGTATGGAGTGGGGAAGCAACATAGTCCAAATAGTCTTCACACCCCAAGGTCAAGGTTTGCAGATTCTTTCTATTTTATTCCTACCAAATGCACACCATTGAAGTGATTTTAATTTACTTTTTCCTTGGACGTACAATTAAAGAGAACTCTTCTTTTGTCTGATAACTGGCAGAAGCTGTGCAAGACATTTATTGTTTTGGGTTGGCTTGTTTTTGCTACATCTCTCTTTGTACACCTTTCTGTTAATTCCTTTGCAAATTAGGGCCCATTCTTATAACACACAGAATTCTGTTTGCATTACCTTCTGTTCCTGAATTGCAATCTGAAACCTTAGTGCACACATAGACCTGCCTGGGTAGTTAACTAGGGATAGCCTCAGAAGAACACAAAGTTCCCACTTCAAGTCCCAGAGTTCCTAAAAACAGGTAACTGCTATCAAGGAAAGCAAGGAAAGCAATAGACATTAAATTATAAATAATTAACAGATCTCTCTTTCTCCCCAACCTCTCAAATATTTCTTGCATCCAAAGGGTATGGACTTTGGCAGACTAAACGAATCCTTTTGAAGGCTAGTGTATTCCGAAGAAAAAAAGTTAGGAACATTTCAAAAGTTTAGAACAGGGATGGAGAACTTGAGGTCCTTCAGAGGTTGTTAGTCTCCAAGTCCCATCAGCTCCAACCACCACGGCCAGTGGTCAGGATAGGAGTTGTAGTCCAACAACATCTAGATGGTCACAGGTTCTCGGTCTCTGGTTTAGAACAAAAATATTTCAGAAAAGATTGAATCTATATGCAAATTTGAAGCCACAACTGTGTCAATATAAAACTTGTAATGTTTTATCTTTCTCTAATATTGTTTGTATTCATGCAGGCATGCACATAGGTTTGTGAAACTGTTTAATATCATGGGAGAATAGACAAACATTCCTGTTACATTTCTGACTTTCTATAATGCTTTAAAAAATGTATGTGAAGCAAGAAAAATTACACAATTCTCATGATTGCATTATTAAATTCCCCATTATCTTTTATTTCTTCTCTTCCTTTCTGTCTCCCGCCCCTTTCCCCCCATCTTGTATTATATTTTAACTAATTTGATAGTAAGGCTTTAGGCAGGGCTTTTTTATCTTGGTTTAACTACAGTATTTTTGTAGATTACTTCATTCATTTTAGGTGCTTAATTGTTGTTATGTGCTCTCTAGAATGGAGTAAGTGTTCTGAAAATCTTGCATCAAGCTTTGAACAAACAGCACAGAAACTGCAGTACTGTACAAAGTGAAATCTGACATCTCAGTGTTAGGGAAGAGGAATGCTCCTGTATGGCTTGATTGTTAACATCTTCAAGTGGGTTTATTAGCAATTTAATGGAATATTGGTTATTCAAGGGCAATAATAGCTCCAGATGAAATGTCCATTATGCTCTCTTTTTCCCATGCACTTTGGAATGAGTAGAATGTGACAGTTGAGCTTTCAGCAAGCTTCATGAATTTTAAATACTTTTCATTGCAAAAAGGGGGGGCACATGGCATGTGGTCAATGGTGGACTTGGAACTAGCAGTCACTCTGGGTATTATGGGATATTGGGTGTCTCAAAGATAATGAATGCTTGGCTTATGCAGGTGCATTCTTGGCCTACCGTGCATGTCCAGGCAAAATAGACTGTGCCTGTCTCAGTCCCGTGTCTAACAATTGGCCATTTTGTATCTGTGAGCAGAAAACTATTTAGAATGTTGCTTTGTTTTCATATTTGTCTAAGATTTACATTTTTCTGTTGCCATCTCTATCCAACCAAATATTTGCTGGTATTTTGCAGCAAGCTAATTCCCAGCAAAAGTTTTCCATATATTTACAACTTATTTCCATATCTCATCTTGGTATTATTTAACTAGAGCCCTCCCTTCCATACCCTTCTTCTTCATCATTAGGTCTCAAGATTTTAGATATTTTTTTGCTCTCATTCTAAATACACATGCATAAATCTGTAATCCACTAATGTAATATGTACACACACAAGCTAATGGCACACACATATTTCTAAGCAGTGTTGTTGCTTAAAAAGCCCTTCAGATGTCCATTATATAGCTCTTGCATCAAGTGTTTTTCAAATCTGAAGGAGATTCAAAACTTCTGAGGAAGCAGTGAAGAAAACTGCTGGAAGTGAAAATAATAAGGATTCACAGAGCTTTTCCCCTAGGACTTGATTGGTTGAAGGAGGGATATGTGACAGTTAAAACCAGCCAGCATACCTGAATATTACGTGTACAGTGAAATTCAAACCTTGCTTTGTTCATGGAAGAAAATAATTGAGCTTAGTGGGGCGGAGATATATTTTTACATACTTTCCTGCAGCCTATAGCAGCAAGTTCTGAACAAGGCATTCACAAAAGGAGAAATTCAACCCCACTGAACTCCTGTGTTGGTTGAGTTATGTATAGCTGTTGTGCTGCCATTTTTAAGAATGCATGCAAAGACCAGCAGAGCTATGGTGTTTTGTCATAGATCCAGATTTCCCCAAAGACATTTATTCAACATGTTTAGCTTCAAGCTCATTTTGTAAAATGTTGCATGCTGTTTGCACTGGACAGCTAAGAAAACAAAGGATCCATCTTCCTGTTTCTTTTCCCTCCCTCCTTCTGCTCATCAATCTGTCACTTCTGTTCTCATTTTGAAAACATTTATTTTGGTGCCAGAGCTGAGATAAGTGAGTGCCAATAAATAACTTTTAAGAAATGGCTTGAAGTTGAAGTACATTGGCACAAATACGGAGAGGATGGATATTTTGCATACCGCAGTTGAGGCAATTGATGAACTGCATCTATGCAAAGACTAATGAGTTCCATTTCAAAGTGGAGGGGCTGAGGAAACAGGATTCTTAGAAATGCCATCAAACACATTTAATATCCTTTTCCTTCAAACATAGCTCAGTTGGCTTAAGCCCAGAGCCTCTCAACCAGATTTATCATGGATTAGATACATTCCATCTCAAAACAGGAATGTGCTTATGGGGGGGGGGAATCACAGTGCAAAGCAATAAAGGCTTAAGTATTCAGCCACTTATTTATTTTATTTATTAGAACATTTGATATATTAACGGGTAGCAATTTTTATAAAAGCCTTGTGCTGACCTCAGATTGAGGCTGTATGCAGCTTTCTTTTAAAATGTTGAAGGATGTGTGTGGTGTGTGGTGGAGCAGTTTCTCTTCTTTTGTAAACAAATGTAAATCTTCCATTCCAGATTGAGCTTAAAATATAACTGCACATTTTCAACATAGTGAAGTCTGAGTGGGGAAGATCCACAACTGGAGAACGCCTGATAGTTGGAGCCTGTGATTTTATAAACCCATTCCCCACCCCACCTGCCACCCGCCACCCAGTTCCTGGAACAGTTTTGCAACTTATTTTACCTTTGTTTTCTGAGGGTAAAAAATAAATGGATAGATGAACAAATTCATGTGTGTTGCTTTTTCAAAGAAGAAAAAATACGGACAGCCTATCTGAAACATTGGGAAGGGGGAGCAAAACTGAACCTTCTGTTAATTCATTGGAAATACAAGTCGTGTAATTGCTGAAGCCAGAAGGAGGTTGGGTTCATATGATAGGGAACTATCTTTTCGGCACCTTTTGAAGACTTTTCTTTTTCAACAAGCCTTTTAAGTTGAGAGCTATCCCAGTCTGTATCTGTGTCAGATTTGCTTAATATGTTTTTAATAATGTTTTTAACCTTTTAAAAAAGTTTTTAAAATGTTTTTAATGCTGTTTTGTCTTAATGTATTTTAAGATTTGTTTTTATGATGTTTTAAAGTGGTTTTAGTGCCTTGTTTGCCGCCCTGGGCTCCTGCTGGGAGGAAGGGCGGGATACAAATTAAATAAATAAATAAAATAAATAAGAACATGCTGTGTCATCACTTTTTATATCATGTGCATCTTCATCCAAATATAGGTATTCTATCCAGGGCAAGTCAAAGATATTCTGCCACCTGAGACAGAGCTGCCACTGTCCCACATGCTATCACTGCCATCCTCCTCCTCCTGTTGTTTTTGCTGTCACGTCAGCAGTGCTGGTGTACTGATGCTCTCCGGTGCCTCACACATGACAATACTTTTTGCCAAGGTGAGGCATTGTTAGTGAAGTGACTCCAAAGAGCTCCTGCATCACTCTTCCTTGGGCACAGCAGTAAAGGCTATTTTAAGTTTAAGAGCAGTTGATTGTTAGACTTTTAACGTTGAACAGTTCACTACTATTAAACTTCAAACAGTATTTGATGCTGTGGCAAAGCAGCAGGAGTGCAGGTGATCTCCAAGGCTACATCACCCAGAATGCCTCACTCTGAGAGAGGACTCTGAAGAAAAAGCATTCTAGCATTAGTGCTGCTGTGTGCTTTGGTGCTGCAGCAAATTATTGATGTCACTCCTAGAGTGCAAAACAGTGGTGGATGGGTGACCAGGTAAGGGTGTACATATCCATTGCCCTTTCCATTCTGTCTCCTGAGGCATAGGTCTCAGTGTAGCTCATAAGAGGGCCAACCCTGATCTAATGTTTTGCATATGAAATGTATAAGCATGCTTTTTAAACTCAAAAATGGTGGGGTGAAAAAAGGAAAATAATGCACTTTTCTCTGGTGTGGCTACAATGATTGTAAAGTTGATCAGATAGAAGTAAGCAGTGAAACCAATGATAACCAACCAAACTAGCATATTTCCTAGAGATTTTTTCTGTGTGATTTGCAGATGACAACACTTTTGACTGCTGAAACTAGCAAGGGATCTTTTAACTTTTTATTCAGCCATTTCCTGACAAGTAAAAAACACTAGATAAGAATAAGAATTTTGACCTGTCACTTTCCCTTCCATCCACTGCAGAATCTTAGCAATGCTCATATGAAAAGCATGTGTCTTTTGGGAGACAATGAGAACGAATGATTGCAATGAGGTGAGTGCGAATGCAAGGCACATAGGATCCTTTCACCTTATCTTGGTCCTTCATTTGTCTGCAGTTCATTTTGTGAGGAAATTACAACTAATGTAGGACATAACATTGGTCTTATAGAAGTCTACTCTAATATATAGCAATCCTTGTTTGTGTGTGTGTGCAAGAACATCTCACAAGAGGGAACACTAAACATAGACATGAAGTGGAAGATCCATGATCAGATTTCTCTGGGAACTTTTCAAAGCATAAAGCACTGAGAGTAGTGGTAGGTGGGATTCAGAACATAGTGCTGGAGGAATCGTGCCATTTTCCTGTCCAGTCTTGGTGAGGTAGAGCCCATTGATGGGTCAGTAGGATGCAAACATTCTAGGAAAGAGGAAGAGAATAGGCAGGATTCAATGACAGGCCAAGACTCCAGAAGACACAGGCAGAACTTTCAGGACCCCGGACAGAGCCCAGGGAGCAGACAGCTTTTCCCACAAGAGCTTAATCTCAGTTGAGCTAAATTTGGGCCTGACAATTCCTCTCAGATTCCACCTCCGTGCTGAGTAGTAAAAAGCCTTAACAGGCCATCCTTTGACTTGGAGCCGAGCATTCCCATCACCTCATAATTTTTTACCAGCTGCATTACCTGCACTGGTGTATAGGCTCAATGGAACATGAGACCCTGAGGATGAGGATGCTGGCCCTCTCAAATGGTTGGGCTCAAGGGATTCAGTCTAGGGCAGCCTTTCCCAGCTAGTAGGCCACCAGCTGTTGTTGGACCACAACTCCCATTAGCCTCAGGCAGCATTGCCAATGGTCAGGAAAGATGGGAATTGTGGTCCAACAACATCTGGTGGCCTACTAGTTGGGAAGGGTTGGTCTAGGGGGATCTAGATGCAGGGCTCTCAGGCTCAAGGAGACTTAATTGTTAAGCTCAACCTAAGTTTCATGACCTGCACCAAGTCCCTCAGTCTGTGTCCATGTCTCCCTCCCCTGGACCTGCTAAAAGCCCACTAGGGGAAAAGACTGGTACAATACGGTTACATTGTGCCTGTTAGCAGCTGGGGGTGATGATTTTGAGCAGGAAAAAAGTGGTGAAGGGGGAAAGATTTAACCCTCTTCACCATGCTTTCAATCTGATTCAGCACCCCCCTTCCCATATTTGATTTTAAGCTTTGTGAAGGTGTCATTGGCTGTGATCACTAATCTCATTTTCTCCCAGAGGGAGAGAGACTGTGATAAAGTAAGTTTTTGAGGCTTGAGGGGTGTGCATCACAATATTGTTGATAGGTATCAGACTAAGATAATCTATTCTGGTCATGCCTTCAGTTATTTCTTACAAATGCAGTGTTTTGTACCATTACACTCAATGTTTTACTAAAGAATTAGTTTTAAAAGTCTGGTCAGTGTTGACTCAATACTTAAGATTTGAAATTTGGTGTGAATGTATTTTTAAAAATTATGACCTAGCTTGTCACTAGTTACATTCTCTTACTCCCCCTTCTGTATTTGAAGGATAAATTTATCTGCTTCTGAAGTTTAACTAATTCACTTAGCATTACTATTCCATTGCAGGCAGAGGGGACATTTACTCTCTTTGTGTTGGCATAGGTCTTGATATTGTAAGAACTTGCCTTTTACCTTACTTTACCTGCTTTATCTTATTGATGTCACCTCTTCCCATGACAGCAAGACCATTTTAGCTATGTCTTAGAATATTTTAACTGTGTTTTGCTGTATTTTAACTGTGTTTTAGAAGGTTTTCAGTTGTAACTGTGTTTTTGAAATATTTATGTTTTTAGGATGTTTTTTCTTTTTGTTAAATTGCTTTATGTTTGCAGCCCTGGGCTCCTTTGGAAGAGGAGGAGATGATGATGATGATGATATGCTGGGTGCAATCTAGAGAAAGTAGTGGAACCTTAGGGCCAGTTCTCATGTTACTTTTGTCACATCTTTTTTCACACATGGGCATCTCATATGAGCAATGAACCAGTAACTTGCATGGTCCAGAATGGTAACTGAAATTGCTGGAGTTGTGGTGTATAAAAGCACTTAATCCTCTACTAATAGGGGCTATTTTATTGGCCTTAGGTAATCACACCAACTTTTGTAAACTTTACTCACCAAATTAAACATTTAATGTTAATCAAGGAATAAATGCTTTAAGATGGTGCAAAAATCAGAGAAGAGTTTGTCAGGGAGTGGGCATCTCAGGTTGCCTGAGTTGTTAATTGAATGCAGTGGTCTTATCCCCCATGCATTAGCATAACTGACATCATTTAACAGTAAGATCAAAGATGGATTATGGCTACAGAAGTGTTCTAAGTCAGGAGTGGTGCAATGCTATCACAGAGTGAGGATGCTTGAGGTGCTTTATTGTTGATACTCAGAAGACTTTACAGAGACAAAACAGATTTCCTAAAACTCACATTCAGTTTTGCAAATCATGCATGATGTCAAATTGTTGGCTTTGAAATACATTGTGGAGAGTTTTCAAGTATCCCAAAGCAAACAAAGTGAACCCAAGCCCAAGATGCACATTAGATCTTGAAATATTTTCTTTGCTTAAAAAACCCCATACTGATTCCATCTATCCTGAGACTTGTCTTTCATTTGAATCTACCTTCACAAAAATAAGTGTTCGGAGTGGACATTCCTATTAACGTTATACAGCCCTCTAAATTTTCATGGCGATACACAAAACAGAGAGAATCGAGAGTTCAAAGTCTAAAGAGAGAGAGAGAGAAACCCCTGAGCCCTTTTGGACTTTTTTCTGTCAGAGTTCTCATAATCTGGTGAAATTCATTAAAAATCAATCATGTTCACAGAGTACCTGGAATCCTATTACTGACCTTGCCCCATACTCTGGCCTTCATCTTCTGCAATTTAAAAATTAAAAAAATGCGTGGCTGATTTGTAATTAATTTAAGAAATTTTGGCTTGAACCCAATGATAGCGTCGGGCATGCTCAGTAAGAACCAACTTCAGTGTTCTAAAAGCCAGACTCACAGCTGCAGGGCTTGCCTAATCAGGGGGCCACACCCACACCATACTTTGATTTCATGTGAGACAGTCATGGCCTCCCCCAAAGAATCCTGGGAAGTGTCATTTGTGAAGGGTGCTGAGAGGAGACTTCTATTCCACTGACAAAGCTCCAGTGGCCAGACTGGTTTAACAGTCAGCCACTCTGATTGAAGGTCTGTGAGGGGAACAGGGCATCTCCTAGCAACTCTTAGCACCCTTCACTAACTACAGTTCCCAGGATTGGAACTGAGAGAATTTGAGAGAAACCATGACTGTCTAAAGTGAAATAAAGGCCTGCTGTGTCAGTCCTCTGTAAGACTCACCGTATTACTCTAACATTGATTAAGAATCTGGTAATACTTAGACTCCACAATCCAACAAACAACCTCAAAGCAGGGGGGCTCCCCATATTATACAAACAATGGTTCAAACACGCAAAATGTGCCATGAGCAAGGAAGAAAGCTGATTGAGAACCTAGGGGAGTCTCGCAGTGGAGGGTCTCAACTCAGAATCACTCAGTTTTTCTCACTGAACAACCAGGGCATGGATGAGAGTAATGGGACTTGTAGCGTTGCGAATGCTGCTGACATACCTCCAACGGAGCTGCTGAGCCTGGGTCTGGACTATACTGCTGATCCTGATGACCTGGCTGATCTGTACGGCTCGATTTCAAGAGCTGACCTGGGCATTTCTTCCGACCAGACCTCCCCAGCTGGTTTGGATACCTCCCCGTTGTCGGCATGTGACGTTGGTGTGCCACAAATGCCCACACGCACCCACAATTTGAGGGAGTCACCCCCTCCCACTGAAGATGAGATCTCATCATTCCAGCTAGCACAATTCCCTGGGGACTTACAAACCACACCAGCTGTTGATTCAAATTCTTTACCCACAGGTTCTGATTGCCCCGCCTTGTTTAACACGCAACTCCACTCATCGCCCACTCGCTCTACAGGTGCCATGGTTAGTTTGGAAATGGTAGAAATTGGCCAAAAGCTCTTGTTAACAGGACAACAGTGCTTCCAGTTGCAAATGGCGATTGTTGCCAAAGAGACTGAGTCTGTCAAAAACTTTATTACAGAAGCAAATGGACTGCTTAATTACCTCATAGAAGAACTCCTCAAATTAAATACGATATCAAAGCGCAACATAACTATCCCTAAGTCGGCCAATGCCCAGGTGGCACCCAATGGAAGGAAATGCAAAGTTGCAACTCAAGGGAAAAAACCTAAGAACGTTAAAAAGTATAAGCCCCCCAGACACACGAAGATGAACTTTAGTAGACTTTACAAATTACTGGATGCACACCAGCGAATGGGGATGGCAGAACGGAAAATTTCCAATCAGGGGGCAGCGATACCTACTCCACCTGCTTTGGGGACAGCGTTATCCATCTCTCTCATGGGGGCGGTGCCCCCGACACAACGTGAGGCGCTGCATGTCACCCCGACCCACTCATTAACTACAGAGACATCTACCACTCTCAATCAGAGGGCTGTAAATAGGAGGGATCTACCTGGTGAGAACAACTCTTGGCAGAAGAAGGCTCTCGGAACCTGGACTTTAATAATACAGCCAAGACAAGCTGGCCCTACTAAATCTTCCCTGCCCCAGAATCAGTGAGAGAGCTGCTGCGAGGAAACTACGGGTCTGCAATGCACTTCATTTGCTGGACTTGAAAGTCTTATGGCCAGAGGACATTGTGAACATAGAGTTTCTTTATAACTCGTCCTCAAAATCATCGGTGCTACTCTCTTTTAAATCTCCAGCTGTGACATCTCGGTTACTCGCATACAAGACCGCCTTTAACCGATATGGAATTCATGTCCAGAGACATTTTACGAACCTGGCAAAACCTCAGCCATTGTTTGTGAAGCGTACTATTGCAGCACGTCCTGCCCCCACACCTGAGAGAGTGACATGCCCCCTGGATGCTTATAATTTTGCATCAAACGCTGAATTCTGTGACTTGAGCTTCAATCAGGCCCTCCCATGTAATCTGACTCAAACTCGCATCTCCCCACTACCTGCAGGGCCAAATGCATCGAAGTACACCCCTGGGCTTACTCACGCCTCGCCCCAGGTTGAACTAAGCCTGGAAGCATTAAACTCCATCAGTTCAGACCTTATCACAGTGGACGTGGCAAGTTCCTCTGCCCCATCAACGGTTACTATTGCATCTCCACTCCTTTCCCCCTCTCCGGCCAACATCTGCACGAAACAGGATGCGACCTTTGACTTCTCCTGCGAGGGTGAGGAAGAACTGTTAAATTGTTTTTCCTCATTCTCTGACCATGAACAACGTGAGGTCATTGACAAACTGCAATCTCTTCTTCAAAACCTCCGGGCCAGAAGGACAGACTCTAGATATCTGGAGGACTATGAACTGGGCACCCCCCCCAGCGTTCAACTATTAACTACAAAGGAACCCTTGCTTGTATTGCCACCAGATTACTCGAATGTCTGCAGGCCCATCTTACTGTGTGAAGCGATAATCCATCAGGAGGATCCTGTATTAACCTGACCAAAAAAAAAAACCCAGCAATTACTGCTCCAACCACTATTACTGTAATCTCCTGGAATGTGGCAGGCTGGTACTCTAAGCTGATGGACCAAGGCTTCATAGAGTTTTGCAACTATTTTCAAATTATTTGCTTACAGGAAACCTGGATTGTGGCTCCCGACTTCCCTTCACTGCCAGGCTATAAAGCCTACACAGTTCCGGCGATTAAATCCCAAAAGGGGGCAGGCAGCTAGGAGGCGTGGCCATTTTAATATCGGTTGATTGGAACCCCTCAGTCACTGAGCTCGAACTGATTCCATCTAACAACATACTAATTATCAAGATTTCCTGTCCTGAGAACGCTGAATTATTTGTGATCAATGTCTATGTACCACCACTGTGTTCTAAACGGGGGGGCACCTCGGATTTAGATCAGGTCCTGCTCACTTTAAATCAACACTACAAGGACCCCAGAATTTTGATGATGGGAGACTTTAATGCCAGACTGGGCCCCAATAATCTGGCGGTTGCTCCCCTGCTAGGATTAGATTCCGATGACCTGGTGGCCTTTCCAGACAGAAACTCAAGGGACCCTAGAGTAAATCAGGCCGGCCGAGCTTTCTTTAAGCTGCTGTTTAAATATCAATTGTTTATATTCAAAGGATCGAACCTAAGCCGTGCCGCTGATACATATACCTATACGGGACCTAAGGGCAGAAGTGTCATCGATTACATGGCCCTATCACAGCCTCTTCTTCCAATCATAAAATCCTTCAAGGTAATACCACGACCCGAGAGTGACCACATGCCTTTACACGCCAGCTTCTCCCTCCCACTACATCCCCCCTATACTAACATCATTCCTCCCGAGACACTAGTGGTCCAGGGGGAAGAAGGCTACGGTGGAATGGGAAGCTGCATGATGAAGTTGTATCTCTTTTAAATCTGCCACTGCTTCTGTCACTGACAGCCCACCTCCTTGCTGACCTTGACCCCATTGGTTCTTATGAATCCATTGTGAGGCTGTTAAAACCCCTGCTAACTAGCTCCCAACTAGGCAAACCGAAAAGTAGGGGCTGGTTTGACTCTGACTGTCTAAACTCAAAACGCAAACTCGGACAGTCCATTAGGGCCCTTAGAAAGGCTGATACGCACGAAAATTTTTCTAGATTCCTGGACCAAAGACGGGCCTACAAAAAACTGTTATCCAAAAAAAAAAAAAAACCTTGATCATACTCAACTCCTATGGAGAGTGTTGGGTCTTGCTGTTGGGGAAAAAAATACGTCCAAATTCTGGGAGCTGGGAGCCGGCGGCCTAAGGGGAGAGTGCTCTCATACTGACAACCAAATTACATCAGACCAATGGGCTGAATATTTTTCATTGCTCTGTAAAAATCCCTCGCCCCTCACACAGGCCATCCCTCTAGACCTTATTGGAATCCTACAACTCTGCCCTGTGTGGAGCCCGGTCTCAAAAGAGGAGGTAGCCTCTCTGATTCAATCGCTTCCGCGTAATAAGGCACCAGGCGAAGATATGCTCCCCTCAGAGCTTTTCAAGTCCAACTCTGAATGGTGGGCTCCTGTCTTAGCCAAAGTGTTTTCTCATATAAATGCTTCTGGCCAAGTTCCGAAGGGTTGGGGAACAAGCATAGTTATTCCGCTTTACAAGAGCGGAGCTAAGTCTGATCCAAAAAACTTCAGACCCATTTCATTGCTGGACATTATATCCAAACTATACTCAAAATATCTGCTAGCAAAATTGGATAGATGGGCCAGTGAGAATGGCATAATTGTTAAGGAGCAGGCTGGATTCGTTAAAGGCAAATCCACAATAGATCAATGCTTCGTACTGCTGCATTTAATCCAGAAATATGCATTCTACAAAGGGAAAGAACTTTTTATCACATTTGTAGACTTCACATCGGCTTTTGACACGGTAGATAGAGATCGACTTTGGCAGAAACTTGGAGATACCAATATCGATAAGCGTTTACTCCTTCTCCTCCAAATTTTACACTCCAACACATCACTCAGGGTGAGATTAGGGGCCAATGGCCTTCTCTCTGAGCTGATCACCACCCACTGTGGGGTCCACCAGGGTTGCGTTCTCGCGCCCTTCCTTTTCAATTATTACATAAACAATATAGTAAGGGAACTCTCGGGCCCTAAATACTTTCCTCCATCAATTCAATCAGATAAACTCACAGTTCTACTCTATGCAGATGACCTGGCCATTATTTCTACAACACAGGTAGGAATGAGGAGACTCCTACACAGCCTAGGTTCATACTGTGCAAAGGAAGGCCTTCAACAAGACCAAAGTGGTAGTGTTTGGGAAGAAACGCACCAAACATATTTGGAGACTGAATGGCAGAACCATTCTCCAGCAACAAAATTACCGATACCTGGGCCTTAACTTTGCCTCAAATTTATCATGGAAATCCCACTTGGAATCGGTTAAATTGAAAACCCTACATTCGGTTTATGAGCTTAACCGTTTCTTCACTTGCAAAGGCGGACACCTTGTTCCCCCTGCTCTGGAAATTTTCCGAAGGAAACTAGTACCTCAACTCCTCTACGGAGCAGAAATTTGGGGCTACTGTAACACCTTAGCCCTTGAGAAAGTTCAGACTGCCTTTCTCAGGTTTATTCTGGCAACCCCGCGTGGTACTCCAGCCGCTCTGTTAAGACTCGAGACGGGCTCTCAGCCACTAGAATCACTGGTACATGCTGCCATGGGCTCTTATTGGCTGCGGTTGTCCGGAATGGATGATTCCTCTCTTCCCAAGAAGTGTCTCTTGGAACAGATGCAATCACCACATCAGTTCCCTTGGCTCCACCAAACCAAACATAAACTGGCTGCATATGGGATCTCTCTCTCCATTCTACCCAAGTCTGTCTCTGCAAAAGCCATTAAACTATTTAAAGGTAGGATCTATTTCTATGCGCAAAGATGGTCCTTGTACTCGGCCTCTCAATCAACCTTTTCAATATGGTATCCCTGGTATAAAACCACCTTTATCATGGAACCATATCTCTCATTCTTAACAATACCCTCCTTGAGGATATCATTCACGGCCCTTTGATTACAAACAATGGCCACTTCCTTCCTCGAAGGACTCTACGCCAATACCCCCTATCACGCACGAGTTTGTATATGTCAGATGGGGGAGGTCGAAGACCTGGCCCATTACCTCTTGAGATGTCCCCTTTATGCGGACTTGAGATCGAAAACTATATCACCTATAATTTCCCCCATGGTGGATAGGGCCATTCCAGAACAGATTGCCATCCTCTTGGCTGGCACGGATATTTATACAACATCCAGGGTCGCCAACTTTGCATCGGCCGCGGACAAGATACGGGCCAAATGTGCTAAACTGCACAAACCAGCATAACTCTGTTTAATCTGTCCCTACCTGTAGTCCCCCAGACAAAAATGCAACCTCCCAGTTCACTCCTCATACTCTCCATTATGACCCTTTCGTAACGGTGGTCAATAATACTTCCTTGAAGTGTCCAACAGTTTAAAAAATGTTAGTTCGTTTTAAAGGACAAGACTACGCGGCACATCCGGACGCCTCATTACTAAACAGTTGGCAGGGATTTGTCATAGGGCTAGGTTCACCCCATGCACTGGAGTAACGGGTAGTGTGAATTCTATGTATAATTTTTGCGATTTTGTTATATGTGTCTTACTTGCGAATTACCCATGCTCATGTTTTTTTTATTCCCGGATTGTGATGGCCTATGGCTGTAAACAATAAAAGTATTTTACCTTTTAAAAAAAAGGCCTGCTGTGGATGTGGCCTTTGGTTTAAATTTGGGTGGGAGGCTACATGTGCCTGCTGTAGAATAAAAAGGTAGGGGAAATGCTGAAAAGCAATGATACTGTTCACAGTGTTTCCTTTTGGAAAGGAAAGGGGCTTCCTCTCTGCCCAGAGCCCACCCACCCAATCTCCTCCCTTCCACCTACCCTCCCTGCCCCTCCCCCAGGTCAGTGTTGAACTACAACCTGGGAGACCAGGGTTCAAATCCGCACACAGCCATGAAGCTGACTGGGTGACCTTGGGCCAGTCACTGCCTCTCAGCCTCAGAGGAGGGCAATGGGAAAACCACCTTTGAATACTGTTTACCATGAAAACCCTATTCATAGGGTCGCCATAAGTCAGGATCGACTTGAAGGCAGTCCATTTCCATTTTCAAACATGATTGCACAGAAATAAATCCCACTGAACTCAAAAAGTGTGCAACTGATCAAACCCACTCTCCCTTCTCCTCCCTCCTATCCCCTCCCCTTTGCCTCTTCCCTCCCCTCTCCAATCCCCTCCTTTCCCCTCCCCCTCCTCCTCTCCATGGTCAGTTTTACCTATTTTAAGCATAATTGCATGGGAGTAAATACCATTGAACTCAATAAGCATGCAAATGATCAAGCCTGCTCTCCCTGGCCTGTCCTTTGCTCCTCCCCCTTGAATCCCCTTCCCTCTCCTCCTCCTTCTGCTCCCATCACCCCTCCCTTTCTCGTACCCCTCCCCCTGCTCCTCCCCCATGGTCAATTTTACCTATCCTAACCATGATTGCATAGGAATAAATCCCATTGGAATCAATAAGCATGCAAATGATCAGATCTGCCTTTTCCCTCCTTCCCCTCTCCCTCCTCCCCTCCCCTCTTCCTCCTTCCCCTTCCCTGCCCACTCCAGCCATCCCTGCCTCTCCTCCCCAACAGTTTTACCTATCCTAAGCCTGATTGTGTGGGAGTAAATCCCACCGAACTCAATAAACATGCAAATGTTCAAACCTGTCCTCCCCTTTCCCTCCTACCTGCTCCCATCCCTGTCCTCCCCTCCGCCCTTCCTCCCCTCCGCCCTTCCTCCCCTCCGCCCTTCTTCCCCTTCTTCCTCCTCCTCTCCTCCCCATCTCCTGTGGTCAGTTTCACCTATCCTAAGCATGATTGCAGGGGAGTAAATCTGACTGAACTCCGTAAGCATGCAAATGATCAATCCATTCTCAGCAAGCTTGTACAGGATCCCATTTCTTATCTCCCTGATTAAAAAGCAGAGAAATTCATTAATAGGCAAAAAACCTTGTAGTTTAAGAATGTACCTATAGCCCACAAATATTTCTATCAAACTTGAAAAAGCAGGGAAATTGGGCAGCTATAATGAATGCACCAGGAGCAGGGGCATCACTACCGGGGTGCGGAGGGTGCGGATCGCACCCAGGTGACACCCTGAGGGGGGTGACACCCAGAGCCGCCCCGCGCCGCTGCCCCGCACCAACTCCTCGGCGGCGGGCAGCCAAGACCAAAAGCAGGTGCCCGCTCGCTGGCGGTGAAGCCGGGACAGGCCTTCCACCGCCAGCCGGGAGCACATGGTGCGTGTGTGTGTGCGCGCATGCGCGTGCAAGACCAGCCACCCCCGTGCATGCACCTGGGAGGGTGCGCGCCGGAGGTCCGCACCCTCCCGCACTCCCGCTAGTGACGCCGCTGACCAGGAGAGCAGGAGACCTGACCTCCTCTCTGAGATATTGTACTGCCCTACAAATTTGTCAAACTACAGACACAATTTGGGTTGGTCTTTCACAGTCCAATTCACTTCCTGTGTAGCTTGTGAAGCCTCTGAGCATATGGTGAGTGGTGGCAACAACTGCAATCAGCCCAAATAATAGAAAGAAGACGTGCTGTGCTGATCTTGTTTCAGCAGGGAAGAAACATTAAGACAGTTGACATAGTTCAGATAGTTACTTTCAGTATGTCTAATTTACTTTGCAATTTTAGTGAAGTTTCCTATAGGAAATCATTTTCTTTTGCTTCTATTTCTGTGAATATGTGAAGTACAGCAAGACTTTGCAAAATTTACACTAAAAATACTCCAAAAATAATTCTGAAAAATAGTCTCCAGTGGACATGAGGAGTGTCTCAGTTTGCACAAGATAAAACAGTAGGAGCTGAAATATATTCTAGCAAAATTCTGGGTGTGCTTTATCTTTTTAATTGATCATGCTCACCTTGCCTTAAATGAAGTTGTTTAAGCATAGCAGGCTGAAAATATGCATCTCAGGCAGACTAAGTTTGTTTTTTCCAACAGCTAGAGTCATTGCTGAAGTAGCAACATATATTGTAATCAGTCTGATTTTACATCAAACTGCAGTTTCAGATTCAGCTGTTAATGCACCCAAAATAGAACATAACCTCCAATTTGAAACACAAAAGGTTGTCTTCACCATCATATGACACTGACCAATAAAAAGGCTTTGAAATTAATAAAAATAAATTTGACAGGTTTCTAGGATGAATAATGAGAGAAATAAAATTTTCTAGATTAGATTCTCTGTAGAAACAATAGTAACACACGAATGAAGCAAAATAAAAACACCAACAAATATACAAAAATGTAATTCTCCATCTTTAGAGATGGCAGGTATTCACCATATGCTCAGAGGCACATATTACCAAATTCTTCCAAGCTCCACACGAAGTGGATTGGACTGTGAAAGACCAGCCCAAATGGTGTTTGCATTTTGACAACTTTGCAGGGCAGTCCAATATCTCAGAGAGGATGTTAGGTCTCCTGCTCCCCTGGTGCATTCACTACAGCTGCCCAATTCCCTGCTTTTTAAAGTTAGATAGAAATATCTGTGGGCTATAGGTACGGTCTTAAACCGCAAGGTTTTTTGCCTATTAGTGAATTAGTAGTCATAATCGGTGTGATTATGCCAGACTGGAAGATAGTTCTCTAAAAATTGTTTAGAATCATGGTATCTAAAAGTAAATTTCCAGGCATCTCTTTCTGGTTTGATTCATGAATGTTACAGTGCAGCAGACATGAAGCCCAATATTAGGCATGTTTAAAAAGTGTGCCTGGAATTGCAGCTTGAACTTGAATTCTAAAGTGTTATCCTTTTTCAAACAGGTGGAAATAATGAAGAGAGCACTTGAAAGCCTTAATCTGAATATTGTAGAGATGACAGATGAACATGCAACCTTAGATGGGGGAGATGTTTTATTTACAGGTACAGTAAAATAAAATAAACTTCAGCATAATGTTTTGTTGCCTAGACAGGTTGATGGTAGGCTACCCATTAACATCCATCTCTATATTCTCTTGACATAACATTTTCATTAGTTGATTTCTTTGCCAAGCAGTGACTTGAGGCTTTGAACACAGGAAAGAATTTTCTAATGCAAATTCCTTAATTTCAGAATAACAAGTGAATTAGGAAAAGTAAATAAAGCATTGTTTATATATTTATTATATTTCTAGCCTGCCATTCCTCCCAGGGCTGTAAACAATGAAGCAGCAAAATTGCACAAGTAAAAATAAAGTAAGTTAAAGCATTTAAAAGCATTAAGAACATATAAAAACATTTTTTTTAAAGTCACATATTGTCACAGCTAATAATTTCAGGGTTGTTGAGAACAGAATGTTTTTTAAATTAAACAGGAATGTTTTTAAATTCCTCTTGAGTGAGACGTAACTCACCAGGGAGGGAATTCCACAAATGGGGAACTTTCTCTGAGAAGGTCCTGTCATGGGTCAGTGCCAACCAAGCTGCACCCAGTGGTGGCACAATCAACAGGGCCTTCCCTGCTGATCACAAGGCCCAAGATGATTAATTTTGGGAGAGGCACTCTTTTAGGTATTTTGGTCCCACACCATATAGAGTTTTCTATGAACATCAAAAAAACTAAAGTAATGACAACAGAAGATTTATGTAACTAAAGTTGACAATGAGGACATTGAACTTGTCATGGATTATCAATACCTCGGCACAGTCATTAATGAAATGGAGACAATAGTCAAGAAATCAGAAGAAGGCTAGGACTGGGTAGGGCAGCTATGAGAGAACTAGAAAAGGTCCTCAAATGCAAAGATGTATCACTGAACACCAAAGTCAGGATCATTCAGACCATGGTATTCCCGATCTCTATGTATGGATGTGAAAGTTGGACAGTGAAAAAAGGGGATAAGAGAAAAATCAACTCATTTGAAATGTGGTGTTGGAGGAGAGCTTTGCGCATACCGTGGACTGCGAAAAAGACAAATAATTGGATGTTAGAACAAATTAAACCAGAACTGTCACTAGAAGCTAAAATGATGAAACTGAGGTTATCATACTTTGGACACATCATGAGAAGACATGATTTACTAGAAAAGACAATAATGCTGGGGAAAACAGAAGGGAGTAGAAAAAGAGGAAGACCAAACAAGAGATGGATTGATTCCATAAAGGAAGCCACAGACCTGAACTTACAAGATCTGAACAGAGTGGTTCATGACAGATGTTGTTGGAGGTCGCTGATTCATAGGATCGCCATAAGTCGTAATCTACTTGAAGGCACATAACAACAACAGTGCTAATCCTAGCACTTTGAATTGGGGCCAGTAGCTCACTGGCGGTCAGTACAGTACTTTAAGGATCAGTGACAAATAATATCTGTCACTTATGTCAGGTTCCATCTTAATTAGCTGTCCTATTAAAAGTGCAATGTATAATACTTCAAACCCACCCTTCATTACAACATAATATCAGAGAGGGATACAATCATAATTTTAAAAATGTTATATCTATCTCTCTATCTACAGAGAGAGAGAGAGAGAACCAAAATGCAAGACAAAATAGCAGATAAAAACCAACAAAAGAATGTATTACAGCAGAAACTATCAAACCCAGGCCAGTTCATTTGACCAACACAAATAGGGACTTCAGATGGCCCTGAAAACTGTCTGTCATTATGCCTGTCTTGCAGCAAGAGGGAGGGCATTACCCATTTAGAGTGCCGTTGCAGAACAGGTCCTTTCCCTGGTTGCCACATAACAAATGTCCTTGTGCTGTGGAACAGCCAAGTAGGCCTCAGCTGCTGATCTTAATACAGTAGGGCCCCACTCATATGGCAGGTTCCATTCCAGGCTGCCGCTGAAAAGCAAAAACCACCGGAAAGTGGGGCCCTACTCAGCTGTAGCGTGGGAGCTCCCTGCCCTACAGCTGATCGTGTGATCAGCTGTAGCGTGGGGAGCTCCAGCCACTGCACTCCAGCTGACAGCGATCAGCTGGAGTGTGCAAGCTCCCCATGCTACAGCTGATCGCACACTCCAGCTGTCAGCTGCAGCTCCCCGCGCTACAGCTGATTGCCCTACTGGTGCCGCCGTATTAGTGGAATGCTGAAAAGCAGCACACCGACAAGCAGAGCCCTACTGTACATGAACAGATCAACATGGGAGGAGGTGCTTCCTCAAATGTCTAGGTCCTAAGGTGTTTGGGGATGTAATTGTACCATATTTTTAGTCACTCTGAAAGGGATAGCTCATTGAGAGCATCATGCCAAATTGTCCCTCAAAACCTAGAAGTAGCACTGATTATTGTGTTGATCCCAAGAACAAGAGACCAAGCAGGAATGATCATACTTTTTAATAGGTCAGGTGTCTACTTATAAGTATGAATAAGCCTTCTACTTTTTTGGACTTATTTTTTTCTTTCAGAAGGAGCTGATGATGATACTTGTAAGTTACTATTTCTAAAAATTGTAGAACTATTGCTAAGCTTGATGTGTTTTGTGTGTGTTTTCAAATGACAGTTCTGTAGTTAGTTTAATTATTCAAATGTTATTGGCTTCAACTTGGTTGAAAGAAAAAGTTGTAAACAATTTTCTTGCATATGAGCTTGACCATACTTATTAATCTTTTCTTTTCCCAGGCAGGGAATTTTTTGTGGGTCTTTCGAAGCGAACCAATCAACGTGGTGCAGAAATTCTAGCAGACACCTTTAAGGTTAGCAGACTTGCAGATTGACTTTCTGTTGGGGGACACACTGACACAAGGAGTGGTGATGTTTTGTACAGTGTGTAAAAGGAAGGAGCCAGGAAATAAGCCAGCACTGAGGCATCTTCTGTAGATATTTCAAGGGATTACTACAGTGCAAGGAACTAAAACTAATGTAAGAGATTATTACAGTGTCATAGTAACTTTTTGTTGTTAGTCACCTTTAACTGATTTTGGCAAATTTACTTTGAAGCGCCTAAAAGATCTTATGCCTCACCTAACTCTTATGCAGTGAGGGTGGAAAAAGGATTGTTCATTTCTTAAAACTTCATGTCTGCGTTAATACACTATAAGATTTTGGTGAGCTACAAAATGTCAGTATGGCAGATGAAAGGGTATTTGTTTTCAGTTGGTGAGACCCAGGTTGAAAACTCCACCCAACCATGAGTGTCGCTGGGTTTTGGCCAGACACAATGAGAATGCATGGTGCCCTGAGAATTTGGAGAACACTTGTGAAAAAATACATAATAAAAAGCATACTGTGGAACTTATATCCAAATACAAATAAGTATCACAGGGTTGCAGTGTAAAGTTTTAAAATGTTCATGTTTCAAGGCTTCCCTAATCAGCATTTCATTTTTTATTTAAAAAGTGGTCAGCATTCCCAAAAAGTTGATGTTCAATAGTTCTTCTGTGTCTAAGCATCATTACAATATGGGCAGATAATGTTTTGAAGACACATATGGGGTGGAAGAGAATTTTGTTTAGTCTGCATGTTTAAGTGAACTGACCTAATTTGAACTTCCCAGACAAGCACACTGATTGGAACATAATTATACTTCAGATTTCTCACTTCTCTGAATGTTACAATACGGAAATGTACCAAAATGTATTTAAAAATTGACTATTTTAGGATAAAATAGGTTTAGAAATGTGTACATTGAGATATTTTGCAAATTTAAATAAATATTTTGTGATAATATACATATATACCTCTTACCATGAAAACCCTATGAATATATATATAAAAAAGATTCATATGGTTGCCATAAGTTGTAATCGACTTGAAGGCATATAACAACAATGAATATGTATGTAAATATTCATTTAAACACAATTTTTTCATACCAATCTTTTTAAAAATGCAGATTGATGTGAACATGGGATAGAATAAATTTAAGAATTAACACATGGAAGAATTAACACAGGCTGGGAATAGACTGGACTTTCCCATCCCTACACATGAATCAGTGATGTTAAGCAGATCTGACCCTATAACAAAGATAAGGAACCTGTGACCCTCCAGATGCCATTAGACTCTTAACTGCCCATCAGTTCCAGCCAGCATAGGAAGTGGTAGTCAATGATGGGAGTTGTAGTCCAACAGCATCTAAAGGGCCACAGGTTCCCCATCCCTATACTAAAAGCTACCTAGATGGGAGACTGTCTAGGAACCATGTCTACATGAAACCGCTGGGAGAGGTTATCCAGAGTTTTGGGGTTCGGTGTCACCAATATGCGGATGACACCCAACTCTATTCCTCCTTTCCACCTAATGAAACCAAGGAAGCTGACAAGTCCTAAACCGCTGCCTGGTATCAGTGATGGACTGGATGGGGACGAACAAGTTGAAACTAAATCCTGACAAGACAGAGGTGCTCCTTGTCAGTCGGAGGGCGGATCAGGGAATAGGGATTCAACTTGTGCTGGACGGGGTTACACTCCCCCTGAAATCTCAAGTTTGCAGCTTGGGAGTACTCCTGGACTCGACTTTGAGCTTGGAGGTGCAGGTCTCTGCTGTGGCCGGGAGTGCCTTCGCTCAATTAAGATTAGTGCGCCAGCTGCGCCCGTTCCTTGACCTGTCAGACTTGGCTACAGTAACACATGCCTTAGTTACATCCCGATTAGACTACTGTAACGCGCTCTACGTAGGGCTGCCCTTGAAGACTGCTCGGAAACTTAAATTGGTACAAAGAGCGGCAGCCAGAATGTTAACTGGAGCTGGGTTCAAAGAACATACTACTCCTTTGCTATACCAGCTCCACTGGCTGCCAATCTGTTTCTGGGCACAATTCAAAGTGCTGGTTTTGACCTATAAAGCCTTATACGGCTTAGGTCCAGGCTATCTGTTAGACCGGGTCTCCCTCTATGAACCTGTCCGGATTTTAAGATCATCCGGTGAGGCCCTCCTTACTATTCCATGTTTCTCGCAAGTTCTTCTTGCTGAGACACAGAATAGGGCCTTTTCGATGGCTGCCCCTAGATTGTGGAATTCCCTCCCTAGCGAGGTTTGGTTGGCTTCCTTGCTGTCATCCTTTCGCGCCCAGGTGAAGACTGTTTTATTTAGGCGGGCTTTTAACTGAAAATGTTATAGTTTTAATCTATTTTGATTTAATCTATTTTTAATTGTTTTTAACATGTATATTGGTTGTTCTGATTGTTTATTGTTTTAATTGTGAGCCGCCCTGAGTTCCTCGGAAGAAGGGCGGGGTATAAGTATTTTAAATAAATAAAAATTAAATAAATAAATAGGAACCATATGTCAGGTTCCTAGTCAAACCATTGGAGGAAGAATGGAGTACAGTATAATAAATAGACAATGTCTGAAATCAATACAAAATATTAATTTACACATTATCCCCAAATATAAGAATGACAGCCTCCCAGATAAGGATGCTTTTTACTAAGAAGCAGTTGTATCCTTTTCATGCTGTTAGCTACTCCTCATTTCTTTTTTTAGAGGCTCTTGAAGTCACTGTCAATTATTTCCTAAAATAATGATGGCACCGAAGTGTGTTCTATTAACTTGGTGCACAAAACAAGCCAAAACTATCCCCAGCTCTGTGGTTCTAGAGCTGACTTTTCTATATCTTCAAGACACACAAATTCATTCATGCCCTGAAAAAGTACAGTTTATAATTGAGTTAGTTTATAAGATTACTGGTCTAATGTATTTCCCTTGCAATTGCCTAATTTCCATACAGGATTATGCTGTTTCTACAGTCCCTGTATCTGATTCCTTGCATCTGAAGAGTTTTTGCAGTATGGCCGGACCAAACCTCATTGCTATTGGTTCAAGTGAAGCTGCACAAAAAGCCCTCAAGGTAAAACATACTAAAAATAATCTGTGCTAAAAACGCTCTTCACTCCAGTGTTTCTGTATAGAATCCATGTAAGATGGAATACATTCTATCCAATCTGCAAATATAAACAGCCTCAGTAACTTCAAATTAAGGACCATTCTAGCTGTGATATTCAAGGTATCTTTAAATTCAGTGTGCCGGTTTTTGAAAAAATGCAAACGACATCAGCTTGAGGAGCTGATAATTTCCCCAGGCAGTATGCCATCAGGTGGGTTATAGCATCCCCTAGCATCCAAAGGCAAGAATGCAGAGGAGTCAAGACCCAGGCTGCTCCTTCCAGTCTTCACTCCAGTTCATTCTTGCCTTTGTCCGAGGCTGTTCTCTTTCTCCTTGGTGCAGCTAATTTCTGTTGACTTTTGTTAGTGAGTCTTTGGTTTGTGTTGCGTGTGAGGAGTTGTGTGTGATTGCATACTTTGGGGAGTGATGAGAGTGTGTGTGTTGTTTTAGAGGGGGGGATTTTCATTTCTTCCTCCAGTTTTTCCGGGGCTCACGGTTGGAGCCCTGGTAGCCCTCTCCAACCTCTTAGTCCTCCCCCTGTGGGGCTCATAGTTGCGGCCCTGCAGGTCCCTTGGTTTGACTCCAGCCCTTGCAGCTCCTCTCAAGCTGCTTCCTCCTACATCACAGGGCTCTTGGCTGTGACCCTGCAGGTCTCCAAGCCTCTTTCTCCCTCCCTCATGGGGCTCACGGCTGAAGCCCTAGAGGTCTCTTTTGATGCTTCCTTCCCTCCCATGGGGCTCACAGCTGTGGCCCCAGAGCTCTCCTTGGCCTGATTGCTGCGGGCAGTGGGGCCCCAACTTTGTCCAGAGCTCGCAGCTGTAGTTCCGGCCCATTGCTGGGCTGGTTTCACCTGCTCTTGACTTCACCAAAGTGGAAGCAAGCGCCCCTGCTTCTCCCAGTGCTTGCGGCTGCAGCTGGTAACTGAGGCAGAGGCGACCATGTTAGGTGATCCCACCTCCGTGAGTTCCTGTCTTTGTGTGGAGCTCACAGCTGCGGCTCTGGGCTGTTTGGCGTTTCTCTCTCTTTTTCCTCAGCAGGCATTTTGTTTGGTCCTTTGTCCTCTTTCCCTCCCAACCACCATTTTGTTTGCATTTTCCTGCTCTTTTTGCTCCCCTTGTAATTTGGTTGGCATTTTCCCATCCTTGCTACCTTCTCCTGTTTTTCTTTGCCACTGTTCCCTGTTTCCTCCCTTCTACATCGAACTGAAGGCAGGGAGCTGACTTTAACCTGTAGTTGGGGATTGCACCGCACCCCTCTACTGTGTGTGTGTGCCTGGGCTCCTAAATCACCACACCCCTCTGCTGTGTGCATGTGTCCCAGCTCCGGAATCACTGCACCCCTCCTATGGTGTGTGTGTTGGACTTCAGTTACCGCACCCCTCTACTGTATGCATGTATACCGTGCCAGACCCAGAGCCAATTGCAGATTCTCTTGACCAGCCCTCTGATGAAGAGCAGCAGTGCATATTCACCACAAGATGTCAGCTCAAAGTCTTTTCCATTATGAGATCCAAGGCATCAAAGTTCAAAGCCTCCGAACTCCACTCTAAGCCGTTACCAAGAACAAGCATAATTCTACTCAGCTGGCTGCCAGGTGGACATGGTATGTGTCCATTCCAAGTTTGCTGGAGGCGCCATCCACTACGGCCAGCATTGCTGTAGACTCCTACGGAGGCCCCTGTAACAGGTCAAGAGAGACTGGCAGTGCTGTTTCATTCTCCACCTGTGTCATCGGAGGAAGACTTTGATAATTTCCCAGTACAGCCCCTCATTGTTCAACAGCCATCTACACCTGTACTGTCAGTTCACCAGTCACTGGTTCTTCCTTCCACTTCCAGTCAGCCCATCCCTGAGGTTAGGGCTCAGTCCCTTGCCACTGCCATACTGGGACTGCCCTCAATTCCTGTTTGCCAGTTAGACCATTCAGTCATGTTCTCATCTCAACAGGTGCATCCAGTGACCATGGATCCACAACTTGACACTGCCTCATGCACAAGTACCCTTGCTTGGCTTACAGTTGACCCCTGAATTCGTTTCTCAACTAAAAGATGCACTGCTGGGCTCCTTTTCGCAAGTCCAACTCCCAGTGCAGCCGCAAGTCCAGCCCCCACCATCTTCTCAAGTCCTACCTCTCTCACAGCCTCATGCCAGGAATGCTTCTTTTCACTGTCACTCAGATGAGGGTCAGGCAGTTTTTCTGTGAACCCCTTTGATGTCGCCAGAGGTAAGCTATTATCAATGAGGCAGATCCAATGGATCTGTCCATTCCTCTAGAGGCTGAAGGGGTTGATTGAAGTGGCAAACAGAGGTGGGAGAGGATGTTTCCCACTGTCTCTGAGTCAGGTGAGTTTTTACCGCTGTTTCGCAAGATGCTGGATACCTTTGGCCTTCAGTCGGCTGCATCAGAACCCTCACCTCCTCAAATTAAGGGCACCAAGGTTCTGAGAACTCCCAAGTCTGTGGTACATTCACTTCCCATTCCTGATCCTCTAGATAAGTTGGCAAAGGAGGAATGGGCTTGACCTCTGCATGCTAAATGGGTTGGCTAATAAATACTATTCCTTAGCTACAGGCACTGTTCATAGGGTTTTCGTGGTAAGAGATATTCAGAGGTGGTTTACCATTGCCTTCCTCTGAGTTTGGATGTATCTTAGTCTGGTGTCTCAGCTTTGACCATTCTGCCTTGGGTGCCCCTGCTAGAAGTCTAGCCTCTTGGTCTAGACTCCTGACGGCATTGCTCTCAGCTTCTTCAACACTCTCAAACCCCCTCACCACGTTAAGGTGTGCATCCTAGAGGGACCCTATGAACAGAGTATCCAAAATGCAACATGAGATAATGCTGGAAGATGAAACCCCCAGGTCAGAAGGCACTCACCGAGCTACTGGGGAAGAACACAGGACAAGGACAAGTAGCGCTGTGATTAATAATGCAGCTGGGTCAAAGTCGAAAGGAAGCCCAGAGGCTGATGCACACAGATGCGAAAGGAGAGTCAGGAGTTGTACAACTCACACAATAGAAACATTGATTGTGAGAAGCATGAATCAGGGAAAGCTAGAGATTGTCAAGCAAGAAATGGAGCGTATCAACATTACAATACTTGGCGTGAGTGAATTAAAATGGACAGGAATGGGACATTTTCAATCAGGCAACTACAAAACATTTTATGCAAGAAATGAGAAATTAAAAAGAAACGGGGTTGCTTTAATAGTGAGAAGTGATGTAGCAAAAGCAATTAGGAGCTGCAACGCAAGGTTAATCAATGAGATTAAATGGGAAACCTATCAACAAACCATCATCCAAGTCTATGCTCCAACAGCAAACACAAATGAAGAGGAATTGGAGAGATTTTCCGCAGAAGTATAGGAAGAAATTGATCACACACCAAAACAAGAAGTGCTGATAATCATGGGGGACTGGAATGCAAAAGTAGGGAACAGAGAAGAACTAGGAATTGTGGGAAAATGGAGCCCAGGAGACAGAAATGAAGCAGGAGAAAGACTTATTGAATTCTGTGAAGCCAATAATTTGTTTCTTGCGAACACATTTTTTGAGCAACTGAAAAGACAACTGTACACATGGACATCACCAGATGGTCAATATAGGAATCAACTTGATTATATAATTGGTAGCAGAAGATGGAGAAGTTCCATACTTTCTGGAAAAACAAGACCAGGAGCAGATTGAGGTACAGATCATGAACTGGTCGTATCGAAAATCAGAGTAAAGCTAAAGAACAACAACAAAGCAATCATAATGCCAAAATACAATTTACATAACATCCCAGAAGAATATAAAGATCAAATAAGGAAAAGGTTTGAGGCTTTAAAATTAATTGACAGAGAACCAGAAGAACTATGGAATGAAATCAGATATTATCAGGGAAGAATGCAAAAAGTCAATACCTCTAATTAAAAAGAGAGAAAGACCTCAATGGATGACTGAAGAAACTCTTAAAATGGTTCAAGAAAGAAGGAAAGTAAAAGCAAAAGGAGAGAGAAACACGGTCAGAACCTTAAATGCAACAATACAGCGCCTAGTACGCAGGGACAAAGAACTATTATAATAGTTATTGTATAGAAATAGAAGAGGACAACAAAAAGGGAAGAAAAAGGGAAGAAAAGGAGCCCTATTCCAAAAGATCAGAGAAATGAAAGGGAAATTTAAACCAAGAGTAGGGATGTTGAGTAATCAACAGGGGAACACACTGACTGACCGAGATTAAATAAAAGGAAGATGGAAGCAATACACTGAAGAACTCTATAAAAGAGATGCCAGGATGACACATTCATTCATGGAGGAACTGTATGAAGAAGAAGCAGAAATTTTAGGATGTGAGGTGAAATACTTGGAAGAAACAAATCACCAGTAACAAATGGCATACCAATAGAGTTGCTACAACCTACTGAGACAGAATCTGTCCAAATTTTGACAAAAATCTGTCAAGAAATATGGAAAACTAAACAATGGCCCACAGACTGGAAGCATTCAATATACATCCCAATTCCAAAGAAAGGGGATCCCAAGGAATGCAGTAATTATTGAACTATTGCCTTAATATCCCATGCAAGTAAAGTAATGCTCAAGATATTACAAAAAAAGGCTCTTACCATATATAGAGTGAGAAATGCCAGATGTCCAAGCTGGATTTTGAAAGGGAAGAGGTACCAGAGATCATATTGCAAACATACATTAGATAATGAAATGGGCCAAGGAATTTCAGAAGAAAATCACCCCATGCTTTATAGATTACAGCAAAGCCTTTGACTGTGGAAAAACTATGGACTGCTTTAATAGAAATGGGGGTGCCACAGCATCTGATTGTCCTGATGCGCAACCTATACTCTGGACAAGAGGCTACTGTAAGGACAATATATGGAGAAACCGATTGGTGTCTTTTATCACCCTATTTATTTAATCTATAGACAGAACATATCATACGGAAAGCGGGATTGAACCAAGATGAAGGAGGTGTAAAAACTGGAGGGAGAAATATCAATAATATAAGATATGCAGACGATACCATACTACTAGGAGAAACCAGTAATGATTTGAAATGAATGCTGATGAAAGTTAAAGAGGAAAGCACAAAAGCAGGACTACAGCTGAACGTCAAAAAGACTAAAGTAATGACAACAAGATTTATGTAACTTTAAAGTTGACAATGAGGATATTGAACCTGTCAAGGATTTATCAATACCTCGGCACAGTCATTAACCCAAATGGAGACAACAGTCAAGAAATCAGAAGAAGGCTAGGACTGGGGAGGGCAGTTATGAGAGAACTAGAAAAGGTCCTCAAATGCAAAGATGTATCACTGAACTCCAAAGTCAGGATCATTCAGACCATGGTATTCCCGATCTCTATGTATGGATGTAAAAGTTGGACAGTGAAAAAAGCGGATAAGAGAAAAATCAACTCATTTGAAATGTGGTGTTGGAGGAGAGCTTTGCGCATACCATAGTCTGCGAAAAAGACAAATAACTGGGTGTTAGAACAAATTAAACTAAAACTGTCACTAGAAGCTAAAATGCTGAAACTGAGGTTATCATACTTTGGACACTACATGAGAAGACATGATTCACTAGAAAAGACAATAATGCTGGGGAAAACAGAAGGGAGTAGAAAAAGAGGAAGACCAAACAAGAGATGGATTGATTCCATAAAGGAAGCCACAGTCCTGAACTTACAAGATCTGAACAGGGTGGTTCATGACAGATGTTGTTGGAGGTCACTGATTCATAGGGTCGCCATAAGTCATAATCGACTTGAAGGCACATAACAACAACAACAAGAAGCTACGGACTTTATGCGTTGCTTGAAAATCCCGGCAGTAGATGAGCCGATCTTGGGTTTGGTTACCAAATCCCTTCTTCCAAATGAAGAGGATTCCCAATTTAAGGATCCATCTGAATGGAGACTGGATTTTGCAGTCCGTAAGAACCAGCCTATTCTGTCCGAGCTTCCTGCACAGCATCCATATTCAGTATAGCTTCCATGATGTAGCTGGATGAGCTCTTGTATGATCCCAATCCTGATCCTGTCAAGATTAGAAGGACTCTGGTGAAATTCTGCAAGTCAGCAGCCTTTGTGGCTGCTGCCACCCTGGATGCAACAGTTTGCAGCCCAAGCTATGTATGTGGTGTGGTAGCGTGGAAGACTCTCTGGTTCTGGCACTGGGATGCCAATACCACAGCCCAAGTCAATCTTTCCACAGCACTTTACACTGGCACAATGCTATTTGGAAAAGAAGTCTGTACTGGTGGACCCAAAGATAAGCGGAAACCAGTTTTAGCCACAAATAAAAAAGAGGATTAGAGATTGTTCAGATTATTTGCTCTATACTGTTCCTTTCAGTCATTTCAAGGAATGCTTCCTGGGGAGAGGAGCTGCGAAATTTGGCTCTCCAGAGGTTTTTGGTCCAAGCAGTGCTTCCAGGGTCACTCTCAATACCAGGCCAGGTCGTCCTCATCCTTCTCCTCTGGAAGAGGAGGTTGCCAGCAGCAGCAATATTGACACCATTCCAGTTGGAGGCAGATTGCTCTACTTTGCAGAAACTTGGCAACACATAACTATGGACTCCTGGGCAAGAGATCTGATAGCTTGCGCAAGTAGAGTTTTGGCTACTTCCCCCCAAAAGGTTCCTCTCCTATGCCCTGTCCCACTCTCTTGAGAGACATATGGTAATGGAGGAAGCCATATGTCACCTTCTGGATTTAGCAGCCATAGCACTATAGCCTCATGCCAAATGATATGTGGGAGTTTATTCCATCTTGTTTGCTGTTCCCAAGAAAGATCTCTCTTGGAAGGCTGTTCTAGACCTCAAGTTTGTCAACAGGTTTGTGAGATATCACCACCTCAGAATGGACTTCCTAGCCTCCATCATAGAGGCAATTCAGGAGGGGAACTACCTGGTATCCATCTGTCTGATGGAGCCATATCTCCATGTTCCAATCTGCCCTGCCCACAGATGCTTCCTAAGATTTGCTTTTGGCCAGCACCATTTACAATACTGGGCCATGCCATTCAGTCTCTCATTGGCTCCGAGAGTGTTCACAAAGGTGATGGTTACCCTGGTTGCCTATCTCTGCCTCCAGGGTATCCACATCTATCCATATCTGGACAACCTTCTGGTCCAGGCGGACTCTGTGGATCAGGCACAAATCCATGTGCATATCACCCTTTTAGCCCTGAGGGACCACGGCTTTCTAGTCAACCTCAAAAAAAGTCATCTACTACTCAATGACTTCAGCATCTAGGAGCCATTCTCGACACAGCTCAAGCCATGGTCTTCCTAGCACCGGAGCAGGTTTCAGTGATCAAGGACATGGCACAGCTGATGCGCTGCACAGTGGCCAACATCATGCTACTCACAAAAGCCCTGGACATGTTCATATCAACCATTCATATTGTTCCTTGGGCTTGCCATCATATCCACTCCAGTGGGCCTTATTGCCATTTCAGTTGGATATTGCCAATTCTACACAGTGGGATCTTCGCCTTTCCTCCTCGCTACGGTCTTCCTTCCAGTGGTGGTTGCTAACTAATAATCTCCAGAAATGGTCCCCATCCGGAGAGCCAGACAGGACTGTAATAACAATGGATGCCAGTTTGATCAGCTGGGGCCCACTGCAACTTCTATTTCATGCAAGGCACCTGGTCCGCATCAGAGAGTGGTCACAGCATTAACTGGCTGGAGCTGAGGGTGGTCCATCTGGCCTTCTGTCACTTCTAGCCTATGCTTCATTTGACCCACGTCCTGATCCCAACAGACAACACCTGCATGAAATTACATTTGAACTGGCAAGGTGGCACTAGGTCTCAGACGCTTCAAGCAGATGCCATTCTTATACAGTAGGGCCCCACTCATACGGCGGGTTACATTCCAGACCCCAGCCTAAAAGTGAAACCCGCTGAAAAGTGGAACTCTGTCAATAAAATGGCGCTCAACACCCAAAAATGCCGTAAAAGCGGAACAAGCACCGTATGAATGGGGCCTTACTCTAATTGAAAGCCGCCGTATTAGCGGAACACTAAAAAGTGGGCCACCGAAAAGTGGGGCCCTACTGTATTCAATTGGACCGAGAGTCAGCGAGGTTCTGAATGTTACTGCAGACTAGCTCAGCAGGCAGGAAGTGATTCTGGTGGAGTGGAGGCTACATCCTGCTGTGTTTCTCCTTCTCCAGTGCTCCTTTGGCCTTCTGATTGTGGATCTGTTTGCCTCAAGCCACAACACTCAGCTTCTCTAGTTTTTCTCAAGATACCTAGAGGCAAAGGCTGAGTCCATAGACATTTTCCTGACTCCTTGGCTGGAAGGCCTCCTATAAACATTTTCTCCAGCTCCCCTGCTGAACTGGACACTGAGGAAGCTTCGGTGTGAACATGCTCGATTGATTCTGCTCGCGCCATACAGGCCACAACATCCGTGGTTCTCAGATCTCCTCTCCCTGTGGGTCGCAGACCCTTGGAGGCTTCCAGTGAGGCTAGATCTTCTTTGGCAGGACCTGATCTGGCATGCAGATCCTGACAGGCTGAATCTGATGGCTTGGCGTCATAGCTGACCCACACAGGTCTATCGCAGGAGGTTACTGATACTATTCTAGCCTCTAGATAGCCATCTACTAATCAAATTTATCAGAGTATGTGGTCTGCATTTTCCAGCTGGTGTGACTCCTGTGGTCTCCAACCTTCCAAAGCTACTGTCCTACGGTTCCTTCACAAAGGTTTGAAGATGGAACTGAAGACCAACACCTTGCATCACCAGGCTTCTACTATTTCATCAATTTTATCAGTTAATCCTTCATGTATTCCTATGGGCTCTCACTCTCTGGTCAAGTGTTTTCTGAAGGGGGCAGCTTCGCTCTCCACAGCAGTGTTACCGTTTTCCGTCCTAGAGCTTACAGAAGGTGCTGCAAGCACTGCAGCTTCACCCCTTTGAGCCCTTCAGAACTGTGCTCTTGCAAGTTCTTTCTTTTTAGGTCCTTTTTCTGGTAGCTGTCACTTTGACTAGATGAGTATCAGAGTTGGGAGCACTATCATCGACCCACCATCTCTGCATATTGATCTTTAGTGTGGCAACACCTACCCAGTGGAATTCCCCCCCCCCTTTAAATATTAGACAGGCGCCATCTCTGTTATCTTTCGGCACCCATTGAAGACTTTCCTCTTTCAACAAGTCTTTTAAGTTGAGACCTATCCCAGTCTGCCTCTGTGTTGGAATTGCTTTTTAATATGTTCTTAAACCTTCTTTTTAAAATGTTTTTAATCTTAGATGTATTGAAAGCTTTTTTTAAGTAACATTTTTGAAGATGTTTTGTTTTAATGTGTTTTAAAGTTTGTTTTTATGATGTTTTAATGTTTTTGGTGCTTTTGTTTTCCGCCATGGGCTCCTGCTGGGAGGAAGGGCGGGATATAAATCAAATAATAATAATATTTCATAAGGATTCCGTTGTTCTATGTTCTGATCTGTCTTTTTACCCCAAAGTAAATTCCGTGTTTCACTGTAACCAGGATATTGTACTTCCATCCTTTTGGAGGATCTGGAGATGGCAGGTGTTGCCACCACTCACCATATGCTCAGAGACACATGTTACCAAATTTTCCCAAGCTACACAGGAAGTGGATTGGGCTGTGAAAGATCAACCCAAATGGTGTTTGCCGTTTGACAAATTTGTAGGGCAGTGCAATATCTCAGAGAGGAGGTCAGGTCTCCTGCTCCCCTGGTACATTAACTATAGCTGCCTAATTTCCCTGCTTTTTAAAGTTTGATAGAAATATCTGTGAGCTATAAGTACATTCTTAAATCGCAAGGTTTTTTGTCTATTAGTGAATTTCTCTGCTTTTTTATCTGGGAGGTAAGAAATGGGATCCTTTGCAAGTTTGCTGAGAATGGATTGCTCATTTGCATGTTTATTGAGTGCAGTGGGATTTATCACCCTGCAGTTATGCTTAGATAGGTGAAACTGACCACAGGAGATGGGGAGGGAAGGAGGAAGGGGGAGGGAAGGAGGAAGAGGGAGGGGAGGAAGGGCAGAGGGGGAGGAGGGGGAGGAGGGGGAGGGGAGCAGATAGGAGGGGGAGGAGAAGGGCAGGTTTGATCATTTGCATGTTTATAGAGTTCAGTGGGATTTACTCCCGTGCAACCATGCTTAGGATAGGTAGAGCTGACCGGGTGGGGGAGGGAAGGCTGGAGTGGGCAGGGAAGGAGGAAGGGAGAGGAGAGGGGAAGGAGGGGAAAGGCAGGTCAGATCATTTGCGTGCTTATTGAGTTCAGTGGGATTTACTCCCATGCAATCATGGTTAGGATAGGTAAAACTGACCATGGGGGAGGGGAGAGGAGAGGGAAGGAGAAAGGGAGGGGAGAGGGGATTGGAAGGAGAGGGAGGGGGTAGGAAGATATTGGAAGGAGAGGGAGAAAGGGGGAGGGAAGGGGAAAGGGAGGTGATGGGAAGAAAAAGGAGGGGAGGACAATTTAGAGTGTTGGACTACAATCTGGGAGACCAGGGTTCGAATCCCCACACAGCCATGAAGCTCACTGGGTGTCCTTGAGCCAGTCACTGCCTCTCAGCCTCAGAGGAAGGCAATGGTAAGCGACCTCTGAATACCGCTTATCATGAAAACCCTATTCATAGGGTCACCGTAAGTCAGAATCAACTTGAAGGCAGTCCATTTCCATTTTGAGTTCATTAGGATTTACTCCCGTGCAATTCTGACCATGGGGAGGAGGAGTGGGAAGGAGAGGATTAGAAGGGGATGGGGAGGGACAAAGGAAGGAGGAGGGAAGGGGCAAAAGGGAGGGGATAGGAGGGAGGAAAAGGGGAGGGTGGGTTTGATCATTTGCATACTTTTTGAGTTCAGTGGGATTTACTCCTGTGCAATCATGCTTAGGATAGGTGAAACTGACCTGGGGGAGGAGATTGGGTGGGTGGGCACTGGGCAGATGGGAAGCCCTTTTCCTTTCAAAAGGAAAACACTTTGAACAGTATCATTCTTTTTCAGGGTTTCCCCAACCTTTTTATTCTATAGCAGGCACATGTAGCCTCCCACCCAATTCTCAGGACCCTTCACAAACTACACTTCCCAGAATTCTTTGGGGGAAACCATGACTGTCTCAAGTGAAATGTTGGTGTGGCCCCCTGATTAGGCAAGCCCAGCAGCTATGAGTCTGGCTTTTAGAACACTGACAGTTGGTTCTTACTGAGCATGCCTGGCCTTATCATTGAGTTCAGTGTAAAATGTGTTAAATTAATTAAAAATCAGCCAGGCATTTTTTTAACTTTGAAACTGCAGAAGATGAATGTCAGAGTATGGGGCAAGGTCAGTAACAGGATTACAGGTACTCAGTGAACATGGCTGATTTTAAATTAATTTCAACAAATTATGAGATCTCTGACAGAAAAAAGTTCAAAAGGGGTCTGGTTTCCCCCCTCTTTTTACACTTTGAACTCTCGATTCTTTCTGATTGTTTTTTGTATCGCCATGAATAGAGGATTGTTAAGCAAGTGTCTCTGAGTCCAGGACTATAAGTTTTGTAAGGTTTTGTTTTGAAATGAGTTTATGGCAAGCATCAGAATGGCAATGGGCGGTATTTTCAATTTAACATTGCAGAATGTGAAAAATCCATGCTGACTATAGTATACAGCCACTCTTGTGGCTATATAATAACTGTTGCTTCTGATCTTTGTTGCTCAGGGAGTTGTAAATTATATGTTTATCTCTTGATTCAGGAAATTTGTTAAGGGCGATTTGCCCCCTCCTCAACCAATAAACTACACATTTGTCTGTGTTAAGTGGAAGAAACTGCTCCCTTAATTGAATCTCTTCATTTATATACTGAAAGTGAAAGATAGCCAGTTGACTCAGAAAACCCTGTAATTGATCGACAGCTCTAGAGTATACATAGAGTATGCTGTTCTGTTGGTTCCAGAGCGTCTCCACCTATTTCTTCTGAAAACGGGGATGCAACATTAGTCAAACCCCGCCCTTTTTACTGTAAAGGAGCAGCCTGAGTGCATTTTTTAAATTCAGCTTTAAAGAGATTTTGCAACTGATTGGCAGATCAACCCATTGGCCCCTCCAGGTGTGGCTAATGGAAACACTTTGATCTGGCGACTAGTGTGTTCATAGCCAATTCTCAGATTCATGACTTTGCTCCCCCACTCCCCAGCTTCAATTTCTCTTGAATACTTCTTCCTTTCTGGACTTTACATTATGTCTAGAGCAGGCAAAAGCCTTTTTAATTAACACATTGGGGCCAGAGTACCCAAAAAAGAAAGTTGCTAAATGGTTTCCTGGCTGTGCTTCTCTCTGTTGTTCCTTGATAGGACTGACATATTAAAGCCATTTCAACATTAATTTTCTTCAATGTTAAAAATTCACCCTACCCTTGTTGTTATGTGCCTTCAAGTCGATCACAACTTATGGCGACCCTTTGAATCAGTGAACTCCAAAAGCATTTGTCATGAACCACCCTGTTCAGATCTTGCAAGTTCACGTCTGTGGCTTCGTTTATGGAATCAATCCATCTCTTGTTTGGCCTTCCTGTTTTTCTACTCCCTTCTGTTTTTCCCAGCATTACTGTCTTTTCTAGTGAATCATGTCTTCTCATTATGTGTCCAAAGTATGATAACCTCAGTTTCATCATTTTGGCTTCTAGTGACAGTTCTGGTTTAATTATTTGTCTTTTTCACAGTCCATCGTACGCGCAAAGCTCTCCTCCAGCACCACATTTCAAATGAATTGATTTTTCTCTTATCCATTTTTTTCACTGTCCAACTTTCACATCCATACATAGAGATTGGGAATACCATGGTCTGAATGATCCTGACTTTGGTGTTCAGTGATACATCTTTGCATTTGCAGACCTTTTCTAGTTCTTTCATAGCTGCCCTCCCCAGTCCTCGCCTTCTTCTGATTTCTTGACTATTGTCTCCATTTGGGTTAATGACTGTGCCGAGGTATTGATAATCCTTGACAAGTTCAATGTCCTCATTGTCAACTTTAAAATTACATAAATCTTCTGTTGTCATTACTTTAGACTTTTTGACGTTCAGCTGTAGTCCTGCTTTTGTGCTTTCCTCTTTAACTTTCATCAGCATTCGTTTCAAATCATTACTGGTTTCTGCTAGTAGTATGGTGTTGTCTGCATATGTTGTATTATTGATATTTCTCCCTCCAATTTTCACACCTCCTTCATCTTGGTCCGATCTTACTTTCCGTATGATATGTTCTGCGTATAGATTAAACAAAGCAGGGGGGAAAAAACACAAAGTGCCACAGACTGGAATTAAGGCAGGCATCAAGGTAACTCAGAAGCTGGACAAGCTGGTGTGCAAGTGATGCCAGGCAAAGAAGTTTTGGGCAGTGGAGATAGGCAGGACTCCTATCAAAAGGAGACAATTTCTAGGGCAGATGCTCAAGGGAACTTTGAATGAACAGGACAGGAAGTCTGCAAGGGTGTCTGGGGGGGGTGGAAGGAGAAGGGGTGCTTGCACACCCTGGAATTCTAAATGTAATGGTGGGTGAATTGGGTTGCCAGTGACCTGTAGTAAACAATTTAGAGACCTCTCCCACATGCCTGAAATATTTCCATGGACACTCTTATAAGTCTGCACTCTGCAAGAGTTCAACAACTGGCCCTACGTGGTCTCTTGGCCTTCTTTGGATCAGCATATATATAAGCTGATCAGGCTTGTTTTTGTGTTGTAGTAGAAAAGGTTTCCTTGTGGCGCTACAGAACTGGCATGGAGTAGGAAAGTCTCCAGGGCATAGCAAGGACTAGCAGGTGCATCTCCAAACTTGTATCTTCCTGCCCTATGTATTTATTCTTATGCCACGATGGCTGTGCTCTGCCTCCACAGTCAGGGACAGTGTGCTTCTGAATACCAATTGCTGGAAACCAAGGAGGGGAGGGTGCTGTTGTGCTCAGGTCCTGCTTGCGGGCTTCCCATAGGCATCTGTTTAGCCCCTGTGTGAATAGGATGCTGGACTAGATTGCCCACTGGCCTGATCCAGCAGGGCTCTTTCTATGCTCCTGTGTTCTTATGATTTAAAAAGTTACATCGCTTCATGGATTTTTTAAAAAATTAAAAACCTGCAGGCAGGTGTAAGTGTATGTGCATGTGTGTAAGTGTAGGTGCATGTGTGTGTGCGCGTGCATGCACACACACACACACACACACACATCTTGCCAATTTAGAGCTTGGGGTCAGACTAGCCAATGGAGGCTTCCCCTGAAATGTGGTTCAGAACAGGTATGATTTTGGTCAGAACCATGGCGGAGAGAAAGGCTGCTGAGGCTTCCCTGTGACTGCTATTTTACATAACAAAAGCATGCACCTTTGTTGCATTCCCTTATCAATGTCATGACTAGTGAGACCTTTACTAACTTCTGTTCTTATTTGGGACATGACATTGTCTAGACATTAGCAAACTTCTGAGTGCAGCTTTCCTAGTGAACAGTGTGAATACTGCTGTGGAAGGCAAAATGAAAACTTAAGTGGATGCACCTGAGGTTTAGGGAGCTCCCAGCAAAACTATCCATGAGAGAAGTAACTAAGTTGAGGCTGAAAATATAGTTTAGCTACCTAATTCCCTGCCATGGCAGACAAAGTAATCACAGGAACATCCCAAGTTATGGAGAAACATAGGCTTACATTTGTAATCACTCCACTTCTCTCTACCTTTCTTGTAACTAAAAAATCCAGAAATATAGCCAAATTAATCTGTGGTTCAGGCTGTAAGATATATTGTAAGCTTTCATGGGCTAAGAGTCTATTTCATCACTTGCATGTTGTGGACTCCTTATAAGGTTTGCAATCATCAAGGTGATGTTACAACCAGATTCCTGATACTAAATCATTTTATAGATTTTCCCCATGTGGCCTGAGTAGAGTCTGTATTTCTTTTGCGGGTTTTGATGTATGACAGAAACGATATCCAAAGGGCCTGAATAATAGATCTTTTCTGTGAAATTAAGTTTGGGCCTAAGGACTCAAAGATTATACTTCAGTTCAGCTAAGTAAAATCAGATCTACTACTTATAGCGCCATCTAGTGACCTCCCAGCAATATCCAAAGTATTTTTTCCTCATTTGCTCTTTTTGAAAACAGAAGAGAAAATAGTTTCTGTTAAGATGAGCAGATGCTCCTAGGCACATAGAACTGCGTAAGGCTATTGTGAATGTTGACAAAAAGTTATTTATGGCTTTTGTTTTGTGTTTTCCTCCTGTTAATAATTGCTAAGGTTTGTGTAGCACAAAGTATTGCTGCTTGTTTGTTTGATTGTCACAGCCCTTGGGAAGCGACCCATGATCTGCAGCAGTGGCATGCAAGCACACACGCACCGTGGTGTTGCAGAGATGTTGTGTCAGGCACAGCAGCAGCCACCCAGCATCAGAGCACAGTGGGCTCCTAACCACCCCCCCAATACCAGCTCCGTCAATCACATGTGCGGACACACAGGCAGCGCATCACAGTACGACCAGGTAAACAAACACGCATGGAGGACACCAAAACACACAGACCCACATCGCAGTCACACACTCACAGCACCTCACTACGCAGCCCAAAGAGCATGCAGCATACATTGACAGAATAAGAAAGGACATTGATTGAAAGCCAACAAGCACAGACACAGTGCCACAGCTCCAGCACAGAAAGAAGTCAGGGAGGGAAAACCCCACCATGCCCGCCCCACAGACACCATGGTACATCCTCACCGAACATCAGGCTGGGGTGGTCCCATGCACAAGCACCCCATGCAACCACCCCTCCCCCTCACTCTCCTCAGCAGCAGCAGCAAGGCACTGGTGTCTGCCCCACTCCTGCCTGCCCGCAGCTGCCCTCCATGCACCTTGGAGCCCTCAACACCTTGGAAGCATGCCCCCCCGACTGGGGGTGGCCGACTGGTAGGTGGGGGGGCTTTGGCAGCCATCACCAAACACTGTTAGCTCTCCTCTTCTTTCCACAACTGACTGTTAGACACCCTATCCTGCCAACCTGCCTGGTTGCATAGCATGCTTCAACTAGGCCCACTGGTTGACAAGAATGGCAATCAAGCACCCGTTTGGGATGCTCAAGTCATGCTTCCGCTGCCTGCACTTGACAGGAAGCTGGATGATGCGAACGCTGCTGAAGGTCTCCTGTGAGATGCTGCACAATGTTGCCATGTCGCAGCACCTACACCTGGATGTGGAGTCTGGCATGCAAGCACCCCTGGGGAGGGGGTCTGGGAAGGGTTGGAGGTGGAGGTCCCTCTCCACCATGGTGTTGATCCCCTGGGAGCAGCTGCACATGACTGCATCGCCAGGGAGTTCTTCGGCCCTTGAAACCACTCTCCTGCCTGTCCTCGTCAGCATGCTCTTGCCTTCCCTGGGTCCATTGCCAGGCCAACCCTGTGGCATGGTGGCTCATACCAATGTCTGCCAGCCCCCCTTGAGAGCACCCCCTCCCACTTCCTCATTGGGGGATTGACACTCCTGTCCCACTGCTCCCCTTCCCCAATTCCACTTCCACTTGCCTCTACTGCCCACTTGTGTCTCTGAAGGCTCCACCCGACTTGTAGGTGGGGTGGGTGCATGGGGGATGGATGTGTATCTGGCTTGCTGCCTTCACATCTCCTCTCCCAAAGGGCCTCTCTGTGAAACTTCCAGCAGCAGCTGCAGCAGTATAGATGCCTTCTGGGGGTTGAGGTTTCAATCAGATTCATGTCTACTCAGCCTTAAGCTCCATTGGGTTCAATGGGGCTTACTCCGGGGTCAGTGTGTGTGTGCGATTGCAGCACATTACCCTGTCGCCCACCCACACCCTCCCCTTCCTAGCCCTGTCTAGCTCACCTGATTCTCCCAATGAAGAACAACACAATTTTGAGCAGTGACACTAGTGATCTTTATTGCACTGCCAGCAACTCACCTGGTAAAATGGGAAGTGGTTGTTGTTGATATGTCCAGGCGCCACTATGGTGACACAGACAGCCGCCATGGTGGTCTCTGCTCCAGGTGGGTGGTAGTCTGTGGAGAGGAGGGGTGGCAACAGCAGGGGGGGAAACACAGGGGTGGGGGGACTTAGGGGGTGATGCCTTGCCAGTTCCCTCCAGACGTTGGCAGTGCCAGATGGCACCTCCTTCCCTGCAGGTGGGCTTCCTGAGGATGCTCACAGATTACCTCCGCTGCTGCTGCTTATGTTGGTGTGCTGATGCATGTGGCTGCTGGGCCGGGATGTCATTAGCGAGACCTGCAAGGCAAGGAGGATGCACAGCGAGTGGTTCAGGAAGCAGCTGCCTGGTGGTGCCACCTGCTAGCATGGACGCATGCCTCTCACACCAGCTGTGTCTCCCTGGTGTGACTGCACGTGCTGCTGCTGCTGCAGCTGGCTCCAAGGGAATGGCGTGCCTGCAAGGGAAAGACAAAGCATTAGGAGTGTATGGCCTGAGAGTTGGAGCCCACCCCACCCTGCAGGCTCCCTGGCTGCTTTGCTCCTGCAACCACGGCAATGCCTCCCCTGTGCAGAGGTTGCCTAGGTCAGCATGGGGATTGTGGTGGTGGCTGCCTCCCTTCACTAATGTAACTGGGGGTCTGCATGGGCGATGGTAAGCTGTTGGGAGGGCTGCAGGGGTGCCTAGGGCTGGCCGCAACCCTCTGTGACAGGTGGGGGGCTGGCTGCTGAGGGGGCGGCTTTCTTGGCTGACCTTGGTTGCCTCCTCCCTGGCAGCTTCCCCTTTTGCTTGTGTGCGGCTGGTACGGGCTTCCTGGGGCTGCAGAGCTGCTGCTGCTGGAATTCTGTTGGGGAGGAAAACTAGAGAGAGGGGAGTTAAGTGTGCAAAGCTATTGCTCCCTCCATCTCAGGAGGCGTGGCCTTTGTGGCAGTTGTGCTCAGAGTGCCCAGTGTTCGTGAGGGTGTCTCCCCAGTGCAAAGTGCCTTCTCCCATCTGCCCTGAGCCCCTCTCCCGAGCACAAAGTCCCCCCATCAGGACTCCAACCAGCAGTATGTCATGCATGAGAGAGAGAGGACTGGGGAGGGGCTGGGACATGCTCAGTTTAAATCCTGTTGCTACTGCTACTTGATTGGCCACAGACTCTGCCATATCCAGTAGGCTGTTTCAGGTGGGTGAGGGAGGGGCTCTTCAGTGTGCCTGGGCCCAATCAGAGGGGATCGAGCCCTCCCCATTGGCTTCCATGGAGACTTTTTCCTTAGACCGGACTTTTTGCCAGCGTAATTTTTCCCTGCCTCGGAACCTTGGAGGCAGCTCCGAACAGGAGTTGGATACGGCATACGCTCCCTTGCCTCAGCCCGTCCTCCTCCACACTCCTGGAAGCCCCTGTTTTGGGGCCTTCTGCTGGCTCTCTTTCCACCTGGCTGCCCATCCCTGTGGCAGCGCTGGGAACCTGCTGGCAATCCACTGCATCCAACTCACCCCAGCCTAGTGGAAAAGTGAATTGGATTGCTCCCTAAGTGAAGGTCTTTCGTCCTAGATTGATTCCACTGGATAATGCTGCTTGTTTTAATATGAAAAAGTGAGGTAACTTGCATTCTCTTCCTAAATCCTCTTCTAGTAGGCCAATGGTGCTTGCTGCTGAGTTCCATCAGGAACTTGAGGTCTCTGAAGTCTGAAGCATGCTCAGTGTAATTTAGATTCCACATCAGCCAATAGATGTCTAAGTATTATGCTTTAAATGGTCTCCCTATCTTGTGTTTTGTTTCAAGAGTCACTTTTAGCAGCCCTTAGAGTCCTGCTGAAGCAATAGTTGAAATTCTGCCTATTTCTGATGTAATTCAGTTAAAGTTTCATTAGCCCTGGGGGCACAGGCTAGACAAAATCACCACCAGGAATTACTGAAAGGACAAAAACTAATTTCATTCCTATTATGCACTCCTTCTCTTCCCTTCCTTCACATGTAAATCCCAAGATTCTGCTTGTTTACTTAGCTGGCTGGGCAAACATAAATGTCCAGCTACTAGGCTCTGTATAATCCTCTAGCAGTTGTATCAACTTTACCAAGCAACATACTTATCTTAGGTAGACAGAGATTCTGGCATATTCAATGCTGAGTCCACTGACTAAAGAAGCATCTCTTGTGTTTCAAGCCATCTGCCATTTTTAGATGCTTCAGAGCTTTTCTTTAGTTCCAAAAGGCTTTTGTGTATGACAATATGTATTCCCATTCAGACTTAAGTACTATTGCATATGCGCCAGCAAAAAACAAAACAAAATTTTATGCCTATTTCTGAAATATTTTCTATTAGATATTTTCCAGTTCATTAACTGCTGTCTTTACAGAGAAATGAAGAGGTAACATGCTTTACACTTGAGTCTTCTGGCTGGTTAGATCATTAGATGAGTGTGTTACTGAGTTGTTCTCCTCTGCAGAGGGTTGGGTTCTTGTGCAAAAGAAGTATATAGGGCATAACTCAGGTTGTTTGGCGGGTGGGAGGGAGTGGAATTGAGGGAAGGTCTGCAAGGGGCACAGATAGTTACAGGTTTGTTGAAACTGCATCTGTCTGCTCATTTCTGTAGCATCTAAAAGCATATTTGATGAGGATGGGTCAAACAGGGACAGCTTGGAACATCTCCTGGGTAGATCCAGTGAAGACTGTTACACAGAGATCAAAGCTGCTAAACGGGTTGGCTTTTAAAAAAAAGGTTTGGAAATGCTTTTCATAGTGAGCTGTTCTAAAAGCCATGTGATTCAAATGCTTTTCATCCTGGGTTTGATATATTACCAACATATTGCTTTGTTAATTTTAGGTAAGCTTTCTACTACTTCAACAAAGGGATGTTGACCATTCTTAATTGCATCATGGTAACCTAGTGAGACTTCTGCCATGGGATGTAATAGTAATTGCAATAATGCTAATTATCTCCAAGTATATCTGTAAAGTAAGGTCCACAACTTTCTCAAGAGCATTCTGGCTGTAGAAGAGCATGGCAGACATTTTGGAATTTTACCACTGGTGCAAAAGGCAATTGAATAAGATCTGCAAGAGCCCAATAACCAGAGAAACAAAGCATCAAGGATGGCTCCTGGTTACCACGTGTCTTTGTCTACATGCATATATTGCAACACATGTAGGTATATTTAACCAAAAGTCACTGTGTACCATGACAGAAACTGGATTTTCTAAGAGGAGCAATTAGAAATGAGACAATAAGCCAGAGTTTAGAGCAGGGGTGAGGAGCCTCAGGCCTGCAGGCCTCCACATTTGGCCCATGAGGCCATTTCAGCCAAGCCATACCTACATGCCCTACACCTGATGCAGGTAAAGGCATTGGCTTGGACAAAAGGGGCTTTGCAGGCACCACTAATCACCTGATTGACAGTGTCTGCAAATCCTCTTGCACAGCACTTCCCAAGTGTGACTGTCAACTGACACTCAAGGCGTGAGAAGCATGCACACAGGACTTCCCCCACACTGGCAACCAACTGATTGTTGGTGTGCTGAGAAAGTGCTATGCACACTTTTTTACCCATGCAGTTTGATTTCAAACCATGCAGGCAAAAATGGGTTAAATGTGGCCCACAATTGTGTATGGAGATGAGAATCTGACTCACTGGCCAGATCCAGTTCTCCACCTCTGGCTTAGAATAGTCATAGAATCATAGTGTTGGAAGGGGCCTCTAAGGCCATCGAGTCCAACTCCCTGCTAAGTGCAGGAATCCAAATTAAAGCATACCCAACAGGTGGTTGTCTAGCTCCCTCTTGAATGCCCCCATTGTTGGAGAGCCCACCATCTCCCTAGGTAATTGGTTTCATTGTCATACCGCTCTAACAGTTAGGAAGTTTTTCCTGATGTTCAGTCGAAATCTGGCTTCCTGTAACTTGAGTCCATTTTTCCGTGTCCTGCACTCTGGGGCAATCGAGAAGAGATCCTGGCCGTCCTCTGTGTGGCAATCTTTCAAGTACTTGAAGAATGCTATTACATCTCCCTTCAGTCTTCCCTTCTCAAGGCTAAACATGCCCAGTTCTTTGTCTCTCCTCATAGTGCCTTGTTTTGAGAAAAATGAGAGAAAAGAATTGCAGAAGACAAATGACAAACTGATCTTTAATGTGAGCCCAGTGGAGGGAAGAGAATGCTCATGGGGTATAAAGCTACCTGGGAAGCATAATATTGAATGCAGCTGACCTACATGTAATTTTTTAATTTTAAACTTTTTTTAGAAAGATTATTAAATTTACACTAGATCCCATTTTGTCCCAGCATATCTGCTTACAGCATCATTCCTGCATAATGTTCTGTGATATGTTGATGAAGGACTTGGGACGTTCCACTTTAAGCAGCCATTTGCAGCACGTACAATCATTCTTCAGTTCAGGCTATTGGAGAGCTATTAACTTCAGCTTCTACCTTACCTGGTTTCCTTATACACTCTTTAGAAAAAAAATTCAGAAGTCTTGTCCTTGCTCCTGCATTTTGAACTGCAAGGTTTTGTAATTGTGATTGAGGCTAGTTAACCACATTAATGCTGAAAACATAACAATTAACATAGCAAAGAAAAGTGAGCAAAGAAGTTAAGCTAGTAAATTAAGGTGTGTTCAGAATTTGGGAATCCTCTAATTATGCACCTCTGACCACCCAGAGTTTGCCAGCCTTTGTGTCTGAGGCAGCTCTCAGCTTGGCTTACGCAAATAGGAACTCTGCTTCCCTTGTTATTGTTCTTGTTTGCTTTCCTTTGCTTTTCTGAGGACCAGCTTCCCTTTTCTTCCCATGTTCATGTCCCAAAAGGCAGGATGTTCATTCTCCAAAATTTCTTGAATGCAACAACAGTTTGAGCCATTTCCTTGTGCCCTTTCCTGGACATGCTTTTGCTTTCTGCAGGAGCTCCCATGCAATGACTGATGCTAACCTATCAGTGTGACCTTGGTTCAAGGTTATTTCAGAAGAGGTAGAGCAGTTCAAGGGTGTGTTAAGAGTAGTGTGAATCTACAGCCTGGGTTACCAGTTAAATTCCTAATTGCCTCGGAAAGACAAAAAGAAACAATGGTGGTGGCAGTAATGGTGGTAAGATGTATATTTATGTGTTTTAAAGAGACAGAGTGTCACGTGCCTGCATGTGTGGTCAGTGTGTATGCGGTCTGCTGTGGGCTCCATGTGTAATGCTGGTGTGTATGTGTATATGCTGTATATGTGGTGAATGTACATGTGTGCTTAAATGTGCATTGGCCATGTCCACTGCTGGCATGCAGCCCTCAGAGGGGTGACTGAGTGTCAATGTGGCCCTCAGGCTGAAAAGGATTAGCTGCCCTTATGTGAAGGCTTCCCCATACTTACCACATGTTAAGTTGGTTCTCCTGTATTCACTCTTTCCCAGTGCAACATATATTTACAGTAAGGCGTCTAACAGTTGCAAGAAACACAAGTATCTGATGTCTCAACAACAACAACAAACAATGATTTGACTGGAATGAGGCTCAAGACATAAAGTAACAGTGCTGGAATGACAGCATTTGCATGAAGAATATTCAAACATTTTAGGGTCTTTTCTGGGCACATTTAATTGCATTACTTGTTATCCTAGACTTCAGTTCGCACAGTATACCTTGTAAAACACAATTGGAAAAAATGAGATTGGGGTTTTTGGAAATTACTTTGTTTGACATCAGGAAGGCATGACTCAGGCTTTAGAGAATGCAGAGCAAAAATTAACCTGTACAGGAAGGACAGAATTCCCAGAAAAACTATGCATGCAGGAAATGCCAGGCTGCTAGTATAGCTGGTCATGCAAAGGTTTCTAGGCAGGAATCCGGATTCATACAAACTGAATTTGTTACTGTTATAATCTTTGGTAAACAAGGAAGTTTTCCCGGTAGTACATCTTAAACGCAGCACACCCTGGCAAAATGAATGCCATTTCTTCTATACTTTGAACATTTGCAATGAATTAAATACACTCGTGATCACCATCTGTTCAGAAGGTCTTTTTACAACAAAGAGAAGATTCCAATCCATTACTGTCATCTCTTAACTGCTAGTTGAAAGAGAGGTTTGAGAAGAGGGTGTCATTTCCTTCAGGAACCCTTTTTGATACATTGTGGAAAATACTGGTTTGTATTTACGTGATAAATAGAGGGGCTTCTTCCCCTTAATAGCTCCAGAACGAAACCCTACTTGTTGCTGTTGATGCTGTTGGCACCACTGCACTGCATTTTTGTTCCCATAGTTATTTGCATAAATATGCAGTTGACTATGCTATCCATACATCCTGCAAAATGTCTCATTTGGAGGTTTCCCAGTAGTGATAATGTGGAAATTCGGTAAATAAAAGGTTCAGAATATGAATTTTCCCAGCTTGCAATCCTCAGATGTATTCTAAGAAGATCTCAACTTGTCCTGAAATCCTTTGTCTACATGGAATTTAAATAAAAAATACTATGAGTATATGTCCCATGTTTGCGCTTGTGCAGTCTACATTCATTATACTAGGCACTCAAAGCCAGCAGCATTGTTGGTGCATGTTCAGAAGTTAATTGTTGAAATCCTTATCTTGATGAAACTGTGGTTGATAGACTAAAATTGTAAAAAATGGACCTGTAATTTACAGAACTGTACCTTGGCTCCAGTTGTGAGTAGTCAATTGGACCTGGAATTTCCTAGTATGAAAAAGTCATGTATGCCCCAAAGACATGCATCCCTCATGTGCAGCCCAATCCAGACAAGGAATGACTGGGGTGGAGGCTTGTATGCAGATGAGCAGTAGGGTGGGAGAGTCTCTTGGCAGAAGGCTTTAGCCATAAATGAATTATCCTTGCTCGTGATTACCAGGCATTGTGCTGCCTTCCCAGCCCCCACACTAAATGGTGGTGTGAGAACATGCATGCATCTCATAACCTTTCTAGTGGGAAGAGAGACATGCACAAAGCATTCTGAGCCAATAAAGAACTCTCAAAAATAGCAATTTTTAAATCAGCATTCTTCAATTATACTTGTAGTTAGCAAAGCCATTCCTGCACCACATGGATGTGATTCCTCTTACGTAGACCTGTAGGTGTTACATTAGAGACAAAATACTGATATTTAGTATTTCTAAAGTGTTTGCCTTTTTATTTCTCCATTGACCCTTGCCTGAAAAGGGACCAAACAGCAAACTGCTGGACAAAGAATTTATTTTTCCTTAGAAATAATATCATTTAACATCATTTTGGGTTCACAATAGTTTCATACAGACATAACTATACATTTTGCATACACTTCATGTTTCCCTGCTATTCCTTGAATATTCCTTCTATTTCATCTTCTAACACATGCATATATTTAAAAGATTACTGTCTCCTAGAGGATTAAATTTGAGATGAGATTTTAGAGCATTTATACTTATGCTACTTTATACTTCAGGAAGCCTCAGCATATGAGCTTTGTCTTTGTGCTTAAGCCCAATTTGTACACTTGCTTAAAGTGTATCTTCATAGGTATGGTGGAGAAGAGCAAGTATAAATGTTTTGTTCTCAGAACACCAACAACATAACACGCAATGCAACCATGTACAGATGGATCATCTGTGCAGAATTTCTCACTGTCAGATGTGGCTCCTGAGCTGTCAAATGTGTGGCAAAGACAAGTCTGTAGACAGTAACAGCTCTTCAATGCTCACATGGGTGAAAAGGTCGGGCCTAGAAGCACTTATACAACAAGTACCTGCTCTTGCCCAAGAGGCTTCATTGACTACTGAGGCTGCTTTCCTGCAGTTCTCTCATTTGACCAGAGCTGAGAGATGCTGCACAGATTAAGCCACTACCTATAGTGGTAGAGCACATGGTTTGCATATGTAAAAGGTGATCCCTGGTTCAGTCACCAATTAAAAGGATCAGGTAGCTGGAGAGCTGCTGTTAGTCATGCACAGTACTGTGTCAGATGGAGAAATAATGTGACCTGGTACAGGATAATTTCCATTGTCCATATGTTATCCCTCAGGTCACAGATTTTTAAGAACTGCTGTGGGCCAATCCTGGAACCCCCAATTTTAAATATGGCTTCTGAGACCAGTAAAGTCTTTGAAAAGGCCTTTAACTTCTTGGTTTGATATTTTTCCACAGATGCAAACTATGGAATAGTATACAACACAAAGATTCACTTCGCTATTTTCTATCTTGGAACATGGAATATGGAATAGTATACAATACAAAGATTCACTTTGCTATTTTCTATCTTTGTGTTTAGATTAACACAACTGTCACATCTCTGGATTTTTAATATCCTATGTGCTTCCTAACTGCCTTCTATTACTCCAGAGTTCGGTCTTGGTTTAATTTGCTATTACACCTGGGGCCTTATGTCTCTCAGAAATTATTGCTCAACATTGGGTTACATTTTCCAAAGAAGCATTGCATATTGTAAACAAAAGCAAAAGGTGTCTGGTTTCTGTGCCTTCTGTTTAAATGATTGCAACTGAATCAAAATACATTCTTGAGAGTTGAGCAACTGCTTCCATAAAAAAGTACAACAACAGGTTTTTATCTTTTTCCCTTCAAGATTCAGACACTTCACTGTGTCAGACCAGATCCAATCACAGGTTCTTTCTGCACTAATACCAGTATTGTGATGCCACTATAATAAATTATACACCTTTTAATAAAAGGTAAAGGTGTCCCCGCACTTATAGTGTGAGTCGTTTCTGACTCTTAGGGTGCCGTCTTGCAACGTTTACTAGGCAGACCGTATATATGGGGTGGGATTGCCAGTTCCTTCCCCGGCCTTTCTTTACCCCCCAGCATATGTCGGGTACTCATTTTACCGACCACGGATGGATGGAAGGCTGAGTGGACCTCGACCCCTTTTACCAGAGATTCGACTTCCTCCTTCTGTTGGAATCGAACTCCGGCCATGAGCAGAGTTTTGGCTGCGTTACCGCCGCTTACCACTCTGCGCCACAGAGGCCTTTTAATAACACCTTTTAATAACTGACCTTAAATGGAACCTAGATAGATTTAGTATGAACAGATCTAATATATTCTGTATTAATTCTCAACCAAAGCAATCCAAATGTTGTACCAAGAAAAGTTAAAATATATGATAAAAATTTTGCAAAGGAAAGATATTTGCATATATTTACAAACTTTGCATAATTCATCATCCTACTTGTTTGATGTTTAGATTGATCTATTTAATTGGTGTTAAATATTAAGGCATATAAGAGCATGAATTTGTTCTAAGGATAATCTAGCTCAGCGTTCTGTATCCTACAATGGCCTGCCAGATATTTTCTTGCTTGTTCTCAGTATCTGATAATCAGAAGTTTACTGCACCTGAGCATAGTGGCTGTATTAGGTTTGTTGAGGTGTTCACATTTATGGAGCTTACAATGTGATGCTATGCATGTTTACACAGAAGTAAGTCCCACTGAATCCAGTAGTGCTTACTACCACATAAAGGATTAGCATATCAGGGAGAACTGTTTTGTACAACACTCTGCACTGGTTTACTGCAGAGATTTTTGCTATTTTTTTTTTTAAAAATACCAGTGCTTCTTTCTGCACTCTGAAGGGACATAGCCCAGAATTATAGCAGCTCAACTTATCACTTCATTCTGAGGAATTGAAATTGAAGATTTAACTTTCGTGGAGGACATGTGATATTGCCTGCTTAGGCTTAATCCTATTCACAGTTACCTAGGAGCAAGTTTACTGAACTTAGTGGATTTACTTCTGAGTAAACATGTACAGGATTGCACTGTAAGTGTTATAGCTCCATTTTAGAAACGAATGGAAATGCACAAGTTGCTGTGGAAGTTGTGGCAACAGCCAGTAGATAGTCTTCAGGTGCTACAGGACTCTTTCTTGTTTTTAACTAACAAATATATTATGTAATTAGTTTTTGTGGATGAACACTTACGCCATAACAAAATTTTAGTCTTTAATGTGCCACAAGACTGTTTGTTGTTTTTGTTGCAAGAGACTAACAAGGCCACCTCTAGGGAAATAGATATATGGGGTGTGGGATGAGTCTGTAAATGGGGTGCGGGGTGTGCATTTGTGTGTGAGAATGAGAGAGAGAGGGAAAAAGAAAATGTTTCCTCACAAGGTGTTGTGAGCCAGGCAGGGAGGGGGCAGGTAGATGAGGGCGAAACAGATGATGAGGATTTGGACTGGGAACCCAAGGAGGAGGGGGCAGGCAGGAGGTGGACTCCAGGGTGCCCCAGCCCCCATCTTTGACAGCTCAGTCCCCTCAGCTCCTAACCCCCCTGTAGAAGCACCACCTGGCCCATCGGATGTTCTCCAGTTGGACACGCCCACGCCAGAGACTCAGCCTTACACATCAGACGTTTCCCAGCCAAGCACTGCCTAGCTTTTCATGCCTGAACTTACTGTTAGCAGCCCCCCTCCATCAGAGGGGGAAGTTGAGATCAAACCACCTTTGCACCACGCTTGGAGGCGTTTGAGGCAGGAAGTTCATCAGTCAGAGCTGAGGTGGAGTCTTCGTTTGCTCACGCGATCCAAGCCTACTTAAGCTGACTGGGGAGGGGGCACCTGGTTGCTGAGTCAATGTCTTAGACTTGCAAAGTCATGCTTACTCAGTGCTAGCGCAGAGCTGAGTTCCTAGAAAGAGTAGCTAAGTTAATGAGGTAAACTGCTTTGGCTATATCTGTTACTTTAATAAAAAGAGAAAAAACCATAGTCTGAGTGTGAATCTCTCGACTTCTGGCAGGACACAATGGAGGTTTTACTAAGTATTTAGGCATAAGATAGTATTATATTCTAGCCATATATGTTTGTTCTGTTAGGGAAATAGATGCAGCCCTGGAAATCCATATGGACTTCTTGGCTTCAGAGTTCAGAATACACTGATGACATTTCTTCAGGAATACATGACATTTTGCACTTCACTTTCATATTTTCATATTCTCCACAGGTTATTTATTATTCAGGCTGCACTGAAGCTATTATATATAGATATACAAAAGAACTGCTGGAAGATATGTGTACCATTTTGCGAGTACATTGCTGTACTATAGAGCTTCCTATTCTGTATACTGTATTAATATATAATCTATCAGAGGATCATCTCATTTTTAAGTTGTACATTTCTTTTTATTACTGTTCTTATTTGTTAATATTATTATTAATAATAACTAAATCTGAATACTATCTTGAAAAGGATTTCAATGAAGTTTGACCCCTCAAAAAATCATCAAAATAAAACCAAGAATAAAAAAGAGCAGAAACTCTAAAAACAAAGAAAGACAAAGGCACAAAAATGTTCAGTATTCCCAGTTTCCCTTATAAGAGACCCCAAGCCATCCAACCATCTCACAGAATTGGGCCCAAACCCAGGGGAGCAGACTTTTTAATTTTTTTTGGGGGGGGGAACCGAGGAAAAGGTGGGTGCAGGCTAGTGCTTATAGTGGTATCTCAGTGGTATCCCACTGTGTCCTGTCTTTGAAATTTGTTGTTAGGATGGTCACTTTAAGATATTTCTTTATTTATTAGATTTATATCCTACCCTTTCTCCCAGCACGAGCCCAGGGCAGCAAATGCAAGTATACATAGGACGAACGAGTTAGTCTCTATGCAAAATAATAAATGGACATAAATTTGACATGAAGAAAGGTAACACAGAAAAACTTGAGGCTGTAGGGGAACATTTTAATTTTCCTGGCCATTCATTTTCATGAGTCTTGTTTCTTCTTTATTAAAAAGTGTGACTTAGCAATATGAATTGACTAAATTATCACATCGTGGGTCCCTTTACTTGGTAAAGGCATGTTTGTAGTCTCTGAGCCAGTGCAGAGTGCAAAACCATTATTGTTCACTGACTCAATTTCTGAGCATTGTACAGAGTTCAAAGTAGTGGCAATCTTCTTTTCATTTCAGACTGTTAACCAAGATTCCTATGAGTGCAAGCACATTTTGGGGAAGTTCCTAACAATAGTGAAGTGCATAATGATAGCCCCCATAGTAATGCACCCAAGGAAAATCCAGAGTCATGCCACTGGGATTTTATATAACTTGCTCTTCTAACACGCTGCTTAAAAACACCACTTTAATAAAGACATTCAAAACAAACAAGCTACTAATAAAATATCATAATTAAGTTTATGGGGCATGACTGCAATCCTGTGCATAGTTACCTGGGAGTAAGCACTATCAAACTTACTGGTGCTTATTTCTGCTGTATTATTTCAACTTGTAAAACACATTTGGCTTTAACAAATATCTTCAGACAGCTGAAATACCACCTTTCACTTTTAATCAACAATGCAAACAATTTTTTAAAATATTTTGAAATTGTGAAATTTCAAAAAAAAAATTCAAACAATCCCATCCCCCCTCCTAAACTTGTTTCTTGATATGTTTGGAAGAGGAGCATTCATGTCATTTGTTGCTGAGCAACAGATGTCACAATATACTTTGTTAACAAATCATATGAGAAGCAATCATAGGTTCTTTTCCAAGTATTTTGGCATATTAGCAGCTCTCATCTTTGAAGACTTTCCCTCCCCCTTAGCTAAGTTTCTTGCTAAGGAAGAAGTAGTGGAGATTCCTTTTGGCCCTGCATTCAGGTCTCCACTATAGGATGTTGTAGGTGTATTTTCCCCAGTTGGAAGCATCAACCTCAGAATGGACTTTCTGCTTTTAATGACAAAATTATCCATGGCAAATTGGTGAGAATGGTGGACTGAACACAGTTCAAAGGGAAATATCAGGATTGTGCAGGAGGAGAACCACAATTGCAACTACTCTAGACCTGAGTATATTCATTGATCAAAAAAACCCCTGCCGTTTTAAGACTAGGGATAAGTCTATCTCATGTTGGGTCAAGCTGGCCAGCTGAACAAGCTCACGTTAGCTGACAAAAACCCTCTTTTATAACCACTCTGCCTTAATCTTTGCTTTAAATGTTTGACTTTTTTGGTCAAAATTGCATATAAAGATAGGAGAGGCTTAGCCATTTTAGTCTGTAGTATCGGGAAAAAACCATAGAGTCTGTGGCACTCTAAAGACTAACTGTATTTATTTAAAATATATATGTTTTTGTATGCCAGCCCAACACAAGAGCTTAACTTCAAAACAATCTCAAGGTGACTCCAGTTAGACTAAAAACAATAAGAAAATAAGATTGTTTATGATTGTTTGTTTCTTTGTTTATTGTAAAAACTTATTTAAAACTCATATGTATGTATGTATGTATGTATGTATGAGAGCCAGTGTGGTGTAGTGGTTAAGGTGTTGGACTATGACCTGGGAGAGCAGGGTTCAAATCCCCACATAGCCATGAAGCTCACTGGGTGACCTTGGGCCAGTCGCTGCCACTCAGCCTCAGAGGAAGGCAATGGTGAATACCGCTTACCATGAAAACCCTATTTATATATGCTCTAGCCTACAAAAGCTTATGCTATAATAAAAACAGACATTAAAGTCCGACAGCCTCTTTGCTGTTTTTAATGGTGACTGAGAGAACCCACCCCAGCTGTGACAAAATGGTTACTGACCCTGTAAAATACTTTGAAGAATTTATTTATATTTAATATTATGGAGGCTCTTGACTTACCTAGTTCAGTCTTCTTTACAGCTTTGCAGTCTGCTGGGCCCATCTGAGTCCTTGCAGTCTGTTGCTCCAAAGAAAGTAAGTGGAGCCAGGGTTAAGAACCATGCCAACTTGTGAGAACCATAGGCTCTTTAAGGCACAAACAAATAAACACTGGCAAACAGGAACAAAGCCCCAAAGAACCATGGAAATTGTAGTATCACACAACAGAGAGGCAGGGCAGTCCTGTGCTGCAGCTGCTGTTGTTACTGCATCCATCATGTGAACCTATCAATACCACCTGGCAACGGCTGCCCAGTGAGGGGGGCGGAGTCCTACCAGAAGAATCTAGAGGAGGCCTGAGCCCCACAGCCCCTCCAGGTATCCCCCTGTGCCCAAACCCCACTCTCACTAATGGATGAGCCAAACATGGAAAAGATGATCAGTCACTCCCATTAGCATCCATTTAACCAAAGGTGAGAAAAGATCTTAAGTCCCACATACTGCTTATGCCAAAACTGATAAATTTTCCATATGAGGCCAGCCATCACTGCGGGTTGTAGCTCCACCTATCGTGCGAAGGCAATAATGTTTTTGAAGTTAAGACTAGGGGCGTCAAGCCCCTCCCACTCTCCAGTTCATTCTTGCCTTCGTACGAACAAGATTGAGATTTCTATAGCGTAGCATTTAGCTAAGTCTTTTGTGTTCGTTTGTCTTTGTATGACAGGGCGTGAGGGTATTGTCGTTTGTGTGTATCCAAGTGCTTCCCTTTCCTCTGTCTTGTCTTTAACACTGTTTGTTTGAAATTCCTGGGGAATTCCCTTCGGGGGGGGTTCTCCCTGGCCGGGGCCGTTTTCTTTCCCCGGCTTATTTAGCCTTAGATCTTAGAGAGACCGCGGTTGCGGTTCTCTCCAGCCTTAGCGGGAGCTTGCGGCTGCAGCTCCCTGCCTCACTTCCCCTAGGAGGTTGTTTGTTTTTCGCTGCCGTCCCGAGCTCTGCCGCGGCGGTTTGCCTCGCGGACGTGCCTTTAAAATTCACTCTGGGAGCCTGCGGCTGCGGCTCTCACCTTGGAGATTTTTATTCGTTGAACTGCTTCCCAGACTTGTGGCTTTAAGTCTCGCCGCGAAAGTCTCTGTAGTCGTCGGCGGCTGCTTCCGCTACCGACTCCCTTATCTGCTACGGTGCTAACTATTACGAGCCGCGATTGTGCCTTCCTCACATGGCTATCGCACACTCTCGAGACGGCGCTAGACAGCCTTTCAGTCAGTTCGCTGTCGCACCTCAGCGCCCGCCATTACTCCGCTTCCTCCGCCATTTTAAGTGCTCTTTTTCCGCTCCCTTTACGGACACCATCTTGATTGTCCCGTTTTTTCCCGCCCTTTTTGTTTTCGTCTCTCCTGAACTAAACAAAGGGGGTTTCTTACCTTGAGAAGGCTGTCTTGTATGTGAGTTTTCAGATAGGACTAGTTAGCTCTACAAGAGTTCCTCTCTCACTGCCTTATACTGCTGCCTCTTGCAACATTAGCCCTCTGCAGCTACTGAACGTACCTCCGCTGCTGTTTGCTCTGCACAACCAGTTGCTCCTGTACAAACAACAACTTCTTTGAACTGTACATTCTGCCCCTCCGCCGTGTACCAGGGCGCTCTGTACTGTACATTCTGCCCCCTCTGTGGCCGTGTACCAAACCTGCAGTCTAGTCTGCATTATATTGACGCTGTTACCATCGTACATTCTGCCCCCTCTGTGGCCGTGTACCAAGCCTGAAGTCTAGACTGCATTATATTGACGCTGTTACCATCGTACATTCTGCCCCCTCTGTGGCCGTGTACCAAGCCTGAAGTCTAGTCTGCATTATATTGACGCTGTTACCATCGTACATTCTGCCCCCTCTGTGGCCGTGTACTTAGCCCGAAGTCTAGTCTGCATCATATTGATGCTGTTACCATCGTACATTCTGCCCCCTCTGTGGCCGTGTACTTAGCCATCTGCCAGTGCATTCTACCCCCTCTGTGGTCGCGTACTGTGCCTGTTCGGGTCTCTACATTCTGCCCCTGCTGTGGCCGTGTACTGCACCCATAGTGAATATAAGATGGCGGAACAGCCAGACATGTCTCAGACAGCCAAGCCACAACCATCTAAGGCAACTAAGACTATCAACCTCTAGCTCGCAGGGTAGTTAACACCCTTGGTCTCCAAGCTGCGCCCCCAACAGCTGCCGCTCCAGCTATTAAAGGGGCCAGGGTTCTCACATCCCCTGCACCTACTGAGCATTACATCCTGGTGCCGGATCCCATCGCTAAACTGGCCACCGAAGAATGGTCTCATCCATTCCAAACTCGCCGCTTCAAAAACCTGGCTGACAAGCTTTACTCCCTGGCTCCTGAATTTGCCTCCAAGCTGGCCGTTCCCGGCATAGACGAGCCGATCGCTAGCCTAGTTTCGCGATCTCTTTTGCCTAGCGAAGGAGAATCCCAACTAAAGGATGCTACTGAGCGAAGATTAGACTTCGCTCTCCACAAAAATCATGAGGCCACTGCCTTCTCCATGCGAGCCTCCGCATCAGCTTCCGTCTTCTCCAGGGCAGCAATGATGTGGCTGGATGATATGCTAGAGGACCCTACCCCTGTTCCTGTTTCTCTCAGACGATCATTGATTAAGTTGCACAAGACAGCGGCATTTGTGGCTGATGCCACTTTGGATGCCACTCAACTAGGGGCACAAGCCATGACGGCTCAAATAGTCGCTCGACGGACCCTCTGGCTTCGCCACTGGCAAGCTGACTCTACAGCCAGAGTGAATCTTTCTAGAGCTCCTTACGCTGGATCTTTGCTCTTCGGCGAGGAAGCTCTAAAGGCAGTGCTGGTTGATCCCAAAGACGCTCACAAACCGGTCTTGGCCACTGTCAAGAACATCGATCATAGACCTTTCAGGCGATTTCCCTCTTTCCGTACTAACCAGCCCTTTCGAGGAACGCGGCCAGGAGGACGAGGCCGCGACTTCCGATCCTATGACTCCAGTTCTTTCAGGGGAACCTGGAACCGACATTTCCAGGGCAGAGGCCTACGGCTGGCTTGTCAACTTTGACAAAAGCCATCTTCAACCGACCCAATGCCTACTACATCTAGGGGCAATGTTGGACACCCTGCAGGCAATGGTGTTTCTGTCTCCAGATCGCATAACTGCCATCACAAACATCGTGAGGTCTTTGATGCAACAAACAACCGCAGACGTCATGCTTCTAGCCAGGGCGCTCGGAATGTTCATCTCTACCATCCACATTGTGCCATGGGCTCGAGCCCACTCTCTCCACCTTCAGTTTTGTTGCCTTTTCAACAGGACATTGCCAACTCCAATCATCGCACAGTTCCTCTGAGCCCCACACTGCGCCTTTCATTCCGCTGGTGGATGAGGGTCCAACATCTTTCCAGAGGCACTCCATTCAGAGAACCTCGCAGGACTGTTGTCACCACGGATGCCAGTCTCATCGGCTGGGGAGCACACTGCAACTCCCAGTACGTTCAGGGAGTTTGGTCCACAGCAGAGCAGACTCAGAACATAAATTGGCTGGAGCTCAAGGCGGTCCACCTAGCTCTACTTCATTTTCAGTCTCTGTTCCCTTTGGACCATGTCCTCATTCGAACGGACAACACATGTGTAAAATCACATTTGAACAGACAGGGGGGCACCAGGTCCCGTCCTCTGCAGGACCTAGCTTCCCTCATCTTCGTCTGGGCAGAACAACATCTACAATCCCTAAAAGCAGAGCATCTCAGAGGGATTTGGAATGTGACAGCAGACTGGCTCAGCAGACAACAGCTCATTCCGGGAGAATGGAAACTTCATCCGACCATATTCCAGCGTCTCCAGCGTTGGTTCGGTGTCTTCTCGATCGACTTGTTTGCTTCCAGTCGCAATTACCAGCTTCCCAGGTACTTTGCCAGATACCTGGACACAGCAGCGGAAGCAGTGGATGCTCTGTCCATACCGTGGCCAGACGGTCTTTTGTACCCCTTCCCTCCCATACCGCTGTTAGCCAAAACACTGCGGAAGGCGCGGAGCGAGAGGGCACAGTTGGTTCTGATAGCACCATATTGGCCACGCCGACCGCGGTTCTCGGATCTTCTTGCAATGTCGGTGACAGATCCCTGGACACTTCCAGTCAGGCCAGATCTTCTATCCCAGGGTCCAGTATGGCATCAGGATCCCACTTGGCTCAATCTAACAGCGTGGCTTTTGAACGGGGACATTTGAGGTCGGCTGGACTGTCTGACGCTGTTATTGATATTATCTTATCCTCGAGACGGCCATCTACCACCCGTATTTATTAACATACTTGGGTGGCTTTCTCTAAGTGGTGCCAGGCTCAACACTGTGATCCATCCCAGGCCACTGTGCATCAGGTGCTGCAATATCTCCATAGCGGTTTTATGATGGGACTCAGACCCAACACTCTACGTCAACATGTGTCCACTCTTTCGTCCATTCTTTCAGTCTCCTCCACTGGTGCCCCTATTTCCTCACATCCGTTCATTAAACGCTTCCTCAGAGGCACTGCTTTATGTTCACCGGCTGTAGTCCATCGTTTTCCTTCATGGAGTCTGTCCAAGGTCCTACAAGCTTTACAACGCCCTCCGTTTGAACCCATTAGGGCTGTGCCTTTACGTCTACTGTCCTTCAAGGTCTTGTTCCTGGTCGCCATCACTTCTGCCAGACGAGTTTCAGAACTGGGCGCATTGTCTTCTGCTCGCCATCTCTGTGTCTTTCACAAGGACTCTGTTGTGTTGAAAACTGATCCTTCCTTCCATCCTAAGGTCAATTCAGTTTTCCATTGCAATCAGGACATTGTACTGCCTTCATTTTGCCCGACTCCTGTTCATCCTCTGGAGAAGGCTTGGCATTTGTTGGATGTTCGGAGGGCTCTCAAGACCTACCTGTCTAGGACCCAAGAGATTCGACGAACGGAGTCTCTGTTTATATCCTTTCATCCAAGGTCTGTGGGGCATAAAGTAGCCAATTCTACCTTATCTTGCTGGCTAAGGGCATGTATTACCTTAGCATATGAGTCCCTTAAACTTCCAGTTCCAGCTAGTATAACGGCTCATTCAACTAGGTCAGCGGCCACTACGGCTGCTTTTGCTACCAACGCTCCTGTTGCTGATATCTGCAGGGCTGCTGTTTGGTCTACCCCTCACTCGTTTATCAGGCATTATAAAATAGATCGTTATGCCTCTGCCGATGCCTCTTTTGGCAGACGAGTGTTGCAACAGGTTCTTAATGATGATTAGCATGTGGGTGGTCCCTCCCTCTTATGGGCTGCTTTGGTACATCCCGCAGTGATGGCCGGCCTCATATGGAAAATGGACCATTGGTCTCACCTGAAGGGTGATTTTCATATGAGGACGGCCATCACGACCCTCCCAGTTGGAGGATGTATAGATATTTTACTAAGATGTTATATATTACTGTTACGCTATTGTATTTAAAGTTACTAGTGAAGTCAAGACTACTAGTTCTGTTATATCGCTATGTTAGAGTCATGTTATTAGGCATGTTATTTTCCTGCTGGCAAGCCTGTTGGCCCTGTCCTTGTATTTTTAGATTTTTCTCTATAGACTCGCTGCGAATGAACTGGAGAGTGGGAGGGGCTTGACGCCCCTAGTCTTGACTTCAAAAACATTCTTGCCTTTGCACGATAGGTGGAGCTACAACCCGCAGTGATGGCCATCCTCATGAAAATCACCCTTCAGGTGAGACCAATGGTCCAATCTCTACCCAATACATGTCTCATTCCTGCTGCCACTCTGGTCCCCCACCCAACAGTGCACCTCGAACAATGCGACATCAGGACATAGCATTGTTTAGGGAAGCATGGGGGGGAGGGAGAGACAGGGCTGCCAGGTTGTTTGGAAGAGAAGAAAGGGAAAGCCTGTGTTGATATTGCTGCTTTCCTGGTAAGCTCTCTGCCCCTCTGAAAATTTTGCAGTTTTTCTCCTGCCACTTCCAAAAATTGCAGAAAATGTTTCCCGACTTTTGTGGACCTTCAGAGGTGAGAAGACATGATTGGTACAGTCTAGTTGGAAAAGGTTCCTTGCACCTAATGATCTGTCCATGGTCCTGCAAGCCTTCTGTCTCACTCTCTTGCTTCTCATGAACTCTGTACCTATATGGGCTGCCTGTCTCTTCTTGCAGATATCATAACGTGAACTATTCTCTTCTTTGATCCTGGTTTTTACTATTGCCTCCTGACTGCCAGGCTATCTGTGGGCTCTACAGCCTCAGAACATACAGCTGATAGATGAACATAGCAGCAAATCAAATGTTGTTGCAAGGTGTCTTGCCCCCTCCCATACCCTCTTTTGCTGCCCCTTCCACAAACCTCTCCTCAACCTCTAACTGCAGAAAGTTCACACAACATCTGGAAGGATTCCATCTTAAGCATTGTCCAGTAGTGGCTCCCCAGCTGAAGAGGAGAAACAGATGAGCAGGCTGGAAAAGACAAGACTGACAACTTGAACTAACAGCATTCATTTCACTTGTACTCATACTCATCTGTTAATTCAGTTGTAAAACCGAGAAGACTTGATGTCAGTACTTTTATGCCCATCCTCATAGATTTAACTTCTAGAGACTGATGAGGGAATCAGCTGAATCCTCAAGTATGGCAAATCCAGTGCACTCTAAAAGAAAATGGAAAGGTCTGAAAGAAAAGTTCTAAGGTCTTTCCAAAATGCAAAACGGACAAAACAAAAAGAGTGAAATAGGTACCAGATTATAAGACTTCCTGGTAAGTAAGAATAGCTGGAGCATGTGTTTGTGCCACTGGTGGAAATGGAGTGTGATTGTGATCATGGTATTTAGAGCAGGATATATATTAGAATCATAGAATAGTAGAGTTGGAAGGGGCCTATAAGGCCATCAAGTCCAACCCCCTGCACAATGCAGGAATCCAAATCAAAGCATTCCCAACAGATGGCTGTCCACCTGCCTCTTGAATGCCTCCAGTGTCGGAGAGCCGACTACCTGTCTAGGTAATTGGTTCCATTGTCGTATGGCTCTAACAGGAAGTTTTTCCTGATGTCCAGTCGAAATCTGGCTGCCTGGAACTTGAGCCCATTATTCCATGTCCTGCACTCTCGGACGATCGAGAAGAGATCCTGGCCCTCTATGTGACAACCTTTCATGTACTTGAAGAGTGCTATCATATCTCCCCTCAGTGTACTCTTCTCCAGGCTAAACATGCCCAGTTCTTTCTGTCTCTCCTCATAGGGCTTTGTTTCCAGTCCCCTGATCATCCTTGTTGCCCTCCTCTGAACCTGTTCCAGTTTTTCTGCATCCTCCTTGAAGTGCGGAGACCAGAACTGGAAGCAGTATTCAAGATGAGGCCTAACCAGTGCTGAATAGAGGGGAACTAGTACTTCACGCGATTTGGAAACTATACTCCTGTTAATGCAGCCTAATATAGCATTTGCCTTAGTTTGCTTACCTTACAGTGCCATGAATTATGATGGTCTGTTACCTCACAATTATTTAAATATTGTTTACCTTAATTTTACAGAGAGATCTCTCAAAGAAGGTACGAATTAAAGCAGCCAACCTTAGATTTTAAAACTCTGAGGGTGTCTGCAAATTTAGGTTTAACATTTTCCAGACAGTCTTGTAGATATGCTAAGCATCTTGGAACTTATTTTTGTACATATTTGTCCCTCTTCTGCTCCCCCCCCCAGAAGTCTTAAATAAGCAGGCCTAAATTGTCCAAAAATTCATTGTGACTTTGCTGGGTCACATGAAGTGCTTGTTACTAGGTAAGAGGTCTCCTGGTATAAATTAAACACATCTCTGGGGCAACAGTATGTTTTATGTGATTATTTTTTGTAACCCCCTTCCCAGACAAACCCATTTTTTTACAGGTGATTAAACCTGTCTCCATCTTAACTTTTCATAACAGACCATGCAGCAGATGAGTGATCATCGCTATGACAAGCTTACAGTTCCTGATGATGCTGCAGCAAACTGTGTATATTTAAACATTCCTGGCAAAGGAAATATTTTGTTGCACCGAGCCCCTGAAGAATATCCAGAAAGTGCAAAGGTAAAAGCAAATAGAATAGTCGCCTGTTCCTATAAGGTGGTGATCAATGTTAAATTAAGAATGGCTGTGTAGGGGAGGGAGGGGAACATATTTTTAACCAGGCCTCCAAATACTACCAATTTTTTAAAAATATTTTTGTGCATAAAAAAGAAAAGAATGAGATGAGGCATAATGGTGGAGATGAGCATGCATGGAGCCAGTGAGAGTTGTAGGCAATGGGGCTTGTACTGGAGTTCCAAGAGCGTCTCTTAGCTGCTCTAGATGAAGGTACAAAGGCTGCCATTCCCAAGCATATGCCCAAGTGCAAAGTCTTTTTATTTGTCTTGTTTCTGTAATTTCATGACTGAAGCATAAGGAGACCTAATTACAGTTCTTGCTCCTTAGTAAATCTTTAATACCTTCCAGTATCCCTGCCTTTTAGTAGGGTAAAGAATTCATAATGTAGGCTGGGATGCTCGCTGCTACTTTAAAATTGTTCTTCCATTTAATCAGTTCTAGAACTGATGCTAACACATGCAATGATTTTCACAACCTGATATTTGTATAACTCCTTCCTTGATTCTCTCCATAGTACACTTGCTCTTTTTCTCTGATGAATCATTTCCTCATATCACTCTTTCCAATGTTAACAATTTGTTGGAATGAGAGAGGCTTTTCCAGTCATCCAGAAAGTACTTCCAAAAAGGGCTCATTTTAGGACCTCATCAGACTGAAATATGTGCTCCCATTGTGATCTGAGAGCTGTAGACTAGTGTCTGTATGTGGCATAAGTCAATCTGGAATAAAACAAATTATTACTGCAACCTCTTATTGAAGAAACCACTTCTGTGAGAATAAGAAATTCATAAACATAACACCTTTTTCTTTTCTTTTTCCTGAATAGGTCTTCGAAAAACTGAAGGACCACATGTTGATCCCTATAGCGAACACAGAGCTAGAAAAAGTAGATGGGGCACTCACTTGTTGTTCTGTCCTTATTAATAAAAGTTCACCATTATGAGTTTACAGACTCCCTCCCTTGTAACTGGCAATAATGAACATGCAAGGTAGATGAATCTGTATCCACTTTTATTGGTTTTCTTGACAATCTACTTGTACCACTGTGCTACTAATCTTAGTTTACAATGGTGCCCCTTCAGGTGGTAATTAAGGTGTGTGTGTGTATACTTTTTCTGATGTAAAAGGACTCTGCTGCATGTTTGTCTGGGCTTACAGAAGACCATTATGATGATTAGTGGTTTATATAGTTGGTGTGAAACTGATCTAGGAACCAGAAGTAGGGTCCACTTCTAACATTACTTTTAAAAGACACAAATCTTAAGACCTATGTCGAAATATATTACAGTGATCAGATGTATATTTATTTTGTGTACATATTACTCCCAAAGCATCTCTTAGGCGCTAGGTTCCAAAAGCATAAGGCAAGCAAGTCTCCTTAAGGACTTATGGCCAGTTGCTGGAGAAAGTATAACTTTTTTTAATTGATCCTCTTTCACAAACCAGCTTTGTGAAGGTATTTTGCATCTAGTAATATGGTGCTGAAGTACACCCTTATGCCCAAATGTAACACAGATGTTAGGAGCCAATGGTTCAACTCTTGGTTCTGCCAATGGTAACTCTGTCACAGGAACTTCATGATGCTTCCATGAGGGTTTTGTCAACTTCTTTCCCATTGATCTGTCTTGGATTCAGACCTGACTGAGATAATCTGGCCCCAGCCCGACCACCAGATCTGGATTGTGATCAAATTTTTGGAAATCCCATTGATTTGCATTGGGAAACCAAAACAGCCATAACTTTCCAATTTTTCACATAGGTACAGAGGGTTTTAACCCAGCCAAATTTCAGATAAGTAGCTCCAGAGGGTTTCCTGTTTGGCCTGCTCCATGAAGATTTTAAAAAACAAATCACTTGAAGGGTGCAGCTCATTCTCCCAGGTAGCTAAGAAAGAGAGATGACACACTTGCCTGGTGGGCACTAGGAGGTGTCTCATAAGTGCAGAGTTGAACTGAAAGGCAGCAAGGTGGCCAGGTGTACAGAGCAGCGGCAGGCAGCTAGGCTCCATACTTCCCTCAGCCGATGTCCTCTTTTATTGCTTACCCAAGGCTCTTGGGGGGTGGGAGACTGAGAGCTGGCAGAGGACTCAGTTCTCCTTGCTCCTTCATGCACTGCCTTCTTGCCCTTGCTATCTGACTGCTGGGGCATGTCTGCCTCTGTCCCAAGCAAGACAGATTAATTCTGCCTCTTAAATGCAGGAGCAGGCTGCTGGTACTGTAATGCGATATCCCTGAACACTGCCCGCTTGCGATGATGGCAGGTAGCAGTGCTGGGATCCACTCCCACCTCAAAGTGGTCCTGCACAATGCTCTGCCACGTCTGTGGTGATGAATTAGACTTGCTGCTGTTTTCAGTCTGGGGATCATCACAGGAGGAGTAGGGACATCAGAGGAGGTATCTGATGGCAATGGTGGACGGTATGCTTGCTGCTGCTTTTGATGCTCCCCAGCACTCTGCTGACTATTGCTGCTACTTAGGGAAGAGCAGTCTAAGGGATCCTTCTCAGCTTCCACCACCACGAGCAGGATAGACTAACCTGACTGGGGGAGTCTGGCCAGTGGTGCTTTGGCTACTGCCTGCACCTCTGCCACTTTTGCCTCTGCTGGCACCATGGATGCTATGCATATGCCTCATCTTATGTGCTGTGTGATGTGTGCTACTGCACTGACTATGTTTGTGTTACAAACCATTTTTTAAATAATTTTTACCATAAGAGTGAGCAGGAATGCTTGATCTGGAAAGCACTGGAAAACAAAGAGATACAAGACTGAGTAGTTGTAGGGAAAGGAAGATAAAACAAGACAATCTGAATAATAAAACCACTAATAGAAAATAACTACTAACAGAAAGAAAGGCTGGGTAGGATACTACTGGAAAGACATACTGGCATGCACACCCACGGCAAGAGAAGACACGGCTATGCAAAACCTACAAAAATGGGGCCAAAGGGGGACACACTGACTACATAGCTAAGATAAGGCATAGACCACAAACATTTTTAAATGTTATTACTATAAGGAAGGATGGGACTAATTGACTGGAAAGGATGGAAACAAAACAGTTATAAGGCTCAGTATTAGTGGGGTAAGGATGGAGGATAAAACAAGACAAGCTGAATAATATTAACTAACTACCAGACAAACTCTGATCACCAAATTCTCTAAAGTGTTCTCTCGAACTAACAAAGAGTGATGTCAGTGGGGGGGAAAAAAACTCATGGTTTTAAGACTTCACCATCCCCCACCCCAGCACTGTGTCTGAAGAGTGTTGGATTAGATTTTCTAGCTGAACTACAAAATTGGGTAAGTAATATACTGTTATTAAAATTAATGTATTTTAATATAAATTTAATAACACAATTGAACATAACGTAAAACAACCAAAATATACAATTAAAATGTCAATACAAACATAGAGAGAGATGGAAAGCTTGCATAACAAACATGATTTCTCACTGTCTTATGTATCCTAGCATGCCAACTTCACAAGGGAGTCCTATTGTGCAGACTTTGCAAAAGAACAATGCATACTATCAAGATAGTCTAATCTTAGACTAAGTGTGTAGCCAAACATATTTCAACCTTTATCAGGTCTTCTTCAATGGACAATATTAATAACAACATCAACAATATGATCTATAGAGTGAAAATCAAGGATGTCCGTTTGCACTTATAAAATTAAACCAGAACTATCACTAGAAGCTAAAATGATGAAACTGGGGTTATCATACTTTGGACACATAATAAGAAGACAGGATTCACTACAAAAGACTGGGAAAAACAGAAGGGAGTAGAAAAAGAGGAAGACCAAACAAGATGGATTGATTCCATAAAGGAAGCCACAGACCTGAACTTAGAAGAACTGAACAGGGTGGTTTCTAACAGATGCTATTGGAGGTTGCTGATTCATAGGGTCGCCATAAGTTGTAATTGACTTAAAGGCATATAACAACATATATACACAGTATATATACACAAAAAATGTATATATCCTCTATATATGCAGAAAAAACACGTATACAATATATGTATCATACTCATTCTGTTAGTCTAGAACTGGGGAAAAGATGTTTTAAATGTAGAGTAATTTACAGAAAAATACAATTAGAATGCCTCATACAGGAATCTCAATTTTTCCTCTGGGAATACTTGTATTTTATATCACTCACCCTTTGTAATATGAGCTTCTCAGGTTAAGTTAAATTTCTTATGTATCAACCAGATTAGATTTTCTAGCCCTGGATGGGAAGCAAGAGGGGCTGTTTCAATAAGCAAAACCCACCTCTCTCACACCCTCTCCCTACTCTAGCATTTTAAGATCTGGATTGGAAGGAGAGCTTGTCAATAAGTAAAATCCAGCTCTCCTCCCACCTTACCCTCTCCCCACCCTGCCACTTTCTTTACATGCTGTCTGTCTGATTTCTAGTTTCATCGTTGAAACAGCCTGGGATTTGGGGGATCCCCTTGGAGCTCTGAGGCAATTCAAGGCAAGCCCACTACACCTCAAAGTGACCCTGGGCTATCCTGTCCCACCCTGTGTTCAGCATGAATTGTCCTGAGGCACCTCGATTTAGCTTGGGATTCAAGATTTGGTTTAATCAATTACACAGCCCTGGTACTTATGACCAAAAATAGGCTTTAGAGACAACAACAAAACTATGGAAAGGTTCATATTAGAAAAGAAGAATGGCAGAGGGAAGGGGCTAATTGACTCCTGCCCACTGATTGCTTTTATGCTCAATATTGCCCTCCAACAGTTTTTACGCCTTCTGGGGAAAAATATGGTACTGTATTTTCTCCTGTGGGTGGAAAACCAATATGAGAAGAGTTTTTCTTTGTGAGCGGGGAGGAGAGGAGAATGGTTAGAAGTGAAAGGGTTAAGCATTCTCTCTTCTGCTTATTCATCCACTTGGACTTGACGCTTTGCACAGCTACTTTTCACTGGCAAAAGGAATGGGTCTATATGTGCCTGCCATGTGACTTCTATTTTGGCCCTCAGACTCAGCCATAGCTGGGAGAGAAATAGCTCGGAATAACACAATGCCTTTAACCAGGGACAGGTGTGTAATAAGAGGGATTTCATGCCCTCAAATGGGACAGTTACACTTTGCTGACCTCAAGTTTTCCCTTGATTTGTGGATGCTTGCTCATTATAACAAGGTCTTTGCACCTTCATTAGGTGGGTTGCTTTTCTGAATGCATCTGTTGGGATTGAAATTTACATAGGGTGTTATCATACTTGTGGCTTATATTAGTTCTTGCTTCAATCTATTTTAACGTAAATGTGAAATCTGTATTGGCCAGAATACTCACATTGCAAATGTCTCTAATGAACATCAAAAGCTGACATTGGTTCTAAAACCTGTGTTAAGAGTAATGCAAGAATCAGCCCAGTTTTAATCATCTCTGCCCTTTTTTCTTTTGTTCTGTGTCTCCCTGTAGGTATTGCCTAATTTTTCTTTTTCTCCTTTGTCCCCCCCCCATTACTCTTCCCTTGCTCTCTTCCAAAAATCCGTATTATAGGTAACTAAAAAGGAAATTCAATAGCATCATGAACCTGGGCTTCTGTGTAGTCTTTTTCACAGCATCAGCTGCAGTGTAAAATGTACTGTGTTTATTGCTCCAAAGTATCACGTTACAGCTTATGCCATGGACGTGCATTTGAAAATAATTGTGAGCAGAATCCATTGCAAACTGCAGGTGGCACCTAGGGGAAAAAATGTTGCTGCAGAGGAGGATTCACTAGGGATTTTATTCTGGTAGTCTTGAATTTCAGCAAGGCTTAAACCACTTGTGAGTATATCCTAGAAGCTGAGACAGTGGCCTCTTTGTTTATCCACTGGAAATTCAGGTAGCTCCTAAGTAAGTCTTATATAAATCATGTTCTAAAAATAATTCATGTGTTTATATGACTCTCAAGCTTAATGTGCTGACACCCATGTAGTGAGTCTTAGCAAATGATGTTAACAAATTTCTTCTTTATCTTGCCTTCACCTATTATGCTTTACGTTTATGGAATTAATGTTTTGTTTTAAATTTTCATTTGATCAGCAGAGTTCTTCTGAGAGCCAACACTAAACTTCCTGGGAAGGTTTGGCAGTGAAAAAGAGAATGTGGGAGTTCTAGCTAAAGAGTTTTTTACTTTTACTGTGGTGTGTTCCTCTGAATAAGGAAGAGAGTTGTCTTCCAGCAGGCTGCCATGACTATCTAAGCATTCAGGTTGTTGTGCTTGGGACAATGAATATCTAACTCTAAATATCTGATTTTTCTAACTTTTACTTGTGTGAATGTTTACTATGGAATTCAATTGAAAGAAATAATTGTTATGGCAAATTCTGCAACACACTTATGGCCTTAGTCATATGTTTTTTCACTGCACATACACACAAGAATAGACAATTGTGTTCTCATGAATCCTGTTGTAGTATTTCAAAGAAAGAGGGTAGTATCTAACAAAAGCAGTGGTAGGAAATCTCCAGGGGCTGACATACAGTCTGAGTATTTTATCAACTTCCTGGTTAAGTCAACCATTTTCCAGTGCTACTTCTGGCTAGTGGTTGAGGTGTAATATCAGGAAGTTCAGCTAACCAAGTAATAAGGAAAGTACAAATGAAACTGTTTGATGTAACTACGTTGGGAATCCAAGAAATGTAAACTGGGAAATGTCATCAGTACCATTCTGTTGCCTTTTAGAATAATTAAAAACTTTCTGGCTAATAATTCTTCTGTCCCTTCCTTTTAATTAGAAATTATACTCCCAAAATGGGATATATCTTATTCCCCTGTCAGGTATTGCTCATCTTCAATCAATCCAGAAGCTGTAGAATGCATATATATGAAAGTTGCAAGGTGAAATAGAGAAATATCCATGCAAGAGGCAGTGCTGATCCTTAAGGGAAGGATTTCATTTGGATAGGGAATTAATCTGGAAGTGAATTTATAAAAAATCAAAGCAAATAACTGTAGAAGAATTACAATTTTGTGTCAATTCCCTGGGGGGGAAATAAAATAAAAATGGTTGTGTAAGCCCACTCTTCAAGAAGTCTTCATCTCTCCATCTGAAGAAGAAAAATGGAAGAGGTATGAAGCAGAAGAGGTGTGTACACAGCCAGTTTTTTCTTTGTAGAACAAAGGAGGATGCAGCGAAGAGGATTGGGCCAAAACTAGAATTAGTCAGCTTTGCCTGTTACTGGCTTTGACTACACCTACTGTTGGGCTCCCTGTTTTCCACCAGTGGATACTGGTCTATTAGGGCAAGTGTGGCACTGCCCCACACCAGCCTACCTCTGCCTGCCTTTCGACTTGCATCCAGTTCAGAGGGGGGCACAGTCCAGCATCCTCCTCCTCCTTAGTCTCAGTAATGCCCCTTTTGGAACTCGGGAGGTTGGGGACAAAACTACAGTTAGTTGGCTCCACCTCTCATTGGCTCTGGATCCACCTGTGATTGACTCCCCTCCATCTACTGCGGTTCTCCCTGCCTTCTGCCCTACCAGTCCCAATGGGCACCAGCCACCATTGACATGAAGTTAGTGTACCCAAACACAAACCCCACAGCCCAAAAGATGGGAGTTTTGTTATTGTTTCTCTAATCCTTGCCATAAGGAGTGCTAAACCAGCTTCGGTGGACTTCTTGTCATGCAACTGAAATCTGGAATTTCCTATCAAAGGGTCTGCATTCTTGGTGCTTTTTTTGTCTCTGTTCTCCAACTATAGAAGCTGTGTTGTCAGAACACTTCCAATGTACCATGCATATATCTTTCTAACTGAAGGCTTGAGTAGAGATTTTTGTGATGTTGCATCTCCTGAGCTTTTGATCTTTCATTAAAGGCTTTCTAGGCAGGTAGCTTTATTGCTCTCCAAAATCAGTTTCCAGGTTGGTTCCCAAATTAAAAGATTGATAGTTGTGCCTGATTATGTAACAGTTTTAGGATTGCCAGCTTTCCCGAATGTCATTAGGGTCCAGGAGATCACTATCACACCCATTCTTGAATCAAGAACCATCTTGCTACAATGGGACTTCTCTGAATTTAAAGGGGGGGGGACTCCTTGAGCTCTCTCTCTGTATGTCAACTTTGTATTCTTCCAGCAGGTACATTTCCCTTCTCATGGTGCACAACATGAACACATATGTTAAACATATGGAGTCTATGCTCCAGAATCAATGCTTACAGTTCAACTTTGTAGCATAGCAAATTTCTTTCTGAGGCTGGACCTAGATTCTACTGTTAATGCAGAGCTGCTGCCAAAGCCAATTCTCCCCCACAATATCTACAGATTTGTTATGTAACATCATTGCATTGAATATCCTTAAATGTTATGGGTAGGGACAAGGAAAGCAGAAGGGGACATGGAGCTATTTTCAGCTGCTGTCCCACTTCTATCCAGTTTTGGCCTAAGGCACTGAACCTTTATTTAAAAAATAATGATTTAAGCCTTTGCTTGGCATTGACACAGGGCTAGTTGTACAAACAGTAGAATGAAGTGGTAAAACCTTTCCTAGACATTACTATTTCAGGCTTCATGTCTGAATAGTTCATTATTATACAGCCACAAGAGTGGCTGTATAAAAGCCTCTATTGGACTTTTTTCTGTCAGTGGTCTCATAATTTGTTGAAATTAATTAAAAACCAGCCATGTTCACAGAGTACCTGTAATCCTGTTACAGACCTTGCCCCACACTCTGACCTTCATCCTCTGCAGTTTAAAAGTTTTTAAAATGCCTGTCTGATTTTTAATTAATACATTTAACATTGGACTCTATGATAGCACAGGCATGCTCAGTAAGAACCAACTGTCAGTGTTATAAAAGCCAGACTAACAGCTGTTTGGCTTGGCTAATCAAGGGGCCACACCCATGCCAGACTGATTCCACTTTAAGCAGTCATAGCTTTCCCCCCAAAAAATCCTGAGAAGCATAGTTTGTGAAGGGTGCTGAGAGGAGCTCTGTGAGAGGAGGAGGGTGCCTCCTAGCAACTCTCAGCACCCTTCACAAACTTCACTTCCCAGGATTCTTTGGGGGAAGCCATGACTGTTTAAAGTGGAATAAATGTCTGGTGTGGATGTGGCCAAGGACAGCTTTGGTTTAAATTTGGGTGGGAGACTACACGTGTCTCCTGTGGAATAAAAAGGTGGGGGAAACCCTGGAAAATAATGATACTGTTAACAGTGTTTTCCTTTTGAAAAGGAAAGGGCAATCTCTGCTCAGTGCTCACCCACCCAATCTCCTCCCCTCCTCCCCCTCCCCTGCACCTTCCTCCCTACCCCTACCTTTCCTCCGCTTCCCTACTTCCCCCCTCCCTGACCCTCCCCCACATCAGTTTCATCTATCCTAATCATGATCATGCAGGAGTAAATCCCATTGAATTCAATAAGCATGCAAATGATCAAACCTGCCCTCCCTGCCTCCCTCTCCTCCTCCCCCATGGTGTTTCACCTATCCTAAGCATGATTGCACAGGAAAAAATCCCACTGAACTCAATAAGCATGCAAATGATCAGACCTGCTTTCCTCTCCCCTCCCCTTATATCTCCTCCTTCCCTCTGTCTTCTTCCCCTCTCCTCACCCCTCTCCCCTCTCCTCTCCTTCCCCTCTTCCTTCTTGAGCCCTCCATCCTCCTTCTCTTCCCCCCAGGGCCAGGTTTCACCTATCCTAAGCATGATTGCATGGGAGTAAATCCGACTGAACTGAATAAGCATGCAGATAATGAAACCTGCCCTCCTCCTTCTCTTCTGGCTGCTCCTATCCCCCTCTTCCCCTTCCCTTCCCCCCATGGCTAGTTTCACATGTCCTAAGTATGATTGCAGGGGAGTAAATCCCATTTAACTCAATAAGCATGCAAATGATCAATCCATTCTCAATAAACTTGCACATGATCCCACTTCTTACCTCCCAGATTAAAAAGCAGAGAAATTCACTAATAGGCAAAAAACCCTTGTGGTTTAAGAACGTACCTGTAGCCAACAGATAATGCTATCAAACATACAAAGCAGGGAAATTGGGCAGCTATAGTGAATGCACCAGGGGAGCAGGAGCCTTGACCTCCTCTCTGAGATAATGTACTGCCCTACAAATTTATAAAATTTCCTGTGTTACTACTGTTTCTACAGAGAAGCTAACCTAGAAAATCATATTTCTCTCATTATTCACCCTAGAAATCTATGTCAAATTTATTTTTTAGTAATTTCAAAGCCTTTATGATGGTGAAGACATCCTTTTGTGTTTCAAACTGGAGGTTATGTTCTATTTCTATTTTGGGTGCATTAACAGTTGAATCTGAAACTTAAGTAATCTAGCTGTTGGGGAAAAACTTGGTCTGCCCAAGATGCATGTGTTCAGCCTGCTGTGCTTAAACCACTCCACTTAAAGAAAGGGTGGGCATGGTCAATTAAAAACATAGAGCACACCTAGAAATTTGCTAGAATATATTTCATCTCCCATTGTTTTATCTTGTGCAAACTGAGACACTCCTCATGTCCACTGGAGACAATTCTGCAGAATAGTCAATGCCATTATTCTACAATTACATTTGGAGGTTTTTTAGTGTAAATTATGCAAAGTGTTGCTGTACTTCACATATTCAAAGAAACAGAAGCAAAAGAAAATAATTTACTATAGGAAACCACTAGAATTGCAAAGTAAATCAAACATTTAAAGTGATTATCTGAACCGTATCAACTGTCTTAATATTGTTACTTCCTTCCTGCTAAAACAAAATCAGCACTGTTATTTGGGCTGACTTTGACATTTTAAAAATGTGACATCCTGTCCCTGAACTGTGGTCCAAAGAAATAGTCCACAAAGAGATTTACCACTTGATGATTCAACTGATAGCGTAAACTGACCCTGAATCTCTGATAATAGCATCTAAAATGGTCTCCCTTACACGATCTAGTTCTGTGTTCTGAACTGCCTAAACCCTAGCATTATTTTATTCTACAACTTACTTGTCCCACTTTTTTCTGGGATAGCCTATGATGGTTATAAAATTGGAAGCCCTAGATATAAGCATTCTTGTCTGGCTTCTTGGGCTGTTTTGCTTGTTTGGGGGGCTAAAGAAAGTGATGCAATATGTGGGTTTCCTTGTTGGACAATGTGAACTGTGTCAGCTAAGGTTCCCTCCTTCCTTGTGCCAATGAGAAGTTTGCATACATGCTGTACCTTATGTTGCTACACTTGGCATTTTTCCACTCCCACCCACACCACAAAGTATACACTCAGTTAAATCTTTCACAGATTCAATGTTTTAGATGTAGACTATGGAATTTTGTTTAAGGACATGTGGAACACAACAATCCCCTTAAGATAGGATCATAGCTCATATAGAACACCATGTTCAGCTTGGTACAGAACTGTCAACACCCCCCCTCCCGTCTTCTCCCTTATTGACAGCAAACTCTGGTACAATCTAGACACTTATTTAAACATAGGCACGGCAGAATTAATTTGAGTAATCAAATGTTTCTCAGGAGTGGTACCTATTCATAAAATATGAGAGACTGGTTTTGAAGAGCATTTTTCATTTGTTAGTAGCTGTGAGCAAAATATCAGGGACCTCATTTGAACTCCCAGAAAGCCTGACAGTGGATGCTTGATGATGCAACTTGTATGAAGTCGCATGTGAATCATGTACATTGTGTTGCTCTGCAGTACATAAATATGATTACTAAATTACCACAGTACGTTAGACTCTGTTACCTTTGAGATACCCTTATTGCAATACAGTATATTGTTGCTCACTTTTTTGTGCCAAAACATTAATGCATTCCATAGTCTGTTAACACCGGAAAAAGTTGCTCCAGATTTTCCATTTTGTTATGTCTTTTGCAGTTTCAATACTTTATGTACACGCATCACTATGGAATAAAGTGTCAGCTGTACCTGAACTGTGTGTGTATTTTATTCCAGTAGATGACCTGAATTTTCTGCTTTGTTTGGGTTTTCACTAAAGTTTGCATTTTTGGTAAAACATTATTTTCCAGCCAAATAGCCTAATTGGAGAACTGGCATTTAATCGAACATCACTTTTAACATTGGGTTGGATCCAGACTGTATTATTTACACTTAGATCACATTGAAATCAATGTGAAAAATTAATCATGATTGAAGTACCATTAATTTTAATATGCCTGTTCTAGGAGAAGCCTAAATTATTTTGTTGCCTGGAGCAAAGGGCAAGATGTCCCCCCACCCATTCCATGTTCAGAAACTGACTGGATTGGGAGTGGAACCTTACTTCAATAATTGCAACAGGGTGGTGCACCTAAGGGCTATGCAGAACACACCTGAGTGCACCTGGGGGTACAGAACAGGCCTTGTGACAAAGCTTTGTCCTCCAACAGAAGGGTATGGCCAGAAGGCTCAGGAAGAACTGCTGGGGGACTATCCCTGCTGCCCCCCACAATAGCTCCCTGACACAATTGTCTCGCTTTTACCTCATGGTAGGGATGGCCCTATTCTACTCAGACGTAAGCCTCTTGAGTTTGGTGGGACTTACTGCCAGGTGATGGAGTACAGGATTGAAGCTGAGCAGAGCAATTCCAATGCTGCCTGGGAATGATCAGAGTGGCAGAGCCACCACTGCATGCAAAGCCCTGCTGGCTCTTCATGGTCAGGATGGAATGGGGGGGTTCTTGGGGGGGTTCTCTGCAGCAGTGCATAGGGGCCCTTGCCTGGCAATGGGCCAGCACAGGGTCTAGCATATCTTTGGCTAGACCAGTTCCACCCTGAGTCCAACAGAGGCTATGCCAGTAGTAACTTCCCATCCATTTGGGCAGAGGTCGGGCCTCTGCCACAGGAAAGCCCTGGTGAATCAGTGGCACTCCTCTCCACCAACAGAGAGAGAATTGCACTTCATCCTAAACTCCACCCAGCCATCATCTTTGATGGGTTAGGTTTGCTCCCTAAGTGCAACAATGGATTGAATCCATTGTTCATAAAAGCAGTTTAACCTAACATTTCAAACTAATACAATATCTAAATAGCATTTTAATACAAATAATAGTTAGCATTTGTGTAGCACTTGAGAGTGTTCACAGTGATTTAATATACTATAACTGCAATCCTATAAGATAGGTCTGCATTCGTATGCCTATAAAGTAGCTGGGGGTGGGGGTAGGGATGTTTGATTTATTTGATTTTTGCAGATTTCAATAGGAACGGACCCGATCAATGATTCCCGGGCTTCTGTACAGAACAGAACATAGTTATTCTTTTGATTTCACATGCTCTGAATTATGTGATGCAGTGCTTAACTCAGAAAACACAAAAATGCATTTTAAAATCATATTTTGAGATAAATATATATAGAAATTCATATTTTGAGAAAATATGCCCCAAAATAGTATTTAAATGTGAATGTCTATGTGTATGGGTTTATTTTCAAATAAAGAAATGACCAGTCATTGCAGAAAATGCAAAGAAGAAATAGGCCACCATTTCTTCTCTGATATGCTCAGATGATATGTTCAGTTTGTAAGATCATGATGCTCCCCCCTGCTCCCCACATCTCTCCTATTTCCAAGGGAAATTATTCTTTGAATGTAAGCTTGCTTGTACCTCACCAGGAACCAATGATGTGTCATTTATATGCACTTGATACTAAATTGAGCTCTAGGGAAGAGGGGAGGAGAGAAAAACAAGGAGAAAGCTGTTAGGAAAAGATGCCCTAAAATCACTTGTGTTTCATGAACATCAGCTTCCATATGCACAACTTCATGTGATATCTTTTGAAGACAGAATATCTTGTGTTAACTCAGGAGAACATATGCATACCATTGCAGCTTTTGCAATCCTGTCCTACAAATGTTTACTTGGAGGTAAATTCCACTGAGTTCAATGGAACAACTCTCAAATAAGTGTGTGAAGTGCCACTTTAAAGAGCAAGGATAATACTGTTAAAATTAAAAAGAAATTGACAACAATATATCTGAAAGATTAATAATATATTGTGTTTCTCACTGCAATATAGTGCCATCTAGTGACAACTGGTGGCCTGTGAGAATATAAACGCACTATTAAAGGTTACACTATATGACAGCTTTGTTCACCTTTAGTGTAGGCTTCCTCAGAATTATCAAAAGATTGATTTATTACTACATTTTTATCCCCAAACACTGTGATTTTTTAAAAAAAATCTCCCTACTTCTCTGTTGGAAAATCCAGTGGTCGCTGAGAGAATGCTGGGTTGTATGGACATCCAATACTCAGTGGGTTTGCTCACTTTCAAGAAGTTATTTCAGGTTGGGAACAAAATTGTTATTCAATTGACCAGAAATCCTGGCTTGCCTTTCCCTGTAGTACATGGCTTAGCTTTCTGGGTTAAGAACATAAGAACGTAAGAAGAGCCTGCTGGATCAGGCCAGTGGCCCATCTAGTCCAGCATCCTGTTCTCACAGTGGCCAACCAGGTGCCTGGGGGAAGCCCGCAAGCAGGACCCGAGTGCAAGAACACTCTCCCCTCCTGAGGCTTCCGGCAACTGGTTTTCAGAAGCATGCTGCCTCTGACTAGGGTGGCAGAGCACAGCCATCATGGCTAGTAGCCATTGATAGCCCCGTCCTCCATGAATTTGTCTAATCTTCTTTTAAAGCCATCCAAGCTGGTGGCCATTACTGCATCTTGTGGGAGCAAATTCCATAGCTATGCGCTGAGTAAAGAAGTACTTCCTTTTGTCTGTCCTGAATCTTCCAACATTCAGCTTCTTTGAATGTCCACGAGTTCTAGTATTGTGAGAGAGGGAGAAGAACTTTTCTCTATCCACTTTCTCAATGCCATGCATAATTTTATACACTTCTATCATGTCTCCTCTGACCCGCCTTTTCTCTAAACTAAAAAGCCCCAAATGCTGCAACCTTTCCTCGTAAGGGAGTCGCTCCATCCCCTTGATCATTCTGGTTGCCCTCTTCTGAACCTTTTCCAACTCTATAATATCCTTTCTGAGATGAGGCGACCAGAACTGTACACAGTATTCCAAATGCGGCCGCACCATAGATTTATACAACGGCATTATGATATCGGCTGTTTTATTTTCAATACCTTTCCTAATTATTGCTAGCATGGAATTTGCCTTTTTCACAGCTGCCGCACACTGGGTCGACATTTTCATCGTGCTGTCCACCACAACCCCGAGGTCTCTCTCCTGGTCGGTCACCGCCAGTTCAGACCCCATGAGCGTATATGTGAAATTCAGATTTTTTGCTCCAATATGCATAATTTTACACTTGTTTATATTGAATTGCATTTGCCATTTTTCCGCCCATTCACTCAGTTTGGAGAGGTCTTTTTGGAGCTCTTTGCAATCCCTTTTTGTTTTAACAACCCTGAACAATTTAGTGTCGTCAGCAAACTTGGCCACTTCACTGCTCACTCCTAATTCTAGGTCATTAATGAACAAGTTGAAAAGTACAGGTCCCAATACCGATCCTTGAGGGACTCCACTTTCTACAGCCCTCCATTGGGAGAACTGTCCGTTTATTCCTACTCTCTGCTTTCTGCTTCTTAACCAATTCCTTATCCACAAGAGGACCTCTCCTCTTATTCCATGACTGCTAAGCTTCCTCAGAAGCCTTTGGTGAGGTACCTTGTCAAACGCTTTTTGAAAGTCTAAGTACACTATGTCCACTGGATCACCTCTATCTATATGCTTGTTGACACTCTCAAAGAATTCTAATAGGTTACTGAGACAGGACTTTCCCTTGCAGAAGCCATGCTGGCTCTGCTTCAGCAAGGCTTGTTCTTCTATGTGCTTAGTTAATCTAGCTTTAATAATACTTTCTACCAGTTTTCCAGGGACAGAAGTTAAGCTAACTGGCCTGTAATTTCCGGGATCCCCCCTGGATCCCTTTTTGAAGATTGGCATTACATTTGCCACTTTCCAGTCCTCAGGCACGGAGGAGGACCCGAGGTCCTCCGAGGTTAGGCCTCATCTTGAGTACTGTGTCCAGTTCTGGACACTGTACTTTAAGAAGAATGCAGACAAACTGGAACAGGTTCAGAGAAAGGCAATGAGGATGATCAGGGGACTGGAAACAAAGCCCTATGAGGAGAGACTAAAAGAACTGGGCATGTTTAGCCTTGAGAAGACTGAGGGGAGATATACAGGGCCGGCTCCAGGAATGCGGGGGCCCTTGGGCATTAGCCTGCCCGGGGCCCCTCTGCTTCCCTTCCGCAATCCCGCTGATCGCAAGATGAGCTTCCGAACCGCCCACCATCCCCCGCGCTTCACCTACCTTTCTCTGCTGTTCGCGCAGGGTTGCCATCAATAAAGATGGCGGCCGAGGTTTCCGTAAGGGACTGAAGCCTTTGCCGCCATCTTGGTCAGAGGACAGACACAATACCACCAACATTCCTTAGGCTGTTTCCTGTAGTGCTCTCTTTGAGGGTTCATCCTTACTTTTTAGAAATGTTATCTGGCCTGATCCAGGGTATGCCTTCCATGTTAACTGTTGCAGTCTGAAAGGCCATATTAATCAAATCTGTCCCGGTTGAACTGGCTCCCAGTATACTACTTTAAAGTACTAGTTATCACATTAAGTAGACTGCGTGTCATGTATGTTAAGGAAATGCTTTGTTGTTGTTGTGTCCCTTCAAGTCAATTACAACTTATGGCGACCCTATGAATCAGTGACCTCCAAGAGCATCTGTCATGAACCACCCTGTTCATATCTTGTAAGTTCAAAGGAAATGCTTGCTCTTATATAAATGTCTTCAGCTATTAAAAACTGCACAGGATGCCCTATTAAGTTTCATGATCACATGCAGTTTTGTCTGTAGATACATTGAACACTTCTCTGTTGTGGCTTCACAAGACAGGATGCTTACCTGGCTACCTCAATTTTTCTTTTTAGATGTGTAGTAAACACCCTTAGTTCTCATTTTGGATTGTTACAGCTGATTTACAGCTGTTTGCAACTGATTTTAAATCATTTTTTATTGTTGTGTGCTTTCTGGTCCTTTCCTGCTCTGGACCATCCCCTGTGCTACACACTAAATATAGTGTCCTATAGGCCACTCCTACACTGTACTTTCAGGTTGAGTTCTGTGTTTACGTTGCAGCTTCCATAAGACCTCTGCTGGGTACTCCATAACACTTGTATAGGGATTAAAGAGCCACCTTGGTGTGCAAAAGAAAATATTGTAAAGTGAGAGACTACTTTCTGCAGTCACATCTTGGCTGTAGAAAAGCATAAGCTTGAAGATGGTCCCCTTTCACAAAGATGAGTTTTGCATCAGACAGGAAATAAAAAACAGAAGGTTCATATTATGATGCAGAGTTGAGTCTAATGTGGAAGAAAACAGACTTTAACAATGGCAAAAGCAGAGATGAAAGCTATTACCACATTTCCTGGAAAACATCTTTGGCAGAACAGTCAAAGGCTACAAATGTTACATGCACTTAGAAAAATGTGCATGCACAATGTGATTTTTAAAAAAGCCTAGCATTTATTTTAAGGTGACCTTTGATTGTGAAGTCAACAGAAGTTCATATTGTCCAGGAGCAATCACATTATTGTAAAAGCAATAGGGTGGTAATAAAACCAATACTTGCATAGATAGGACAGCTGGAAAGAAAGTTATAGTAAAGAGCCATTAATATGACATGTGACAGACATTGACACAGAAATCATTCTGAGCAGTCTAGTTTCAGAGCTCCTCCCAAGAAAGAATTGATGGAGGAAACAAATCTTTCTCATTCTGATTTGGAAAACTGCTATCATTAACTGATGTCATACAGAACTATAGAAAGTTTCTGAGAGATGGTATGAAAAGTGGGATGTGGAGGCTGTTTGTTACAAGAATCTGGAGAACTTGGTACTTGGTTCCCAGGTCCTAATTCAACACAGAGCTGCACGAGCATCTTCATCAAGGAACCAAAGTATACATATATTTGCACCCCCAAATAAACAGAGCCATGCCAAATGATATACACCGTGACTGACAATTTCCTTCAAATTGGCTCAGCATTGTCTCTGGTTGCTTTTACACTGCACTTTATTCTATTACTCTGATGATTTCTTACCTCGTAATTTGTGCATTATATTTTATTTTTCACATGACATACAAGCTAGTTCTGGAAAACTTGTGGAATATAGTACAGGTTTAGCCAGAGCTTGGAAAAGTTACCTTTTCAAACTACAACTCCCACCAGCCCCAGCCAGCATAGCCACTGGATTGCGCTGATGGGAGTTGTAGTTCAAAAAAATAACTTTTCCAAGCTCTGGGTTTAGCTCTAATTTTCATGTTAAATAATACCAGAAATCATCCATTTGCAAGCTTAGAAACCCAGAAAATCGCTGGCATTTTTTGCTAGCTGCACCCATTTATGTGATAGGCATCCTAGCATGCAATGCACTCCCGCCTTCTAGAGGCACAGGGTGGTTTTGCCTGATGAAAATTGTACTGGCATTCCAGTGTAGCGTAGTGGTTAAGGTGTTGGACTATGACCTGGGAGACCAGGGTTCAAATCCTCACATAGCCATGAAGCTCACTGGGTGACCCTGGGCCAGGCACTGCCTCTCAGCCTCATGAAAACCCTATTCATACGGTCGCCATAAGTTGGAATCAACTTGAAGGCAATACATTTACATTTTACAGTTCAGGCATGGGTAGCAGCAGAATTTCCCACACACACCCCTATGTCTATACAACAACAAAAAAATCAGATACTAAAGGGAGAGGGGTTGCATGGTGACAGGATGAGATCTTAGACCTCCTAAACAGTGGAGAGCTACAGTGCACATGTGTATAATGGATGAGGGATGAAAACAAGATGTTCATTGCAGCCATGCGAAAGACAGTTGCATGAAATCCCGGTACAACGGCTGAAAAAGCTACTGTTCCTTAATACAACAGCTACTGCAGTGTGAAAGGAATTTTAGAAATCAGGACAGAAGGACTTCCATTTTAATATGTTAAATTAACACAATAAGCCCCATCTCTGAAAGCAGCTCTGTCCCAAAGCTTTGTTCTTGTCCTGTATGCTCCGAGGCCAACACTTAGGCATAAATTACTGGGATGACGGTTGCACCCCAAAATAATCCCTAGTAACTTGTTAGCAGCCTTGTTGATTGCAGATCAAAAGGTGGGGCATACTGCTGCAGGATCTGAAGTGCGTTTTAACAATAATACAGACCCGGTCCTCAATCATCTCCAGATGAATATTGTCAAAAATAAAGCATTTGCTTATGCTTCTGGTACATATCACCAACTTATCATTTTAGTTAATAGATCTCTATGTAAATTACAAATTATGTACTGTAGCAAAATGCAAAAAAACTAACAAACCAACCCTTAAGACATACTTCTTTCTTTTAAGCTTCTCTTTCTCCTGAATAGGTTTACATCAGTGGTTCTTAACATTTTTTGGGTCATGGATCCCTTTGAGAATCTAATGGAAGCTATGGACGCTCATAAATAAAGAAATACCATTAATTTTATTGCATTGGAAATCATTTGTGTGTGTATGCGCACCCAGTTCATAGACTTCCTGAAGCCAATCCATGGATGCCGTAGGGGTCCATGGACCACAGGTTAAGAATCCCTGGTTTGCATGGTACCTAATTTTGAATTAATATGAAGTAGGCAAAATGTAAATTGGGTAGAACACTGATATTACAATTAAAGATAATGCTGGAAATAAAAACAAAATGTGTGCGGGTATGTGAACAAAACATAAACCGTTAAACAGTGGAGACCTCTAGTGGGTAGTCAATAATTAGTAGTGGCTCAAATTTGCTTTAAGAGGTGGGCACATCATTCCATTTTCCATATTTTAGTATAACTGTCACTATTTCAAAACAAGATTGACATTATCCAGAATGAGTTTTTTCATTTATAGAACTGCCAGGCTCCACCATCTATTAAAGCTCTCAATTTTTTTAAAAAAAGTTTTCTTTCTTTCTTACATTTATACCCCGCCTTTCTTTTCATGATAGAAACCCAAGGTGGCTTACATATGGTTCCCAGGCGGTCTCCCATCCAGGCACTGACGACCCTGCTTAGCTTCAGCAGGGAGCTAGCCTCATGTGCCTTCAGTTTGAACAGTTTTCAGATTGAGCCCGCACGCATGCATGGACGCACTTACATACAAACCCACACACTTTTGCTCTTTTGTTGTGTCTGATTGTGTAATGACATATATATGTACACTGCCCTGAAATCCAAATAGAATGAAGGCTAGTGTATAAATGTTTCAAATAAATAAATAAATAAATATACATGCACACACAAAACACAGATACCTGTGGTACTTTAAAGATTAACACATGTATTCATCTGATGAAGTGGACTCTACAGCATGAAAGGTTATGCCACAATACTTTTATTAGAGGTGGTCTTTAAGGTATTTTGTTGCAACAGACAAATCCGTCAGATGTTTAGCCTTATATGTACTACTAGCCTCAAAATATACTGAAGCAGGGTTTATTCTCTTTGTAAATTACAAATTATGTACTGTTTCATTCCAGCTTCTCTTTCTCCTGTATTATTCAATAGTTGTGAATAGGTCTACATCACTGTAGGATTGGCAATTCTTCTCATAGGTACTCACTGATAGGCCCCTCCCACTTGTCAAAATAGTTCTCATGGAGAGTCAAGCAGAATGGTGCAATCGAGTGTGAGTCTGATATATGACGTGACTTGACAGTGTATTTCATGGCATACCTGTAAAAAGCCAGAGGATCCCTGAGCATCAATGGCTTGGATCCGTGATTTTGTGTCATGGTGCTGCAGCGAAGCACTGGATCTATGATGTTTACTGTGCAGTCTATGGACACAAATGTGTTTGGTGATTTTGGTGAGAATCCTCCCCCTCCCCCCAAAAACCAGAAGTTCCATGAGAATCCATACCATATATTCATATTTTGAACCATTTGGGCACTGTGAGGTTTGGGATCCATTATTTTTATTGTTCATTCAGTCCATGGGTGTGGAAGTGAACTGTGATTTGATCATGGTTTTGGGGGATCCAATGTAAAAACTCAGAAGATCCATGCCTCAGATTCATGTTTTGCATCATGGTGGTGCTGTAATGTTCCATGGACATGAACCTTATCTATGACTTGACAATGTTTTTCATGGCATCCTCTGTAAAAAAATCAGAGGATTTTGTGAGCTTCTGTGCCTTTGAGAGCCAGTGTGGTATAGTGGTTAAGGTGTTGGACTATGACCTGGGAGACCAGGGTTTGAATCCCTACACAGCCACGAAGCTCACTGGGTGACCTTAGGCCAGTCACTGCCTCTTAGCCTCAGAGGAAGGCAATGGTAAACCCTCTCTGAATACCACTTACCATGAAAACCCTATTCATAGGGTCGACATAAGTCGGAATCGACTTGAAGGCAGTCCATTTCCATTTTTTCGGTGCCTTTGATATACGTTTTTGCACCATTGTCATTAAGCCTGGGATCCATGAATATTATGGCTCAGTACAGATATGTTCTGTGATTTGATTGTAGTTTGGGGGGGGGGAATCTGCTGAAAAATCAGTAAGATCCATGTTTTGCACTGTGGCAACACTGTGAAGTCCAGGATCTGTGGTTTTTATGATTCAGTTGGTATATGGGCAGGAATGTTTTCTACAATATGACAGTGGTTTGGGGGGAGGTCCTCTATAAAATTGCATAGATCCATGAGGATCTGTGCCCTGAACTATTGTTTTGCATAACAGCTGCGTCAGAAAACACTGCATTGCTTATTTTTTCACTCCAGTCATGGATATTAATGTGAGCTCTAATTTTATGGTGGTTAGTGGTGAATCTGTGCAAAAATCATCTAGGGGTTGTACTCAACCAATTCCTACTCAGAGCAGATCCACTGAAATTAATGAATCTATGTTAGGCATGTCTATTAATCTGTTGGTCTCTTCTGAGTAGGACTAGCATTGAATGGCACCACATGCCTTGGATTCATGTTTCTGTGCCATGGCAGTGCAGCGAATCACCGAATCTGTTTTTCTGGTGTAATCAGTGGGGTCACATGTGGTCTGTGCCTGATGGGCTTTTTTGGGTGGGTGGGTGGTCTTCTGTAAAAATCCAGAGGATCCATGAATTTGTGGCATGGGGTCACCATGAAGTTTAAAATCTGTGGTTTTTATAGTTCAGTTCATGCATACAAATGTGATTTGTATTTTGACAGTGGCCTCAGGCAGATCTTGTTAAAAGCATGACAATTCACACTTCGGATCCATGTTCTTTCATTATGACAGCACCAAAAAATCCTGGAGCTGTGATTTTTTACAGTTCAGCCTGTGGAGACAGATGTGACTTGATGGTTTTGAGGGTAAACTCTGTTTAAAAAAAAACACCATGGGAGTTCAAGAGGATCCATGTTTGATTTTCTGGATTTGACTTGTACCTTCTTTTGATAATACCAACAATCTCCCATATACTCACCCTCCCCTACTCCAAAGAGGCAAACTTTAAAAACAAACAAACATGGAATGCTACACAGATTGGAATTCTTACTTAGTATGCCTCATAACAGCCATTAATGTGCTAAGTTCAAAACAAGTGAATAAAACAAGTATAAATTTAAAATACAGTAAATATAAACAAGTGTAAATTATTATCATAAGCACCGGTAGTACCAATAATAAAAATAAAAATACCGAAAGGAAGAGTATTTTGATTTAGTAGGAAGCCAGGGGCGGAGGAAGGCGCCCGCATGCGCAAACAATATTGCGCCACCATTTTTCCTCTTAACAATACTCACCAGAGAATGGGCGTGGCCTCGCGGGAGTGGGGGAGTGGTTTCAATCATCTCGGCGCCGGAAACTTTGGTTAGTCCGTTTTCAGTCAACCTTGGCGTGTTGTTCAGCTGAGGGTTCCCCTTTCTTCCAACTTCCTTCTCTCGCCCGTCCTTCGAAACCGCACTGTGGCGTTTCTGCCATGGCGGACTCTGGGTTCCCGGCTCCCGGGCGGGCGCTCACCGACGACGAAATGGCGGAGGTGAAAAAGGAAGTAAGCGACCGAGGCGCTTTCGCCGCGAGTCACAAAGGGGGGGGTGGAGGGGGAGAGAGAGAGAGCGCGAAAGGAGGAGGAAGGGTGCGTGGTGTCGTGTATGGAAACAGCATTGTGAAGAGTGGTGGGGAGGAGGGCCACCTTTGGGGGAAGGAGGGGTTTGGAGTCTGGCTGGGGGGGTCTATAAGGAGAAACGGAAGTTAGAACTTCGTTTTAAACAAAGCAAAACAAAAATCTGTAATGTGAAGAAGGAAGCGAGGGGCCAATTATTGTATGGCTGTGAATTTTTCGTGTCTCAAGAGCCTGAGAGGATTCTTTTTGTACTTTGGTAATCTCATAGAAAAGGGAAATTCTATCCGGCGTGCCTTTTCCTGTTACTATAGCGGGGGTGGGGTAGAGGAAGAGGCACCCGCTGGTGAAACTCTGCCTTTTATGAGGCCCCTGAAAGATTCTGGATCTGGGTAGCTGGTGGTGAGAGAGAGAGATCTCCCTGGGATTTTGGGAGGCCGCTGCCAGGCAGAGCAGACAACACCGGGCTAGATGGAGGAAAAGGCTGATTTTGGAGTAAGACAACTTCCTGTATTCCGCTCACGCACACCTTTGTCCTCCGTTGCCTCCTCCCCCCCATTTCTCAGCCTGTATAAACGAGTCTGAAGAATATTGGGTGTGTTTGGGAAGAGCTGCGAGCAGAAGGGCATCACTTCGCATTCTCAGCTTCCTAACAGTGAGGCGTGTTCTCGCGCAATCAACATCCTCAGCAGTAGTCTCCGTAAATAGTAAAATAGTAATACTTCGGCCCTTCATTCAAAATCACAGAGAAGTCTTGGGGTAGGACTGTTTGGCCGCTTGAAAGAACATTAGAGAGGGAAGAGAGGCCTACCAAAGGGCATGTATTCTGTCCCTGTTTGTAAATTTCTACATAGGAGTTCCTCTTGGAGCGTTTATAGGAATTCCCCTCTTCGGTTTCTGAGCTTAACACATGTATGAGTCAATGAAAATAGCTCTTGCTTTGCTGTAGTCAGCTCCAGTTTTTTTCCTGCTATGCAGTCCACATACTGTGCATGGAATATGTTTGTTCAGGACTATAAATCATTCTCTCAAGATGTTATTGTTTTATGTTGGAATAGTGGCCAGAGAGCTAATAAAGTTAATGTCAACATCTTTCTGGGAATTTCCTTTCTTTTTATATTAAACACAATGATGTTTCACCTTACTGGAAAACAAATCTGATTCCTCATTGGAGGGTGATGATGGCACTATGAACATTTGTTCATTATGAATGAGATTTGTTGTCACTTGAAAGTTGAGTATTTGGTGCTGTATTTTTTCAAGCTAAAAGTAAAATCCTTTCAAATGAGGGAGTCTGGGCTATTTTTAAAAGTATACTTCTGTCGTTTTAATCTTTTAAGGGACACCTATTTACATTGGAATTTCCCTAACTTCTGGGGACATCCTCTTCCACATACTTTTTTCTTTAAAGCTTAAGCTAATGGTGACACATTGCAAGACCTTTTCTGTTGTGGTGCTTCACTTACGGAACACCTTCCAAAGAGAAGCTCCTACAACAGACATTAAGGACTTCAGAAAATTGACCAAGTCACTTTTGTTCTTTCAGATCTATGGAGTTGGGTTGATTGTCATTCTTGTTGCTGCCCATGCTTGTGTTTGTGTGAATGGATTTTTAATGAATATTTTATTTTATGTAATCCTTTCTGGTTTAAAGAAGAAAGGTAATTAAATAAACTGCTGGTCTTATTTTAGTGTTTAATGAATGATAAAAAACAGCATGGTATGGGGAAATCAGAACTTTTATATCAGTTGTATTCACTGTGCATTGCAGTAATCTCATAGTGAGTACTGCTGATATGAATCAGTGGTTTTCAAACTGTGTTCCACGGATTCCTGAGATTCCTCAATTAAAAGATCAGTAATGGTTGATCAGTTTCTTTGAAAAGCAACTTATCTATCATTACTGATCTTGTTTTGCATGGTTCAGCTGTAGGGTTTATACTTGGTTCATAACAACAGTGGCCCAGCCATTGATCACTTAGCCCCAGAACATGCCCAGAATTATCAGCAACTTACAGTAGTTGCTTGATTGAAAAGTCAATGTAGAAAGTGTTCCCTAAAGGTAGAAAATTTTGAAAAGCACTGATCTAGCTAAACATACTGGGAGATCTTTTGCAAATTATTCAGTCTGCACATCACATTGCTTCATTGTAGCTTATTACCTGTAAGCACTATGTTTGACAATCTTCAGGGCACATGATATGGGCTGTATTTTAAGTTTTGTGTGTGTGCTTTTTTCCCCTTGGAACTGCGGCTCTCCGGATGGTAGCAACCGAATGGTCAGATAAAACACTCTTGGTTACCATTATTTTCAGAAAACTCCTTCTAGGGACTACCTGATCTCAGGCAAACCCATCATAGGAAAGATACATCCTGGTTGCTAGGGGAAAAGGAAGGGCAAACTATGGAGATTCCACGGACTAGGAGGAAAAAAGACAGAACCAGGACAAGTCCACTAAAGTGTAGGGGAAAACAGCTGCTCTTTAAGACCCCAGGGACCACTATTGCCTAGTGTCCAAATAACTTGCTTATCAATCACAGCTCTGACTTCACTCACTGGCTACTTACACTGGTAGGCAGGAGCAGCCAGTTTGACTCATTTCACAGAAATCACTTAGAAAGTTACTTGCACATTTTGCTCCATAACTTTCTAGGAGGGCTAGAGACTTACTTTTCTTTAATGAAAGCTCAGAGCCTGGGACATCCGCTGGACATACCACTGAAGGCCCTCATGGGTGCCATAACACTCATAGGCGCTGGGTTGGTATCCCTAATGCTAAGGCATAGACTAACTACATAGGATGTTTTTCCTAGAATATCAATAGTGAGTGAGTTCTAAATTAACAAGAGGCTTTAGCTTTGAATTGTCAATTTCAATTTGTGGTATTGAAAGCAGGAAGAGATCTTTGATGGCAAAGTAGTGTGTGATGAGAAGTGCTTGGAATGAAATTCCATCTGTGCTATATCTTTCTGTCCTGCTTTCACAGAGCTTGCCTTCCTAGTGCTTCTCTTCCACTACTACAATTAAGGTAGGGGGGTTTAAAAACAAAATGGGAAGAATATCCAGAGACATGTTAGAATGAAGATATACCCTTTATATATTGACATTATACTGACATTTACTACTCCTGTCTACCCAGGCCTACAGAACTCTTGCTTCTGCCTCTATGGCTGTAAGCAGAGTTATTGAATTAGTAAGCAAATCTGATTCTTTCCACGTTCTTCCTTATTTAATCAAGTGCATCTTCACGTTACTCTATAACTGTTTTGGCCACACAACACTACTTCAGATTCTTAAAGTATAAGATTATAGCAGCCCATTCTGATACTTTTATTGTGACTCAAATACTGGGTGAGCTGAGATGTGTGCACATTCATGACAGGAGTATAATGTTGCATGTTTGGAGGCCAGTTAGTCTCCAGCTGTTAAGCCCAGCACTGCCATCCCAGACAATCATTTGGAATGAAGTAGGCATCAAACACAGCTTACTGCATGAATCTTAAGTATAGCACATTTAGTTCATTGCATCTGAGCTTTGCTAATTCATAATACAAGATGATAAAATCCAACTATTGCTAATATAGTCTTATCTTTGTGCTAGGTTTTAGAACGATTGCGTCGTTATCTGTGTGACAAAATAATTGCAGAAAGACATTTTGATTATCTACGTTCAAAAAAAATACTTAGCAGGGAGGACACTGAAGAAATCTCTTGTCGAACCTCAAGTAGGAAAAAAGCTGGGAAGCTGCTGGATTACTTGGCGGAGCATCCAAAAGGACTAGATGCACTAATAGAATCCATTAGATGCGAAAGAACACAGAACTTCCTGTTAGAAAAGATAACTGATGCTGTCTTGAAGGCAAAAAATGAAAAACTGGAAAGCCTTAAAGGTAACGCAAATATGTGTACTTTAGTCTATTTCAAAAAGTTTTATAAAAATAGTTGTTGTGCAACCTGATCCTATGTGTGTTTGTTCACAAGCATGTTTCACTGAATTCAGGGAACTTACTCCAGGTAATTGTGTATAAAATGTTCTGCCTTCACTTGTGTCTGCTGTGGATTTTAGTCCTCTTTGTACTTAAGATTAGTAAACCAAGGCATGAGTTACGGATCATACAATTAATTTGTTCCAAGTGTGATGATGGTCCTTTGGAGAATATTTGGAAGATCTTCATGTGTGTTTCTTGGAAAAACTTGAGTATTCAAAAACTGGCTGCATAGCAGATTTTTTTTTAAATACTATTTTTAATACAACAATATATAAAGACTGCAGAAAAGCATCATGTGAGAAGAGGCATTGTTTCCTGTGAGAGAAGGCTTGCTTCTTCTGAGATGCTGGTAGTACAGAGCATCTAAAGAAAAAAATGTTACTTGTTTTCTCTTATGCACATCAGGCAGATCTAATTGCTTAATTAACTAGAATTATTGGGGGCTACAGAGGGGAGGAGGAATCAGCATAAATTTTCATCCTATTCTTTACCTCTGTCATGAGTAGAACTTCACTGAGCACAAGACTGGATGTGTTACTCTCATATCGTGCCATTTAAATAGTGACATCTTCAGGCTTGACAGCAGGTTTTAATTATGGTGGTGGTTTTGGTAGTTGCCTTAGATTATTTTGGTAATTGGTTCCTGCCTTTTAATTTTATCTCAGTTCAGCCCTGTGAATTGAGGGATGCTATTGTGCATCCCATGCTCTGTTTGCCTGCTCCCTCTTTGTTCTGGGTACAAGGTAGCAGCGGCAAGCATTCCGATGTGTGCTAGCCTCTGCAGGGGAACTGAGCACAAAGGCCAATCTCCTTGCCACCATCGCTTCCCTTGAACCTGGAATGAAGGGGGACAGATCTGCCAGTTGAAAAAGTAGTAGGTATGGCTATTGGACCAAATATGCATTGCCCCCGCACGCTGCAAGAGGAGCCATGCACAAGAACCAATAAGCTGCCACTACATGCATAGACCCAAGAGGTGGTGTTGTAGGCCTTTTTCAAATGTCATACTGTGTAAATTGTATGCAAATGATCTGGTTTATATCTTGTTACAGGACTGAGCTGTAGCAACTGCATGGCTTCAATATGTGAGCAATCAAACAATCTCTCTAGGTCACAGTCAAATGAATCTAATTTCTTTGAGCAACAAAAAGACAGAGAAACCACCTACCTTCATCCAGAAGAGTATAGTACATCTGCTTTTGTATCTGCTACTTCTCTTCATTCAATGAATTTACCTATTACGGAAGTTGGAAATACGGAAAACTCTGTTTTCTCAGCTACACTTCCTGGACCTGGAGATTCTGGAGCACCATCTCTTCCACCACAATTGCAAAATGAACAAGAGGAAATAAGTACCACTTCAAATGACAGTCCCTTCCTGCCTTTAAGATCCCGCTCTCTTCTTCCATAGTGATATTTTCCCTTGATTAAAGGGAATATGCTGGATGCCTTAAACTGTTTTGCAGGTCGGGGTGGGGGAGGGAGTTTCTAAACTGTAAAGTCACAACAGATCAAGAAAGTGTTGAAAGTAACCTGTTTTTAAAACAGCTCATTGAATCTTAATAAGTATTTTTTGTTTTCGAACTGTATTTTCCATAAGTTCATGTTTTAAATGTTCATTAGGCTGCTTTTATTGACTAGTACAACTTAAAAGCCTTTAAAGGGTTTTTTTAAATTCGAAACCAATATAGCCAAAATGATGCTTAATGGAATATTTTTTAAAAGAGGATTTACATATTCCTTTCTAAAAATGCTGTGTGCATAAAATTCATATTGAGAAACCATAACTTCTGCACTGTGGCAACTATTTAATCTAGCAATTCTTTAGACTTGCTCAAACATTGATTCCTATAAACTACTTAGGTGTTTCCCTACTTAATAATAAATAATAAATGTATCAAATAAATAAATAAACATGTAAATTAATGCTGGCCAGTTATAAGGAGGGAAGTTTAGCACAGAGGGAAATTTTGAGATGAATATAGAAGTCATGATTAGGGTGGGTGAGTGTCCTCTATCTCGTCGTTGGTGGCATTGCATTGAAAACAAGCTTTCATTTGGGCTACATTGGTTAATATCCAAAAGTGAATGCATCCTGAAATAACACTTGATCTTTGTGTGAGAAGAAGAGAAATTGAGCTCTGCTTGGTTACTGTTGGCGGAAGTAAAGCCCTTGGAACAGGTTGCAACAGTTGTTTATGTGTATAGGATTGCTCTGTAACATACCATGCGGTGTCTCTCTTGCCCACTTTTTGTGTAATCGGAACAAATTCTTAGCTGTAGCGTTATGCTCTCTGTCGGAATAGGGCATGATCTTCTGAATAATCTTTTGTTGCTATTGAACTTCAAAAGGAATTAAGTGTGTACTTCGCAAGATAATGTTCTAGGCATTTAATTTAGTTTTAGTGCAGGTGCCTTAGGCTCCTCTACAATGCTGAATATATTTCTAAAATTAAACGCTTAACCTCCTTCTTCAAGGTGAAGCACTGCTATGCTGTAGACATAATTTTCCACCATGTGGTAACAGGGTGTATAAATTCCCTTCAATCCACCAAAGGAAGTTCTCATGGCTAGGAAACAGGGAAAATATGTAAACAAGACAGTGCAGTAGGGAGAGGGCTTGCTTTCCTGTGAACTTCCAGGATTTGCCGTGCTGCATTATTTTTATTTTTTTCTGAACCCTTTTTCTGCTCTCACACTATTGATCCACACCTTTATTGAGGATGTGTACTACTTAACATTTGTGAACATATGACTAAATGAAAATGTGATATTTTAAATGTCAGATGTATATAATGTAAAAGAAATACACACTGGGCATTATCAGGGATGTAGCATACAAGTGTGTGTTTGTTTTTTGCTATCTTCTGTAGACATTGTGTGGCTATTTTCTTAAAGCAATGCCTTTTACAGTAGGGCCCCGCTTTACAGTGCTTCGCTTTACAGTGCTTCGCTAATACAGCAGTCTCAATTAGACACAATTAGACTAAAGCCCCACTCATACAGCGCTTGTTCTGCTTTTACGGCGGTTTTCGGGCATCACACACCATTCTATTCAATGGGTTCCGCTTTACAGTGGTTTTCGCTTTACAGCAGGGGTCCGGAACGTAAACCGCCATATGAGTGGGGCCCTACTGTATAGTTTGAAATTAATATTGTACTAATTTAAAAAACAACACCCCAAGTTGTCTTCTGTGGGGCCTCTGAGATACATTCACAATACGCTGGTATCTGCATTTTTCTTTCACAAGCCCTTGGATTAAAATGTGCAATAAATTACCAGGTTTAATTACACTAATGGCCTGGTCCTGTGCATGTTTACTCAGAAGTGAGTCCCACTTTATAGGCTTACAGTCCAATATTTTAAAACATTTGATCTGAGAGGAATGGGTCAATTATTTGTCACATTGGTCACTTGTCTTTAGAACACAATTCTGATGTGTGCTATCTTAAGCACAAACTCATCTGGTGGCTGTTCTGTTCTCCTACAGTGTGACCATTCCTATTAAGTGTTTGCTTGCCTTGAATCTGACCTCAGCTCAGACTTCCACGGTGATGTTTTACAGGGCATTAACTTCCTTTATCTGCTTTCCTACTCTAGGTGTTGCTGAATTATAAGCAAATCTTATATTTATACAACCATGGACTAATAATCCCTATTACTGTGTGATGTTTCCCTCTGAAAAGCTTTATGACTTTGCCATGGATTTTCCCTCTCTCATGTGCTTGATTCCATATAAGCCAAAACTTAACTTATGTGAATAGTACCACTTAGACCATTCTGAATATAATTATGTACTACAGTGTAAATTGCGGGCCAGTTGCAACTGATGTTTTGTTAAATGGAGATCTTTGGGAATTACTGTATTTTTACAATGTTTGAAACTTACACTTTTTAAAAAAAAATACGGTAAAAGCTTTTATATAAAACTATTGAACTGAAAAAATTGTTGGTAAGTTTTGTGCTAATTACTTAATTTTTCACAAATATTTCCCATTTATTTTTTAGAATGTAACTTTTGAAACAAGCAGTGTGAGGAGCATTAATTTCTAATAAACTCAGTTGATTTTTTTTGGAAGTACACTTCATGTGCTAATCTTGCTTTCTGTTCAATGGAAAAGTGTTGTTTAATGTCTTAAGTGAGCAGTTGATTGCTCAAGAGTTGTTGACACATGACAATAAAACATGTTCAGAGCCCAAACAGCACAAGACACTGTATATTCACCGTGATAATTAAAAATAATCTCCATGTTCAGAGCCCATGTACCCTGCATCCTGGATGCTGGCAAGGGGGTGGGTGTACAGCAAGAGGTTGGTTGCTTTCATACCTAGCTTGTGAGCTTCTTGAAAAATCTGGCATGCTACTGTTGGAAAAAGGATGTCTGACTAGATCCTCCCATGAATGTTTTGGGGCTCCACACAATTATGCTAGCCAGAGGACTTGTTGGGATTGTGCATCAATGAATTTGGGGATGGGTGAGATTTGCTCCCTTCCTTTAATACCGGCTTTTGTTGTCCTTGAGAATCAATTATATAAGAATGAATTTAACAGTGAAATAATTTTTCTGACCATCTTTTTCTATTGGAAGATATGGTGGAAAATGTTGTGGGAGAAGCCTGTCTCTTGTGCCATCGGTGTTAGAATACAGTATGGGGTGGCTGCTTTGAAAAATGAAGGTATTAAAGCTTAAATGAATGCAAAAGAAGCAGGGACAATTCACAACTGTAATAATCCAATCTTAGCACAGCTACCTCTTTGAGGTAGATTTGGGTGAGAGATAGTGACTTGTCTAAAGTCATTCAATGAGCTCCATCACTAGGGATTTGAAGTTAGCCCTCTCCAATCCTATATCTGCACCACACTGGCTCTCATAATAAAATGCGTAATTATAAGACATTATGACTTGACTAATGGTGGCATGCATAGGATCAAGCTTGAAAACTGACTACTAAAGGATAAGGCTTTGCTTTATGTAACTAACAGAGCAACTATGCCAGAGAGTGCCACAGCAATAGATTTGACATTTTTGCTTTACTTACAGCAGTCTGTTCACTCAGAAGTCAGCCCAAGGCTTTCCCTGAGGAATAGGTAGGATTGCATTCTGCCCAGTTCCTCTACCACAAACGAACAATGCTGAAGTTGGTTACTAGCTCCCAGTTCTTTATTTGCATGAATGTTTGAAACTCGGTTAATGTCATTTCAAAGGACGCTTTCCTGGAGATACGGGTGTATGGTTTGTGGTGGCCCAAAGGTTATTTTGGAGTGTACACTTCCACTTCCATATCCTTTTTGACATATTTTGGCTGTTGATGGTGTGACCATAGGCACATGACAGTGTCCTACACCCAAAGGAATTATTGGTCCAAATACAATTCAATGCCATCTTATAGAGAACACTGTCCTGGATGTGTAGGTATAGGATATGAAGTGGTTTGAAGCTTGTTTTGTAGTGAATACTCCTAGTCGTTATTCTTTTCTGCATATTTATACTGCTGTTTCTTCTGTATTGTTCTTAAACCTATCTTTAGCTAGGTTTTTGTACTGTTTTTAAAGCTAATTTTAGTTATAATATGAATCGCCATGAGACTCAGGTGGAAGGTAATTTATAAATATTTTGGCTATTATTTCACTGTGTCCTGTGCCGAAGACACTCTCTTGGAGATGTGAATGATTTGGGGTGGCTGAAAGCTTATTGTGGGATGCACACTGGTATGGTAGTTCTTTATTAGTTTTTGTTATTTTGTGTCATGACATACTTATGAGTGTTGTGGGCATATACTAAAGTGTTGACTGGACAAATTTATTTGTGGATCTTGAAAAAGGGAGTCCCCCACTCATGGAGGTATATGACATGGGCTAGAGTAGACCATTGCTTATTATGGGGTTCAGGAGCATACATTAGTAATACAAGAGTAGACTCACTGAAAATTAATGGACATGGCTAGCTTTCAAATTTCAAATGCTCTACTCTGAGCAGAACTTTGGCGGATACAACCCATAAACTTTAGTGTTTCTCAACCCTTTTAAACCCATGTCTCCTTTCAGCTAACAGAAAAATACCGCGCTTCCCTTCAAAGCAGCCTCCCCTAATAGCATTGAAATACTGCGCACCAACAATGACGTGTAGGTCACATAATAAGCTGTGTACGACCTTCTCATCTGAACATAATATTTTATTTAATATTTGCCCTTCCCAACCGCTTGATCCGGAGAGCTTATGTTCAAAATTCATTTCGTCTGAACGAAATGCTCGTTTACTCTGAGGAAAAAGAGACCCTACACACGCTCACTTAGGAGTAAGCCCCGTTGATCTCAATACAATTAGCGTTAACATTGGAGTGTCATTTTTTCCTAATAGAGCAGCAGGACTGCCTGAGACTTGTCGGATATTATGAAGGAATTGATAAATCAAGTACAAAACTGAGTTTAATCAAACTAGAAGCTGGTGCGCTCCTGCCTTAGCACGTTGCTAAGACGAGGAGAGTTATTCCGAGTGAAGGTTGTGGTGATCGGGGTGGGGGGGCTCCTTATCTTTTTCAGAACTGGGTGGTGGGAGTAGTGTGCTTTCCCACACACGCCACAGCGCCGGAACCTTCCGCCTTGCGCATCTCCGTTTCCGTGGGGCTGGTGTCTCGGCTGCACCAGTCCCTGCCATGGCAGCGGCGGAGGGGAAGGACCCGCTGGGGTTTTTCGCTGCATACGGCGGCAGCGACGACAGCTCGAGTGGAGGTTCGGATTCCGAAGGCGAAGAAACGCCTGGCTCAGGGCGGGAGGCCAAACTATCGTCGCAACATCCGCAGCGGGAGACCCCTGAGGAGAGGCCGCGCTTGCCCGGGCCCGACGAGCTTTTCCGCAGTGTTAACCGGCCGGCCTTTCTCTATAACCCTCTGCACAAGGAGATCGATTGGGAAAGTCGGGTCGTGCGAGCTCCTGAGGAGGTTAGTGTGTGTGCGTGCGAGTTCTGAGGGAAAGCGTTTCCTGAAAGGGAAGTGGTGTACTTGGGTGCGACTGTAACGGTAGTGGCTCAGCAAGCGCTTCTGACTTTCCTTCAACAGCGAGACTGGGCAGCGAACGGAGGACACGCAAAGGTGTTATACTCATGAAAGACTTCTTTGTATGAATGGTATACATCGTGTATGAGTGCTAGGGCGTGTAGTTTTTCCGGCTGTGGGTATGTGCGGCAGTTTTTAAAAGTTTGTTTTTGCTGGCCCTTCGTCTAAAAGGCTTGTTAGGACCCTCGGGAGACCCTGGCTTGAAAGTGCATTTGAGACCCTGGTATTCCCGATCTCTATGTATAGATGTGGAAGTTGGACAGTGAAAAGAGTGGATAAGAGAAAAATCAACTCATTTGAAATGTGGTGTTGGAGGAGAGCTTTGTGCATACCATGGACTGCGAAAAAGACAAATAAGGGTGTTAGAACAAATTAAACCAGAACTATCACTAGAAGCTAAAATTATGAAACTGATGTTATCATATTTTGGACATATAACGAGAAGACATGATTCACTGGAAAAGACAATAATGCTGGGAAAAACAGAAGGGAGCAGAAAAAGAAGACCAAACATGAGATGGATTGATTCCATAAAGGAAGCCACAGATCTGAACTTACAAGATCTGAACAGGGTAGTTTATAATAGATGCTCTTGGAGGTCACAGATTCATAGGCCACCATAAGTCGTAATCGACTTGAAGGCATATAACAACAACAAAATCCCCTTGTAGCTACCTAGAGCATAAAGGGGTTTCTCTCTGTTCAGAACACTTTGGCTCTATAGGTCAACTGTGTTTAGTAGGGGATTAAAACAAGTCTTGTGGTACCTTAAAGACTAACACATTTATTATGGCATAAGTTTCTGTGCACTACAGTCTGCTTCATCAGATGTTATCATGAGTTTCAGGTGCACATATACATTGGAGAGGTGAGAGTGTCTAAAAAGTGAGATCAGAAGGAAAGGGAAAGCAAAAAATAGCGTTAATTACATTAATAACAATGGCTGTTCACAAAAAGTAGTATCTGACAACATAAACATCCTGGCATTGGCTACCCCTCTTTGAAAGTCTGCCAGCCTACAATAAAAAGAGATGGCCCCTGCAGCATTTTGTCTCTTTATAACTTCATAGTTTTAAATATTTTAGATTTAAAACATTTAAGCATTTGACAGTCCTGACACATATGTCCAGTGTGTGTGTGCTGTTGTTTCCTCTATGGGAGGGATGTGGGACCTGTGGTTCTCCACTGGACTCCAATTCCCATCATCCCTGGGGCTAATGGGATTTGTCGTCCAAGAACATATTGCGGGCCTTAGTTTCCCCATCCCTGCCCTAGAGGCTACTCTAAAGCCTAACAAGGGTTGAGTGGTAATGTGTCACTTCTTCCCTGAAGTCTTGGTCGATATGTTTTCTTTATTGTATTCACAATATGAAATACTATTTGGGATCAAAATGGAATCTTTCTCCTAGATCAGGGTTACTTATTGTTTCCTCCTTCATTTTTCCTTATGACAAGTGGCTTACCTTGTTTGGTTAAACCATTTTCAATTCTAAGTGGCTGTGGAACTGAAGATGTGCTGCTTTATTAAGTCTTCAATGACACTGTCATTTATTAGAAGTTGGATATATTTTCAGATACAGGATCAGCTTATATCCTTGATCACATCTATGTCTTTAAAATGTGGTACAAGACACGCCTCTGCAGTTGATCTTCTGACAACGCAGTATTTTAATCCAGTGTATTCATTCCAACAGCCTCCAAAGGAGTTCAAGGCATGGACTACACATGCTGTGCCACCCCCTGAGACTTACAGTGTCAAAGAAACAAAGCCACCGCCGCCTCCTGAGCTTGATATGGCAATCAAATGGTCTAATATGTATGAAGATAATGGTGATGATGCTCCAAGGCACACAAACAAAGTTAACTTCTTACCAGCAGCAGAAGAGGAGCAAGAGCAAGTAGAATCAGGTAATCCCATCTGATTTGATGGCTAAGAAAATGCACAACTCCTGAGTTTTCTTTGTATGTGAATACTAATGCAAATTATTCTTCCCTTTTGAAAGTTTGCTTACCACAATTTGATATTTCTATTTTCCATTGATCCCATTTTCTGTAGTATAGTTTTGAATCCAAACATAATTTTAGCCATCAATGCATCCCATGGCTTTTTATATGATGCACATATTAAAGGTAGCATGGTTTTTCCTATGATTGTCTAAAACCTGAGAGTAGTTTTAATCATTTGTTATGAAACATAGGGTACAGGAAATACAAAGTGTTTCCTATTTTTGTATGCTTCTCTTTATTGCCCATAATAGGACTTTGCATTCCCCCCCCCATATGAGAGCAATTTTGAACAATATAGTGAAACAATGCTGGGGAAATACAAGACTTCTTTTATTAATTTGGAATCCAAGATGGCAGGGCCGGTTCTAAAGGGTGGCCAGGTGGGGCACTGGCCCGAGGGCCCCTGGAACTACAGGGGCCTCTCTGCTGCCCTTCTGCGATCCGCGGAAACAGGACAGGAGCAGCGGATCATGGGACAAGAGCTTCCAAACCACCCACCATCCCCCCACTTCACCTACCTTTCTCTCTGCTGTTTTTTGCAGTTTGCCATCAATCAAGATGGCAGTTGAGGTTTCCCTAAGGGGCTGAAGCCTCTGCCTCCATCTTGGTTGATGGCACGCATGTGTGCTACACACGTGCATTGCTGCCATCAACCAAGATGGCAGCAGAGGCTTCAGCCCCTTAGGGAAACATTGGCCTCCATCTTGATTGATGGCAAACCTTGCGCGCGCAGTGCAGGCAGCCGCAAAAAACAGCGGAGAGAAAGGTGGGTGAAGCGGGGGGTATGGTGGGCAGCTCAGAAGCTGCTGTCCTGCAATCCCTCCTGCGGCTGCTTCCGCGGATCACAGAAGGGGAGCAGAGGGGCCCAGGGCAGGCTGGTGCCCAAGGGCCCCAGCATGCCTGGAGCCGGCCCTGCAAGATGGCATACATGTGGTCCCCAGGTAGTCACCCATACCGGAACCAGCTCCAGACTTGCTTAGCGTCAGTAAGGGGGGTAACTTCATGTGCCTTCAGACTATAGTTTTTATTTCTCCTCTTCCCCCTTCCCTTCCATAACATTCAAAACCACTTTTGTCTGGTGCTCTACCGATGCTCTTGGTGTACTGTTTCTTTATTGAATGAATGTGTAATCTTGGGAAATAGTTTTTAAAAAACATTTTAAGTAGCTGCTTCTTCAGGGCCATCTGTGAATATTCTGATACTAACTCTGAGTTTGTGTCACTTAAATCACTTTAGGATGTTGTTACTTTCAATAAATACGTCAATTTGTTCTTTTTTAAATCTCTTCTGGACCTTTGCTTCAGTATGTACTCTTTGTTTGCCTACCATTTAAAAGTATAACTCCAGAGGCTTGAAATACATCTAATCAGTTGTGCGTTTTCCCTTTTTCAAAAAAACATGGCTCTAATTTTCTACATTTAGATGCTTTGTTTATATAAATGTTTTTGGCCCACCCATCCCCCCATGCGCTAGTCAGGGTAGTTTGTGGCTTTATTCTAGAACTTCTTTTACAAGACTATTGAATTTTCCTTCAGTCTCATTTCAGTTCCATTGTGCTATGTTTACGTGTTCTTATTAGGGCTGCAAACTTTGATTTGGGTGTTTAATATATTAAATTTTACCTCCATTCAGCTCCTGGCTTAATAGGTGTTGCTGACAAGTAAAAACTATGAGACTTGGGACCCTTGTTGGCCACAGAGATTTGCCAGCTCCCTCCTACCTGTACCAAACTCTTTTTTAAAAAAACCTTAAAACATAGTTTTTGCCTCTGGTCTGCTGTCCAAAGGCAGCTGAGCTGATGCTTTGAAATTGGTCAGTTTTATACTTAAGTGAAACTGCATTTTTTTAAAGGCCAAGCTACATATATAATCATCAAACTAGAATTAAAGGGGCCTTATAGGCCCAACCTTTTGTTTGATGCTGGAAACCCAAAGCTAAAGAACCTATGCTTGAAAATCTCCAGTGAGAGAGCGCCCATCACCACCCTAAATAAATGCTCTTACTTAAAAAATGTAACCTGATGTTCAGCCAAAAAATATTCCCACCTGTAACTTAAGCCCATTAGAGCTAGTTTTGCCTTTGGGTGAATCAGAAAACAAGCCCTTCGGTACTTGAAGAGAGTGATCATGTCCCCCCTCAATTTTCTCCAGACTAAAAATATCCAATTGCCTCAACTTTTACTAATAGGATTTGTTTTCTATACCTCTGCTCATTTTTTGCCACCTTCTGAACCAGTCTTTATTCTGCTTTTATAATGTGATGTCAAGAACTGGGTACAGTACTGTAGACAAGGTCAGACTAGTGCAAAAATGAATAAATATATAAGGAACTGTTACTTCCTGTGACTTGGAAACTTTGGTTCTATTCATGCAGTCTAAAATAGCATTAGTCTCTCTTGCAATTGCGTCACGCTGCTGACTCAAGCTAATTGGTAGGAATCCTGAAATTCTTGTCAAGCTAAACTTCATATCTGTACTGAATTAATCAATCATTCTGATAAATTGAAACCAGGTTTTTTATATGTGGCTTTTGGAATCTTAAGTTTATACATACACTTGTATTTACAAATATTTTTTTATTTGAAGATGATGAAAAAGATGAACCAGTTTCATTTAAGAAACGCAAGCTAGACCCTGAGGAGCAGATGAAGAAGAAGCAACAGCAATGAATTGGACAAAAGTTTCACTGCTAAAAGGGTTGTCACTGAACATGTAGGACAGCTGCTGAACCTTGATTTCACTGCTGGAGCAGGGGGGAAAGGTATTGCCAACAATATAGCATAGCTAAGTCTGTAATGTGTGTGACATATTTATCATAGAGGAAATTCTGGAATGTATTGATTGGTATTGTTTTAGATGTCATATCCATAAACCCACAATGTTTTAATTAGAACTATTTTAACTCATACCCAACTTTTTAGAATATTGTGGTAAATATTTGTGGTAATGCAGACTATGGAACTTCACAGTGTTCTGTACATCCATGAAACTGAAAAATGTGAGAATTGTTTACTGAACTACCATTACGGTAGAAGATTTTTGTTTTTTTCAAATCAAGAAATGACATTTTTAGGGGGGGAGTTTTAAGCAGTGTACTGTGGTTATAGTGATACTATTTTGAAATGTATGTAAAGTATGTAAATAGGTCACTAAAATAAAACTATATGTTTGGAAGCATATCCAGTGGCCTTACTACAAATCTGACTAAATTCACAAAGTAGAAACACTCCACATTTTTCTCTTTGTAGTACTAGAAATCAAAGGTGTCTGTATTGAGTCACACAAAGCATTGAATTTGATTTTAGTATAAAAAAATCTCTAGACCTGGTGAATTGTACATGTACCATTGTACATTTTTACCACCATGGAGATGCCATCTGGATTTTCTGTCTCAGACTCCAAAAATGTATTGGACTTTATAACAAAGCTCATTGTTAGGACACAATCAAGAAAGCAGCAGGATGTTTGACAAACACACAATAGTATTCTAAAATAACTGATAATTGGTACCCCAAAAGCTGTTGCCTCACCCTCTCTAATGGTAGGTAGCCCTGCCTTGCTTTGTTTGATTTTAACCAACTAGTTGTCTAAAATGGTGTTGCAAGCTTTTGTAGTTTCTGTGTTCGCTGCAACAACTGTTCTTATAACATGCCTGTGTGTTCTTTTCTGAGAACCAGGAAGGTGAGACAGATTATATGTTGACAAAATCAGACAATAGTTACACTTTGTCCTGAGTAGGGTTGAAACCCAGATTACTCAAAACCATTCAAAAAGAATAACTTTTTTGCTTAGATTTCTGTTATCTCTGAGTCGCATGGGTTTTACAGGATTTTTCTTTTGAAGGCAGGTGATGAAGCTGATCAAAGATTGGGCTCCTTACATCCAGACTATAGTACAGTGGTGAGGAACCTACAGCCTGCAGCCTTAAATTAGGCCTACCAGGTCCTCCTCATTTAGCCCAGAAGGCCTTTTTGGCCAAGATAACATCTACCTGTCTCATATAATGTCAGGTGCAAGACAGATAAAGCTGCAGTGAAGCTGAATTCAAAAGGAAGAATCAGGAGCGTGTTATAAGAATGCTCCTGATTCTTCCTTTGCAGTCATGGCTTGAATTCGGCACTTTGTCAGTTTGGCACTTCAGTTCATTTTGAATTCAAGCCATGGCTGCTGAGGATTGAAATTAAAATCACCTGATGCAATATGACATCAGGAGATTGATGGGTGGCCCTGTACACATGTCAAAGTCTCCTGCAGAGGGCTGGACACTCCTGGATCGGGACCGCCAACCAAATCCAGTTCTAACTACTGTTAGAACTTCAAACCAAAAGCAAATTCTGCCCATGCTATACTCTTGTGGCATTGAATAGAAGGTGGCAGGAAATTGTTCCTATAGTTTGTATTTTTAAGAGACTTAGCTGCGTGGACCGAATTTTTTTTTTTGTCATTGTTTGGTACCTGTGACATTTTAGCAGTTTAAAATTCTGCACTTGAATTGCAATTCTTTGTCTGCTCTAGCAAGTATTTGTCATAATGAATACACAATCCCTCCTCCATCTGGTACACAGGAGTAAGAGGAAATGCTAATCTGGTGTCTGTCTAAGAGGTGCTGCTCATTCATGTAGCATATGCCTCTGCTGAAAGGAGGATAGATAAAACTGGTTTGACTTCTAACAGCTGACGTGGGAGCTTTGGCTTACACAGAAATTCTAACTGCTTGTGCTCAGTGTGTTTGTAAGTGACAGATGTTGTCCTGGAGCAGTCTGTGTTCTGGGAGAACAATAACTGTAATAAATAACCTGGATGTGTTCTTTCAGGCATCAATGAGAATCGCCAATCAGCTTGGAAAGCAAACTTCTCTCCCCACTCAGACAAGAAAAGGAGGCTCTAGATACTGTCGATGTGCTAGGCGTAACTCTAAGAGCACATACTTTGCCTACAAAAGGTCCCGGATTCAATTCTTAACATCTCTAGGTAGAATTAAGAAAGATGTTTGTCTGAAGCCCTGGAGAGCTTTTGCCCGTCAGTGTAGTAGACAATTTTGAGCTAAACAGACCAATTGTGTGACCTTGTAGAAGGCAGCTCCCTAAGCCCCTGTTCCCTGTTACACTCCAACAGCAGTCTAGCTTGCAATATGCTAAGGTGTGAGCCACTTAGAGTTGTAATGCTGCAAACTGCAGGCCAAATCACTAAATAAAATACCAGAAATTAATAAGCAAAGAATTGAGACAGTTTGGCCAGGAAATAGGATATTTGCAAAGTTTTCATTCTGAACTTCCTTGAGAGTCCACTAGGAGGTGATAAGTTAATAATGTTTTATGTTTGAAGCTGAACTTTTAACAGGGTAGGCATTTGTTTTGATTGAGGGGAGGAAAAGAACTTTCCAGTCAACTAACTCCTTGTTGAAAGTACACACCTGCTGTCTTGAATACGTGCTCTGTCTGACCTAAAGCTGTTGTTTCTGTTTAGCTGTCTTTGCTATGTTCCATTTTTGTTTGTTCTAGCCAGTTGCCTGCAATGGCTTTTGTGTGTCTCAAACGGCTGTGTTTGTATTTCTTCACCCAAGAAATATGTTGAGATAGCCATGTCATTTGTAGGTTATAGTTATTTGTGGAGGTTGAAAATGGTATTTGGTGGTTCAGTTCCTTATTTACATCTTGTTTTCTGTGTCAGGGCACACAGGGATACTTATGAAGCCAATATTAGTGAAAGGAAGAGGTGCTCACAAAGAGTAATTCGTGATTATTTCTCCTGCACAAACGTTTTGTGCAATTTACTGAGCTAGAGCATCCAAAGTCTGAAGTGGAGCAAACACTTGAAAGAAATGTACAGTCTGATTATGGATAGCTTTGAATCCAGTTTTCTTTCAGCTTCAAAATATTTAATCCAAATTTTGTTCATTGGGGATTCCCTCCCCCTGCCACCCCTTTCAATTTCTTAGCTGTCCATTCACTTGGCACACTTTGGTTCTCTCACCTAGGGAGGCCTGGAGTAAAATTGTCTTGGGCGATGGAATGAAATATGTGTGAGAGAAACTGCCTCTGTGACTTAAAGGCCAAAGGTTAATGAAAGCAGTGCACCCCCTAGGGCAATTGTGAATGTCTTACCAGATGTCCCAAGAAGCAACTATGGAATGTTGGACAAATCTCTCTTTGTCAGAACCATGGACTAGATTTAGATTTAAACCAATCTGGTCACTCCTGAAATCAATAAAACTGAATTGTATCAGGTTATTTAACATATTTATATGTGTATTGTGGCTGCTATTAAGTAGGCCAGGACTAAATACATCCATTCATTAACTAAACATTTTTATTTTGTATCTCTCTCTCTGTTTGACTCCTTATAAACACAATTAAGCCAAAAGAAAACACAACAATTAAAATGTCAGCAACATTGTTGACAATTTCTTAAAGTAACCATGGCTCATTTAATAGTCACTGAGAGGGGTAAGGTTGTCCTGAACCATATCCTGGGAACTAGCACTACTCTAACAACAATGGAAATATTAGTATTTCTTTTTTGCTATCATTGTTTCAGGCACTGGATCCATAATTGGTTCTGAGCTTGCTCCAACTGTGTACTGCCACCTGGATCTGACCAGCCACTCCAATCTTGAGGTCTGCCTTTGTCCACAAACCCAAAAGTTACCAGGTGCATTGACTAGTGCAATTTCACGGCTTGTGATTTTGCATTACTATATCCCATCATCTAAGATGTCACACTGGTGCAGCAATCCAGCACAGTACAAGGACATGCAAAAGATGCATGTGTGTGGACAGCATGATGCTGGAAGCAAGGCTAGGGAGGATCTGCTCAGCTACTTCCATCAAAGAGGAACTTTTCTTAAGGCTGATCCAGAAGGTACAGCTGGTGCAGAAATCTGCTGAAAGGGCCCTGTTGACAACATATAACATGCACTGACTGCCAATATGCTACCAGACCACGTTTAAGGTCTTCAGAGGTAGGTTAGGCTGAAAGACAAGGGATGGTATTCAACGAAAAAGTTGGGCTGGCGCACACCTCCCCCCCCAGTGCCTTGCATCATCCCCAAATGTACTCTGGAGGGATGGGGAAAAAACTCAGAACAAATTTAGGGGGTGTGGAGGGGGAGACAGGAAGAGTGTTTTGTTGTGCAAGGAGAAATCCTTGTGCTGCTGAAGGAAGGCTTAGTGCTGCGTTCAATACAACCCAAGGCTATGACGTGAGCTTCACAGCTGAGCAATGCTTCAGGCATGAAGGATCCATATCCAAACCTTAAGCTCTAGGTCAGTGGTTCCTAAACTTTTTTTCTTTGATGGACCACTTGATGATTTTTCTGCCTGTTGTAGCAATTGTAATGGGCTGTGCTCGATGCTGTGTGATTTTTAATTGTATTTTATTGCTTCTTTTATTTCTTATATAGTGTGTTAATGAATTACAGTTTGCACTCCATAGAACTCAATTTGTAACACAATAATAAAACAAAAGAGGCCATAAAAATACAATTCAAAATCAATGTGAATATTTCATGTGCACATGATGTTGCCCACTTGAACGAAGCTTGCAGACCACTAGTGGTCCATGGGACACAATCTGGGAACCCCTGTTCTAAGTGTACCACCACAGTGGCTCACTTGATCCTTGACATGGTGGCAGAGGTTTTGAAAGTCTCCTTTCTGGATAGGTGCTACAGCTGAGAAATATGATTCTGCTGTGCCTTCACATCATTCTGCCCTGATGGGGTGAGTTCACAGGTCTCAGTCCTTGAAAAGCTCCATCACCATTGGCTGAGCTCATCAAAGACGGCTGCATGCTGAGGCTGCACCTGCATGCTCAAGAGGAGGACAGCTGGAAGCGACTTAATTTTTGTGTAAATAAGCTGTGGTCCATCCATATCTGGAAACTTGCCAGTCTGTTTTGCTTGCAGTGGCAGTTTTTCCCCCCATTTCAGGACATTCTTTCCATCCATTTGTTCTGAAGTGTGAAGGATTTAACAGTTTGGCATAGCTTGCTGTTCCTCCAAGGGGACTCTTTTTACTTCAGGCAATAAAAACACCATAATTACTATATTGCTGTTGCTCTCTGGCTGAGGGCTGGTGACAGGGAGCACTATCTGTATTTTATCATATTTGTGTTGTGCAGCTTAAGTGCTGCACAGTATGAAGAAATCAAATACTGACAGATACCCTCTTTTAGGCAGAACGTCTTAGCAGAGCTTGGAAAAGTTACTTTTTTGAACTACAGTTCCCATCAGCCCAATCCAGTGGCTATGCTGGCTGGGGCTGATGGGAGTTGTAGTTCAAAAAAGTAACTTTTCCAAACTCTGCTTCTTGGTATGCCTGCACTGTGCGTTTCCACTTATTTTAGTATTGTTTCTTTATTTTGGGCTATGTATGTTGTCTGGGTCCCCCCCAGGTGCAGACAAACCTGAAGACTTTGGGCCAAAATACAACATGCAGACCAAAGAGTTGATGATGGCAGCAGCCAGCACCTCTATTTAAAACTAAATTGGGATGCTTCTCCTTTTTGGCCATCTCAGCTTATATTTTTATTTTATGTGTACAAGTATTTCTATATACAACCATGTCAGAAAATTCTCCCTGGGTGCAGGGATTTGTCATTTTCTCAATGTATTGTACAGTTTAAAGATGTTTCAGAAATAAACCTAGAAGCTTGCAGTCAAAGAATTGACTCATTACTGCACATTTAATATTTGAAATCCCCCCCTTCCTTGGTACCAGTTTGATCTCTCGCCGTGCCCTACCTTCTCCCTCGCTCAATTCTGCTCATTCTCTTAGTTGTACACCAACTGTTAGGGTGTCCATGTGTCCTATTTTACAGTGGACAGTCCCCTATTTGAAGAGCTGTCTACTCCAAGTCCAGTTTAAAGATCAAGACCCAAAGCAGTTCCTCGCTAGTATGGTGGGATATGTTGTTTTTCTATTTCGATTTATATACTGTTAACAGAAAGTTTCTAAGCAGTTTAAAATACTGGCAAAAGCAACAGTTAAAAACAATTGATATAAAATTTTATCACTACATAAATAAAATCAGGCATTTAAAAACTATTATACATTGTAAAAGTTTATGTTAAAAGTTAGATGCCTGGGTAGCCTTGGCAAAACAGCATAGCAAAATCACTTGCCTAATATTAGTCGGCAGGGAGTTCCAAATAGTAGATGTTGCCACACAGAAGGACTGATTCCTTGCAAATGCAGAACGGGGATTATGTGGCACTTTGAAAATCACCAGCTCCACAGACTGAAGTGGACAAATGAGCACATATGGGGTAAGGTGATCCTTCAAGTAAACTGGTCCCAAGCTGTTGAGGGTTTTATATATTAATAGTAACACCTTGGACTTGGCCCAGTAACAAATCTGCAGCCAGCACAGAACTCTGAGCAGAGGTGTAATATGTTGACAGGGTCTCACTCCTGTCAGCAATTGTGCTGCAGCATTCTACACTAACTATAGTTTTCAGTGCAATGGGAGCCCCACATAGAATAGGAGTCATTATTTCTAAACCTGCATCTATATAAACCAGCATATGTAAAATTTAGGCAAATCTGCACCCTCTTTCATCTTCTTGTTTGACAGCCTGTAAGTGGCCACCCTACAGCTACCCTGTCACTTAGAGACAAAACCACACACATACAACCCACCTTGAAGAAAGGGAATGGGGGAGCCATCAGTAGAGGATGCTAGCAGAGATGGAAGATTTGGCCTCTTCATGCAGGTGACACTGCTAAAATCCTTCTGTCAGGACTCATGGTCTTCTCAGAGATCACTGATGCCCAGTGGCAATAGATGATGTCAGCAAACTATGCCCACTGGCCCCCTCCTATCTTCATCTGCTGCAGGGGAAGGGCCATAGCTCAGTGGCAGAGTACCTGCTTTTCATGAAGAAGGTCCTAGGTTCAATTCTCTGCATCTCTAGGTAGGACAGGGAATGTTCCTTCTCTGAAACCCTGGAAGGTCACTGCCAGTCAGCATCAATAACAATGCACTAGAGATGGACTAATGGTCTAACTTGGTGAAAGTTCAAGGTGCTGCTTGTATAAAACTCCATGCAGCTTGGGACCAGGATACCTGAAAGATCGTCTTACCCCTTATATACTCAGTTGATCACTGTGCTCTGCAGGTGAGGGCCTCCTTCCGACACCATCTTACCAGGAGGTCCATTCCGCACAGTATAGGAACTGGGCCTTTAGTGTTGTGACACTCTCTGAAATTCTCTCCCCTTAAATATTAGACAGGCACCATCTCTGTTGTCTTTTTTATTTCTCCTGAAGACCTTCCTATTCCAACAATCTTTTAAGTAGATACCTTTATCTAGTCTGCTTCTGTATTGGAATTTTTTTTTAATTATTGTTTATCCCTTGTTTGCTCCCCTGGGTGCCTTTTAGAAGGAAGAGTGGGATAAAAATTGAATGAATTAATGAGGCAACTTCCAGTGTTCCTGTGTACCTTTTCCCCAGTGCGATTTTTTTTACCAGGGGTGGGAGGCTGGCAGTGTAGGGCCAGCATCCTTTGAGTTCTTCAAGTATTTCTTTTGACTGTTCAAAACAGTCCTTCAAGGGTTTTGAGCATTCATCAGGAACACTCAAAGGATCCGGTTGATTTGGGAGGGTGAGCACCAGGCTGTGCTGTGTTGGATTCTAGCATGATTTTCCTGCATTCCTCAACAAACCAATGCCAGAGACTTCACTCTGACTGTGGTAAGGTGATGATTCCTTTGTGTCTGCTGGTCTGACAATGAACATATGAACAAGCAGCTGCCTCTCTTTTTGTTTTCTTTCTACAACCCTCGCAAAAAATTCCGTTTGGCTACTTGAGCAGTCTTGGAACAAGATAAACTTAGCTGAAAGCAACTCAAGCCCTCTTTTGTAGTTGGAGAGGGAAAGGAATTTGAGACAAAAAGGAAATGGACTGCCTTCAAGTCGATTCCAACTTATGGGCGACCCTATGAATAGGATTTTCATGGTAAATGGTATTCAGAGGGGGTACCATTACCTTCCTCTGAGGCTAAGAGGCAGTGACTGGCCCAAGGTCACCCAGTGAGCTTCATGGCTGTGTGGGGATTCAAACCCTGGTCTCCCAGGTCGTAGACCAACACCTTAACCACTACACCACACTGGCTCTCAGGAATTTGAGAGAAGTACCAAAAAATGAGGAAACTGGAACACAAGGGGAAGAGAACTCCCATTCCTTTCGTTTGACTGGTACTCGAAGCCCAGACAGTAGGAGCAAGTGGGATTCACGTAATTGAAATAAAAAAAATTGTAAGTCTCTGAGGGTCAGAAAGAAGATGAACAGGAAACACCACATATATGCATAGTGCAGGTGAGCTCTCCATCTCAAGCCTCATTTACATTTTTCCTGATGCTGTTTGTGTGAATGCGGGAGAGAGAATGTGGTGTGTAATGTGTACTTGTGAATGGGGTGTTGTAGCCTTGATGACTGTGGACATGCACTTCCATGACCTCTTCCTTGCCCCTGGTGGAATTCAGCTCTTTGAGGAAGAAAGGTTCCCCACACTTGGCCTCTGCTAAGAGGCAGAGCACAAGGAGAAACAGTAAGACTGCAAGAGAACTGTGCTTCCGATGTCCCTCTGGAGCCAACCCCCAGTTGTTTGCCCACAGTGGCGGGACAGAGACTAGGGAGAGGCGTCCATCAGAAACAGCAGCTGAGCTGTGGGTGCAGCCATTCTGATGCTTGCTGAAAAAACCATTGCTTGAATTGTTCTTTGTGAATAAGACGAAATAATGGAGGGTGGAGTTACAGCAGGGGTGGGGAACCTCCAGCCTATGGGCCAAATGTGGCCTGCCAGACATCCCCAACGGACTGACCAGACCGTTTTGGGGAAGCAACGTCCATGTACTCTACACCTGACATCATTCGTAAGGGTGGGGCCTCAAAGGAAAAATCAGGAGCTTAAAGTGGGCTCCCAATTGTTCCTTTGATGGAGCAAGATACGCTCCCAATTGCCCATCAGCTGATGTTTGGTAAGAGCAGACCTTCTCCAAGGTGGGAAATGGTTTCTCCTTCCAGTGCTCCTCTTTGAAGCTGTTCCATACCGCTCCTCTCCATCTCCGACACAGAGTCTAAACTGAGGGGGGGCGGGCATGGCTCAGCAACCTTTTTCCTGCCAGGATGGAGAACAGTTGAAGCAGAAGAACATGCTCAGCCAGCAGATGGAATTACATACATTTTGGTATATCGAATGTCCTGCTAGGGGTTAGGGTGTCACCCCAGTGGACAAAGAGTGTGGTACATGGAGACTTGCTCTGGCTGGCTAAGAACTTTCTGCATCTAATAATACCCCAAACCTTGTGATTCCCCCCCTCCACTTTCTCATTGCACAGAAGTAATATTGTGCTTGGACCTTGTGTTTGGGGATTGGCATTTGGGAGTTGCATGTCAGCAATGTATCTGTCTCATTTGATGAGCAATGTGCACTCTTAAGAGCAAAAATGCAGTAATGAGTTTTTCCACACAAGGGGTCCTGAAGGACAGAAAATTATAAATTTGTTGACTGAAGTCCATAATTGCTTGTCCTGTGGCTTAAAATGCTTGAAATGCAGCTGTTAAATTCCTTCAGCAATAACGAAATAAATAAACCAGTGGGTTGGTAGGTTAGTCACACTCAGTTCCCATTGAAATCATTGAGATTTAAGCATCATTGGGAGCTTTCCTCCCATTGCAAACAGCAGACACAGGCCCCCCCAATTCAGAGCAGGATCATAATGGGGACAAAGGGTTAAATCTCCCCCTCCTCCAATGCCATGGACCTGATCTGGCTTGCTCTCCCCTGTGCAGGTATTTATCTTTTTTTAAAAATCAGACATTCAAAAGCAAACAATGGGAATAATGTAATGCCTAGTTGTGGGGCGGCCATGTGTCCTAAGATAGCCCTCTGTTTTAAGGAACATGCTATCAGAAGAGCTGTCTGGTTTAAATATGAAGAAGCTGACCCAAAAGAAAGGCAACCACAGGCCTTGAAGATGCCCATCCACAGTTAGCATCTGTTAGGTCTCCTGGTCCCAGTCTTCTCCACCATGGTAGGTTTGATGGTGCGCAGTACAGTTCTTTTAAGTCCTTGCATTAATTAACTGGGGTACATTTTAAAAACTATTTTATCTATATTTTGATAATTTTGTCATCTGTTTTAAATCTGTTTTCATTGTGTGTGGGTTTTTCAAAAAACAAAAATCTTATATAATTATGTAAACCACTTAGACATTTTTTTTCATTAAGTCAGGGCTAGGTCCTGGACCCAGTGCTCTTCAACATTTTTATTAATTACTTGCATGAAGAGGTGCAGGAAATGCTTATCAAATTTGCAGATGATGCAAAATTGGGAGGGATAGTTTGGAAGACAGAAAACATTCAAAGGGATCTTGATAGGCAGGAGCATTGGGCTGAAATCAACAGAATAACATTTAACAGGGATAAGTGCAAAGTTCTACACCTAAGAAAAAGAAACCAAATGCACGGTTATAAGATGGGGGACACTTGACTCAGCAATACTACATGCAAGAAGGATCTTGGGATTGTTGTTGATCACAAGCTGAATATGAGCCAACAGTGTGATGTGGCTGCAAAAACAGGCAAATGCTATTTTAGGCTACATTAACAGAAGTATATTTTCCAAATCATGTGAAGTGTTGGTTCCCTTCTATTTGGCACTGGTTAGGCCTCATCTTGAGTACTGCGTTCAGTTCTGGACACCACACTTTAAGAAGAATGCAGACAAACTGGAACAGGTTCAGAGGAGGGCATTAAGGATGATCAGGTGACTAGAAACCAAGCCTTACGAGGAGCGAGTGAAAGAACTGGTCATGTTTAGCCTTGAGAAGAGAAGGCTAAGGGGAGATATGATAGCACTCTTCAAGTACATGAAAAGTTGTCACACAGAGGAGGGCCGGGATCTCTTCTCGATCGTCCCAGAGTGCAGGACACGGAATAATGGGCTCAAGTTGCAGGCAGCCAGATTTTGACTGAACATCAGGAAAAACTTTGTAACTGTTAAAGCGGTATGACAGTGGAACCAATTACCTAGGGAGATGGTGGGCTCTCCAACACTGGAGGCATTCAAGAGGCACCTGCTGGATATGCTTTAATTTGGATTCCTGCATTGAGCAGGGAGTTTGACTTGATGGCCTTAAAGGCCCCTTCCAACTCTACAGTTCTATGATTCTAAGCAGTCTATAAATCTTGCTTTAGTATACGCAACATTTTAGTTGATTAAGAAACTCTGTTTTCAGTATCATCGAGTAATAAATCTATAGAAGCCATTTATGTCTCATGCTTTTCATTATCTAATAAAGGGGTGGGGAACCTCAGGCCTGGGGCCTCCAGGCCTCTATATTAGGCCCTCAGAACACTCCCCTGACCACACCCCTCACTGGCCCTGCTTTGGACCTGAATGCTTTGTGTGGAATATGTCCTTGAGCTGATAATGCCTTTTGCTTATCTGGATGGAGGATAGAGAGGGGTGTGTGAGTGTGTGCAGAAATTAGCCTACCGTACAAGGGTAAAATGTACATATGTTGCTCTATCCGCTTTTGCCTCTGGCCGCCTCACCCATCTCTGGCATGTGGCCCTCAGAAGGTTGTCCAGAATCAAATGTGGTCCTTGGGCTAAAAATGTTTCCCACCTCTGATTCCTCTTGGGAGTAATTCCCTATCAGGAACATGCTTTAAGAAGTCTAACAGGCCCTTGTGACCTCTAGATTGGATTATTGTAATTCTCTTTATATTGGACTATCTGCAAGATCACTCCGTCCGCTTAAGCTGGTACAGAGAGCGGCGGCCAGAATGCTGACTGGAGCTGGCCCACAAATGCATACCACACCTCTTCTCTATCAACTTCATTGGCTACCGATTTCATTTCGTCACCAGTTTAAAATCTTGGTATTAACTTTCAAGGTTCTACATGGATTAGCTTCAACATATCTATCAAACCGTATTCTGGAGTATAAATCTCAGCGACCGACAAGAGTATTCTTCGAACACTCTCTTATTATTCCCTCTACCTTTTTAATTCGCCATTCCAACACTAGGAACAAAGCCTTCTCGACCATAGCTCCCCTCTTATGGAATAACCTGCCACCAGACATCCGATGTTCTCCCTCACTCACGGATTTTCGTCGTCAGTTAAAAACATTTTTGTTTCGTCAAGCTTTTATAGTTAATATTTGAATTGTTTTATTTTTATTAATTTTATATCGGATTGTATTAGACTTGTCTTATTTGTTCGCCGCCCTGAATTCTATGAACTAGGGCGGGATATAAATTGTTTAAATAAATAAATAACCTCTAAGGAGTTGTGTTTTTCCATACCGATACTAGCATTCATTGCACACACAAAAAACAACCATGTATGCTCACTTCTCGGAGCCTGGAACATTATGCTGTTTCAGAATCATATTGTAGAACATGGAGGGCAAAACCTTAAAGAAATTAATCACATTGGAGAAAGTGGGTTTAATTATAAAGAGAGGTTAAGAGAAGGGGCATGATTGTGCTCTATAGACTTCGTAGGATGGGGAGCAAGATCAATATTAATGAAGATCATTTAAACTGTAGCTTTGAACTACCCATTCATAAGCTTAGGCTACATAGAGGCAAGTCTATTCATGGAAAACCATGTCTGAATTGGTTGTAAAAATGGTTGTCTCACTTGAATGTTCTCCAGCTGAAAGCAAAACATTTCTTACATGGTTTATCTACATTATTTCCTCTCAAACCATCATCCAGATTTGTCTAAAACATATAACCTTTAAAAAAAAATTATTTAAAAGTTTTCAAAAGCCACATTTGCTATTTCAGTTTTTTTTAATGGCAGAGGTCTTACCTGTCTGCTCCAACAGTTAGTAGGAGGGAAGCTACAAAACAGGTTCAGCAGGTTATAGCTGCCTAAGACAGTTGTGTTTGTGTCTCTTCAAGATTCTTCCTTTCAAGGCCTGCAGGCTTTGACCTGCTAATAGGTGCCCAAACAGGGACCCATCCATCACACAGGTATGCAGCAACATCAAGTCAAAATGACTGCAACGTAGAGATTGCCTCTTATCACAGTACAGCCTGCAGTTCTCAATAATCATGTGATATAACTGGAATATGATTAGAATTAAGTGCTTAGAGGTGTAAAAACCCAAGCAGGATGAAAGCTCATCAGCATAAAACAATAAGTTCTGCATTTTTCTTATGGCTCTTTGTATTGCAGGAATTTCCAAACCTTTTATGCCTAGTACCTACCTGCTGCACTGTTGTTTTGGAATCCCTTTGAGCCCTGACACCACCAGAGATGGAGCTCTGCCACACCTTGCTTTGAAGAGTGCACGGACTCCACATCTGGGATATACGTATGTTCCTTCCCTTCTAGCATTTTGTTGTTACTGTCAGTGCCAGCCACACTCAGAGCCAAGTTATGCAATGATTGTAGGATATAGCAGCCATGGAAAAAGCCAACTCTGTGTCAACTTCCATCGGCTTCATCCTTTATCAAAGCTGATTGGGGGCTCCTGCAGATGCCATGTGCTGTGATCTTAACCCAGAACATGGCATTTGTGAGTGTCTGCAACCAGCTATTTCCTATACTGTATGCACACCTCCGATGTGCTAACATGTCTGTAAGAATAGTCACTCATTCTTGGAAAACTAGGCAACTTCTTTTTTCTCTAGTATAATGCATCTGATCTCACCTCCCCACCCCACCCTGGAAGTTTCTTGAACTTCCTAAACAATCAGACAAAAAGAAAGAAAGATGGGGGTGGGGGAACCCTGTGAGCTCACATTAACAAAACATCTATACATCCATTTAGCTTGCACATATAGATCAATATATGCCATCCAAATGTCCAAATATGTATCCAGATGAAGTTGGTGTTTATAGCAGGTACGCTCATATGTAGCAAGGGCAAATGCTAATTTATAGAGAGAGAGGCCTCTGGACAAATTAAGATGGCAGGTGGCTGAGGTCTCCCTAAGGTGTGCACACCTATCCTGAGGGCAAAGTAAAATTTACAAACACTCTTAAAATGGAGGGAACAGGCAGGAAACCCGGGGTTCAGTGCAAAAGACCCGAGGCTCAGGCCCCTTAGGCCACCCCCCTAACGATATCCATGATTATAGGTAAGCCATCAAAGTATTGGTTGTGTGTATGTGTCTATAAATATTGAAAATGTTAAGCACTTAATAATTTGCTGAAATCTTCCTTATGAAAGAGAAAAATGGGAATACCAGCCAAAAAGTAAAAACAGCACTAGAAGCAATCACATGTGCTTTAGATAATAGATAAGAAATCATTTAAAAACTGTCAGTGTTTCCTAACTCATTCATTTCCATCTTTATCCAGAAAGGGAGAAGGGTTTTTTTCTACTTATGAAACAGGTTTCAGTTATTAGGATTAACAGAAGTTCTAAAAATATTCCAGCTGTTGCAAGCCTGAAACAAGCTATTCACCAGTGAAGCCAAATGGACTATTTGTGAGTTCCTGGTTTCTGGACTGCAGCCCTAATCCTTCAAATAGCATATTAGTTTATAAACAGAGATTACTGCACATCCCCAATTATGTGGCATTTCCCCCTTTTTCAAACATCACACTAAAGTGTTGCCATTACTTTAGGAATGAATAGGAAAGATTATGACGAGAGATGCCTGGGAAATCAAACTATTGGAGCAGAGATTAGAATAAACCAGAGCTTTTATCCAGGGGAGGAATGCAAATATTTTGAATATCTTTGATCTCCAATACTGCTCAACAGCAATCATCATCTGAAGAACAGGCTTACTGTGAGGATTCTGGGGAGCAAAAGCACAGGACGTGTATGTGTGTGTCTTCACACACATGCACAAAAGGGCCAGCTGGATACATTTTAGTGCTTAGGATGGAATCACAGGGGCATCTCCCCCACATTTCTTATTCATAACTGTTTTTTAAAAAATACAGATAAAATGAGCAAAATTAAAAAGAACAACTAGGCACAGCCAGGTTATAAATCCTGATGTTTGACTGATTCTATTGTGACTCTGTTCTATTGTAGTGATGTAAGAGCTGCTTATGCAGAAAAGTTTTAATTCATTAATTCCCATATATTTAGGAAGCTACAGTCAGTAAAAGAAACCAGAGCTCAAACGCTTTTAATGGTTATACAGAAAGGGAGATTTTTGATAGGTACTGCCTTCCAGAGCACTGCGGGCTCTGATAACAGACACTTTGCTGTTCAGCCTTCTCCTTTTATGCAGCTTTTAAAAGCACAGGACCATTCCCTAGTACTATATGTGGCAACTCAGAGTAGCATAGGCATGACCTTAGCAACACAAAGTCAACAAAAATGATCCACTAGTCAGACAACTCTGTTTCCCTTTTAACCCTGTTTGGTGCAAATCTTAACTTTGCCATCAGCTGAGAAGGTGGCCTTCAGCAGGATAATTGTTCTCAGCCTCAATTTCTCATTGGTGATACAGGGATGACAGTACTGGCTACCTTTAGGGCTGTGTTGTAAAGAGAGCTGAGATAATGTATTTGAAGAACTGTGAACTCTCAAAAACTACAGTACAAATGCCAAGTGTTCTTATTTCTACTCTTATCGTAGCTGCTGAACACACTAAAGACTTTCTGTGCAATTACATGCCAATATCCAGAATGCTTTTGTAGCTCTTTCCTATTACACAGAAGCACTGGTGTGTCCAAAGGCGAGGAATGAACATGTCTATGCTCATAAATGTCTATGCAATGGGTTTCCCCCATCATTCTGGTTTCGGTGAAGAAATACTCTCCCCCCTTTTTTTTCTTTCTGTTTTGTTGTTAAAAAACTGAACATTTGTATCTCTAATATAGCTGTGACTCACATGTGAAATATTTCATTTGTTTAATTGCATGGCAGAGTAAACAGACATAGAATTCCACATGCCTCCAGGCAGTCTGAGTTTAAGCTTTGGACTTTGCTTGCTAGCTTTTTACTTCTCTCTCTTTTTGTTGGCTTCACAACCCTTGTATGTGTATTGCTGAAACTGCCTGTGAATGTGCACCTAGTGAATACACTCCCTAATTAGCCAAATGATGAAAGACGGTGATAGAAATGTTTTCTCCTCCAAGCCCTCATAGGAAACTCTCATAGGAAACTTTTGTACAAGCTTTTTTTAGTGGTGGCAATGGCAATTGGATCTAGCTAATACTATAACACTTTTCATTAATCTAAACAGAGAGCAACATAAGGTTTTCAGTGGTTTGAATGCTCCAGGCAAGGCTTTCTCTCCATAACTACATTTTCTGTTTCTGTTTTTAATTAGGTTATGTTTATTAAACAGAACTAAGTAACAAGCAAACATTTATGTCTGTGTGCATGTGCATGTCTCATGGGGTACAAAATTAACATTACGTTACACAGTTTTTGTGGGTGTCCACTCCAGTACACATTAATAGCTTCTGTTAAGGCCAACCTTAAATGAAGATGAAGTGATGAGGTTTTACTGATTCAAAGCTCAGCCTTCCCTGTGCCAGCAACATCAGACATTCTTCTTTGTTTCAAGCCTTCTGTAGTACAGTTAGGGCCCATCTACACGATGGTTTACTGAGTATTTAGTGCTACTCATATCTCCTTTAAATTTGCATGGTTCACATGATAATACTGGCAAACAGAAGCTATGACACAGTTTTCCCCTGTAAATCTGTACTAACCCAATCCAATGATAACACAAAAAATGGAGAAAAAAAAGTCTCCACTCCATTTTTCTAGTGGTTGCAGCTCTGATGCTTTTAGGTGGTTATGTCAATCATTCTCCTCTCCATGCCCACTATCTCCTCCCTTCTTTCATTTTGTTTCCTGTGGGCTGACAAGCAACTTGCGGCTGCTGTCCTCTGTTCTGCTGGCCTTGTTGCTGCAAACAGTGTCTTTGTTTTCATTTCCTCCTAACCTGTGTGCAAAAGTGTAACACTACTCAAACAAAGATTTGTACTTCAGCTGTATCCTACCAACCATTGGCACAGAAAACACACTTTTGAGTTTTTTAAACGAATCTAATGCAGCTGGTAGAACAGACTGAGCATGCTTGGTCACCTAGCAACCAGAGGGAGTTGTATAATTAGAGGGAGGGGCCATAAGGAAACCGTGAGACTAGTCCTTCCCAGAGGAATACCTATTTGTGTGAATGGGAAAAACTGATTGGCAGCTACCATTGAGCAGGAACTGCAAATGTTGCAAATCAACAGTGAAGGTAAAAGAAGTGTATTTGGTACGAAGAAATGCTCCTATGTAGATTAGCCCTTAGATTTGGTTTCATTTTGTCTGCAAGTGCAGTGGAAATTGTAGGTGCTCTGTACCCCATAGCACCGTCTCCCTGATCATTACCCTATATACCAGGGTGAGGAACCTTTCCCAGGCCAAGGGCCACATCCCTCCTGAGCAACCTTGTGAGGGCTGAATGCCAGTAGTGGGTGGGGCCAGAGGTAAAAGAGGGTGGAGCAAGGGATGTGACTCTGACCTTTGCATAATAGGCTACATGCTAAGTCATGCAAGTCAGAGGTTTCTACACACGCACACATCCACCCATGACAGTAAGAGGCATTATGACAGTTCAAGGGCACATTCCAGCCAGGCAAAAACACTCAAGGAGAACAGGAGACGGGGCCAGGGTCAGTGAGGGGTGTGGCCTTGGAAAAGAGAGTATAGCCTCAGGAGAGCCCCAAGGATTGCACGGAGAACCTGGATTCGGTTCAACATCCATACATTATATTGACAATGAACTCATTCTCCAAGTACCAATCCTTACGTAGCCAAAATTCATGCACAAGAGGGAGGTAATCAGTAGGTTTGGTGGAACCCCAAGATTTGCAGAAATGCAAACCAGCTTTAGGGGGGAGGAAAACTTAACGGGAGACCAGCTGCAACAGGCCAATGAGCATACCCAGTGGCTGACTGAGCATACCTAGTGGCTACAGAATGCTGAATGTCTGTTGGAGGAAATATGCAAATCAAGAAGGGGAAGAGTGGAATGGAGTATCCTGGAAGAAAGCATGGATGGGTCACTGGAACACCGAACAGGAGCACTTCACATTGCAAGATATTATTGCAGGTCTCATTTATTTTCTATTCTGTTTCTGAATTTCAGTGCCAAAATGGCAGGACCCCTGCACAAAAGGGAAGCAGTAGCAGACACGGAAGAACTCCAAAGTTTTCAGGGACAAAACAAAATCTTAAAGGAAAGGTTAGGAGTCAGGGAGAAGCCCAGAACAGCCCCACATGGACTTAATGGTACAGAATGTTCTCAGTGCGGAAGAAAAAAACAGGCAACTGGATTGGAGGGGAAATGGAATGGAGTGGCTGGAAAGGGTGGTGGGAGGAAGAGAGTCATACAGATAAAAATTGTAGAATGAGCGGCTTCACTGTATGGATAGGTCATTTCCTGGTTCACAATGAAAAGTTGTTTTTAAATGTCCCAAGGGATAGAAATGAGAGCTGTCCATACAAATGAATGGAAAAATCCAAGATTTAATGCAATTGAGATTGGGCATCAGTGTGTGTCCCACTCACTAAAAAAAAAAAAGCACCAAAGGTAGCAGAAAATAAAATAATTCCTGCTCCTTTGAATTCCATTTTTGTTTAGTGTGATTAGAAAAAAAAACTTGCCATTCCAATGCAAATTCCAAAGCAAATGCAATTCATAATAATAATAATTCTCTCTTCTGAAAGCTAGAAGGTATTGTGGAGAAAATTGCAGCGTAGTTCACACTGAGCGAAGAGCCAGTGTGGTGTAGTGGTTAAGGTGTTGGACTATGACCTGGGAGACCAGGGTTCGAATCCCCACACAGCCATGAAGCTCACTGGGTGACCTTGGGCCAGTCACTGCCTCTCAGCCTCAGAGGAAGGCAATGGTAAACCCCCTCTGAATACCACTTACCATGAAAACCCTATTCATAGGGTTGCCATAAGTCGGGATCGACTTGAAGGCAGTACATTTCCATTTTTAGTTCACACTGAATACTGCCGACCAGACTCCAGAGTGTTTTATTCAGCAGTATTAGACAGATTGGGGTGAAACAGAAAATGCAGCAACCTTGTAATGTTATCCTTTTTTTCCCTCTGCAGTGCAGGTTGAGCTGAGATCCATCAACTCAGCAGTGTAGTTTACTGTTATATCTGTATTGCAGGTTGGAGGGCTGCGCTGAGAGACAGTCAGTTACAGCAGCCCTGCAATGTACTCCACTGATAATATCGCAGGTCAGAGGTGGAGCAGAAGCTGGTTTGGATTCCCAGAGTAGAGACAGTTACTGTTCTGTCAGTTCCAGTGCATCTCCACCTCCCTTTTCTGAAAATGGGGGTACACGACGCTAGTCAAACCCCACCCCTTTTTACTGTAAAACCTGGTGGGATTAACTCAAGTGTTGTAGTTTTTTTTAAAAAAATTAGCTTCAAACAGATTTTGCAGCTGATCGGCAGATCAACCCGTTGCCTCTCCAGGTTTGGCCAATGCAAACACTTTGCTGTACATGACTAGTGTGTTCACAGCCTCAGTCAAAAATCCCCCATACCTATCAAGTTACAGTAAAGGTCAAGATACTTAAATTGCCTCCTCAGACCTCCTCTCAGGCCAAATCAATTGCTTGTAAAAACCTCATGCTTCGTTGATTTGCATGGAAACTGATTGCTCTTCTAAATAGTCAAAACTAAAAAAACAACAACCAGATATATAGATATATATTGCACGTGAGGAAAGATCCAAGTTATAATTTTTTTATGTAATAGAATTGATATACCACTTGATTGTAACAAAACCTCTAAGCAGTTTACAAGAAATATTAAAATAATCAATAAAACAGGTAAAACTGAGGGCTCATCCAGACGACTGTAAAATGTGTGACATGATCGCTTTGTGTTTTCATTATTTTTGGTCATCCATATGACGCTGCGTGCTTTTGCGCATTTTCGCAAGGTTAAATCCGCTCTTGCAATACCGCAAATCATGCGATTTGCTTTGTTAAACCGGGAATCATCCGCTGTACCTTCAGGCGCTCGGAGGCAATACCGCGGACTTTAAAGCTGTGGGCGTTTGATGGGCGGTTCCCCATATCCCTTCCCTCATTCTCAACCAATCACGTATTTCCACTGTTGCGCATGTGCATGAATGTCCGGGGAAAGCCCAGGAAAAAGGAACCTATTAGAGCAATGGTGTGGTGTTGGGGGCCCCCCTGCAACTTCTACTGCGCAGATGCAAAAAAGCGCATTTGCGCAGAAGCAGCAACAGCGGTTCATTTTTAGCCAGCCTGCAAACTGGGCAGCCGCTCAGGGTGAGATCTGCAATTGTGGTTGTTTGTAAACTTTTTCAAGGGAGAAAATATTTATCTTTGCCTAAACTCCACCTCCCCCCTCCCCCCCCCCCTCCCCAAATGTCCTTCTTGAACATATTGGTCTTTGCTTCCAGGCATCCAGAGTCGAGGGAGATGGGGGGTGGGGGAGAAGAGAAATAGAGACTTTCCTCTTGGATTACAGACACTCATGCACCCTTCGTCAATTTCGCTTTCCTGCCTGCAAGGTTACTCTCTTTGAGTCTTGTCAATTTCAACCACAACCTGCAGGTTCTCGCAGCGCAGGTGAGCTGAAAAGCATACAGTCGCTTTTGCGAAATATCGCAAATACAAGCAAAAAACCCACAGGAATTATTGACATATAAGTGGTTTGCTAGAGCGTCTCAGCCACCAGCAACCATAGAGACTGGTGGTCTACCTTCCTAGACATGACACATCGTTACTTGCTGTTCTGGAGGAATAAGTGGAATTGCAATCATGTGTATCTTCAGAAAAGTTAATATGAGTAAAGGTAGAAAACCATACAATTAGTTTTGCGAACTATCGCAAATGCAAACAAACAAAAATACAGGAATTATGGGCATATAAGTGGTTTGCATGTTTCTTTTATCAGAGGGAACACCGCAAAGCCTGTGCTGGTCGCTTCAGCGCAGATTGACACAGCAGCACGCGGGGCTGTTTGCCCTCATTCCCTGCCTGAGCCAAGAGCGGCCACCTGTGGGGGGGGGGCTGTTTGCTTCCTCAGGGGCAGCATTCCATAATGGTCCAGGGCTGAACCCTGCAGTGAATGAGTCCAAGGGTTACGGTGAGATTCGCCCGGCGATTACAAGCGCTGATCCCTTGCACTGCCCACAATCCCCCTGGATGGTCAGGGGCACCTGGAGACACCCCCCCCCACCGGCGCTACTCCAGAGTGGTGAGCAACAAGGAACTCCATTACAGCCACTACTACCAAACCATCAGGAAATTCAAACTTTCGCGCTCGTATGTTCAAGCGCATGCACCATGTTGTGCTTTGCTGCAAAGGGGGAGAAGAGCATACGTCATATTTTTGTGGACCAATTGGCTGATAGGGGGGAGTGTTATGGGCGGAGCTGGGGAAAAGCGAGAAGTACGGGTCCTCTCGCTGCGTGTGTGGGCGCAAAAAAAGCAGTTATTTTATTGGGAAAGAGTGAACAAACAGGCAAAGTAAGGACTGTCAGATGACGAACCGGATATGGAAAACGTGGATTATCCCGCTCCATTTGGATGAGCCCTCAGTTTTGCTTTGCTGAAGAATTTAATCACTGCATCCATCTTGAATTTCATGCCCGTGGCAGTCATCAGTATTCTGCCATATTTCATTGGTGCCATATCTGAGAGCTTAGGCACCCAAAACTGCAAGCAGGGACTATATGACAAAGTTCCACCTGCATCTTATTAGAGAAGTATGTGATTGAATATATATTCAGGCATGTAGCATAGTTATTTTAATGTATTAATGAATCAAGACACAAGCTTCTGCGGGGAGTTTCAGAACTGGCAGACATTCTTTCCCAGAGTGCTGCTAGGTCATCAGAAGCCTTATTTTTGCAGCACCTGTACTAGAAGACAGTGACTTAAGATGATTCCAGAATACTCTGTAATTACCACTCTCCAGTCTGCTAATTCAGAGAGTGAACCAATGAACATTCAACGTTTTAAAAATCCCATTGCTTCCAGTGGAAATAATTTAAACATAAGTTACACACAGCAGTCCAAAGGTACACTAAACACAACAGGACTTAGTCTCAGGCATGTACATATTGAAACTGGGGTTATCATACTTTGGACACATAATGAGAAGACATGATTCATTAGAAAAGATAATAATGCTGGGAAAAATGGAAGGGAGTAGAAAAAGAGGAAGGCCAAACAAGAGATGGATTGATTCCATAAAGGAAGCCACAGACCTGAACTTACAAGATCTGAACAGGGTGGTTCATGACAGATGCTCTTGGAGGTCGCTGATTGATAGGGTCGCCATATGTTGTAGTTGACTTGGAGGCACATAACAACAACAACATGTACATATTGGATTGCAGCTGTGAACTCTCCCCATTTGAGCTTAACCAGTGGGACTTAAACATGCTTAACTTTAGCTGGATCATGCTCGTACGGCTCAAGCTGTGTTTATGGACTGAAGCAACACCTCTTGTTGTTGTGCCAATGCAAAAATTCCATTGTTTTCACTTAAACCATGTTGCTAAATAAACTTACTGGGAAGTTCCATTTATTGCCATGGGATCATTTGTTTATCATGTATTGAGAACTACAGTATTAATAGTGTTCAATGTTTGCACAACATTAGCCATTAAACAAAGTTTTAAAAATTTGAAATATAATGCCAAATCATCATAAAGTGATAGCTTAATATTTATTTGTTCATCCATGTGCAGTTCCTGTCTTCAGACAAATAAAGGTATGTATATGAAATATGTGTGCTGGTGAAAATGATGAGGCCATAACATAAGCCTGAGCTCAGCTTGGGAACACCCTTTTAGTGTAAAGGTTAGCTCAGGGGAGCCCTGTTGGCAGTTGCATTGTCCTTGGACTTTTGGGGGGTAGAGGCCTGGGAGAGGACATTCTATGTGGCAGCTCCTAAGCTGTGGAATTTCCTTCCCAGACATACAGCTGGCAACTTCATTAGGTTGTTTTTGTTGTATGCTGAAGATGCACCTCTTTACCCTGGCCTTTGACGTCTAAGAGGTATATTTTAGGACCTAGCCTATTCACTTGACTGTAATTTGTTTTCACTGATTTCCATACTGTATTTTCAAAATGTAACCTGCACTGGGAGCTTGTGATGAAAGGCAGGTAAGACATCAATCAATCAATCAATCAATCAATCAAGCTGATAATTCCTTCTTGGTTTTGCTTCATGTGTTCCAAGACTGAACTCTGTCTCGTATTGTAAGTGCTGGCTTTGACATGTTTAAATGCACAGCATCTTGCATGAGTTGAACATGGCTGTGTTATAGAAAAGTTCATTTATTTTGTCCACAACACATTTTCCCTTCAAGATCCCACACTGTTTTTCTCCCTAGTTGTAAAATAATGATTGTTGCGAGTTCAATTTCCTCTTCTTGAGGATACTTTGTGGAATTCCATGAATTCAGCCTCAACTAACTCCACACTGACAAATAAAATACAGAAGAAACGGGGAACATGGGAAGGGGACTGGTTGTAGTTATTCATACATGAAGGAAGAATATTCTGCATGTCCTCAGAAGCATTTATTTTCTTAGTTAATGCATCAAGCATGTCTGCCCTGCCACTGAAAACAGGTTCTAGGCTACGTACTGGCTTAAGCCCTTGGATCTGCACTACGTTTCAATTTTTTTTGTTAATGTTGATTGTTCTTACTTTATGTCCATAAACATTTCTTTCACCCATAGAGGGCATCCTAACACTAAATCACAAAAGAATACAGTACCACCATTAAGAAGGAAGCAACACTGATTTTTAATGTGTCCCTACTTTGATCATGTGATTATCAAAATGTCAGAGTAACCGCTAACAATATTATTTCCAAGGTTTGCAGTTTGACAGCTTCTGTCTACACTTTGAACACTGGTTGATTCTCATAAAATATTATCTAACTGACCCTGTCTGCCTTCCCTCTGCCTCCTCAAGCACAACTCCCTAATTGTGATTTGTTTCCAAAATGAAATTTATATTAATTATTCAATGAAAATGATATATTAATTAGGGTTTGATCCAGACTTGTAATGAGCAAAGTTCCATCCATGCTAGAGCAAGGCTGGGAAGCCTCTGCCCTGGGTGGAGGGGAGGGCTGAATCCTCCTGGCCTTTGATCTGGCCCTCAGGACTCTCCCCCAGACCATGCCTGTCCCTAGCCTACACCCCTCACTGCCACATCGTGCTCCACACGGTCCTCAAGTGTTTTTGCCTGCAAGAAATGTGTCCTTGAACGATCATAGGGCTTCCTGCTTGCCTGGATTGAGAGGGGTATGTGTTTGTGTGTGCATGTGCCCACACATGTGTATGTGTGTAAATCGGGTGGTATCTGATTAAATCATATTCACTGGAAGCCCAAGGGGTTGTATTCAATGTAGCACTAAATTAAATGTTCTGGGAGAGGGACAGGGGGAGTGTGACCCTGTTGATTCTCCTTGATCTCTCAGCTGCTTTTGATACCATCGACCATGGTATCCTTCTGGGAAGACTCATGGAGTTGGGAGTTGGGGGTACTGCTTGGCAGTGGCTCCGCTCCTACTTGGTGGGTCGTCACCAGAGGGTAGTGCTTGGGGAACATTACTCGACACCCTGGACTCTCCATTGTGGAGTCCCACAGGGATCGGTACTGTCCCCCATGCTCTTTAACATCTACATGAAGCTGCTGGGTGCGGTCATCAGGAGTTTTGGGGTGTGTTGTCATCAGTATGCTGATGACACGCAACTCTATTTCTCCTTCTTATCTTCCTCAGGTGAGGCTGTTAACGTTCTAAACTGTTGCCTGGCCGTGATAATGGACTGGATGAGAGCGAACAAACTAAAACTCAATCCAGACAAGACTGAGACGATGTTGGTGAGTGCCTCCTCTGCCCAGATGGTGGATGTTCATCCTGTTCTCGATGGGGTTACACTCCCCTTGAAGGAACAGGTCCGTAGCTTGGGAGTTCTTTTCGATCCTTCCTTGTCACTAGAGACTCAGGTGGCCTCGGTGGCACGGAATGCTTTCTACCATCTTCGATTGGTAGCCCAGCTACGTCCCTATCTGGACGGTGATGACCTCACCTCTGTTGTTCATGCTCTGGTAACTTCTAGACTGGACTACTGCAATGCACTCTACGTTGGGCTGCCCTTGAAGATAATTCGGAAACTACAGCTAGTCCAGAATGCAGCGGCCAGATTGTTGACATGGACCAGAAGGTCCGCTCATATAACACCTGTTCTGGCTCGTCTGCACTGGCTTCCTATTTGTTTCCGGGCTAGATTCAAAGTGCTGGTTTTGACCTATAAAGCCTTACACGGCATGGGACTACAATACCTGGTGGAACGCCTCTCCCAATATGAACCTACCCATACACTGCGCTCAACATCTAAGGCCCTCCTCCGAGTGCCATCTCATCGAGAAGCTCGGAGGGTGGTGACTAGATCTAGGGCCTTTTCGGTGGTGGCCCCCGAATTGTGGAATAGTCTCTCCGATGAGGTGCGCCTGGCGCCGACGCTGCTATCCTTTCGACGTCAGGTGAAAACCTTTTTATACTCCCAGGCATTTTAAAGTGTATTTTAATCTGTCTTTTAAAGTGTATTCTAATAGTATTTTACTAGTGTTATACTATGATGCTGTTTGGTCTTTTTGTTGTTTGTTTGTTTTTGATTTTTGATTTTGTTATATTTATTGTAGTTATACACTGTGTTGTTTTATCTCTTATGTACACCGTCCAGAGAGCTGTTAGGCTTAGGGCGGTATATAAATGAAATTAAATAAATAAATAAATTTTTCCTTGTACAATGGAATATTCTCCCCCTCATGTGCCCCTTAAATCTGTTCTGGGACACCATGGGGGGGAGGGGAGAGTCTCCTTGCACTAGTTGAAGTTGTTCCGCTAGCGCAAGGGTTGAGCTGAACATTGGTCTGCATGGGTGGTATTCATGACAACCTTAAGTCAGTTGATTTCAGTGCATCTACTCTGCATGGATACCGTCCGCTGGCTTTTGCATGGCCAGAATGCAACCTACTGTACCAAGGGTAAAGTCTCATTCTTTGTTCTTCCCCCTTTTTTCCTCTGGCTACACCAACTTTTGTCTGGACAAAGCTGGCCGTTGGCATCTGGAAGGCCCAGAAGGGCTTGCGTGCGGTCCTCAAGCTGAAAACGTTTCTCCACCCCTGTGCTAGAGGAAGGGGGTGGGAAGGCAATTTTCACAGATTCCTCCCAGAATCCTTGGCTATGCCCTCTGAAAAGCTGCTCTGGAGTGCCAGGGAATCCTCCAGAACAGCATGGGAGGTACTTCTGAAAGCAACATGGGAAAAAGGGAGAATCTGCAAAAATTCTACCTTCCTTTCCTCCAGGCCTTACTGGTAATGGGTAACTTTAAGGGCCCTTTTCTTTCTTCTTCTGGTTCTTTATTTTTAAGGTGGACTTGGTCTGACAGCCTTTTCAACAGGGGATGCCTTCATTTAGATGACTGTCCACTGGAAAGTAGGGCATATGATCACCCTATATGAAAGCAAGATGCATTAGCAGCCTTGCCAAGAGTGAATTATAATGCATCCATTGACACATGTCACACCACATTACATTTCTCCTGAACCCAGAGTCAAAGATACACATTAGGTAAATACAAATCTAATTTTTCCTTCCCCCTCCAAGCTCTCTGCATTGTGAAAGAAAACAAAGATGTGGATCAATGTTTTCCTTCAAATACCAAGGGATATTGTGGGAAAGACAGGTTGAAGCCATTACTTGTCCCAGAGAAAGATCAACAGCCTTTCTGGCTATGAATAATGGCTTGGAAATTTTTAAAAGAAATATTGGTTGCAGTAACAAAGTCAGCATTTATTCAGTAGATGGAATACTTCTGCTATTTATTTTGTGAAAATGCACACTGTGTTGTGCTTTTCTATTTAGGTCCCTGAGCCTTTAGGCTAATTCTCACAAACAGATGAGGTTATCAACCTGTGTCTAGCCTGGACCACTTCAATTTGCAAGTGAAGATGTACCTGGTGGAATATAACCTCACAAAAAAGATTCCTATATATAGAAAATCTTTGTGTTAGGGAGGTTAGGCTTGAACCCTTCCTGAAGAGATAATTTTCCAAGTGGTGGGATTTTATTTTATCTTCTTTTTTTGGAGAAGCTTTAAATTGTGTTAGACCTCACCTGCAGTTTGAAATTCTACAATCCAGACACAGGTTTACTCCCTCATTAACTGTCTGCGAGAACTAGACCTAAGCCCCAGGGCCAAGAAAGAAAGGTCTTTCTAGACTTTTTAAAAGTTCATATTTGCACAATAATGTGAGCCAATGAAAATGGTGCCTCCTAGGAGCAAGCTAGCAAATTACCACATCCTAGGAAAATGCAAACACAAAACAAATCCCAAGCGCTTTTAAATTTGCAATTTTATAATTGGGGACACATTTCCAGGGTAATTTTGCCATATGAATATTGAGGGAAAGTGGTACCTAATGCTGACTCTTTAGTCTTGAAAATGGACATATGAATGATGGGCGTATGAATGAATGAATGACCTACAGTGGCACAATTTGGTCTCTTGGCACCATTTACCATGTAGCTGACTTCTTAGATTGCATTAAACATTTTTACCAGCTGATGGTAAATCAGCATGCTGCAGGGAGTTCTGTGGAGACAGCATTCCACAATAAAAGGGTGTACATAAAGGCTATCCATTTTAAATAAGGGACATCTGGCATTCCTATTTCAAAGTTGCCTTCAATCAGATGAGTTCCCAAGATGGAGTTGTGTTAGTGGGAGAACAGTGGCAGAATTTTTAAGATCAGTTTGTGAAGCTTGTTCAAAAGGCTCTTTCTCAAACCCCACTTTGTGACCAATTCCATGGCACATTTGCTGTTATACAAGGCCAGCTGTTGCACTTGTTTGTCTTCTCCCTTCGTATCCTCACACAAAAGCAAACAAAAAAAATTCTCTGCAGTGCCACTGTCCCCTGTTGCTTCGTTGTTGTTTGTCTGCAATGTTGGTTGAGAAATAAATACTGGACACAAAAATAAATAATTGATATATACTGCTCACAGTATATTACATAGATAAATATTGCATGTAAGAATTTTTGCTAGTTTTAAATAATATTCACTAATAGGCAAAAAAAAAACCCTTCCAGTTTAAGAACTTACCTTTAACCAACAGATATTTCTATCAATCTTTAAAAAGCAAGGAAATTGGGCAGCTATAGTGAATGCACCAGGGGAACTGTAGACCTGACCTCTCTTGAGATATTGTACTGCCCTACAAATTTGTAAAAATGCAAACACCATTTGGGTTGGTCTTTCACAGTTCAATCCACTTCCTGTGTAGCTTGGAAGAATTTGGTAATGTGCCTCTGAGCATATGGTGAGTGGTGGCAACACCTGCCATCTCAAAGATGGTGTTCTTCTTACTTTGCTTCTTTCCTGTGTTACTACTGTTTCTAAAGAGAATCTAACCTAGAATATTATATTTCTCTCATTATTCATCCTAGAAATCTGTGCCAAATTTATTTTTATTAATTTCAAAATCTTTTTCTTGGTCAATCCCATATGATGGTGAAGACATCCTTTTGTGTTTCAAACTGGAGGTTATGTTCTATTTCTATTTTGGGTGCATTAACAGTTGAATCTGAAACTGCAGTTTGATGTAAAATCAGCTGATTACAATATGTTGCTGCTTAAGCAACTACTCCAGCTGTTGGAAAAAACAAACTTGGCATGCCCAAGATGCATGTTTTCAGCCTGCTATGCTTAAACCACTCCACTTAAGGAAAGGTGGACATGGTTAATTAAAAATGTAGAGCACACCTAGAATTTTGCTAAAATATATTTCACCTCCCACTGTTTTATCTTGTGCAAACTGAGACACTCCTCATGTCCACTGGAAACTATTCTGCAGAATAGTCAGTGCCATTATTCCACAATTGTTTCTGGAGTTTTTTTAGCATTGCAAACTGTTGCTGTACTTCACATATTCACAGAAACAGAAGCAAAAGAAAATGATTTATTATAGGAAACTGCACTAAAATTGCAAAGTAAATCAAACATATTTAAAGTGACTATCTGAACTGTATCAACTATCTTAATATTGTTGCTTTGTCCTTGCTAAAACAGGATCAGCACAGCACATGTCTTGTTTCTGTTATTTGGACTGATTGAAGGTGTTGCCACCACTTGTCATATGCTCTGAGGCACATGTCACCAAATTCTTCCAAGCTACATAGGAAGTGGATTGGACTGTGAAAGATCAACCCAAATTTCTAGAGCAGTATAATATCTCAGAGACGAGGTCAGGTCTCCTGCTCCCCTGGTGCATTCACTATAGTTGCCCAATTTCCCTGCTTTTTAAAGTTTGATAGAAATATCTGTAGGTTAAAGGTACGTTCTTAAACCGCAAGTTTTTTTGCCTATTAGTGAATTTCTCTGCTTTTTAATCTGGGAAGTAAGAAATTGGATCCTGTGCAAGTTTGCTGAGAATGGATCGCTCATTTGCATGCTTATTGAGTTCAGTGGGATTTGCTCCCGTGCAATCATGCTTAGCATATGTGAGACTGATCATGGGAGGGAGGGATGGAGTGGGCAGGGGAGGTGGAAGAAGGAAGAGGGGAAGGGAGGAAATCATGCTCAGGATAGGTGAAACTGACCACAGGGGATGAGGAGGGAAGGATGAGGGCATGCTTATTGAGTCCAGTGGGATTTACTCCCATGCAATCATGCTTAGCATATGTAAAACTGATCATGGGAAGGAGGGAGGAAAGGGTTGGAGTGGGCAGGGGAGGTAGAAGAAGGAAGACAGGAGGGGAGGAAAAAGGGAGGAGGAAGGGAGAGGAGAAGGGAAGGAGGGAAAAGGCAGGTCTGATCATTTGCATGCTTATTGAGTTCAATGGGATTTACTCCTGTGCAATCATGGTTAGGATAGGTAAAACTGACCATGGGAGAGGAGAGGGAAGGAGGAAGTGAGGGGAGCAGAAGGAGGGGGAGGGGGAGGGGAAGGGGCAAAAGGGAGGTGTTGGGAGGGAGCAGGAGGGGAAGGCAGGTTTGATCCTTTGCATGCTTATTGAGTTCAATGGGATTTAATCCCATGCAATCATGCTTAATATATGTCATGGCCCCGTCAGAGGACTCATCAGACGAGGATGACTCGGGAGTAACAGCAGCAGACCCAGAAGCAGCAGACCCAGAAGGAGAAATGGAGGAAACTCCTGAGAACCCAGCTCCTTCTCCCCCTCAGCTGCAGAGCATCCCAGACACAGCTGAAGCCTGTCAGCCAGACGCAGACAGTGAACAGGATACTCCCCCCTCACCTGCAGAACGTAGACAACAGAAGGTCAGGCAGAAGAGGGGCAGGCCTGTCCACTTAAGGCCAAAACACTGATGGCTCACACTTGCTGACAAACCTGCTCCTTAAAAGTCAAACCTTGGCTTCAGCTTGTTGCTGACTACAACGTCAGGCGTGACCACTGTGTGTCTTCCTATCCCCTGAACCTTGACTTGGACTGATCTCTCGGCAAACTAGACCCGGACCTTCACTGACGTCTCTTCTGGATTTCTGCCTTGGCACGTAAGCTTTGAACGGCCTCTGCCCTTATCTTGCATCTTCCTTGCTAGCCTGGCAGATTTATAGCCAAGCTGCCGGCTGAGGACTTACGGCCTGGCAATTACCAAGGAATCTCCAGCCCTGCCTGCACCCCCACCGACACTGCTGTCTCAGTGAAGAGCTGACAATATAGGTAAAACTGACCATTAGAGAGGAGGAGGGTGGGAAGGGGGGGGAGGGAGGGGACTGGGTGGGTGGGTGGGTGGGTGGGCGGGCGGGCGGGCACTGGGCAGAGGGGAAGCCCCTTTTCTTTCCAAAAGGAAGACATTGTGAACATTATCATTGTTTTTCAGCATTTCCCCCACCTTTTTATTCTACAGCAGGCACATGTAGTCTCCCACACAAATTTAAACCAGAGCTGTCACAGGCCACATCCACACCAGACCTTTATTTCACTTTAGACAGCCTTGGCTTCCCCCAAAGAATCCTGGGAAGTGTAATTAGTGAAGGGTGCTGGAAGTTGTTAGGAGGTGCCCTGTTCCACTCACAGAGCTTCAATCAGAGTGGCTGACAGTTAAACCACTCTGGCCACTGGGTCTGTGTCAGGGGAATAGGAGTCTCCTCTCAGCACCCTTCACAAACTACACTTCCCAGGATTCTTTGGGGGAAGCCATGATGGTCTAAAGTGAAATAAAGGTCTGGCGTTGGTGTGGCTCCCCAATTAGCCAAGCAGCTGTGAGTCTGGCATACGCTGACAGCTGGTTCTTACAGAGCATGCCCGGGCTTAACATTGGCTTTAATGTTAAATTTCCTAAATTATTTAAAAATCAGCCTGACATTTTTTTAAACCTTTAAACTACAGAAGATGAAGGTCAGAGTATGGGGCAAGGTCAGCAGCAGGCTTACAGGTACTCTGTGAACATGGCTGATTTTTAATTAATTTCAACAAATTATGAGACCACTGACAGAAGAAAGTCCAACAGGTGTCTGGATTTTTTCTTTCTCTTTTTACACTCAATTCTCTCTGACTGTCTTGTGTATCACCATGAAAATTGAGAGGGTTGTTAAGCAAGCGTTTCTAAGTTCAGGACTATACGTTTTGTAAGGTTTTGTTTTGAAATGAGCTTATGGGAAGCATCAACATGGCATGGGGGTATTTTCAGTTTAACATTGCGGAATGCGAAAAATCCATTCTGGCTATCAAAATGGGTAATGTTCAATGTTAGTCAGTGCAGACCCAGTCAAGTCAATTGATTTAACTTAAGTCTACTCTGTGCAAGCTGGCTCTAATCCAACATTTTTAATAGTAGTTATGGATATCGTTCATAATGTGTTAATTTAAGGAATATATGCAACAGAAGAAGGGAGAATTAAACATTGTCCTCCATGCTTTAAGTAAGTATTGTATAATATAAACTATACTGACTGTGTAATTAAAATTATAAACTCAATTAGAATACCAGCCAATAATAATACCAATTCCTTCTGGGAGATTCATAATATCACCCTGAACAATATCAGCTCTTTTGTTCCCTCACTAAGGCATTTCCAAATGAGGAGAGAAAACAACAAACTGATTTTATTTCATAATTCTTAATGATTGATCCCGACAGCTATTTCATTCTTATCTATGGGTTTCAGAATTCCTAAAGTTGCACAGGAATCTGTAATTGATCTACCTCTCCAGGTCATGGAAAAATAGTCTCTGACCTTACCTTGCAATTTCTCTTTGGCAAGAGGGTTACAGCCCTTTGGGACACTATGTAACAGTGCAGTGTCCTTGCCTAACCTTACATGGCCAGGGGACAGCAGCTGGCCCCAAAGGCTACTCTTGCCAGCTAGGTGGCACTGTAATGCCAAAAAGAAAGGCTGGTAGCTATGCTGGATAGGCGGAGGGGCACTTGCCACCACCATACTGTGCATATTTTGTCCACTGTTCCTTGTGTTGTGGCCCTGAAAGGAGATACTGCAAGTTGCAATGGATTCCAAATAGTGGGACAGGGCCCGCCTCCTCCCTCTTTGAGGATAGATTGCCATGTTTTTACAGCCAATGGGTGCAACTTCTAAGTCAGGTTAGGGCTCCCTTTTTCTAGTCCCCCAAAGCAGTGAATGCCTCAACTTCTGCAACAGCATGTTGCAGGGAGAAATCTAGCTTTTGCCTTATGGAGAAGCCACACTTGCTGAACAGCATCTCTCCAAATGGAAGGCACCAAGGCCGGACTGGCAGTTAGAGTGAGACGGCAAATGTTGGGGGCCAAGGAGAGCTGGTGAAGTGTTTGTCTCCACAAGGGTGGCTGACTGGTAGTCCTCCAAACATTATTATTACTCGTACACTATGGTCTACTATGAAGGCCCTCCTCTGGGTCCCGACCCATAGGGAGGCCCGGAGGGTAGTAACAAGATCTAGGGCCTTCTCAGTGGTGGCCCCCGAATTGTGGAACAGTCTCCTCGAGGAGGTACGCTTGGCGCCGACACTATTACCCTTTCGGCGCCAAGTTAAAACTTTTCTCTTCTCTGAGGCATTTTAATTTTAATTTAAGTTAATTTAAGTAAATGTTATAATCTTATTTTAAATGGTGTTTTATGTATTTGTTATATTAGATCCTGTAATTTTATTGTATATGCTTTTATGTTCACCGCCCAGAGAGCTGTTTGCTAGTCGGGCGGTATATAAGTTTAATAAATAATAATAATAAAATAATAATAATATTAGACTACAACAGCCACCATCCTTCACCATTGACCACATGCTGGCTGGGACTGATGGGAATTGGAGTTCAATAACATCTGGAGGGCCACAGGTTCCCTACCCCATGCAGCATTTCCTCTGCCTCCTAAGTTGGCTTGCTGCCCTCAGGTGCAAGGGAGAATGCTGTCCCCTCACCAGTATTAAGATTAAACTGACAGTCCAGTTGGATTTGTATGTGAAATGGGTAGGGCATCTTGTTGTTCACCTCAGGCAGAAAATGGTTTTGGGCAGCCCCTGAAGCTATAGAAACCCTTTTCTGTATCACTACAAAGAAACTTACAGGTGTATGTGGAAGCTGGGTCCAAAACAAATATACCCCTCCCCCCAATTTAACCAGTGCAGTTGCACATATGTATTCAGTCTCATCTGAATTTAAAAAGATATTGATTAAATTCTATTGATTGGGCACCTTGGGGGTAAACATGTGGGATACCTATTAGCACAATAACATACCAGAGTTAGCATTTTATCTGCTACTAGGCTGTCTTTCTCCAAAGCACCTGCATATTTGCAAAATACTTGAAAATCATACTTCAGTTCATTCTTGCAACAACCCTGTAAGTAGGCCATTTTATTCTCATTGGGCAGATGGGGAACTGAGGCATAAAAACATAACAAGAGTCCTGCTAGGTCAGGCCAGAGACCAAGCTAGTTCAGCATTCTGTTCTCACAGAGGCCATCCAGATGCCCATGGGAAGTCCACAAGCAAAACCTGAGTGCAGGAGCACTCTCTCCTCCTGCTGTTCCCAGCAATTCTGGTATTCAGAGGCATAGTGGAGGTAGATCATAACCACTGTGGCTAGTAGCCATTGATAGCCTTATCCTCCATGGATTTGTCTAATCCTCTTTTAAAGCCATCCAAGATGGTGGCCAACACAACCTCTTAAGGATCTGTTCAAAAGTAAGAGTGGGATCTGAACTTGGAGCCCACATAGATCCATGCAGGATTGTCATATTTTTCCTAGCAAGACTCTTGTGCCACATGACAGACGTGTGTCCTGAGTTGGCTCACCTTTTGCTTTCACTGAGATACGGTGATATCAGTGGGTGGGAAGGGATGCTTTCAGTAGGCGCTGGCTATCAAAGGCAGAGGAGCCTTCCCAGGAAAAGAAAAGTGGCAACCTTAGAGCTAAGGCCAACAGTTGTGCCCAATGTGGCCCACTGAGGCTCATCTCCAATGGATTTGTGAGAGGGCCGGTTAAAGAGTTAATTTTCAGAAGAGGCAGGGGAGGGACAGAGAGAAGTGCTGGAACACCTCTGTCGTCGCTCCGCCCCTCCGCGTGGGGAGGGGGGAGGGGTAATACCTCGCCTCTCCTGTTGTTCTCCGACGTCCTATCCCAGCCTGTGCAGCCTCAGGGCTGGAGCCAGGAGGCAAGCGAGGCCGTGTGCGAGGCTCCTGGAAGAGCTCTCAGCCCAGCTGCTGGCAGCAAGACATGCGCATTGCAGGGCGCCCTCTCACCCTCTCAGCTATGCCAAGTATGTGAGCAGCAGAAGAGAACAGCGAGACGCGCGCACGGACCAACTGCTAGACCATGGGGCGCTCCTGCCAGCGGGAGGACGGGCTGCTGCGCTTGTCGCTGCCGCCTGCTTCAGAGGATCACCCAGCGGTACCCTTCTGCGCGGCGGCAACCGCAAGCAACTAACTGAAGGAGGAGCGGCGGCGGCGACCAGGCATGGCTGACCCTCTGCGCAGGACTCTCTCCAAGCTGCGGGGCAGGCGGTCGCAGCGAGATGCAAGAGGCGCGGGGGAAGCCTCCGGGCACCCCAATGGTGGAGGCAGTAGCCGCGGCGGCGGCGGCGGCGGCGTCCTTCAAGGTGAAGCCCAGCAGAGTCTGCAGCAGCAAGAAAACGGGATGACGGTCACGCCGTGCGCTCTTCTGGGCAGCCCAGCAGGCGGCGGCGAGGTCCTCGTGTCCCCGCTGGAGGACCTGGGGCTGCGGGAGTCGGCTGCTTGGTCCCGGCGGGGAAAGGCGGTGATGCCTGGGCAAGACTTCTCTGGAACCACCATTGCCCATCCTTGCGCTCCGGGAAACTGCGTGGAAGAGACCCCGCTGTCGCCGTCTAGCCCCCAAGGGCTCCGTGCGCCTCCGGCGGCCGAGCTCTGTTTCTCCTCTTCCCCTTTTTTCCCGAGGGGCACGGACTCTGGATCTGCCCTGGAGCGCGGCGGCGGGAGCGAAGAAGACGATTACTATGATAACCAGAACCTACCCGGTTGGGGCTGCCCAAAAGTGTCCCGATCGCAGGAAAAGGCGCGGGGAAACATGGAGGGCAGCGTGGCCACCTTTGCTGCTGCTGATGGTGGTGGCGGCGGCGTCCACAACCGAGCCAGGGCACGGGAGAGTACCGGCAGACTACGAAGCCAGCTGCAGGAGGCCTATTACCTGCTGATCCACGCCATGCACGACCTGCCCCCGGCCAGCCCCACGGTCGGGGTCCGCTCTCCTCAACCTGCTGCCCACCCACCCTCTTCCTTCTTGCCCGAGTCTTTCTCGTGCGCAGACGGCGGCTCATCTCAGCTGCAAGTACCCAATCCTGGCTTCCAAGCCTCAGCCAGGGACCCTGCCTGGCGCCAGGGCATCAGCAAGAGCCTGGAGAGCCTCCTCTTTGCTCAGCCCTCCGCCAAACCGCCGTCCTTGCGAAGGTGCAGCAGCGACAGCGCGCTACGATCCCTGCTCCAAAAGCCTTTGCCGCTCCAGGGCCACCTGCTGCAGCAACTACAGCAGCCGGGCACAAGGCGGGAAGCCTGTTTCCTCGCAGCTGCCGCCGCCTGCTCTGGCGATAGCAGCTGCGAGCAAAGCCCCAGCAGCCGACGCGTTTGCGAGACGCATCCGTTGGCGCCCCGGGATGACTTGGCGCAGATGCTGCTCCCGAAGTTTGGCCCGAAGCTCTGCACCGCCCTGGATGAGGCAGTGGCGTTGAAGGGCACTATGGCTCCAGCAGCGGCCTGCAGCGATAGGAGTCATGAGGGCCCCACAGCAAATGCCCCTGGGGCCCCCTTCAAGCCTCCAGCGGTGACGGTTAGGAAGCTGCAGAAATGGATGTACAAAGGACGCCTCCTCTCCTTGGGCATGAAAGGCCGCAGTGGGGCAGCTGGGCCTTCCTCCCCTTCCTCTCCCACAAAAGCCACCAGGACCTGCGGGCCAGCAACTCCACCTCCTGCCCCTTTGAGGGGGCAAGGCGACAAAGCCTTAGTATCCCCTTCAGACCAAAGAATCTTGCTGACAGGTAATGGCTTCTGTGACCCCCCTCCCTTTCCTGGGGTTTTGCAAGCCCCTAAGGTGGCATCTTTTTTTTTTATGGACAGTGGTTCTATGCTTTAACAGCTGCTTGATAGGTAGAAAGCCCTTCAGTGCCTTATCCTTGCATCGCCATAGTTAGAAAAGGTTTCACTTGGCTGACTTACTTTTAGGTGCATGAGACCTGCCTTTTTTAAAAAGTGGCAAAAAAAGCCTTGTCTGCTCTGTTGCCTTCTACAAAAAATGGCTGAAGTGCTGAAGGCAAAGGAGCCTCACTTTAGGGGATGGATAGAATCCATTGTTTATGACAATGACATGTGAAACATACTGAACCCTCTCCACAGGACTGCATAAAAATAGCATGTGTACCATAAAAGGTATATGCAGCGTTTTGAGGAAAAGACCAGACTTCCACAAACTTTCTGTGACAAATACTACTTTGCAGGTAGTGTGCAGGATTCACATGGGGGGGGGATGAAACAAACGCCATACATGATGATGCTCACAGCTGCAGATCAAGACTAGAAGGTTTGATAAAGGAAAGGAGAGTGTATGTAGGTTAGGAAGAATACTACGGTTGATCTAGTTCTGGCATAAGTTCTTACCCCATTGCATGAGCCAGCCAAATTTAACATCATTTACAGTGCCTTGCAAAAGTAATCAGACCCCTGACTAATGCTCTCATATTACTGAGTTACAAATGGTACACTGTAATTTCGTTCTGTACGATATTTTATTTTGAAACACTGAAACTCAAAATCAGTCATTATAAGGTGACATTGGTTTTATGTTGGGAAATGTTTGTAAGAAACATAAAAAACTGAAACATGTTGCTTGCATAAGTATTCAACCCGTGTGCTGTGGAAGCTCCCAGTTTATACAGATGAAAGAAATTGCCCTATCGAGGACACAATTACCTTACCATTGGCCTCCATCTGTGAACCATTAAAGTTGCTGTCACACTGTCAGGATAAAAAACCCACTATTGAAGGATCATTGGTCAGGCTGGATCTGAAGGAAAATGAAGACCAAAGAGCATTCTACACAAGTGAGAGATAATGTAATACAAATGCATATATTTGGAAAAGGGTACAAAATAATATCCAAGTGTTTGGATATCCCAGTGAGCGCAGTTGGATCAATAATCAGGAAGTGGAAGCTGTATCACACTACCCAGGCACTGCCAAGAAAAGACTGTCCCTCAAAACTCAGTGCTCGAACAAGAAGGAGACTTGTGAGAGAAGCCACAGAGAGGCCAACAATCACTTGGAAGGAGCTACAGAGTTCAGTGGCTGGGAGTGGAGTAATGGTGCACCAGTCAACCATATCAAGAGCTCTGCATAGCACTAGCCTGTATGGGAGGGTGGCAAGAAAGAAGTCATTGCTCAAAAAGTACCATCTGAAAGCATGTCTGGAGTTTGCCAGAAAGCATGAGAGTGCCCCAACTGCCACGTGGGAAAAGGTTTTGTGATCAGATGAGACCAAGATAGAGCTTTTTGGCTAAAACTCAAAGCGCTATGAGTGGTGCAAACCTAACACTGCCCATGCCTCAAGACACATTATCCCTACAGTGAAGTATGGCAGTGGCGGCATCATGCTGTGGAGATGCTTCTCATCAGCAGGGACTGGGCATCTTGTTAAAATTGAAGGAAGAATGGATGGAGCAAAATACAGGGAAATACTGCAAGAGAAACCTGCTTCAGTCCACTAAAAACTGAAACTTGGAAGGAAATTCACTTTTCAGCAGGACAATGGTCCCAAGCACAAGGCCAAAGCAACATTAGAGTGGCTCAAGAACAACAAGATGAATGTCCTACAGTGGCCCAGTCAAAGTCCTGATCTCAATCCCATTGAGAATCTGTGGCACTCTTTGAAAATTGTGGTCCACAAGCGACGTCCAACCAACCTGAACGGCCTGGAGCGAATCTGCCAAGAAGAATGAGCCAAAATCCCTATGACACTGGGTGCAAAGCTGGTAGATTCTTACCCCAAAAGACTTAAAGCAGTTATTGCAGCAAAAGGTGGCTCTACCAAATATTAATGTATGGGGGCTGAATACTTATGCAAGCAATATGTTTCAGTTTTTTATGTTTCTTACAAACATTTTCCAGCATAAAACCAATGTCACCTTACAATAACTGATTTTGAGTTTCAGTGTTTCAAAATAAAATATCATGCAGAACAAAATTACAATGTACTGTTTGTAATTTAGTAATATGAGAGCATTGGTCAGGGGTCTGATTACTTTTGCAAGGCACTGTATATCCCATACACTTTGACTGGAATGTTAAACACTTGTGTAAATCTCACCCATTCAAATTCAGAAGGACTTAAGAATGCTTGTTTTTTGCTGGATTGTACCCTCTGTTTATAAAAGCCAAATGACACATTTAAGGGGAAGAGTTAGGGGAAAGCACTTGTCAGAATGTAAATTGGGTAGTCCTGGGCATCTATAAATGCTGTTGCACAGCAACTGTTACTACTGATGGAAAGTTTACATGACAAGGAGAGATTCTAGCCTTACATTCTCCCTGACATGCCGCTTTTCATGTGTAGGGACTTTTTTATTTTAAGCTGGGGTAGAATTGAAACATGAGGGTTCCTTCTCACATTATGTTTGCAACACTGGAGCTCCTGCAGTGCAGCCCCTTTTTCTGCTGTTCAGGTTTTGTGACCAGCCCACACGGCAGTTCTTTCCATGTCAGTGCAGCTCCAAACTTGGGGAGGAGTGATGCTGACATGGAGAGGAGTGTCCACTTGCAGAACTCATTTTACCCAAGTAGCAGAGGAAAGAGCTTGCACAATAGCACCTCTCATGCTCCAAATATAATGTCATCTTTGGTCTTAAACCATTTTCTCTCAGCTTACCTCTCTCTAACCTCACCTCCTGCACCGATTACTGTTCTATCTGCATTCATATCTACATGAAAATTAATAAATGTGACACATACTAACCGTAATCTTGCAATAGCGTAAGATTATTTGAGTGCAAGAAGTATCAAAGAAGATGCTTCCCTCTTTTTCTTTCTCCCTGCCCCCACCCCTGCCAAAATCCTCTGTCCAGTGCAGGCTCAGAAGTACATGTCACAACTCTCCTGACAAAAGAAAGCAGAGGGGAATGGGGAGAAAATAGAGGAAAGAGTGTTCATGTTACCTGGTCAAGCACCACTGCCTCATTTATTTCTGTTGGCCCTGAGGGGTGAAAAATTCCAAGAAGGGTTGCCAAATCAACATGGACGCTTTGGGAAAATGCCTCTCTTTTATATATTAATCTTACACATGTTGCTAAACTGAGTTAATAACTCACTTATTCAAGTACGCTTATGTGAAGCAACCTCCCAGTTTCCCAAGTGTCTGTATATTTATTTCTCTAAATTCCAAATTATTGCATATGGTCCAGGATTAAATGTAGAAATGAGAAGCTACAGATTGGACAAAATAACAATAATAATTATATGCTTGATTAGTTGCTGCCAGAAGCCCATAGCAAGTCTGCCCCATTAAATTCTTAAAAGTTCAGCAGAACATTGGGTTGGATCCAGACCAAGCCATGCTTACAGTAGATCCATTAAAATAATTGGGAATTCAGTTATTTGTTTTAAGATTTATAAGCTGCTTAATCAAAGAGCTGTCTAAGATAGATGACTAAAGTCCTATTGATTGAGTTGGGTCTACTCTAAGTGTCACAAAGACTGGATCCAATGCAGTGCGCTTGTTACACCTAACGTGGCCAGTTGTGTTATTCTAGACAATTTTCTGCACAATCAGCCTCTTTTTTAAGATCAATCAATGAAGAAACAATACCGCTCACTGCAAACCTACTCTGTATTTCCACATCTAATTCCGCAGGATAAAATGTGTGGGGAGAGACAAATATTAAGTGCTAGGTATGAGAGGAAAGCTGTCTTTAAAACATTGTTTTCTTTACCAGTTCAAATGTCAGACACTTTCCGCAATGTCCAGGTCACCTCAAAATACCAGTACTTAGCAAGCTGACTTCATGCTATGACGATTAAAGAAAGACCTTCAGAATGAAAGTATTTTTGAAATGGACAGATGTGGTAAAATGTAAATGTACTGCCTTCAAGTCGATTCCAACTTATGGCGACCATAGGGTTTTCATGAGGCTGAGAGGCAGTGACTGGCCCAAGGTCACCCAGTGAGCTTCATGGATATGTGGGGATTCAAACCCTGGTCTCCCAGGTCATAATCCAACACCTTAACCACTACGCCACACTGGCTCTCATGACAGCAGTGGTACAATTGTAAATTCTGTATGACTGGGAGTATTACAATGTAGTCAGTTGTATGCACACTTCCTTGTGTTCAGTGGGGCTTACTCCCAGGTAAGTGCATAATTAGAAGTTATTAATGGGGTCTGAACATATTTTGTAATTGAAGCTTTGTGTTTTTTCTAAAAGAACGTCAAACTTGGATTACTGAGATAAACCTACAGGATCACTGTAGTGCTTTGAATTGTTAAACTTGACTTCTGCTGTTTTTAAAACTAGACATAGCCTTAGGTCTAGTTTGTATATGTGTAATTAATACGAATAGTTATGGATATGAGTTGTGCGTTGAGGATCTACTCTCCAGAGGGCTATTAGCTTTCCTAACATATCCTTAATACAACATGAACATTTTTGAATTGTTACAACAAACACACAATAGCGCTCTTCCAGAGTTATGGTGGCTTGTTAAGTCAACACATGATAGGCAGCTGTAGGGATGAATGTACTACCGGCTCTGCCCCTTTGCATCATCCTTGTTGACCTCCATGAGGTGGAGGGTGAGTGTCTGAAGCTGGAAGCCTCCTGTACCTGCATTGGGAGCTTCCACAAGCAGAGGGGGCTTCCTACTTCAGATAGTAGTCATCCTGGAGCCCCCCCCTTGCATCTTAACACACCATCTTATGCCTGAAGATAATGTTTGTCATATTATCTGAACCTAGCTAAATTTACTTGGAACTAATGCCCAGTTATTTCAATGATGACTTCCAAGTATGTGCTCTTAGAACTGGTGCTGAAAGATTGCTTCGCTAACTGGCCTCAGTGTGCGAAGCTGACCACGTATGTTTGGCATCTTGCTAAGTTGTCCAGTTGCAAAGGAAGATGAGAGTTATTGGCTGTGCAGGAAAGGAAATTTCAGCAACTGCACCTGCCAAAATTCTCTTTTCTATGGGGCAGTTAAAGCTATGGGATTCTTTCTCCCTTTTGTACATGTCCCCCTCCCCCTGGGGCAACTCGTGGCACGTGGCCCCAGCTCCCTCAAATGGGCCCTTCTTCCACAGCTATGGCTGAGCTCATCCTAGATCTTGCTGGAAAGCCCAAGCACTTAAGCAAACCTGTGATTCAGGTCCCCTCCTCCAATGTTACAGTGCTTGTGTGAAAAGGCCACTTGCATTAGCAGGTGTCTGTGCTTTTTATAATGTATGAACCAGCTCTAAGTTATGTTAATAACTTAATTATTCAAATATTCCTTGTCTTTCCTTCTTAACAGTGTGTGGTCTCTTCTTACCTGTAAGAAATAGTTACTTTCTAGCATTGTTTCTTTCATGTTTTAACTTTTCCACACAAGTGCATACTGAATAGCTGCAATGGGAAAATGCTCTTCAAGGTTGGCACACACCCCTGTTTTAAGTTCTGTTTTAGGATTATGCCTGGTTTAAAGTTTCATTGCACTAAATCCTCTTAGATTTATTGCTAAACACTCCTTCAGAAAAATATAATTAGCAAAAGTATTCTAAACATTGGTTGCACAATACTATTACATTCTGTGTATTGTTTTACAGACACAGGAACATTAAAATGCATATAATTACAAGGTATCTGTTAATTGTACAGACTTGAGCAGTCACAGTAAAAGAAATAGACTTGTTCCAGAAATGTGGGTTGATATATAGGGAATCTTTCTTGCTGAATAGAATAGTGGCTTCTCTCTTGGGGTTAAGCAATAACAGAATATGAAAACCAATGAAGTGAGCAATTATTTTTTATAAAGAATATATGTTTGCATTAAAAAATAGACTGAAGGAATTCTGACTATTTAAATAGGGAAATCATTGCATTTATTAGTGTGGTAGGGAGGCTGAGTAAAGTTAAATAGACTGAAGTTATATTCTGTTATGGATCGTCACCTTAAGTTTGATTGACTGGTGGGAATTGTACTACCAAATTGCATTTTTTAAAATGTTTTTAGCTCAAGAATGTTAAATTCAAATATGTTCCTTAGGTTGCATTATAGTACACTCTCCCTTTCTTAAACACCCTTCAACACTGTATTCAAATTAAAGGAGCTGATTTTCGAGTGAGTGTTTGTTTAGCATACTTGCAGTTTTTTAGTCTACAATCTTATGACTGAAGCTTGGGTCATAAAAGGTTGCATTGTGTGTCAGTTGGGGAATCTGATTAGGGCTGGTTCTCTCTCACTCACAAGGTTTGAGCCATATGTGTAGGCAAACAAGTTTGTGCAGGAACAGAATCTTAAAGAGGCAAGCTGAGATTAGAGCCCATAAAACACCCAATAGATTATTTGTGTGGAGTATTTATACCCCAGCTACTAACCAAAGTTATGGAGGTGGCTTACAACAAAACAGAGTTACTAAGGAGAAGCAAATGTATGTACAAGTCCCTTTTTATCGCCACCATCAGATGTTCCAGCTGCTATTTTGCTTCTGAATCTCTGGGCCGTGGCAGATCTCAAAAGAAATAGCTCTGGCCTGGAAATGGCTACCAGAGTAGTCAGATGGGCAGGGCTTCATCACCCGAGCTGCTGTTGCTGAGTCTTATAGTTTTGCTCTTGGAGGCAGATGCAAGAGGGACTGGAAGAGCAAAGGTGATTACAAACCTCTGCCACTCCTAACATGTTCCAGCTGCCGCTCTGTTTCTGAATCTGTCAGCCACAACTGACCTCAGAGGGAATAGCCCTGGTCTGGAAAAGGCTGCCAGAGCAGCCAGAAGTTAGTCCCTCATAGGGCAAGACTTTCTCACCTGGTCTACGACTTGTCTCCTGGTGGCAGATGCAAGAGGCAAAGGTATCCTCAGATGTTCTATGTAGGTACAGTCCAAGTTGAGATGCCTTGCCAGTAGGAGCAGGGTAACAGGCACATTTAATAAAGGTGGCTGAAATTTAGTACCGGAATAATATTTCCAAATAGATAAAGGAACTAATTCAGGGTTCCAGTTCAGATTTTGATAAGTGACACAAAGTTTTGTAGTGCGATTCAAAGGCCTGCTATTGGATATACTCAAGATTAAATTGAAACAACAGTGGTGTATTTTAAGCACATTTGATCTGGTTATTTTATAGATTCACTAATAGGCAAAAACTCCTTGAGGTTTAAGAATGTTAAGAACATGTCACCAAATTCTTCCAAGCTACACAGGAAGTGGACTGTGAAAGACCAACCCAAATAGTGGTTGTATTTTTACAAATTTGTAGGGCAGTATAATATCGCAGAGAGGAGGTCAGATCTCCTGCTCCCCTGGTGCATTCACTATAGTTGCCCTATTTCTCTGCTTTTTAAAGTTTGATAGAAATATCTGTTAGCTATAGAGGTACATTCTTAAACCGCAAGGTTTTTTTGCCTATTAGTGAATTTCTCTGCGTTTTAATCTGGGAGGTAAGAAATTGGATCCTGTGCAAGTTTGCTGAGAATGGATTGATCATTTGCATGCTTATTGAGTTCAGTGGGATTTACTCCCTGCAATCATGCTTAGCATATGTAAAACTGATCATGGGAGGGAGGAAGCACTGGAGTGGGCAGGGGAGGTGGAAGAAGGAAGAGGGGAAGGGAGGAGGAAGGGAGGGGAGCAGGGAAGAAGTGGAAAGGCAGGTCTGATCATTTGCATACTTATTGAGTTCAGTGGGATTTACTCCTGTGTAATCATGCATAGGATAGGTGAAACCGACCTAGGGGAGGAGGGGAGGAGGAGGGCAGGAGGAGGGCAGGAAGGGGAGGGGGAAGGGGCTTAGGTGGGTGGACATTGGGCAGAGGGAAAGCCCCTTTCCTTTCCTTTCCAAAAGGAAAACATTGTGAACAGTATCATTGTTTTTCAGTATTTCCCCCACCTTTTTATTCTACAGCAGGCACATGTAGTCTTCCACACAAATTTAAAACAAAGGCAACGTCCACACCAGACCTTTATTTCACTTTCAACAGTCATAGCTTCTCCCAAAGAATTCTGGGAAGTGTAGTTAGTGAAGGGTGCTAAGAGTTACTAGGAGAGGCCCTGTTCCCCTCACAGAGCTTCAATCAGAGCAGCTGACTGTTAAACCACTCTGGCCACTGGGCCTCTGTCAGGGGAATAGGAGTCTCCTCTCAGCACCCTTCACAAACTACACTTCCCAGGATTCTTTGGGGGAAGCCAAGATGGTCTAAAGTGAAATAAAGGTCTGGTGTGGGTGTGGCCCCCTGATTAGCCAAGCAGCTGCAAGTCTGACTTTTAAAACACTGACAGTTGGTTCTTACTGAGCATACCCGGTGTTATCATTGACTGTAATGTTAAATTTCTTAAATTAATTAAAAATCAGCCAGGCATTTTTGAAACCTTTAAACTACGGAAGATGAAGGTCAGAGTATGGGGGCAAGGTCAGTATTAGGATTACAGGTACTCAGTGAACATGGCTGGTTTTTAATTAATTTCAACAAATTGTGAGACCTCTGACAGAAGAAAGTCCAACAGGTGTCTGGTTTTTCTCTCTCTCTTTTTACACTTTGAACTCTTGATTCTCTCTGACAGTTTTGTGTATCGCCATGAAAAATTAAAATTTTGTTAAGCAAGCGTTTCTGAGTTCAGGACTATAAATTTTGTAAGGTTTTGTTTTCAAATGAGCTTATGGGAAGCATCAGCATGGCATGGGGGCATGTTTTCATTTTAATATTGCAGAATGCGAAAAATCCATGGTAATTATAGTATACAACCACTCCTGTGGCTGTATAATAATTATAACTGTAACAGTGCCCTGGGGTCTTAGGACAAGAGCAGGATGCAAGTATTAAAAATATGATCACATGATTAAATAATTGCATCAGTTTGCTGGGCTACTGTATTTAGAGCATCAATGTTTTTAAAACATTTTTCTCTTTGAGACTATTAGGTTTATTGAAAGTAGGAAGACCAAGTTTTCATTAAAATGTATCTTGGATATCAGATCTTTAGTTATATACTGTGAATAGTCCTCTCCCAGAAGGATGAAAAAAGCTATGCTAGTCAAGAATCCTGTCCCATGGTGGGCCATGATAGCTGCAGTACAGCATGCTCCCTAAATATACGTTTATCAAGAGATGTAAGCAATGTCTGATATGTGCATGTACGTGTGTGTAGATTCTCTTTTTGCTATGTCTGTACATTTGGAATGTGATGCAAGTTCGGGCACGACTGTAGTATCGTTTGTAGTTATGTCAAATACTTTCATTGCTGAATTGGGTCAGATCTGAATATTTAGCCATCAGAATATGATTCTTCCCCTCTCCCCATCCCTTGATATCCTAGTGAAATGCCTGTATGCTGAACTATGCTTACATAGTGCTATAATCTGTGTTGATATATACCTATGTAATATTTATATAGTTTTTCAAAAGGGAAAACAAAACCAAATTAATGTAAGGGAGTTTTGTTTTGATCAGACATGTAAACATGTGTATGAAACAGTAGCTATTTTCAGGCCTTCTTGACAGATGCAGTGTGCTGCTTTAGTCCTTTGAATTATCACACACACACGCACACAACTGATTTTAATTTGCTCTACCTTACATTTTAATTTGTTCTATCTTACATGCTCAACAGTTCAGTGGCAACTATTTTAAACCCTGAAGTGGCACAAAAGCACGTTTGAGTACTCTGCTAAACTGTGCTGTGTACGTAATGACCTCAGTGGTAACTAAATGTTTCATTTAAAAAGTGCCACACAGTGCAAAATGATGAAGAGTTTATTGAAGTCTTCATTGGCTTCTAATGTGCTGCTTTCCCTGCTGTTCTTTGCATAGTGTCTTTCAATATGACCTGAATTTGGCCTTCCGTAAAACTTAAGCTGCAGTCCTATTCCTACTTAACTGGGAGTAAGCCCCACTGAATACAATGAAACTTACTTTTGAGTAGATATGGTTAGCATTATGCTATGTGGAATGCTGTAATCCTGTGTACACTTAGTATATGTTCCACTGAAATCAGTTGGACTTCAGAGTAAATGTGCATTGGATTCAGCATTAGAGATGTTTTGCAGCCTAGTCTGGTTCAGTGTTTGCTTAGAAGTCCCAGTGAGTTCTATGGCATTTCTTAGTAAAAATATTTAGGATTGCAGCCCTCTTGTGAAAAATATCAGTTTCATGCATATATACTATCTCAGTATAATGTATTTCCTTCATAAACACCTTTTGCAATGTTTTAATTACACATACTTCTTATGTGCTTTAAAAAACCCAAACCACAATAACTTCAGATTGTATGAGAGAGCAGGAAATGAAAGAGCCATTAGAAGAAGTTAGAAGAACATGGTTAGAAGAGCCATGCGTCTGTCATGTAGTCTCAGTAATACCTACAGGTAAAATTGTTTAAAAATATTTGTTTTAAAAAAGTCATACCTACAGATATTATGTTTCAAATTCTGAGAACAGATGCTGATAAGGGGGAATGCTATGAATCTATGCTAAGGGGTAAAACTCTTTCATGAGACCTGCAACACTTGTGACTGAACAAGCTGAATGCTGCTCACAGTCATGTGGGACTTGATAATGGGCTGTTCTGGTATTGCCCATGGCAGGCTGCAAGTTTTACACACTGCTGTTGTGCGTCATGGTGGCCTAGGTTTGGGATGTGTTGCCTCTGTTCCTGATACAGTTCTACACACACACCAAAATGGAATGGCACCACACAATGCTGCATTTTCAGAGTAGCCCTGTTTTATGGGGTATCTTGCTACAAACCAGAGCTGGTGAGTCACATGGGCAGGGAAAAAATGTGTACCTAAATGAGGGGCAGTCAGTGTTGTGCCTTCCAGATAGTTTGGACAACTTACTCCCGTCATCCCTGACTGTTGGTCATGATGGCTGAAGCCTATGGAAGTTATAGTCCAAAACACGTGGAGGGCTGCTCGGACCTAAATAAGAAAAAAGCTAGTTTCACTGTCCTGGGCTTGTCAGGAAGGAGGGTGGGATGTTGTTGTTGTTGTTGTTGGTAGCAGCAGCAGCAGCAGCAGTAAAAACCAGGTGGCACAATCACATTAGCCTGATGCCCGCAGTGCATTATCAGAATAAAAAATAGCTATTGTCTGATATATTTATTAAGCAAAACATTCACATTTAGTATTTTTGTATGTTCTATGTTTGATGAAATACACTTGAGGAAGTATTTGAAGCTGACCTGTGTTTTTATATGTATTTTTTATATTTTGTATTTACTGAATTGTAAAAGATTATGGCTCTGAGCGATAACGATCCTCTCACATCAGTGTTTATGCACAGTGTATACTGCCGTTACAATTATAGAATAAGTTTGACCTTCCATTTTGCAACTGGTCTTTTACAACCTTGATAGCTGAAAGCTGATTGCATTGTGGCACATTGTAACTTTTTTTAAAGCATTGAATGTAAGCTTGATTCTAACAATGCATGCTTGAAATCTGTAATAATGCTCTCTCTCTCCCCCCCCTTTTACAGATTTGATTGAAACTGTTTACATACCCTCTGTGAGCAGAAGAGAACTTAAGAACTTTAAATCCACTGAACTTTCTGAATGCAGGCCTAGGATTGCTAGCATCACAGTATCCAAGAAACGTAACTGGTTACATCAAAGTTCCCCAAGAGTGCCTAATTTGGAAAAAGGAAACTCCTATAAGAAAATGTCAAGGGAAATACACCAGACACTGAAATCTCCTAGTCCCTTGCTTGAGCCGAAGATGTCTCAGACTTTTTCCAAACTTCTAGGGCATGAAAGCCCTAAAAGAAGAGTTGGCTCTGTACATGCTGCTGAGAATGGGACGAGCTCTTTGGCACTGCGAAACTGTACGTTAGATTTTGGTGATGATAATGATGCAGATGATGAAGGAGAAATATGGTACAATCCTATCCCTGAAGATGATGAGCCTGATTTCCCTTGTTTTATTCATGGTAATGCTGATCGTTTGGACTCTCAAGCCATGAATTACAAGATGCCCTCTGGGAATGACTTGGTTAAAGTCATAGGACATAATGAAGGCCCTCCATGCTTCTCAGACCTTGTTGGAAATGCTCTACCCAGGGAAATTAATCACATAGATTGTATACATTCCATGGAACATTTGCAAGTACACAAGCAAAAGCCTGCATGCAGTATTCAAACTGGGTTTGCAATGGAAGATAGTCCTACATTAAAAGGTACTTTGGGAGGTAAGGAGAGTGTAAAGGTTTCACCTATAGTGATTATGTTATTACACTTAGTATTCATGCCAAAGTCATCCAGCTATCATTTTAATGTGTTGAAAGTGAGTTTCTCTGAAAGTTCAAGTCTTACTTGGAGCCAATTAATATGCTGTTAAATGTGCAAATGTCTGCTTATGTGAGTAGCACACGCATAAGCAATTATTTGCACTTTTAGTAACATATTAATCCACTCATACAGCATGATCATTGAGTAAGCCTTGGCCTTGTGTGCTCCTCCCTCTACTCTCCTTCTCCCATGCAGCCATAGGGAGAAGGTCAAAAGCTTTTGCTTCCTTTTTAGTTAACTGTGATTTGGCATGTTGTCCAGAAAGACAAATAATTAACTATGGTTAGTTTAAAACAAGGCAACTTCAAGCTGTGTCTTCTGAATCTGGCTCATTTAACCATAGTTTTGGGGCTGGATGACAGCTATTGTGAGTGTGTGGCGCTAAAGCTTGCTTTCCAGCTTGTGCTTGTCATGCTAAACTGTGATTTGTCACAAAGCAGGGGAATCTGTGGTTCTCTAGGTGTTGTTGGGCTCCAGTTCCCGTCAGCCCCAGCCAGTATGGGCAATGGATAGAAATGACTTTGCTGGCTGGGGCTAATTGGAATTGAGGTTCCAACATCATCTGAAGGGCCAAAGGTTCCATAGCCATGATTTGGCATGACATGGAAACCAACTCACTGAATGATGATTTATACCCATTTACATGGCCGAGACTGCTGGTAAGGTGGTAATCCAACCAAAAGTTTAGTTACTTATTCCTTTTACTGGTGATTAACTTTGGACATCCAAGTTTGAATATTTTGGTGCCAGAGAATAATCTTATTCTACGGTCCTAAAATATATCCTCAACTGAAAAAGTAGTACAAAATAAACAAAAACCATGAAGATATATCACTGATGAAGGACAGTGCTGATAGCTATATCTGTGAACTTATGGCTTTGACAGGAAGCGTATATGTGCCTTACATTTTATCCTAATGTTTTAGAATAGAATATGCTATATCTCCATTAAGGTGCTCAGGGCAACTTGCATAGTTTTTTCTCCATGTTGTGTTCACGGTCAGGTTGGTTAGGCTGAAAGATGGTGACTTTTTAGAGATCTGCTGTATGAAGTTTTCAACCCAAGTTTTCCCAGTCTAAGCTAAAATGACACCAGTCAGTTTTATCCCATTCTTTAGTGATGCATGTGTTCATAAAGCAGTGTATAATATAAATTGGTCAAAACATTGGTAAGATTGAATCCCTTTTGCATGTATTGTGCTATTGCTGTATCTAAGTGATTTAAATTTTTCATTTAGTATCACTGTATTGATGTCTGAGATTTATTTTCACCTGGCTTCTCTGTGTTTCTTCTGTAAAGAACTCTAAAACTTTCATTTGGAAAAATCTCCCCAAGAGTTCTGGTAGGTTTTCTGAACCAATTGTATATTTTCAGTCATGCTTGGGAATTAAACATATGAAATGCAAAAAAAAAAGGTGAGTATCCAAGCAAAACCAATAAAAGAGAGTGAAAAAAACACATTATCAAGGATTTAAAGTATTGCCAGAGATCTCTGAAATTTGTGTTTTCGCTTTGAACTAACCACTGAATGCCTAGAGTGTATGCAGGCTATAATGCACTGGGTTTCTTTCCAAATAAAATCACTTACAGCATCTTGTGATTTTTCAGTCTCTTTTATCGGGAATTAAACATAACATACAATAATACATCCACCATTGATTTTTGTTTGGCTAGCATTAACAATGTTTTATCCTTTGTCTAGTTCTTAGAACAATCTGTATAATACAAATAACCCTTTGCTACTTACTGAACATATTTTTCTTAATAGTGCTGTCAATAGGGATATGCCTAACATTTCTCAATTGGCTTTGGCTGCTTAGGGATTTTTAAAAAAATTGGAGTGGGGAGGGTGCATTCCATTTTTTGTATCCTTGGGAGCTTACACTTTTCTTGAGAAATTCTAGTTATTTCTTGTACCTTCTACTGAATTGCTGATAATATATTTTATTTGCCAGCTGAGAAAGTGTAAGCATGATCATTGTAGGAAAGCTACGTACATTTTGTATCTTGTTGCATGGATTAATTTCTTAATACATATATAGCTCGCACTAGTATTAACAAAGGGGTTGTGGTGTAGTAAATTTGTTCTTGTATTCAGGGAAATTATGTAGAGACTTCCAAGTCCCAGAGGAAAATCTTTGCTTAACTAAATTGGGATTGGTCCATGGCTGTGTGCCTATAATGAACCCTGGTGAAATTGATAGTGAATTTTTCGTATACTGTTCCTTGTGTATTAAGTTAATGTAGCTATTTGAAATGCAGCTTTGCCTCTGTGTTTACGGTGTGCATTGAATAATGATCACATTGAAAGCAATAATTGGTGAGGAGAGTCCCTGCTGTTAAGTAATTGGCTTTATTGCTAAGGGGTACTTGGGGATTCTTTTAATCCTGTTAAGGTGTCTACACTTAATTTCAGTCTAAGCTAAAATGACAGCTCATCCAGACAAAACTACTGCATAAAGGGCAGCAGGACAAATTAGCTGTGTTTATATGAATGTGTGGTACTAGATAGCACTCGCAGTTGCTATGAAAAGTTTCTATATGTCTTTATGGATTGAATCATAATTAGTAATTCTTGTTTGCCCCCTAGTGATTTTCTAAACAACCTCCACCACCCACCCTGGTCTGGGGGGAAAATGCAGTTGCATTTTTATGCTAAGTGTCTTATGATTTTGAAACATTTTCCCAGTCCTACTTTACCTCTGCCCATTGTAGTAGAATAGGCATGGCTGCTATACTGCCCAGAAAAGCTTTAAATCAGTGGTTCCCAACCTTTATGAGCACGGGACCCCCTTTATAAGCTGAAAAAAATTTTGTGACCCCCTCCCCCCAGGGAGGCAGGCTGGCTGCCAGGAAGGAAGGGGGAAAGCAGCTTTTCTTTGCAGGCTTGCTTCTTTTTGCTTCACAAAAAGCCCTCTCCTCTCATTCTAAGTAAGGCTGTTGCCAGTAGCGGCAGTGCAAGGAGACGGGAATCAGTGATAGTAATCCCCTCTTCTTCCTAGTAGCTCCACCCTCAGCCTCCTTTGGCATCTGCCATGTATTTTATAGGCAGATGCCTGCCCTCGGTGCGCCTGAAAGACGCTCTGGCGCTTCAGCAAAAGGCCTCCCCTCTCATTTGGAGCAAGGGGGAGGTGTCATCTGCAGCGCCAGTGGAAAGCGGACAGTGTCGAAGGAGTGAAGACTTTTTTAAAAAAATTAATAAACAATTCATTTCTTTACTGTTCACGGCCCCCTCTGGATTACTTCACGGCCCCCCTGGGGGTCCTGGCCCCCAGGTTGGGAACCACTGCTTTAAATGATAGAAGAGTGTTAGCCATAGTTGGAAAATAGACAGTGGATACAGCTTTCTGGAATATCTCTTCTTGTCCTCAGCTGCTTAACTTTTGTGTACATACTTGCATTTCATGCATGTTCAGGGCGACTTACTCTCTAGTAAATGTCTTTAATCTCTTTTCCGGATTCTGATTTGCACGAAGTACATTCTTTATTTTAAGTTTCCTGCATATCAGGGTAGAGCTATATGTTGGGGCTGCCATCAAATATGGCATTCTATATCATGTTCTCCTCCACTGCAACAGATTGGGAAACCTACCCCAGGTTATGATGCCATCATGTTGTATGTTTTGCTGCCACTGTGCCACATCATTGCTGGGGGAGAGGCACAAAATGTGATTATGTTAGGACATGGGATACGTTTGCTACCCAGGGCAGGGGATGAATGTGACACAAGGATGCTGTTCATAGTGACATGCTTTGCCCATTTTCCATTCTACTCTTCTCCCTGACTTAAAACCAACGAGAGGCAAATAGTGTACTGACTCGTCTTTTTAAAGAATGCAGCTTTCTCTTCCAACTTTGCATGTGTATTTCTAACCCTGGCAACTTAACCATTCCTTCTGGAAGGACTACTGAAAAACAGGTCTTGAACTGTGTGATCACAGAAAACCTTTATGAGTTGGATTCTCAGCAGATATCAAACTATTTAATACACTTCATTCTTAAGTCACTTAAATTTTACTGTTTTATTTTCTTGGTACAGATTTCTCCTGTATGCTGTGCCATATTTTTTTAAACATTCCAGAATTAAGCACAGGCCTTTCTTGTGGAAGAAAGTTAACAACTGCTTGCCCTAGAGGAAAGTCCTTTTTTTAGACAATTGCAAGCCTTTTGAAAATAAGTATGCCTCTTCATTGGTATTGCTATTTCTATCTTAACTATAGTGTCTAATTTTCAGGTTTTCAGAGATATTTACTGAATTATACCTAGCATCCTTGAGACTTTCTTAAAAAAAGTTTTTGAAGGAAAAATAGTATTTTTAGTTCAGGGAGGACTGAAAGGAACATCATTTGTTTTCCATCCTGAATTCAAGTAGTCCATATTTAGATAAAGTGGTTTCTGTTCTTATCTGAATGTGTTGCTTTTTTAATATAAGAATTGTAGGTTCTGAGTTTGTAAGGCTCTGTTTGTATCAATATGTTGCTTACAATAAGAGGACAAAAAGATAAAAAATGTCAGTGGAAGTCCCTTTAAAAAAACAGAAAAACTTGTTGGGCTGGTGCTTTTGATCACAACTTTATATTGCCCATTTGTGTTATGCCAAATGTAAGTGTTCTGGGCAAGACAATAGATGTGTCAGTTTCATATCACCAGGAGTCGGGGTGGGGGTTGGGGGGGGAGGAGAAATATATTGAGGACTTTTGAGTACTGACTTCTGGGGTTAATTGGAGCAAGTCTCTCTCTTCCTCTGAGCAGAGTTGTGTGCATGTTAATTTAATTAGGATTGACTTGATGGATTAAATAGACATAGACTGAGTAGGTGAAGCTTCAGTAGAGGAGACCAGATATGAATGTTTGAAGTACAATGATTCCCATGTGATGCTTGTTGGCTTTCAGTTATGAAAAAAGTGTATGTGCATGCAATTACCTTATTGCAGAAGCTCTACAACTTTTAAAACACTATATAACACTTGTAGGCCTACACGCGTATCTTTACCTTTTGTGTTAAATGCAGAAGGCAGTTTATAATCTTGTGTATTGTTTCCCCTCATTTAATGCCATCTAGGAAAGCTTGCAAACATTTCTGTGCCAAAATTATGAATTTAAACTAACCATAAAACCTGTTTTTATTGGTTCCTTGTGTATGAGTGCCTGTGCATGTATTTATGAAGGCAAAAAGCCACAAAAGCTGACTTGTAAGAATATTTGAAGAGCTCGCTTTTCATTACAAATTTCTGATATTGCACTTAAGCCTCACTGAAAGAAAACACAAGATGGAGGAAAAAGCACAGTGGTGTTTCTCTTTGTCCCAGTGGAAGTGGCATAGGAGAATTCTCCAGTATATTCCTCCTTAATGTTTTCCCCCTCACCTTTACAGCAATGTGCTTTAGGGACACTATATTGCAAAAACAAAAATTTTAAAAATAGGGGAGCTGAGTCAAGAGTTCCCATGAGCAAAACTCTTGCTTATAGGGCACTCCTGCTGGAGAGAGGAGGGGAGGTCAATTGCTGCCAAATCCTTCTTTCCCCTGCACTCCCTGTACCTCCCAAAAATTTGCTTTAGAGGATTGAGGGACCCTGTTGTGCCTTGGGTTCTTGATGGGGGGTGGATTTCAGGCTCCCCCCCCAGATGTTTTCAGGCATGCACCCTTTCTTCCCCCATTCAAGTCTCCATTGAGTTGGGTCCCCAATGTCCTTGGCTGAGGATGGTGTCCCTCTTTACTCCCATCCTTTCTCAAGCAGCTGGAGACTCTCATCCTGTTGAAGTGGAAGCCATTTCAAAATGGCCAATGCTTCATGAGGATGAGAGACGAATGACTCTCATACAGAAGTGCTGCTGCCTGCTCAGGTGAGGATGTCTGGGTGGGACAGCAAGAGCCTTGCAGGCACCATATTAGGGGCACTAGGAATAGGGTTTCAGGAATAAGGTTTCTGTTGAGTGAGTGCAATGAAGATCTTTACTGAAGTTACATTTTGCATTTTTGTTAAGTGATGTTCAATGTACTGTATTCAAAATGAACACTCATGCTTTAAGCAGATTTTCTTGATTGACTCAGAACAACCATATAGTTTGCAACTCATGGGAGAAATACCTTCTTATGTTTATATTGAGACTGTCATACAGTCACATATCATTTATCACTATTCTGTTCCCTTTTACTCAGACACATACTATTTTTCTTGAGGTTTTACAATAATTGAATGACGTTTTACAATAAAATAAGGAAAGGATAGTTCAAAGGTGGAGGAAACACTACATGTCCCAGTAAAAAATAAAGTAAAAAGTAGCAAAATAAAACAAATACCAAGCACACTTGACTGTATGCGTGTACATGCATGCTGTGAGATAGTGATAAAATCAGTCTTATATAACAGCTTGAACATGCATGTAGGCCTTAAGAAAGCCTGAACCTCCTCTAATATATATAGAAAAGGTAAAACCAACTTTGATAGTTTAGCAGCAGAGAAGTCTCCACCATCTACGTATGTAATAAATGGATGCCACACTGCCAGGAAGGATCCCATTGCCCTTTCAATATCATTTATCATTCTAACACTTAAGAAAGGGGAAAAAAGAAAAAAGGAAAGCGCTGAAGTCACCGGAAGTTAGTCGCAAAATGTCAAGAATGTTAGATTGACTTCTTACTTGTAATGGAGCCGAGGAAAGTTTTTAATATCTTGGCTGGCTTTTCTAAGCCTTTGCCAGAGGCTTCTGACAGAAAGGGAAGATTAATGTTAGCAAGCTAAAGCATGGCACTGATTACTATAGAATGCTTCAGAGCAGCCCACCAGTGGGACTATGCTGTGATTTGCAGTACAAGGGAAGCCTTTGTCCAGTTTTATCAAACACCGCATTTCTTACGAGCTGCTCGCCAGAAAAGCACAGCAGGCGTGCTAGAAATAGTCTATTCCCTGCAAGGAAGCAGCTTCAATAGAAACGTAGCAACTGGGAGAAACAAGAAAATTCATTGAGGCTTTTGGAAAACAGACTTTGTGCAGGATTGCCTTCCTAGACTTTTTTTTTAATTGAAGCTCCTTATGAAGCTCCTTGTGAATGTGTATTTCTAAGTTATTCAGCTTTCAGTAAATAAAGGGCAAATGACTAGATCCTGCAGGATTTTGATGAGCTTTAACTTTTTGAGCTTCAATTTGTAACTGGAAAAGTGATGGGGTATTGTATAATCATGCTGTAGAATCGTGTCTGCTTAGTTCTGTGAATAGGCAACTAGTTCCCAAGTAAAGTGTCATAAAAAAGTGTATAATTACTTGTAGGAATATTTGAGAATGTGATTTTAAAAAGGGGGGGTGCACTTTTGTTTATATAATTTATGTCACCAAAAATGGGAATGCTGTCTATTTGAGCTTGTTGCCAGACTTTTTACAGTCTGTATGTTCATTATAGGCCTAGGACAGGAATGAGCACGCGATGGCCTTGAGGCTGAGGCTGGCCCCTGGGACTTGTCCCTTGCACAGCCCAGGATGCTAAGAACACTCTCCCGACCATGTATGCGAGATGTTTTCTAATGACCTTTGCATGTGTGTTGGGAGTGAGCAGTAGATATACATCATAGGTAAAGGAATAAATTAAAGAATATTTCACCTGTGTCTCAGTTTGCATGAGAGTGTGTTGAGCATTGCTAATGTTGTTGGATCTTCAGCTCTTGTTCTGTTCAAAACATGGGCCTTACTCATATTAGATAAATAGGCATTTGATAACCCATTGGTCTGTGAAAGTAGGAGATGCAAGTTCATAAGATAATTTTGTTGGCTTCAGGAGTATATTGTCCTCAGAAGTACTTGGGACTTTTGGACTGGGACAGTGATAAGGGAAGGATTCTTTGTAACTTAACACCGTATTCACTTATGAGCTGCCGGTCCAAAAGATTTCCTAAAAGACTGATGGAGATAACTTTGCATTAGAGCAACTCGCCTGTTAGCAGCTTTTTATGAAATAGAAGCTTCAGTAGAGGCTGCTTTGATATCAAAAAGTAGAAAGCAGATGGTAACAACTGATGCTAAAGAGAAATGGTTAGAAAAATATTGCTAATATATTCTAGAAACTCACCTGCCCAGTTTCTATGTATTGTGGAACTATGAATTCACCACCTGCTGTGAATTATAGAACTGTGCATTATGTTTTTGGAGTAATTCTGTTACTCCCCAGTGTACCTAAAAGAAAATCAGAATAAAGCCAGTGTTTTTGTCTCAATTCAGACATCATACCAAATAGTGGCTTGCACAAACCATAGTTTAGAACCCAAATTGTGGTTTCAGCTTTCCAACATACAGGCCATCTGTGGTATAGAAATGCATATTTGTTTTTGCTTTCCATCTTCTCAGAAGTCATGTTTCTAGGTGCAAGAGCTTCCAGAGGCAGAGCAACAGCTGTAAATATGGTCAGTTCAAACATTTCACTAAACCATGGTTAGCACAAACTAATTCTGTGGCTTCTGATTCCAGTTTGCTGACTGATCTCAAACCTTAGTTTGCCAGTTAGATATCTCACTAAGCTGTAGTTAAGCTACAAGATCAGACACTTGTTTTTGATTCACTGTAGCTTGCTGTTTTGTCTGAACCCAACAAATCATGGTTTGTTTGAAACAAAGTAACTTCCAACCATATTTATTTATTTTATTTGTTTGGAAAATTTACAGACTTCTAAACACTAGCAAATATAACAATTTACAACAATAAATAACTGCGCTTCCAGGCTTCTAGTTAGATTCAGTTACATACTGGCAAACTGAGGCTGTGCAATTAAAGCTCTTGGAGCTTTGCACAACCAACCTGCTTCGCCCCAAAATCTGACTTTTTGAGATAAGCAAAACACGATAGAAACTGTGGGATAATACTTGCTTTGATGCAATGTCATCTAGGCTCCTTTCAAACAAATCAGAGTGAATGTTCATTAAATAGCCAACATAGTTTAATTTCCCTGCAAACAAATCAGAATGAATGCTGAATAAAAAGGTCATTTGGAAGCTCCCTAAAACAGATTAAAAATAGTTTCTCCAATATGTAACTAGCTTGTTTCAGAAAACCATAATTAAGATTAACCACAGTTTAGAATTGAGGTTATCCAAACCCTGTAGTTAGTTAAAAATGGAAACTAAAGCTATTAATCGCCTCCTGAAAGCTCACCTATGCTTATTCCGAGTATAATAAAATATGGTTTATCATGATAACCTCATGCAGCCACTCTGTTCAAGACTTCTGATGAATACCTTCAGTTTTTCTCTTATTAATGTTTTTTTAAAAAACTTATCCTGGATCAGCACACATGCTGGTAATGCTTTGCTGAATCCCCTGGATACTTTCTTATTTCCTAGGTGGCTATCACCTGGGAGCAGGCAACTTTCATTGGCACACATAAAAGGGCATTGTGCAAGAAAGGAAGGAAACATTTTGGGGCTTGAAGAGGCAAGACAAGTTGGAACTGTTGAGAGGGATAAATTCAAAAAGCATACCACCTCCACCCTGCCATAATAAGCAGAGGGGTACATGGTAGTTTGCCAAGAGGAAACAAGTTAGAGGAATTTAGAGAAATTAGAGGAAACATTTGGGATATATTTTTGAATGGACGGTAAAAAGGCCAGGGCACAACTGTTAAAAGAGATGGGTACTACAAAGCAAAAATGAGTCCTCTTAATTTTCCATTCTGTTCCAGTAGTTTGGACTACAGACAAGGCATAGAATTCTGTGTTCAAAAGACTTGCTCAGACAGAGCAGTTGCATTCAAGGGTCTCTTCCTCCAAAAGAACATGTGCGAAAAGACAATGCAGACAAACAGAATACATTAGGGCCCCACTCATATGGCGGGTTATGTTCCAGACCCCCGCCTAAAAGCAAAACCTGCCAAAAAGCTGAACTCTGTCAATAAAGTGGTGCCCAACGCCTGAAAAATGTCGTAAAAACAGAACAAGTGCTGTATGTGGGGCCTTACTGTAACTGAAAACCACCGTATTAGCGGAATGTCAAAAAGCAGGCTGCCGAAAAGCAGGGCCCTACTGTAGTACATAACTGGGCAAGAGTTGGTTAATTGTTCCTAGATTGTGCCTGCTTCTTTTTTCTCTTGTGCAGGTTCTTAAGGGAAGGATGGGACAGGCTCCTGGTGTTTCTGATTTTGGCAGCACAAGGCAGAAGAGTACAGTGTGCAGGGAGGAGTGTGTGTCAGGGTGTAGCTGATGCTCAGCATCTTATTGAATGCCAAGCACATCTTTTTTCAGATCCTGGCAAAGCTGCAGCTTCTTATTTTAAAATTCTCCCTCCTCCCCTTCCCACCATTTGTAATATGTTCCTTTCTTCTCTTTTCCTCAAAGGGCCTGGAATCTTGCCTGCAAGCAAGCCTGAGACGGGAGCAGCAGAATATTCTCCTCCAAGTCCTAACCCTTTGAAAAAAGGTGGTTCAATAAACTGGCCTTTCCCTGATAAAATAAAATCCCCGAGAACGGTGAGGAAACTTTCCATTAAGATGAAAAAATTGCCAGAGCTGAGTAGGAAGCTGAGTGTCAAAGGAAATTCGAGCCATAGTAGCACAGACAATTCTTCGCTGCTTAAAAATAATTGCCAGGTTATAGGTCATGGACCCTTACCCTCTTCTGGGAACATTATGGCAGCAGCTAGCAGGAACGTTATAAGCCGGTACCATCTTGATAGCAGTGTGTCCTCCCAACACAACTGCAAAAAGAAAAGCGGTGGAAGTTCCAAATCATCCAGCAAAGGGGGCTACCTCAGTGATGGAGACTCTCCTGAGCTTATAACAAAATCAGGAAAACACAGCATTGAAAGCCAGGCTGGGAAAGAAAAAGAAGCATTTCCAAGCAACAATGGTAATAAGACAGAAATAGACATTGATGCTTTTAGACACTACAGTTTTGTTGACCAACCCAAATGTTCCCAATACATATCTGGACTCATGAGCATTCATTTCTATGGTGCGGAGGATCTGAAACCACCACGGATGGACTCAAAAGATGTCTTCTGTGCAATTCAGGTGGATTCAGTAAATAAAGCCAGGACTGCCTTGCTGACGTGCAGAACAACTTTTTTAGACATGGACCATACTTTCAATATAGAAATAGAAAATGCCCAACATTTAAAATTAGTGGTTTTCAGTTGGGAGCCCACACCAAGGAAAAATCGGGTCTGCTGCCATGGTACGGTGGTTCTCCCTGCACTTTTCCGAGTGACAAAGACTCATCAGTTGGCAGTAAAGCTGGAGCCTAGAGGTATTATTTATGTCAAGCTGACCCTTCTGGAACAGTGGGAGAACTCTCTCAATGGATTAAATGGAGAACGAGAACCAGTAATGTTTGGGGTGGATGCCTGGAAAGTTGTTGAGAAGGAAAATATAGGCTTGATGGTGCCCCTGTTGATGAAGAAGTGCATTATAGAGATTGAAAAAAGAGGCTGCCAGGTAGAGTACATTTAAAAATGAAAGATTACTGTATTTTTCTGCATTTCATTTTTGATGTTTGGAGCAGTAGCCTTATTGGTTTTTGCTATGAATAATATTATGTTGCCTTTGGATACACCATACATCCCTTTACTTCCTTAGTTTGAGTAGTTAGCTGTCATTACCTGCACTGTAACAGAATGTGGCTGCACTCTCCTGCTCTGCATTGTCATGGAAGCATGATGTTATGGTACAAAAAGTGGAGGAATAAGAGCAATCTGCACCCTCTGGGATGCCACCAAATCTGTTGCGCTGCTGTTTCTTATGGCCTCAGGGGCTTCCAAGCCTGGAATGTGGTGGTGGTGGTGAAATTCCTCGTTCTTGTGCTTATCTAGACCAAACTGAACAGCCAGTTTTTACGGTTTCAGTGTGGAAGCTGAAGTTGCAGTAAACAGTTTTGATGGATACATTCCTCATAGGGCAAGCTTACATGTTTTATCGCTTCTGTGGGAGTTGCAGTCGTCACATGATAAGCTGAGAGCATGTAACTGCTATCAGATATATTGCATCCTCTAGTCATAATGGGATTATTGAATTTCCAGAAGTGGAGAGAGATTTTTTTCCCCTGTGGCTTATTTATTAAGCCTTTTATGGGTTCCCAATAAAAGGAACCGTTTTGGCTTTTATTTAAACAACTTTGTTGCAAACAGTTTAAAGATTATTGCCTGAGGGCTACAGATTGGTAGTCTTCGCCTGTTTGTAGGAGGCAATCATTGCCTCCAGAGAAACACCACCACCAAGCTAATAGAGCTTCCAGAGATGTTACGCACTTTGAGTACTTAATTGTACAGTAGAAGAGACAATATTGTTAACAATTGTTTCTTTTTCTAGTGAATTTTTTTTACTGTATGCTAATGATACAGTCTGCATGTCTCCCAGCTCATTTTGGGATCTTTCATGAACATCTTGATACTTCTACTGGGCTTATTGAAAACTGTATCAATGCTTGATATTTGGTTGACATTCTTAGTATTCCTTAGGTGGCAAATGTGTGCCATGTGGTAAAGTTATAATTTTGCTTCTAGGTTGTAGGTCTGTACCGTTTATGTGGCTCAGCAGCTGTCAAGAAAGAGCTCCGAGAGGCATTTGAGAAGGATAGCAAAGCTGTTACTCTCTATGAAACCCAATACCCAGATATAAATGTGATAACAGGTAAAAAAAAAGTGATTTTTTAAAAGGAAGAAGTGAATACATGCTTAAATATGCAGAATCTCAATGTGAAAATACTTTTTCATTTTGATGGTAGAAGTGGAGCCATAGATATCATCATGTCTAAACAAGACCCAGAAGTAGTGTTTAGGAAATACTGTCCAAACAATTAGTATTTTTTGCCTTCAGACTGTCTGCTACAGTAACCCTTTCTTTGCTTGAAAGTTAAGGATATGTTTGTCCCTTAAAGATGATATCATAACTTTCTGTGGCATCTCAGCGGAGGAGAACAACTGTGAGCACATAACATTTCAAAAATGATGTCTACCTGGAATGTTTGCTTTTTCAGCATATTATATTGTCCATTTTCTTCACTCTCTTGAAAGTGAAATAGATGGTCCATCTGTGTGAAATCTCTCATACAGGTTTACACTTTGATCCATCGCAAGTGGAGTCCTGTGCAAAGAAACTGGCAAAGACAGAAGAGATCAATTTTCTGTAATGTTGGATTGGTCACCTGATATCCAAGCTAAACTTTCATGGAATTTTGGGTCTTCAGCTTGGACAGTAGCTGCTTAGGGATTCTTGCTCAGGGCCAGTTCCTCTTTCCTGAAGAGTGTGGGCTTCTCTCACACCACTCTGTGTATGCATGTGTTCATACTTTATTAGAGAAATGGAAAATGTCTTGAGCAAGTAGGTTTCACACATTGAGGGTAAAGGTGAATTGGCTGTTGTGAACTGGAGATGAAGTTAACATTTTAATGAACAGTATGCTTTTTGTTTTTGAAGAAACCAAAAATTTTCAGGGCATGATCCATTGAGCTAGGGTTCAACAGAGCCCTCTAACTTCTCTGACCAGTGCATACTGAGGGCCAGCTTAGAAGGGGGTTGGAAGGAAGAAGACTCCATGTTATGCTGACCTCTGCATGCATAGGGAAGGTTTATGCACTTTTGCATTTTGGCTTTTTTGCATCTGGAATTGTCCTCTCTAAGGGCTTATCCAAACGGAGCGGGATAATCCATGGTTTCCATATTCAGTTTGTCATCTGATAGTCCTCACTTTGCCTTTTAGTTCGCTCTTTCCCAATTAAAAAAATGCTTTTTTGCACCCACACACGCAGCGTAAGACCCCTACATTCTTTTCGCTTTTTCCAATCTCTGCCTCTAAAATCTCCCCCTATCAGCCAATTGGTCAGCAAAAAAATTACGTATGCTCCTCTCCCCCTTTACAACGAAGCACAATATGGCTGTAAAGGAGTTCTCACCTCAGAAGGAAAGGCTGCTGGTCGGTTTCACGCCTGCCTTGTTTGTATTCTCCCTTTCCTTCCCACAGAGAATGAAATTGACAAAGCTTTCTGGAGCAGGCTTTTCTTGTTTGCATTTGCCATATTACACTTAAACGAATGTATGCTTTTCTGCCTTTATTGATATTTAAGGAGATATACACACTGGCAATTGCACTTATTTCTCCAAAAAAGCAAGAAACGTGTCACCCCCCCTCCTTTTCCCTTTCCTTCCCACGAGAATGAAATTGACAAAGCTTTCCAGAGCAGGCTTGAAACTGACTAGAAGCCCTTTTCTTGTTTGCATTTGCGATATTACACTTAAATGAATGTATGCTTTTCTGATTTGAAGCAAAAACCCCAGCAAGTACAATGAAATTGACAAAGCTTTCCGGAGGCAGACTGAAACTGACCCCCCCTTCTCGCTTGCTGTGCATTGCAGATCTCACCCAGAGCAGCTGCCCAGTTTGCAGGCTGGCAAAAAATAAAATGCATCTGCGCAGTAGTTGCAGCTCCCCCCCAACACCCCACCATTGCGATGATTGGTTCAATTTTCCCGGGCTTATTCTCGCACATGCGCAAAAGTGCAGATACGTGATTGGCTGGAATGAGGAGAAGGGGCAAGGGGAAACGCCCCCAAACCGCCCATCAGCTGTAAAGTCCACGGTATTGCATCCTAACTCCTGAAGGCACAGCAGATGATTCCCGATTTTTAACAGCAAATCGCATTTTTGCCGGTATTGCAAGGAGCAGATTTAACCCATGAATATGAATAACAGCGTGAGACGTCATTTGGACGACTGAAAAATAATGAACACACATAGCGGGCGTGTCACACATTTTGCAGTCGTCTGGATGAGCCCTAAGTAGCTCTTGGTATCATGAATCAATGTAAATACCAGAGGAGATTTTAGAACTGTTTTACAATTTTGCATCAGGGACAACATTTATGACATCTTTGTGTCTTATCTTGGTGTCTAACAGTCCATTGCATGCTAATGCCTGTTGATAGTACGTCTTGTTTAAAACAGCAAAATGGAAGAGGGGAATTTAGATCAGAGAAGGGTGTGTGTGAAAGAGGGAGCACTTAGCCTTTTCCTCATCTATAATCTTACCACTTCACCTCCAAGCGGTGCCCTCATCAGGGTCAAAGTGTGTGTTTACAGGGGCCTCTTGGAATATGTTGCATTTCTGAGTCTAGGCGGTAGTGCATCTGTCCCAAGAAAACATACATTCTTAGCTCAACATAAATTATTCAAATAAAGGATAGCAATTCTAAACACCTTCTCCGATGTTGATGAACTGGAATACCTTGCTTAGAACTCTTGATTCATGTCTTAAAATTTCATTCCAGTTAAGCTTTCCCTCAGCTGATTAAAAATGTTCACAGAATTCATTTTATGGAAAATTCATTCTTGTGCTCCTTTTCCGTTTTGGATGACAGCAAATCTCAAGAGTGGAATTTCCTGTGGGATGAACAATTTCAAGCAACACCATTTGAATTATAGCCATTTTGAGAATAGAATGTCTCTTGTAATTTTGTCTCTTTTAATTTGAGCTGCTGCAGCTGCTTTTATTTGTATGCACAGGCTTTGCTTTATGGTCCCTGCAGTAATGAGAACATAGAAGAGCCTTCCTGCCTTAGGCTAAGAGTCCATCTAGTCCAGTGTTTTATTTCCAACATGGTGAGACAGAAGTCTCTTGGAAGCCTACAAGGAGGGCATGAAAGCAATAGACAGCCAGGGTGGTGTAGTGGTTAGAGTGTTGGACAGAGACCTGGGAGACCAGGATTCAAATCCCCACTTGGCTGTGAAACTCACTGGGTGACCTTGGGCCAGTCATTGTCTCTCAGCCTAATCTTACCTTACAGGGTTGTTGTGAGGATAAAATGGAGAGAGGGACAATCATGTTTGTACACCACCTTGAACTTCTTGGAGGAAATTTGGGATATAAAAGTAGTGATGATTATGATAATAAATAGATCTTTCCTATTGTGTGTCCCTGGCATTTAGTATTCAGATGTATGCTACCTCTGAACATGGAGGTTTAATTTAGCAATCATGGCAAATAGCTGTTAATAGATTTATCCTCCCTTAATTTGACAGATTTATTTATTTATTGTTTGATTTATAGCCCGCCCTTCCTCCCAGCAGGAGCCCAGGGCGGCTCAAGGATCCTAATACAAGGATGGGGAACCTGTGGCCCTCCAGATGTTGTTGCCTATTGCTTAGGGATGATAGTGAGTGTGTGTTGTGTGTGAGTGTGTATGTTTGTATATATGGTTGTTTGTATTTTTGTATTATAGTTTACAATGTGCCTGGGGAAGAGATCTTTCTATCAAGTGGGGAGACTAGAGGGGGCCCCAATTGCCGTAGTGATGGGCAGAGGGAGGTATGGTGTTATGAGAGGGACATGCCAGGTAAGGGGAACACGGCCCAGACATGTAGTGGCTGTGCCTTGTTCCGGTCCCTCTAATATCCGCAGGGTTGTTGGTTGTCCTCTCAGCCAACCCTCAGATCTCCAGTTGCTGCTTCTTAATGCCAGATCGGTACAAAATAAAACCTCCCTCATCCATGATTTGATTATGGATGAGGCAGCCGATCTGGCATGCATAACCGAGACCTGGGTAAGCGAGCAGGGTGGAGTTAGTCTCTCCCAGCTCTGCCCACCGGGGTATTTGGTTCAGCATCATGGGAGATCTGAGGGTCGGGGAGGTGGGGTTGCTGTGGTCTATAAGAGTTCCATCTCACTCACCAAGCACCATGTCCATGCAGTTACGGGTCTGGAGTGTTTGCACCTTGTGTTGGGCCAGAGGGACAGACTGGGAATTCTTTTGGTGTACCGCCCACCTTGCTGCCCAATGGCTTCCCTAACTAAGCTGACGGAAGTGGTCTCGGAGGTATTGTTGAGATCCCCCAGACTATTAGTACTGGGGGATGTCAACATCCATGCCGAGGCTTCTTTGTCTGGGGCGGCTCAGGATTTCATGGACGCCATGACAACCATGGGGCTGTCTCAACATGTTTGTGGCCCAACACATACATCTGGGCATACTCTCGACCTTGTTTTTACTACTGGAGATGGGGATAGTAATCTGGATGTGGGGAGTCTTACATCTCTCCCTTTGTCATGGTCAGATCACTGCTTGCTGAAGTTTAGACTTTCAGTGGCCTTTTCCCTCTGCAAGGGTGGGGGACCTATTAAAATGGTCCGACCCCGGAAACTAATGAATCCTGATGCTTTTCAAAGGGCTCTGGGGGATTTTCCGGCTGATAGGACTGGTGCTCCTGTTGAAGCCCTGGCTAATCTGTGGAATGCAGAGATGACCCGGGCAGTGGACACGATCGCTCCTGCGCGCCCTCTCCTTTGTAGAGCTCATACAGCTCCTTGGTATACTCCGGAGCTAAGAGCGATGAAGCAAGATAGGAGACGGCTTGAGCGGAGTTGGAGACGAACTCCCGACGAATGCAATTATGCGCTGGTTTGTGCTTCTACCAAGCGGTATGTAGGTGCGGTGAGGGCGGCGAAGAAACAACATTTCGCCGCCACTATTAAGTCATCTCTCTCCCGCCCAGCGGAGCTTTTTAGAGTTGTCCGAGGGCTACTCCACCCTGGCCCACAGGACATGGTAGATACATTGGTAGCCCGCTGTAATGAGTTTGCTAAGCACTTCCAGCATAAGATCTCATGCATTCGTCGGGACCTAGATTCCCATTTTATGACAGTTAGTCCTAATGAGGTGTCTGGAACACAGTCTAGTCATGTTTTGTTGGATGAGTTTCAGTCGGTTCAGTTCGAGGACGTGGACAAGGTGCTTGGACAGGTACGTGCAACCACTTCGGTACTTGATCCTTGCCCCTCTTGGCTTATAAAAACTAGCAAGGATGGAACAGCTGGCTGGGCCAAGGAAGTGATTAATGCCTCTTTACGAGAGGGAGTGGTCCCTGGCTGTCTGAAAGAAGCGGCGGTGAGACCACTCCTGAAAAAACCTTCCTTGGACCCAGAGGACTTTAACAACTATAGACCAGTGGCAAATGTTCCATTCTTGGGCAAGGTCTTGGAACGAGTGGTTGCTGACCAGCTCCAGGCGCTATTGGATGAAACCGATTATCTAGATCCATTTCAGTCGGGTTTCAGACCTGGTTTTGGCACTGAGACGGCCTTGGTCGCCCTGTGTGATGACCTATATCGGGAGAGAGACAGAGGGAGTGTAACTCTGTTGATTCTCCTTGATCTCTCAGCGGCTTTTGATACCATCGACCATGGTATCCTTCTGGAGAGACTTGCGGAGTTGGGTGTTGGAGGCACTGCTTGGCAGTGGTTCCGCTCCTACTTGGCAGGCCGTCTCCAGAAGATAATACTTGGGGAACATTGCTTGACCCCGTGGGTTCTCCAATATGGGGTCCCGCAGGGTTCGGTCTTGTCTCCCATGCTCTTTAATAACTATATGAAGCCGTTGGGTGCAGTCATCCGGAGTTTTGGAGTGCGTTGTCATCAGTACGCTGATGACACGCAGCTCTACTTCTCCTTTTCATCTTCTTCAGGTGAGGCGGTCAATGTGCTGAACCGTTGTCTGGACACGACAATGGACTGGATGAGAACTAACAAACTGAGACTCAATCCGGATAAGACTGAGATGCTGCTGGTGGATGGTTTCTCTGGTCAGATGGTGGATACATACCCTGTCCTGGATGGGGTTACACTCCCCCTAAAGGATCAGGTTCGTAGTTTGGGAGTCGTTTTAGACTCTTCCCTATCACTCAAGGCCCATGTAGCCTCGGTGGCACGGAATGCGTTTTACCAACTTCGGTTGGTAGCCCAGCTACGTCCCTATCTGAGTAAGGAGGACCTTACATCAGTGATTCATGCTCTGGTAACCTCACGTTTGGACTACTGCAACGCGCTCTACGTAGGGCTACCTCTGAAGACGGTTCGGAAGCTACAGCTAGTGCAAAATACGGCGGCCAGACTGCTAACAAGAACTAAGCGGTCTGAGCATATAACACCTGTTCTGGCTCACCTGCACTGGCTTCCAATATGCTACCGGGCCAGATTCAAAGTGTTGGTATTAACCTATAAAGCCTTATACGGCGCGGGACCACGATACCTGCAGGAACGCCTCTCCTGTTATGAACCGGCTCGTACACTACGGTCTACTACGAAGGCCCTCCTCCGGGTCCCGACCCATAGGGAGGCCCGGAGGGTAGTAACAAGATCTAGGGCCTTCTCAGTGGTGGCCGCCGAATTGTGGAATAGTTTCCCCGAGGAGGTACGCCTGGCGCCGACACTATTATCTTTTCGGCGCCAGGTTAAAACCTTTCTCTTCTCTGAGGCATTTTAATCTAAGTTATTTATGTAAATGTTGTAATTGGTATTTTAGATGATGTACTTTTATATTTGTTATATTGATCTTGTAATTTTATTATTGTATATGTTTCTATGTTTGCCGCCCAGAGAGCTGTTTGCTAGTCGGGCGGGATATAAGCTGAATAAAATAAATAAATAAATAAATAAATAAATAAATAAATTCACAATATCTGGAGGGCCCACAGGTTCCCCATGCCTGGTGTTATACTACTTTTAAAATAACCATCTAGGCTAGTGGCTGTAACATGTTTATAAATTACATTTAAAATATGCTTTTGTATTTGAAGATTAGTAAAAATAACAGTTACTTCACTTCTTCAGCACACATTGCCATGCCTATATCCTTCATTCAGGAGGCAGCCTTTAAAAAGTTGCCCCCAACTAATTAATAATAATAATAATAATAATAGTTGTTGTTGTTGTTATTTCCAGTAATATGTGGATTACGTTGTGTATGTGACCACTAAATTGTTAAGTCTTCAAAGCCCATTGCGTGTGATTTATTCTGCAGACATAGTAGGCAAGGATGTGTGTATTAGAGGTTGCAACATCCAAGCACAGAACTTAGTATTGTGGCAATGAATGAGAGTAATTATGGCTGTCTGTACATTGTAACAAAAACCCAACCTGGAAGCTTCTTACGCAGATCAAAATTCTTGGAATAAAGGGTGCTTATGATTCTGCTTCCATCAGTTGCGTTTTTAAAGATTATTATTGTTAACAAAGTCAGACACAATAAAACAGATCTCAACCATCTTGCTTGCCACAATAAGTGTGACATTGCCCTTTGGTGAGCCACGACAAGTAGGACTAGTAGAATGGAACAGGGACTCTTATGTTTCATTAAAGCTCATCCTGTGACTTCTTCAAGAGTTAACTCTTTCAAAGGTCAAGAGAGTTCAACTCTCCTCAGAGTTCTTAGCTGTCAGCAGACACTTTCCAGGCATTTACAAGCTGTTGTAACCATGAGGGCTTGAAGCTTGCTTTGCAAAATTGAAGGTTGTGATCCCTTGGGTCCTACACCAAAGAGCAAATTCTGTTCTTAGTAGGTGTATTTACTGACTTGAGAGGTGCAAACACTGTATGAGTGAAAAGTGTGCAAGTGCACTGCTGGCTTCAGGGACATTTTTGGCTCTTACGTTTGATATTTCATGCTGCTTTCCTATTTTTTAATTAAATGTGGGTTGTCACTGTCTGTTCCCCCCCCCCTCCAAGATTCTAAAAGACACTCTCTTACCTTGAAAACTCTCCAGTTGGTCAAGGAATGCACACTTAATTATTAAACCTTGACAGAAATGCTCCTCTGGCTGGCATGTCATTAAATGCACATGTGATTCAGAATAATATGCCCTGCTGGATTTGGAAGCTGGCTGGTTTCTACTATTGCTGCGTGTTGTCTGCTTCCAGCTATGTGAATTCTCACCTTGGAGTAAAGCATGCCATACAGTTAATAGTTCAGTGGGTCAGAAAAATGAAAAAAATAATGATGTGTCTTCTAAATTAGTTCTGTGTGGACAGTGGCGTAGCAAGAAAAACGCAGCTGTAAAGAGAGGCAAATCCATAAATGTAGCTGCCCTCTCTTACCCAGCTCAGCTAGTGAAAGGTTTGGAGGTGGGGGGGGGTCAGAGGGCTCACAAGTTATCCTGCTCAGGAATTAAGCCAGAGAAAGTGTTTTGAGAAGGAAATACCAGGTGACTCTGTTGCATAGCTCAATGCTGATGCCATTAAGAGACCTTCCAAGTGGTGCCTCTGTATTTAAAATATCGGGCAGATTCCTTTCTTCCTGCTTATATATTTGATGCCAGAGTTGTCTGCAAAACAACTTTGTTTTGGGTTTTTGGGTTTTTTTTTTACCAGCATTATGGTGGAACTCTTTTGAGATACCTTTTCCAGTTTTACTACATTCCCAAACCCATAATTTACAAGGACCGGTTTCTGTCAGTTTTGTTCCAGTGTTTCTTTAGGTTGTTAATTTATGGTCTACCTTGACTCAAAATAATTGTGCAAAATGCAGCCCTTTGGTCTGCAAATAACTATCAAACTCTTCTCGCTTACCAGCAGGGTTTTGAGATGCACTGTTGGATGGGCCTCTTAGTAGCTGTGGAATTCATAAAGAGCTCTTTAGTATCACATGATCATTATACAATTAGCCCTTACATTCTGACTGGTTTCAGTATTCTTTGACATTGAAATTATGTAGTCTTCAGGGCTTTTTCACCACCACCCCTTCAATAAAGAGTGAAGATGGAATCCCTTGCTTTACTCTTAAGGATTTTACTCTTAACAAAGTCTCCCATTAACACAGTTCACATTACAGATGGGTCATAGGGCAGGATTTGTGGTAGCACACTAAGGCTTGCAACAAGTTTTGCTTTGTTAAGGAACACTCAGCAGTGGTATTTCTGTCATGGTTCGAGGATTAGCAAGGCCTTTATTTGGCAGATACTTAAACTGGTATCTCAGCTTCCTACTTTTAGCTCTTTGTTTTCACTCTACATTAAGTTGTGCTATTTAGTGAAGTGCGTGCTGTGCTTACCTAGTCGGTTCATGAGTGATAAACAATACAAAAAGTTACAGAACAGTACAAGAAAAAGCAAGATAACTGAGTGGATATTTTAAGTTTATAAAGTTAGGTGCTTAGATTTCTGTGCATAGATATTTTGTAGCACAAAACATAGGTGCTGCTTATGATTTTGGATGTTCCTAAAATAAACAGGATGAAGTAGTTTAAAATGGTATAGTTGTAGAGTTTTATGTTGGTTCTGCCAGGGCATATAGTTTGTTCTAACCTGGATGCTAGATTTGAGTTTCTTAAATCGAGACACATATACGAAGTGTCTGAGAACTACTGTATATTTTGGAAAGCTGTTTGTTGTTTTGTCTGTTCACTATGCATTTGGACATCTCTTAAGATATCATAACCAAATTTTGCATGATGGTTCCTGAGATCAAGGAGCGGGTTTTTGTCTGTGTTTGGGTACAATTGAATGCCATTTTGAATGAAGGAGGCAGGCTGAACCTTTCAAAATGGTATTGATTTTTTTCCTTAGAATTCCCAAGCAACGCTGGGTGCTTTCTGCTAGTATGAAATATTTTTGCATAGGCATGTGATACTATTCTATAAACCATTCATCTACCTGGGTTTTATTTTTACATGAGTACCCATTATATTTTCATTTACACACATCATTATATGTTTCCTGTCTTAGCTTTAAATTAGAAGGGGACTAACCTAGTGTGACAGAACAGTGCTAGTGCTGGCATGAGAGGTACAAATTTAAACACGTCTTCAAAGGGCAAGTGAAGAGGGCAAGTTGGTGAAAGGATCTGTAGGGGTGAGTGCGTAGCCGTTCTTCTAAATTTGCATGGGTCCCTCCTGCCCAACGGTGTAGTTGTTCAGGGTTATGGAGAGTCATAGGCCCCTTTTGGGGGACCAGGATCCCAGCCAGGCCGCTATGTATGAGCCAATCAGTACGAAAACAGAGTGTGTTAGCCACTGAGAAATGTCCTTGTCCTTTTGTGCTGACTTGAGCCAATTGGAGTAAAAGGAGGAGAGTCAGCCACTGAGAAGACTCTTCTCAGTAACTAATACACACTTTCCCCTTTCATGCCAATGGGCTCCTTAGGGACATCTGTTGTAATGGACTGTGGGCTCATGGGACAACAGGGCGAGCAAGAGAGATGACGGGAAGTGGAAAAGGGGGTGTGGCTGTGAGGGGCTCTGGCATGACTATCTTGAAAGGACCCTGCACTTCAGAATTTGCCAGTACACTACTACTCCTGCCTTCACTATGTTTGCCATAACTTACACAGCAGGGACCAGTTGTAAGTGTGAAGGCTCCCCATGCAATGTAGAACCTAGGCAGTTGGGGTTCTATAGCCTGCGCATGGAGAAGGTTCTCTTACTGTGGAAGCTATGGCAATCACAGCAACAGTGTGTGTGCGGGGGGGAGCATGAGGTGCTGTGTGATTTTGGGGCAGAACTAAATGCATAGCCCTGCAACTTCTGTCACCAGGCTTAAAACCCTCATCATATTTGAAGAGAACTATAGACAATGAACCATTCTGAATTGTAGCAGAGGAATTCAGCTGCATCTAAAAGTTTGTCTCCCTTTCAATAGTGGGTTTGTGGGTGATGTGTCTGGTAGTTCCTTGATCCAGCATCTCTCCCACAGCCACGACACACTCTGTTTTCCTGTGGCAGATGGAATCTTAGGTCTGACCAATAGATGCTAAGCTTGGAAAAGTTACTTATTTGAACTACAACTCCCATCAGCCCGATCCAGTGGCCATGCTGGCTGGGGCTGATGGGAGTTGTAGTTCAAAAAAGTAACTTTTCCAAGCTCTGATGCAACAGGATGGGGTGGTAGAATCGATGCAATCATTTCAGCCTGGAGGTTTCAGGGGATGGGGGTGAAGGAAGCACATTTTTTAATGTTCCCCTATGTCAGGAACTTTCTTCAAATAAAAAAATCAGCATAGTAGGCAAAAAGAGAGACTACAATCGTTCTCCCAGTTGTTTTAGTTTTCTTTTTCCATGGAGAATAATTTTTGCTGCTGTTTTTGGTAGAGGAGCAGTCAAAAATGTTATGCTGCACTTCTAGCTTGAAGCAGTATAGTCCGTTCTGCCACATACTGCCATAGGTATAGACCCAGCCCTGTATAAAAGTTTTACTTCATCTTGTTCCTTTCATCCTGATTGATCCTCCCTGTACTGTTCAGGTCTGAGAACAACAAAGCATTTTCCCCCTGGGGTGTGGGTGGGTGATATTTGTATGTGTGTGCGTGCGTGTGCGCCAATTCTTTGGCTTTAAATACTGTCACAACTGTGAAGCTACACAGTACTTGTTCTTTCTTCTGGCAGTTTTCAAAAATGAGTACAACACATGATATGGTAAATAGTAATCTTGAAAGGGTCGTAGCTCAATGGGAGAGCATCTGGTTTGCATGCAGAAGGTCCCAAGTTCAATTCTTGGCATCTCTTGGTTGGCTTGTGAAGGTCCCTGCTCTGAAAACCTAGAAAGTTGCTTTGCGGACAATGCTGAGCTACATGGCCCAATGGTCTGACTCAGTATAAGGTAGCATTCTGTGTTCCATAAGAACGTAGTCTGTCTAGTAGTATCGAAAAGGATAGAGCAAAACAGGAAAAAGGAATATGGAGAAAGGAAAGGAGAACATGTGGTCATAACTGTTCCATTCTACCCTTAATGCCCAATTCTAAAGTTACTTGAATTCTGTTACTATATGACATAACTCTATGGAATGAATATGTGAGGTTTGGTAGGATGCCTCTAGCAGAGTGATCTGAATAACGAAAAAGTAAAATTTGCACTCATTAATGGTGATATTTGTTGCACAGGACTGTCCTTAGAATACTATGACTGATGAAACGTAGATGTTAAAATGGAAGGTAAGAACATAAGAACATAAGAAGAGCCTGCTGGATCAGGCCAGTGGCCCATCTAGGCCAGCATTCTGTTCTCACAGTGGCCAACCAGGTGCCTGGGGGAAGCCCGCAAGCAGATCCGAGTGCAAGAACACTCTCCCCTCCTGAGGCTTCCGGCAACTGGTTTTCAGAAGCATGCTGCCTCTGACTAGGGTGGCAGAGCACAGCCATCACGGCTAGTAGCCATTGATAGCCCTGTTCTCCATGAATTTGTCTAATCTTCTTTTAAAGCCGTCCAAGCTGGTGGCCATTACTGCGTCTTGTGGGAGCAAATTCCATAGTTTAACTATGTGCTGAGTAAAGAAGTACTTCCTTTTGTCTGTCCTGAATCTTCCAACATTCAGCTTCTTTGAATGTCCACAAGTTCTAGTATTATGAGAGAGGGAGAAAAACTTTTCTCTATCCACTTTCTCAATGCCATGCATAATTTTATACACTTCTATCATGTCTCCTCTGACCCGCCTTTTCTCTAAACTAAAAAGCCCCAAATGCTGCAACCTTTCCTCATAAGGGAGTCGCTCCATCCCCTTGATCATTTTGGTTGCCCTCTTCTGAACCTTTTCCAACTCTATAATATCCTTTTTGAGATGAGGCGACCAGAACTGTACACAGTATTCCAACTGCAGCCGCACCATAGATTTATACAATGGCATTATGGTATCGGCTGTTTTATTTTCAATACCTTTCCTAATTATCCCTAGCATGGAATTTGCCTTTTTCACAGCTGCCGCACACTGGGTCGACATTTTCATCGTGCTGTCCACTACAACCCCGAGGTCTCTCTCCTGGTCGGTCACCGCCAGTTCAGATCCCATGAGCGTATATGTGAAATTAAGATTTTTTGCTCCAATATGCATAATTTTACACTTGTTTATATTGAATTGCATTTGCCATTTTTCTGCCCATTCACTCAGTTTGGAGAGGTCCTTTTGGAGCTCTTCGCAATCCCTTTTTGTTTTAACAACCCTGAACAATTTAATATTGTCAGCAAACTTGGCCACTGCTCACTCCTAATTCTAGGTCATTAATGAACAAGTTGAAAAGTACAGGTCCCAATACTGATCCTTGAGGGACTCCACTTTCTACAGCCCTCCATTGGGAGAACTGTCCGTTTATTCCTACTCTCTGCTTTCTGCTTCTTAACCAATTCCTTATCCACAAGAGGACCTCTCCTCTTATTCCATGACTGCTAAGCTTCCTCAGAAGTCTTTGGTAAGGTACCTTGTCAAAAGCTTTTTGAAAGTCTAAGTACACTATGTCCACTGGATCACCTCTATCTATATGCTTGTTGACACTCTCAAAGAATTCTAATAGGTTGCTTAGACAGGACTTTCCCTTGCAGAAGCCATGCTGGCTCTGCTTCAGCAAGGCTTGTTCTTCTATGTGCTTAGTTAATCTAGCTTTAATAATACTTTCTACCAGTTTTCCAGGGATAGAAATTAAGCTAACTGGCCTGTCATTTCCGGGATCCCCCCTGGATCCCTTTTTGAAGATTGGCATTACATTTGCCACTTTCCAGTCCTCAGGCACGGAGGAGGATCCGAGGGACAAGTTACATATTTTAGTTAGCAGATCAGCAATTTCACCTTTGAGTTCTTTGAGAACTCTCGGGTGGATGCCATCCGGGCCCGGTGATTTGTCAGTTTTTATATTGTCTATTAAGCCTAGAACTTCCTCTCTCGTAACCACTATTTATCTCAGTTCCTCAGAATCCCTTCCTGCAAATGTTAGTTCAGGTTCAGGGATCTGCCCTATATCTTCCACTGTGAAGACAGATGCAAAGAATTCATTTAGCTTCTCTGCAATTTCCTTATCGTTCTTTAGTACACCTTTGATTCCCTTATCATCCAAGGATCCAATTGCCTCCCTAGATGGTCTCCTGCTTTGAATGTATTTATAGAATTTTTTGTTGTTGGTTTTTATGTTCTTAGCAATGTGCTCCTCAAATTCCTTTTTAGCATCCCTTATTGTCTTCTTGCGTTTCTTTTGCACTATGGTCACTGCTCCCAATCGGTTCAACAACACTTACATCTCGCACCAAGTCCTGGTCCCCACTGAGGATTAAGTCCAGGGTTGCTGTCCCTTTGGTTGGTTCCATGACCAACTGGTCTAGGGCATAGTCATTTAGAATATCTAGAAATTTTGCTTCTTTGTCGTGACTGGAACACATATGCGGCCAGTCTATGTCCGGGTAGTTGAAGTCACCCATTAGTACCACATTTCCTAGTTTGGATGCTTCCTCAGTTTATTATCTCTTCTCAAAGTATCCCTGAGCATTTTGATCAGGGGGACAATAGATCGTTCCTAGTATTAAATCCCTCCTGGGGCATGGTATCACCACCCACAATGATTCTGTGGAGGAGTCCGCCGCTTTTGGGGTTTCGAGCTTGCTGGATTCAATGCCTTCTTTCACATATAGAGCGACATCGCCACCAATACGTCCTTCCCTGTCCTTCCGATATAGTTTATATCCAGGGATAACCGTATCCCACTGGTTTTCTCCATTCCACCAGGTCTCCGTTATGCTCACTATATCAATGCTCTCCTGTAAGACCAAGCACTCCAGTTCTCCCATCTTGGTTTGGAGGCTCCTAGCATTAGCATACAGGCACTTGTAAGCAGTGTCTCTCTTCAAGTGTCTTTGGCACTTTTGGTTTGGCCTGTGGTAATTTTGCCCTTTTGAATTAATATCCTGTGCCCCTGCTGTCACAATGCCTACTTCTAGGCCTACCCCTTTTAAAATTTCATCATTTCTTTGGTCTTTATCCCAGGGGGGAGGTTTATTCCGAACCGGACATTCCTCAGCTCCTGTCGGGTTTCTCCCCTCAGTCAGTTTAAAAGCTGCTCTGCCACCTTTTTAATTTTAAGTGCCAGCAGTCTGGTTCCATTCTGGTTCAAGTGGAGCCCGTCCCTTTTGTACAGGCCCAGCTTGTCCCAAAATGTTCCACAGTGCCTAACAAATCCAAACCTCTCCTCCCAACACCATTGTCTCATCCACACATTGAGACTACAACTGTGCCTGTCTGGCTGGTCCTGCACATGGAACCGGTAGCATTTCAGAGAAAGCCACCTTGGAGGTCCTGGCTTTCAGCACCCTACCTAACAACCTAAATTTTGCTTCCAGGACCTCACAGCTGCAGTTCCCCATGTCATTGGTGCCAACGTGCACCACGACCACTGCCTCCTCCCCATTACTGTCTACCAAACTATCTAAATGACGGACGGTATCCGCAACCTTCGCACCAGGCAGGCAAATCACTTTGCGGTCTACACGCCCATCACACACCCCACTGTCTATATTCTTAATGATCGAATTGCCCACTACAAGGATCCCTCCACCCCCCAGAGATATATCCTCAGCACAAGAGGATAGCTGCTCATCCCCCAAGGAATGGGTCCCTTCTAAGGGATCATTTCCCTCTTCCTCAGCTGGATGCTCTCCTTCCCCGAGACCATCGTTCTGCATGATAGCAGGAGAGCTATCATCCTTGGAGTGGGACACAGCTATAGTGTCCCTGAAGGCCTCATCCACACACCTCTCTGCCTCTCTCAGCTTTTCCAGGTCAGCCACCTTGGCCTCAAGGAAATGAAGTCGTTCCCGGAGACCCAGGAGCTCATTGCACCGAGAGCACACCCACGACTTCTGTTCAACAGGCAGATAGTCATACATGCTGCAGGCAGTGCAAAACACTGGAAAGCCCCCACACCCCTGCTGGCTTCTTACTTGCATAATTTTGTTTAAGGTTTATTACGTTAATGGGTTGGAGACTGTGGTTTAGTTGAGGTCAGGGAACAGACAGGCAGAGTGGGGGGCCCTGGCTTCCTCACCCTGCTGCCGAACTCGCCTTGACGCTTTGTCAGCTAGGGCCTTGACGCTTCGTCAGCTGGGGGCTCCCTCTAGCTCGTGGAGCAGGCTCCCTCGCTAGGATGCTCTGAATTTGTGGCTGTTCCGTCCCAGCTACTGCTGCCAGCCAATGATGTGTTAATTGAGGCTGATGGCTCAACTATCAGCTGGGGCTTAATTCCTTAGTATTATCTCAGGCTTCCTTCCTTTGAAGGCAGGAAGGCAGGCTTCCTTCCTTAGCGAGGGGGTTGTGTGTTTAAGGACTTTGACTAGTGGTACTAAGAAAGGTTAACTAGCTTTTACTCTATTTTTATTTTATTTGCTGACAACAACCACTTTTATCAGTGCAAGTTCCCCTGTAGTTTTAAGTGATGCCTTGCACACTGGCCTGGACAAACTAGACTAGCTTTTGGCTGCTTTTAATCTAAGCAAGGGGCTGTGACTTCCAGGCGAGTCTTTTCTGTTTTTTGTTTTCCCACCCAGAACAGCCTGACCTTTCTTTAACCTAGGGAAACAGAGCTTGTGGTTGTGTTTAAGGAAGCCTAAAGCTGCCCTTTCTAGCAAAGACTGAGCTGACTCTCTCCCTGTCTGTATTGGTGGAGTTTCCTTTTTCCCCTTCTCTCCAACTGGAATTTAGCCTTGTTTACAGTGTCCCCTGAAGCTTTCCTGCTAGGGTGGTGTTGAAAACTAGCTTTCTATAGGCTTCCTACCCCTAGGATCTGTCTCCTAAGATGTAGGTTCTTTCAGGATTTGGCTCCTAGCTCAGGGTGACCCTAGGCTGCCCTTATTACTTATTACTCTGAGCTGTTTTAATTCAATTAAATAATGAAATAAATGGGTGCTACTTACCCTCTTCTCGCTCTGCTGCTTAACTCACCTTGACGCTTCATCAGCTGGGGGCTCCCTCTAGCTCGTGGAGCAGTGTCCAGTGTTATGACCCAGATTAATTAATTATTAGATATTATATTATTTTCATGTTGGCAATTTGTCAATTAGCAAACACTGAATATAAAATTCAAGGGGGGAGGGTTAAAGTCAGATTTAGGAATAATCAGATCTGAGAATCAAGCATTATTTTCATGGTTTGATAATATGCAAGAAGGACCATTTGTTATATGTATTCTCTTGTACATGATTTGAGATCTTGTGATGCTCCTGTAAGTGCACAGAATGGCACCCTTATGCTTTGTACATATGCCCCAAATGTGCACATGGAGTTGCCTGCTGGTGTTTGCAGTTTGTTCATTGCACCTTGTCTCCATCTCTTCTGAAGGTGTCCTCAAGGACTATTTAAGAGAGCTGCCTTCTCCCTTGATAACCAAACAACTCTATGAAGCAGTATTGGATGCCATGGTAAAAAAACCCTTGAAAATGACAGCAAATGGATGTGATAATGACCCTAGTGATTCTGAGCATACAGTGACTCTCTTGGATTGCCTGCCAGAAGTTGAAAGGGTAAGTATTATTATTGGCCCTATGTGGATGGCTTATAAAATGTTGAATCTGTTTAAAAAAGAAAAGAAGTTTGCATGAAATTGTATCATGACCTGAGACAAGGGGGCTCTTTCATAAGATGTTGGACTGCATTAATTGTACAACAGGGTAGCAGAAAATATTGCTACAGGCTGTAGTTAGATCAGACTAGTGAATCCACCCTTACTCATGGTAATACTAGGGTGCTTTCATTTCTGTATTGCTGGGTTTCTCTAATACTGAATGGTATTGGCTGACACTTCTATCCACATTTATGTCAATCTAGCTCATTCTCAGCACTTGCTTGCAAGCTATATTCTGCCTTGAGAAGTAGCAATCAGGATGCCCCTGTGCAGCTCATAAATACAGCATGACAAACCCATCCACACTCTGAAAAAAATGTGGGCTAGCCCCACCCCTGCCATCTACATGGTAGCTGGCATGTGAAGGGATGTGTGTATTGTACACATGTACCAATGCATGTGCATAGAGCTTCTCTGTATGAGGGGGGTACCATGGCACCTTCCTAAGTTATTTAGACACACAGGTGCCAGGAAGTATAACCAGCCCAAATGGCCTTGCAGCTGCCCTCCTGCGTTCTTTCAGTACATGGTGCTGTCCCCTGATCCCTCCTAGAGGCAGCCCCATTACCTTTTATTTGTTCACAACATTTGTAGAGCTTCAAGTCTCTGAGCAGTGTAGGTTCCATTTTAGCTACCTTGTCAAGGATAATGGATCTGATACTTTCTTAAAATCCGGTGGCCATCACTATGTTCTGCAGTAAAGAATTTATGTAAGTTCTCATTTGTTATAGTTTACTGTTTAAACACATGAAATGGAAGTCTGTGCTTCAAATATTAGCTCAGTCGTGAAGTTGGTTTTGAGCAAACCACTGCTTCTGGCCTTGGACGTTACTTTCAGACTGTTATAATGATGACAGAGCTAATGTATGTGAAATGCTTTGGACACCTGATGAAATGCTGCAGCAATCCAAAGTATTATTAATTATGTGTTGATTGAAGATCTGTCTTCTTTTTTTGTCCTGAAGTTACTTTATTGAATGATCTAAATTCTGATGCTGAGAAAATAATTTGGTTCGCTATAACTTTTATAAAATGTGTCGTATCTCTCTAACCCCTAGGGCAGAAATAGGGAACCTCAGGTACAGGAGCCAAATGTGGCCCTTTCTATCTATCTGGCCCTCAGGACTCTCCTCAGGCCATTCCCCTTCACCAGCCACACCCTGGCCTGCTTTGCACCCTCCTTGTGTGTCTTTGCCTGGCTTCAATGTGTCCTTGGACTTTGATAATGCTTCTTACTTTCATGGACAGAAGATAGAGAGGGCTATCTCTCTTGGTAGGAAAAATTCATATTTCTACCCACCACTGGCATGTGGCCCTCAGAAGATTGTCCAGAAGGGAACACAACCCTTGGTTGCCACTGCCTTCCAGTTAGCTACCTGGCTAAGTTCAAGGTGCTGGCTTAGTTGTATAAAGTCCTAAACAGCTTGGGACCAAAATATCTGAAAGATCGTGTCACCCCTTATATACGCATTGATCACTGAGCTCTGCAGGTGAGGGCCTCCAGCAGATACCATCTTATAAGGTGATCCATTCCACAAAATACAGGAATTGGGCCTTTAGTGCTGTGGCACCTACCCTGTGGAATTCCCTCCCCTTAAAAATTGGACAGGCACTGTCCCACCCCTTCCCTAGGTCATGGAACAGACTTGAAATACAGATAATATAAACAAAGTGTAAGATTGCTATGCACTGCAAGAAGAATCGTGTTCTGTTACTGTCACCATGTCCAGTAGTGAGCAAAGCAAGGGTGTACTTGTCCAGGGACACAGGGTCATAGACCCATTACTTTTTTGGGAGCAGAGTCCTAGCCAGGTCCCTATGTATGAGCCAGAGCCAAAGCCAATCATCATGAAAAGGGAGCATGTTAGCCACTGAGAAGAGTCGTTGTCCTTTCATGCTGATTGAGCAAATCAGAATGAAAGGAGGTGAGTCAACCACTCAGAAGACTCTTCTCAACAGCTAACACACAGCCTCTCCTTTCATGCTGATTGGCTCAGAAGAAGACAGGAAGAGCAAGGGAGACAAGGGAAAGTAGAAAAGAGGGTATGGATGTGAGGGGTGTGTGGCATGACTATCATGAAGGGACCCTGCACTTCTGAATTTGCCACTACAGTACTGGAGCAAAGTGAACTTTAGACTGTAGATATTTGAAGCAATCCGCTAAGAGCAGCAACATATGCATTGTCTGGTTGCAGATTATTCCCATGTAAATAGAGGGTCAAGGAGCTAATGAGAGAATGTATGTTCATGGTAGCAAACAACACATGCAGCTAGAGCTCTGCTTTTAAGTTGTTGTTTTATACAGTTCCCACTATCAAAGAGAGAAACCATTTCTTTAAAAGCAGAACTGTGGCTTGCCCTTTCAGGAGCAGAAAATAAAATGCAAACCTCCAACAGTTCTCTCTCAGAAATTCATGACCCCTTTTAAAACGCTGTGGGGCAAAACAGCTTTGGCCGGTATTGTATGATCACTTTCAAATAGTAAGCAATGAATGGTCAAATGTTGCTTTTCGATTATGGAATTGAATGAGACGGTACAGCTTCTGTAAAAATGTGAATGACTAAAAAGAAAAAAGGATATAATTCGACTATGTTGATGGAAGCACACATTGATTTTGAGCAAAGTAGAACATGGTGAATATTTAACCATCATTCAACAATTATATATGTGCCTGTTGCGAACATCTCAGGGAACAGTAACTTTATTGACTTGATAAGCTGCCATATGGTGACTTTTTCTCACTGCGCAACTATACTTTTCAGTTACCTAATGAAAACGGCTGTTTAATTAATTTCACATACAGTCAGCACATGCTTGATCGCAGTATGGAATTCTAATCTTCTGTCAAGGAGGATGCCTGTGAAGAGAACCAGCTGTGCCGTTGTACATTCAGGCAGCTAGAGAGAGGCAACTTTTTTTCTAAGCTGAGTTACTTAGCCCTTATAAAAAGGGCTGCTTATGTTTTTCACCAGCATCTTATCCTTTCCTCATCCCTCTGCTTTGGCTTCAATCCTAAACACACTTTCTTGACAGTAAAATCCGCTGCAATCAATGGGAATCGCTTCCAAGGAAACGTGGCTACGTTTGGGCTGTTAATTGCCACCCTAGGCGCCGACTGGGAGAAAGGGCAGGATATAAATCTAATAAATAAATAAATCATAAGTTATTACCCTTTGATTTCAGCATGTATAGGTTAAAAGGCTAGCTTAGTTTAACTAGCACCAAATTACTTTCCCCATTGCTTTGCAATGGGTTTGTCATGTGGATTTTAAATTTGCATTAAACAGCTTGGATAGGCGTCTTAAAGAAAAAGGTGTAACATTTCATATCCCATTCTGCGTCTGTGTTAGCATTGCTTTTAATATGTCTTTTAATATCTTTAACCCTTTTTTAAAAGATGTTTTTAAAGTTTTTAAAATGTTTTTAACGTTGGATTGCAGCCTAACATGGCTACCCCTCTGTAAATGCAAGTTAACGTTGTTTTGTTTTAATGTATTTTAAGGTCTTTTTATGATGTTTTATAGTGTTTTTAGTGTTTCTGTTTGCCGCCCTGGGCTCCTGCTAGAAGGAAGGGTGGGGTATAAATAAAATAATAAATAAATTTGCATGGTGATATTGCAAGTCCACCATAACTGCGGCAGGGACAGCGAAATGCCATAGCTCAGTGATAAGAGTACATGTTTTGCATGCAAAAGATTGCATGTTCAGAGCCAGGCATCTCCAGATAGGTCAGGGAAAGACCTTGCCTGAAACCTCGGAGAATGTCTACCAATCAGTGTAGACCAGGGAGAGGGGATTTGTAATGCTCCAGATGTTGTTGGACTCCAACTCTCATCATCCCCAGCCAGCATGCCCAATGGTGAGGAATGATGGGAGTTGGAGTCGCAACAACATCTAGAAGGCCATGCACACTGCTGGCAATGGCACAGCAGAAAATTATTCACTAGTACCCATTAAGAAAAGGAGGCTTGGCCAGGATACCAAGAGGCACATACAGCTGCAAAAGGAAACCGTGCCTGCTGCTCCGGAGCAGTTGCTCTGGCTTTTGCTGCTGCAGTGCCCACTGCTAAAAGAGATGAGTTCTGGGGCAAAGGGGGCAGTGCTGGTTGTGAGGTGAAGGTGGCATCTCTCTGCTGGCATTATGGTTGTAATTCTGCTCTTTGTCCTTTGGGCTACTGTGCCAGTAGCACATTTCCTGGAATTAGGGGCTAATGGTTCAAGCCTCTCTCTAAGGCTCAATGTGTTTTTATATTACTTCCAAAGAGAAAAAACAGGAAATGTGAAACATAGAGTTGTATTCAACTGTCCTACTCAGAGCAGACCCATTGAACTTAAGGAACCTAAGGTAGATATGTCTATTAACTTCAGTGGGTTTATCCTGAGAGGGCTAGTATTGAATACCTCCCATTCTAAAGGTTTTATAAACCGTAGCTAAAATGCCCCAAATATATCATGCGGCATAATTGTGTAATATACATGTTTACATGGATGTCAATCCCACTGTATTCGGTGAATCTTATTTCAAAGCAAGTGTGTTTAGGATTGCACCTTAGTGCCTCTGGCAAATTTTCCTGAAAAAGGAATTGCAGAGCACTAAGCAGCTGCAAAAAGCCAGTTCTCTGTGCAGTTATGCGCAACACACCAAAAGTTACTGTCAAAAGGTTATCTTGTCTTGACTATTGACATCATGCGTAAATGACAATATTGTGATGATGTTAAAAGGATCGGTCATTGACGAAGATTCTAAAACCCGTCTCTCTCTCCTGTTCCCCGCAGCTCACTAACCCCAACTGTTTTTTCCCCTCCAAAAAAAATTATTTTAGGCAACACTAAAGATGCTGTTGGACCATCTGAAATTGGTGGCTTCATACCATGAAGTAAACAGAATGACATGCCAGAACTTAGCTGTATGTTTTGGGCCTGTGTTACTGAGCCAGCGGCAGGAAACCACCAATCATAACAACAGAGTTTTCACTGATTCAGAAGAGCTTGCCAGTGCCTTGGACTTCAAAAAACACATAGAAGTTTTACATTACCTACTCCAGCTGTGGCCAGGTAAAAGTCTTAAAGGAGCGTGTGTGTGGAGAGAATTTAACTTGCATTTACAGAGGGGTAGCCATGTTAGGCTACAATCCAACATCCCCCCTCATGACAGGTTGGGAGGGGGGCTGGATTGATTGGAACTTTCCCTCTGCTTGCTTCTATAGTATCTCTGCTACCAGAGCCCGGCAGACACCCCCATAATGGGGCATTTCAAGGGTAGGGGTGAGGCTGAGCTGGCCTGGGCCTAATTGCTGGCCAGCATCAGGTCTGATTCAGGTCTGATTGCTGAAGCAGCCTGAAGCTTTTGCAGGGATCAGACCCCATCTGTCAGCCTCCTTCCCCCATCTGCCATGACTGTGAGTAGCTGGCTGGACTGTGGTTGCAGCAGTGGCTCCACAGAGCCTCGATTGTGGCAGCGACAAATTTGGATTGCAGTCTTAGCCTGTTACTGCAGCAACAACAAAGAGTCTTTTGGCATCTTAGCAAATGTGTTATAGCATAAGCTGTTGCAGACTTAGAGTCAACTTCAGCAGGTGTAGTGTGTGTGTGTATACATATACGCACATACATATAAATACACACATGCACATATGTATACATTATTTATTTATTATTTAATTTATATCCCGCCCTTCCTCCAGACAGGAGCCTAGGGCGGCAATGTTGTAGAGCGGAAGACACTATTGTAAGCAAGGAGGTTGAAAGTAAATGAAACTCGTAAAAGAATAGTGTGTGACAACTATGTTAAAGTTTATATTATGTAGAGCTGAAACAGTAACAATTCACAAAGCAGTGTTGAGGAAAACACAAATATACATCCAGGTATTAGTAAGCTTATGACACCTGGAGAGGTGTTATCTCGATTCAGGCCTCCGCTGACAGAACTGAACTTCTTAATAAGTTGTAAGTCTCCCTTTTGAAGTTCCTTTGCTTGGTCATGGCTACTTTAAGGTCAGTAACAGTTTCCTGGGAAGGTTGAAATGTTCTAACTTTCGTTTGCACTATTTATTGCATACTGTTCTTGAGTTTTTGTGAGAAAGATGGGGCAAAATACTTTAAATAAAAAGTGCTGATAGTAATAATGTCTCCTAATTTTTTTGGCTGCAAGCTACAGTAGAAGAAGTGAATAAACAGAAGGTGAAGGCTCAAGCATTGTTCCTCCTGTCCGCTTCCTGGAAAAAACATAATAAGAATGCCCATTTATGGAATGAACCCAGAGCTTGCTTGTTGTTTTTGAGTATACTGATCACCATATAGCTGGGATGGCAGTGGTGGGAGAATCTCTTTCTTCCTGTCTTTTTCCCCTTTGCCAGTTACTGATGTCTCAGCAAATAACTGATGCCCTAAAAATATTTTCAGAATGCTTGCTGAAGCCAAAAATATTTGATATCGAGCTTAATCCAATTTCAAGCAGAACTGCTACAACAGTCAAGAATAAAGTTGATGATCACAGCAAATAAACTAGGCAACTCTATGAACGGCTGTGTATTGGAGGATAGTCTCATTTTTGCATAAGTGTGTTTTTGATGGTTTGCCTTTTGTAGTTCTGAATGAGCCATGCTTATTAAGAAGGCATGGCCCCAATCATGAGGTTTGCCTAATGGCAAATTAAAATCTTTTATTTATTTCAGTTTATATCCTGCCCTTCTTCCTGAATTAACTGTGACCACATTATTCCAATTTGAAACAGCACAGCATCTTTGTACTTTCATTAAATATCTTCATTGTGTTTCTTTAAAGTAAGATACTTCACTAAGTGTGTTTGATTAACACAAGCATTAAAAGCATCTTGCTTTTTATTTTTCAATGATAAAATTGTATCCTTTCTGTTCTGCACCCATTCCAGGTAGCTGTAATAACTCTGGTCTGTGTCTGGTATTATAAAAACAGCTTTAGATTTACAACTTTAAAAGCAATGAGAATAGGGTATCACTTCAAAGCTCCACAGAAGGTGAATTCACACAGGGTAATTACCATGGTGAAGCTGTTGCAGGGTGACTTTGGGTGGTAGCAAGTTTACTAGTAATTTCCAATTTTACTGTATGTCTGTGGTGTATGAAATATTACCAAATCCATTTCATGATAGGTTTGTTGTGTCACCAGATCAGATGAGTCATTGGAATCTCTAAGGAGATGGAGAATTCTCTGTTGCTACCCACTTTTCCTGTCTGGATGTTGATATGGAACCCCTTGCTGTATGGGGCAGGTCTACTTCAACTGGCCTTTGGGCCCCTGGACGATGTTTAGAAATAGTTTTCATCTGCCCACATCCCAACTATTGTTATCAACCCTGATGGTAGGAAAGGTGTGTGGAACAAAACAGGTTGAAACAGTAGGTTAAAGATTGGTAATGCACAGAATGCCTCCCCTTCCTCCCAGTAGGAGGAATATCTTAGAAACTGGTATTTTATTAATAATGATGCCAGTGCTTAATACTCCATTTCTTGATTGGTGTTCCAGTGTTTATATAACAGCCTCTCCACTGCCAATTTATGCATTATGTGGATTATTCTTTATCCACCAGCGAATCCATCAGATGCCTAACAGTTTTTCTATCTGGATGTGTGTATTAACATTCCAGCATGCAGGATACTGTATAGATCTGTCATTAATTTTTACTGGGTTAGGGACAGAGGACCATATTGCATGAATGCAATGAAGATAATAAAGTGTACTGGTCCAAAACACTTAGAAGCATCTGCTCACTATCCATGTGTCATGAAATATCCCTGTTGATACTCGCCCATGAGCTGTGCTCTTTGTTATTATAAGTCCAAAGCGCATCTTTTGAAAAGGTCCCTGTTCCTGGGCCCTCTTTGCTTTGCTTTTTTCCTTGCTAGTGAGAGCTATTACCACTCTCTTATTGCTCCACATGTTGTTTCACCACCTTTTCCCCAACTGCTATTCCTGAATCCTCTCAAGGCAGAGCCCCTTATGAACATTATTCAGCCTAGTATCCGCTCAAGACAACCAACTTTCCAAACTGCTGTGGTAGGCCAATCTGAAAGAAGAAAGTGCTTTTCAGAGTAATGTGTCTGCCTTGGCAACAGCAGCTTCTGGTGGTCACATATATAATGCCAGCATTTGACAAGGCACACTCTAGCCTGCAGCCATACTTTCAAAGTCTGTTGCAACCATGATGGCTGTGCTGTTAATGTAACAGTGCTGCGAGTGTCTCAAATCACCACTTCTCCCTCAGGTAAAATACCTAGGAAATGATAGCTGTGGCTGGTTTGCTAGAATTTATGGGTCCCTGACTGAAACTGGGAGTTATGAAAAATCAAAATGTACAGAGAACGCTTTTCTGTACAACGTTTATTTTTTGTTGTGATTATTGCCAAGGAAGCAAACGGGCTTCCAGAGGGTTTCAAATCTTTTAGAAGGAGCATGATGTCGTACAGTGTCCTTCAGCTCTTGAAGAATTTAATGAAACGTTGTGGAGTGAACTCTGTTCTACTGGAGGAGCCAAAGCCAGAGCACGGACTCTCAAACATTAATCCTCCAATGGATTTGGAAAACTTGATAACCATGTTTGTGCCCAAGTTCAGCTCCACATTTTTTTTAATGGAGAACACATGCTCCTTGTTCAGTTGGAAAGCACAACAAAGCTGGCACTTAAGGTTTAACACTTGACCCCTTTGCCTTAAGAGAGCAACGCTTAAACAGAAGAGTTTTTGTTGTGGTGCAGGGCTTTCTGTTTTTTAAAAAAAGCAGAATTGTTAAAGGCTAATAAGAGACATGCCCCCTATGATAAGGCTCACTTCTGAAGGGAGGAATTTGAGCTTGAAGAAGAGCTGCCTTGTTCTTATGATCGTCTAGGATAGTGGTAGTCTCATTAAATGTTTGCATATGTTGATCTCTCAGCTTGTGACATGATGGTTATGGGCAGGAATTGGCTGTTGGCATACTACTGCAAATGTTGCTTCCCCCATCAGACTTTCTATAACATTTTCTTTATTTTTTTAAAAAAATATCTTGCCCTTCAGTTGAGTTCAGTTAGAACTCACTCAATGCCTTATGGATATAGAATAAATGCAAAAAAAAAAGTCAGTACAAAATTAAAAACAGCATCAGACTAGAAATGGGGGGGCAGGGCTTGGCAGTAGTTCCACAGGTGTGGCACCAATACTGGAAAGAAAGCCCCTTGAGTTGTTTTATGCTGGATGCAACTTTGGATCCTTCTAGTAGAAAAGTAGCTGCTGATTTGCAATGATGTGTCATAAATAGAATCTTACACCTGGCAGTAATTGTACCCACCTGGCTCCCAAACCTATGCAGGCTGTCCTAGTGCTTTACCCATGTCTTTTCATTTTATTTTATTTTTCATACTAAGTGCAGTGTAATCAAATAAATCATTACAGTCTTTGTGTATCCCACCCACCCAGCTCACTCCGAACTTCCAAATCCTCATAAAACATATGCATCTATATAGCCAGGGAAAGTTCTGAAAAAACAGTGATAATCAACCATAATTATGCAGCCCAAAGTTTTGCAAAAGGGGCTAGAACTTGTCTACCTCCCTCTACCTGTGCAGTATATAAAAAAATGGCTGCCAACAAATTGTAAAGGTGTCCTTTTTCATCCCAGGAGCTACTTTACTTTTTGTGGCAATTTTTCTACTAACGCTATCTCCTACTCCTTTCTATGCCACCTATCCAATGACATACCAACCACATCTCTTCAGCCTCTAGCTATTACTTGGCATTCAGCTATTAGCCTATGCAGGCTGTCCTAGTGCTTTACCCATTTCTGTCTCACGTAAAGAATGCTTGTGAATTCTGTTTGATGCTTTAGTTAAGTGGGCAGTCATTAAAGAAGAGCTGAGTTGGATTTCTTCCCTCTTTCTCTGTATGTGCATGTTGCGTTCCTAAGTAGTAACATTCGCTGTCAGTTGAAACCTAGGAAGTTGCCTTAAAGAGAGTCAGGCCAGTGGTCCATCTATGCTGACTGGCAGCAGCTCTTTGGGGTCTTTTCTCACCTTACTTGGTGATGCCAGGGAGTGAAGCTGGGATCTTCTGCATGAACATATGTGCCCTGTCACTGAGCAATGGCCCCTCCCCAAATGGAGCTTGTTCACATTCAAGCTACCAACTCTTTTCACAGAAGAGGTTGAAGTGCTTCTTGTACTGCTGCTTTCTGTATAATATGATTGCCAAACCTACACTTGCTAGAATGTTTTATCTTCTGCATCCTTTTGAGAGTCTCAAACTGTTGTTCTAAATGCTGAGTGTGGCGGCCTGTTCTGTCTCTCAAAACTCTCCACACACAGCCAGTCTCTCTCTCTCTCCCCCTTTTCCCTGTCCTGGGTCCTCTGTGCCATCCAAGACCTTTGCCTCCCCTTTTTCTTCATCACATTCTCTTCGATATCCATGCCTTTTAACAAGCTGTATCCTAGGCTTGGACCAGTCCACCCCTCCCAGCTCTTGAATTACGTGGGGGAAAGGTAGTGGGGCCCTTAATGAAATCCACAGTGCTCATATATGCCCTGCCCTGGTTGCCTTCTAAAAATAGCACAAAATGTAAGAGGGACAGCCCCCCTTTGCCACCTTCAATTCAAACACTGCTTCAAGGCCCCAAAGTTCCTTCTGGATCATGATTCTGGATCATGATTCAGATCATGATTCTCAATATTCTGTGCTGTCCTCCCCCCCCCAATTTCCTAGGCAAGTATTTAAGCATTTTGGGCAGGGATGGTGCCCCTTCCGTGTTCCATATTGCAACCAGCACATTGTTGAAATTAAACAAAAATTGCATGGTGGTAGAAGCACTAGTAATATACATGGGACAAAGACATTTGACAGTTGAAATATGCAGAGTTAATGGTCAGTAAAACATTTGTGCTATTTAACCATAGGAGGCTGGTAACGAGAGGAAAGTCTTAGTCTGTTGAGCTGTAAAATCATGAGTTCAGGTAATAAAAAATTACCAAATATATGTGGAGTGTATTTTTTTCCTCCCTCTGAGCTGGAATTAATGGCTGCTTAGGGAAGAAAACCATTGGAAAGCTTCGGCTGGCTTTGCACACATTTGGATCCATTTGAACAGACAGCTTTCTAGAGTGGTGACTATGTTTGCAAGCAGTTTAATATATTGCTGGGCTTGCTTTCTCTTACACAGCTGAATGTGGATGGCAGATGGAAGCTTTTCAGCTCTTACTTGAACTGTATTGTGTTCGTGGATTGTGATTAACTTGCAAAGTTAATCAAGGCACTTCCAAGTTTAACAGACTCCTGCAGTTGCAGCTAAACTAAGGCATGATAGTTTTGATATGGAACTTTTTCTACCAGGCTTTCCCTTCCTAATATAAGATTAGTAGCTAGCACCAAACCCAAATAGTAGAATGTATTGGCTGTTGTATGCATGCATAAATGCATGTTCCAATTCTAGAAGCAGAGAGAAGCAATGCAAGTCTTGTGTTAGTTTCTTTTGATATGTACAGTTCAGCTAACATGTAATAAAAATGTTCTTTGTCTTAGTGCAACATTCAGCTGTCAAAGAATCTGCATTGCCTGAACAGCAGTCTTCTGTGACTTATCTGAGACCTAAGAAGCAACGGCCTCAAATGTTGAACTTGAGCAGTACTGAGATGTCAGGCATCCTGAGGTCCAGGCCAGCCAGACTGGATAGCCCTTCAAGTAACCGCTATGCTGGAGACTGGAGTGATTGTGGGGAGAGATACTTCATAAGCCCCAAAGAGGCTCTGAATGAAGCAGACTACGATGAGGTTCCTTCAGAAGATGCAGAAAGTGGGGATGATGGCAGCAGAGTTGTTGGTCCAGATAAGCTGACTGAACGACCCCACTGCATGTCCAAAGAACATACATTTCAGGCCTATTTGAGAGTGCAGACAATGGATTCTGCAGTGGACCACAGAGTAAACCTCAAAGATCTGCAGGAAAGCATTGATACTCTGATAGGAAACCTGGAACGGGAACTCAATAAAAACAAGCTTAATATCAGTTATTAATGATTAATCTCCCTCTGCAACAACTTCCTGTTTGCTGTCACCTTTTTCCTGTTTCTTCCTCAAAAGAGGGGAGGCAGAGAACGCCCAGCCTTGGTGGGGGTGCAGATATTTTCATGGCATTGTGCAGTGGTTTTGATTCACCATAGGGTTAGTGCATTCATATTACACAGTCTGTTCTGCTTTGTCATTCCTCCTTTCTCTCCCCGTCCCCCCTTCTCATTTGAAGAAGGTATCGGCTTGACCTTCTGGGTTTGAAAAAAAATGTTCCTTTTTGTGAGATAATTCTAGAATTTCCTTTTCCCCTTCAAGGTACTATGCACTTATGAAGTTTGGACAATTTATGCAAGATATGCAAGGCATCATCTCTGTCTATATTACACAGGAACAACGGTCACTTGTTCCTGAAATTTTACCCCTGATACGGATGTTCTTCCAGAAGGGAGGATTAATGTTGCTGCTTACGTGATAATTTGCAGCACAAACTGCAGGTAGATCATGTTCTACCATATTTGACACCTTCTTCACTTGCAATGCAAAGGCTGCTATGAAAATTAAATGCTTTTTATATATATCTATATAGCTATATATGAAAACGTTAATTGTACAAATATTAATGTATTCCTGTATTAACGCTTTCCTGCAATTATTTAAACGTGAAAAAAATAAATATTTTTCTAACTTTTTGTTTTATACATATTTATATTTTAAAAGCATTGGGCTCAATCCACTCCATTTTGGGTACAGTGCCTGTATGTGGAGAGTTCACCATAGGCCCCCTCTCTCTCCTTCCTGCTCTCTCCTCTGTTTTGGCCATGCTAAGCTGTTTCCCACTGACCAGCTGATAAGCAGAAAGGGGCCAGATCAAATCCAGCTGCAGGCCAAGTGTGGCCCAAGGGTTCCCCTCCCCTGTAATAGAGCATAAAATGCGGACAACACCTCATGCAGGCAGCATAATAGGCCATTGTTGGAAACAGAAGGATTGGGCACGCCATGCATCCCATATTGTGTCCAGCCTTCCCCTTTCCCCACCTCAAGTCAAGAAGTAGAACCTTACAGGACAGGGGAAGCTCTGTTATGCCCTATGGGAGAGCCTGTGGCTGCCTAGGTCAAACCCTTTGTGCATAGGTATTTTGGAAAAGGGGCATATTAGAAATGAATACACACGTAGCTTCTAAAACAGTACTCTTCAACCTTGGCTTCCCAGTTGTTGTTGAACTACAGTTCCCATCATGCCCCAGTCACCTTAGCCAATGATCAGGGATTATGGGAGTTGTAATCCAACAACACCTGGGGACCCAAGGTTGAAGAACACTGTTCTAAAAGAGACCTGCATTGTGTGATGCCAAAATAAGTAACCAGATAAGCGGTGGTGGGCATGTACTGGACCAGAGGAGACTTGCTGTACAGCTGTGAAGCGTTTGAGGGTGACAGCTGACACTGATGTCTTATTGCCCAGATAATATGGTGCGTTTGTTGCATCATTTTGCCAGTTGTGCGCTTTCTATTTTGATACTACACATTCTTAAAATTTCTAGACAAGCTTTTAGAAATGAGAATGATTGCCCAGGTTTAATACAAATATGCATAGGATTGTATTCAGCATATTGCGCAATTGAGTGTTCTCCCCCTCTCCTTCCCCTATGTGCCCCCTAAAACTGTTCTGGGGGTTCCCCCAACCCTCTGGAACTGATTGGGGACAGCATGGGGTACATACAGGGAGGAGGGGAAGAAATCCCCATGCACTAACGCTTCTGTTTAGTTGAATACCACCCATATTGTTTGAAAGGTACACCACCCCAAATACAGATACTTGTAACTTGTCCAAAGTTCAACCAGATTCTAACACTGGACCAAGTAGTATTTCATGCGGGTTTGAAGGTCATCGCTTTATTAATGTCAAAAGTTCAGAACATATGTGTGCAAAAAAACCCCATGAGATATAAATTAGGCTGAATTTGAAGACTTATGTTGCTTTTTGTTTGAGCCTCATACAGTAGACTTAATTCAAAAGTGTAGATCTCTATGCCGAATCATGTATGGTAGGTCTGTATGTCAGTACCCTTTGATTGCAAATTTAGAGCCCTAACTCTGTATATTACTATTTTTGTCCTAAATCAGGGCTAAGGAATTGTGGTCCTTCAGATGTTGTTGGGCTCCAGCTCCCATCAGTCCCAACCAGCCTGGCCAATGATCAGGGATGATAGGAGATGTAGTCCAGCGACATCTGGAGGGCCACCGATTCCCTTGCCTTGCCCTAAATCAACCTTCCCCACATCTGTAATCGAGATGTTTTAGACTACAACTTGCATAATCCTTGGCCATTGGCTATGCTAGCTGCATCTGTTCAGAGTCCGAATCCAACAACATCTGTAGGGTGCCAGGTTGAGGAAGGCTGACCTAAACAGAGAGTTTTGCCAATATTTCATGCTAACCAGGCTGGCTGCTAGTTGGGGATGTCCCTATATAGTGCCCCCATAGTTGGGGATGTGGTCATTACTCCCATAAACTGTGTCAAATGTCAGCCATTATGTACTGAGTTGCATGGGACTTTAAAAGAGACCGTGGCATGATCAAGTAAGACAGAATCTCCATCTCTCCCTCCCTCCCCATAAAAATATATAATTAATTTATACTACTGTAGGGGGGCCGTAATTGTGCTGTGATTGTATTCTATAGCTTACTAGCAGCGTGATCCTTAACATATTTATTCAGAAGTTGAGTCTTGCTGAGTTCAGTTGAGTAAGTTTAGGATTGCAGCGACAGTGCTATACATAGCCAATTCAGGTCTACCTTTGTGTTCAAAGTTGCTGACATGGACTAGTTAGGAGATCAGACAGTTCAGGTTCTCTGAAATTATAAGGCTGGTTTACAACTTGTAGGTGGTACAAAGAGTGGAGTCTTGTGATGGTGTATGTGCCCCTACCCCCACATGCATGTAGAACAGGCCTTATGATCAAACACATGCTTGTGCACATCTTACCCAAGTAGTCTGTACACTTTGAAAATCGGTGTACAGATTGTAGGGGATGGGTGTATGTATTTAGGGGATACATAATGTATGTGTCAAATTGCAATACACATTGGAGAGCTAATATGATGTAGTGGTTAGTGTTGGACTGGGACCTGGGAGACCCAGGTCCCCACTCAGTCAAGGGGTTCAGATTCCAGAGAGCTCACTGGGTGACTTAGCCAGGAAGCTCACTGGGTGACCTTGGGCCAGTCACTGTCTCTCAGCCTAACCTACCTCACAGGGTTGTTGTGAGGATAAAATTGAGAGGGGGAGAACCATGTTTGTATGCCACCTTGAGCTCCGTGGAGGAAAGGTGTGATATAAATGTAATAATAAAGTAAGTAGTAATAAAATATTCTACGTGTGTAAGAAATATACATAAGCCCAAGGTCCCCATGCCCTGGTGCATGTAAATTCTGGTGTCAAGTGGCTCTTCATTTGCATGCAAATGATTGGAAGGAGTCCACATAAGAGTGCCCCAGAATATAGCCTCCTGGGTCTACTCCTGTACTGAATAAGACAGCTCTTGGGTATCTTATGCAAAGATGTATGAACAGAGAGAGGGTGAAGGGAGGAAAAGGTAGTCATATTGGTCTAAGTGGGATATTTCAGGTGTTCTTAAAGCTTTGTTGATACTTACACCACTTTAGGCCTCCCCCCCAGCTCACTTTTTGTAAAAAAGGTTGACATGTGAATGGAAAGAGTGCCTCTTTAAAATAATATGTCTAAAGTCCTGAAAACATTTTGAAGTTTTTGATATTTGCTTTAATACCAGAAATATTCAAAAAAGACATATCAGTTTACTTTTTATCCTGCCAGTTATGTTAGGCTGATATTGGCAACTCCTCAGCCCTGCCTTTGGAAGGATGAATGCGACAAACCTTTTTTAAACTTATCCTCAAAAGTTTGATATCTTAGTAGTTAACCAAAGCAAATGCAAGTCTTATGCAAATCTAAACTAAAACTAAAAGTCTAAACTAAAAGTGAACTTCTATCCTCTGTCTAGCAATAAGACCCAGGCAATAAAAATTATACAACCAATTGCCTCCTAAAAAACAAAGGCCGGGGGCTTAGTAATGTAGATTATTTAAGCTTTTAAATGGAAATACTTTATAAAAATATGAGTTAGCAAAGGGTTTGTTAAAGAGTGTTTTGTATCTTACATACTCAACATACTGTTTTACTTCTTTATTGTGTCATTGGCCCGTCTTGGCCTATGGACCTGGTGTAAATGCTATTTTAACTTGTTTGTGTTCTCCTTATATATTGTCTGGCTACTATAATTTTTTTAGTTATTTATTTACAATAGGATGACTGAATTTGGTGCATGGTTTTCACCATATGTTTTTGAAATATCACCGCATTTTTCCCAGTCTCATTTTTATTAATTTATTATTGTTGGTGTCGCCATACACAATACAGTCATTGCAACTCAATAACAATGGTACTGTTTGAAAATTTTAACCTGAAGCATTTATTGATAAGCTGATGTATTTTTTTAAAGTATATGTATAGGAAGTGGATTATTTTTGAAATACAAATGTTAATTCTGAATAAAATCTGGATTTAGAATAAAAATGGATTATATTTTGTAAAAGGTTGCCATTCTTTAAAGAGAGAAGCTTTTGTGACTTGTACATATTTCTGTATAATATATTTCTGGTTTCAAATAATACACTTAAAAGCTTTCCCTGCACAAAAACTACTGGGATAATAATAGATCCCCCCCCCTAGTATTTTAAGGGCTATGTAGTAATTCAATGTACTCTGATAGGGAGGATACAGAACATAACGCTAATCAGGAACCTAAACCTGAACAGAATCCTAACCGAACCTAATCCTAGTGGTGTGGTGCTGTCTGTTAAGTGCTGGAGGTATTTATATCTTTTGTTCATAGTGATTGTTCTTTACCATTTGGGAGACACACATTTTCAGGAAGAAAAATATTTTTGAAGTGAATTTAATTGTGCTTGTTTCAATAAAGATGGAAACATTATATTTTTAAAAAAGTAAAATTTGAAAACGTGTCTCCTGAAACATAATCTGTCAGGATACAATATAACAATGTATTTGTTAAATTGAACTGCAATAATCTTGATAGCCTGTATTAAATGACTTCAAATCTGTTTTAAATTAATAGCATCAGTACATCCCTGCTTAGGGGTAGACTGTGTGCCTACATGATTGAAAATTGGATGGGTGGAAATTTAGGTTTGTGATGACCCACGTTGTTCAATGTGCTTATTTGCTTTTTTAGAATGATCTATCCCATGTAAACTCTCCTTGGTCTTATTTAAAAACAGAGGAATGTTGGGATTCAGTCCTAGTTTAATACAGCTTGCATTCTGCCAACGTAAAGATATTGCTGGCTGGTAGTGCAACCCCTCACTAACGCGGCTGGTTAAATATGAATGCAAAAGGACCCAACATCTCTGTATGCTCCATGTATAAGCTTTTTTCATAATAAGGGTGTCTTAGATTGCTGTGCACCACATTTCATCTTTCTGTCTGTTGTAAAAGTGCCTCAAAATGCTATACCTATATTGGTGATATTTGTGTAATCTGTTCTTAGTTATTTTATATAACAGTTTATATAATAGTCAGGCAGAGGTTTGTAACAGGTTCTTCCTAAAGAGTATGATTAGGATTCATGTTGCATACAAACAACAATAAATGTAGGGATTACACCAGCTTGCTGCAGGAAAGTGGAAACAATGTTCTTGTACAGACAAGTTTAGGATTTTCTGTTGTTCAAGAGGACATTCTAGGTCAGTCAGCAATGGATGGCATGGTGAAGCTGCATCGCTCACCTAAGCATCCTCTGCCTGTGCCGCTGAAGTATCCCGGGCCAGAGAAGGGGACGGGCGCAATGGAGAGGTCAACATGCTGCAAACATGCCAGCAGAGCTAATCTGTGGCTGCGTACACACCTTAAAAATTAAAGCACATGTAAAGCACATGATTTTCCACAAAGAATCCTGGGAACTGTAGTTTACCCCTCACAAAGCTGAATTCCCAGCACGCTTAACATACTACAGCTCCTCCAAGGATTCTTTGGGGAAATCATGCTTTAAACATTTGGTTTCTTCAATGGCCCTATTTCTAGGTTTCTGCAACAGTGTAAATGAATGGTTCGTGGCCCATTCTTTTCAGTACATCGCTGAAAAATTATTATTATTATCTAAACTTCTATCCAACCCTTCCAGAAGGAGCCCAGGGTGGCAAACAAAGAATAAAAGCAGCAAAAACATCTTAAAACATCCCCAAAACAACACATCCCAGGTCCCAGGCTATGGTCTGAAGGCACATAAGGCCAGCTCCCTGCTGAAGCTAAGCAGGGTTAGTTCTGGTCAGTGCCTGGATGGGAGACTGCTTGGGGACCGTATGTAAGCCACCTTGGGTTTCAATTGTGAAAAGAAAGGTGGGGTATAAATGAAATAAATAATAAATAATAATAATAATAACATCTTAAAAACCATATTTTTTAAAAATCTATACAAATTTCTTAAAAAGCATTTCCAAAACAGATGCAAACTGGGATAAGGTCTCAAGGCTGGTTGAAAGAGGAAGATCGTCAGTAGGAGAGAGAATTCTAAAGGACCACAACACTAAAGATCTACTTCTTATGTTATGCAGGACCTCCTGATAAGATAGTATCTGCTGGAGGTCCTCACCTGCAGGGTGCAGTGATGAACTGGGTATATAAGGGGGAAGGCAGTATTTCAAGTATCCTGGTCCCCAGCTGCATAAAGGTTTGTACACCAAAGCCAGGACCTTGAACTTGGCCTGGCAGCTAATGGGCAGCAAGTGAATTCTTTCAGCAGTAGGATAACATGTTGGCAATACCCTGCCATAGTGAGCGGTCACACTGCTGCATTTTGCACCAGCTGCAGCTTTTGGACCAATCTCAAGGGAAGCTCCACATAGAGCGCATTACAGTAATCCAGCCTGTACCAGTACAAGGACAACAGTGGTCAGGCTATCCTAGCCCAGAAATGTCCACAGATGTCTTACCAGCCAAAGCTAGTAAAAGGCACTCCTAGCCGCTGAGGTCACCTGGGCCTCTAGATGCAGGAGCACTCCAGACTACAAACCTGCTCTTTCAGAGGGAGTACAAAGCAGGCAATTGATCAATTATCCAAACTCTGGAACCTCCAACGTAGAGCACCTCTGTCTTGCTAGGATTCAGACTCAATTTATTGGCTCTCATCCAGCCCACCACTAAGTCCAGGCAGTGGCCCAGGGCTTGCACAGCCTCTTCCCGTTCAGATGTTGCAGAGAAATAAAGCTGGGTATCATTAGAGTACTGCTGATACCTCGCCCTAAATCTCCTGATGACCACTCCCAAGGGTTTCATATAGATGTTAAACAGCATTAGGGGCAAGATGGTACCCTGTGGCTTCCCAAAGCACAGCTGCCAGGGGTGCTGAAAGACAAATCGCCCAATGCTATACTCTGAAAATGAGCCTGGAAGTATGATTGGAAACACTGTAAAACAGTGCCTCCAATACCCATCTCAACAAGTCAGCTCAGAAGGATACTGTGGTCAATGGTATGAAAAGCTGCTAAGATATAAAGTATGAATAACAGGGTCACACTCCCTCTCTCCTTCTGATAAAGGTCAGCCATAAGGACTGATTCAGTCCCATAACCAGGCCTGAACCCAGCCTGGAATGGGTCAAGATAATCTGTTTCATCCAAGAGTACTTGCAATTGCTGCACCACAACCCTCTCACTCACCATCCCTAAAAAGGGGGTATTGGCGACCTGGTGGGAAAAAAACCCTCCAGCGTATCTCACCCCCTTTTCCCTCTTGCATCCTTTTCTTAGATCTCTTTTTACTCTTCTATCATGCCGTTGTCATCTCAGAATCTTCTTTATAGAATTATATAGTTATTTTCATGTGTGAAAGACAGCCACATCTCTAACGTCCCTCATTAACACAAAGCATCAATTCTTGTGAGTAAATCTTATTTTTATTTCAGCGGAACTTCTTGTGGGCTTAGAATTGCAATAGAAGGGTCTTTCTTTTCAAAATACTTTAAAAAATACATTTGAAGCTTTTCGCAGAGTGGCTATTTCTTTTATCCATCCAATTATTTCAACAGTATTATACAGCCACAAGAGTGGCTATATACTATAGCCAGCATGGATTTTTCACATTCCGCAACGTTAAATTGAAAATGCCCCCATACCATTCTGCTGCTTCCCGTAAGCTTATTCAAAACAAAACCTTACAAAACTTACAGTCCTGAACTCAGAAACACTTGCTTAACAACCCTCTAAACACCAAAGAGAATTGAGAGTTCAAAGTGTAAAAAGAGAAAGAAAAAATCCAGATCCATTAGACTTTTTTTGTCAGTGTTCTCATAATTTGTTGAAATTAATTAAAAATCAACCATGTTCACAGAGTACCTGTAATCCTGTTACTGATCTTGCCCCGTACTCTGGCCTTCAACTTCTGCAGTTTAAAGGTTTAAAAAATGCCTGGCTGATTTTTAATTAATTTAAGAAATTTAGCATTGAAGTAAATGATAAACCTGGCCATGCTCAGTAAGAACCAACTGTCAGTGTCCTAAAAGCCAGACTCACAGTTGCTTGGCTAATCATGGGGCCACACTCAGGGCAAACCTTTATTCCACTTGAAACAGTCATGGCTTCTCCCAAAGAATCCCGGGAAGTGTCGTTTGTGAAGGGTGCTGAGAAGAGACTCCTATTCTCCTGACAGCTCCCGTGACCAGAGTGGTTTAACAGTCAGCCACACTGATTGAAGCTCTGTGAAGGGAATAGGGCATCTCCATCTTCTCAGCACTCTTCACTAACTACACTTCCCAGGATTCTTTGGGAGAAGCCATGACTGTCTAAAGTGAAATTAAGGTCTGGTCTGGATGTGGCCAGGGATAGCTTTGGTTTAAATTTGGGTGGGAGGCTACATGTGCCTGCTGTGGAATAAAAGTGTGGGGGAAACGCTGAAAAACAATGATACTGCTCATGTTTTCCTTTTGGAAAGGAAAGGGGCTTCCCCTCTGCCCAGTACCCACCCACCCAATCTCCTCCCTCCCCCTCCCCTCCTTGCTCTTTCCCCATCTGTTTTATCTATCCTAAGCATGATTAGACAGGAGTAAAGCCCACTGAACTCGAAAAGCATGCAAATGATCAAACCTGCTCTCCCCTCCTCCCTCCTAGCCCCTCCTACTAACCCCTTCCCTCCCCCTCACCTTCCAATCCCCTCCTTTCCCCTCCTCCTCCTTCCCACTCCTCCTCCTTCCTCTCCCCTCCTCCTCCCCCAGGTCAGTTTTATCTATATTTAGCATGATTGCATGGGAGTAAATATCATTGAATAATCAATAAGCATGCAAATGATCAAACCTGCCCTGCCCTCCCCTCCTCCTCCCTCCCATCACCTTCCTTTTGTCCCTTTCCTCCTCCTCCCTTTCCAATCCCCTCCTTTTCCCTCCCCCTCCTTCTGCTCCCTTTCCCCCTCCCTTTCTCTTTCCCTCTTCTCTCCCCTCCCCTCCCCTTCCTCCTCCTCCCTGGTCAGTTTTACCTATCCTAAGCATGATTGCACAGGAGTAAATCCCACTGAACTCAATAAGCATGCAAATCATCAAACCTGCCCTCCTCCTCCCATCCCCCTCCTGCCTTCTCCCATCCCACTCCTGTAATAGAGGCACGTTACCAAATTCTTCCAAGCTACAGTGGATTGGACTGTGAAAGACCAACTCAAATTGTGTTTGCATTTTGACAAATGTGTAGGGCAGTACAACATCTCAGAGAGGCGATCAGGTCTCCTGCTCCCCTGGTGCATTCACTCTACCTGCCCAATTCCCCTGCTTTTTAAAGTTTGATAGAAATATCTGTTGGCTATAGGTATGTTCCTGACCTGCAAGGGATGTTTTGCCTATTAGTGAATTTATGTTATTGTTTGCAGCAGTTTCATACTTCAGTGCTTTAGAGCTGCTGTCCCATGGTCCTTATTGGTAAATAAAGGAAAAAGAGCGAAGCAGTTGACAATGATGACTGAATTGTGTCCTCTGTATCTGCCTCCATTTGTCTGTGTCCACCTGTTATATTTAAATACGGACAGATGGAACATTGTCAAGTACAGGTTTATTTATTGATCTAACCCGCACCCACCATATGGTTCAGATGGAGGCCCCATATTTGTTAATCTAGGTGGAACCTTTGAGTTCATTCTTTGAGTGCCTTGATAGTTCACAGTAGTGTAGTGGCAAATTCAGAAGTGCAGGGTCCCTTCATGATAGTCCCAGCCACACCATTTCTAAGATTAAAAAGCTCCTAAAATTGTAGAATAATCTGGCCAGGTTTGAATATTGCTTTCTGCTTCTCCATCCTTGATAATACCTTCTCCCACAACAACAGATGTTCCTAAAAGCTAATCAGCATGAAAGGGTAAGGTGTTATCTACTGAAAAGAGTCTTCTCAGTGGCTGACTCATCCCCCTTCACTCTGATTGGCTCCAATCAGCAGGAAAGAAACATATTAGAAGACTGTTTTCAGTGGCCAACATGAAACATTCCTTTCATGTTGATTGGCTCATACAATGCTGGACACAGGGACTCTGCTGGACCCTGGCTGCCAAAAAAGTAAGGGGTCTAAGACCCCCTGAGATCCTGGATGACTACACCTCTGGTAGTTTATTTTGCAAAAGACACTGAGAAACTCCATCTGGTTCTTTTAAAAAAAGCTACATTAGTATGCCAAAAATAGCTGGTAATGCCTCATGTCAAAGTACATCCTCAGGATTTTTACAGCATAAATCTCTAAATCTGATAAACTTGGGACACATCTGGTAGTTCCGCCACAAACCTTCCATATTTAGGGGGGCAGCCTAGTACACAATACACATATGCAATATTTGGAGCATACTGATCACACCAGTGTATTTTAAAAAAGGGTTTGGGGTCTGTTCCCTAATACTTAAGCCATAACAGTACATTGACAAGGTAGCGGGGGGTATCCACATTCCCTGACCTTTAATCTCCCTGGCTGTGTATAACAGAAGGATGGCTAAATATTGTTTTAAGGGGTTCCTAATTCATATTTTTAAATGGTTGTATGTATCCTAAGATCGGAATGTGCTTTCCAGAATCTTGTGTGACATCCTGTCATAGAGAATGAGAGTGAGAGTGAGAGTGAATGTGTGTGTGTGTGTGAGTGAGTGAGTGTGTGTGTGTGTGTGATGGACTGATCTCTCAATTCCGCTTCTCTCATTTTTCCAACTTTACATTCAGTTCTCCACATTTCTGCAGCAAGTTTCTTAAAAAAAAATCCTCATGAAAATTCTCCAGCATTTTAGTGCTGATTTCTCCTAATAAACACAGTTTTGTAGGAAGTTTTGACTTGTGTATACATTTTTACAAGCAATTGCCATAATATAATGCATTTTTGTATGTTATTTTTACTCCTATATTTGTTTTTATGGACACTTCCCCCTAACATTTGCAGTTTTGTAAACATTGGCAAACTGCATTGCAAAATTCTAGTGTGTGAATTGTGAAGGATGGCTTTTGTTTTGGTTCTCATATTGTTTGATAAAGTGTGAATTTGATAGATTTGGCGAGAAATGTGAACCGAATGGAATGTCTCACCCATCCCGCGCGTGCGTGCGTGCGTGCGTGTAAAAGAAGATCTAAGAGTAGGTGATTAAAAGACCCTCATTGGTGCAGTCTTTCTGCATGTTCTTAGTCCTTGCATTAATGTTTTAAAAATGTTTTCCTCCCAGCTCAGTTCTAATCATCACCTTCCAGTAATCAAGGAGGTTAGCATCGATCATGGAGGTTGAACTACTACAATAATTGTTGGCTCACTGATCAAAGCCAGACAGGAGCATCAAATATTGTGGATCGACAATAGTCACTTTGAAAGCGCCCCCATATGTCTTTCTTTCTTTCTTTCTTTCTTTCTTTCTTTCTTTCTTTCTTTCTTTCTTTCTTTCTTTGCATTCTGATTTCTGCCCCGACCATATGGACACTTGTCTGATCGAAGTCTCTGCTGGCATGCTGGCACAGCAAGTCACATAAAGTGAGAATTCCCCTTCATAGACTTTAATCTGCCCTTCTCTGATACCTTTCATTTCCGTGTAATGGGCTCTGCTCACTTACATGGTATCTGACCCAGCTCTGGAAATGTAGGAACAGGTAGAATGCTGCACTATGAACAGTGTCACCCCAACCAATAAGAGAATGATATTAATATTAATGAGCTGCTGTTCATTTATGCAGGTAAATACTGCAGCTGTGGGAAACTTTTCCTGAGAAGAACAGCTCTCCTGTTGCAATGCAAATAGCCAAAAAAGGCTTTTTTGTGTGCCAAGTAAAAGGTGCTCTCTCTCTCTCTCTCTCTCCAGTGCAATCTGATTTTCATTGTGGAATGGTTTATGTATCCTCACTTTGATATGTCGAGAATGTATTAGACTGAACCATTTGATAATTTGATAAATAAAATGATGGCACACTGACCACAGATGAGCTAGATCAGCAAAAGACTGACATTTTCCACAAACATCTGTAATTGGAAGCTTAAGAGATGGGAGAAGAGAGGGAAAATTACAAAATGGACACACAGCATGGAGTCAGAGCACTAGTTTTCCAGAACTGGTTGCAGTTTTGAAAGGATCTATATTTAGCTTCATAGTTTGTTTTCCCTATAACAGCTAAGGGCCCTGGGATGGGATATGCCTTTTCATTTAAATCAAGATGCATTTATGAAAATCTGAAAACTAAATTGCATCGCTTACCTAAATTCTTAGGAAGCTAAATATCTTAGACAGTACAGGAATCAGTTCAGTGAATAAATACAGGTATTAAACTATGTCTAAAGTAATCCTAGGTGGTCAAATTTATATCCCAAATTAGCTATGGAAAGTTATCTTCTGGCTAGAAATGTGTTAATTATTTTTGACAGAAAATGTTTTTGAGCAATTTCCTCCCTCTTGGCAAGCTCTTGTTGTAAATCACAAAGTTAGACTTTGTTTGCAGAACTCAGTAAAAATGTTCGGCTTCAGTGCTTCAAATTTTGATCTTGCTACCTATGACCCCAGCTTATGTATATTTGTTTCTACATGTTCATCTCAGTTCACATGGTCCATGGTCCTCTAGAGTGGCCTCTTTGCTATTACCTGTCTTATTTCATTGAAAAAAGCCTGCCACCTGTCTTAAAGCAGGGGTAGGTAATCTGTGGCCCACAGGCCAGATCCAGCCCACTAAACTATAGGAAGTGCCCCCCCCCAGCAGCTTTATCTCCCCATGTGATCGGGAGATAAAGTACTCTGTCTGCGCTTTAGATATGATCTCCAAAGAGCAGGCAGAGGCATCTTTTATCTCCAATCTTAGCGCTAAGCACCACAGCGTTAAAAGCAGATATAACATCTCTCTGCTTGGATGGCCTTATAGGCCCCTTCCAACTCTACTGTTCTATTATTCTATGCTCTTTAAGAGTAAAAGGCAGCATTCCCGTCACCTCCCACCACAGGCTGCTTTTGAAGTGACTAGTGTGCCCTCAGACTTAGACTCTTTGAAGAATGAAGTATTACTGCAGGCTGCTCCTAACATGCCAATTTTACACATAGAGATCCACATTCCATAAAGATGTTATGTGATAATGGCTGCATATGTAGATCTGGAAAAAAGCTAGATGTGTGTTTGTACCTCCAGATGTCTGTTTACATGAGATGTATCCTTGATCAGCTGCTGTTTTCATATTATGCTATATGCAAGGGCACTTAATGGGCATGCCTAATTACAGAGATAGGTTTTTTCATATTTGCATTATGTGCCTATAAACTATAGACTATAATTAATCACAGTACAAAACCAATTATTTTTATTGTGAATACACACCTTAACAATATGTGAAAATGTTTCCTACATGTATATTTATTCTTTATTTATTATGCATAATGCAGGGATATGGAAGAACAGCACACACAGCCTTTTTGGGGGCGGGCGGGGGCGGGACATTCCTACTGCCAAAAAAGACAAGGTGTGAAATAAACAGAAAAACAGTGTGCCTCTCTGGCAGTGGGGACTGCTTGAATTGCAAATGTCAAAACCACAGTTTCACACGAGGGTCTCCTCAAGCACTCCTCTGTCTTCGGATCACAGTCATTATAAAATAAGTTGTTCACAATAATTTATGCTCTCCTGAATAGAACAATGGTTGGTCACATGGCTAGTTAGTTCTTGAGGCAAATCTATCTGGTACCTTCAGCAGTCCCAGTCTAGTCAGAACGGTCTTCTCTAGGTCCAAAAACTCTACATAATCTTGATTTGTCTGTTCTTCTATAATTTCTCTTGACCGCTGGCCACCAACCACTTTCTGCAAGGAAGGAGGAAAAAAATCATAAACATATTTTTTAAGTCAGAGAAAAAAAATTAATGCTCAAAGTCTTGAAACACAATGTCCTATGTACGTTCTTTACTTAAGTGTTCATATTCTGGAAGAGAACTGTGCTTCTAAAACATCCACAACACTTTACCACCAAAGCAGCTTAGTACTCAAGCATACTCTAGTGTACATGCTATCCTTCACTGAGTTTGCTAACTCAGATATGGCACCAGTAAAGACTGGTCCATTACGTCAAATGGGGCACTGCCTCACTAACCTTCAGGCTGGCCTCAGCCAGCCTCCACCTGCCTGCCTTCTTACAACCAGTCCAGGTGGCAACACTGCCTGAGGCACCTTCCTCTTCCTTAGTCCCTGTGTTCTGCAAGTGTAGTTACATAAATTGCTGGGGGCAGGAGAGAGAGGGGAGGTGGGGATTTGGTTTGCTATTGGTAACGACATAAGAGGGTTTTATTCATTTGTTTAACTTTTTTTTAATTTTTCAGCGTCAGGCTCCTTTCAATATGTGTCGGGGTAGGAGTAGCTGGGGGCCTGCCATTGAGGTAATACTGGGCAGGGGAAGTAATAGCAGTGAGAGGCAGAGTGGCCATCACAGGGGAAGGAATACAAGACATCTTCGTGCTTGCATCCCTTCTGGCCCCCGTTCCAACCCTTGGGACACTGGTAGCTATGCTGGGAACTCCCTGGATCTTACTGTTCTGCTGATGAATGCAAGGTCAGTGACTAATAAAACCACTTTAATTCAGGATTTAATCCTGGATGAATGCACTGACCCTACATTAGACTCTAAGCCCTCAGTTGCTCATGGTGACATGTTTGCGAGGCACTTTGCAGACAAAATTGCTAGTATTCGGACTGACTTGGACTCCTCACTAACTACAGTTGTGCCAGATGTCCCTGAGGCTTCCTCTGGTCATTTTTCTATGGATACATTTCAGCTTGTAAAGCCTGAGGATGTGGGCAGGATTCTAGGAGAATCAAGGGCCACTACTTGTTCTCTTGACCCTTGCCCATCCTGGTTTATCAAATCTGCCAGAGGGGGAGTGGTTGACTGGTAGGCATATTTAATTAACACCTCCCTAAGGGAAAGTTCTATGCCAACATTGTTGAAGGAGGCTGTGATAAGACCTTTGTTTAAAAAAAGCCTTCATTAGACCCTGCAGATCTTAACAACTTCTGCCCAGTCTCTAATCTCCCTTTTCTGGGCAAAGTGATTGAGAGAGTAGTGGCTGCTCAGCTCTAAGTTTTCCTGGATGAATCGGAATATCTAGACACTTTTCAATCAGGCTTCAGGCCTGGTCATGGGACAGAGACTGCCTTGGTCACCTTGCTTGATGACCTACGCCGGGCATCAGACAGGGGGAGTGCATCCCTGTTGGTGCTGCTGGACCTCTCAGCTGCCTTCGATACGATCGACCATGGTATTCTTCTGGACCGTCTAGCTGGGATGGGATTCGGAGGCACTGTTTTATGGTGGCTCCAGTCCTACCTGATGGACAGGACCCAGAAAGTGGTGCTGGGAGACTACTGCTTGTCCACCTGGCCATTGGCCTATGAGGTACTACAGGGTTCAATTCTGCCTCCCATGCTCTTTAACATTTATATGAAACCGCTGGGAGAGGTCATCTGGAGACTTGGAGTACAATGTCATCAATATGCTGATGACACTCAGCTCTATCTCTCCCTACCACCTGACTGCAGGGAGGGAGTGCTCATCCTAAACCGGGGCCTGGAGGCTGTGAAGGGCTGGATGTGGGCTAACAAACTGAAACTTAATCCAGACAAGAGGGAAGTGTTGCTGGTCAAGAGGAAAACTGTGCCAGGGATAGGGTTGCAACCTATTCTGGATGGGGTGCACTCCCTTTGAAGGAGCAGGTCTGCAGTTTGGGAGTCTTCCTGGATCCTGCCCTGCTGCTGGAATATCAGGTGGCTGTGATAGCCAGGAGTGCTTTTGGCCAACTCAAACTGGTCTACCAGCTGAGTCCATTCCTGGAGGCAGTTGACTTGGCCACAGTGACACATGCATTGGTGACATCGAGGCTTGATTACTGTAATGCACTCTATGTGGGGCTGCCTTTGAAAAAGGTTCAGAAACTACAGTTGGTTGAAAATGCAGCAGCCAGAATGTTAACTTGAGCACGGTGCAGGGAGCATATCACCCCTGTGCTTTATCGACTCCACTGGCTCCCAATGTGTTTCCGGGCCCAATTCAAAGTGCTGGTTCTGACCTTTAAAGTCCTAAATAGCCTTGGACCAATGTACCTGAGGGACCACTTACACCTATATGTACCTGCCTGGGATTTAAGATCACCTGCCTCTGGTTTCCTCTGCGTGCCTGAAATAAAATATGTTAGGCTGACAGGCACATGGGAGAGAGCCTTTTCAGCAGTGGCTCCCAAGCTTTCGAATACCCTACCCCAAGAAGTCCGCTCTGCTCCCTCCCTGATGGTTTTCTGGAGACTTCTGAAAACAATCTTGTTCTGGAGAGCCTTTGGGAGGGACTGAAGGTAGAGCCTGACACTGATTTTATGCCTTGTATCTACTTTTTACCTCAATAGTCCCTTCAGTACCACTCCCTATATATGCATATATGCGTATATGTGTGTATATATGTATATATATTATGTATTTTAATTTATTTTAACGTTTTTGTGATTTTTATTGTGTAGAATTTTATTATGTACGGACTCAATTTTATTGTAAGCCACCCTGAGCGCTCTGTTATAGGGTGGAAGGGCGGGATAGAAATATTTTAAAAAAGATTCAGACACAATGCAAAGCCATTGTTTGTTTTAGTACTGAAACCATGTTTTGTGGGGATGGCTAACTATTATCTGAAGCTGGCTTGTAAAGCACAGTTCAAGCCAACTATGGTTTGCTGTTATGCCTGAATTCACATGCCATTGATAAACCACAGTTAGGGCAACTGTTTCACCTCAAGAATGGGCTGAACCATGGAACTGGGTGTGAGCTTATGAAGCTGAGTCCTGAGCAGCTGAATGGGAAAGCAGACAAATCTAGTGCATTTAGATTAGCTTTCCTCAACCGCAGTCCCCAAATGTTGTTGGGCTACAATCCCCATCATTCCCAGCAAGCATAGACAATGGTCAAGGGTGATGGCAGTTGTAGTCTAACAACATCTGGGGACCCAAAGTTGGAGAAGGTGATCTAGATGCTCCAACCATAGTATGGGCTCTTAACTGTGGTTAGCACAAATCATGGTATTGTGTAACATCTGAACACATCTGGATAGGAAAGCATAGCAAGCACAGGAAAAAAGGGGGAGACCTAGCCTTCCATAAAATATAATGATTAAACTTTGCTGCCCTACGTTTGTAAATTAAAAGAATGGAAATTAAAAAGTATATTTGACCAATAGGCACATTTTTCAAAACTGTAGCAGTCCTGGTTTTTTTGTCATTTGAGAGGATCTTACTGTTTTCTTCATCAGTTTTTCCTGCTCCAATGCCATTCTTTCTTGATCTCTGAATTCTCGCCGCTGCTCAGAAAACTCCAGGTGTTTGACTTCTCGCTCAAAGTAATGAAGAACACTAGAACGCTGATATTCATTTTTAAGTTATGACAGGTATTTTAAATATCCATTAACAAAAACACAGTTGCCCCATTCCAACTGTGAGACAGATGAGGGAGAGAGAACCATGCACACCTCCCAGTCTGAGCTAAACATCTCTTGCTAAATGTAGTTCTTCCCCAAATCCAGCTGCCACAAATTTAGTGATAGCATCACTATCAGTTGTTCAAGAGGTAGACTGTGGCTACATCCACACTATACATCTTAAGTGTTATAATACCACTTTAAACAGTGGTGGCTTCACCCAAAGAATCCTGGAAACTGTCATTCGTTAAGGTTCCTGAGAGTTGTTAGGAGATCCCTATTCTCCTCATACAGCTACAGTTTCCAGAGTGGTTTAACAACAAATCCCTCTTCCTAGGAAACTCTGGGAATTGTAGCTTTGAGAGAGGAATAGGGGTCTCTTAACAACCTTCAGGACCCATAACAATGACAGTTCCCAGGATCCTTTTGGGGAAGCCATGACTATTTAAAGTTATATGATACTGATTTAAATGTATGGTATGGATGTGGTCTGCAATCAGATCTTCCTTCCCACTAAAACAAGTGACTGGTGTAATTGCCTGTATTCCAGTTTGGTCCTGCATTCATTTCAGCCTCACTGCCCAAGAGATGGTCTGTGCAATTGCTGATTGTCCGATATGGTTGCTACCCAAATGCACAACTGTGTTTGCACTAATATGTGGCAATCCTATCTGGTGTCCCTTGTCTAAATCAATGCTGCATCCACCGTTATTTGCCAGACAACAGGATGCCACCAGATGGCCAAACCAACTACAACCTGTCACTCTGTTATTACAACCCTATGGAAAACCCTCTTCATGCCTCCCCCATTTCCCCGGCTTCTGGTACAGGTTACGAACCTCATTGCTGGAAGGGTGGCTTAATGTCCATGAAACTTCTAAAACATGCAGAGTGCCAAAGTCATCAGATACTGCTAAGAAGTGTTGCTTTGCTGTAAGAGAAGGTAGAATATGCAGAAGGAATAGTAAAAACAGAATTTTTGGGTTCGGTATTTGTGGCAGACAGCAAATGGGCCACAAATTTGGGGGCTCATTCTTGCATGTTCTTCTCAGTCTTGTGGTACCAAAAACCTGCCAGTTACAAAAACCAGGTAAACCCATGGAGTAGCATTTTCTCTATTGCTGTCGTTCTGTGTGTCCTGTTTTGCTCCTTCCCAAAACTTATTAAACTGGAATCCCAAATACCATTAGCCTATTTGTTCTGTTAGGCACTAGACAACCAAGGCAAGAGCAAATATTCATTGTGCATACAGATTGTAAGTAAATATTATAATAAAAGGTTATGTCTGAATGAGTTATATCTAATATCAGGAGGGCTAACTCGTAAACATGTGACCGTAGAGCTACTTACATGCCATATAAATCTGTGCAACTGAGCCCTCTTTTAAAAAGTAGAAATCCACTTGAGGAGGGAGGAATTGAGGGCTAATAAATGGGGGAGGGGCAGTGCTCCTCCCTTTCTATGCCTGCCACTTTGCCACTCTAAATTGCTCTCACACGTCTTCTTTTCCCCACTCCCCACCATGGGGTTTCAGGAAAGGATGTGTCCTAGAACACCTGCTTGGAATGGCTCCTGAAGCAGCCTTTCATTTATTTATTATTTTATGGCATCAGTCAGGGCTCTGTTGCATGTATCTGTGAGTAATGTGTTGTTAGCTCAAGACCTATTTTGAAATATCTATACCACTTTTAGGTGTTGAAGAAAGAGAGCAATGCTTAGACCAGGAGACTTGAGTTTTGTGCTAAATTTGGCTGCTGGCTGCCACTTTCCCTTCCCTTCCCATCTTATAACTATCTATACATTTCACACACGTTGATATTTTTATCTGAGTTGCCTTGATCTTTTTTTTACATTGTCTTGCAACCTGGTGGACTCATTGCAAAGTTACATTCAAAGAAAGAAAATAAGAATACAGTACACTGACATACAAGAGTAAATCCAGGGTTTGATGCAAGTAATCAGTGCAATACAGACATTTTGGGTCTGAGACGCTTCATGTGTTTTCTCCAATAGGTCCCAAATATCAATATTCCCATCTTCTCTTCCAATGAAGAAAACACCTGGTCTTGATAAGGACCAGTGTCCAACAGTATATCTCTTTGCTGCACAGCTTGACTCAAGGAGTGGTCCACTCTTCATTGAAAACACAAAAGCCAAAAGTGAAATAGATGCATCAATAAATATCAAAAGAAAATTCTTAATTTAACACCCATCTTCCTGTCTGTTGAGAACTCTTGCCATTTTCCCATCTCACTAAAATGGAGGAAAACTTTTTTACATTAAACCTTTATAGGGCAATCTAAAAAAGAGGAAGGCAGCATATTTTATGATGGCCTAAATTAAGCCAAAGTAAGTTACACCTATTCCAAACTCCTTTCAGGAGAGGGCTACTGCTGGCTGCGCTGGCCAAGCCTGGCAGAGGGAAAACAAGCCTTTTTGCCAGTGTAACTTCTGCTGGGTTTCTAGCTCTGGTGCCTGAGGTGAAAGGAGTTTGGAATAGGGGTACGTCGCCCTTGCCCTGTCACCCTTGCCCTTTTTTCAAGACTTACCCTGGCCTCAGCTAAGCTGGGATGGAGGGCTTTATATTGGTGTATTTCTGGCTGAATGGGATATGGGGGACTTCAGCGGGCTCAGCCTGAGATCCACCTATTCCAAGCCCTCCTCATGTCAGCGGATCTTGGATTTGGATTGCTCCCTCAATTGACTTCTAATCATTACACTGACAAAATTACGTTTTAATCATTATGTTGAAACAACTTACATTGAGCAACCAGTTACAATTCTGCTCTGAGTAATTTTTAGAATTTTGCAGTATCTGAGTACCTTACCTCCATTGTAGAATTTAGGAAGATTTAACAGAAACTTACAGTGGAATCCAGGTTGTTGCTGTTTTACTTCTTCGATTTCCCACAGAAACGATACATTCAGATTAAATGGGGGAGGGGAATTAGACCTGGCCATTTTGATGCTAATAATCTCATGTGGGCTATGAAAAACTTGCTTGCAGGAGGAACATCCATCCCACAATCAAAATCATCTGGAAGCCCTCTTTTTCTTTAACCACTTACTAGTCCATATGAGGATCTGTCCCCTCATCCCATTGACTGCCAAGTGTACTCAAGAGTCTTTGAGGAGGGACTGCATCAAAAGCTTTTTGAGAGGCCAAGTTTGCACTGGATCATCCCTATCCACATACCTGACACTCTCAAAGACCTCTAAAAGGTTAGTTAGAGATAGCTTTGCAGAACTCATTCTAGTTCCCCTTCTCCAGTTTTCCCAGAATAAGCATAAGAAAAGCACTGCTGGATCAGGCCAAAGACGGATCTAGTCAAACTTCCTGTTCAAACCATGGCCAATCCCATGCCTATGAAAAGCCCACAAGGACTTCAGTGCAACAGTGCATACTGCCTATGACAGTAGAGGGAGAACAATAAGCTAACCAGTTTAGCTCAGGGAGAAGTCACATTGTTGACAAAATTGCTATTCAACTTTCTCCTAAACATCATGATCGATTTAAATTTTTTTAGCCATGGCTATAAAGCTTCTGTTGCTGAATGTATTCTTTCTCTATTTTATACAGAGTGACATGTTTATTGTACTTTGTTGTTTTACTGGTTTGTTGTTACAATTACTAGAAATCTCAGTAAAACACTATTCACAAAAAAATTAGCTGTGGCAGGGAAACAATTCTTTTAAAAACTCAGATCATTTAAACAGCAGCAGATTATCCCCCTTTATGCTCCCTTTAGGTACCATATATTGCATCAACTCTCTTATTTCCTTTAGCATGCCTTGTATCATAGGAAGACAACATGATTCAAACAGGTGCAAGAAAAAAGGTTTTGCTGCAAAAATATCCAAAATGTATCAAGCTATAACAGGTCTTGATCAGAGAATGCTGACTTGTTTAAAAATCTTCCATTATATTCACTCAAAGGAGCCATATAAATTTCTGGAGGAAGCTTCTATTGAAGAATATGAAGAGAAATAGTTAAACACATCAGTGGTCCCCTAATGAAGAGCTGTTCTTGCAGCTGAAAACATGTTCCTACCTGTTCCTTACACCTCTTTGAATAATCTTGTGCTTTATTTGGAATGTATTTGTGACTTCTTTCCTTAGGACTTCCAATTCCAGAGGAACATACCATGACACCTTCTTTCCATATTGCAAAATTCCAGCCTCCAACTGTGAGAATTATGTCTTTGAAAAATGGAGACCTCTGTACGGTATGGACAAGTCCATCGTGGATGGTATATGTGTCGGATGGCTTCTGACCTTATGAGAAAGAGAGGTACTCTGTTTTGTATGTGCATACATTTGTCTTTCATATTTTATCTGGTTCTTGCAAGACATTCAACTAGTCGGTAAGTTCCTACTCCAAGGCTTTTAGAGAGGTTCAGGATGAAGACAAGCCCTTCCCTCTCACCCAGAAAAGGGAAAGAACAGACTAGTCAGGGGAACTCGTAGGTAATCAGATTTGCATAAATTATGGATTTATAAATGTGAGCAAATTAAGGTGGTGGGTGGCTGGGGTCTTGCCAGCACTACATTTAGCAAAGTTTTTTAAAAAGTTATTTAAAAGGGGGGGAGAGGCAGAAAATCTGGGTCCTGCCAGCACAAAAGGTCCAGGACTCAGACCCCCTTGGCTACCCCCTCAGAATGCCACTGAATCTAGTATACCTCTAGTTCATTTTAATATTTACCTATATCTAATTGTTGAAAGATGCATTACTAATCCGTTCTAGTCTGAGCCCCACAGGACAATCAGAATACAACTGAGCATGCATTTAGAGTAATAACCTTTGACTACAGCTTCTAGTTGGTGAGGAGGAGAGGGCTTAACCATGACCCCAGGTTTGGACAACATGCTAAGCCAAACCCTGGCTTAGCTCAATGTAGTAAGGGAGTAAAAAAGACAGAGGGAGCAAATTCCCTGTGAGCTTTGGTTTGGGAGCCTGCACATTCACACAGTCCTGGTAAGCCACAGTTTGTCTTACCATGTTGTGCAAACCAGGCTTATGCTACTGAATCCCTATTTGCCCATATTTTTCACCAGCTCTTCGTAACTTTCAGTGGGGGTCATAAGGATTTTAACACTGTTTAATTGCTAATAGTGTTCCAGGCATTATTCATCTCTCTTTCTTCCTTTCTTCATCACTCACACATCTCTAACTCCATACTTGCTATCTTTGTAAGCTCAGTTCAGTCAAGTAATATTTAACACTGGTTCAAGAACCTGTTGTGTTTTTACTGAACTGTGTTTCTCTTTGGGTATTAAAAAAAACTCTACCCAAGGCTCACAGCAATTCCTGTCCATGCACATAAAATTAAAACATACTAAGCAGTCTTCCTGAGTCACCATCTCTTTCCATCTTCCAGTCTGTATAAAGAACTTCGCCATCCTATAATGCCATAAAAATGAACAGCAGGAGATTAGGTGAAATATCAGTCACAGGTTTTTTAGCTGAGCTTTGATTTCTTTTGAAATGTATAAAAGTGCTTGCAAAATGTAAGTATTTTCCAGCATTATGTCCATATTTAGATCCACTTGGGCTGTAAGCTACAACATTGCAGAAAAAGAATGAATGGTTTAAAAGGCACTTTTAAAAATATATTTTATGATCTGATTTTTTAAAAAGTTTAGCCAATGAATGTTTGGCACAGACACTATGTTATGGACTGAGAGACAAAGCTAGACGAAGAAAGTGTTTATATATTCCTCTGTTCTGTTTCAAAATAGGGGAAAGGCGATACTGAGCAGAACTGCCAATTCAGAATAAGGCATAAAACCATCAGCTTTGTTTTGTAGACCGAATGAAACTCTACCTTCCCACTCCAGTTACAAATGTCTTTTCACTTGGGATATAGATCCTCAACAACTCATAGACTTTTTAAACCGATGGCTTTTTTAATTCTGCTTTTGCAAAGTCAAATTCTCTAAACCTTACTTTTGCATCATTTTACTGTTTATAGTGCTTTACATGAGCACATCTAAAGCAACATGAGCAAAGAGGTCCAGTCCCCAAATGCTTACAGTCTACTCTAAACATAGGCTGGGGAGTGGTCTATACAGCCATCAGGGCAGGCTTTTGGGGCAGAAGTCTAGGGTCCCACTCAGCAGAATAGGCTGGAAGGCCCCCAAATGCAACAGGGCTCACCTACCACATTTTGAAGGAATACATCTAAAGATAGAAGCCTGCATAAGACCATTAAATCCAGAGTCTAACTGCAGTGGGGAGGTAGAGAAAAGGGTAGTGAGGGATGAATGCAACTGACATTACCTAAACTTTAGCTTCACTTACAGCACAATCCTAGGCATATTTACTTGGAAGTTTGATCCATTGAGCTCAATGAGGCTTACTTTCAGTTAAGCATGCACAGGGCCAAAAGATTTGTGGAAGAGGTGGGTTTTGAAGGGAAGGAGAGAGAGACAGAGAGAGAGAGAGAAAGAGCTGACACATCCATTTGTTAATGTGTACATATTATTCCATACTAATTCTTTGTATTACGATCATGAGAGTATAGGGACTGCCCTAGCTTAGACACGTTTCTGCTAGGCAATTTTATTGTTAGAAGGGCCTTTGAACCTGGAGGATGGGATGCTGATGTGGAAAAACAGAAGGGCTTTAAATGTGAAAGCTCACATAAAGAATGTGCACTATGATTTCTACTGTGCAACTGGTGCCCCAGTTAGGTTTGGTTAGTTTATAATTTAGAGTCCAAGTGTTCATGTGACGGAGAAACTCCTGCTGGTATCGTCGTGATATATAATATCTATAATTTATAAATTGACCCCAAGTTTGCTGTGACAACATGCTACATTTGTCAGATCCCAGAAAAAAGAAAAAGTGCCCCCAAGGGGCAATCTGACACCTCTTGTCTTTTCCAACACAGCACAGTCCTGATGAAGTCACCGATTAAGTGCCCATCCAAGTGACAGCTAAAAGAAAAATATCTGTCCTGATATTTTATTATTTTCCTACCTCATTTACCTTTAGCAAAACACCTGAAGAGCTGACTTTAACACTAACATCTACATAGGCTCCCAAATCTGTAAGCGACTCTAGGACCCAGATCTTACTGGCTGATTACCAAAACAAAATTCTGCTTACAAAAGTGTCCTTTTTGAAAAGTTATGCTTCCCTCTGTGTGTGTGTCTGTGTCTCTCTGTGTGTGTATCTCTGCATGTGTGTGTGTGTGTGTGTGTGTGTATATGAGACAGAGAGACATGGGGGACTTCTGTCTATTATAGTTATGATCCAGATGTAAGTGGATGTCGATTTATAGTAATTTTCAAAGGTCCATCTAGCTCAACAAACTTCCAACATTGCAGACCCAATTAGAGAAGTTAGAATTATTGTTACTTTTTGGTGTCTTTGCTAAATTGTCTGTATTTGTTATGCCTTTTCTCTGTGCTTACCTACATTTTGGGATTTGAATGCTCTAACCTGGTGTCATTGTATAAGCTCAAAACAACCCCGATCACCTTAGATGCTCAAGTAACATTACTGGCATAGAGAAGAGACATGATATGACATTTCACACATGCAGTGGCAGCATTCAGACATCAGACTGACAGTTTCTCAATTTGCAAGTATAAGTTCACATATATTTACTATCTCTTATTGCTCCTGTTGTAAAATATAATTGTACACTCAAAAATTGTACACTTACTTCAGTCCCAACAAAAAAGTTGGTGGTGATATTTTCTAGCAGCTTAAGAGGTTTCATTGACGTGCTCTGTATCTGGCTATATGGCAGCTTTTCTATAGGTGCCTCTGGTTTGATTTGGGGTTGTGTTTTGTCTTTAAAAGGATTTGGATACAATTACTATACAAATAGTACACACAGAACCTATATAAACTAAGTATCTTTGCTTAAACATTAAAGTAGTTTAACAAGTGGGGATGGGAAAAGACCTTTTTTAATTGTATGTGTTGGCCTTTAATAAATTCAGTGACAACATGAACTTTGAACAGTGACAATTTGAACTTAAGCAACTATACATGTACAGATGTGTGAGTACATAAGTGTAGAATACATAATATATAAGAAACAAATAACTTCTCCAAATAATTCAGATAATAATTGATGAGATCTCCAGGATTATATCTCGTTTCATGCTTTTTCAAAATTAAATTGGATCAATTTGTATTCTGCACATATATATTTGCATAGCTTTACAAACTTGTTTATGCTCAAATAATAATATTTTATATCATTTCATTGTCACCTGAGTTCCTGCAACTTCATATTTTTGTTAGTTATATATGGGGTCTCCCCTCCTCTGTTTTTTGGCTAATCAACTTTCCATTTTGTCCTGTGCTGTGCAAACAGGAAGCGTCCACATTCCTGCTACTCACTCTACTACCATTTAGCATGTATTTTGCATCCAAAGTCTCCCAAGTACAGCAATTGTTCTCATTAATGAATGACTTTCATCCACTATCTTTAAGCTTACATGGGGCCGGGAGAGGTGAAAGCCTCATGGCAACCTATGGAAAATCCTCATTCCAGAATTTTAATTGTCCTGCAATTTACTAATTAGATACAAGGAGCATAGTGAGCCTGCTGACAATTCTCTATTAGAAACTCCTAGCTCTTTCAATTATTATCTTTTCCAGCATTTCACATGAAAGAAGTCCATGGCAATTACACCAGTTTGGGTTATAGTGTGTAGATGTGCCCCACAGGAAGCTTGTAGGGCATTTAATGAATGTGCTCTCTCCCCTCTGAGAGTAGGCTTAATGAGTGAGCACACACATTTATATAGATTTAAGGTTGTATCCAGGGGTATGCAAGTAGAATGCCTGTCCCCAGGCAACCCACTGTACACCCCCAACCCCCATCTCCAGAGGATTGGAGGTAGCACTGAACAGTGTGGACTGTGTCATACCAGGAAGGGGAGGTGCCATCTTATATTATGTAAAAAATATTATTACCTTGAATTTTGGTATGATAATGCTCTTCTCTGAAGCTAAGTTTTGTTGGACTGTACTCTGCACCTGTATCTGTCTTGGGCAGGTTTACCTGTTTAAACAAAGAACATTTGGCCATATAATTCATGAAAAACTTGGACTATGTGGTGACATCACTTTCAGGTGTGACCAGACAGGCAGTTTACACATTTCATGGTATTGAAACATGAGGCCAGAAGTGTTATTTATGCTACACCAGCCTTCACCAACCTGGTGCCTCCAGATGATTCGGACTACAGCTCCCATCAGTCCTGTGGGGCTGTGAAAGTTATAGACCAAAATGTCTGGACAGCACCAGTTGGTGGAGTCTGTGTGACTCAGACCTCCTAAAAATATGTTGGCTGCATTTGCATGGTTTGGTGCTATATGAACAAACCTGATTGAGCTTGAGCGAAGTGTCTGGTTCACCTTCCCCTCTCCTCTGCTTACATGGCTGAGAGGAGGATTTCAGCAGAGTTTAGTTTCACTTTTACTGAATCCTGTGTTAATGTTACAAACATAATCAAGGCTTTGTTTTAAACAAGGATCCCTGGTATCAGTAACCCCTAATTTTGGGAATCAGTAAAAGTGAAGCTAACTTTGCCAAAGTCCTGCTTGCAGCCACATGTGGAGGAAGACAGAGGAAGAAGATGCAAGATCAATGCTTTGTTTGGGTTTGTCCTGGCTCTGCCACATGGTGCTATGAGCCATAGCTTGGCATTACATACCAATGTGACCATTATTTGGATTGCAAATAGAGGATGCCATGCAGCTGAAGCTGAATCGAGCTGAAGCTGTATGCTTTTAAACCTTGTGCATTTCAGCTGGAAGCATGTGCATGTGCTTAATTAAATCTCCCACTAAAATTAAAGGTGCTTGCCTTTGGATAGATCATGTCCATAATATTCACTTGACTATTGCTGCTGCTGTTGTTTTAGTGCCCATATTTGATTTATTCTTAATTACTTACTTGTTAAGATATGTTTTAAAATAACGTGAAGACAAAAACTCTCTGCTCCTCCAGTAGATGCTACTGGATTATCTAAGATTAGTGGTGGTATGCTTCACAGTGACTTATTCTTTTAATTCTGCATGAAATAGGCTAATATTGTTCTAAGTTGTATCCAACTAAATTTTACTCAGAGTAGACCCAATTAAATGTGTGATTTCAATAGGTCTGCTCTCAGTAAGACTAACACTGGATACGATCCATAGGTAAGAGGAAGCCCACATTGCTTTCCCATTCTTGCCACCGTTGGAAAAGATGGACAGGACAAGTGGCTCCATGCTCAGCTTCAGTTTAATACCAAGAGAAGCCCTTGTCCCTCTAACAGCTTCAGTTCCAAGGTGGTAACAATAGAAAGAATAATTATCTGTCTCACAAGGTTGTTTATGTAGGATACTTTAGATACTAAAAAGTTCTGGAAATACATCACCATCAATACTCCTATTTTTGTTGTCTCATTTCCAAAAGATGGCAGCAGTGGCTAATACATTTAGCAGCATTGCTGTTCCTATATCTTCATCTCAGGAACACCTGAACACCTGAAAACTATATGGTCAGCAAAGAGAGATCAAGGTCTTTCAGCAGAGTGGCAGAAAGAAGAGGCATATGTTACTGGCCCCATCCCTTCTGTACAGTGACACTATTTGTGGTGTTGATCTTGGATAATAAAACAGATGGCCAAGTAGATCTTTATTCTGTTAATGAAACAGCTGCAGTTGTACATAACTGTGTGTCAGACTGAAGGGAAAGGTTATCTCTCAAGTGGCAGTGATAAGAAGATGAACAAAGATTTTTGGGTGGGTGGAGGGTCATATTGCAAACAGGTCATTGGTAACAGGTTTTTTCCTTTTTTGACTTACTGAATTTTGCCCAGAATGAGTAAATTCAGATTAAATGGCGAAAAAATACAGGCTGGCATTTCAATGCCAAAACCTCAGGATAAGGGAGACAAGTGCCAAAATAGGCACTGCTGTTGGAGTTGATGGCAGTAATTTCTTAGGTGCAAGCAGGGTCTCCAGCACATGTGACAGCTGGGGCTCAGCTTTGAGCTCCGTTCCTGGTTCTTTTGAGTGGAATAATTTATACACACAATTTTAATTCATTCTTTTCTGAAATACTGATAATTCAGAGAGAAGCCTCACTGCCTTGAGGAAATGAAAGGTACATTGGCGATATTAAAAATAAAACTAAGAATTATGCTGTAGTAATGTCATCATCATCATCAATACACTTGATGGCTCTCCTAAATTCACAGTACCATACCTTAATGAGAGGCCTCCAGGAGAGATCCAGGTGTTTGAAGGTAACAGGCACATCAGGTGGAACTGCAACAATCTTTTCCTCCTTTTTTTTCTCATTCGAAGGCTGGATAGTAGGCCTGTGGGCTCGAAGATCCCAAAAATAAATTGTGCTATGGAGGAACAATGATAGAATAGTTAGGTTCTATGGCTAGCCTGCTACAACCCCCTTCAGCAAGATAGATTTGGCTGTGTCTAAACATTCCTAATAAGATGAGAAGATGCAACAGGAAAATATAATCCGTCCCTCATGGTGTCCTACGGTCATATCAATTAAAAAACGCTACAAATAAAGAGCCTGGGGAATAAAGATGGGCCTATAGGATGTCTGTAAGAAACATGTTTCATAAAACACAGTCATGGTGTATGTGAACTGTGCCATTTATTCCTCAAAGAAGAAAACAAGGAAAAATCCTAAATCTACTGTAAGGGGTGTGGGGAATCAACTCTTACTCTCATCAAGCCCTGAACAACTTGTGATCCATTCTTCAAGCCAAATACAGCCTGTGAGGTACTGGATAATCCTCTTGTTTCAGCAGTTTCAGGCAGGCAGTAAAAACAGAAGGTCTATCCAGCCCGATGGTATGCTATACATGAAAGGCAGGCTTTGGTTGTCTTGGGGCTATGTGTGCGTCTCAAATTCTAATCTTGAGCATGCGGGACAAGGTGATGTCAGTCTGTTTCTGAAACCTTTTCTGTTTAGTTGTCTGTTCTAAATGCTGGTGGAAGGGAGAAGCTTCCCTGCTATCGTCTCCCTTGCCAAAATTCTGAATAAGACGACTCACATCCAGACATTCCAGGGAATGTGTGAACTGACTTGCAGTGGAGTTGTTGGAGAATATTTATGTGCAAATGCTCAGGCTAAAATAAGCTACTTATTTTTAAAAGGTGGTGCAAGGCTCCATATAGCTCACCTTGCAAGGTAGCATTTTTGAACAGCTTAATTGGTAGCTCAGGGCATCAGGATAACCATCTCTCACCCCATTTGGATTTGAATAAGTAGTTAGTACATGAAACAATAGAAAGAAAAAGAATGGAGGAACCCTGAAGAAACAGTGAAGACTGTAATTGTGGTTCAGATGTCACAGTCCTTTTGGAGATGTCACACTCTATTTGAAAGGAGCTCTTGAACCACAGTTTCCTGGTTATGACATCACAGAAAACTGTGATTTAGGAAATCAGGATATTATTGCCAAAGCAAGGCACATAAGGGAAGGAATGAAAGGGAGGGGCATGGAGAGCATGCAGGCACACAGCTCATTCCTGGCCTGATAAACCATGGTTTAAGAATCAAGAGATTGTGACATCTAAACTGGGCTTTGCACAATAACCTTTTAAAAAATACTACCAGTCTGGTGAGCAGGTGACAAGCTGTACACAAACTCCAGCTCTGTTTTCAAAAACAGTGCCCATTCTGTTGACCTTAGAAAGAGCAAATGAAACAACATTTAGTGTTAGGAGCAAGAACATAAAATGCAACACTTACAAATAGAGAAGCACTCTGATGTAGGCATGCTCTACAGCAGGGATGGGGAATGTGTGGTTCTCCAGATGTTGGACTACAACTCCCATTGTACCTGACCATGGGGACATGCTGGCTGTGGCTGACAGGAATTAAGGGTACAACAACATTTAGAGTACCACATGTTCCACAGTGTCTGCACCTACAATGTCCTGTTAATGCAAAGACCACGCCTGACCCCTCATGTTTTGTGGGGTACAATGGGAGATTTCAAGCAAAGTTTCTTTTGATTTTGCTTGCAAAACTTCAGTGATGAATTCTTTCTAGCTAAGGAGTTTTATGCTGCCTACCTGGGAGTACGCCCACTTAATGTAATGGGACTTACTTCTGAGTAGCCACAGCACGTATAGGCTTGCACTGCTAGGGAGAAAAAAGGAGCATGTAACATGTTAACAACACAATTCTAACCAGGTCTACTCAGAATTAAGTCTCATGTGAAGTGGCCATCTAAAATCACATGGATAATTAAGATTCAGCTTAATATGCATTGTTTGTTTAGTGTGGTGCAGATCATTGTTCCTGTATTGGCCTCAGATAGTAAAACACATGTAACAGGTAAGACATTATTTATATTTTTTGCACTTGTGTACAAATATGAAATACTAATAATTGACTCTTACCTCCAAAAGCTCTGGCAACCACTGTATATCTGTTATTACCGATTTATGGCCATATTCAATGGAAGAGACTGCACAATATCTCACCAAGTGTGGCTCCTTCCCAATTTGTTGCTCCAGCATAAAACTTGGCTAAAATTGAACATGATCCTTTAGTCTTTAAGAACAAAGTAGTTATCACTTTGAAAAATCAGCAGTACACTCTATTTTGTAAATGTAGAGCCCTTTCTATATTTACAAATTACAAAGAAAACATTGTTTTTGTTGAATGTTCTTGTTGTTGTTCTTGTTGCATTGTTCTTGTTGCTTGTATTTTTTCTGTATATTTTTTACTGGTTATTTCTTATGTAATTTCTTTCTCTTTTTTTGTAATATATTTTAATATGTTGTTCACCACTTTGGGGGCCTTTTGGCCAAAAAGTGGTATATAAATAAACTATAAACTACACTAAACTAAACTTTCCTGAAGCTCACAAAGACCAAAGAAGTCTGGTGTATGTGCACAGTAAAAAAAAAGGCAAGTACAGCTCTTACACTTTACAGCAGGTGTGGGAACCTTTGGCCCTTCAGATATTGCTGAACTACAACTCCCATCCGCCTCAGCAAGCATGGCCAAGGGCCAGGGATTATGAGAGCTGTAGTTCAGCAGCATCCAGAGGGCCAAAGGTGTCCCATGTCTGCTTTACAGGAACACATATAAATAAGTACCAACTAATTTCCATATATTTCCCTTCATTTGCAACTTTTACCAGACCCAGATCTTTCTGTTTTTTTTAATGTTTTCCTTATGGCGGATGCTTTTGGTACCCACTTTCCATTTTATAGTGAATCTCTCTGGGCACATCCAGGACAAAATAATTGCCAAAAATTTTTTTTTTTCAATAATTTTTATTCAGATTTTCATAAAACATACAAGACAAAATCATAAAACATTCAAAGACAAAAAACAAAATCAAAAATAGTTAAACAAAAAGAAAAAAAGAAAAAAAAACAAAAATAAAAAATAAAGAGTAAAATATTGACTTCCCATTTGTCAAAGATCAAATCAGTTATAAGTCTATAATATATAGCAATCCTGTCTCTTAAGTCATATTATAAAATCACTTTCCTCCAGTAGTTATCTTACTTAATCATCAAATCTCATAAACATTACTTTATTCTTTCCACAAAAAGTCAAAGAGAGGTTTCAATTCTTTAAGAAATATATCTATCAATTTTTTTTTTCCAGATAAGCATATCGATTAATCCATCTCATTACTAATTATGATAATCTTATTGTCATAACCATAGTCAAAATAAACATTTCAATTAATCCATCACATCAGAATCTGTTAGGTTCAGTAATTTCAGTAGCCATTGTTCTATTATCTCTATTAGTTCCATTTTCCATCTTCCATCTTCAGTAGTCTTGTTAAGTCCAGTAATTTCAATATCCAATCTTCCATTATCAGTATTCCATAATAATCTTGCTGTCAAAGCCATAGTCATATAGTAAGAGTCTGATGGGAATTACCTCTATCCCAAATATTTTCTTGCCATCCATTCTGAATAAGTTGCTGAAATACTGCTGTAAAATCATATCTCTGTTCTTTTTTTCAAAATACACTGAGTCATCTCTTAAAAGTTTTTCCATTGTCACATGGCTGCAGTTAATTCCATAGATTTTCTCTATATTGGGCTCCATCACATCATTCCAGTCCAGAAGATAATCCATGCCATTGATAACTTTATCTCTAGAATCTTCATTAATTTCTTCAGAGATAACATTGAGTTCCAAACAATAGATTTTATTTCTAAAGTCCATAGACTCCAAATCTTGTTCCTGTTCCACGTTTGTTCCAATCTCCGGGATCTCCTCTCTCACAGGGACCCCTATTCCAGTCTCCAGGGTCTCCTCTCTCACAGGGACCCCTGTTCCAATCTCCGGGGTCTCCTCTCTCACAGGGACCCCTTCCAGGGTCACCTCTCTCACAGGGACCCTTATATCTTTAATCTCCTGCTTCATTTTACTCAATTCAATTTTCGTTATCTCAATCTCATCCATTATTTTCTGAAACATAGTTATTTCCAGATTCTCAGCCACTTTCTTAATTGCCATTTTAAAAGAAAAATATAGGAAAACCACTTCTTATTTCAGCAACAATTGGGTTAATACTCCAAACTTGGTGACATCACAGTATAAACAGAGCAGACAGCCTTATCTCTCCAATAGTTAAGTAAACAAAATGCAGTTCCCAGGATCGAAACAATTAATGGCAATCGTCAAGAAACAGATTCGTCAAAATAAAATAGACCAAAAAGAGAGTAGTCTCAAAACAGTATAATATTTTTCAAAATAAAAATCTGGAATAGAAATCCCTCTTCTGTGTGTATCTTTAGAATGCAAATCCAGGACAGCTTTTTGCAACAAAAACAGAGATAAGCTATTAATTAGTGCGTAGCAGAGAGAAGTTACGGCTCCCCAGTGAGATGTCAAAAACCGATCAATCTGGCAAATCTCTTTTAAACAGCAACAATTTAAGTCAAGTAAAAGAAAAATATAGAAAGAAGGGTGCTTGCCTGTTAGTGCGTTCTCTCTTAGAAGATAAGATGAACGTTCGCTTTAACAGATAGAGCTTGCTGTTGAAAATCCGTCCCACCTTCGTCGGCTGGACCTCGTCCCATAAATTAATGAGATCTGGTCGTCCCAACAAAAATAGGCTTTGAGGTTAATCTCTTCGTTTCTCCCTACCCGGGAGAAGTTTAATCAGTCAAAAAAAAAAGAAAAAACTGACTGATATATCTGAATAAGCTTCTTTTGAGGCAGGAGCCCGTCTCAAAAGCAGGCACAGGCTAAGTCACCCTTCCCGGAAGTCAATAATTGCCAAAAATTCAGTAGTACAACCAGACCTATCTAGCTAGCCCATATTCTTGAACACAATCTAATAAAATAGTCAATAAAAAGTCAGTTCCCTCTGACTTGTACCTGTTGTGTTGGTGAATGTCTGGGTCTCCCTTTGTTTCTCAGTGTCAGCCAATAATTATCTATAGTTAGACTACCTTTCATTATTCATTTGTTTATCATGTTTTGCTAACTTTTGTGCTTTACATATACAATTATCAGGGTGATTTACAAAAATTAAAAGAACATCGAAAAGCAAGAAGATACATCAGCAAAATCATAAACACAGCAAGATAAAAGCAGCAGTAAAATTGCATTATAAAAACTCTTTGGATATTAAAAGCCCAGGAGAATTAAAATGTTCAGCTAGCACTGAAAATGTATTGCCTCGAAAGAATCCTTCAGCCAATTTGGCATAACAGGAAACCATGGTTTCCCATTATGTGAACGAGCCTACACAAACCTTTGGTTCACATCTTCCCTCCTTTTCTCTTATGCGGAGATTGTGGGATTGGAAATTTTCACTTTGGCCTTATTGCTCATGATAAGCCAAACCTTTTTGCTGCTGCACTGCATGGAGCTAAGCCAAAGTTTGGGTTAGAATGTCAACAGAACCTGGGCTCAAAGTTAAGCTAGCCATGAACTGTAACCAAGAAGTTACAGCTTGTGGTGAGTGTGGAAAGAATTTAACCATGAGCCTAGATTCAGATGACACACAGACCCAAACCATGGCTTAGCATGGTGCAGCAACAAAAAGGACCAAGGAGGAGTAACATGTCTGCAAACTCCTCTCTGGGAGCTCACATGCTTGTGTGTTCTAAGCCATGGCTTGGCTTAGTGTGATGTGCAAACCAGGCCTTTTGAACATACCACAGTTCCCTATTACACATTAACTTGGGGACCTGTGGTTTCTTAAAACTTTCATTGATTAGTATAAGCAAGGATGAAACAGTGGTTTCAGATTCTAGCTTGTTTCAAAGCCACAGTCTAAATGGTTTGAAAAGTGGAAGTGGAAGCTTCTGATCTCCTCCCATGCTCATCCAGGGTCGTTCAGGGAAGCACAAAACCATGTTTCTTTTTAAATCTGAAATGGTCCCTTTTAGATCCCTTGAAAGAATCATGACAGATTTTGAGTATTTCTGCATAAAACTATATATGTGTAATATGTATATTCTCAGGGCCTATTTGCACTAGTTATTTTGTTCCACATGGCAGAGAAGTACTTACTCAGTTACACCAGGAAGTGCATGCATAAAACAAATGTAATGTATGAAATGGGCAATCACTTTTTCTAGCTGTCACAAAACTGGCCATCGCTGATGGCTATAGCTTTGCATGCTTTGCAGAGGTGGCTTGCTAGGTGAGGCAGAGCCATAACACACCTTCCTGGCAGGTGGGTAACTGTTGCTTAATAGAAGAGAAAAGGGAGGGGAAAGACTGCAGCTTCATTCATGTGTAGAAGAAAATGTCTTCTGTGAAGCAGTTCTAAGTTGGCAGTAGTATACTGAAAACTTCATTGCATGGACATGTTAAAGTAGAATCTTAAAAAGTACTAACCATATTAACTGTGGTATTTTTGCTTCCTCCTGTACCTGACTTTGCATTTTGTAACCTCTCTTCATACTCTGAAATGTCCCACAGAACAACCTAGGATGAGGGGGTGGGGAACCAACACATTATGAGGTAAATCATTCTTTTTTAACTGAGGTGTTAATGTACCACATGACAGAGAGTGAAATAAGTTTGTACAGAATATACGAGGGCTAGCTGAGGCCACAGTTGAGGAATCTGTTTTCTTGTAATAGAAAGGGAAGGATTTTTTATATGTCTCCAGTACTGAGGAGTCCACATGAAAGCCTGGGGCTCCTGGTGTACTTTACATTTCTTAAAACCAATCCTTAATTACCCAAACAAGGGTGTGACGTAACAGTTGAAGATTGTATGAGTGGTGGCGGTGCTCCCTGAAGCAACCTGTTTGGAGGTTCTAGAGCAGGTGTGGAGAACATTTAGCCCTCCAGATGTTGCTGAACTACAACTCCTATCAGCCCCAAGAAGCATAGGCAATGGCCAGGGATGATGGGAGTTGTAGTGTAGTTCAGCACCATCTGGAATGCCAGATGTTCCTCACATGTATTCTACAGGCATCACCAAATTAACCTGTGCCAGCATGGGGCAAGGGAATGCCCCTTCTTATGTTTTCTTCCCCACTGTCAAAATTTAGATTATAAGCTCCCTGGGAACAGGAGCCAGTCTTATTTTGCTTATGAAACTCAACAAACCAGGCTTCCCAACCTGGTGCTCTCCAGATGTTTCTGATTCAAATGTCTATAAGTCCCAGCCAGCACACCCATTCCATCTAGGGCTGAGGGGAGCTGAAATTCAAAGTTGCATTGTTGTATTGTTTTTAATGGTGTGTTATGTTTTGGTGTTATACACTGCCCTGATATTTTTGATACGGTGGTACAGAAATACTTTTCATAAAAATGTAAATGCACTGCCTTCAAGTCGATTCCGACTTATGGCGACCCTATGAATAGGGTTTTCATGAGGCTGAGAGGCAGTGACTGGCCCAAGGTCACCCAGTGGGCTTCATGGCTATGTGGGGATTCGAACCCTGGTTAAACAGAAATAAATAAAACATCTGGGGGGTGCTAGGTTGTGGAAGGCTGCTGTGAAGCATCTGTATAAATAGCAGTAATCAAAATGAACTATTGTAGCTCCATTTCTTTGGACTGTTACTGTCATTGAGCCAAGCATTTTGTCCCAACTGGGGAGGAAGAAAATGATGGGAGTGAACAAGTATTAGACTAAGCATAAAGTATCCCATCTAGGCTCAGAGGGATGCGAGGAATGTCTCAGATCAACCCCACCCTATCTTCAAAAAGGAGGAGGAGGAGAATGCTAGAATCTGTCAGTTTGTGGGCAGGGCAGGGCAGGGCAGCCTGTGGTTAATAAGGGCAAGCCTCCTCATCGCTCCAGCTAGCAAATAAGTATTGCCTTCTCTGGCACATTGGTGCAAGGAGGCTTACATGGCTGGTGTGAGGGGTCTAACGATAATATATATATTGTGTGAAAACATATATTAGTCAAGGAAGCCTCCTTGCACCAATGGGTTAGAGAAGCCAATACTTCTATTTATGCTCCAAAACTCGTGATTAGTTAAGAACACACCCTGTCCATAGGTTTAGGATCTAAATAGAGATGGGTGCCAGTGGACAGTCTGAATATTGCCTGCTACTCTTCAGGTCATCAACTCAAGACCCATAGAGAGCTCAAGTTCTGAAGGACTGTGGCAACTGAAACCAGTCGGAACCCAGCCTAATCAGTGAGGCACAGAGAGGCTTGGGCTCCACGGCCTTCTAAGCCTGGCCAACCTTTTCTGAGCCAACAAGCAGCAAGGCCTCTTTGCAGAGCTTAAGACAGGGTGAGACATTGTGGCTGAGCATCCAACAGAAGGAGCCAATGTCAGGCTTAATATTAGTTAGCTCACCCTCCATAGAAGTCACATACTGCTGCTATAGGTGCTGTTTTAGCCACTTCTGGGGAGAGTCCTGTAATTCTACCTGATCACAGCAGTCACCTAGGTGAGGCTCCAGGCACTCATGTAGGCTATATTTACCAGAGTTATTATTTTGAGCAGGAGGTGCCAACATGGCACCCAGAGACATACATGCCCACAGGGGTCTTTCCTGGTGCCCACAGGATCCCCTTCCCCTGCTGAAATTATGCTTGAAAGAAGCATTCTATTGTAGCCAAAAGAGCAGGTTGGAGTGTGCGTCCGTGTAAAAACAGACACAACAGTTTCTCCAGTTTGCAAAGGTGCCCACAGGCCCAAAAGGTTGGTGACCCCTGATTTCAAGGTTCAGGTGGACTACAGAATGGCCAGACCTTGTAGTGAATATGTTCCTAGGCCTTAGCCCTTGCTGGTCCCCTGAACATCTACAGAATTGCTGGAGACAATTTATTCTACAATGTAGATATAAAAAAGGTATGTTGTGAATGTAAACACATAGCTGAATGTTGGCTCTTTAAAAAAAAGGAATATGCAGATCCTAACCTGTCCATTCATACAGCCTCCTGCAATGATGTTGGGATTGCTTGGAGAGAACTGAAAGCAGTAGATGTCTTCAGGGCACTCCAGCATCAGCTAGAAAATATAATTATCCAGATGGGGAGAGAGGAACATATCAGATCTGAATAGTCTTATGCTGAAATGATTCCTTTTGTTCTTTAAACATCTCAGAAACATCCAAGTCCTCTTTTAGCTACCTGGGGATGAATAGGGTCTGCAAAACTCCAAAATAGAATTGGTGCTTTCCACAAGAGTAATCGACCAGATTGTTGCACTCGGTCCTCATAAGAGAGTCGCTCTGTTACTGCCACTGCAATAATCCCTGATTGAAGACAAATGCCATTTCATTATTTACAATGGGAAAGATATGCACTGATCGGAAATGAAGCAGTATGACCACCCCAAAACTTTAGCAGGCACAAACAATATTGAAGGTAGGATTGCATGTGGCCACCCCAAGAACATAATGAACACAAATCATCGTGAATGTGCAATAAAAAGGATGCCTGGAGGGACCCCAAGTGGGACCAGAAACAAAATGTTGAAGAGTGGAGTGCTCCAGCTCAGTGTGTTCCAGCCAGGCATCCTTGCCCTCTTCCAGAATATTACATCCCATTTCCCCTCCCAGGTTCACGCCCCCCACAATACAACACATTCTATGTCCACTGAGCATGCTCAGTGAGCTGTTTGGGCTGGTTTTTTGTTTTGCTTTGTTCCCTTAGGTTGGTTTTCCCAAAGAGTGTTTGTACTTCTTCAAACCTTGGGGATTTCTCCAAGGATGGTGATATCTTCCTCATTTCTCGGTGGGCCAGTTTTGGCTAAATCATGTAGGCACTTATGAGTTCGCTATTAGAGGGTGAGATGATTTTATAAACCTCTATCATATATTGCCACTTAGTTGTCTTTTCTCTAATCTGAAAGCACCAAATGTTTTAGCCTTTCTTCACAGGGAAAGTGGTCCATCAAGGCAGAATGAGCCATCACAGCTTTGTTACACATAGCTGCTGCAATGTAGCTTGCAGCGTAAGGTGTAGCTTGTCCCTTAGAGATAATGGAAATGAAGCAGAAGGACCCTGCAATAGTAACACTCATATTTCACTTTCATTTCTGTTACAACTTGCCTAGGAGTGAGGTAATCCAGGCCATTTAATATAATCTGCTAGAACAGGGATTGTCAATGTGGTGCTCTCCAGCTGTTGTTGGACCCATCTTCCCTGAACATTGGCTATGCTGGCTGGGGCTGATGGCAATTGGAGTCCAACAGCAGCTGGCGGACATCACATCAGCTACTCCTGAGCTAGAGTATTACAAAAATGTTGGTCATCACATTTTCCTTTCATGACACATAGGTTTTCAAGAGAAAGGCCAGTGAATTGGCATCGTGGCTAATCTTTAAAGGTTTCAGGACATCCCTCAAAACTTCTCTACCCTTAAACTTGAACATTCTGTAAACTTTACCATAAATGGTTGGGTGCCAGCAAATGCAGCTAACAGTTCTGTCCTTGAGATAATGCAGGTCTGTAAATGACTGGTACTCCTTAAGGGAAACATCTGACTTGCCCGCAAAGCCACCTTCATCTTCTGCAAGGGCTTTCCAGTCGTCAAAAAAGGCATTCATGATTTCATTTTGCTGCAGCGCTAGTTCAACTCTGTGAATGGGAGATTTTTTTTTGAAAAAAAGATGCTGCTTCTTAAATCATAGTGTACTATAAATACATTATTTCTAAATGGATGCACCTTTCATTTTAAAAGCCATACCACTAAATCAGTATGTGCTGTGGCTTTTGTTTTTGATACTCAGTCAAGATCTGTTACATAGATCTTAGGCATACATTTGGGAAGAATGGGTTTTCTACATGATACCCAGTCCTGTTTAAGATTATGGAGATTAAAAATATGGAGAACCACTTTATGGAGTGGCCATGTGTCCTACTTTACTGAGGACAATCCTGTATTTGTAGGTCTGTCCAGTCCAAGTCTGTTTAAAGATAAAGAACCCTAAATGGAGAGCAGGGGACTCAAGTTGCCCATCAACAGTTAGCACCTGGACAACTGACTGAGCAGGGACATAGATCAGCTGGTCAGTCTTCCCTGCTGTGGCAAGAGACATTATTTAAATTACAGCAATTCTTCATACATTAGCATATATATATGTGCAAATTTTATGCAGCTCTCCATCCTGTTTGCTGCCCTGGCCTCCTACTGGGAGAAAGGGTGGGATATAAATTAAATAAATAAATAAACAAACAAATAAATAATATCCTCGTTTGTCCTCTTTTTGTGCAATGTGTAAGTGCTCACCTTACTGCCTTATCATAATCTTGCTAATTAAAAAAAAAGGCGCTGAGACTTAAGACTTCCTCAGCTCTGGAAGGGCCTTAGCTCAGTGATAGAGCATCTGCTTTACATGCAGAAGGTCCCAGGTTCAATCCCCTGTATCTCCAGGTAGGACTGGCAGAGAACCCAGTCTGGAACCCAGGAGAAACACTCCCAGTTAGCGTAGACAACATTGAGATAGATGGGCCAATGTCATACACTGACAGCTTCATATGTTCCTTATCCCAAATGAGGGATCTGGGTCTGATTATCCAGAAATGAAGGAATGACACTCTACACAGGCACACAGGCACTCTTTTGCATTAATACTTCACGTTTGAGAGTCTAGGCTTGCCACTGAAAACAGGGTTGAGTACTGGCAAACCTTGGTTTATTTATTTATTTATATTATTTATTTATTAAATTTATATCCTACTCTTCCTCCCAGGAGGAGTCTAAGGTGGCATGGTTCAAATGTTTCTGAAATGTTTTTCTTAGATACGGCCTAATATATTTAATGTGGCTTGAGTGAATCTTGACTATTACTGACAGCTTTCCCGTCTCCCCCACAGGTAAAGGTTTCAACAGCTGACAAACAATAGCACATCACAGCTCCCATTCACTAGGAAATAAGTCCCACTGAACCCAGTGAGACATACTTCTAACTCCAATAGGTTTAGGACTGGGCTGTAAAATTCTTGTTAGCAACTAACTGTGGCCTTATTTAAGTTGGGACAGGGGTAGAGGGTCAGCAACATTGGGACTGTCCTCATATTCACCCCCTTGCCAGCAAAAGGCTCTTGAGACTACAACATTATACTCATTTGCCTGGAAGTGAGCTCCGTTGAACTCAATGAGACTTACTTCTGACTAGACAATTTTATTTTATTTAATTATTTATTAGACTGTTATACCGCCCGACTAGCAATAGCTCTCTGGGCGGTGAACACAAGAAATACAATAAAATCACATAGTATAGACTTCCGGGAAGGGTGACTTCGCTTCTGCCTGCTTTTGAGACGGGCTCCCGCCTCAGAAGAAGCTTATCCAGATATAAATCAGTCAGAACATTTTTTTTTTGACTGATGAAATTTCTCCCGGGCAGGGAGAAACGTAGAGATCAACCTCAAAAGCCTGTTTTTGTTAGGAGGACTGGATTTCATTAATTTATGAGAAAAGGTCCAGCCAGCAATGCCGGACGGACTTCCGAACAAGCTCTATCTGATTAATGCGATACGTTTATCTTTTCTTCAAAGAGAAAACGGACTAACAGGCAAGCACCCTTCTTTCTATTATTTTTTTTACTTGGTTTAAATTGTTGCAGCAAAAAGAGATTTGTCAAATGAATCAGCTTTAAAGAACTTCTGGGTGAGCTATAACTCTTCTCTGTTATTCACGAAATTAACAGCTTATCTCTGTTTCTATTGCAAAAAGCTGTCCTGGAAGTGCATTCTAAAGATATAAACAGAAGAGGGATTTCTATTCCGAGGAACATTATATTGTCTGGGACTATTCTCTTTTTGGTCTATTTTATTTGACGAATCTGCTTCTTCACGACGCCACTAACTGTTTTGATGCTGGGAACTAAATTTGTTTTGTATTCTTGAACATAGAGAGATAAGGCAGGCTGCTCTGTTTATACTGTGATGTCATCAAGCCTGGAATATTAACCCAATTGTTGCTGAAATAAGAAGTGGTTCTTCTTTATTTTTGTTTTGTTTTGTTTTCGTGGTTTTAAAAATGGCAATCAAGAAAGTGGCTGAGAATCTGGAAGTAATTATGTTTCAGAAAATAATGGATGAGATTGAGATAACGAAACAAACCCTGCGACAGGGCAGTAAGGAGCTGAAAATTGAACTGAGCAAAATGACGCAGGAGCTTAAAGAAACAGGGGATCCTGTGAGAGAGGAGAATGAGATCAGAGATGAGAAAAGAAAAAATAAAGGGAAGATACAAGCCCTGGAGATTGGAACAAATGTGGAATTGGAAAAAGATCTGGAGTTTATGGATATTAGAAATAAAATCTACTGTTTGGAATTTAATGTTATCTCTGAAGAAATTAATGAAGATATTAGAGATAAAGTTATCAATGGCTTGGATAATCTTCTGGACTGGAATGACGTGATGGAGCTTGATATAGAGAAAATCTATGGAATTAACTGCAGCCATGTGACAATGGAAAAACTCTCAAGAGATGAGCCAGTGCATTTTGTAAAAAAGAAGAACACAGATATGACTTTACAACAATATTTCAGCAACTTATTCAGAATTGATGGCAAGAAAATATTTGGGATAGAGGAAATTCCCATCAGACTCTTATTATATGACTATGGCTATGACAGCAAGATTATTATGGAATACTGATAATGGAAGATTGGACACTGAAATTACTGGACTTAACAGGACTATTGAAGATGGAAGATGGAATTAATATGGATAATGGAATAATGGCTATTGAAATTATTGGACCTAACAGATTTTGATGAGATGGATTAATCGATATGTTTATTTGGACTATGGTTATGACAATAAGATGATTATTATTATTAACGAGATGGATTAATCGACATGTTTATTTGGAGAAAAATTGATAGATATATTTCTTAAAGAATTGAAACCTCTCTGACTTTTTGTGGAAAGAATAAAGTAATGTTTATGAGATTTGATGATTAATTAAGATAACTACTGGAGGAAAGTGATTTTATAATATAATTTAAGAGACAGGATTGTTATATATTGTAGACCTATAACTGATTTGATCTGCGACAAATGGGAAGTCAACATTTTATTTTTTTGTTTAATCATTTTTGTTTTGTTTTGTTTTTTGTCTTTGAATGTTTTATGATTTTGTTTTGTATGTTTTATGAAAATTTGAATAAAAATTATTGTAAAAAAAAAATAAAATCACATAGTATAATACAACAAAAACATATAAAAATAAAACAATCTAAAATCAATCACAGCAGATTTTAAAATTAAGTTAACTTAAATTAATATGCTTTGGAAAAGAGGAAGGTTTTAACTTGGCGCCGAAAGGATAACAATGTCGGCGCCAAGCGCACCTCCTCGGGTATAGTATAGGATTGCACTGTTAGCCCCTTCTGTCCCACTGAACAGTAACAGAAACTTGAGCAGAGCCCTTCCTTTAGGCCAGTGCTGTAGCCAGGATGGGGCAAATGGGTGCACTGTCCCCCAAGCCCCCCAAAAGTCTGCTCACTCAAGACTTTCCCTGACTGAGGGTGGATTTTTCATAACAATCACCCTATAATTACTTAAGTGATCTTGGGGAGAAATCAGCCTATATAGCCCATGACTCTTGGAAGAGTTAAATATTAGAACTTTGTATTATGGACTAGAGTTAGACTCCACCCCTTGGACTTTCCTTTGCTCCGCTTACTGTTTCACTTGTGTTCTCTACCCAGCCAACAATAAAGAAACATGTTTATCTACAGCAAGAAATAAGAGTTTGTTTATTCTGCAGTTATTTTGATGAGTGAAGCAGGATGCTTATTGCTAAAGGGTGAACTAAAGAGACAATTTAAAGTGATCTGAAAAAATATCTACCCTAAGTTACCCTGTACTCTTTTAAAGCACTCACTATACTCACAATCATAGCGGCTATTTTTTCTTCTTTTTCTTGAGTACTTGATGGCAAAGGATGAAAACAACCCTAGAGGAATAGAAACACTGCTGTGCACACTACAGTTAGCTAGCTGGCTGGCTGGCCACCTAGACTGTAACTCAGGCCTAATTTCTGATTTTCCTATTAAGTGCAGCTCAGCATGAGGCCTTTTCAATATTTCTGGGCTGTAAAATCAACCTAGCAACCAGTAAAAAAAGATCCAGTTGCTTTCCACTACTAATTTCCCATCGCTTTATATAGCAACCAGTTAAAAAGTTTTCCCTTGATTGTTCAACAGAAAGGAAAATCTAAAGGTCAGAAACAAGACTAGGAGGAGGAGCCCTCAAGGAGAAGTTAACAAACACACTCTGAAGTATTTATTTTATTTCTGTCCTTCCCTAAACTTAGACTACAACTTTAGGGAAGGACAGAAATAAAATAAACACGCTTGTTTTTTGGGTGGAACCTAAAATGGAAATGCCTAATCCATCATCAAAGCCAAGCATAGGAGCTTACTGTCATTACCAAAGTAGTTCAGTTTATGAAGAATCAGAACACAGGGACAGACCACAGAGGACTGTAGCTATAGGCAAAGTCAAGTTCTTGAGTATGCCATTCTTTGGGATCTCTTTATTCATTTATTTATTTTATTTATTTATTAGATTTATTAGTCGCCCATCTGGCTGGTTGTCCAGCCACTCTGGGCGACGTACCATAAAAGGGTGAGACAATTCAACAGATTAAACGTCACTCATGCAAGTTAACACAGTCTCTGCATGGAGGAGAAATGTGGGGGAGGATCACCACTATATGCCTCCCCCTCCCCAAATGCCTCAACTAGAAATGTGGCAGCCCCACCTAACAAAGAAGGCTGCCTACAGGGCTGCTCCAGGCATGTCATATGTCTGTGTCCTGGCTCATGCATGGAAATTAGCAGGACAGGTACATAAAAGGAGAACTCTGCCAAGGCCATCTGTTGTTGTTCACACTAAGATAATTTTAAAAGGACCCTTTGCCTGTGTCTCAGGTTGGGAGACAGTAGCTGTGGTTCACATAGCTTTGTTTGTGTGTGACTGTGCATGCTTAGGATGAGAGAAAAAGGACATCTTCAGGAATTTGGCCCTTGAGCCTTTAGTCACCTATCTGTATTTTAAGACAATCAGAAAAAAGACAAATGAGATTTTTGATTTAAATATAACCCAAAACTTATAACAGAACACCCCAGAATGCTGCACTAACATATCTGCCTGTAACATTCATGCAAATGTTGGAGATTTTGTTCAAAAATTTGTTCTATAATTTAATGCTGGAGTGGCTTTTGGTATATCTTATCTTTAGAGGAGCATCTGTTGCTCAGTGGTAGCTCAACTTGGGGAAAGGATGTTAGCTCAGTGTATGCATGCAAATCCTTGGCATCTTAAGGGAGCAGGTCTGAAACCCCGAAGAGCCTTCGACTGAGCTATTGGATCTATGGCCTGACTCAGTATAAAGCAGATTCTTACGTTCTAAATCTAAGCACACACTTGCTGAGTCAGCAAATTTCAGGATTAGGCTATTACAACCTTTAAATATAGCTGAAGAAAATGTCCTAGAAATCTCAAACCCGTTTTTAGTATGTGTGTGTTGTTAAACAACCCACACCATTTTAAAAAAATTGCAAGCTAAGTATCAGAGAGTCATGTGGCCTTAAAGACTAACACAGATGTATTTTGGCATAAGCTTTTGTGAACTAGATGCATGAAGAGTTACATTGTCTTGAGTTGAGCAGTGTTTCCCACATTTCCCCCCCCAGGGACCACCTGAAAATTGCTGCGGGTCTTGGTGGATCACTTCATGATTTTTCTGCCTGTTGTGATTGCATTGGGCTGTGCTAGATGCTGTATGATTTTAATGGTATTTTTTATTGTATTTTATGTACTGTACTGTTATACAGCCACAAAAGTGGCTGTATACTATAGTCAACATGGATTTTTCGCCTTCTGCAATGTCACATTGAAAATACTCCCATGCAATTCTGATGCTTCCCATAAGCTCATTTCAAAACAAAACCTTACAAAACTTATAGTCCTGAACTCAGAAATGCTTGTTTTAACAACCCTCTCAATTTTCATGGTGATACACAAAACAGTAAGAGAGAATCGAGAATTCAAAATGTAACAAGAGAGAGGGGTAAAAACAGACCCCTTTTGAACTTTTTTCTGCCAGACTTCTCCTAATTTGTTGAAATTCATTAAAAATCAGCCACTTCACTGAGTACCTGTAATCCTATTACAGACCTTGCCCCATACTCTGACCTTCACCTTCTGCAGTTTAAAAGTTAAAAAAAATGCTTGGCTGATCTATAATTAATTTAAGAAATTTAGCATTGAACTGAATGATAGTGTCAGACATGCTCAGTAAGAACCAACTGTCAGTATTCTAAAAGCCAGACTCACAGCTGCTGGGCTTGCCTAATCAGGGGGCCACACCCACACCAGACCTTTATTTCACTTTAGACAGTCATGGCTTCCCCCAAAGAATCCTGGGAAGTGTAGTTTGTGAAGGGTGCTGAGAGGAGACTCTTAAGAGCTCCAGTGGCCAGAGTGATTTAACAGTCAGCTGCTCTGATTGTAGCTCTGTGAGGGGAATAGAGTATCTCCTAGTAACTCTCAGCATCCTTCACTAACTACATTTTCCAGGATTCTTTGGGAGAAACTATGATTGTGTAAAGTGAAATAAACATCTGGTGTGGATGTGGCCAGGGACAGCTTTGGTTTAAATTCTGGTGGGAAGCTACATGTGCCTGCTATAGAATAAAAATGTAGGTGAAACCCTAAAAAAGATAGTTGATATAGTTCAGATAGTCACTTTAAATATGTTTGATTTACTTTGCAATTTTAGTGAAGTTTCCTATAGTAAATCATTTTCTTTTGCTTCTGTTACTGTGAATATGTGAAGTACAGCAACACTTTGCAACACTAAAAAAATGCACCAAAAACCATTGTGGAATAATGGCACTGACCTTTCTGCAGAATAGTTTCCAATGGACATGAGGAGTGTCTCAGTTTGCACAAGATAAAACAGTGGGAGGTGAAATATATTCTAGGAAAATTCTAGGTGTACTCCATTAACCATGCCCACCTTTCCTTAAGTGGAGTAGTTTAAGCATAGTAGGCTGAAAACATGTACCTTGTGTAGGCCAAGTTTGTTTTTTCCAACAGGTAGAGTCATTGCTTAAGTAGCAACATACCGTAATCAGTCTGATTTTACATCAAACTGCAGTTTCAGATTCAAATGTTAATGCGCCCAAAATAGAAATAGAGCATAACTTATAATTTGAAACACAAAAGGCTGTCTTCACCATCATATGACATTGACCAATAAAAAGACTTTGAAATTAATAAAAATAAATTTGACACAGATTTCTAGGATTAATAATGACATAAATATAATTTCCTAGGTTAGATTCTCTGTAGAAAGAACAGTAACAGAAAAAAAGCAAAGTAAGAAGAACACCAAGAAACATACAAAAATATAATTCTCCATCTTTGGAGATGGCAGGTGTTGCCACCACTCACCATATGCTCAGAGGCACATGTCACCAAATTCTTCCAAGCTACCCAGGAAGTGGATTGGACTGTGAAAGACCAACCCAAATCGTGTTTGCATTTTTACAAATTTGTAGGGCAGTACAATATCTCAGAGAGGAGGCCAGGTCTCCTGCTCCCCTGGTTCATTCACTATAGCTGCCCAATTTCCCTACTTTTTAAAGTTTGATAGAAATATTTGTTGGCTACGTTCTTAAACCCCAAGGGTTTTTGCCTATTAGTGAATTTTATTTTACTCTTATATAGAATTCAAACTGTAATACAATAACATACAATATAAGAAATAAAAGAAGCAATAAAAATACAATTAAAAATCAATATGAATATTCAATGTGATGGATGTGCTGTCTCCCATCGTCAACCACAAATACACAGACACACCATGGACTACCTGAATGAAGCTCATGGACCACATTTTGGAAACCCCTGGAATATGCCTTAAGACATCTTATCCTATTTTATCACTGTACAAAATCTTGCCTACATCTCAATATAGAACTTTTAATGGAGCTTGATACTTCACCTTATAGCCACAGAGACAATAAAGTTTTTCAGATCTTCTGATGACAAATATTTCTGTCTTTCTTCATCTGAAAATTCTCGTGGATAATATTGTGTCGTTGCATTTTTGGGGTAGGTCCTAAGGCAAGTGAAATACACTGTTCAGAAATATTTGGGAGGAAAAAGGAAGTGAATTCATAACACTGAGGCACAGCTAGTGAAACATGAGATGGTGGTTCCTCCTGTAGTAAGATCTGTGTGTGTCATTCCCCAGCATTTCTATATTCCCACTCCACAACATTACCTGATACTGGTGGGGGTGAGAAAACACACAGGTAAGTCTGACTACATCTGTAGGTGGTGGCAGAGAAAAGGATCAGGCTTGGTGGACCACCGATGGACTAAACAGTATGGGGAGGGGAGGAGAACTCATTTTTAGCACCAGTATTGTCTCTAGGTGCTTCCCAAAACAAAATGTTATTTGCTAATAAGTTGGTTTAAGTCTAACTTTGTTAGGAAGGAGTGTATGATGTACATCATTCCAGGACAGAGTCAGAAGACACATGATGGACATGCCTGGGCATGAACCCAGGGCATTGTCTGAAGTTGCATGATATGGCAACCTTGCTAAAGCTAAGCAGGTCTAAGTCTGGTCAGTCACTGGAAGAGAGGCCACCTATATACATTGCCTTGAGGCCCATCAGGGAAGAAAGGCGTATCACACTGGTCTGCTTTGAAAGTAAATTTAAAATGGTGGAAAGTGCATGGTTCCAGGTTACCCCCAAATCAATTGACAGAAAATAATTCGGCCCTAAATTAATGGGAACATAATTTCTTTTTTTAATTGTTTAAAATTGATTTTTATAGTCTTACCATTTTGTCTGAGTTCCTGTCTCATTTTCTATTGGAACAACCTGTGTACCAACATTTTTCTCAAGCTGCCGAATGGTAAAGTTCTTGTCATGATAAGTCGTACATTCCACATAGCCATGCTTAGCATCAGTCGTAGCATTTCTGTTGTGAAATTTTATCCGAGCCCCAAATTCTTTGTGTTGCCGAGAAATCTTATATTTAATCTGCAATTTCAGCCAAAAATAGAAGAGTTTCTTGGAACAGGGTCAGTTCCAGGTGATATGGCTTGATTATAGTTGTGACCTGTACTTTTAGGTTATTTATTTTTATTTATTTATTTTTAAATAATCTAATTGTATATTTTTGACAGTGCATTGTCTTGAGTTTATGGAACAAGGGCAACCCGGAAATTTTTTAAAATAAATAATTATAGATCTTTAAGGTCTCTAATGGCACCTGTATGTAATCTAGTTCACTTAAAAATACTCATCATTTTCCAAGAACAATTGAACTCTTAGATCATATGTGATGTGATAAATGAGCCTTATACCAACAAGGGATCTTGGAATGTTTGTTTTTGATGTGATCTGCACACTTCTGTAATATGCATTTACTTTTGCAGTATGTATAAATTTAACTGCAAAAGAGGGAAAAACTATCTCCTGCATTGTATTTCTAGTCCTCCCACCATGACATTGACTTGCTTAAGTAACAGAGCAATCCCATGCACATATACTCAGAAGTTAAGTCCCATTGTATTTAATACTGCATACTCCCAGGTAACTGTGCAAACGACTGAATGTGGTACTTTATTGGTTTTGTATTTTAAACAAACATCCATCCCATAATGGTATGTAGGCTGACTCAAAAAGTCAGTTTAAAATTAAGTTTAAAATTATCAGTAAGGAGAAGGGGGATGAATGGGGTTGGAAATGAATAAATAAATATGGATGAGCCTAGGGTGGATGGGAATGGACATAGGTTGATTTCAGTTATCTTGGAATGTGTTTGTTATGAGGCCAGTTTGTTGGTGGGTCTTCAGTATTCTGACCAAACATACATATCTGGAGTCTCTCTTCTGTGGAACATTTCATGGGTTACCACCTCATTTTTCTCTGATGAAAACCCACCCTTTGGCAAAGGCTATCAGAAACTTTATAAGGATTGGGCTCATTTTGCTAGATGCTTTCTAATTCCACTCCTTATCCAGCTTTTGAAATCTGAAAGATTTGCAGCCAAAGACTGGGCAACCAAAGGAAATTCACCTAGGATCCCACATTTTATTACTTCAAAAACATAATTATCTTCAATATTGATATTTAATGTAGACATATAAGATGCTGTTAGCAGGACTGAATTATATGCCAAGGAGTTCTGACCTTCCTTGTTGATTCCTTAACTGATTCTTCTTCAATTTCCTTTTCACTTCCAAGTGAGACCCAAGGTTTACGTACAGGGGGCTTATAAACATATTCTTCTTGGACGCCCTCTTTAACCTCCCCTTCCTCTTCCTCTGGCTCTGGAGGCTATCAGGGGAAATATTTGTAAAGGTGAACATATAATAAATACAATGCAAATAAAGGTAAATGCAATATTCAGAAAAATGACTTACATTTAAAATGCTTTCCTTGGCCTCTTCAGTCGCAATAAGATAAAAGATCTGCCCGTATTTTAATTCTCTGTCAAACACTATCAGAAGTTCTTCCCCAGGATAATCCTGTATGAATACCAACAATTGAGTCGTTTTAAGCAGAACTGCATCCAGCTGTAATTGACATCTCTTTTATATGGATGTTTCCAGGGATTTGTCCCCTACATTTTATTTATTTATTTATAACTATATTTATATACCACTATTTTATTTAAAAACATTTACAAGTAAAAAAAAATTCCGTAAAAACCATTAAAATACAGTAAAAACAAAGATCAACTATTACAAAAAGACATCTTTTTAATTGCCTGTATAAGCATGGCAGAAGAGAAAGGTTTTCAGCTGTGCTTAAAAGTTAAAACAGAAGACACCTGCTGAATCTCTGTTGGCAGAGCATTCCAGGGAACTGGGCTGACGACACTGAGACTTGATTTTGTGTGGATGAAAAATTGCCTTGCCAACTCGGGGGACGATCAAAGCCGCTCCTGCAGATGATCTCAGTGATCCAGCTGGGATATAAGAGTACAGGCAGCCCTAAGATACCCTGGACCTAAATTGTTTAGGGCTTTTTAAATTAATATAAGGACCTTGAACTTAGTTTGGTAGTGAATGGGCAACCGGTGCAGATGTCCAGTTTTTCTGTCTAGCACTGGCTGCTTCAGAGGAGCAACCTCCCTTAAGCTTCTTCTTGTAATACTCTCTGCCCCCTTCCCCCAAATGCCAGGGCCAACTGACTTTTTTCTAGGGGTACTTCCAGACTGTTCCTATTTTTTAGGGGGATTCAACCATGTCCCTGTTTCTGAGGTGGATTCAGTCATGAACTGGCAGATTCAGCTTGCACAATTACAGTTGATTCATCTGCTTCCCACAAAGATGAGACTTTTTGTGATTTGGAAAGTGATGGGAAAATTGCACTGGAAAGTGTGGGTTGATACTTTCTTGACACACCATCCTGTAACTTCCCCACAAACAAATCAGGATGAATGCTTGCTAACTAACCAATGTTGTCTAGCTTCTCTCCAAACAAATCAGGATGCATACTAAATAAACAGGTCATCTGGAACTGCCTTAGGTCACACAACTGCTTATCCCACACCATATAACGGGGCTGGCCAAGCTTTTGGGGCCTGGGCACATTTGCAAACCAGAGAAGCTGTTGTGGGCACCACACACACCCTGAAACCAAGCACACACCACAATATATTCTCTTGGCTACAAAAGGATCCTTCTTTCTAGCGTAATTTCAGTGAAGGAAAAGGTGGGGGAGAGGATCTTGGCACCAGGAAAGTCCTGGCACATGTGCGCCTGCAGGCACCACATTGGCAACTCCTGCTGTGTACTGTCAACCAGAGTTGGGATACTTCAGAAAGGCAGGCATGCAGCTGAAGTTTTCCCCAGATTGTCCTCACCACCAAACCCCACTGACCCCCTGCCTCTAATGCCCTACTTTGGAAAACTCTACAGAAGATTTTGATTTTTTTTTTAATTGTCTGGAAAGCAAAGAAGGCACAGAAGTGCATAGTCTTATCCAGTGTTTTGGTGAAAAAATGACATAAAAGTGCCATGGGTGCCAGCACAAAATGGTTGCCATAGGGAGCAAAAAAAGAGGTGACAGTAAGTACTGTTGCAAAAAACACCAACAATACCTGGTCTTATCATATCAATGGAAAACAACAATTAGATATAAGAATATGATTAATAGACATTAAAACAAATCAAAGACCCTGAGGTATTAGGGATGCATAAGCTAGATAGTAAATGTCACATACAGTTGTATCAATAAAATTATGATCAAATATATCCATAAAGATACATGCAGGCCAGCTGATGGAAACATTTTGCACAATATGTTCAGACGTTGCCCTTTGTAAATAAATGAATGAATTAGCCTTTGAAATTTGAAGAGTATAATCTATAATCAATGGCTTCCATTTTAGAAAAAATCTAACATTTTCCTCTCAGAAAAAAATTCCCCACATGTAATTGAGATAGACTGTCTCATCAGCAGTACATAAAATACCTCATCCTTGTCAGCACTTTTAACAGAAAGGCTTCAAATGCCACTAAAAGCCTGATATCATGCAACCCAAGTGAAATAAAGTTAAGTGATCAGTGCACCACGTTCTAACACAAGCCCTGTACACAACATGCCCTAAAAGGGCAACTCAACTCACTATGACAATTTTTTTGATTGGGTGGAAGTCAGAAATTGCAGCTCTTGTCTTCATATCATTAATGATGTCCTCTTTGTTCACAAGTTTGTAAGGATTTTCAACTGTGACATCTATATCAGTGCGGCAATTAAATATTTCCTGAGTTTTTTCAGTGAGGACCAAGGGAAAGATTTCTGGGTGGCCTGAAAAAATAAAAAACGATTAAAAAAAAGACTCATAGTATTTCAAGTACAAATTGTCACACACAGTCTGAAATGTTGCAGTGCCTTTCTGAACAGATGTAACTGGAGTCTTTCAGTATCCTTACACCTATTACTAAAATTAAGTAACAAGATATTTTTCCACAGTATTACCTCATTACTTCTCTTGCCGTATACTCTTTCAATATTTGATGTATGCTGCCTAAAATTAAACCCCTTTCAAGTGGTAGCAAGAGCGAAGTCACAACCAGTCTACTGAGAATGCAAAGTAAGAATAACAAGCGATTCAATAAGGCTCGATCAAAAGAAACACTTCTTGCCACATGCAACAGAAAAACTCTATACTCTGATTAGAATCTTGTCAGTTTTGGTTTCTGTTTCTCATTTTTCCAGTTTGTTCATGTCTCCACATTTTCAGATCAGTTTGCAATTTATTTTTTAAAAAAGTCTTCATGACCATTCATTAGTAAATTTCTCCCAATATAAACATTTCTGTATGCAATTTTGCCCAATATACACCTTTTGAATATAACACATTTTTGTATTTTACTTTCACAAATATATGCATTTTATGCACATTTTACCCTAGCATATGCATTTTTCTGAAATGGGTAAATTTGGAAGGATGGCTGTGTTTCAGTTCATAAATTGTTTTGGAAAATATGAATTGAACTGAATTAAATCCCCACCCCACCCCTAGTTCTGATGGAATTATTTGACAGATAGCTATATGTCAGGCAAAGAGATTATGGACTTCAGTGGGATTGAACTACAATTCTTTTATGACAATTCCTGGAGTTTGTGGTAAACTGGTATGGGTAGCCAAGGATATATGTGGCCCAACCTGAAATCTGGCAAGTAGTGGCAACAATTAAGTTTTCAAACTATAGACTGGATAAAAAAAAATTCACTCTGTTTAATGGAAAAGAAGTTCATCCTGTTAATGGAAAACTTTGGATCCAATCCTATATTTGTACCATCACAGTCAAAGCTATAGTTGCTGGGTATGTGGGATGGGACTTTCACAATTCTGGTGCCCAGTTTGCATAACTCCTTACTCTGTGTGCATTTGGCCCCATCTCTACTGCCTGGTTAAAATAGTACTGTTTCATTGTGGTTCATACACAAGGTGATGTTAACTTTTGCTATTGATTTTGAGGTTTGGTCCTGCACACTGTTTTTTCTGCTGCTGATCTAAGCTGTTAGACGGAGTTTATATTATTATTATTTGTTCTATTATTGTGAGCTGCTTGATAAAAGGGGGATCCCAGGGAATGCAGTAATTATCGAACTATTGCCTTAATATCCCATGCAAGTAAAGTAATGCTCAAGATTCTACAACAGAGGCTCTTATCATATATGGAGCGAAAAATGCCAAACGTCCAAGCTGGATTTAGAAAGGGAAGAGGCACCAGAGATCATATCGCAAACATACGTTGGATAATGGAACGGAGCGAGGAATTTCAGAAGAAATCACCCTGTGCTTTATAGACTACAACAAAGCCTTTGACTGTGTAGATCATGAAAAACTATGGAATGCTTTAAAAGAAATGGGGGTGGCACAGCATCTGATTTTCCTGATGCGCAACCTATACTCTGGCCAAGAGGCTACTGTAAGGACAGAATATGGAGAAACCGATTGGTTCCCCATCGGAAAGGGTGTGACACAGAGGTGTATTTTATCACTCTGTTTGTTTAATCTGTACGCAGAACATATCATATGGAAAGCAGGATTGGACCAAGATGAATGAAGTGTGAAAATTGGAGGGAGAAACAACAATAATTTAAGATATGCAGACGATACCATACTCTTAGCAGAAACCAGTAATTATTTGAAATGAATGCTGATGAAAGTTAAAGAGGAAAGCACAAAAGCAGGACTACAGCTGAACGTCAAAAAGACTAAAGTAATGGTAACAGAAGATTTATGTAACTTTACAGTTGACAATGAGGACATTGAACTTGTCAAGGATTATCAATACCTCGGCACACTCATTAACCAAAATGGAGACAATAGTCAAGAAATCAGAAGAAGGCTAGGACTGGGAGGGCAGCTGTGAGAGAACTAGAAAAGGTCCTCAAATGCAATGATGTATCACTGAACACCAAAGTCAAGACCATTCAGACCATGGTATTCCCGATCTCTATGTGTGGATGTGAAAGTTGGACAGTGAAAAAGGCGGATAAGAGAAAAATCAACATTTGAAATGTGGTGCTGGAGGAGAGCTTTGCGCATACCATGGACTGTGAAAAAGACAAATAATTGGGTGTCAGAACAAATTAAACCAGAACTGTCACTAGAAGCTAAAATGATGAAACTGAGGTTATCATACTTTGGACACATAATGAGAAGACATGATTCACTAGAAAAGACAATAATGCTGGGAAAAACAGCAGGGAGTAGAAAAAGAGGAAGGCCAAACAAGAGATGGACTGATTCCATACAGGAAGCCACAGACCTGAACTTACAAGATCTGAACAGGGTGGTTCGTGACAGATGCTATTGGAGGTCACTGATTCATAGGGTCGCCATGAGTCATGATCGACTTGAAGGCACATAACAACAAATTCAGAATCAGCCCCCGTTTATTCTGTTAAGCTCTGTGAAATGTCTATTCATTTTAGTAGATATTTTGTAGGAGAACCTTTTGAGAGATTGTGCCCATTATCAGGGGATCCATGGCAAACTGAAAGTGGTTTTCCATATGTATGCAGAAGAGTATATAGAAAATTTACGAGAACTCTTGATGTGGGGATAAATATGTGAGATGCACACATGGCGTATCCTCCTTATTCATACGGTCTAGAAGCATGTCAAAATGTCTCATGGCATGAGTTGCTTCCTCTTTTACTGTTTACATGTAATGTCCAAGGCAGAAGTAACATTTTACTTGGGAAAGATTCCAGCTAGAGGGATGTTCTGTAGAACATGTTGCTCTGTTACATTGGTTCTAAAATTGCCAAGCACTCCAGTCTAGTATCATGCATGCACTAAATGTTCATCATAGAGCTCCTGTGCATGCTGGTTTCCGCTTTCATCATATGCAAAACAAATATGAGATTGGCTTCCTCTAATGCAGTGAATGGGTCATTCATTGTGGATAAATTATGGATGAAAAAGTTCAATGGCTCAGGGTGGCAGACTTTTTAAAAATGATTTTTATTACATTTTTATAACAACAGAAATAGGGTTTTGTTGTCATCTGCCTTCATAACAGAGGAAAGAGAAAAATACATTTATACATTTCAGAGGCATCTTAAAACAATTTTCTGGCCCAGCAAATCAAATGGACAGGACAATTATAAATTAAACAACCTCCACATCTTCCCCTTCCATGGAAAGAACAGGAAGAAACTATATATATATAAGAGGAAATGACAAAAATACAGAGGACAACTTCAAATAAATATAAATCCTGATAATCCAGTTACTGCATTGGATCACATGAAAGTCAGAATTAATTTTGAAAGCAATTTAAAAGTTTCCTTATGCATTCCATATTTGGGCATATTTAGATGGGGGATCATGACCATGCTCTTGTTGATTAATATATGTTAATATATGTTGATTAATATGTTACCAAACTTGTCTTTTTTGTAAATTGGTGGCAGACATTTATGTTAGCAAAGATGACAAGGGCAGTTACGGCTTTTATAAAGCTGAATGAAATCTAAATGTGAGAATATTGGTCAGCTTTAGGTACACATGCTTTGGGAAAGTCTTCACTCGCTTAATTCTTTTTTAGAACTGAGAAAATGATAAATCCTATTTAAATCCCTCTCATCCAGAAATCTAAATCCCTCAGCAAATGTCTCTCACTTAATATGTTACATTTAATAAATCCTACATTTATCCCTTGAGCGCTGTCATTTCTGGTCCTTCACTGCACCTGCTCAACTACAGCTATTCATTAACATCTACAAAAGGATGAGAGATGCCTGGCATGGCACTTTGGCAACAGGACTCCCAGAGATGAAGAGAAAGTAACTTGAAAATATTTTTGGTTGAGGCAGAACATACCTACAAACCTATTGCCAGCTACTCATAGGAACATAGGAAACTGCCTTATAGTTAGCCAGACCATTGGTCCATCTAGCTTAGTATTGTCCACACTGATAGGCAGCAGCAGGGCCAGTGCCAGGCATGACTGGGCCCTTGGACGCCAGCCTGCTCTGGGTCCCCTGCTCCCAGCCGCCCCCCCCGACTATGCAGGACCACTCCACCTACCTCTTCTCTCTGTTTGTGAATGCCCTGCGTGCTGGGTGCACAGGTTGCTGCCATCAACCAAGATGGCAGTGGAGGCTTCTCTAAGGGGCTGATACCCCCACTGCCATCTTAGTGGATGACACTTATGTGCACTACACTGTGTGCATGCACATGCCTGCCATCAATCAAGATGGTGGTAGGGGCATCAGCCCCTTAGAGAAGCCTCTGCTGCCATCTTGGTTGATGGCAGCTGCACGCACAGTGCACAGGGCATTCACAGAAAGGAAGGAGAAGTAGGTGGAGCGGGCGGGTGCTGTGGATGCTTTGGCGCTGGCCCTGGGCAGGAGCTCTCCTGGCTTTCAGACAAGTTTCTGCCAAGGATTGAACCTGGGACCTTCTACATGTAAACCAGATGTTCTACCAACGAGCTATGGCCCTTCCCCACAAATTCTGATTTTCTGCTAATGTGGCCAGTTTAAGGATTAAGCCAAAATATTTATTTATTATTGCATTTATACTCCACCATACCTCCAAGGAGTGCAAGGTGGTACATATGGTTCTCCCCTCCCCCCATTTTATCCTCACAACAATCCTGTGAGGTAGGTTAGGCTGAGATACAGTGACTAGCCCAAGTCACCCAGTGAGCTTCATAACCAAGTGAAGATTTGAACCTGGGTCTCATGGGTCCTAGTCCAACACTCTAACCACCACACCATGCATACAGAATACTAAATGACTTATGAGATTCCCTGTATTCTCTCTTCCCCATCCCATAACTTAGTATTTATGAATCCCAGGTAATTCATCTGCTCCCCTTTTCTATAACTTCCAGAATGCATGCCTATTTTGTTTTACTTGCCCCATAGTTAAATAATAGAAATTGCAGCTACCGAACAGAAATTTGTCTTTTTTCTTTCACAGCTATCCTCATGGCCTTAATGATTCTGCATACTGTATATTCTTCAAAAAAAATTTCTAGGTAGAACTTACCCATGCTTGCCATAGATAAATCAAGCTCCTCATCTTTTTTAGCTGAAATGAGATAAAGTAGTCTTAGCATAAGAACATAAAAAGAGCACCACTGAATCAGACCTAAGGTCCATCTTAGCCACCATGCTCAACAGTGCCCAGCCAGGCACTTTTGCAGCCCAAGCATGAAATAACTAACCATTATCTGCCATTATTTGCTCTGGCATCTAGTATTCAGACGTTATACTGAATTATACAATCTGAATTTGCTTGTTTTCCTTTTCCTTCCCATCCCCTTTTCCTCTTGCATCATGTCTTTTAGATTGTAAACTTGTAGATTGTTTTTAATCTGTGTGCAGTACATTTTAGGTGTAAGAACAAGAAGAACAACTCAACCTGGAGGTTCCATGTAACTATCAGGACTAGTAGCCACTGATAAGAATTATACTTCAAGTTCATGAATTTGTTGAATCCCATTTTAAAGCCATCTAAAGTAAAGGCCATCACCACACCCCACAGCCTCAAATTTCATAATATAACTGCTAAATTAAATGTGAAATACTACTTCCATCAATCAGTCAATTTCAGTGGGTGAGTTGTAGTACAGTGGGATGGGGTAACATAATTTTTCAAATCTCTCTCATGCGTCCCCCAAAGTCATATTAAAAAGCCCCAACACTTCAGCCTTTCGTTATTTGTACTTTGATAATTTTGGTTGCTCTTTCCAGAGCCAGTGCTATGACAATATTTTTTTTCCAAACGGGCCAGTAAGAATTGCTCACACATGATTCCTCATGGGGCCAAACTGCCAATTTATATAAAAGCATAATACCAGCAGTCCTCTTCCTAATAATGCCCAACAAGGTATTGCATCCTGAGAACCACAAGCAGAATAAAGCTTGGGGAAGAGAACTTTTTTGTCACTTCCCTTGTTGCTCTACTGTAGCCTCCAGTGCCTACAAAAAAACACTGCACCTCTGGAATGGTTTGGGGTGGAACGTGGTGGACTGTGTGTGTGCAGCAGAAGAACTGTCTAAAGTCACAGGCCAACTCAAAGTGCCTCCACCCAATTTTGTCCAATCCTCCAACTTTTTCAGGAAGTACAGGGGACTGGGTGGTGATGGTGGAGGAGGTTTTGGTGGTTTTGGAAAAATCTCCTTCCATGTGAGATTCCTTCAGCTAATTATTTTCAGGATCTAACCCACTGAATTTGCCAATTTCATTCTACTACATGTTGAATTCATTTTTTTCAATGAGTGATCTATCTTTTCAGCATTCTGTCTTAACATGATTTAGAAGGGGGTAGGGAGCTATAGAGAATTACTGAAAATCTTAAAATGATTAATTACATAAAAACATCATAGAGAAACATTGTTGGTGTACTGTCACTCACACATATTATTGTTCGGCATCTAAACTCAAGAGGAATTACTTCCTTTAGTTCTGTGGTATTATACAGTACTCACCAGCAGGTTTTTGCTTCCCTTTGGGTGTTGATTTGGGTGTTGATTTGGGTGAGCCTTTGGGTGAGCCTTTGGGTGAGCCTTTGGGTTTTGGTGACCTTTTAGCTTTAGGTTTCTTTGCTGAACCGCCACCAGATAAAGGGGATTCAGGGGATGCTGGGCTTTCAGCCATTTTAAAAGATTGTTGTCTGGAAAAAAGGTGACAGTTAATGAGGGAGAATTCAAGAGATAGCTTTTAAATGCGTTCATGTCATGATAGTTAAGTCCAATTTGTTATAATCCATGACAGGCACTCCTGTGCTGATAGGCACTAATTGAAGTTGTAGTCAGGTGTGTAGTCATCCAGGATCCCAGGGGGTCTTAGACTTCTTGTTTTTGGGGGGGGGGGTTCCAGCAGGGTCCCTATGTCTCCAGCATAGTTTCCTGCTGATTGGAGCCAATCAAAGTGAAAAGAGGTGAGTCAGACACTGAGAAGACTCTTCTCACTAGCTAACACACTTCCCTTTAATGCTCATTGGGTCCTATGGATATCTGTAGTGGTGGGAGAAGGTGCACATGGGAAGGACTGAGGAGTATGGAGATGATGACAGACAGCAAGTGAGGAAAAGTGAAAAAGGATGAAGGGGGTTCTCTCTCTCTCTGTCTCTGCTGCATGGCTGCCAGTTAGTTTGTTTATAAGGATCTTACTCTCAACCCAGCAGCAAAAAAAAGGGGGGAAGGGGGAAGATGTGTGGTTTTGTTCCAGCCAAAAGCCAGGAATAGTAGGGAAGGAGGAAAGAAAGAAAAAATAAGTTTGGGGGAGGGGGAGAGAAAGTGTGTGTGTGTGTGATAGTGTTTCAGCTTTTAATTATGCATATACTGTATATGTGTGTGTTGTACATGGTAAGGTGAAATGCAAATGAATATGCATGCGTGTGTGTGGTTAGAATCAGGGCATTCCATGCTTAAGTTTCCTAGTGAAACTCATAAGCTCTGCCCAAATGCAGTTACACTGAGTCTTGGTACGGCAGCCTAGAAGGGAACATCAGCAAACGAAGTTCCATACCTTACAGTACCATAGTAAATTTGCCCATGTGCATGCACAGAAAATAGTAGATCTAGCTGAAAGGCAACACATGGAGAACTGCATCAATCATTATAATGCATCACTAAGGGAAAGTACTCCAAACAAAGTAAGAGACTGATAGCTCATTTTATTGTATAATAATAGAAATTGAATAATCCTAGAAATGGGTGTGGCTGTGTGTGGGCATGGTGTGATTATCATGTAGGGACCCTGCACTTCTGACTTTGCCACTGTACTATTGGTTGTAGTTTGAAACAGCTGAAGGGTACCAGGTTGGCAAAGACTGCCTTATGTGCTCCTGGGGCAGAATGATACTTGCTGCAGTTGGGCCCAAGTCATTTTGCTGCTCCAAGCAGTTTCACAGTGCAATCCATGATCCTGTATCCCTAAAGTCCTTGCAAACATACAGAGAATGCTGAGATACTCAGCTCCTTGGACTGAGCATAGCTATGCATTATTTGAGTGTCCCTCTGTGACTTTGCAAGGGATCTTGGGGCAAATATATTAGGGTACATGTTGTTTCATTGGCACTCCTAAAAATGTCCCATCCCTAATTGTACAGGCAGCCAAGTTGGACTAGATGACTCCACGGTCCCTTCCAACTCAGAGATTTTGTGATTGTAAGATTGGGACCTTGACAAGGGTCTGCTAAATTGGTCAAACTGGTTGGGCAGGAGATTTGCCCTGGTCAGGCTTGCCAAGTATCTTCTTATTGCTAAGTTAACTATTGGCAACATACGACCATGGGCACTGAAGGGTTGGCTGGTTGCTTCTTGATTAGGGACGAAGGAGAAATTCAATTCAGTTCGCATTTAAAGCCAAATGTATCAAGTTCACACAAACAATATGAGAACTGAAATAGTCATCCTTCAAATTTTGCACTTATCCAAATTTTGCAATGGGAGTTTTCCAACCAAAGTATGTTCACAAAAATTCATATATTAGAGGAAAGTGTGCATAAAAATAAATAGATAGGTGAAAATAACATACACAAATGCATTATCTCAGGAAAAATTGCTTGCAAAATATGTATATTAATCAAAACTGCATACAAAAAAGTGTGTGTTAGAAGAAACTTGCACCAAAATGTTGAAGAATTTTCATGAGGATTTAAAAAAATATAGCAAATTGTTACAGAAATGTGGAGAATCAAGTTTAAGATTGAAGTCAAGACTGGAAAAATGAGAAACTGGGAGAACCAAAATGGACAGATCCTTCCATCCCTATTATTGATACAGGCTCCTTTGGAGAACGTTTTGAATTAGGAGGGAGATCTCTTCCAGCTAAGATCGTTGTATGTGTACAGAACAGACTGGAAGCTTTGAAGCAGATTCAGAAAGAAACAAAGAGCTAAGTTTGGGCTCTGTAAATGCATTTTGGGGTGCTAGCTGTTTCCTTCAAAGATCTGATGTTAGAGCAGTAAACTCTGGGTATCTCTTGGAGAGTTTAAGGAAGATATAGCCAGTGTGGTACCCTCCAGATGTTTTGGACTATAATTCCCATCATCCCTTACCACTGGCCATGCTGTCTAGCACTGATAGAAGTTGTAGTGCAAACCATCTGGAGGGCACCATAAGTGCTACCCCTGGTTTAAGGTTTACATTTAGCAGTGTACAACCTGAATATTGTAAATAGACACAAACATTATAAAATGCCATAAGTCTCCTGTGATTTTCTTTCAAAGGGAATCAAACCTGTAGCACCCTGGAACTACTCACCACTCAGAGTACTGAGGCACGCGTAACACTATAAAACAACTCCAGTGACAAAAATCACAGCTCTGTTAAAGGAGCTGAATCTGAAGGCAAGATGAGGGGGAAAAGATAAAGGGGGAAAAATAACTTCAGCACCATCATGTGGAAATGATCCACATAACAGGAAACAAAATAGCGACTTCATAATTCGAGTGAGTCACCATTTTCTTTTTCTTTTTAATTTGTCACAGTGAATATCCGAATGCAATTCAAGAAACTGAATCTTAACAAGTGGATGAAAAAAGAGATGGAGACTATGGGATATGATCCAACCAAAGTTAAGTGTTAAACTTTACCTCACAGGGAGAGATTTAAGCATATGCTTACTTCTTTCCCAAGTTTCAGAGTCTGAAAGAATCACAAAGGATGCACAGTGGCCCTGAACTGAACATCAGGGTGGTTATGAGAACACTGGCAATCGCTTCTTCATAAGGAACTGAAATAACCACAGATTGGAACATATGATTTCTTTCAACCAAGTCATCCAAACATTTGAGTCACATGAAGAGAGTCAACACTGGCGTTTCTGAAATTAATCACAGAGCTAATTTTAGGAAAGCAATTTACAAACCAAGGCAGAAAGTTCCTGAAAACAGCTACTTATCGAACTGATCACTCTAAGCTTTTATTTATTTATTTATTGTATGTAACTTCATTCCTCCTTTTTGAGTTCTTGTAAAATTTTGAAAACTTGGGAGAGAATGCTTGATATCAAGAATGAGTGAGGGAAGTTGATTAATATAGGCAGATTGCTACAGTCCACTAATAATGCTGGAGTGTATGAAATGAAAAGGGACGAAAGACACTGTTAAAGTGCTGGTAAGGTGTTGCTCTTTCATAACTTGATGGAAGTAGAATTAAAACTGTGGCTCCACATTTAAGTAATATAATACTACATTCCCCATAAAACGTTTCAGTGCCCCACAGGCAAGATTCTAAATCTGTTTATTCAGAAATAAGCCCCATATAATTCTACACAGAAAGTCTCTTGCTTGGGTGGTCATTTCCTGTTCCTTGCCTACCACTAGCGTTTCAATTACTCATTTGCTCTTTGCAGAGCCATCCTAACATTGGATCATTCGTTCATTAATTTTATTAGATCAAAAGAGTTCTATCAATAAATACACACACACTTTAAGATAAGAGATTAATAAAAACAGCAATGTTCTGGCTATGAGAACTGTTCAGCACAAGGTGGGGGAACTCTCCACAGGTCTGACTCTTCACAGGCCCTGCTTTGCACCCCAGGTGTTTTTGCTTACCTGGAATGTGTCCTTGAGCTCTAATAATGCCTCTTGCTTGTCTGAATGGAAGACAGAGAGGGGTGTGTGAGTGTGTGTAGAAACTAGCCTACCGTACAAGGGTTAACAGTTACATTAGTTGTTCCATCCACTTTTGCCTCTGACCCTGGCCACCACTGGCCTGTGGCCCGCAGAAGGTTGCCCAGAAGGGAATGCTGCCTCTGGGATGAAAAAGATTTCCTGGCTCTGGCTTAGCAGGACTTGTAATAACAGTGAAACAAGGAAATACAGGGCAAAAAAGGCAGAAAGGTGGGACATTGCAAATCACATTACTAACTGCCACGTGGGCCACTCTTCAGGTGTATCAACAGCACTTTATCAGTCCACCCTGGGCAGGCTAGCTTTAGATGCCCTGAGCTCCAGTCTGGAGGAACAGCAGGGTGTAGGGATTTTGTAACAAACAAATAAATAAAGTTTAAAGTCAGATAAATTTCCATAAACCAGATCTTCAGAAAGATGGAAATATATTAGAGTTACCAGGTCTCTGGTTTTTGGCTGGAGTCTCCGGTTTTTGGGGGGCCCTTCTGGCTCTCTGGCTAGCACCCCTTAATCTCCAGACTCTCTGCTTCAATTTTTTTAAAAAAATAAGTTTCTAGGTGGTCTGGTTCCCGAGATATACACCAAAACGTCAGCCGCCCCCCGCGACTGTTTAATCTATTTAACTGATACGACGCTGAAGTTGGTTCCTAGTTCCCAGTTCCTTATTTGCTTGAAAGTTCAAAACACTAAAAAAGAAGAGTTGACAACTACAGCAACTTCAAACCAAACTTAACATGTCTCTGAACCCCAAAATATATGTTGGGGTACCCTGTATGATATATCACTGTGATCGGGGGACTCTCCCCGCCAAGAATAACAATACATTTATGCAATCAAAATAATCAGGCTTCTGATATTATCATAAATACATAATGATGTCATAAAATCATAAAAAATAAGTAACTGGGGGTGCCCACCACAAACTCTGCTCTGGGACAGGACAAATCACATTCCCCAGGAAAGGGGAGGGTGTCCTCTACGAGATGCCAGTGCATCCCGTCTGGCCCAAAGCTTCTGCTGGGCACCGGGCACGCACGGGTGCATTATGCAAAATCAAAATGGACAAGAACACATAGAAAAAAATAAGTAACTGGGGGTACCCACCCCGAACTCTGCTCTGGGACAGCACAAATCATATACCCCAGGAAAGGGGAGGGTGTCCTCTACGAGATGCCACTGCGTCCCGCCTGGCCCAGAGCTTCTGCTGGGCGCAGGGCACAGAAAGGAGCATCTATACAAAATCAAAGCAGAAAAAGACATACAGGAAAAATAAGTAATTGGGGGTGCTCACCGCAACATCTGCTCTGGGCCAGGACAAATCATACACCCCATGAAAGGGGAGGGTGTCCTCTATGAGATGCCACTGCGTCCTGCCTGGCCCAGAGCTTCTGCTGGGCGCAGGGGAAGGATGAGGGCATCTATGCAGACAGAAAGGGTAGAGAATCTTCTTACTCTTACTCATTTCTCAGACCTCTTTCTGAAGTGAAGGGTCAAATCTGTAAAGAAGTTTGGAGAAGCCACATTAAAAGATAAGGGCAGGGCATTGCCAACCCTGCTTGGATATGGATGTCTTTGCAGAGGATCCCAAGTCAAGCTTTACCAACAGCACAATCCCAGCTATATCTACTCAGAAGTAAGTCCTGTTGAGTTCTATGGGGGCTTAGTCCCTTAGTACGTGTGTTTAGAATTGCAGCCTTCAGGGGCATCCATCTTTACTCCTGAATGCTCCCATCTAACATTTCCACAACACTAGGCTCCTTTCTTCATACAGTGACCTTCTGGTGACTGGCCTGGCCTGAAGGCACTTAAACCCTTCTTGCCGAAAGCAAGTAGGCGAGATTAAATGTTCCCTACCCAGGCTCCATCTTTTAGCTAAGATGTCTAGCTTAATTTCCAGTCAGATTTTGTTTTAATTGTACGCTCCAAGCAACTGTGGTTGATGCTTAATGTATCATGCTTAATGTCATCATTTGGGCCCGCCCCGTGACATCACTCAGGCCCGCTCCATGACATCACTTGGGCCCGCCCCTAAAATCTCAGGTTTTGGGATGCTTCTGACCTGGCAACCCTAAAATATATATATTTCTTTTTAAACTGTCTTATCTTGTGATTGTGCCCCATCTGCACGATATATTTAAAGCAGTATCATACCACTTCAGACAGTCATGGCTTCCCCCCCAAAATCCTGACAGCTGTAGTTTGTTAATGGTGCTAAGAGTTGTTGGGAAACCCCTATTCCCTACACAGAGCTCTAATTCCCAAAGTTCTTCAGCAAGAGGAAATGATTGTTAAACCTCACTTTATTCAGATGTTAAAGAGAGGCAGAGCTAAGTGTCATCAGCACACTGGTGTCATCTTGCTCCAAATCTCCTAATGTATACTCCCAATGACTTCAAGTAGATGTTAAAACACATTATGGACAAGATGGCACTCCTAGGGAGCTCGCAGCACAAATGCCAGGTGGCTGGCAGACAAGTCACTCAAAGCCATTCTCTGTGAAGTCCTTCAAGTAGGAGCAGAACCACTGGAGTACAGTGCTACCAACTCCCAGGTCCCATCCCACAGAGGATATCATGGCCATTAGTACTGAAAGCCAGTGAGGGATTGAGTGACAACAACTACTGACTGGTTGCGGCCTTGGGAGAGGGAGTGTAACCTGGGGAGAGATCCACGAGCAATATAGAAATGCCCATAGGGCCACATCCCCCCACCCCAAGGCTGAGGTTCCCCACCCTTGCCATAAATGAATTATATGCATTATCAAATATTTCTTCATTTTGTCTGCCTTGAATCTCCTGCCAATAAGCTCAATTGGTCAATTTGGTGCATATTATTTGGGATTCTAAATTTTGAGAAGCCAGACTTGGAAGTGGAGCACAAATCAGGACGTGTCATCTGAACAAAACTGCATAATAGTACAAATTACACCCCAAACTGCCAAATACAGACATAGTCATTTTGTCTCCTGGTGGAGGTCACAAAACCGAGTTTCTCCAGGACTATATGTGAGCCTCAGGTCATCAGAACCTGTTTTAAGTGTTAGTTCTGTAAGATGTGAAGTAATTTTAACACCTCTGTGCATAAAAAGAACATCATTTACCTCACTTAGTAACCACAGACATGACACAACTAGGATTAGAGAAAGACATCAAGATCAGAGGCTGCAGTTTCTGAAAAGGTCCTGCTACTCTCTTTTTATTCTACATCAACAATGGGGTACAGCACTTTCATTTCCATTTCTCCTGCACTCTTTGAAACAAGAGTTGTGGAAGAACACAACAGAATGTCATGTAATACACTTAGGATGGAGAAATTCCTGGTGGGTTGTGTCCAAGCCTCCTAATGGTCAGTTGTTTTCTCCTCCAACCTTTAGGTAGACAACAGTTAGGGGAAGGGCCATAGCTCAGTGGCAGAACATCTGCCTTGCATACAGACAGCCCCCTGCCCGAAAGTCTTCAGAGTTGCTATCAGTTAGTGTAGATAATACTGAGCTAGATGGACCAATAGTTTGATTCCATATAAGGTAGCTTCCTATATGCCTATGTAAATGTTTGGTCTTTAGGGACAAAAAATTAATTCTATCTTGCCCAGTCTTTTCCAGTACCTTTTTGGGTTAATTAAAATACTTTCAATTAAACTTTCATTGGAGCAAAAGATAGCTAGCTGTTGCTGTTTTAGGTGGGTTGTCTGTAGTTGGGTATATGGCTAACCTATAATTCTAGAGTCATAAAATAATGTTTAAAACTGACAGTGCATTAGCAAAACTTCAGATGACTGTTAACTCTGTATTTAAGTGCAGTATTTTATATTAACTAAGACAAGAAAGCAACAAAACAGGGAAGTATGTTCTTCTGATTATCTAATGGACTGAAATATTTAGTGTTATGAAACTAAACTACCATGTTGCTAGGTGCTCAAGGGAAGAAAAGTTAATTAGTTATCAGCAAAGGCATGAATGCTGTCTACACCAAGAAGAAAGGATGATTAATTGGTGACCAGATTGAACTATTTAGATGTCATGTTTATGTGCAGTACCCATTAAAGAAAGTAAATTATTCCAGTACGAAAGAACTGAATCATCAGAATACACACAGGTAAAACATAAAGGTTTTATATTTAAAAAATGACACCTCAATCCTTGAAGATCTATGCTTCTTTCAGAAAACAAATTTTAAAATGATCTAACATTTGAGTACTTGTGAGAAAACGGAGTTTCTAAAAAAGGAAATTCTAAAAGCACAATGGCAAACAATTCCAACAAGAAAAAAAGGTGGAAGACAGCAGTAGAAGCCAATGTGGCTTCACAAAAAGCTTAGAGATGTCCAAAAGACAAAGGTCATCTTCCTGTATGTGGAAGTAGAAGGAAGACCAGGCCACAAAGGAAGAGTACAGACAGGTTTCACCTAATTGTCGGAATGGCGTCAGGAAGGGTACAGCTGAGAATGAGCTGAGGTTAGCAAGAGATGCTAAAAGTAACAAAAAAGCTTTCTTCAAGAACATCCAAAGTAAAAGATATAGAAAATAAATGGTGATACAGCTACTCAATGGTGATACAGCTACTTTGGCTCAGTCTTCTCCCAAAAGACCCTCCTGAGAAACGTGAAAGGGCAGGATTACAGGTTGAGATTGATAGACATATGGTCAAGGAATACCTAATTTCTTTGAATGAGTTCAAATCTCTAGAGCCCGATGAACGGCATCCTAGAGTATTGAATGAACTGGCTGAAGAACTCTCGGAACCACTGTCTGTTTTATTTGCAAAATTGTGGAGGATGGGTGAAGTGCCAGATAACTGGAGGAGGACTAATGTTACCCCTATCTTCATAAAGGGCGAAAAGGAGGAACCTGAGAACTACAGACCAGTCAGCCTGACATTAATCCCTGGGAAAATTCTGGAGCAGTTGATAAAACGGTCAATCTGTAAGTTCCTTGAAAACAAACCAGTGATTACTAGAAGCCAACATGGATTTATGAAGAACATATCCTGCCAGACTCATCTTATCTCATTTTTTGATTGGGTAACCTCCCTGGTAGACTGTGGGGATGCTGTGAACATAATATATCTTGACTTCAGCAAAGCTTTTGACAAAGTGCCACATGATATTCTGATTAGCAAGCTAAGCAAATGTGGGCTGGATGGAACAACTATCAAGTGGATCCACAGTGGGCTATAGAATCATACTCAAAGGGTGGTTATCAAAGGATCCTTCTCAAACTGGGGGGAGGTAACGAGCGGGGTACTGCAAGGCTCAATCCGGGCCCAGTGCTCTTCAACATTTTTATTAATGGCTTGGATGAAGAGGTGAAGGAAATGGTTATCAAATGTGCAGATGATATAAAATTGGGAGAGATAGACAATACCTCGTAAGACAGAATCAAAATTCAAAGGGATCTTGATGGGCTGGAGCACTGGGCTGAAAACAACACAATGAAAATTAACAAGGATAAGTGCAAACTTCTACACCTAAGAAAAATAAACCAAATGCACAGTTATAAGATGGGAGATACTTGGCTCAGCAATACTACATGCAAGAAGGATCTTGGAATTGTTGTGGTCACAAGCTGAATATAAGCCAACAGTGCAATGTGGCTGCAAAAAAGGCAAATGCTATTAGGCTGCATTAACAGAAGCATTGTTTCCAAATCGTGTGAAATATTAGTTCCCCTCTATTTGGTACTGATTAGGCCTCATCTTGAGTACTGCATCCAGTTCTGGACACTGCACTTTAAGAAGGATGCAGATAAACTGGAACAGGTTCAGGGGAGGGCAACAAGGATGATCAGGGGACTGGAAACAAAGCTCTATGAGGATAGGCTGAAAGAACTAGGCATGTTTAGCCTTAAGAAGAGAAGACTGAGGGGAGATATGATAGCACTCTTCAAGTACTTGAAAGGTTGTCACACAGAGGAGGGCCAGGATATCTTCTTCATCATTCCAGAGTGCAGGACACAGGATAATGGCTCAAGTTACAGGAAACCAGATTTCAGCTGAACATCAGGAAAAACTTCCTATCTGATAGAGCAATGGAACCAATTACCTAGGGAGGTAGTAGGCTCTCCAACACTAAAGGCATTCAAGAGGAGCTGGACAGCCACCTGTTGGGTATGCTTTAAGCTGGGTTCCTGCACTGAGCAGGGGGTTTGACTTGATGGCCTTATAGGCCCCTTCCAACTTTACTATTCTATGATTCTAGGGTGCCATGACTATTGATCTGGGGACCTTGCAGCATGCAGCCAAGGATTAGGTTCAAGCTAATAGAATCACAATTCCCCCACCCCCCTGCTTCTCCCTACCCCTGAAGGCAGAATTACTGCCAGTTCAGGGGTAGAATCACCAGTAACTTATTCAGGATGTTCCTGGCTGGAGGAGAGCACCATCCTCTGACTCAGAGGCTGAGGCAGGTGAGGTAGCCTCACAAAAGCTAAAGACTACAAGGTAATGCAAAGGCCCTTTCATCAACCAGCCAGCTCCTCCAAGGAGGCAAAGCCTACTGTACTTCAGGTCTGGCTAGCTGGCATAAGGCTTCAGTTGGCTCTAGCTCCCTGGAAAGACAACTTCTTGTGCAGCTGCCTTAGCAGATGCTAGCTGTTTATAAGTACTCTTATTCAAGATTTTGCAACATATGGACTGGATTCCTGTATGATTTGAAAAGCAAAGCTAGGATCCCTAACCATGGTCTATAGTAAAGAGAGAACTCTCTACTAAACTCCAGAGGATGCAGCACTCTGATTACAGGCCTTGGCTATCTATCTGTCTGTCTGTCTGTCTGTTTGTTTGTTTGTTTTTTGTTTGCACTTGTATACTGCCCCATAGCCGAAGCTCTCTGGGCGGTTTACAGTAATCAAAAACATTAAAATAAATATACAATTTAAAATACATATTTTAAAAACAATTTAAAACACAATTTTAAAATTTAAAACAATATAAAAACAATTTAAAACACAATTTTAAAATTTAAAACAATATAAAAACAATTTAAAACACATGCTAAAATGCCTGGGAGAAGAGGAAAGTCTTGACCTGGTGCCAAAAAGATAACAGTGTTGGCGCCAGACGCACCTCATCAAAGGTATCATTCCATAATTTGGGGGCCACCACTGAGAAGGCCCTCTCCCTTGTTGCCACCCTCCGAGCTTCCCTTGGAGTAGGCACCCGGAAGAGGGCCATTGATCTTGAACGTAGTGTACGGGTGGGTTCATATCGGGAGAGATGTTCCATCAGGTATTGTCATCCCAAGCCATGTAAGGCTTTATATGTCAAAGCCAGCACCTTGAATTGAGCTCGGAAACATACGGGCAGCCAATGCAAGCGGGCCAGAATCAGTTTTATATGTTTGCACCATCTGGTCCCTGTTACCAATCTGGCCACTGCATTTTGCACAAGCTGCAGTTTCCGAACCATCTTCAAAGGCAGCCCCACATATAGTGCATTGCAGTAATCTAATTTGGAGGTTACCAGAGCATGGACAACTGAAGCCAAGTTATCCCTGTCCCGATAGGGACGTAGTTGGGCCACCAACCGAAGTTGGTAGAAGGCACTCCGTGCCACCGAGGCTACTTGAGCCTCAAGTAACAGAGATGTACCCCCAAGGTACAAACCTGCTCCTTCAGGGGGAGTGCAACCCCATCCAGGACAGGTTGGACATCCACCATCTGGTCAGAAGAACCACCCACCCACCTCAGTTTATTAGCCCTCATCCAGTCCGTTGTCGCAGCCAGGCACTGGTTCAGCACATTGACAGCCTCACCTGAAGAAGATGAAAAGGAGAAATAGAGCTGTGTGTCATCAGCATACTGATGGCAACACACTCCAAAGCTCCGGATGACCGCACCCAATGGTTTCATGTAGATGTTGAACAGCATGGGGGACAGAACTGATCCCTCAGAACCCCATACTGGAGAGTCCAGGGTGCTGAGTAATGTTCCCCAAGCACCACCTTCTGGAGGCGACCTGCCAAGTAGTAGTGGAATCACTGCAATGCAGTACCTCCCACTCCCAACTCAGCTAGTCTCCCCAGGAGGATACCATGGTCGATGGTATCGAAAGCTGGTGAGAGATCAAGGAGAATCAACAGAGTCACACTCCCCCTGTCTCTCTCCCGACAAAGGTCATCATACAGGGCGACCAAGGCTGTTTCCATGCCAAAACCAGGCCTGAAACTCGACTGAAATGGATCCAGATAATTGGTCTCATCCAAGAGTGTCTGGAGCTGGCCTGCAACCACTCGTTCCAGGACCCTGCACAGGAATGGAACATTTGCTACCAGCCTATAGTTATTAAGATTTTCTGGGTACAGGGAGGACCTCTTCAGGAGTGGTCTCACTACTGCCTCTTTCAGGCAGCCAGGGACCACCCCCTCTCGCAGAGAGGCATTAATCACTTCCCTGGCCCAGCCGGCTGTTCCATCCCTGCTAGCTTTTATTAGCCAAGAAGGGCAAGGATCCAGCACAGAAGTGGTTGCATGAACCTGTCCAAGTACCTTGTCAACATGCTCAAGCTGTACCAACTGAAATTCATCCAAGAAATTGGGACAAGGCTGTGCTCTGGATACCTCGTTTGATTCACCTGCTATAACACTGGAGTCTAAGTCCTGGCGGATGCTAAAGATTTTATCCTAGAAGTGCCTAGCAAATTCATTACAGCGGGCCTCAGATGGTTCTACCATGTCCCTGGGGCCAGAGTGTATTGGATTGCTGTGTTATTTTGTGTGTTTGCAACATAAAACAAGCTGAGAATATTATTTATTTATTTATTTATTTATTATCATTATTTTTACCCCACCCTTTTTCCAAAACTGGAACTCACAGCGGCTTCCAGATAAAAGCACACATATAATTAAAAACATACAAAAGTCTAGATTAAAATCAAATTAAACAATTTACAGTATTAAAACTGGTAGAATATTACTACCAGACAGGAAGATGCGTCTGATGAAATGGACTGTGATCCACATACGTTTTTGTCACAATGTGTCCATATTAAGGTGCCACAAGTTTCTTTGTTGTTTTTGCTGCAACAGACCACTACCACTGCACATGTGGAAGTAATCTGCTTGTACATTTTGTCAGATTTCTCCAGCAATAAATTTAAGTGGCCTACACTAAAGAGATATGTTTTATAGATGCTGTATGGGGTACATAATATTATTTTTTTAACTGCATATCAGATTTTTTTCCCATATATTCTTCCTTTCTGGTTTCTCTAGTTCTATCTTTTTAAAAACTTTGTCCTCTGTCTCTTATCTCCACACGATATGCATATGTAACATGCATAACAAATACTTGATAAATCTCCAGATATCTCCCAATCGTTAGCTCTGTCTGAGAAAACACCGACCAATTATTTTGGACAATTGTCAAGCTGCCCTCTGGCCTATTAACAATCCAGCAGCCACAACATGCAATTTATTTATTTTCTTTTTCTTTTCTGTTTTCTGTTTTCTTTAGGACTGCATGGCATCTTCACGCATTGCCAAGCAAATCCTGTAGGGAGAAGAAACACATTGAGCGCTGTTTTGAGTAACATTGCCCAGGGAATGTGAGGAACAGGTGGGGAACCTGGTGCCCTCCAGATGTTGTTGGACTCCAGTTCCCATCAGCCCCAGGCAGCATGAACAATGGTCAGGGATAGTGGAAGGTATAGGCCAGCAACTCCTGGGGGGCTACAGATTCTCTACCTTACTCATGCAGATCACCTCACTGACCCTGTAATTCCCCTACCCTGCCGCATGTGCTGAAAATTGTCACTTGGCTTGCAGATGCAGACATGCTGAATTAATTAGTCTTATACTGGTAAACTCCCTGTGCGGCTATGCTGCCATTGTCACCAATAAGGCCCCAGAGCCAGCCCTGAGCAGTAGCCTCTCCCAGACAAAGCATTCTTGATAGTAGCTCTGGAGAAGACTTGGCTAGATGGATGACTAGTCTCTGATACTACATAAAGAAACTCCTTCCCAATCGGGTGAAGTATTGGTTCTCCTGTATTCGGCACTCATTAGGCCTCATCTTGAGTACTGCATCCAGTTCTGGACACCATATTTTAAGAAGGACACAGACAAACTGGAACAGGTTCCAAGAAGGGCAACAAGGATGATCAGGGGACTGGAAACAAAGTCCTATGAGGACAGACTGGAAAAGCTGGGTATGTTTAGCCTTGAGAAGAGAAGACTGAGGGGAGATATGATAGCACTCTTCAAGTACATGAAAGGTTGTCACACAGAGGAGGGTCAGGATCTCTTCTCAATCGTCCCAGAGTACAGGACATGGAATAATGGGCTCAAGCTGCAGGAAACCAGATTTCAATTGAACATCAGGAAAAACTTCCTAACTGTTAGAGCGGTACGACAATGGAACCAATTATCTAGGGAGGTGGTGGGCTTCCCAACACTGGAGGCATTCAAGAGACAGCTGAACAGGCACCTGTCAGGTATGCTTTAAGCTGGATTCCTGTATTGAGCAAGGAGTTGACTCGATGGCCTTATAGGCCCCTTCCAACTCTACAATTCTATGGTTCTATGATTCTATGTTTTTCCTCCTTGAGCCAGAGTGAAGCAGCATTGTGTAGGTCAGCCCTGAGTTCGCATAAACAGATGCCAATCCAATCCATAAGAATCATTATGGGCTAGTTGAGTGCTCACATATGAACAGCCTGCTGGATCAGGCCAATGACCCATGAAGTCCAGCATCCTGTTCTCACAGTGGCCAACCAGATGCCTATAGGAAGCCCATGAACAGGATCTGAGCATGAGAGCACTCTCCCCTCCTGCAGTTTCCAAAAACTGGTATTCCTTCAGACCACCACCATCATGGCTAGTAGCCACTGATAGCCTTGAAAAAAAATGAAAATGGACTGCCTTCAAGTCGATCCCAACTTATGGTAACCATATGAAAAGGGTTTTCATGGTAAGCGGTATTCAGAGGGGGTTTACCATTGCCCCCTCTGAGGCTGAGAGGCCATGACTGGCCCGAGGTCACCCAGTGAGCTTCATGGCTCTGTGGGGATTTGAACCCTGGTCTCCCAGGTCCTAGTCCAACACTCTAACCACTACACCACACCTATGCTCCATTAATTTGTTTAATCCTCTTTTGAATCTATCCAAGTTGGTGGCCATCACTGTCTCTTATGGGAGTGAATTCCATAATTTAACTATGCACTGCGTGAATCTTCCAATGTTCAGATTCACTGGATGTTCCTACTGGGTTCTAGTAGTATGAGAGACGGAGAAAAACTTTTCTCTATCCACTATCTCCATGCCATGCACTTATGTCATGTCACCTCTAACTTGCCTTTTCTCTAAACTAAAAAGCCCCTAAAACACCCCCTTTCTCCACAGGGAAATTGCTCCATCCCCTTGATAATTTTGGTCACTCTTTTCTGAACCTTTTCCAACTCTACAATATCAAATCTCTTGTTCAACATCAGACAAGATGGAAGTCATTAGTTCTCTTTCTATGAAATGGGTGCAATAGTGTCTAGGGGCTCATCCAGACGACTGTAAAATGTGTGACATTATCGCTTTGTGTGTTCATTATTTTTCAGTCGTCCATATGACGCCGCGTGCTTTTGCACATTTTCGCGCTGTTAAATCCGCTCCTGCAATACCGCAAATCATGTGATTTGCTTTTTTAAACCGGGAATCATCCACTGTACCTTCAGGCACTCGGATGCAATACCGAGGACTTTACAGCTGTGGGCATTTGATGGGCGGTTCTTGGGCGGTTCCCCATATCCCTTCCCTCATTTTCAGCCAATCACATATTTCCACTGTTGCTCATGTGCGCAAATGTCTGGGGAAAGCCCAGGAAAAAGGAACCTATCAGAGCAATGGTGTGGTATGGGGGGGGGCTGCAACTTCTACTGCACAGATGCAAAAAAGCACATTTGCACAGAAGCAGCAACAGCGGTTAATTTTTAGCCAGCCTGCAAACTGGGCAGCCGATCAGGGTAAGATCTGCAATTGTGGTTGTTTGCAAACTTTTTCAAGGGAGAAAATATTTATCTTTGCCTAACCTCCACCTCCCACCCCTCACACACACACACACACACCCCGCATCAAATGCCCTTCTTGTAGGTATTGGTCTTTGCTTCCAGGCATCCAGAGTCGAGGGAGAGGGGGGAAGAAGAGAAATAGAGGCTTTCCTCTTGGATTACAGACACTCATGCACCCTTCGTCAATTTCGCTTTCCTGCCTGCAAGGCTACTCTCTTTGAGTCTTGTCGATTTCAACCACAGCCTGCAGGTTCTCTGCAGCCCAGCTGAGCTGAAAAGCATACAGTCGCTTTTGCGAAATATCACAAATACAAGCAAAAAACCCAAAGGAATTATTGGCATATAAGTGGTTTGCTAGAGCATCTCAGCCACCTGCAACCATAGAGACTGGTGGTCTACCTTCCTAGACATGACACATCATTACTTGCTGTTCTGGAGGAATAAGTGGAATTGCAATCATGTGTATCTCCAGAAACATTAATATGCGTAAAGGTAGAAAAGCATACAGTTAGTTTTGCGAAATATCGCAAATGCAAACAAACAAAAATACAGGAATTATAGGCATATAAGTGGTTTGCATGTTTCTTTTATCAGAGGGAACACCACAAAGCCTGTGCTGGTCGCTTCAGCGCAGATTGACACAGCAGCACGGGGGGCTGTTTGCCAGCATTCCCTGCCCGAGCCAAGAGTGGCCACCCATGGGGGGCTGTTTGCTTCCTTCAGGGGCAGCATTCCTGCTGCCCAGCCGCAGAACGGTCCGGGGCTGAACCCTGCAGTGAATGAGCCCAAGGGTTACGGTGAGATTCGCCATGCCATTACAAGCGCTGATCCCTTGCACTGCCCACAATCCCCCTGGATGGTCAGGGGCACCTGGAGACACACACACCCTGGCCAGCAGTGCTCCAGAGTGGTGAGCGACAAGGAACTCCATTACAGCCACTACTACCAAACCATCAGGAAATTCAAACTTTCGCGCTCGTATGTTCAAGTGCATGCGCCTTGTTGTGCTTTGTTGCAAAGGGGGAGAGGAGCATATGTCATATTTTTGTGGACCAATTGGCTGATGGGGGAGTGTTATGGGCGGAGCTGGGGAAAAGCGAGAAGTACGGGTCCTCTCGCTGCGTGTGTGGGTGCAAAAAAAGTAGGTTTTTTTATTGGGAAAGAGCGAACAAACAGGCAAAGTGAGGACTGTCAGATGACGAACTGGATATGGAAAACGTGGATTATCCCGCTCCGTTTGGATGAGCCCTAGATTTGTATGTAGGAATGGACAGCACAGTTAAAATGTCTTTTTAAGGCACGGGGGGGGGGGACTGGCAATGAAAGACTTTGGGAGGAAACCACTGATAAATAATTCGGACATGGTGACACGCTGGCTGCAAGCTTCCAGCCAGCTAGTTAGTTACTGACTCCATAGGACGCCCCAACGCAACTAGGCTCCCACGCAGTTGCACTATTTCCCTCCCTCTCCGCTACTTACCTGCCTGGAAGTGTATCCCTCTCTCCCTTTCTCTCTCTGCTTTCGAATGCTGTCTTTCTAAAGCAGGCGTCGTTCAGTTGCTATGGTCAACAGCTATTGAAGACTGGCAGTTGCAAGAGCTAATGAGCATTCTGTGGGTTTAACCCGCCCCTTCTGAAAAGAAGAGCCATTGGACGCTTCTGGATAAAAGTACTACAAACAGCATCGAATGGACTATAAGTCCCAAGATGCACTGCGCTAGCCCTCTCATAGCCGTCGGTGAAAAGGGGCGCGCAGTGCATCTTGGGGATTGTCGTCTTCCTTTTGTACAGGCTTTGGGGTTCGTTTCCTTTGAGCCCATTTCAGGCGGGCATTGAAAGCAATAAACGTCGCTTTTCAACTTGCCGCTCCTTTTATCCTCTACAGAACTGAACTCCTCCTCCCTGAGGCTTTTATATTTTCTTCCTAACTACTTTTGAAAGACAAAAGATGCCGTCTGTGGCTGAACCTTGGAAAAAGTTCGGACGCTAGCTGGATCACCACTATTCACCCCTCACCAGGTCTCCCTCTTTTGCAGCAGAATCAAAACTTCTGCTTTTGCGTCTATGGCTGACTATGCAGCCGCAAGACTGTTTCTTTTAAGCCCGTCTAATTACTTTAATAGCTTAATTATACTTGAGCGTTATTTGGACTGCATCTGATTCTGTGGAGATGCAGTCAAAGGAAACTATTCAGACTAGTATCTTCCCCTCCACTCCACATACCAAGAGATTGCTTCTTATAATTGTAACTTTGTGACTTGAAAATATTTCATTAAAGATTCGGAAATGTCATGCACGCAGTATTCACTCTTTCCTGCACCTGGAACGGGGGAGGGGGGGAGAGGGAGGACGAAGCACAAGGGATACAATTGTCGCTTTTCAACTTGCCGCTCCTTTTATCCTCTACAGAACTGAACTACTCCTCCCTGAGGCTTTTATATTTGAGATAGAGGAGCCTACACCAACAAACATACAAAAATATAATTTTCCATTTTTGGAGATGGCAGGTGTTGCCACCACTCACCACATGCTCAGAGGCACATGATACCAAATTCTTCCAAGCTACCCAGGAAGTGGATTAGACTGTGAAAGACCAACCCAAATCGTGTTTGCATTTTGACAAATTTGTAGGGCAGTACAATATCTCAGAGAGGAGGTCAGGTCTCCTGCTCCTCTGGTGCATTCATTATAGCTGCCCAATTTCCTGCTTTTTAAAGTTTGATAGAAATATCTGTGGGCTATAGGTATCTTCTTAAACCGCAAGGTTTTTTTTGAGTATTAGTGAAAAAATAGGTTAATTACAAAGTAATTCTAATGCTGGTATAGAATGTACAGAGTGCCTTTACTTCACTATTCAATAACTCTAACCAAATTCACGGTTCCTGAGTAGGGAGCAAGAATTATAAGGCATTTTGGGTACCCATCCATCCTGTGGTTAATTTCCTAACTACAAAGTGTGGAGGTTTCAGTCCTCTTGGAATCATACCTTCTGCCCTGGGGAACTCTTGCCCTAGCCCCTTCAACTCCTGATCGATTTACTTAATTATGAGAGGAAAATAAGTTTATTGTAAGTCTGCCCAAGGTGGGACACCACATGTGGGAGAGCTAACTAAAACTGAATACTGATGTAATGATAGCAGCAGTTCTTATGATTTATATGTTTGTGTGTAGATCAAGATCCAATATTTGGCCACTTCAAGTTTCTCAGGTTTGCTGCTTTGGAGTGCTTCTGGATCTTCAGACATGCCAGGAAGCTCAGGTGGCAGTGGTGGCCACATATGCTTTCCACAGCCTGAATCTTACGAGAAAAGTGTGATTCTGTAATGCCATCCAGTCATAATCTAAAAACTGGGATTTATGTAGCCATAAACCTGAGGCTAAACTGCTTTTATGTGGTACAGGTGGTTAAATAGCTATAGGAAGTAGTGGCCTGCCACCTCACACAGGCGGGTCACAGAGAACACGATACCATTGTTCCAGCATCTGTACTGACTACCTATTATCCTCTGGGCACAGTTCTTGATCTATTAGGCACTATATATACCACAGATGTTGCCTTCTTTCTTCCATCATGAGTTTTAAGACCAATTGAGGGGGTCCTTATGATCAGTACATCAAGCTGAAACATTAAGGGCATTTTACAAATTGTTCTTATGTTCAGTAGATATAGATAGTAAAGCATAAAATTTATAAACTTCCCTCAGCTAGAAGCCATTGTATTAGAAGTATGATGCATTATCCAGTCTGGTTTCAGTGCCAAAACAGCCTTGATGGCCCTTATTGATGACCTTTATCGGGAGAGACACAGGGCAATGCACCTCTGTTGGTTCTTCTTGACCATTCATTGGCTTTGGACACCATTCACCATGGTGTCCTTCTGGAACAACTAAAGGAGGTGGGAATTGGAGGTCCTGGTGACTGGAGGCAGTGAGGGGCTGGATGCAACCCAATAAACTGAGGCCAAATCCTAATAAGACAGAAGTGAGGTGCTTGGGAGGTTCCATGTCTGGGAATTAGGTGTACAACCTGATCTGGGAGAAGTTGTACTCTGAAGGAACATGTTCATAGTCTGGGAGCACTCTTGGATTCCAACTTGTCAGTAAAGTCCAAGTGGATTCTGTGGCTAGGAGTGCTTATGCCCATCTTAGGCTAATTAGCCAGCTATGGCTTTACCTGGACCAGTATAGCCTTGTACCAGTTGTCCATGTTCTGGTGACTTTTCATCCGAACTACTGTAATGCACTATATGTGGGGCTGCCATTGAAGATGGTCCAGAGATTACAACTAATGGAGAATGCAGCTGGTAGGCTGCTAATTGGAGCAGCCTGATGGGACAGTGTGTCACTGGTCCCAAAAGTGTTGCACTGGCCACCAGTGAGCTATGGGGCCCCATTCAAAATATTAGTATAAGCATATACATGGTTTGGGACCCAAGTGTATAAAAGACTGCCTCCCCCAGTATCAAACATCTCAGATCCTATGATTGGCAGGTGAGGCCTTGCTGGTGGTGCTGCCACCCGCGTTGCCTGGTTGGTGCTGACCCATAACAGGGCCTTTTAAGTGATGGCTCCTTGTTTGTGGAATGCCCTCCCTAGTGAGGTGCAGCTGTCTCCATCACTATTGACTTTCAGGAAGAAGCTGAAAACATTCCTGTTTACCCAGGCATTTGATGGTTGAAGGGGACTGTTCCTGGCAACCTGGATATCACTGGATGGAATAATATGTTTGAAACTGTAACTGGATTTTAGTATGTTTTTAAACTGAAACTGGGTTTTAGAATGCTTTTAACTGTTTTTAGAAGGTGATTCTTTTTGTAGCCATTAAATAGTTTTGTTAATGTTTGCCACCCTGGGCTCTTTTGGGAGGAAGAGCAGCTTATAAAATAATTAAATAAATAAATAAATAAAATCCTCAGTTGGTCGATTCTATACTATTTATTATGCATACACATGCACTATAGTATAGAGGGGGAAACTGTAAGCATTGGGACCAGGTTAGGAGTGCCCGCTGCAAAATATAGGTGGGATCACTGGGCTGACCATAAAATGTTCCTCTTGAAAGTACCCCCAGACTTTCTCTGTGTTTGCTCTAACAGACTAAGAGGGCCACTCCCTGGAATGTTAGAACATGGAACTGATGAGACAAAAAAACAAATGGAAGAGAGTGGTCGATGTAGCTCGCTCAGGTTTTGGAGTGGATTGTCTATCATCACCCCAGGAAGCAGAGAACCTGTCAGGTTTGTTGCTGGCAGCAATATACTCTACACTATTCTTATTACCAGATAACGAAAAGTGAGAGCCAGTATGGCGTAGTGGTTAAGGTGTTGGACTACGACCTGGGAGACAAGGGTTTGAATTCCCACCTAGCCATGAAGCTCACTGGGTGACCTTGGGCCAGTCACTGCCTCCCAGCCTCATGAAAACCCTATTCATAGGGTCGCCATAATAATAATAAAATAATAATAATAATTTAATTTATGTGTCGCCTATCTGGCCAATGGCCACTCTAGGCGACGTACAAATCAGTTGCAGTAAATGCAGCACAATAAAATACACATAAGTCGGAATCGACTTGAAGGCAGTACATGGCAAGGAAAAGTGGCCCTCTTTAGGTCCTGTACGATGATGAAGGAAGAAAGCCGGACTGGCGGCGGCGGCGGGGAACTGCGGCAGACAAGGTTGGATGGAATACGGGTCTAGTTTCTGATCACATTGTCTGCCAGAGGGGGAGGCTGAGGCTGAGGCTGCCGGAGTCACGTGGCGCTTCCTCAGCCGCTGCCGTAGCTGCGTATTGGCAGCTCCACCGCTCCAATCTTGACTCTCCCCGACGACGTCCCGCTCCCACCGCGGCGCCGGGCGGATGAGACCCACAGGAATGAAACCGGACTCCCACTGAGGCGGCCACCTCTCGGCAATGTGCACTCCTTGCCCCAGGTGCTGCAGGTGAGTGGGCTGGCTGCGGAGAATCGCCCTCACCCCGGGGATCAGGTGTCTCTTTGCGCCTCGCAGCGATGCTAAAGAAGGCATCCCTGGCCGGCTCTTGCTCGCTCGCTCTCCCTGGCGCTTGGCGTTGTTCCGAAGGCAGCATCTGTGGGTGCGCGGGGCTGTTGCCGTGAGTAAGTCACCAGAGTAAGCTTGTTAACTGATGCTGTGCTGGGGGAGAAAACCCGTCAGGGAGGGAGCTCACGGAAAGAAAGAGCGTAAGAGGCTCCGACTCCGAAATGCACTGCTTCTCTCGTTATCCTTCGAAAGGTCAGTCCGGGCTTTGCATGCGCTCCTCCTGCCCTCAGAGGCAGGGAAATAGTCTCCTGATGGAAGATCCCGCGTAGGTCATGGAAATCGGGGAAGGAGGGGGGATTTTTTCGTCCTTTGTGGAGTCTGATGTTTTGTGCGTTCTTCAGGGTGGCTGAATTATGGAACTGGGCAAGAGACAAATGGACCCTCACAAGGCTGTTTTTAACATAACCTCTTTCAAAAGCAGTTTGACTTGTCCAAATGGAGCGTTACTTAGATGCCTTGGGGATCCCTGCTTTTATTCTCAAATGGGTTGGAGCAAACTCATCGGTACAGGAAAATACACTCTGTGCATGCTCAGAAGCACTGCCTGCTTTGTCATAGTTTCAGAGCTGAGAGCTGGTACTGGAAATAGATAGGGCTACAACCTTTAACCAATTAAGCAGTTAGTTTATTAGATTAAGAAATCTTTTAATCTACTAAAAGGATGCCCCTAATAACTGGCCATTTAAAAAAATTATTTGCTTTACTCATGTAATTTATACCCAGCCTTTTTTCGGTTTTTTTCCCTTCGAAACTATTGCTTTAGTCATATGCAAACTTTTTCATATTTAATCACTTGATTAAAATGAAATTGATTCATCAGTGTAGTCCTGTGCACGTTTACTAGGAAGTTAGGCTGCAATCCTTACATTTCTTACCTGGGATGCTGGGAGTAAACTCTATTGAGTTCAATGGGATTTACTTCTGAATAGAGATGGTTGGGATTACAGCCTAGGTCCCTTACGTCCAGCAAGCCTTATTCCCAGATAAGCGGCCATAGGATTGCAGCTTTGGATTTTTTCAGTTAAGCAACAGCCCTGGAAATAACTTCTGGAGCTACGTAGCCATGAGTCTTGCTTCAAATTATGATCTTTCCCTTCCCACTCTCAACAAACTTTATATGAATACAGAGCAAAATGGTCCTTTAGATCTGGTTCTCATGCCTGTTTCAGTGAGAAGGTGACGCTAATTACATGTGTCCTTTCTCTAAAGCCATTTTTAGGAATGAGTGCATGTTGTTGGTAGCGCTGATGCTTCCTGATTGCTATCATTCCAGCAAGCTTCTAATTGAAATATGATCATACTGTATTATTGCCGAGACAGCAAAACATCTCTGAGAAGATGCATTTGGAATGTTGTTATACACTTACCTGTTGTGTGTAGAGAAGACAGAATACTTGTCTATGTTGTTGAATGGGCAAGAGTTTTGCCAAGCTTTCTTCTGACTAAATTTAAGGACCCAAGATTAACTCGAGAGCCCTCTATTTATTTCTTTGGCCTTTTTTTAAAAAAACCCTGAAACTATGGACTAGTTCACTTGCTTCCTGTGGCTTTAGGTAATGGGCTGTGGTGTAGTGGCTAGAGTATTGGGTCTAAGTGTGAGAAATCCAAGTATTATTTATATATTTATTATTTGTACTTATAGCCTGCCTTTCACCAAATGGTCCCACAGCACGTTCCAATCATATAACAATTAAAATTAGTACGCTGTACATTTAAAGTAATAAAATAAAAGCTATAAAAACCTAATTGTCTATTATTTGTACCTCAAGAGTTCAGGTCTGGTCCCGTTAGTGGTGCTCACCAAGTAGCCTTGGACAAGTCATAAGTTCTTAAGCTAACCTGCCTTGCAGGGTTGTTGTGAGGCTACTTTGAGTTCCATGGAAGAAGCTTAGGATATGAAGGCAATAAAGGATGCAACATCCAACGAAGAAACCCTGGGCTGTGAGGAACTAATACCTGCTGCTTCCATAGTCAGTTCCAGGCCAGCAGATTCAGTTGCAGAGAGGCAGTTGGGACATGGGAAAACTGGCAATGGGGGGGTTATACACCTTTGCCTCACTGTAGTAATCATAAGAAGAACATATGGGCCAGTAGTCCAGCATCCTGTTCTCACAGTGGCCCACCAGATTCCTGTGGGAAGGCTGCAAGCAGGACCTGAGTGGAACAGGACTCTCTCGTCCTATGGTTTCCGGCAACTGGTAGTAACCTTTGTACCATTGTCTATTTTAATGTATTTTAAATACATTTATAAGCTGTCATGAGAACTTGTTAGTAGAGAGAGTATAAATACTCATAAATAAATCAATAAATACCAAGAGAAAGTTATAAGGAGGTGCTCTTACTGAACCAGAAAAAAAATGGTCCATCCAAAATGTCTGCCCCCACAATGGGAAAGCTGTGCCCTTCCAAATGTTGTTGGACTACAACTCCCATCATCCTAGAACATGCTAACTGGGGCTGATGGGAATTGGAGTCTAACAAGATCAGGAGGGCCACAGATTCCCCATCCTTGCCTTAGGAATGGCTTGCAACCCTTATCACTTTAAAATTAAGATATTGGAACAGAACTGGGGACAGCAACGTAAGTGGACAGCAACTCTTGTGTGCAACTGCTGTGGGATAGCCCCAGTTTTGCATAGTTCATTCTACCTTGAACTATGGAGTGGGATGTACATTAGAGCTCCTGCTGGTCTTCACCATTCTTCCCAAGGTTCTAATAGAAAATGTGGGCTTTCCTTGCACATAAGAGAGGCTGGGATTGTGAAGACGAAGCCAACAAAAACATGCTTGGTGTCCATGTCTGTGCTGCACATATTGTCATGCTCCCAGCCATGAAAGTGAACAGAACATCAGTTCCTGTTTAAATGTGAACGTTGTAGCATGTGGCACTCTTGCAGTGCCCTTGTTTCCATCAGCTGGCGTGTGTGTGTGGCAAGAGAGTTGGCGTAGGCTAGTACTGCTCAGATGCACAACCAGTCTTGTGGTTTTATTCAAGTACAGATTGTGTATTAACATACTTTTAGAGAGATAAACTGAGAACCTCTGACTAGTGCAGACTTTTGGTGTATTTGTTTGTAGATATAGACCCTGCCTTAGCAAAATATGAATGTTACTACTTTATAGATTAGCTGCTGCTTTCTCACTTATGTGGCATTTTTCTTCCCAAAACTGAAGGTTGTAGTCAACTAATGCCTACTCAGAGTAGACCAATTGAAATTAATGAAGTTAAGTTAGTCATATCCATTACGTTCAGTGGATCTACTCTTAGGAGTGTGATTGACTACTACCCTGAGTCTTTTTTGTTTTCCATAGTGATAGTTACAGTAAAACCTATGCATGTCTACTCAGAAAGTCCTATTGACGTTAATGGACCATATTCTCAGGTAAGTGTGCTTAGAATTGCAGCCTGAATGACCCAAAGACATCAGGAGAGTGTGTTGTGAGAAGTATCATGATTATAATGTATGTTTACTTGGAAGTAAGTCCCATAGTGGTATTACTTACTCACCAAAAGCTGCAATCCAATGTCTGCTTCATGAAAAGCACCACTGAACTTATTTCTAAGCATACAAGGTTAGGCCTGGACTACACCTGATGTTAAATTAATGCACTGCACCTATATATAGACTCTTGGCATATTTTGGTCACTGCTGCAGGCAAAATGCTAAATAATTAACGCACCCTGTGCAAGGGATAGGAGCAAGAGAACTGGAAGGAATGTTGTCAGGCACTAAGCACTTCTATAAGATTTGTGTTGCAAGCAAACAGGACATATTTTCAAATGTACTCTGCTTTCTGGGGACCACAAATACAGAACAGGACTAAATAGCTCCACATCCTGAAGTACCACACATGTACCAAGGGTTCCAAGTACCTTCCTTCCCTTTAGTGCAAGGTTAGGGAATCTGTAGCCCTATATATGTTGCTAGACTACAAAAGCTGCTTTGGGTAGTTACTGGCTCTGAATGGGTGCCCAATGGGCTGTTTTCCTACTTTTAAAGAATTGGCATTCTACAGATGCGTATCTCAGTATAGGTTTGCATTTAATGCAAGGATGGGGAACCTGTGGTCCTCCAGATGTTGATGGACTACATTCCTATCATCCCTGATCATTGGCTATGTTGACTGGGGGTGATGGAAGTTGAAGTGCAATAATATATGGAAGCCAGATTCCCCACGCCGATTTAATGTAATGTCAATCCATATCTTGGTTGGATGTGGGTAAGAAATAGGGCACATTCTGACCTGATGACATGTGTTTCAAGAAACACAAATCCAAATAAGAATTTCTATGCAAGGCAAGTCTATGTGTATGTGAATAGTTTCCCCCCCCCTAAAATCCGGGTTAAGAAATGTCTCTTCGATCCTATCCAAACTCTAGTAAGAAAACAGGAAACACAGCATACAAAATATTGTGTTTATGAGAAAATGCTTCGTTTGGCTCTAAAAATAGTGCTTTCTTTGAGTGAAGCCTGTGAACGGTGTGTGAATTAATTTTTCTCTACTTTTTAACAAATTTATCCTTCTCTGCTGTGCTTAGTTGATGACCTAACAGCTTGATCCTTTGGATTGACTGGTACTTGGGATGGGTGTGTATTTGGTTTCTCTGACCATTTCACATTTCTGGGCTGAAATCTGGCACTCCTCCCGCATGGAGACCAGACCAGCTCATATGATAGAGAAGCTCATAACCACAAGTATAATATTTTCTGTTAATCATTCCAAGGTTGCTAATGTTTCTCTGGATTAATCAATGGGTTGTACATTCCAGCCATGGAAAATCCTGAAGGGGTTGTAAGCGGCTGCAGTCCTCATGATGATGAAAATGTTTACAGCTACAAGCGGCGTCCTTCAGTGTGTCAGGAATTGCTTCTAGAAGATCAGCTGAGAAGGAAACTTAAATTTTTCTTCATGAACCCCTGTGAAAAATTCTGGGCCAGGGGGAGGAAGCCTTGGAAGCTCGGGATACAACTTCTGAAAATAGCAATGGTTACCATCCAGGTGAGCTGGGGGAGAGTTATAGTTGTCTTTTTTTAAAAAAAATCAACAACTATATTTTGTTGCTTTGACATAACTCCAAGAGGCGTTGTTGATACTGAACTGGCAACCACTGATTTAATCCTCATTTGAGAAATACACTTCCAGAACTACTTTGAATACTAATGGAAAATTGCAAACCTTGAAATAAAGGGAAAATGGCTTCAGTGTTCTACACCATGAAAGTTTGGGAGAAAAATAATTTTCTCTCATATTAGGTGCTGACACTTTACCATTAGGTAAAGTGAGGTGACCACCTTAGGTGGCAGTTGTGGGGGGTGGGCAGCAGCACCTGGCTGTCCCTCCTAAGTCCCTCAGCCATTTCCTTTTGTTGTCACACAACCTGTGTTGGGCCCCCAAATCTGGCTTGCTGCCTCAGGTGTGATGCTATATATTGTCACCAGTGTTGAAGTAAGATTCAGTCACCAGTCCAATCAGCTTATGCACATGGAATGGGGAGGGGGGTGCCATCTTGTCCTTTGCCTCAGGTGGCAAAATGTTTTGGGCTGACCCTGGAACAGACGTATATTTGGATCCAGTTTTACAGCCATTACACTGTCTTCACCTTTGTGGATTCTAGATAAGGTTATGGAGAACATGAGCTCTATGTGCAAATAAGAGTGTGAGAGATACGAAGGTTAACATTGCAGTAAATTCACTGCCTGCATTTAGGTCCAATAGCTAATAGGAAGGAGGGAGTGGCATAGTGTGAACAATGCCCTATAAATTTGGAACATACTCATATATTCACCCAATCATATGAAAGACCAAACAGAATAGCATGGTTGCTATACAGAATTCTACCCTTGTAAATTTATAATTGCAGACACAAAAATACTGTGATAAACACAAGGCTTAAGCTATTTGTAACTAACAGCATGCTAATGAATATAGATTATTTTGACCACAACATTGTAAAATAGGAGGGATACCACCAGTCCTTCCTTTCCTACAAACTTGTTTCAGGACTCTTTCCTGCTCCAAGAACAAGAGGAATATAGCCCTGCTGCTATGTAAGAGGTATATGTAATAAAATTATAAATAAAACAGATAAAATCAACAAAGTTTTTTAAAAAATACATAACTAAATTTTATGCCTGGGTAGATTTGCTGAAATAAAACGTTGTCAACAGACATCTGAAACAATATAGTGAGGGTTCCTGCCTAATGTTGATTGGCAGGGAACTCCAGAACATGTGTGCTGCCACACTGAAAGATGGACTCCTTGTAAATGTGCAACAAACATTATGTGGCACTTTAAAAAATGCCAGTTCTGAAGACTGAAGCGGTTGAAAAGGACAATCCCTCAAACTGGTCCCAACCCATTCAGGGCTTTATATACCAAGAGTAAAACACTGAACTTGTACCAGTAACAAACTGGCAGCCAGTGCAGATCTTTGAACACAGGTGTAATATGCTGACAAGATGACATTCCTGTGAGCAGTCATGTTGCAGCATTCTGCACTAATTGCAGTTTCTGGATCAATTGCAAAGGAAACATCACATAAAGTGCATTGCAGTAATCTGGTATCTGAATGGTGAAAAGACTAGGATTTTGATCTGTAGTTACCAAGGAAAGTTTGGGTGCAGCCATTGTACGGCAGGCAAAAGGGAAGCTGGTGGGAAGTTTTTCTGTTCTTTCTTCAAATGGTCCTTTCACTGCTGCCCATGGAAACCTCATGGCACCAATGTACTGACCTGTATTAGCCCGCTGTTTCCTGTTTTTAACAACAGAGTTTACGATAACATTAGTTTCTCTGGAGCTATCTCACCTTGTGCTTAGGTACACAGGGATTCCCTTGCTGCTGATCCTGGTTCATATCAATGCAGAACTTCTGTGTCTAATGGTCTTAGCCATAGCTGTCCATACAGGGTAAATTACTTGTGTAGAAATGTGCAACTGCTTAGTTAAACTGCTAAAATTCTCAGGAATCTTAAAAAACAAAAACACTGTTGGTTCCGTCCTTTATTTCCTTTTGTGTGTGTGGTTACTTTCAGCTGGTAGTTTTTGGTTTAAGCAATCAAATGGTGGTGGCATTTAAAGAGGAAAACACAGTGGCTTTTAAACATCTCTTCCTGAAAGGCTATACAGACAGAATGGATGATACCTATGCAGTATATACGCAAATGGATGTCTATGATCAGATTTCTTTTGCAATAAACCAGGTAAGTTTTATTACTATATTTTGTGTGATTATATTATTTATTTCATTTATGAATCACTTCCCATGAGGCATATCAAAACAATTTACAATACAATAAAGCAATTGGAGAAATCTTACAAAGATGCAATTTTCCACAGAATTTAAATCTAGCTCTAAAAACCAAGCTATTACTTCAAAAAGTCATGTATGAATGTTATTTGAACAGAAATGGGTTACAGGACAAATCTGTTTTCTGTGTTTTATTGGTTTATTACCTTATATCCCACCTTTTCCTTGAAGGAGCTCAAGATGAGGTTCTCCTCCTTCCCACTGTATTCTCACAACAACCCTGTGAGGTAGGCTAGGTTGAGAGTGTCTGGCCCAAGGTCACATAGTGAGCTATATGGCTAAGTGGCAATTTGAATCCATGCCTCTCCCTTCCTAGTCTAACATCCGACTGACTTCAGACTTTCTGTACAGAATTATAGAATAAAAGTATTCAACACTAAAGCTCTCTTTAGGTGCTGTTGGGAAAAGCTTTTAGTTATGCCCCCTGGAGCTGTGTGACTCCTCTAGTTGTTTGCTTTTTCACAGCAAATACCTGCAGCAGGGAGCCTTGCCCATCCACAGAGGTTCCTCAGGTGAGTACAAACTCTAATCTACCTCAATGGATACACAAAGCTGTCCACTGCAGAAGTTCACTGTAAATACACAGGGGGCCAGAGGAGTTGCATGGCTCTAGGGGCTAAAAGAAGGTCCCCACGGATCCACTCTACCAATGTTCACTCTTCAGATGAGAATGCTTAGGTCAGGTATATGATGTCAAGTGTGGGATAGATAATATTGGGGCTTGGACAAAAGGGGCTTTGAAGGCACCACCCATCAGCTGATTGATGGTGCCTTGAAAGCACTGTGCAAAGCACCTTGCATAGGGCTTATCAAGCGCTGTCAATCAGCTGATTGCACTTTGCAGAATGTTTTGCATGGGTAGTTTGATTTCAAATGTCACCTGACATTGTTGTAATGATATTGTCATAATGATTGTCAGGTGGGTGACTCTACCCACCTGTCAAACTTGGCCTGTGTTGAGCTAAGAATCCAGCCCATTGGCTGGATCCAGTGCCCCACCCCTGGCTTAGAAGTCCACTTGAGCAAAAATCTATGATACGTACTTTTTGATAGTAGCTTTAAAACCATTTTCTCACCACATCATTTGGGAACTGAGATGTGGTAGACATTCATGTGGACCATGCTTCAGTTCTGGTCTAGATACCATTTTCCTGGGAAGGATACACTGGTGTGAACATAAGAATTCTCTTGTATCCCATTTTGTTTCCATGTGGTCCAAGAGATTGTGCTGCCTGAGCTGGAGTGGCAAATGGTGTCCCCACCCCTCCCCATCCCCCAGTCAAGTTGTGTAGTAACTGCAGTGAGCCTGCAAAGTTATTTTGGCACATGAGGCAGAAAACCCACAAGTGCCTCTTCTTCTCCTTGGCAACAATTATTAATTAAATACTTAATCTGCCCTTCCATGACACCTGAAGACAGTTACCTGAGGTGAGCCCTGCATCCTGCCTAATGGTAGGGCCGGCTCTGCAGTAATTCTGCAGAGTTACAGACAGGTCAACCCCTGTTGTTTGTCCTTGGTATCTGAGCATGGCAACAGCAAACAGGTAACACTATCCACACCTGCCCAACTCATTTCCAAATCAGAATACTAGAAAGGCTTTCCCATAGGTGAATACCACAGATCAACATTCTGTAGATACAGTCTGTTACATGACCCAAATTGGTTCCTGCTTTAGTATGTTTTTTTGTGAGGGCAAAGAACAATTCAAGGCTCTAGTTTTGGTGTACAAAGCCCTATACAGCTCGGGACCAGGATACCTGAAAGACCGTCTTATCCCTTATATACCCAGTCAATCACTGCGCTCTGCAGGTGAGCGCCTCCTGCAGATACCATCTTATCAGGAGGTTCATTCTGCACAATACAGGAAGCGGACCTTTAGTGTGGCAGCACTTACCCTGTGGAATTCCCTCCCCTTGAATATTAGGCAGGCGCCATCTCTGCTATCTTTTCGGTGCCTTTTGAAGACTTTCCTCTTTCAACAAGCCTTTTAAGTTGAGACCTATCCCAGTCTGCGTCTGTGTTAGGTTTGTTAATTTTTTTTAAACAATGTTTTAAACCCTTTTTTAAAAGATGTTTTTAAAGCTTTTGTTGTTGTTTTGTTTTAATGTATTTTAAGGTCTACTTTTGTGATGTTTTAAAGTGTTTTTGGTGCTTCTGTTTGCCACCCTGAGCTCCTGCTGGGAGGAAGGGCAGAATATAAATAAAATAATAAATAAATAAATAAACAAACAATTGCTGTCACTTCGGCCACATTCACACCAGACATTTATTCCACAATTATTCCACTTTACACAGTAATGGCTTTCCCCAAAGAATCCTGGGAAGGATAGCTTGTGAAGGGTGCTGGGAGTTGTTAGGAGGCCCCTATTTCCTGCACAGAACAACCATGGTTGCATTCACATTGTACATTTATTCCACTATTTTTCCACTTGAAACAGTCATGGCTTCCCCCAAAGAATTCTGGAAAGTGTAGTTTGTGAAGGGTGTGAGGAGATGCCTATTTCTCTCACAAAGCTACAATTCCCAGAGTTCCAAGGGCAGAGGGATTGTTAAACCACTCAGGGAATTGTAGCTTTGTGAGGGGAATAGGAGTCTCCTAACAACTCTCACCACCCTTCAAAAACTACACTTCCCAGGATTCTTTGGGGGAAGCCATGACTGTTTCAAGTGGAATAATAGTGGAATGAATGTATGGTGTGAATGTGGCCTTTGTGAAAACATCCTGCCAGCTTTCAGCTATTTGGGTTTGTATTGTGAAGCTTCCAGTGAAAAATCCCTAGCAAGCTAAAGAAACTGCCTGTTCTCGTCCTAATGGCCCGTTCTTCCCCTCTTATGGGAAATAAGCAAATAGAAACGTTCTTATCTGAAGACTTTGTCCATACAAATTTAACTGAACCCAATGAATCCAAACATAGTTCAGAAATCTACTCTCAATTTATCTAGGTAGATTTAATCATTGATCTGAATGCCTGCCCTCAGATGCCCTCTAGACAGTATGTGATGATGATGCCTTTCTGGGAGTCATTCAAAATAATTTTAAAAATTAATAAAAACCAGAGACAAGACAATAAATAAAATTACAAAAATTACAAAAGTCTCACACAGATAATAGCATACAATATGTTCATTTAAAATTGTACATTAAAACCCTGTTGAAACAAGGAGGTCTTTTAAATAAAAGTGTCCACAGGGGTAGTCGTACTAGTCTGTTGCAACAAAACCAATAAAGAGTCTTGTGGCACCTCAATGATTTACACATTTTATTATGCCATACGTTTTCATGGACTAGAGTCCAGCGATACATGCACCTAAAAACCAAGAGAGAATGAGAGACCAGAAAGACCTCCAAAAGGAAGGCATTCCACCAGTTTGGCACTGCCACTGAGAAGGTCCTGCCTCTCGTACCTGCCCATTTGATCTTGCATATCAACAGGATGGAGAGCAGGGCCTTTGAACTTTATCTTAACCGACAGACAAGTTCATATGGGTTCATTAACTATTTGTCACTTTGGGCTTAGTATTTACAGCTACGCACCATATCTGTTGGAAATCATGCATATGAAAAGAGAGGAGCGGAAGAGACACCTATGGCAATATGCCAGTACTTCTACAAGCGAGGAACTATCTGCCCTGGAAATGATACTTTTGATATTGACCCAGAAATTGAAACTGGTAACATTTCTAAATATTGGTGTGTGTGTGAGAGAGAGCAAGACAACGCTAAGTTTACTTTCATCACTCATATGCAACATCAACCATTCCCCTTAATCAGTTATATCAGCATAGACACCTACAAGACATAAGGTGCCATCCAGCACCCCATGCCCAGGGAGATACTTTCCTATAAGAGGAGAAATTTAAGCACATGCACTATGGAATCCTTTTGTTTGTGTGACCATGTAGCTCAAGGGTGTGCCTGCAGGCAAGACAGAATCTGCTGCTTCATCACAACAGGAAGTGACATGTTCCTTTTAGAAAGAGAGATGGCATTGTGCAGGAGTATCCTGTCAGCTATCCAATGCAGATATTGTTTTGTAGTCTGAACTGGAGTTGATGATCCACACTGTAGGATGGCTTCCAACTCTTGGTATTATCTGGCACGTCTGGAATCTGAGTACTGTCATAGTATAGTCATAACTTCCATGAATTAATATTGGGTTTGGAGACTGCAGACTTGTTTTTAAAGGCTTGTGTATTATGGTTATAAAGCATATTGACAGGGAAAGTATCTATGATTTTAGTTAGTGTGTATATGTGCAATTATATGAATACAAACAAGAAATATATTGATTTCCCATACAAGAAATTGTAATAGCCTTGTGGCTGATGTGAAAGGTATATATATATTTATGCATTTACTGGTTAGTGCTGCTATGTTTCACCTAGATCAGAAATTGATAATTTCTTTATTCTGAAGGGCTGTTCCATTCTCCTGACAGTCATGGGGTAGGGGTATGAATCTGGAGTTATTCAGCACCCTCACAGATGGTGACATTAGCTATCAGTAAGGCAGGGGCCACCAACCTTTTGAGGCCCATGGGCACATACAGAGTTTTGAACAGGCACTATAGGTGCTGCTCTGTCTGGTGACTTTTCTCCCTTCTCCTGTATCAACCTCCTCCCCCTGCTGGGGGACAGGAAGAGAGGAAGTTCTTTTCCAAGAGATCTGGGTAAGGTCAGGTCTAACAGAATTGATATGAACTTTGAAACTGAAGGAACTGAAAGAGGAGGTGAGAGAGTGTGTCATTTCCCCAACTTCCTCCTTTAGCTCTGGGTATTTTTCAAAGGAGAAAAAGGTAACTACCCTCACCTCATGACCAAAGGGGTGGTGACTGGGGTATGTGTGCTCAGAGATGGTGACCCCTGCAGTGTGGGCTTCACTGGTAAGGTATAAATATGTACTTGTATGGTATTTAACCTTTGATTTAGGAACTAAGGAACAAATTTGCTTTTTAACAGATTCTCTCAAGGGGTACATTGACAAGAGTTCCTTTACCTGTCTATAATGCCCACGAGGTAGCAATACATTACAACTATTCTTTACAAAATACATAAAAACATGGTTGCTTTTCCTTGCGCACCTTAAAATGTGTTAGGATGACTGAGGATCAGATCTTGCCCACCATTGATCTAGGCTCTTCTTTACCTTGTGAAATGCTCAATACTGCCCATAACATTTGTCTATCTTTTCTTCGCAGAATGTTTTTATGTGGAGCCAATGCTGCCCTTCGAAAACAGGACATTAAGGAAGAACGTTTTCAATTTCACTCTAGACTTCCATAGGTGAGGTGGAGTTTTCAGGTGCTGATGTACTTGCAAGTTGTTGGTAATGGTGAAATAAAATTTCAAACTCTCTTCTAGACTTGTGACTGTGCAGCTCACATTCAAATTGAAGGCTATCAATCTCCAGACGGTTCGTCATCATGAACTCCCAGATTGCTATGATTTCACTCTGACAGTAAGTAGAAAGTTGAGTTAAAAGGTTCCCAGCTACTATACAGCCCCAATCAAAAACTATTTTTTCTGAAGGACAATTTTGAGCAGGGGTGGTGGTGGACCCAGGAGCCCATCAAATCTCATTAAAGTGAACTTCTGTTGTACCTGTGATGGCAACTGGATGGTGGTGGTGGCGGCTAAATCTGTCTGAAGAGGCACCAGATGCTAAGTCCTGTGCTAGGGATACTTTCTGTTGTTGTTGTTTTTTAACATCAGTAGTTCAGTTCACCATTTGCAAATACTTGTTAAACAGTAAAAAGGTTTATGGAACATAGTAGGTAAAGGTGGATAAAGCTATGTCCCCCCAAGCATTCCAAGTTGTGCTCCGAGGCTATCCTGTTTCTGAAGTCTAAATTCATATTTCTTCTTCCATGACCTCCGTTTTCAATCAATTTCAATATGGAGGAAGAGGCACAGGCGAAGTAACAATAACCAACGAAACAGTCAAGGAGCTGTGCAGAATACTGAAGCCGTTTCCCATGACTACGGGAAATCCCCCCATTTTGACTTCAGATATTTCATTCTTGCCAGAATGCCCTCCGATGGGCCACCTCTTATGTGTGGGGTTCAGGCTTACTTGGCAGTGGTGGGCAGCAGCACTCCAATCAGTGCTAATGTGTTATAAGTTGCTTGGAGACCTTTGGATAACAAGCAAAGCGACAAATAATAATAATAAAATAATAATAGGCAGCGAGCCACTATTTTAATTTCCCACAATGCCTCTAGCCTAGTGTTTTGCCAGGGTGATGTAGGAAACAGTAGCTTCCAACCCTACCTGCTTAGAGCACCAAGGAGGAAAACGTTTAAAGGGGATCTCAGGGCAGCCATCAGTGGTGGGTCCTGCAGGGCCCTGGTATCTGCCCAAGGATTCCAGGTGCCAGCTCCAGGCCTGTTTTTCAAGGTTATAATTTCAGCTGTTACACTGCAACTGTTACAGCAAGAGCAGGAATATTGAAGGTGCTGCTTTCTAGATGCTGTCCAACTCCCACCACTCCTGACCATCAGCAGCGCTGGCTGTGGCTGATGGGAGTTGTAGAGCAACAACGTCAGGCAGGCACCACGCTAGCTACCCCAGACACTTGCTTGAAATAAAAGATGAAATGCATGTTGGATATGACAGGAAACATTGTAAAGCATCACTTGTGTCACCTCTGTTTTAAAGTTGTTTTACACTCTAACTTTTTATATTTGCTTTCGTTTAACTGCTTTTGATCAAATGGTTAGGGATCGTAAGACTTTTAAATCCAGTTTGTCTCACTAGGGGAATATTTGTCAAATCCATTAGTGTGTCAGTATAAAATATGGCTTCATAGTTTTCTCTATAAGTAGATAACTACTTTTTCTCCCTGTCCCCACAGATAGTCTTTGATAACAAAGCACATAGTGGAAGAATTAAAATAAGCCTGGATAATGATATTGCCATCAAGGAATGTAAAGACTGGCATGTTTCTGGTTCAAGTAAGTAATAATTTCATCTTTAAGACATTTGTGTTGATATTTTCTCAGTATTTTTACTGAACATCAGACTACACGTGATGTTAAATACCTCTTTGCATCTGATGAGGTGTTTAAAAATGCAAATTCCATCAGCTGGGGGCAGAGGGAATAGATGATCCTTAATAAGATCAGAGAAGTTATGGAGGGGGAATATAAATCTCAAACTTCTCTCTTCTGAAGCTAGTATTTGCATTGGGAGGAAATCACCAATTGGCACAAATGGGAGATTTCTTCCGAAAGCCAAGTACCAGCTTCAGAAGGATTTTCCTCAGGATGCTGCTGCAGGGGTAAAGGACTACATGCCTCCTTTGATCGCATTAGGGATCAGCCCCTGCCCCTCAGCAGATGCAACCTGCATTTTAAAAAAACCTACACTTAAGCATCATGTGTAGTTTGGCCCTGGGAAGGGCACTCAAAGAAATGTGTCACCTCTTTTTACAGGTCTCTTTCACCTTGACAGGTATGGGTCCCAGGACCTGGGCATAACATCTAGGTCACTGTCTCTTTAGAATGGTTTGATGCATGGCAGTTCTGGTGGCAGGCCTTCTGTCTTGGACAACAGTGTATGAATGTATAATGAAGGTTGGGGGACCTGTGCCCTCCAGATATTATTGGACTCCAGCTCCCATTAGCCCTAGCCAGCATAGCCAATGGTCAGAAATGATGGGAGTTGTAGTTCAGCAACATCTAAAGGGTTAGAGGTTCCTCAAACATGATGTAATGCACGTATATGACAAACATGTTCTTATGATACAGGTAACCTGTTCAAAAAGACTGGGATTTGATTCTGGTCCTTACTTAGGACCACAGATTTATTGCAGAGTAATGTATGGAACAGACTCTAGAGAGCAATTACCATGTAGGAAACCACTCTAAGGTGAAATTGATACTCAAGATCTTTCCCATATTAAAACCAGAAATAGCCTTGCTTTCAAAAGGAAATTATGGCAATAGCGGTGTGTGAGAGTATCATATCCGAAAAGATTGTTATATTTTATGAGACTGAATGTTCAGGAGTTTTGCTGTATTTGCACACTAGATGACACACCCTACAGATCTGTGTGCATTGTACAGCTGCTGTTTTTACATGAGGTAAAACTCATATATATATAAGAATACATCTGTATTTATATTTTTAAAAGTTCCTTTCAGAAATGCATCATATGAAAGGGAATGATGTGTTGAATAGAGTTGTGAGGCCATGTCTCTAGCCCTGCTCCCAAGATCATGTGGAGCTGCTGGCCCCACTCCTGATATCCAAGAGTTAATTGCTGATGTTTGCAATGGAAAGGCTTCGTGTGCAGACTGCTATGTGTATGTTTTCACCCACATTCTAGAGCCCCAATTGCGGCAGCCAATGGTGAGGTTGAGATTTCTGTGCTTCCAATCAGGACCAGCGCCAGAGGGCAGCCAGGTTGGGCTTTGGCCTAGGGTCCCTCCTTAGGGTGGCACTTGTTCCATGATCCGTGTCAGCATTGGATTCTGCAACCCGACACTGTTGTGGATTGCAGAGTGGAAGCTCCCATGCATTCTCCCTCATTCAGGCAGCATGGACTTCAATAAGCCCACCCATATGCTCCATCTACTTCTCCCGTGAGAATACACACCGTGTACACTATGTGTGTATGTCTGCCATTGCCCAAGGTGGTGGCAGGAACCTTCCTAAGGGGTTGATGCCCCTGCCCCCATCTTGGTTGATGACAGGTGTGCAAGCTACATGCACACATCATGCACACTGACGCAAGAGATAGGAGCATCTGGGTCGGCTTATTAGCCCCTTGCTGCTTGTATCGGGGTGTGTGCGTTGGGCTATGGTGTTGTGGGCCTGGGGCAGGCTGGTGCCCAACAGCCCAGTCATGCCCGGTGCAAGCCCTGCTTCCAATCTTTTCATATGACATGGTTTATATTATTGAAATTATGTGTGAGACAAGAGGATTTTTATAGTAATTTATTAATTTTTATTTCACTCTTCATACTGAAACATCCCAAGACAATGTACAAATAATATAAAAAATACATTTTCATAAAATCATTAAAATATCCAGATTTCCAACAAAATACAAAATCCTGCAGCAGACACAACTCACAAGGCTTGCCTATCCCCAAAGGCCTACTGGAAAAGATAAGTCTTCAGTAGATGCCAGAAAGCTGGTAATGAGGGGAGACAAACATATCTCCAATAAGAGACAGTTTCATAGGACCCACCACAAAGATCATGCCTTTCATCCTTGCATCCACAAACCACAGTTGAGGCAGGATCATAAGCCATGGCAGTCATATTTGTCAGAATACCAAGTTCTGGGCTCAGCAGTCTGCTAAATGAAGTCCATGCCTGACCCTGACAACTATATCAGCATTGACAGTGTAGCAATGTTTCAGCAATGTTTTAGGATTCATGAGCATGTTCTCTCAGGTTCACTGAAAGCTTTGACTAGTATAATTGCTATACCAAACTGCACTTACTAAAGAATATAAATATCATCTCCATTGTGGACGAGTCTCCCATTAGGAAAAAAGCTTCTTCTTCCCACTTAGCACCATGGCTAAGGGCTACTTTACAAATACCATTTTGCCTAAATAGCTGGTGTGAATGAGTTTGGAGTGGAGGAGGAAATGAATATTGCTTATACGCATGTAAAAAACAAAACAAAAATTAGCTATTATTCTATTCCAGTACAGAAGAATACCCACTACATGATGATCTTTGATGCCTTTGTCATATTGACATGCCTAGCATCACTGGTTCTCTGCACACGATCAGTGATCAAAGGGATCCGTCTACAAAGGGTGAGTTTAACTTTATTGATGTTTCCCAATAACGTGTCATTGCAACTTCTCAGTGACAATCTGTCTCCTTTTCTCTGCCATTCCCCCTCAGGAATTTGTATCCTTTTTCCAACATCATTATAAGAAAGAAGTATCTTTCACAGACCAGATGGAATTTGTCAATGGATGGTATATCATGATCATAGTTAGTGATGTTCTAACCATAATTGGATCTACGCTAAAGATGGAAATACAGGCTAAGGTAAGATGCTTGCATGTTGAATAGACTAACAATTTTTCAAATCTGGCCTCTTCATCGGCTCTGGCACTCCTAATTGTACTGGTCTTTAGTATTTTGGCATCCTAGGTAGGCAATGCAATCCTATACATGTTTACGCAGAAATAACTCCCATTAAATTCAATGGGGCATACTCCCTAGTAAGTAGGTATAGGATTGTAGCCTAAATATTTTTAAATTGCATCTTCACAAGACCCTGAGTTCTTAAGCTTTAATATCTTCCCACTGGCTGATACTGAGTCTGTGTTTGAGGAGAAAGCTCAACTGGGTAGGCTTGATTGCTGTGTAGAAGAGATATTGCTATCTCTCTATTCATGGTGGCGATGCTATGAAGTGGGAAGCACCTCTATGTAGGTGTAAGGGCATCTTTGGTTGTGTATTTAAATGAATGATCAGCCCTCCCCCCAATTATTCCATCTAGTAGCAGCCCTACCCATCTCTCATATGTAGCTTGAGTCTCTTTGCCCATCATCACTTGGGTCATAGTGATACCCCTCAGGAAAAGGATGGCCATAACTGTCTGCTTTTGCAGCAAAGGTGATGCCACCCTAGAAAGTAGTTGACTGGTACATCTGGGGTGCCTCCTGCCTTAGTGAATAGAAAGGGCACTTTGCCAAGAATGCAGACCACAAATCTCTGACAAAGATAGCAATTTAATAAGATCTTCAAAAACATTTGGCGGGGGGAGGTTATGCCCCAGATCACTTTTTCTAGCATCCTTCCAGCCACCACCTTAATGCAGTTTCACTTTTGGCAGGTTCATATTACAATCTACCCAAGTTATACAAAGCAGCTGATAACTTGACATAATTCTATGTTTCATACAGAGTCTAACAAGCTACGATGTCTGTAGTATCCTCTTGGGAACATCCACCATGCTTGTGTGGCTTGGAGTGATTCGCTACCTAGGCTTCTTTCAGAAGTACAATGTAAGGATTACCTAGGATCTTCATGCCGTTGGTTTTTATTTTGTTTTCTGTTACTATCTAGCTGTACTGAAGGCATTTTGTTTCTTTTGCAGCTTCTTATTTTGACATTACGTGCGGCATTGCCCAATGTGATTCGATTTTGTTGTTGTGCTGCTATGATTTATCTGGGATATTGTTTCTGTGGCTGGATTGTGCTGGGTCCATATCATGTAAAGGTATTGTAATCTAGCTGCATCTAAGTATTCTGAGCTCTCTCTTATAAAAACATACTTATTGAGGGAGATGAGCATGCCACCAGCATGTTTATGGGGGCTGGTCTCTCTTCTTACTCTTAAAATGAATAGAGATTTTATTTAGGGCAGCTTGCCAAAAACACAGTTATTTCTGGTGCTGTCCGTGCACAAGCAGAATGGAGCTCTGCTTGTGGAAGATGTCCCTGTCCTCTCCTCTTCAGCTCTTGCTGCACCCTTAAAATCTGCTCTGGGGGAATAGATTTTGGAGTCCCATTGGAGGAGTGGAGTGGAGTCCCAATGCATGAGTTGAAGTTCGTACGGTGTTGGATTCTGCCCATGATATCCACTTTACCTCTTAGTGGGACTTCAGTTTGCCTGTTAGTATGTTTGCTCATGTATATGCCGACTGGCTGTATATACACCGTACATTTAAAGCACCGTGATTCCCACAAAGAATCCTGGGAACAGTAGTTTACCCCTTATAGAGCTACACCTCCCAGGATTATTTGGGATTCATGTGTGTATGGTCTGTACATGGCCAGAATTACTGTGTGAATGGGCTAATACTCAGATCTTGTACCATGTGTGATAATGGCCCCCCAATAAAATACATACGATGTACCTTGAAGCTTATTTCACATCTGTTGAAATAACAAACCTTTTGTTTTGTTTCCTTCTCTTCAAGTTCCGTTCCTTGAACATGGTTTCTGAGTGTCTCTTCTCTTTGATAAATGGAGATGACATGTTTGCTACTTTTGCAAAAATGCAGCAGAAGAGCTATTTGGTTTGGTTATTCAGTCGGATCTACCTCTACTCTTTTATTAGCCTATTTATCTACATGGTTCTGAGTCTTTTCATTGCCCTTATTACAGATACCTATGAAACAGTTAAGGTATGTATGAAGTTTTCTTTGTAGGGAACTGATGTTAAAAATGTTTTTCCACCTATCCAGTTGTGAGTTTCAACACTTCCCCTTAATTGGATTGGGGTGCCAGACTTCAGAGGGGGCCAGATCTAGGGATGACTGTTGTAGCTCTGTTGCTTGACTCAAAAGCTCTCACTTCAGCAGAAGGGTTGCAGCGGATCCTATGGCGCGGGGGGGGGGGGTTGGGCTAAGAGACACACACCTGATAATATGTACTTTGATGCCAATTCATCCTCACCCATCCTGACAGTCCTGTAAAATATGAGGGGGACCTTGGAGAAGGAAGCTGGCTTGGAGAATGCACACTTGACTGCAGGCATTCTTGGAGCCCAGTTCTTTCCCCTTTAGGCCCTAGGTTGAAGGGAAGTAAATGGCAGGCTACCTGCTTCACTTCAGACCAACTCTAGCAGCTGAGGAACTGTTACTTTTCTATAGCAAGTTTTAAAAAAAGAAAAGAAAAAAGACAAACAGAAAAAATCAGGTCATATTCATAATATGACAATCAACATATATCCATGTCAGTTTAAACGTATGTCAGTATATGCCATGCAAATATCCTGAGAGATATCCAAAGGAATTTGACATTTATAAGAAATATGTTCAAATGTGTGAATAAACGTATGTGAATGTGTTCAAACCTTTCACTAGGAAAAGTATTGAAAATAAACCTGTTGATATTGTAATGCCATTGTGTAAATCTATAGTGTGGTTGCATTTGGAATACTGTGTACAGTTTACAGTTCTGGTCACCTCACCTCAAAAAGGATATTGTGCACTTGGAGAAGGTTCAGAAAAGGGCAACCAACATGATCAAGGGGATGAAGCGACTCCCCTATCAGGAAAGGTTGCAACATTTGGGGCTTTTTTGTTTAGAGAAAAGCAAGTGAGAGGTGACATGATAGAAGAGTATAAAACTATGCATGGCACAGAAAAGGAGGATAGAGAAAAATTTTTCTTCTCTCATAACACTAGAACTCATGGACTTTCAATGAAGCTAAATACTGGAAGATTCAGGACAGATAAAAGAAAATACTTTTTCATGCAGCACACCTGCTCCCACAAGAGGCAGTGATGGCCACCAACTTGGATGGCTATAAAAGAGGATTAGACAAATTCAAGGAGGATGAGTCTATCAGTGGCTACTAGCCATGATGGCTGTGCTCTGCCACCACAGTCAGACGCAATATGCTTCTGAAAACCAGTTGCCAGTAGCCGCAGGAGGGGAGAGTGCTCCTGCACTCGGATCCTACTTGTGGGCTTCCCATGGGCATCTGGTTGGCCACTGTGAGAACAGGATGCTGGACTAGATGGGCCACTGGCCTGATCCAGCAGGCTCTTAATACGTTCTTAAGCAGTAAGGTCCTCAAACCAGTACATTATAGATTGTGGATGTTTGTCCTTCCAGCAGTAGTGTAGTGGCAAATTCAGAAGTGCAGTGTCCCTCTGTGATAGTCACACCACACCCCGGCACAGCCACACCCTCTTTTCTACTTTCCCTCATCTCCCTTGCTGTCACCTTGAGAGTCCACTTCCACTGCAACAGACATTCCTAGGAGCCAATCAGCATGAAAAGGGAGGCTGTGTGTTAACTACTGAGAAGAGTCTTCTCAGTGTGGCTGACTCTCCTCCTTTCATTCTGATTGGCTCCAATCAGCATGAAAGGACAAACACTCTTCTCAGTGACTAACATGCTCCCTTTTCATGCTAATTAGCTCGTACATAGGGACCTGGCTGGGACCCTGCTCCCAAAAAAGTGACGGGTCTATAAACCCAGAAGGCTACACCCCTGCCTTCCAGCTCAAAGTATATGTTTCTTGGTACCATAAGGGCTTGCAAAATCTACTTTTGTTGTCCTGCGATTAGTCCACAGACCACAGAGATATAGGGTTATAACATACTTACTGTTGTGACGGTTCCAGTGCATCTTCACCTTTGTTTTCTGAAAACAGGGGCACACTACACTAGTCAAACTCCACCCCCTTTAACTCTAAAATCTGGTCAGAGCAGCTCAAGTGCATTTTTAAAAATTAAACTTCAGACAGATTTCACAATTGATTGGTAGACTGACCTGTTGCCCTCCAGGTGTGGCCAATGGAAATGCTTTGCTGTAAGCTCAGGCAGAGACAGTGGTTTGCCCAACACTGTGCTGTGGGCAGTCCAGAAAGATCTGAAATCAGCAGTGGGGAAGGGAGGTAAGTCCTGCCGAGGGCAAAGTCACTTCAAAACACAGCCAGAAAAACTATTGTCGCTGCTTTGAAAGCGATTTGTGTGCCCACAGCCATAATGTAAAAAGTACATTGGAGATCTGCAAATATCAAGGATTTCTCCAATGCAGAATTAATGTGGACAATAACTTCAAACCAAAAAGAAAATATAATTAGTCATGTATGCCTCAGTGAGGCACTTGCAGCATTACACCTCCAGCATCCATCTGTATTCAACAGTACCTTCCTATAAAGGCACTGTGAAATCCGCAGCTGAGAATTTGTGCTAGCAGATCGGTCTCTCCTGTCAGTATTTGAGACAGTATTAAGACACTGTGTATGTGCTGCGCCAATCACCAGTCTGTTTGGGGAGTTTTGTGGGAAGGTAGGGGGAATCACTTCTGAGAATATGATTTTTCTGCATACCTTCAAGATCCCTCCCACAGCAATATGCAGAAACGGTATATTTGTACAGTGCCTGGAAATGTTTACATGACAGGCAGTATAAAAACATTTAAAACAAAATAAAAAACAACTCTGCTCTTCTTTCCTAGCCCAGTTTTTCCAGCCAGCACTCCCACCCACAGTACCCTGGTCCCCAACACTTTTGAAATCCTCTATTAATTTGCATACAGTAATTTGTTTGAGATTCTGTGCATTGAAGCTATTGGCAAAAAACTTTTTAGCATTACCAGCTAGAAGGCTTTCCAGAGACAGAACTTCGTGCATTCATAGCACAGTGCAAAGATCTACCAAACTCCGGAAGATACAGATTAGAAGATGAAGGTCCCACAACAATCTTCTGCTGTTGTAAAAGGTTAGTGATTAAGTGCAAGCCCATACTGATAGTTGCATCAACTGTTCCAGAGAGTAGAGCTAGTAGCTTGTGCACCCTGCCCCTAATATAGCAGATTATACAAAGCTGAAGCTGGCTGCTAGTTCCCAGTTCCTAATTTGACACACAGTTACATGAATAGCCTAATTACAGAACTGGAGTTTGTATTACTCTGTTGCGGCGCTCCAACATAAATTTTGAGTTACCCTGTATTATACACCTCCTGTAGACTGTCCCCTTCAAGATGCACCGTTATTCTCTTTGAATATAAAGTGCTGTATTTGCATAACATGCTATAAAATGTAATGTCCCCAGACAGACTTAACATTCAAAAATTAGCTTTGGGCTACTCCAGATGGCACAGAGTTTATTTAGAGATTCGTACCTCCAGTTGTTTCATATGTACATTCACACAGATTTACACGGAAGCAGCACATTTGAGAGTAATGAGTAAAAACTAAGCACTGGACATCTGGAAGGCAACAGTCTCCCACTTGAGTGAGTGCATGAATTGTGGCCACATATAAACTTTACTTACTTTATTCAAGCAGCTTTATGTTGAACAAGGAATTGGGAACTAGGAACCAGCTTCAGCCTCACACTCTCATTTCTGGTTCCAAGTAATGCATATGGTACCCATAACCCAATCCTTTCTCTACTGTGCCTTTTTATCAGGCCTTTCTGACATTCTTTGATTACTATTAATTGTGCTAGATCTGGTGCCCCATCTCTGGCAAATTGTGGGGGAAATCCTCCCAGTCTCTGTCATGCTTTTATTCTAACTTTTCCTTTTTTAAAAGCAGGGTTGGGGAACTTGTGGCCCTCTGGATGTTGTTGGACATGGTCAGTGTATACTTCAGGGACGATGGGAGTTGTAGTCCAACAACATCTGGAGAGCCACAGGCTCCCCACCCCATTTCAAAGGCATTTGGGGCTTCCAGCATGCTAGAAAGCAAACCATCCTGTCCTATTCCTTTCCTTTGAATATCTCTGGGCCCATGATGGCCAAGAGCCATTCTAAGGAAACAAATGGAAGAGCAGTCTAAGGGAAATGTAGTTTTTTTTTAAAAAGACACACATAAATCGGGATAGGCAGGGGGCTTTGGCAGGTAGCAAAGATGGGTGGTGGTGGAGGGCACCACATTGGTGATCCCAAATATCAGGCATGCTCATGAGGAGCTCAAAGGAATAATGTGTTAGTAAGAAAAATGCAGACCATTACAGTAGGGGGTTTCTAATGTGGGGCTATAGCAATGTGCCACAGCAATATATTGGCACAAACTAGAAATGTGATCTTTTTCTCAGAATGCAGTACATAAAATGTCTTTCACATCAAATCAAAAAGCACCATTTCTTCAAAACAAAAATGTTATGTTTTGAACAGATTAAGATCAACTGCTTATTTCTAAAATAAACAAAATTATCAGATGTGCAGTACAGTCTTAAAGCAGGTTTACTTAGAAATAAGCATTAAGTTCACTGATATTTTACTTCCAAGTAACTATGCTTCAGAATGCAGATTTAGTTGTTCCACTAGTTGTGTTAAAAGGAACCAATCTCGATTTTTCTTTAGTCCTATAATAATATGCCTACCCTTTTCTCCCCCTTAAGGTCTTAATGAAAATATTGGCAAGAACTTTTGAATTCATGTGGAAACTGCACTCTCATCACAGATCCTTAACTGAGTGGTCAAAGAGAAAATTCCAATATACAAGGCACAAAACATCCAAATTCTTGCAAGACAAGCCAACTTTAATTACCTCCTAGTGTATTTAGAACTGCAGCAAAAGTCAAAGCAAAATTGTCTGGATTAGAAGCATTACTGAATATTGGTTTATAAAAGTGGATAACTGTCCACTTCATGATTAAGCACTCTTTTTCCAAAAGTGCTTTGCTTTTTCTAGTTCTCTGTATACATCTACATAACTTGTAGAAACAGTGGCACAGATAATACTGTGATGGGTCAGGGCGAAAGTGAGGGTACAGAGACCCTCAAATTTGTGAAAACCTAATTGGCTGCCACCTGTCTGGTATTTAAATAGGTACCTAGAATTACCAAATAAAAACTTCTTAGAAAAGTACCCAATATATATGTACAATATAAATTCAACATCTTAGTGCATTATCTAAGCAGTAGCCTGGTGGGTTGAATGTAAAGACCCTAGGCCAAGGAGAGCCAATCTGAACTGCAGCTTTCATAATCCTTGATAATTGGCTATATTAGCTGGGACTGAAGGGAGGGCACCATATTGGCTTTCCCTGCCATGACTGACCCAGGGGTTCCTCATGTAGTTGTTTTGCAAAAAGTAGTACTTTGTTTAACACATATGTAAATATGGTATCTCAAGTGTATTGTTTCAGACAGCAGAGCAGAACAATCACACCATGATGAACCACCTGGGTACTCTCCAGTCCAGAGAGAGTTATCTCTTGCATAGAAAAAACTCTCCCATTTCAGAAACTTCAATAACTTTTAATGCAACTGAAAACTACTTTAGTAATTGGCTGGGCAGAAAGTACTAAATGAATGGCAGTGAGGAATGGCAAATTGGCCGAGTAAGGTAGAAGATTAAACACTCAATAAGAGAGCATGCAAATATAGAAATCATCCTTTTGTGCTAGGGCTGGTGAACCTATGGCCCTTCAGTTGTAGTCCAACATTTGGAGGGCCAAAGGTTTCATATCCCTTCTTTAAGCTAATACATGCCCCACCTGTCAATGTGACTTGGGGATCCACTCACAGGAAGGAAGCAGTTCCTCTCAAACATTCAGATGAATTAATATCACTTAGCAGGAACAGTAGCTTGAAAATGTTTTGGTACTGCATTGTTTTGTTTTATTTATTAAATAGGCTAAGGGGGGGAGGGAAGGGTCCTTCTGGAGGGTCTGCTGCTGAGTGCCAGATTCACATAGAGACTGTATGTCCACACACAGTCCACACTGTGTCCACACAAACAGGTGGAAAATGGGATTTTCCATGCTTTTGAAATATGGAGTTTGGTTGTTAGTTGATCAAACTGTATAAAAAATCTAACATTTGCTACACAGATGTTCAGTGTGTTTCAAATAAAGTCTTAGTGGTTGATGTTGTTTGCCACTCTTCTGATTAAATGGACAAAAAGGACAGGATTGACACACTGGAAGAGAGTGAGACATTCTGGTCTTTCACATCATTATCACAACACTAAATGAGTTGCAAAGAGATGTGAACACTAATAAACACACACTTTACACTTCATTGCAACTAACACATTTCATTGCAAATTTAATGTTATGTGCAAATCAGTGTATTACTCAAGCCTTTATATTAAACAAGTACAGACTGTCTGCAATAACACTGGAGTGGACAGCACATAGAATTACTCTAAATATAACTCTTAAACTATGCTGCAACTTGTGTTAGATCTTAGAATTGCTAACCAGTTGTCCAAAACCCTTATGTGGAACCTGACTTTTATAGATGCCTTATTAGGTATATTGTATTTACTTGGGAAGGAGATGTGAAAAATAAAGGAAATCTATTTTTAGACTTTTAAATATTTCAGATGTAAAAGCAACGATCATGACTGAATTTTGAATGAGCAGCAAGACTTTTTATGTACTGTGTACAAACTTTGAAAAACATTAACTATGTGTTGTTTGTTCACATTTTATAGGATGCTATAGTTAAATATTTAACTTGAAAGTTAATTAATATTGACATTAAGAATAAAATTTTGTTTAACCAGTGCATTATCATTACTGTCTTATATTTTGGAAAGGATTTAACATTGTGGTTTGGGTGAAATGGATGTACCTGAATTTGTTCAGACATAGAGAAAGGTACCCAGTTAAAAGAAAACGGAATCATAAAACTGCAGGGTTGTATGATTGCAAAGAACATACTGTATTGTTCCACTTTACACTAAACTCTTTTATGCCTATCAACCAGATTACAATCTACCATAAGTAGACAATGAGCAAGATGGACCATGTGGTATGTATGGTTCAGGCAAGAAACAACACAAAACACAATTCTGGTGAATTATGTAGTCACAATTATGTGTCTTCCCAGTTCAAACACCGTGTGCAAAAGGCTTGAGACAAATCCAAAGGCTGGCCTTGAACCTAAGAGAAGGTGACCTTAAGAGACTCACAGTAAACTTGCCAGGGTTGGCAATACAGCATGCTTAGGTGGCTTATCTTTAAAGCAAGGACACAGCTATCCCTTCTATTTTAGGATCATAAGAAGGTGCCTTATACCAAGTCAGACCATTAGTTCATCTAGCTCAGTATTATATACACTGACTGATAGCAGCACTCCATTTAAGGCAGGAGTATTACCCAGCCCTACCTGGAGATGCTGGGGATTGAACCTGGGACCTTCTGCATGCAAAGCAGATCCTCTACCACTGAGCTATGGCTTTTCCCTATCTTTAGTTTTGTTCATTTGTTCAAGCACAGTATGTTACATGCTACCTCCACTGACTTCTGGTAAGATTTGGGTCATGTAGATTTTTGCTCTCTTTTTTAAGATGTAGTACTATACCTCCGTGGCGCAGAGTGGTAAGTGGCGGTAACGCAGCCAAAGCTCTGCTCACGGCCGGAGTTCGATTCCAATGGAAGGAGGAAGTCAAATCTCTGGTAAAAGGTGTCAAGGTCCACTCAGCCTTCCATCCATCCGTGGTCAGTAAAATGAGTACCCGGTATATGCTGGGGGGTAAAGAAAGGCCGGGGAAGGAACTGGCAATCCCACCCCATATATATGGTCTGCCTTGTAAACATCGCAAGACGTCACCCTAAGAGTCGGAAATGACTTGCACTATAAGTGCGGGGACACCTTTACCTTTTACTACACCATGCAGTGCCCTAGTTGGTAGAGAATATGTGGTTGCATGATAGTACATGGTCTAAGCCTAAGCAATGGTGTTAGGAAGAACTACTTTTCAAAGGATACCAAGATCTTATGGAGGACCAGTTAGATGTGTATAGAGAAGAACTGTTTCAAGAACTGGTATCACCTGTTTGTTCTAGCCAATGTTTTCTTTGCTAATCTGAGCATGAATTCCCTCCTAATTAAGTAATAATAATAATAATAATTTAATTTATGTGTCGCCTATCTGGCCTGTGGCCACTCTAGGCGACGTACATCTCGGTTACAATAAAATACATCATAATAATACAATACAAACGATAAAAACTATAAACAATGACAGTTCAGAGTAATGGGCAATTTGTCATAGAGATTAACCCTCCCCGGAAGTCCCAAAGGCCTGTCTGAAAAGCCAGGTCTTCAAGGCCTGGCGGAATACATTCAGGGATGGGGCATGCCGAAGATCATATGGGAGGGAGTTCCAGAGAGTGGGGGCCGCCACTGAGAATGCCCTCTCTCTAGTCCCCACCAACCTAGCTGTTTTAGTTGGCGGGACTGAGAGAAGGCCCTGTGTGGCTGATCTTGTCGGGCGGCATAATTGGTGGCGTTGGAGGCGCTCCATCAGATAAACTGGGCCGAGACCGTGTAGGGATTTAAAGGTTAATACCAACACCTTGAATTGGGCCCGGAAAACTACTGGAAGCCAGTGCAGGTCGAATAGCACTGGGGTGATATGCTCCCGGCGGCGACAGTTTGTAAGTAGTCGAGCCGCCGCATTTTGTATAAGTTGTAATTTCCGGACTGTTTTCAAGGGTAGCCCCACGTAGAGCTCATTACAGTAATCCAAACAAGAGGTGACCAGGGCATGTACCACCAATGGGAGCTGATGAACAGGAAGGTATGGTTGCAGTCTACGTATGAGGTGTAATTGATACCAAGCTGCCCGACTCACAGCCGAGATCTGAGCCTCCATGGACAGCCTGGAATCAAGAACAAACCCAAGGCTGCGGACCTGGTCCTTTAGGGGCAATCTCACCCCATCGAACATCAAGTCAATATCTCCCAACCTTCCTCTGTCCCCCACGAGTAGCACCTCGGTCTTATCGGGATTCAGCTTCAACCTGTTCCTTCCCATCCATCCACTCACGGATTCCAGGCACTTGGACATGGTCTCCACAGCCAACTCTGGTGAGGATTTAAACGAGAGATAGAGCTGAGTGTCATCCGCATATTGGTGACACTGCAGCCCAAATCTCCTAATGATTGTCCCCAGCGGCTTCATATAGATATTAAATAGCATGGGAGAGAGGATAGAGCCCTGTGGCACACCACAATTGAGAAGCCAAGGGTCTGAAACCTCCTCCCCCAATGCTACCTGTTGGCACCTATCGGAGAGAAAGGAGCGGAACCACTGCAGTACAGTGCCTCCTATTCCCAATCCCTCCAGGCAATGTAAAAGGATACTGTGGTCAACAGTATCAAAAGCTGCTGAGAGATCGAGGAGGACAAGAAAGGTGAATTCTCCCCTATCTAATGCCCTCCTCATATCATCCACCAGAGCGACCAAGGCTGTTTCAGTTCCATGTCCAGTCCTGAAACCCAATTGGTATGGATCCAAATAATCCGTTTCATCCAAGTGTGTCGACTGAACAATCTAAACAGGATTTTTATTTATTTGGTAAGGCACAGGTGCATCTTAATGTGTTAAGTTTTATGTCCCCCCTTTTCTCCAAGGAGATCATTGTATAATGTGGTTTGCATTATCCTTATTACAAAAATGTGAGATAGGCTAAACTGAGTGTGTGTGTGGCCCAAGGCTATGCAAAATAAGCTTCTAGGCTGAGTGGGGATTTAAACCTGAGGCTCCCGACTCTTAGTCAGATATTCTAACCACAAGACTATAGTGGCTCTCTAATATTTTAATATCCATTAGTACCCATTAGTAAACTCTTTACTTTAAATAACGTATGGTTATTACAGAGAAGCAGCAGACAAATAACACAGAAGTGGCAAAATACAGGATGAGCTAGGCAGGTGCTATTTTTTGTTATTTGGCTGAGATGAAATCACTAAAACAAAGTTAATATATCTGCATGCTGGAAGCCCTTCTCTCTCTCCCCTTCACTCCCCGCACCACTTTCAAACTAAACGAGATGGGTCTGGCTCAAAGCTTGCAGGCCATCTCTGATGTAAAGCAGCTGTATTCAAACCTTGTGTCTCATGTAGGTATCAGATAACAAGAGAATGAAGTAGACAGAGGGAAAATGTTACTGATCCCACCTGTTTTTAAACCTAATCCCTCCTACTTTGGTAACAAGATCATACCTCCAGATCCTTAAGAGTTGTAAGTCATGAATGATATCATGCCATCAGAGCTGGCAACCAAAGAGAGAGCAACACACACTTTGTGTGACAGCCAGGATTCAGATCTAGAAAATAACACCATACACACACACACACAGATTTTAGGGTTGGCATGGAGATCAACTGACTGGTTAAATGTCATCAATCAACCATACTCCATGAAACTTAAAGAACAGACCTACTGCTTATTTTGCACAATTACCTTTCATTTTTTTTTTAAAAAACCCGACTTTAAAAATAACAATTGCTTGTAATTTAAATCTAATGTCTGAAAAGGATGGCACACATTGTAAGGCTCCATCTGAAGATCTTAAAATGGATGTGAAAAGGTATTCCCTAGCTAATTAACTTGGTTACATCTTGAAATGTGTTTTCTAGTTTCACTGAATTGTATGTGCCCTCTGAAGGGTTAAGGTAGCATTTTTATTAACAAAAGGCATCATAGCCTCTTGCTTTGTTTGTCTTTCACTAACTGGGGGTTTCTTAACCAAGTTTAAGCAATACCACTTAATGGGAGGAAAATGAGGTTTGAGAAAAATTGTTTTGTTGCCAGAAGGATGCTCCCACAAAGCTGTAAGGTACAAGGGTTTTAATTCCAAGTAACTGTGGTTAAGACCACAGTCTTATAGTACAATCCTATTCATGTCTACTCAGAAGTAAGCTCCATTTAATTCAGTAGGACTGGAGCTTACTCCCAGGTAAGTATGTATAGAATTGTGGCCTTAACCACAGGGCCAAATATTATCCAGGCTTCAGCCCTGGAACCCATTTTAATATCCCCCCAATAACATAAATACAGAATAAACTATTGGAGTACATAATAGCTATAAAGATCAAACATAACATATGGTTAGAGTCTTCAAAATTCTTTACATTTATGGTTCCAAAACAGTTTCACAGGTTGTCATTTCTATTATAATATTTGGAGGCATTCCAAAAAGGGCTCAGAATGGAACCAATTTTAATGATAGGAACAAATAGCATAATACAAAGGAAAGCTGGGGGCTTTACAAAAAACATTAATCTTATCACTATGTAAGCAGAGATGCCTCCATTCACTCGAGGGAGTAATCAGGGTTTCAAAGTTGTGACTTCTAAACAAGTGTAAGTCCCAGCATCTTTCCCTTAACCACTGCTAAGTTTAGGGTTATTGCTATCCTAAGGTGGTGTGAGAAGTGACACTGGATGAATCTTACTTGTCACAGAGTCATAGATGTCTTAGAGCATAAGGTATCTTAGAGGTCATCTAGCCCAACCTCCGAATTAATGCAGATCTACCACTTAGGAAGAGAAGCGGTGTAGTTGTATTCAGCCGTTACTCGTATGGAGAGGCAACATGAGGTCATGCCAGCTTCCATACGTTCCCGTGCACATTCTGCAGCAGGGGGCCCTTTCTATTCACGTAGGTGCCCCACCCACTTTCAAAAAGAAACACAAGTGAATGCACTCAATGACCAATTAATTGTGCAAAGCATACAAAATAAAGCTCGCCTTACAACTGTAGAACGAAGGAAAATTTAAGAATACCTGCAACAAAACGAAACCAATTCCCCAACAAGCAATCAAGGGACCGACGGCTTCAAAAGACATGTAAAAAGCAAAAAAAGAGAGCAAAACAGTCAATGGCACTACAATCAGTTAAAGATACGGCTGTGTGATGCAACCAAGAAAATAAAAGGAGAGAATGTTCTTTTTGATCAACATAAATAATAAATGGATACCAGACAGAAATAAACTTATCAGTCTGCGAAACTCCACAAACATCACCCGCGTGGAACACCTCCCTTACCCAGCCAACGAAGACCAAACTAGCTTCCCGCTAACAGGTGACAACAGCTCCTCGCTTTAGGCGCGACTCTCCCTGCAGTGGGCGCCTTTAAAACCACATGCAGCGTCGTCTGAATTGCCCGGAAAGCCGTGTGATGAGGGGCGAGCAATTACGTGTCGCGCGGAGGGAAAGGGGATCAGTCTGTCGCGGAAACACAGCGCTGGCCGGTTGTCGCAGCGCCTGCTTGCACTCCCTAGCCGCTTATCCGCGGCCGTTCCACGTGACCCCAGCGCCGGCTGGGCTTTGGCGTCGCACCCTTCGCGGCTCTTCCTCTCCATGAGTCCCGCGCCCCTTACTGAGTACGTAGAAGCGGGTAGAGCTGGAGGAGGTGCCGGCGGCTTCCAGCCCCGGCGTCCCTGCACCATGGCCCTGAGGTACCTGGGCAAAGGAAAGACGCTAGTGACCAGGTGAGTAGGGATAACGGGTAAGGATTTTTTTTTTGGCGGGGAGGGGGGAACCTTCAAGAAAAGTCCCTCTTTAAACTCATTTGGTTTGTTACTGGGGCGGCAGTTCTGTAAACCCCTTTGAACTCGGTGGGGCTTACTTCTAAGTAGGCGTGTATAGAGTTGCATTGTGAGTATTTTTAAATTCCGGGTGGGGAAAAGTCGTGGTGAGATCAAAAAGTATGTCCTGTTTCTCTCCTCCCGCCCCCCCGAATACTTTATCAGAATTTGTAGGCAACAGTGTTGGTCCATGGGATCGGGGCAGGAGATCCAAAACAGCAGGAGCGTGATTTTCTTTTTCTAAAAATTTGGGACCAGCCAATGAAAATACGACGGTACGATACACTTTATCAAGTTAGCTTGCCTCAATAAACGCAGAAGTCGATTTTAGGTTGTGTACATTTAAAGCATATGCTGGGGGGGTAAAGAAAGGCCGGGGAAGGAACTGGCAATCCCACCCCATATATACGGTCTGCCTAGTTAACATCGCAAGACGTCACCCTAAGAGTCGGAAACGACTCGCACTACAAGTGTGGGGACACCTTTACCTTTTTTACATTTAAAGCATATTCTTCCCTCTCCTCCATCAAAAAAATCCTGAGAACTATAGTTTACCCCTCACAGTGCTACTATTCACAGCACGCTGAACAAACTATAGTCCCCAGAATTCTTGGGGTGTGTATGTGTGCTTTAAATGTATAGTCTGTAGGCAGCCTTCCTGTCCCATTGACAAAGAGCAGAAGGGGGAGAGAACCTGTGGTTCTTTTTCAGGATCTTTAGAACAAGTGTGCCAGACTTCACCTGATGACATTTTAGTAGTTGCTTTAGTAGGATTCCTTAAAAAAATGACCCTGTAAGCTGAGCAGTCTTAGGCTACTTGGTTCAGAGAGTTTGGCAGCCTTTCTAAAAGTTGGTGAATGAATTAAAAACTCATCTGATCAGACTGATGATATCAGGTCTAGCTAGATAAGTCTAAGGGAGAAACTGAGATCAGTGGGGAGACGTGCAAGAAAGTGTCTTGCTCCCAGTAGCAGTACTTGATGTTTACGAAGCACTTCACTGAAATAATTAAACAAAATAAGCCAAGTGAAATAGGTGTGTTTTAAGGCGGCAAGAGTAGTAACAGGGCTAGGACAGGACTTGGCAGAAATGTAACATGTCAGTGGCTTCTATTAAATCTTGCATATTTAGCAGCAGAAGATAGTATCATGACACCATTGTTGATCTTACCATAGGCCATGAGCTTGCCATCTTGGATAATTTCACCATTCTGTAATAGGATAGGGGTGGGGAGAGAGAATGTCTCTAAAGCTAAATGACATGGGGGTTACAGATTAAAAATTGCATAGGAACCCACAAACCTTTCAAAAGTTGTAAGGTTCTTCTGCAGTTGTCAAGCCAGTATTTTGTGAAATGCAAAAACTTTGCTTAAGAATCTGCCCATGTGTAACTCCAGCCCAGTGTACCATGCATACTGCCTTGCTGTGCGCAGCAAAAAGCGGTGCACTTCATTGGGCAGAAGTGAGTTAAGTACTTATTTAGGGCTTTCCGGAATGCGCTGTTTGCTGTAACACTGGAGACTACAGTGAGTCTTTCTGTGTAATATTTTCAGCCATGGTGGCAAGTTGTGGATTTGTTTGGCTAATGCACAACCACAGAGACCTTTGGCTGCAATAATTCTTTCTGTGGAGGGATGTTTTATAGCTGTACTGTTTGTGCAGTATTGCAGGGCCAAATATAGCAAAAAGGTTAAAGGAAATGAGACTATCTCAGTTCCTTTCTGTTGGTAAGGCCAGGTGTTGGCAGCATGCTAGAGAAATGCTATAAGGCTCCTTACTCCCAGTATATACTTTACATAATAGGATGTAAGAAAACTCAGATGGCCTGCTCCCCCCCCTTTTTTTTTGCTAAGCATGAGCTTTGGGAGTGGTCTATATACATGATTTTCAGTGGCGAAATTGGGAAAGGGAATGACTAACCCTTTCCACATCTTCAGCTTTTCTGCTGCTTCTCACAAACATGGGATCTTGCCGGGGGGGGGACATCTTAGATGGGAAATGGGTTAAACATCCCTCCCTTTGCATGTAATATGTTGTTTGGTCCTTAGCCTGTGCCTCAGATTGGCTGTACTGAGGTTGCTGCACAGAACTCTGAAAATGCCTAAGAGTAATACAGTCTTCTTAGAAAGAGATCTAGGTTACTGAAGGCTTCTGCTTATCTTGGGTTAATCTGGTTTACTTCCTGTTAATGTTTACTAGATTTTTTGGAGCAAAGCCTTTTTAAAAATGCTAGCAAAGATGCACAACCAGGCTGACATGGTATGATGAAAGAAATCTCCCTTTTTTTGGAACAGGGCATCTTCATTTTTCTCTTTATTGTGAAGGTTTTATTATTTAATGCTTCTGAATGAAAGCATGATGTGTATATGCACGAACTACTCTAAGATATGTTAAATTTAAAACCTCGACCTATTGTTTATGGCAGAAGTATGATGACTCAGCCGGATTCAGACTTTAAGGAAGAGGAGTCCCTAAAGGAGGATTTGAAGTTCTACTTCATGAATCCATGTGAAAAATACAGAGCTAGACGTCAAATACCATGGAAACTGGGGCTTCAGATTTTGAAGATAGTTATGGTTACCACCCAGGTAACTTTTGAAAAATTGCTTGCTCTGAATTGGATTTTGGCTCTTCATGTCTACGAATAAGCAAATGAACAGACTATCAGTGACTCTTAACAGTCTAATGACTTTCTAAAAAATCCAGTAAGATAAATATAGGTGATATTTCCCAGTAGTACTCAGAGTAGACCCATTAGATTCAGTGGACATAAGTTAGTCATGATTCCAATGGGTCTACTCTTGAGGATGACTTAGCTGGATGCTACTCAACGTAAATAATTTTTCTTTCCAGTATCCTTTCCTTTAATTGCCCTGCTGTAAAGCCATCTTGCCACATTTGACTATATAATGATGATGATGGTTTGTGTTTTTTTCCTTTTATACTCTAAATTGCCTCTGCTAGAACTACAGAATTAGCTAGTAGTTATTAGTAGTTTTGGTGTTTCGTGCCTGACATGTACTCCACATAACCTGATATTTTTGGGGGCTCCATCTCCCATCAGCCCTGGCCAACATGGCCAGTGCTCTGGGATGATGTAGTCCAGCAATATTACGGGAGCCGCAGGTTTCCCATGCCTGCTGTGCAGAGACCGCTATTTATAAAACTGCCAGTAATTCTCACAATCTATGGGGTGTAGAAGATGGAGCATAGGAGTTAAGGTAGGAAGACCTGTAGTCATTTTTTCCCCTTGGGACCTTGCTGATCCTGGGCCAATTGCCACCTTCCTAAACCACCCTGTGTGGCTATTAGGATAAAATGTTGTGTGAATACTTTCCCCATCACCTTGATGTCTATGGGGAAGAGAAGGGTGCAAATGGGGCAATAGATAAGTCAGTGGCAACTGATGGTTCCATGTCAGTGGGGCAATGGAATCCACTCTGGGTTTTAGTCTGAACTTCCAAGGAGTTGTCTAAGGCAAAGCACCTGGGACAGCACCTTGAAAGTTTGAACTGAAACCCGGAGCAGATTCCACTGCCCAATGACATGGAGCCACCAGCCATCACTGAGATAAGTGTTTGGGAGTAACTATGGTAGAAGACAATTGCATTCCCTGCTTGTGGGCTTCCTGGGGGTGTCTTATTTTGGCCATTGTGGGAAGCAGGATGCTTGTTTGGAAGATGGAACTTTGACAGATCCAGCAGGGCTTTTCTTACATTCTTAAATGCTTTATATGTAGATGGTTGCAGGTTGGTATCTCTGGTGAAAGTATCTTTGGTTTCAGGGCTGGGGTGGACCCCTGCCTGAATCCTTGGATACCTGCTATCATGAAAGATAATCTGTCATATTCTTGAAGCTCCATGCTTATACATTCTTGAAAATTTAGAATAGCATGATCTTCCCCATTGAAGCAATCTATTGCTTACCAAATAATGTAATTACAATATCATAACATAAAATTAAAACCTATAGAAGACATTCTTCCTTCAGCACCAGACTGCCCCTGGCCTGGGTTGTCATGCTCCCCAACACCCCCTCATGTTGTAGGGAGTGTGGACTTAAATAGGCCCGCCTGCTCCACCTTCTGTGTTGCTGTGCGAGTGCACTGTATGCACGTGCCTGCCATCACCCAAGATTGTGATGGGGGTGTCAAGTCCTTAGGGATGTCTCTGCCACCATCTTGGGTGATGGCAGGCATGCACACAAAGTGTGATAGCATGCTGACACAGCAACACTGGAGGTAGATGGGGTGGACTGGCCTGTTTAAGCCTGTGCTGCGTGCATGGGGGAGTGTTGCCTGGCATGGTGGAGGTCCTGCTGTATGGCAGCATTGGGTTGCTGGGCGTGATTCACCCCATGACCCGATGCCCATGCAAATTGCAAAGCAGGGGAACTCCACCTTTCCAGACTAAGGGGGGCCCTTCTGGGCCTCAGGGGTCTTAGTCAGTTCCCGACCTGGCCACTCACCGGCACCAGGCCTGTGTATAGAAGCTAACATAAGCCTTCCCCTGCTATGCTATGTTGCCTTTGGGCTGCACCCAGGCACCCAGCTCTGTGACCAGCCTGTATACTCCAAGGAGAAGCCTTCTGTGCCTACCTTGGTGGTGATGGCAGTTTGTTTATTCCACAACAGCTCTACTGTCGCCTTGTTCTAGGCATAGCCTACATGTGTGAACACTGGGGAAGATGAAGCTACTGGATGTTGCCAAGGATAGTGCAGAAGACCTCACATTGTAATGTATGGGTGAGATGCAATGCTATGTGCCTGTCAGCATGACAGTGGCTTAGCACAGAAGCAGGACTGTGCTAAGCTTCTGAGGAAGCTGTGCACATTGTTGTACATGTGGGACCAGCAGGATTGAAAACACACAAGTAGAATTTGCAAAAAGCAACTCTTTTTCATGCATATACCTCTCTCTTCCTCTGTTGCCTCTCATCATGCTTCTGTATGCACTTCAGCTCACTTGAGTGTATTTCTTCTCCTGACACTCAGGGTCGGGGGATCCAATTTCTACAAAACTCAAATATTTCTGAAATTTGTGCACAATATTCGTGTGAATGTATAAGTGTCCACTTTTAAAGTTTAAAGAGTGAAATACCAATTCACAATGTGTTGACATTCAATCTTAGAACAATTTTTATGCAAGTGTTTTCTATCATACTAACGTATTACTACAATAGTAATGTAAAATATTTCCTTTTTGTCTTCATGCCGGATTGCAGTATGCTGCTATGTAACTATGGAGGATACATTTTATGCAGTACTTTGTGTTTCTTCATCTGGGCCCACTTTTTCTCAGCCCATGATCTCCAGCTCAATAGTTTTGCATTATAAAAGTGGAATGGTTAAAGATTAAATGGAAAAGCCTATTTAGACTTGCAAACTTTCTTTCTGCTCATCTCTAAACTTTCACATCTCTCTGGTCATGAAAATAAAGACAGATGTCAACTAACACCCTCCCCCCCAAATGTTAATTTGAAGCGGCCAGTGACTTCAGTGAAGAGAGAGAAAACTGCCTCTTTCATTTAATATAAGGCAGGTGTTTGCTGTATGTAAAGGAAAGTCTAACCAGAAACCTTTCATGCCATAATTAAGAATAAAGCTACATGGAATGAGATGCAACAATTTAAAGATGTGATTGCAGGCCTGCGTTCTCCCAGGTTGCTAAATCATGTTTTAGCAAGCTGGGATTGTTGTGTCTGAAAGGGCCCATCATTGGGTTTATTGTGTAATGTATTAAAAAATTACTTCTCTTTCATTTTTATAAAGCTCATCCTTTTTGGTCTGCGTAATCAGTTGGTGGTTTCTTTCAAAGAGGAGAACACTATGGCATTCAAGCACCTATTTCTGAAGAATTACTCTGGTGTTGATGAAGATGACTACAGCTGCAGTGTATACACACAGCAAGATGTTTATGACAGTATATTCTTTGCAATTAATCAGGTAAGTGTTTATGGTATCCACACATGGATACATGCAAGAATGTGCAAGAACAAATGCTGTACTAGAAATGTGAAAACTAATGTAGTGAATTAAGTGGAGGTGGCCCCTTCATAAGAGCCACTTTTGCTTGTCTTGGCATGCCAAATTGTGTCACTAAGCATGCGCTTAGCATTGCACTTGGCGTCACCAAGGAATTGCCCAGTATGAATTGGGCAGTTGTGGAATCCTCTCCCGATAAAAAGAACTGATGCTGAGCTTTATAAAAATGAAAAAAAAGAGGTAAATTGTTTTACACGTTATACAGTAAGCCCAATAATGGGCCCTTTCAGACATCCAACAGGGGGAGTGCATCCCTGTTGGCACTGCTGGACCTCTTGGTGGCTTTTGATACCATCAATCATGGTATCCTTCTGGGCCGTCTGGCTGGATTTTGATTGGGAGGAACCTACCTGATGGACAGGTCGCTGAAGGTGGTGCTGGGAGATTACTGCTTGACCACCGGTTGCTGGCCTTCGGGGTCCCACACGGTTCCATTCTGTCTCCAATTCTCTTTAACATCTATATGAAATGGCTGGGAGAGGTCATCTGGAGATTAGGAGTCCAATGTTATCAATATGTTGATGATGCATAGCTCTATCTCTCCTTACCACCTGATTGCAGGGAGGAAGTGCTCATCCTAAACTGGTGCCTTGAAGCTGTGAAGGGCTTGATGTGGTCTAACAAACTGAAAGTTAATCCAGAAAAGAATGAAGTGTTAGTGGTAAAGGGGAAAACTGCACCAGGGATAGAACTGCAACCTGTTCTGGATGGGGCTGCACTCCCCTTGAAGGAGCATGTCTGCAGTTTGTGAGTACTCCAGAATTCTGCCCTGCTGCTTGAATCAGGTGGCTGTGGTAGCCAGGAGTGCTTTTGGCCAATTTAAACTGGTCTACCAGCAGCATCTTTTCCTGAAAGCTGTTGACATGGCCACAGTGACACATGCATTTGTGACATAGAAGCTTGATTACTGTAACACACACTACATGGGGCTGCATTTGAAAACAGTTTGGAAATTGCAGTTGGTTCAAAATGAGGCAGCCAGAATGTTAACTGGATTGTGGTGCAAGGGGTATATCAACTCTGCTTTATTGACTCTGGTGGCTCCCATTTTTTTCTGGTCCCAATTCCAAGTGCTGGTTCTGACTTTTAAAGCCCTAAACAGCCTTGGACCAGTGTACCTGGGGGACCACTTACGGCCATATGTATCTGCCCGTATTTAAGATTGGCTGCCTCTGGTCTCCTCTGCATGCCTGGAATACAGTGGCCCCCAAGTTCTGGAATACCCTACCCCAAGAAGCCCGCTCTGCTGCCTCCCTGGTGGTTTTTTGGAGACTTCTGAAAACCATATTGTTCCAGAGATCCTTTGGGAGGGACTGAAGGTAGAGCCTGTAATTGATTTTATTCCTCCCCCATTTTTTAGTTTTTACCTCTTTAGTCCCTTTTAATATCACGCACCTATATTTCTTAATTGTATTTTATATATTTTTATCTGTTTTAATGTTTTTGTGATTTTTATTGTGAGCTGCCCTGAACGTCCTGTTGTAGGGTAGAAGGGCGGGATAGAAATATTTTTAATAAAAAGACAGGCTGTTCTTTATTGTGAGAGTTGATAGCCTGGGATATTTGTCTACAGGCAGACATTTGGAATTATGCTGCAGGTAGGCCATCTCCCATTCCCACCTGGTTTAATGTAGAACTTGTCAAGTCAGAACCATCAAGTGTTGCCTGAAATCTGCATCTTGCTTGCAGCTTGGCTGAATGAGTGTTCAGAGTTACTTAAGTTTAGCTGTAGCAGTAGCCATCCCGATGCTGAAAGGTAGGTAGCATCTGACTTCTCTGTCAGCATGGAATACTATATTTGTGCTTCTAAAGTGTTGATTGCGAGCCAGCTTTTACTTCCAAGTAAATATGTGTTAGGCAAAAGAGGTCTTGGTCCTCATTAGCATGTAGCTTTTGGCTGTATTGCCACTAACACCAATCAACTGATTTTTTAAAAAACCTAATTGAACTGGTTTTCAACATTTTATGTTTACATGCCTTATGTGGTTTTGACATTATGGGGGTTGTAGTTTTTCTGAAAAGGTGTTTTTTGTTTTGTGTGCCTGCTTTGCAACTAGTACCGACAACTGAAGAATATTTCCCTGGGTACACTTGGTTATGAGCAAGATGAAGATGACCTGGCAGGCTTACAGATATGTAAACAGCAATACAGGAAAGGCACGATGCTTTCTTCCAATGATACACTGCACATAGACAGCACTATTGAAACAGGTATAGAGCTCATGGTTTCTTTCTCTGGAAGGAAATCTGTCTTAACTTCATTTATGAAGGAGGAATGATGTCCCATTGTGTTTTCTCTTTTTGTGCTAAAACTGTTGATGCTAAAAACACAGGTGTATGGAGATGTGAGATGCTCAGGCTTCCCATCACACCAGGGAGTTTATATTGCATCTCGGGGCTTAATGCATAGTTTGACTTACTAACTATTTGACCACTCATGCAGCCCCTTTTGGCCTTTCTGCAGCGTGCCTGAATGAAATGTGGAAATCTTCAGTTTGCCATAACTTCCTATTTTGTCCAAACCAGGGAACGATGATTTCCAGGATCAGAACAAGCAAGAATCTTAAACTAATTTCACACTGTGGGTTAAAATCCTGGCTTTTTAAAAAACCTAGTCACAATTTTTTTTTTTCCTCTGGTAAGCTGGTATGCCTAGTAAAGGTTATTGGGAGGATGCTATGTTTTAAAAACACTGGAAGGTTTTACTTACCGTATATTCCGGCATATAAGACGACTTTTTAACCCAGGAAAATCTTCTCAAAAGTCGGGGGTCGTCTTATACGCCGGGTGCTGAAAAAGAGCGGGAAAATTAAGTCAAAAAATGGCGGACAATAACGAAGCGGCAATGGCGGGCGGGGGTAGAGCCGCTTGTGCTGCAGCCGCGGGGCCGATAAGCAAGGTCGCGGTGCAGAAAATCAATAAAGGAACGGCTAGGTAAAAAAGGCAAAAAAGCCGCCGCCACTAAGGAACGCAGGAGGAGGCAGCCGCAGCCGCCGTATGCAGGGACCGTTGCAGCGCGAAACTGTCAGGCAGCGAGGCTCAAGGCAGTCCGAGATAAAAGCTGCAAAGGGAGAGAGAGAGCCGCAGCCGCAGACTCTCAATGAAATATTCCCGGGACGGGGGAGACTCAAACAGCCAGGAACGGGAGGGAAATAACGACGGGAGCTGCAGCCGCAAGCTCCCGCTGGGAATAGAGAGAACCGCAGCCGCGGTCCCTCTGATGGCCGTTGGATGAAAGGCTGGGAAAATCAATGGCACGGGCAACAGGGAACCCCCCCAAGGGAACTCCCCAGGAATGGAAAACACAACGTTAGATACAAGACAGAGGGAATGGAACACTTGGTAAACACACAGTCACAAAACCTCCACACTCTGTCAAACAAATACAGCAACAAAAAACACAGAAAACTTAGCTAAGCTACGCTATAGGATCTCAATCTTGTTCGTACGAAGGCAAGAATGAACTGGAGAGTGGGAGGGGCCTGACGCCCCTAGTCTTGACTTCAAAGACATTCTTGCCTTCGCACGATAGGCTTTGTATACAACAACCAGCCAATCGCCAGTAAGGTACATCGCTTGCATGTCATAAGCAGGGGTAGTCTTATACGGCGAGTATATCCCAAACTCTATATTTTAACTGGAAAAGTTGGGGGTCATCTTATACGCCCAGTCGTCTTATACGCCGGAATATACGGTACCTGTTCCAATTGTATAATGTGCTAAATATGTATCTTAAAAAGAAAATTTCATTAAGATGGCAATGCATAGATGATGAACTCCATGGAAGAAAGAAGTGATAGACAACACAGAACGGCAGACATGCTGATTCTGCAGGAAGAAAAGGGAGATTTCCTCCACCATGTAGTAGTAATATCAGAAAGCAAGGGAGTATTGGTCCATGGATGTTGCACTAATAACAAAACATTTCAAATTGGAATGATAGTCAAGCCCTTAGCTTGTCTTCTAAACTATATTAATTATTGTGTTCCCAAACAATACAAGATGCAGGTAGTAGATATTGCTAGAACTTGGAGGGTGTACTGTAGGCAAAGTAAGTTGGATTTGGTTATAAAATTGTGGGAGCAATTGTGGTTTAGCAGCAATGCTAAAGAACCAAGAAGCGTACAAAGGAATATAAAGCAGTTGGGACCTAGTTGTCTGCTACAGTAAGAGAGCGAAGAATTGCAGGCAAAGGAATTGATGATATGTTGCTATAACAAGCTTAATGTGCAAACATTAATACGATGTGTGTGCATGCGTGTGATTCAATGGTGGCTTCAGTGCACGATGAGGCACCCCATTATATATGGTTTTTCACTAGGTTTTGTGTATGTGTGGTGGCTTCAGTGCACCCTTCATCAGTCCTCCCAATTATAGCTCCCCAAATTACAGCTCTCAATGCCAGCCTCTGGTACCCTCTAGCTGATTTGAATTACAACTGTCATAAACCCAGCCAGCACAGCTATATTATGCTGGGATTGATTAGAGTTGTAGTCCAAAACATGTAGGGAGTACCATGTTGGCAAAGGCCAGTCTATACCATATCCCATACTGTTCCAGGAGAAGCTGTTGAGGGGCATGGGGGTTGCATTGCATAAGATGGATTGGCAAAAATCAAATGCCTTGTGCACTATTTATATAATTCTATATGTTTTTAACCTTGTGGTAAATCTGAATCTAATCCAACAATATTTTCATATAGCAAAAATGTCTGTCTCTGTTTATTTTAAATTTTATTGTAAATAACCTTGGTATAAACATTACGAATGTCGGTATATAAATAACTTGAATACAGGAACTGTGAGCCCTTGCAACATGCTCAGTTTTTATTAAGCTGATATGTGATTGTTTGGATGTGGCCTGAGCCTTTTGATATAGAGCTCAGTCAGTCATCGTTTCATGTAATACTTGGCCTCCTGGTGGGGTTTGGAGGGAGCTTTACTTGTGTTCCACATGATTTGTGTACCCCAATCTGTTAATGTCAATTGCTCCTCACAGCAACAGTCCTATAACCATCTACCTGGCTGGGAGGAAGCCTCAGTGAACTCAGTGGGATTTAGACTTGCATAGGACTGGGCCGCATGGATTCAGAAGTAGAATGCTACTTATGCACAGAAAATGACATGGACTGTTTTGGAGATGTGCCACCTCATGGCATTACAGAGTAGTCTATATGTTCATCGCTGTCTTGCAGCATAAACCTGTATTTTCCTGCTTGGCAAACAAGTCCCAGTAATACTTACTCCTAAGTGTGTGTCCATAGGATTGCAGTTCTAGCTTTGTCATGTCCATGTGGTACAATTAGGGAAAAGCTTATATGTCTTTTGGTTTTCCCCTCACTTCTAGAATGCGTTCTTCTAGAACCACAGGTACTGGCTGCTAAGGAAATAAATGACTTGAAGAATTCATCTTTTTTCAACCTTGAGTTTTATAGGTAAAGTGAGGCTTTTGGAGACAAGTTTTATTTGTGTTTCTAAAAAAAAGAGGGGGAGATAACTTATGGTAATCTCTTTTTCCTCTCCTCTAGGCTCGTACAGGTGGAAATCTCATTTAAACTAAAGGGCATTGATCTACAAACCATTCATGCTCGTGAACTGCCTGACTGTTATGAATTTGAGAATACTGTAAGTGCTGTTCTGTGTTCTACACATAGCAAATGTTGCCTTGTCTCTGAAATTGCCTTGTCCCGAACTGTGGAACAGTCTACCCGATGAGGTGCGCCTGGCGCCGGCGCTACTATCTTTTCGGCGCCAGGTGAAAACCTTTTTATACTCCCAGGCATTTTAAAGTGTATTTTATGTTGGACCACTCTGTCTTCTGTGTTCCTCACAGAAAGAGAGACAGGAGAGGAAAAGGAAAACCTGCAGTAAAGGGGTTAAAAACTACTGGAGCGGTTGCCAGGCTTACCAAGGCCAACAGCTGGTTGACAAGGGCAACCATCTAGATAAAAAGCAGAGCACTCGGACAGAGGAGTGTGGGGGTTTAGTATGGTGAAAGACTTGTATGTGAAAACCTTAATGTCAGTAAAGACTCTGAAAGAATACTTTGCCTGGACTGGCTTTTTTGCGGTTGAACCTGTATCAGGATCTTCATTTAAACCACGCACACACACTCACAACAGGGGTTATGGGCCCAGGATCCGGTTTACTTTGAGGTTCTGGTGCTGGTTCTAACCTGGAAACAGCGAAGCTGAGAAGCAGGGTGAGTCGAGGCATCGGAAGGTACAGCTGGTAAGCAAAAGCTGAGACAGAATAGCAATAAACCTGTCAGCCGGGATGCCGATGGAAAGACTGACTGAAGTGAATTATAGCAGTTGGAAATTGAGGATGAAAGCGGTACTAATCAGAGAAGATTTATATGAAGTAGTTGAAACCACCCCACCAGCTGCACCGTCAGCGGCTTGGACGAAAAGAGATGAAAAGGTGAAAGCATTTATTACGTTGGGACTGTCTGATAATCAGCTGTTGCATGTGAGGGATGAGCCGACTGCACATCAAATGTGGGAAACTCTGAAAACGGCTCACATTCAGCAAACAGTGGGGAGCAGGCTATGTTTAGCCAGACAGTTGTATAAACTTCGTTTCACAGACGATGGAAGCATGACAGAGCATCTTGCTGAGTTTCGACGTTTATTCGCTGAGTTACATGACCGTGGTGTTGAACATAGTAACCTGCAGAAATCCTATATTGTGTTATCGTCACTCAGTGAGAAATGGGACAATTTAGTGACAGCCATGGAAGGATTACCAGATGGAAGTTTAAATTTGGATTTCATAGAACAGAAACTGCAGCAGGAATGGAGCAGGAGACAAGGACACAAAAAGACTGAGACTAAAGAAGCCATCACAAGGAAACAATTTAACATCAGAGAAAGACATGAACTTAAAACATGCTATTTTTGTGGATCTCGAGGACACATACAGAGAAACTGTGTAAACAAAAGGAAAAATAGAGACAATGGATGGAAAAACCCGAGTGTGAACTTTATAACAAAAGAGAAGAATGAAGCAAATGACTGTAAATGGCTTATTGACAGTGGAGCGTCAAATTGCCTAATTACCGAAGCAAGCCTGTTTCACACATCAAAGGCTGTGAAAGAGTTTATTTGTTTAGCTGATGGATCGCAACTGGACGACATCGCTAAGGGATTGCATATTTCAATACAGAACAAAGGAGGTATGGATTGTTATGTAGATGCCGACCATGCCGGGGACGGAAGTCCACAACAGGTATAGTTATCAGATTACATGGGTCGGTACTAGACTGGTGCAGCAGAAAGCAGGCTATTGTAGCCATATCCAGTTCCGAAGCTGAATATGTAAGCCTTTCTACTGCCTGTAACGAATTGCAGTGGTTTGCACAACTTGCTCAAGAAGTGCTTCTAGAAACTGTGCAACCCATAACAGTATTCGAGGATAACCAAACGTGCATAGCATTAGCCAATTCAGAAGCCAATACCAAAAGGACGAAACATATCAGCGTCAGGTATTTTCATATCCGCGATTGCATACAGCAGGGAGTAATCACATTGCAATATTGTGACACTAATCATATGTTAGCGGATATCATGACAAAGCCACTAAGCGAAGAAAAATATCTGAATTTGGTGAACATGCTTGGTGTATGTAACATAATTCATTTTGATAGAAATGATGTCAAATAAAGATAAGAAATGACTTGTAAGTGAAAGAAAAACAAAACAATGAAATGTATGTCAAATGTATGTATATGAAAAGCAAATGTATATAATGATGTAAAGAGGTTTCTAATTTCTGTGAGAAACAGGTCAGGGCTGTTGGACCACTCTGTCTTCTGTGTTCCTCACAGAAAGAGAGACAGGAGAGGAAAAGGAAAACCTGCAGTAAAGGGGTTAAAAACTACTGGAGCGGTTGCCAGGCTTACCAAGGCCAACAGCTGGTTGACAAGGGCAACCATCTAGATAAAAAGCAGAGCACTCGGACAGAGGAGTGTGGGGGTTTAGTATGGTGAAAGACTTGTATGTGAAAACCTTAATGTCAGTAAAGACTCTGAAAGAATACTTTGCCTGGACTGGCTTTTTTGCGGTTGAACCTGTATCAGGATCTTCATTTAAACCACGCACACACACTCGCAACATTTTAACAGCATTTCTGTATTTTGGACGTTGTTTGGTTCTTTTGTTGTTTGTTTGTTTTGTTTCTTGATTTATTGTATTTATTGTATTTATATATTGTGCTGGTTTTTATCTTTTTGTACACCGCCCAGAGAGCCTGAGCCCAGAGGCTTAGGGCGGTATATAAATAAAGTAAAATAAATAAAATAAAAATAAATAAATTACTTACGATGGGCTGTTCAGTCCAATGTACTGTAGTGCTGGGATTGTCAGTATGGCACAGTTATGCCTTTGAGGATTTCTCTGGCACATGTGAAGTCTCTGAGACCCCTTCACGGCCTCCTTTATCATGAGGTGGTGAGGGTAGTTACCTCCCCACCCCCGAAAAATTCGTAGAGCTGAAGGAGGCAGTTGGAAGAGTCACAGTCTTATGCATTTCCTCTTTAGCTCTATGTGCTTTTTTCAAGGCTTGGATCAGCAGAAAGTGGAATGACCAAGAGGGTAGGAAGGAAAGGTGAGCATTCTGGGAGATTTGCAAAGAAAATGGAGTGGTGGGGGGTAGACTTGGATGCCAGACAAATTAAGGGGAGGGGGAAGAGAGAGAGAAAAAAGGAACAGGCACACACATACATTGGATCCGCTAAAATGGATCGTCCTGAAACTACTTATTTTTTTCAAGTTTGCCCCCACCCCAGCAACCACCTTCAAATCACAGATTACACTTATCTCTATTGACTGAACAGTAGCAAATACTGATCTTTACATTATCCTTGTGAATTATTATTGGATGAAAATACCTCTTTCCATTTCTAGTTATAAATATTTGTCACATTCAGTCATAGTCGCCATTACAAATGTATATACCATAATTGGGCAGGGTGTGTGTCTTACAGATCCTGTCTGTGTTTTCTGTTAAACCTTCACTTTATGCCAACCTTCTCAGTGTTTCTGTAAAGGACCCTGGTAGACATGTACAAAAATCTTTGTTTTGTAATGCTTCTGTGCCCACAGGTATGTTCTTTGATTTCTTGTTTTGGTTATACTAAGTAAAAAAAAAAACACACCATGAAGATCCATGAGGATACCTTGGTTTTTGTGGTGCTGGCAAGCACTAGATCTGTGATTTTTACTGTGCAGTCTCACTGTAAGCTTTACACTTGATGGTGGTGTTTTGGGGACCCCATGTAAAATCATTTATGTTCAAAAACAATACTGATTTCTATTAGATCCCTTGGGAAAGCAAAGAAACGTGTGTCTGTGCGGATGTTCTTTATATTCTTGCGTGTGTGGTCTGAGCTGGGGAAGAGCAGGGAGAGAACCAACTACTGGAGATAATGCCCATGGGCTCATGTGCTCTCAAGATTCCAAGTGCATCTAACAGTTGGTGACCTCGTAGCAAGTACTAAAGGGTCTTAGGAAAGGAAAATAATACCTGATCTTTTGGTCGCCAAGAAAAACTGGGAGATCTGATATGAGTCTATATTGGTGGTTCCCAAACTATTTTTCCTCATGGACCATTTGAAAAATGCTGAGGGTCTTGGTGGACCACTTAATGGTTTTTCTGCCTGGTATAACGATTGTAATGTGCTGTGCTAGATCTGTATGATTTTTAATTGTAGTTTTGCTGCTTTTATTTATATATTGTATATTATTGCATTCTACAGAATTCAAAATGTAATACAGTAAAATACAACATAAGAAATAATAGAAGCAACAAAATACAATTGAAAAATCAATATGAGTATTTAATGTGATGGATGTTTCATCTCCTGTCTTCAACCACAAAGCCAGGCAAGCCATGATCCACCTGACTGAAGCTCACAGACCACAGTTTGCGAACCCCTGGTCTATATTGTTTCATTCAGACATTCCTGCTGTTTCATCTTCCCCTCCAATGTGGCAGTATCCATTTTAAAATTCAAGTTCGCAGGGTGGAATAGCTTCAGAGCTTTGATGGTTGTGTGCTTGGTTTCTGTCTTGGCTCGGGATAATGTTGTTGGGCTTTTGGAGGGTTTCTGTTTTTGAAAAAACCTAATGTCCCAGTGCTTGCACACAAGTAGATTGATTTTAAACAGGTATATATATATATATTTGAGTAATGCATGCTGACATTGTATTGCTTCAAGCAAGTAAATTTTAAAAATAACATTTATATCAACAGATTACTTTTAACAATAAAGCCCACAGTGGTAAAATGAAAATATTTTTTGATACTGATGCTGATATTCAAGAATGTAAAGACTGGAACATATCTGGCTCTAGTAAGTATTTGTGTGCGAGAGAGAAAAATGTCCATGTTCAAAGGTGAGAATCAAGAAGCCAGGGATTTTCATCTGGGGTGTGTATGCCAGGTGGTAGGTGAGAGCCAGTGGCATTATGGCAATTTGCATGTAAGTTAGCCCTGCACATTGATTGATTCTTACCAATGTTGCACCTGGTCTGGCTAATGCAGTGCCATTATACTGCGAGTAGCAAAGGTAGCTCTCCTGGCATATCTCTACCAGTGAGGCATATTGAGTTAGCTTGTTATGCACACATATTCAAATGTTGTATTGGCACAGCAGCAGTGTGCTATACTAAACATTCATTTGTCAGCATTGTGACTTAAGGAACAGGCTATAAACATTTTGTGTAGCAAAGTTGATTTAATTATTCCGAAAGCAACATGGGACATCTCTTGCCTGGGCAACAGACAATATTAATATGTACTCAATGTTTCTTTACTACTGTGCAAAATGAAAAAAATCTGTATTTGTAATGGAAGTATGCTTTACAGATGCTTAGTCCTCACTGGGTTTTCTGTCAACCCCCCACCTCCTTTATTTCTAAACATTGTTGTGTACTTCTACAAACCTTGGGGTTACCCTAAACCCGCTGATGCCTCCCCTCTAGTGCATGTTGGTGCCATTTTTGCTAAACAAGCATCAATGTTGAACATCAGAAACTGAGAGTGATTTGCATAACTAATTTTGGGGGGGAGGAGGAGTTAGATGAATATTTTGGATACAGGTTGTGATTCAAAGTGTAGGTGTGGGTCTAAGTACTTGGCATTATTTACATTTGAACCAAAGAAGTTTTGAATTGCTGGGAATACACTTTTAAAACTAGAGATGATGTGTTTATGTGTGTGTACACATACACACATCCCCAACACTACTTGCTCAACCCTAATCTCAGAGAGCAGAATAAAGTAAGAGCCCAGAATAGTAAACTACATTCTGCATTAACATAATTACCACTGTTTAATACGTGAATTAAATGAATGCGTCAAAAGTTACTGCCTTTTTCTGCAGCTGCTGTTGGTCTGTACTTTAGAAGAGGCCTCTTTATCATGGGTCATCTTAACCTAATATCCTATGATGCAAGTACTGTTGTAGGAGATCTGTCTTCTAGTTAGTTGAAGCTTTATAATGCAAGTACACAGCTTGACAGAATGTGCCAAAGTTTTCAAGTTCTGTTCAGTAATGCCAGGTATCTTAATCCCATCTGTACGTTTTACTGAGGTTAGGAACTGGTGTATGTGTAGTAACCAACAAGACAAAGGTGGTCTATATGTGTCTGTGGAGTTCACAGCATATTAAGGTGTTAAAATGGTCGTTCAAGGATCTAGCTGCCTTACGGGATGCTACTTGTACTGTTGTGTGGGCCCTCTTCATAAGACAGCATCTTATTTACCTTAGTTAGAGTACTTTTTGGAAGAGGTGACATGCATAAAGATGTGTTCTACCTTTTCCTGTTCATGCTTTTGGTGCTCAGGTCTCTGTTTGATTTAAGATCTGTTGAAAAAAAGGGGATGCAATTTAGTCTTTATTGTGACTTGCTTGCATATGCCTATGCTGATTCAAAGACTGCATTTTTAAAATCTTGTATCTCCTATAATAGTTCAGAAAAACACACAATATATTTTGGTTTTTGATGGGTTCGTCATTGTGAGTTGTTTTGCTTCCCTTATCCTGTGCACACGATCCATTATTCTTGCTCTAAAACTGCAAAAAGTAAGTGCACCTTTGTCTTTGTGATACCTTTGTGATAGATTCGTGTTTGATTTTTTTATTTTCATAAAACAGAATAGGATGAGCCTAAAAGAAATACAGTAAGAACATTTTTGTGTGTGTGATTATCTGCCTTGTAGCTTAGTCATGAGGTCTGGCTAAGATTTTAAATCAAGGTAGCTATACTATCGGCAATCCTGGATCTGAAGTGTTTAATTTTCTTAAAGAAGAATTTGCCAGAATTTTACTCGGCTCTTCTGAGCTACTACTGATCCTTCAGAACTGCAAACTGTAGTCAAGTTGTTCTTTGCCTTCGTATGACTTTGTGCCAGTTTTATTGATCATAATGATAGGATGCAATGGAATGAAGTCTTGCATTTCATAGGATACTAAAATTAAATTAGTGTTCCTATCTGTGATTTGCAAACCTTTGTATCTCCCATCCCATCCCCCAAATTGATTGAGGAAACTGAAAATTAAGAGTCTGCTGGATCAGGCCAATGGCCTACCTTGTCCAGCTTCCTGTTCTCACAGTGGCCAACCAGATGCCTATGGGAAGACCACAAGGAGGACCTGAGCACAAGAGCACTTTCTCCTCCTGCAGTCTCCATCAACTGGTATTCAGAAGCATATTTCCTTTGACTGTGGATTCTTTCTCTTCTCAACTTGTGAAGTTCTTTATTCAGTATTTGGTGTATGTTTGTGCACAGAAATTATTGTTCTTTAACTGGAATTCAAAACATTGAACAGTGACTATGAAGTTGGATAATTATATAGCAAGAAGTACTGGAAACATAAAATAAATATTATCCTATTCTTAGCTTGCAAACATGAGTGCATAATTTGTACAGTGTTTAACATTCTTTTTTGATAGCAGTGCATGCGCCTTGGTAATATGTCTGCATGCTCTACAGATACTGCCCTTAAACAATTCAGAAATGTTGACTAGTACAGGTTGATTTCTAGTGGTGATCATAGGAAATGTATGGTACCCATTCTCTGAGCTCCAATGGAATGGACTGCCTTCAAGTCTATTCCGACTTATGGGCAACCCTATGAATAGGGTTTTCATGGTAAGCGGTATTCAGAGGTGGTTTACCATTGCCTTCCTCTGAGGCTGGGAGGCAGTGACTGGCCCAAGGTCACCCAGTGAGCTTCATGGCTGTGTGGGGATTGTCGTAGTCCAACACCTTAACCACTACACCACACTGGCTCTCAGTCTCCAGTGGCTATCCATTTGTTCCTAGTCCAAATTCAAGTACTTGTAAAGCCATTTAATGGCCAGGCCTGGACTACTTGAACAGAATGATTCTCAATATGTATAGATCATTGAGATCTAATAGCATTTTTTTTTGCACAAATGCCTACAGAATTACTAGTGATGGTTGAACAGGTCCTAATATTGTGGAAACCATCCCCTACAAGAACCAGATCCGGAAGCGTAGTCCTCTTCAAGTGGCACATAAACCTTCTTTAAAATTCATATTGGCTTTTGACTGCCAATTACGTCAATTGGAGCGGTAATTACTGCTTGCTGTGGTTGTTCAAAATTGTTAATTGGTTTTTTTAAAGTTTTCTGACTTGGGAATATAATTAATCTCTAAATGAATTACATGTAATGTTAATAGGAGTGGATGGGGTGCAAAGATTGTCATTTGATTCTGGATTGCTGTGAACTGGGAACTGTGTTCCCTCATGTTATGCTGATAGTTGGACACTACAGCAAAGTTGTAGTGAGGGAATGTGAGAAGCCTTGGGCGGAAGGGGTTGCTGTCAATCTTGTAGTTCTTTTTGGTTTTTGGGAGGGGCTCTATTTGCATGGAGAAAATGCCACTGCATTGGGACCTGCCATTTGGCCCACTACTTCTCACATTGGCCCATTGTTAAGGAAAGGAGCCAGACCACCAACCAGGCTATTTGTTGGCTGTGAAAAAGGCGAATTCCATACTGGGAAGTATCAGGAAAGAGGTTGAAAATAAAACTGCAAATCTCATAATGCCAATGTATGGTACAACCTATGTACGGGTATCATTGCTGCTCTTCAAAAAGAATATTGTAGAGCTGGAAAAGGTTCAGAAAAGGGCAATCAGAATGATCAAAGGGATGGCACAATTCCCTTATGAGGAACAGTTGCAGCATTTGGGGCTTTTTTAAGTTTAGGAAAAAAGGCAAGTAAGGGGGACATGATAGAGGTGTGTAAGATTAGGCGTGGTGTGAAAAAAGTGAATAGAAAGAAGTTTTTCTCCCACTCCTAATACGAGAACTCGTGGACATCCAGTGAAGCTAAATGTTGGAAAATTCAAGAAAAACAAAAGAAAGTATTTCACTCAGCGCATAGTAAATATGGAACTCGCTCCCACTAGATTGAGTGATGGCCACCAATTTTTGGATGGCTTTAAAAGAGGATTAGACAAATTCATGGAGGATAATGCTATCTTCTACCTTCACTATCAGAGGCACAGTGCCTCTGAAAGCAGCTGCTTGGAACACAATTGAGGAGTGCTCTTGTGCTCAGGTCCTGTTTCTGGGCTTCCCAAAGGAATCTGGTTGGTCGCTGTGAGAACACAATGCTCACTGGCATGATCCAGCTGAACTCTTATGTGAGGGGCCATGCGCTATGAAAAGGAGTTATTGCCCACAATAATGGCAAATATAAAATTAAGTCATCTTAGATTCCTCTGGTGACGATGATCAGTGGTAGGACAGAATCGCCCCCACCTCCAAAATAATTTCTATAAAGTCCACACTATGGTACAATACCTGTTATGGTCACTTGGTGGACTCTAGTAATGTGAAGTAAATGAGTATATATTTTTTGCTCTTAAAGAGTAGAAGCTTCCTAATCTTTCTCCTTCTTAATGCTTAAAAACAGAGATTTGTGAATTTCTTCCTGGAGAAATATAAACGCCATGTGTGCAGCGCAGACCGCCTGGAGTTCATAAATGGGTGGTATGTCCTGGTGATTATCAGTGATATGATGACTATCATAGGCTCTATAATGAAAATGGAAATAAAAGCCAAGGTGAGCCTTAAAGTCATAAATACTTTGGAGTAGTGGGAATCCTAAATTCCCAAGCATCACTCAAGATCTTTGAGGAGTCAAATTCTATTTTACCTGCTTAATGTTTTCCTCTTTTTCAGAATCTTACAAGCTATGATGTTTGCAGTATTTTGCTTGGTACATCTACTTTATTTGTTTGGGTTGGAGTCATTCGGTACTTAGGCTACTTCCAGACCTATAACGTAAGCTATGGAGACATATATTCAATACTGCAGGGTTTTTTCTTTTAATGTGTGGATCCCAGGGTCTGAAGGCACATTAGCCCTTGCTGAAGCTAAGCAGGGCTGGATCAGGTCAATATCTGGATGGGGAACCACATGAGAACATCATGTTTACCTTCTTGGATACCAGGATAGAAGAAAGATGGGACAGAAATGTCAGAAAATAAAGTAACAATTTCCACTCTCCTCTTTTCACAGGTGCTCATTTTAACAATGCAAGCATCATTGCCCAAAGTTCTAAGATTCTGTTGCTGTGCTGGGATGATATACCTTGGATATACTTTCTGTGGCTGGATTGTTCTAGGACCATATCATGAAAAGGTATGCAGGTATCTCAATTTGTGTGACTGGGATAATATAAAAGCATATAGTGTGTAAACCAGGGGTAGCTAATAAGGTGTTCTCCAGATGTTGTTGCAGTACAATTCCTATCACCCGCCAGCATGGCCAATGGTCAGGGATTATGGAATTTGTAGTCTAACAACATCTGGAGGGCTCCACATTAGCTATCCCTGAATTAAGTTTGAGGCAGGTGGGTGGGTAAATACATCCTCTTGCATGCCATACATAAATTGGGCTGTTCAAACGCTGTATTCACAATATTTATTCATGTATGCATGCTTCACTTTGCATTCTGAATCCAACATGTGTGTCTGGAGGAAAAATAATTTACAACAATTGGTTTTGTTAAACCCATCTTTGCTAGAGAAATCAGAGGTAATAAAGATTGAACATCACCTAGTTTCCCACAAGAGGACAGTATTGTACCATAGTAGTCAGTTACATGTGAACATGGTCTCTTCACTAAAAGAAGGCAGATCTTAATAGCCTGGCCACAAGTTCAAGGGTTTTCATCCTCTTCTTTGGTTTAGAATATCTCCACACTGCAGTCTGCATTTGATCTTACTGAAATTGCTGAGATAAAAGGCACATTGTTCTTCATAAGATTTCACATATTATGCATCCTTGCAGTATTTTCTAGCTCAGGAGGCTGTTTATGAACAATGAAGAGATGAGTTTTGAAAGTATCATGTACATCAAAATGCTATAGATTTAAGCAGGGAGCTAAATAATCCATTGGGCATGTACAGGGACTTTGAGCTCATGTATGAGCACACATACCAGGGTTCCTTGTTTTATTTTATGATTGCCAGTCCTTGTGCATTGTCAGAGGCTACTCCCAAAGCTCCCCTGTGTTAGAAGACAAAAATGTTTTTGGAAGGAGCGCATCCATAACTCTGGTTTAAGTATGGAGCGCAGCCTTCCACATTCATGTCATAATTAGTATGCAGTAGCCTGTTAGATTAGATTACCTCTGTGTATTCTATTCCTGTTTGTTCAGCTGAGATGACCTGAATTTTGAAGCTGGCTGGTATAAAGAGCACAGCCTTCTGTCATGGCCCCAGACCTTTGGAATTGTTACTTTCTGAATCCCTGCCATGGATCTTTTCTGAATAGTTGGTGTATAATGTTCTGTTGACATTTATTTGGACATTTTAGTTTTGACTTGCAAGATTTGGTTAATATTTAAGCCTAGTAATGTGCACTTCAGTTTTTAGTGAACGTGGGGGAGGGGCTTGTGAGCCTTTTAGGATTTTATAAAGCAAGCCTTGGATTCTATCTATTGCAGTTGTCTCTAATGCCACTTTTTAATGCTTTCTAGTTTGAAGATCTGAACACGGTAGCTGAGTGTTTATTTTCTTTGGTCAACGGTGATGACATGTTTGCTACGTTTGCTCAAATCCAGCAGAAAAGTACTTTAGTGTGGCTCTTCAGTCGACTGTACTTGTATTCCTTCATTAGCCTCTTCATATATATGATCCTCAGCCTTTTTATTGCCCTTATTACAGATGCATATGATACCATAAAGGTAAATTTCCTAGGTTTGCCTTCATCAAAAACTATAGTTAAGCTGTAATGAGAAGATCCTTTATAGTAAACTGGACTTTAGTTAAAGAAATATTACTAACTTTTGTTGTTGCTGCTTAAAATAGGTAAATATGTAGACCTGAGGGTAAAGCCTGTTAAGAGGCGTGTGAAAATTGGCCTCCATTGAATTTATCTCTTGATTTCACTAGCTACAATACTGTTTGCCTAGGTTTGCACCATTTCCATATGTGATGTCAATGGACTTTCCACTCTCTATATGTAGCTAGTTGCAAATCCTGGTTTGGGGTGTGTTTGTAACTAAGGTTGAAACCCCTCTGTTTCTAGCAAGGTTCATATACCATTTTTCAGCTACTAGATAAACAAGTGACTCTTTTCTGCACATAGAGCATAACACTTCTGCTGTTTTACGTTTGCTGTAATGGTAATGCATAGAATTTCCTCCAAGAAGTCCTGTTTTGAAAACAATGGCTGCACAGCCTCAAAAACAACCACCACCACCTGAAATTTGGAGGATTTCTGTTCCCTGCCCTGGTTGTTTTTAACAGAAGTACCGAAAATCATATGTAGAGCTAAAGTAGCCTACCAGTATCTCTTGGAAAATATAAATAGAACCAGAAAAGTAAATTTGGTGACATTTGTCAAGCCAAGTGTAAGAACATTTGCAGTTTTCTACTAACATACAGGTGGCGCTATTCCATCTAGATTCTAGAATAAGATGAGAGGATGTAAATGAGAGTGTTTTTACATCTACTTACAGTGTGCACCATAATACTTGATTCCAATCCTCCAATCCTTGTAAGCCTCTGCTGTGATATAACTTCATCCATCCTTTTCCTCCTCTGTGATATGGTGGGTTGGGACAGCAGTATGAAATGGAGAATGGCTTCCTAAACAAATTGTTCCCCACACTCCTGTTTCAGAAATACCAACAGATTGGTTTCCCAGTTACAGATCTTCATGAATTTCTAAAAGAATGCAGCAATGAAGAGTTTAGCATAGGACGGCAAACATCCATGAGTTTCTCTTGCTGTAGGAGGTCAGTATGCTGTGTTTCACAGATACCTTCAGCTCTGCAGTTCTCCTGAATAGCCTTTAGGTTAGGCTGTCCATTTCTACACACTTCCTATTTCTGCTGTTGTGCTAACTAACAGGAAGTGACTTCTAGTAATGGAGATGAAAAGGATTACTTGTAAAAAAACCTTTCTTGTGGATCATCTCTGCTAGTGAGGGGACTTTCAGCTGGGAGGCCAAGAGGAGCATAGGTTTGTGAGGTGTATAGTCCAGGACACTGTACCTTAATGGTTGCATAGAAAGGGAATGTTTTCTTTTATGGCATCTATTGCCGCTCTAGCATTGGGGCCTTGGGGGAACAACAAGGACCAAGCAGCAGAATGATTAGGTTGGGAGCATGTGCTGGATTTCACATATTGAGCTAACCAGCCAGTTCTTTTGCTATATGCTTTTAGTCTTGAGTATTAATATTTACAAGCCACCTCTGTTAAGCAAGACTTCAAGATAGTGCTCCAGCTGTAGAGTGCTACATTTTAAGTAACTGTCTTAATATTCCTGAAGAGCTATTTTTCTTTTATTTAAAGGGAAACTCTTTCAATGTTAAAGCAATGTTCATCCATTTTGGGTAACTCTGAATGGCCCCAATGTGAACACATACTATGCTTGCTGTCCAAGTACAGTTTCAGGCTAAGGGCAGAGAGCACCTGCCTAGTTTTGTGTTGCTGGTTCTCCCCTTGACTCTCTCTCAAGCATAGCAACCATTAGCTGACACTGAACATGTATGTGCTAGCCTTGAACTGAAATTGAGGATGCGGAAGTGTTCTCTGTGAATGCATCCTCCCCAGCATTGGTGGAACCTGATGCTACTTCTGGCTACTGTGGTGTGAAGAGAGACAAACTATGGCTGTTCCTAGCACACATGTAGGGAGGAACGACCATGGTTCAGTGGTAGAGCATCTGTCTTGTATGCAGAAGGTCTCAGGTTTAGTCCTTGGCATCTCCGGATAGGGTGGAGAAAACCCTGTCTGAAATCCTAGAGACCTACTGCTAGTCAGTGTAGACCATGCTGAGTTAGATGCACCAGTGGTCTGACCCGGTATATGGCCCCTTCCTATGATCCATCTGCAATTTCTGTTAAACATCATCTACCTAATCTGGAACGTTGTGAGAACCTCTTGGTTTTTTCCTGGAACTCAGGACATGAGTCAAGAGATGTAGGGAGCAGCGGAAGAGAGGTGTAACTGTGGGGGTGGGGAATGAGGACAGCAGAGCAGGACTCATAACTGCCAATAATTGATAACTGGGGAAGTTGGAAGCATAGAAAACAGCTGCTGCTGCATATTTTAACTCTTTAGCCAGTCTTTTCATTATTTCTTCTAGAATGTTTATATTGTATTATTCACCTGAAATTGTGAACTTCTTGTTTCTGTAGACGGAAAAGCGATGACAACTTGATACTTATTAACTGAAGATGGGTGGTGCTGGCATAAATTATTGCATATGAGGAGCTAAAGCCGAGCCCCTTGAACTGCAGTGACACATGCCATGTGCTTCTTTTCTCTACAAACCAATGACTCTAACTTCATAGAGAGAAGTAGTGATGTCGTCCTGCAGTGCAGTGTTGGAAGCTCAAAAAAACTGTACATACTGAGCTAGCGTCGTATGAACAGCTGATGGCCATTTCTACTTTGGTTTCAGTAAGCACGTTTTGCAAGTTATGGTCAATGAACTTCTGAGCACTGGTTATCGTTTGGTCATCCCTCGATTGCAACCTGCTTTCTAGGTATTTTTATATCAAAACATTCCAATGAAATTCACTTCTTAAAGAACACAGAATATTGCAATTTCTTGGTGACAGTACCTTTTTGGAAATTCATTTCAAGGCTGCTTCTTGGAACTAAAAGGTTGTCCCTTTAAATCTTTGCAAAATTCAGCACTGTACATGATGCTTGCTTTTTTTCTTTCTCTTCTGGATTTTGTTTCATTAGCTTGATTTAAAGCTGTCCAGCCATTTAAAGTTCACTTGGCTATGTATGCACTTTGCCTTTAAAACAAACAAACGTTAATCAGTGTTGTTGTGTGTGTTACCCCATTGTCCTCTTCAATCTAATTGAGGCTACAATCCTATGCCCACCTAATTCCATGGGATTTAATGCCAACAGGTTTTATTTTTCAGTAAACATGCACAGGATGGTGCTGTCATTGTCTGTCTATCTGGCAACTTCATATCACTTTACCTTGGAAATGACACTATTGCTCACTCCTTAAATGGCAATATGGTAGGAAAATTTAATTTTAAAATATAGCCACCCATGGTTTATATCAGACTGGCCTCCCAAATTGGGAAATAGGTCAGCTCATTTTTAAGCCAAGTGGAACCCTTCCCCCCTCCTCATATAATGGTTTTGCCTGGCCAGGAAATGAAAGCCATGATATTGGGAGGCATGATATCTTCATTAGCTCCAAAGCAGGAAAGTGGTTGCACCCCCTAAAACCCTTGGGGTGAGAGTCTAGGGGGATTTGTATCATATCAGGCTTCCAGCCTCTCTACTTATGTTCCTTTCCTCTCACTGCTTGCACCCACCAGTCATAGGGTATAAAGTGGTGGTGCAGGGTTGGTGAGGAAAGGGGAGAGTTTGGGGCTAGGGAAGAAGTGGGAAAGCTAGGAATTTATCTTGAGCATGGACTTTAAGACAGTTATGAACCCCCCCAGGTTGGTATCAGAGCCCAAGTCTTGGCTGGCATATCTTGTGTATGTGTAATAGAAGCTATGGCAAGTCAAGGCAGGTGCACTGATTTTTAGCAGTAAATTCAAAAGAGATCATTGACTGTGCAGGCTACAGCCTGTACCGTAAGAAGGAAGGGAGGCAAGCAAACCAGCCAAACCAGGTTCTCCTCATCCATTTGGTGGCAGCAGTGATGTTTTTTCTTTTCCCTAGTCTGCCTCCATTAAGCAGCCCTTTGCATTATAATTAGGTAGGGTGGTATGGCAGTTCAGCATGAGGGTTAATAACAGGGTCTTGTGACCATGTTTTTACTAAGTTTTAATAAGGAAACAAGTTCAAGAACTTTCTAGGAAATGATTTTAGGGGGGGGAAATGTAGTTTTTCAGTTCATGTAGTAAGCTGTAAGAGCAAATAAAAATAGACTCCTATCCAGTTAGGCCTATTTTAGATTGTTTCCTTAGCTAAACCAATACTTTTTAATTTAGCATCCCTCAGTTCAAGTTCAGCTTCTGTGTCCTCCTTTCGTCTCCTTTCCACCACAGTGTATCAGCCATGTTCTTTAACACTTTCCAATGTTTCAGCTCTCTTGCAATTTAACTCTACAGCTTAACTTTTCAACATAACTTTTACAAGTTTTTTCACTTCCCTTTCCAATCTTCTAGCCAATCGGAAGAAGAGAGTTCTGATTAAGTTTCTGTTTCTAAGTTGCCAATTCCTAGGCTGAACCTTTGAACCCTGGTGTACTTTTCACCTTCCTGAGCAAAACGCCCTGTAAACATTTGCCCCTTCTGTGCAGTATCTCCCCTTGTACAGAAGAACCTGCACTCTGAAAACCAAAAGCAACCATTTTACAACCCAAATCTTACAACCCCAAACCAAAGTGGTTGAAAGTTCTATTCCTTCACAAGATTGTGTTTATGTATAATGCAATAGATTGAATTCTTCAACCATTGTAAATACAGTACCTATTTCAAAACATAGTGAAGTCAATTCCTTAAGCCACTTGATTTAAACCTTTATATAGCAACCCATGCAAGCTGTGTGACAAACCTGCTTTTGAAACTAAGGGTCATTTCAAAAGAAGTTGGCGATATTTCATGGGCGTCAGTTAATTGAGCCAAATGATACCAGTTCGGGTGGAAGCTCCCTCTATGAACCCAAGCAACTCTTCAGAGTCCAGGAAGATTGTCATGCAAAAGTTACTGTCGGTTGGACAAATGCTGTTAAAGTCATTTAATGTTGGCATTTGTCCAACAAATCCTGATTACATAACTACCCTGACCCCATACATTCTAGTGAATGGCATTTACTTGCATGAACTTTTATTGACTGATTAGTTTTTACTATTTTTTATCAATGTTTTTCTCAACTGTTCCAAAATTGACAGTAAAAAATAAACAACGAATGCTAGGAAATACAAGGATCTTCCCAGGATCATCAAATAAAACCTGTTGTTCTTGAAGTGTTGTGTTGATGATAATTCTCATGTACTAATAGCTGATAGTTTCAGTCTTGAATAAGAGATGGAACTGGCTTTGTGGAAAGATACAGTACTCAAATTTATTATTTATTTTATTTATTAAATTTATATCCCACCCTTCCTTCTAGAAAGAGCCCAGCACGGCAAACAAAAACACTCTGAAACATATTAAAATAAAGCATCTTTAAAATCTTTTAAAAAACATCTTTAAAAAACAATTCTAACACAGTCACAGACGGGGATAAGGTCTCTGCTTAAAGGCTTGTTTGAAAGAGGAAGGTCTTCAGTAGGTGCCGAAAAGATAATCAAGATGGTGCCTGTCTAATATTTAAGGGGGGAATTTCAAAGGGTAGGTGCAACAATACTTCTGGTCTGCTTCCTATGTTGTGTGGAACAGACCTCCTGATAAGATGGTATCCACCTGCAGAGTGCAGTGATTGATTGGGTATCTTTCAAATATCCTGGCCCCAAGTCACAGGACTTTGTACACCAAAACCAGAAGCTTAAATTTGGCCCAGTAGCTAATGGGCAGCCTGTGCAATTCTTTCAGCAGTGTGGTAACATTTTGGGGATACCCTACCCTAGTGAGCGGTCGCGCTGCTGCATTTTGCTCCATCTGCAGCTTCCGGACCATCCTCAAGGGCAGCCCCACATAGAACATATTACATTAATCTAGCCTGGAAGTTGACAGTGAATGGACAACAGTGGTCAGGCTATCCTGATCCAGAAACTGCCACAGCTGTCATGCCAGCCATAGCTGGTAAAAGGCACTCCTAGCCACTGAGATCACCTGGGCCGCTAGCAACAAAGGTGGATCCAGGAGCACCCCCAAACTATGAGCCTGCTCTTTCAGAGGGAGTACAACCCCATCCAAAGCAGGCAATTGACCAATTATCCGAATTCAGAAACCCCCAACCCACAGTTCCTCTGTCTTGCTAGGATTCAGACTCCATTTATTTGCCTTCATCTAGTCTACCACTGAGTCAAGGTTCTGGTCCAGGGCCATTCCTCATTCAGATGTTACAGAGAAATAGAGCTGGGTATCGTCAGTGTACTGCTGACACCTTGCCCCAAATCTGATGATCAGCTTATAAGGGCTTCATATAGATCAGTGAATCCCAACTTGGGGGGGATCAAAGTAATCCAGAGAGGGCGCAAACAGTAAAGAAATGATTTTTTTTTAAAGTGTTCATTCCCTGGATGCTGTCTGCTCTTCATTGCCGGTGCAGATGACACTTCCCCCTCGCTCCAAACAAGAGGGGAGGACTTTGCTGAAGCACCACAGTGTATTTCAGGTGCACCGAGGGCAGGCATCTGCCTATACCACGTGTGGCAGATGCCAAAGGAGGCTGAAGGAAGTTCCTACCAGAAAGAAGAGGGGGTTACTATCCTTACTCCTGTCTCCTCATGCTGCCACTGCTGATGATGCCCTTACTCAGAATGAGAGGAGAGGGCTTTTCATGAAGCAAAAAGAAGCAAGGCTGCTTGGAAAGGCTGCCTTTCTCCTTCCTTTCTGGCAGCCAGCCTGCCTGCCTGCCTTTCTTGACTCCTGCATTGCTGCAACCTCCTTTTAAAAATTATTCTTATTTGTGAGGCTGCCCAGATCTCACTTTTGGCCCAGACGGAGCCAAGGAGCAGTGAGGAAGCTCAAGACTTGCTTGCCCCCCATCTCAGGCTAAGTGTGTGTGCCAGTGTCTCCCCTTTCTTCCATCTACATTCCACCCCCCCAATCTCTCCAAGATGCTGCATCAGTTGAGGCTTCCCCCCTCCAAAGTGCCCAAATGAATGCATGCCTGCAGGAGGGCAGGTGTGTTTGTGTGTGTGCATGTGCTGCTCTGTCTTCACTCTCATTCCCCAAGTGCACGCTAACCAAGTCATCGATTCTGATGATCATCCCAAGACCTAAAAACACTAAACCCCTCCCCTCAATCTATCCACCCTTTTGACTTCACAACCTAGCATCCCCTCCATTACATTGGTGCTTCTTGATGATGGTGATTTTAAAAAGTTCAGCAGGTTGGCTGGGGTCCGCGTACTGCAGCTGAAATTTTTCTATTTATTTAATTATTATTGTATTTATATTCTACCTTTTCTCCAAGTTGCTCAAGGTGGTGCGCATGGTTCCCCCCCTTTCCATTTTATCCTTACACCAACCATGTGAGATAGGTCAGGTTGAGAGACTGTGTCTGTCCCAAGGTCACCCAGTGGGCTTCATGGCTGAGTGGGGATTTGAACCTAGATCTTAGTCCAACTCTAACCCACTGGTGTTGAGAGACAGGACTGTACATCTTCAGACTGTTGGGGTGGGGAATGGGTTCCCAAGATTTGACCTTTGCATTGAGAAATGAAAGCAACAGCTAACTGCAGGGAGATTTTTATTGAAAGCGATATCTGGAAATGAGATTTTGCCACACACCATTTTTTCAATTAACAGACACTAAAATTACAATTAGTGTGTGGGGAGGCTCACAAAATGTTTTGAGCTTACAAGGGGGTCCTGTACTCATAAAGGTTGGGAACCACTGATATAGATGTTAAACAGCATTGGAGACAAGGTGGTACCCTGCGATACCCCACAGCACGACTGCCAGGGGGCTGAAAGACAATCATCCAGTGCTATTCTCTGAAAATGACCCTGGAGATAGGATCAGAACCATTGTAAAACAGTGCCCCCGATACCCATGTCACCAAGTCTGCTCAGAAGGATACCAGATTAATGGTATCAAAAGCTGCTCAAATATCAAATAAGAATAACAGAGCAGCACTCCCGCTGTTCTTTGCCCACATCCATCAGGGCAACCAAGTCTGATTCAGTCCCATAACCAGGTCTGAACCCAGAATGGAATGGGTCAAAATTATGGGGAGAGAGCACGGGTGACGTGGCCTCCTTACCTTAGCTACTGTTTTTAAAAGGTGATATGGCGGGCATGTTGATGTGCATTGATGGCAGCCAATTAGAATGAGGTCTCTATACGAAAACCAAATCACTTAACTGAAATGGGGTTTCCATCTTCTAAAAACAAACTGAAAAAGAAGGGGCCGCCCACAGTCTTACAGGGTTTGAGAAAACATGCCCTGACTTTGGCATTTTTTTTAAAGCAAAGGCAAACCCAGTTGATCATGGCCTGGAAACATACAGCACTAATTCCATCATGGTGGCAGAGCTGGAGTAGGAGGAGAAGTGAGGCAGACACCAATGAAGAAACAATTCTTGCAGCATCAGAAAGGATAGCTGTCCTCAAGGTGCTTGAAAGCAGCATAGTGACATTAACAAATAAGATACTGAAGACTCAGTTAATGCAGCTACAGAATTAGGTGTGAAGCTTGGAATACAGTTTAAAAATTAGTGGCGGCTAACAAGGACTTACAATTAAAGCTTGAGGACATTGAAAACCAGGAATGATTCCAAAAAAATAGGGTTTGTGGGATCCTGGAATCCTCTGGAGGGGAGAATGTGTTAGCTTTTCTTTTGAAGCGGTGGAATGAGTCTTTATTTTGACTCTGAAAAGGCTTATAGGGCTTTGGCTCCTAAAGATCCCACATCTTGCTTGACTCCATTTCAAAGTGTGCTTTTCACACCATTTTACTAAAGAGGAACTGACGAGGAAGGTCAAGAGTTAAAGCAACTGGAATTTGAAGGATCTGCTGTAATGCACTCCAACACCTCATCGGAGAGGCACCATGTAGAAGACAAAAAAATTGCCCAGTTGCAGAGGTCCTTAGAATGGTAAGGACTCCTTTTTGAACTAATGGTAGAGAGAGAGTGCACACAGCTACTCCTTGAAAAGAGGTTGCATCTATCTTGGCACTCTTTGACGTAGAATAGCTGTTGCATGCGGCACAGCTCAAACATGATCCAAATACCCCTCCCCCTCTAAGTCATAACAGGAGTAGTCATATAGCTTGGAAAAGCTTTCTTCAAGGAAAAAAAGGTTTGGTAAAGTGGGGACTATATTTTTTCCTCAAACTTCTTTTCGTCTCCCCAATCTGCATCCAACAGGGTGCGCAAAGTATCAGATCATGCCCTATGATGGCATAGATATGTATCGTTAGCTTCCATACAACATTCCAATATGAAGATTAATTCTTTTCTGTTGCAGTTGTGTCAAAGGTTCTCCTAAAAGCATAAAAGAGGCAATCCATTATTTTAATGATGACAGTGGCGCTGATGTTACATGGGACACAATGAAATCTGTTGTGGGGGTTGCAGCAATTAGTTAAGTTACCATAAACAAAATGAAACAAATTGTTACAAATGGAAATACTTTATGCCTCTATTCAAGATATAATAATCTTTGGCAGATTATAATATAAGAGAAGAAAAATGTAAAGAAAAAAAAGATCCCTGTTGTATATTAGGCAAAAGTATTTTGAACAGGGAAATAAATGGACAAACTGTCCTTAAAAGAAATGAAGGAAACTGCCCTTAAAAAGAAAAAGGAATGCAAAGATGATTTTGATTTGAAAACAAGATGGAGCCAAGACTTTAATGCAGAAACAATTAATGGAGCATTTGCCAAGTACTATGCACTGTTATATAAAAGTAATGTCCCAGGAAAGGGACATTTAGAAATTATTTATCCCAAGATAATTTAAATTTATTTCAGAAGATCATAACTTACCTAAATGGCAAATAACGTTGGAGAAGGTGCAAGGCAATAAGCTGAAGGTGTATAAATCTTTTGGACTTGATGGATTTTTTAGTGCTTTTTACAAAGTGCCTAGAGGACCTCATACCTTTAAGGAGAGGATGTACCACTAACATAGCTGTTGTCCAAAATAGTAGTATATCTAAACCAGGGAGCAAATCCAGAGCAGGTTGCACCATACAAATCTTGCTACTCAGCCAAGATCACAGACTCTTTGTTAACTTTGGTGAGCAGATGAACTTGGCAATTTCTAGTTCTATCATTCTGAATCAGACAGAACTTGTGAAGAGATATATATGGGATCCTGTACTATATGCTGCATGCTTAATATAATTAAGCACGGTAAAAACAAGCACCTCCCCTGGCCATTTGTAAGTATTTTCCAGGGTGGCTTAGGATAATGTGTGCACACGCTATTGTGCAATTCAGTTGTGTATTTCTATGTTATGAGATTAAGGTGGGTGTGAGTGCAAAGTAATCTAGATACAGAAAAATATAGCAATTCTGTCTCTCCCCCCCCCAAATTCAAATTTAGTGTTAGCATGATACACCCTTCTTTAAAAACTAGGAGGAATATATAATAATAATAATAAAATAAAATTTTATTTAATTAGTTGCCCATCTGTCCGCCTAAGCGGACACTCTGGGCGACGTACACAATATAAATGCAATATAAAAACATATGCATATAGCAAATTACAATATTAACAGCAATTCATAAACCATCCTTCAGTAATACAATATAAAAACCTAACCCACCCCAGAAATCCCATAGGCCTGCCTGAACAGCCAGGTCTTTAAAGCTTGGCGAAAAGCCATCAGGGAGGAGGTGTGACGAAGGTCAAAAGGAAGTAAGTTCCAGAGGGTGTCTCCAATGCAGGAAGAAGATACTATGAATTTTTACACAGAATACTTTTTCAGGTAGCTGGAGGCCATCAGGAAGAAATGTGTTGGAATGCTGCTATATGTCATCTTCAAAGCTTGAGGGAATGGAAGTAGTTGGTTTAATGGAAATGAGTAAGCACTCCATAGCAGCAAGAAATATGAGAATTACTCCTAAGTGGGGCATAATATGCAATTAGTACTGTTCCAAAGTGGGGAGACAGAGAACAGCTTTGCACTCTGGAAACCAGCTTTTCTGAAACAGCTGGATTCATTCTGGCAGCACTAGAAGTGGTTTGACAATCATAGGTACAGATGATAAAATGTGACTCAAATGCACAAAACTTCAGAGGTTTTTTTTATTTTGAAACTTAGTTTGAATAAAGCAGATTTTTTTTTGCCAGTGCAAGTGCCGGCTGGTACCCATTGGGAATAGGACTGTTAGGGTGGAAGGCAGGGAGGCCAACTGTAGGTGGAGCCAATTCATGCTAATTTTGTCCCCATTTCTGTTGAGTTCTACAAGGGCAAAACTAAGATTAAGGAGGGAGAAGCTGACAGCCAGTGCCGCCTCCTGGACTGATTGTAAGCACAAAGGCAGGTAGGTAAGAAGGTTGGCGGGCAGTTCTCCATCTGCCCAAATGGACCAGCCTCACCAGTGTTTGTAGAAAGTGGATTCTTCTATGTAAATGGGGCAAAATGATTTATTTTTTGTATCCCTATAAATCTCTGTTCTGTCATCATCTGAATCTAATGTTGCCCATTAACATTAGAAATGCTAGGTATTTTCAGTGGCATGCAAGAGCAACATCTGGTGTATTGTGCATTAATTAGGGTTTTTTCATTAATCCAAGTTCTCCATTTTAGAAGCTAATGGCTGGTGATTGTGGTGTAGTATGGGATGTCTGAAATAAGTCTTGAGGACTAAGAACAACAACAAAAGGGTGGAAGTACAATTTTATTCTAGAGCCTCCAAGAGAAGGCCTGACAACTGTGTCATTAGAAAAGAGTAAAGAACAAACAACCTGCTCTAGTAGTAGGTTCTTGTGCTTGTTTACTTTCAAGCAGGTTACTGAGTTCAATGGGATTTACTCCCAGGTAAGTGTGCATAGGATTGTAGAGGAGTGACATCTTAGTTCTATGTGTGAATAGTTCCAGGGAGGGGGTGCTGAAAGTGGTACCTAAAAATACCAAGGAAATGCCTTGACTTCATAATAAATAGTAACAATAAGCTGTATCCATCTGTTCTGCTAGTGCAAGCAAGAACCTTTAACTGCACTGTAGAACTTCCCTGGCTTCTCTTCCCACATGACGCCTAAGTCTCCTCTAGCTTTAGGGGGTGCAAGGGGGGTGGAAGGAGAGGGCAGGGAAGTTTCATTGCACAGCTAAAAGTCCCTGTGCTAGTGTTAATTGTTTAGTTGAATACAGCTCATCTAAATATCCATGACAACATACTGGGATAATGGCATGTATTGCAGTATACACGTGGTAAACATGTTAAATCAGCTCTCATACTGTCAGTATATGCAGAGCTAATTTAATGCAACCATAAGTGCAGGTGAGAGTTACAACAAAGTAGCAAGTTGTTTGAAATTTGGGAGTGGGAGTTGTGATTTTGCCTCTGATCTGGGTCTAGACTGGTATTTTGGTGGCTTCAGATGGGGAGGCATAACACAAAAGTATGTGTGTTGAAAGTTTCTATTGGGTCTGAATCCATATCAGTTATACATGCACCCACACAATTTCCACTCTGGGGAGGCAGTGTGCTTCTGGCCACTCTTCCTTGCTAGGTCAGGGTGAGTACATTTCACAGTATAATATTCCGAGTACAGCCTATTGTGGTATTGCGATGATGTCACTATCATTGTTCTGGTAATCAAAGCCAGCTTTATTTTTATGTTGTAAATTAATAACCTGACATATAGTTTAAGGTACAGTGGTAGGTTCTGCAGTAAGCTTCACCCCCATGTTCTATATTCTTGTATTCACTAATAGGCAAAAAACCTTGCGGTTTAAGAATGTACCTATAGCCCACAGATATTTCTATCAAACTTTAAAAAGCAGGGAAATTGGGCAGCTATAGTGAATGCACCAGGGGAGCAGGAGACCTGACCTCCTCTCTGAGATATTGGACTGCCCTACAAATTTGTCAAAATGCAAACACAATTTGGGTTGGTCTTTCACAGTCCAATCCACCTCCTGTGTAGCATGGAAGAATTTGGTAACATGCCTCTGAAGGGGAGGGAGAGGAGGAGGAAGGGGAAGGAGGGGATTGGAAGGGGATGGGGAGGGAGGGGCAAAGGAAGGGGGAGGGAAGGGGCAAGAGGGAGGTGATAGGAGGGAGAAGGGAGGGTGGGTTTGATCTAGGGTTGCCCGGCTCAGGGCCTGAGAATGATTCTGTATCTTTAAGAGAAAAAAATCAGCCAAGTACAGGTTTTCTCGCAACACTGTAATGGGAAAAACCACAAGGTGAAATTTTCCGTTCCCCCTGCACAACTTTTAAAGATACAGAAGACCTCCTGGAGGCTGGGCCTGGCAACCCTAGTTTGATCATTTGCATACTTTTTGAGTTCCATGGGATTTATTTCTGTGCAATCATGTTTGAAAATGGAGTGCCTTCGAGTTGCCCAAACTTATGGCGACCCTTTGAATAGGGTTTTCATGGTAAATGGTATTCAGAGGTGGTTTTACCATTGCCTTCCTCTGAGGTTGAGAGGCGGTGACTGGCCCAAGGTCACCCAGTCAGCTTCATGGCTGTGTGGGGATTCAAACCCTGGTCTCCCAGGTCGTAGTCCAACACTGACCTGGGGGAGGGGAGGAGATTGGGTGGGTGGCACTGGGCAGAGGGGAAAACCCTTTCCTTTCCAAAAGGAAAACATTGTGAACAGTATCATTGCTTTTCAGCGTTTCCCCCACCTTTTTATTCTACAGCAGGCACATGTAGCCTCTCATCCAAATTTAAACCAAAGCTGTCCCTGGCCACATCCACACCAGGCTTTTATTTCACTTTGGAGAGTCATGGCTTCTCTCAAAGAATCCTGGGAACTGTAGTTAGTGAAGGGTGCTGAGAGTTGCTAGGAGATGCATTTTTAAACTTTTAAACTGCAGAATATGAAGGTCAGAGTATGGGGCAAGGTCAGTATTAGGATTACAGGTACTCTGTGAACATGGGTGATTTTTAATGAATTTCAACAGATTATGAGAACTCTGAGAGAAAAAAGTCCAAAAGGGCTCTGGACTTTCCCCTCCTCTTTTTAGACTTTGAACTCTCGATTCTCTCTGACTGTTTTGTGTATCGCCATGAAAATTGAGGGGGTTGTTAAGCAAGCGTTTCTGAGTTCAGGACTGTAAGTTTTGTAAGGTTTTGTTTTGAAATGAGCTTATGGGAAGCATCAGAATGGCATGGGGGTATTTTCAATTTAACATTGTGGAATGTGAAAAATCCACACTGGCTATAGTATACAGCCACTCTTGTGGCTGTATAATTAGCATGTTTCTCTTGCTGCTAGCTCCTATTTTTCCATTTTCACTGAAAGCCTTTTACTGAATTAACTGCAGAAAGGAAATGATAAATGACCTGGGTTAGCCTAATGACAAGAGGAAAAACTGTCTTCAGTACCTAAACCTCTAGAGTTGGTAATTTCAATGTCTTTATTCAAATGATCCATTATCGGTCACATAGCTGTTCATTTATCTTGCATATCTGTAAAAGACTAGAAAAATATAATATTCTGCTTGATCTACTGACTTGGATGGCTTCTACACTTGCCATATTCTCCAGCATGTAATTAATTCACTCAGTTTTTATGGACAATCCAGTTGACATCGCTAAATTATCACATTCCAGAGTTTTTCTCATGTTGTCTTTTTCAAACTAGATTTGTGATTTTTTTTTAATTAACATGCGATTACTTAGTTCCTGTTCCCTGGAGGCAGGAGCACTTAACTGCTCCAGTAGCACGGAAGAAACAGCTTTTTACAGCTTCCGTGTCAGGATCAGAGCCTACCAAAAGCCACTTCAAAAAGCCATGGCCATCTGCATGAATAGGAAGAAATTAAAAGTAAAGAAACCAGTTTATGAAAAAGGATGGATAAGGAAACAATGGTTCAGTTCCAGGCACTAGCGGGATCTTTGAACAGAACTTAGATGTGTGATTGGAGAGTTGGAAGTACAAAAAATGTTTAGGACTGTGAAGGAACACAAGAATAGCCCAATGAATACTGAGCATGCTTAGTGGCCACAGAATACTCTGACTGAAGGGATGGAAAATTGGGGGGGCAGGGAGAGACAGAAGGGCAACAAAATGGAGTTTCCCAGAAAATGGCATAACTGGCTTGAACCCTCAAGAATGCAACATTTTGTTGCAGATCCCACTTGTTTTCACAAGTAACTTTTAATTTGGGAGATATTACCGCTGATCTCTCTTTTTGTTACAGTTGTAAAGAATTAATACTTCCAAATACTTGACCACTCTGACAACTAGGTAATAGAACCTTTAAAAAAAACCCACAAAACAAAAGAGCTGAATACCTAGACCTGTTGCAGTGTGGAAATCATTATGGCTTTTCAATTATTGTTAAGTGAGCTTTTTCATACCTCCTTGCTTCCAGCTTTATTTATTTATTTATTTATTGTCTTTGTATACTGCCCCATAGCCGAAGCTCTCTGGGCGGTTTACAGTAACTAAAAAACATTAAAAACAAATATACAAGTTTAAAACACATCTTTTAAAAACATTTAAAACACACTTTAAAAAAATTAAAACAATTTAAAAAAAACACATGCTTTTAGTATTTTTATGGTCAGTTTTATCAAGCAAAATGTAGAAACCATGAGTGCTAGAATCTTTTTGTTTTTTAAAAAAGGAGAGCTGTGGCCTCAAAAGTTTAAGTGGCATAACAGTGCCCTGTTGTCTCAGCATAATCCATGGGCACTTTAGCTGCCTGTCTATTAGAATAATAATATACGAAGTATTAGGGCTTACAAGTGTTTGAAGAGCCTGCCTCCACTCAGAAGAGTTCCTAATCCAAGGTTCTCATCCTGCTGAAACAAAAATGATTCGCAGTGACAGCTTTTAAGCAACATGTGGTAGAATATTCAGCTTAATGGGAGAGAAAAGGGTTTAAGTGGCTGAAGTGGTGCTGACTGAAGCAAATTTGATCAATGAGTATGGAGATGATAATGGGGAAAACCATAATGCAAGCTGGGCTTATTTACCTACTTGCTAGCCCTACTTGTTGCAAACAAGCTGGTATTTAGTCATTACATTTTCAAGTATGAATGAGCTCTGAATGAACATCGAATTCTGACAAATTGTAAGAGGTTCTTAAACTGTGAAGCTACCCCACCCCCTTTTATCAAACTTCTATGGTTCCCTTTGAAAAGGGATGTCTTCAGATTCTATAGCACCGACTGGGGATTTGCATAATTTTTTTTAAAAAAAGAATTACTTAAGATTAATTTCTAAAAGCTGAGTCAAGTAGTCTCAGTGAAGTTCATGGTCATAAATCCAGCTGATCCAAGTGGCTTCTCTTTGCCTTATCCAAATGGAGCGGGATAATCCACGGTTTCCATATTTGGTTTGTCATCTGATAGTCCTCACTTTGCCTTTTAGTTCGCTCTTTCCCAATTAAAAAAAAAACGCTTTTTTGCACCTGCACCCGCAGCGGTAAGACCCCTACATTCTTTTCACTTTTTCCAAGCTCCGCCTCTAAAACCTCCCCCTATCAACCAATTGGTCAGCAAAAAAATGACGTATGTTCCTCTCCCCCTTTGCAACGAAGCACAATATGGCTGTAAAGGAGTTCTTGCCGGGGAAGGAAAGGCTGCTGGTCGGTTTCATGCCTGCCTTCCCACGGAGAATGAAATTGACACCCTTTTCTTGTTTGCATTTGCGATATTACACTTAAAGGAATGTATGCTTTTCTGCCTTTATTGATATTTAAGGAGATACACAAGCTGGCAATGCACTTATTTCTCCAAAAAAGCAAGGAAATGCCCCCCCCTTCTCCCTTTCCTTCCCAGAGAATGAAATTGACAAAGCTTTCTGGAGCAGGCTCTTTTCTTGTTTGCATTTGCCATATTACACTTAAACGAATGTATGCTTTTCTGATTTGAAGCAAAAACCCCAGCAAGTAGAATGAAATTGGCAAGGCTTTCGGAGGCAGGCTGAAACTGACCCCCCCCTTTGTCGCTTGCTGTGCATTGCAGATCTCACCCAGAGCGGCCGCCCAGTTTGCAGGCTGGCAAAAAGTAAAATGCATCTGCGCAGTAGTTGCAGACACCCCCCAACACCCCACCATTGCGATGATTGGTTCAATTTTCCCGGGCTTATTCTTGCACATGAGCAAAAGTGCAGATACGTGATTGGCTGGAATGAGGAGAAGGGGCAAGGGGAAATGCCCAAGAACCGCCCATCAGCTGTAAAGTCCACAGTATTGCATCCTAACTCCTGAAGGCACAGCAGACGATTCCCGATTTTAAACAGCAAATCACATTTTTGCCGGTATTGCAAGGAGCGGATTTAACCCGCGAAAATGCGTAACAGCGCCAGACACCATTTGGACAACCGAAAAATAATGAACACACATAGCAGGCGTGCCACACATTTTGCAGTCATCTGGATGAGCCCTCTGTTTTCTGAAGTTCCTCTAGGTCCTCAGGGGCAATTAAAATGTTAAACAAATCTCAGCGACAGAGCTGTCTTCTCAGCCTCTCCATCTGAGTAGCTGGAATGACTTTTTGTTATCATTTGTAACAGAGCAATTATCTGCCACAGCTTGCAAGTTTTTTTGGATGGTGGGGGGAATAGTTCCTTGATCTGAAGTTTAATATAGATTCTTAATTCTCCTATGCATAGCTAAATTTGAATTCTCCTGTTTGGTATATATAACAATTGCTATTTCACAATGTCTAGAGATTAAAAAAAATGTTTACACCCTTACCTCAACATAATGGATACATACTTGGGATTAAGCACTATTTTGTTGTAGAAAAGGCTGGCATAATTTAAAAGTAAAAATAATAAATTGAGCATCTGTAAGATGTACATGTTTGGCTGACTATCTCCTGGCTATACAGTGTTTTGAAAAATAAGAAAGGATGCTGTCACAGCCAACATTTGGGGCCTGTTTGTCACTGTCCCATCAACTGCTGCTCTCTGAGTGGTCAGTTGCAGGGAGGGGCTGGATTCCAGCCTACCTACACCAGTGATCACAGGCAGGTTCCCTGCCCACTCACCCACAAGTGATTGTGGACTGGAGTGGGATGTATTTTCCACATTACTGGATGTTACATCCACTTAAGAGGTAAATGAGATGCTTCATTTCTCTATAGCAGTGGTTCCCAACCTTTATGAGCACGGGACCCCCTTTATAAGCTGAAAAGTTTTTGTGACCCCCTCCCCCCAGGGAGGCAGGCTGGCTGCCAGGAAGGAAGGGGGAAAGCAGCTTTTCTTTGCAGGCTTGCTTCTTTTTGCTTCACAAAAAGCCCTCTCCTCTCATTCTAAGTAAGGCTGTTGCCAGTAGCGGCAGTGCAAGGAGACGGGAATCAGTGATAGTAATCGCCTCTTCTTCCTGGTAGCCCCACCCTCAGCCTCCTTTGGCATCTGCCATGTATTTTATAGGCAAATGCCTGCCCTTAGTGCGCCTGAAAGACGCTCTGGCGCTTCAGGAAAAGGCCTCCCCTCTCGTTTGGAGCAAGGGGGAGGTGTCATCTGCAGCGGCAGTGGAAAGCAGACAGTGTAGAAGGAGTGAAGACTTTTTTAAAAAAATTAATAAATAATTCATTTCTTTACTGTTCGTGGCCCCCAGGTTGGGAACCACTGCTCTATAGTGCCGTAAAAATCTTTGCTGAACTTCTGCCTCTCAAATGTAAACTATCTAATGCAAGATTAAATATTGGTGAGGGCTAAACTGCTAATTGTCAGCCAAGCACCATTAATCTTGCAGAAGAATAGCTGCAATATCTCACACACAATTTATTTACAGTAGCTTCATATATGACCCCCAACTACAGATCAGCCTAATGTAAAGTGTATCAAAACCAGTTTACTGACTAGAAACAATAAATGCCAAGGGCAAGATCACTGTGCAATGCTGTCCAGGTAGTTATGCTCACTTCAGATTTTTCCTAAACACAGGTGTCACCTGGGTGAGTCAGAGTTTGTGTCTACAGTTGGGTCAACTGGACTTCATGGTGGTAACCATGTTTGTTTAATTGCATGTCTGGTCCACATATAAAAAGTGTGTAGGTGCTTAATTTTAGCATCAAAGAGGCCCACAGGTAAGAGGAGTTTCGTCTTCTCTTCCCCGCCACACTTTCTTGCAGCCTGTTGTCCCAGCCCATCTGACTTGATATTGATTTCAGCCCGCAGAAGCACTTTCTGTATTAGAGACTAATGAATTTTGCTGAGTTGATACCTTTATGAGGCCTGAAATTTCTTGCTGAATTTTTTGAATTTTTTAAATTGCTAGCACTCATAAGAACATAAGAACATAAGAAGAGCCTGCTGGATCAGGCCAGTGGCCCATCTAGTCCAGCATCCTGTTCTCACAGTGACCAAACAGGTGCCTGGGGGAAGCCCGCAAGCAGGACCCGAGTGCAAGAACACTCTCCCCTCCTGAGGCTTCCGGCAACTGGTTTTCAGAAGCATGCTGCCTCTGACTAGGGTGGCAGAGCACAGCCATCACGGCTAGTAGCCATTGATAGCCCTGTCCTCCATGAATTTGTCTAATCTTCTTTTAAAGTCATCCAAGCTGGTGGCCATTACTGCATCTTGTGGGAGCAAATTCCATACTTTAACTATGCGCTGAGGAAAGAAGTACTTGCTTTTGTCTGTCCTGAATCTTCCAACATTCAGCTTCTTTGAATGTCCACAAGTTCTAGTATTATGAGAGAGGGAGAAGAACTTTTCTCTATCCACTTTCTCAATGCCATGCATAATTTTATACACTTCTATCATGTTTCCTCTGACCCGCCTTTTCTCTAAACTAAAAAGCCCCAAATGCTGCAACCTTTCCTCGTAAGGGAGTCGCTCCATCCCCTTGATCATTCTGGTTGCCCTCTTCTGAACCTTTTCCAACTCTATAATATCCTTTTTGAGATGAGGTGACCAGAACTGTACACAGTATTCCAAATGTGGCCGCACCATAGATTTATACAACGGCATTATAATATCGGCTGTTTTATTTTCAATACCTTTCCTAATTATCGCTAGCATGGAATTTGCCTTTTTCACAGCTGTCGCACACTGGGTCGACATTTTCATCGTGCTGTCCACTACAACCCCGAGGTCTCTCTCCTGGTCGGTCACCGCCAGTTCAGACCCCATGAGCGTATATGTGAAATTCAGATTTTTTGCTCCAATATGCATAATTTTACACTTGTTTATATTGAATTGCATTTGCCATTTTTCCACCCATTCACTCAGTTTGGAGAGGTCTTTTTAGAGCTCTTTGCAATCCCTTTTTGTTTTAACAACCCTGAACAATTTAGTGTCGTCAGCAAACTTGGCCACTTCACTGCTCACTCCTAATTCTAAGTCATTAATGAACAAGTTGAAAAGTACAGGTCCCAATACTGATCCTTGAGGGACTCCACTTTCTACAGCCCTCCATTGGGAGAACTGTCCATTTATTCCTACTCTCTGCTTTCTGCTTTTTAACCAATTCCTTATCCACAAGAGGACCTCTCCTCTTATTCCATGACTGCTAAGCTTCCTCAGAAGTCTTTGGTGAGGTACCTTGTCAAACGCTTTTTGAAAGTCTAAGTACACTATGTCCACTGGATCACCTCTATCTATATGCTTGTTGACACTCTCAAAGAATTCTAATAGGTTACTGAGACAGGACTTTCCCTTGCAGAAGCCATGCTGGCTCTGCTTCAGCAAAGCTTGTTCTTCTATGTGCTTAGTTAATCTAGCTTTAATAATACTTTCTACCAGTTTTCCAGGGACAGAAGTTAAGCTAACTGGCCTGTAATTTCTGGGATCCCCTCTGGATCCCTTTTTGAATATTGGCATTACATTTGCCACTTTCCAGTCCTCAGGCACGGAGGAGGACCTGAGGGACAAGTTACATATTTTGGTTAGCAGATCAGCAATTTCACATCTCATGATTTCACACACTCATGATTGTTGTGCTTGATAAATGGACTACTGCCTACCAAATTATGGAAGGTCTTCATAAATATTTACTTCAAACACCAATGCATGAATATTTCAGCTCAAATGTCTGATATGCTGACCACCTCTTCTGGTGCTTCCTAACTGAATTTGTTGAAAAGCAATGACACAGCCTCTACTTTATTTGATTGTATTTGCTGCTTATTGGCAAGATTAATGTTTGAAGCCATATTGTGTAAGAGGTGGAAATTAATGCTTTACTGAAAACACTGTCATGCTCATTGCTGTCTGTCTTACAACAAAAAATTGAGAACTATGCTACCAAAAATCGTATGTCAGCTTTTTAGTTTTGTGGCAGTAGAAAGTCAGAAAGATGCCTGGCACTAACCTCAACTCTTAATTCTGTCTGTGACAAGAACCGGTAAGGCAGCTAGCCGATTAGCTCATGCTATGAGCTGTCCCATAATGGAGCGAGACATCGATATGGCCATTTACCAAGTGTTCTGAGAATGAGCACTCATTTCCCTTCATTTATTGAGTCTCTATGGGAATAATAGTTTAATTTACCTCAGAATCATATTTGTCTGAAAGAGAGAAAGGAAATAGAAGCCAGAATTGTTTTTTGGGGGGATGGGTTTTTTGTTGTGTTGGTTGGGTGAGGAAACGCCAGAACACAGCACAAAGTATAAACCTTATTAGGTGTGGTTCCTAATTTGCAGAAATTTAAAGTTTAAGTATTTTTCCCTTGTCATATGCCATCCAGACTCTCACAATTCATTTAGATCAACAGAGGCTAAGCTATGGCCCTCCAGAGTTGGACTCCATCAGCCCCAGCTGGCATAGGCAACAAGTCAGAGATGATGGGATCTATAGCCCAACAGCCCCACCCCTAATTTAAAAAGTGTAAGAATTGCTTTAAGAACATAGGAAGCTGTTAATGCAATCCTGTTTACAAGAAATAATGGCACAGCGATGCCTCAGAAACAAAAGGGGCTCCAGTGGGGATAGGGCCCAGGTCAGACTACTTATCCACCTAGCTCAGTAGTGTCTACTCTGACTGGCAGCAGCTCTTCAAGGTCCCAGGCAGAGATCTTCTGCATCATCGGCTACCTGATTCTTTTAGCTGAAGCCTTTTGCCGGATCAGACCAAAGTCCAGCTAGTCAAGCAAACTGTTTTCTACTGTTGGCCACTAACATCTGGCATTCAAGAGCTACACTGCCTCTGACCATTGCTGTTCTGTTTCTTTATTTAAATGTTTATGTAACCTGCTCTTCATTCTTCACACAATCCCAGAGTAACAAATAAGATTTAAAACAATACAATCAAACAAGAGTGGCTAACGTGTTGCCCTCCAAATGTTGCTGGACTACAGCTCCCATCATCCCTCTGGACTGGCCATGCCATGGGGCTGATGAGAGTTGGAATCCAATAGTATCTGGAAGGAGCACAGTTTTTCCACCTCTGCATAAAAGATTTAAATCCAGCTTAATATAAAATCAGACAATATAACAACATAGCTACTTCAATCAAGTGATGGGCACCACTTTAGTCAAATGCTTGGGTGAGTAGCCATCAAAACTCTTAATGTTGGTGATGCTTGCAACTGAGATGGGAGGGCATTCCACAGTCGGAGTGCCACCACTAAGAAACCCTCTCATGGGTTGCCACATACTGTATCTAGAGAACTGAGGCACATGAGAAGGTAATTCCTCTAATGACACTGAAGTCCAGACAGGTGTATACAGAGCCAGTGTGGTACAGTGGTTAGAGTGTCAGAATAGGACCTGAGGTGGTTGTGAAATCCCCGCTTAGCTATGCAGGTCACTAGGTGACCCTGGGCCAATCACTGCCTACTGCACATGGTTGTTGTGAACATAAAATAGGGGAAGAACTACAGTTGTACACCATCTTGAGCTCCTTGGAGGAAAGGTGGGATATACTTGTAATAAAATAAATAAGGGAGCAGGTGGTCTTCCAGTGATTTGGGTGAAAGGTATGTAGCAATGGTGGCCAGTTTAGCCACTGACAGGTTTGTCTAGTTCAATTGCAAATACCTGACATGTTATGACAGCAAGGTACCTGCCATGTGGATTTCTAGAGGGCAAGACAAGTGTATGCACACATGTGTATACATGGAAGTCTGGAGTCCTGTATGCTGCTGCAATCCCATGCATGCTTACTTGGGAGGATGTATGACTTAACTCTTGGGCAGTGGTGGTTGGTGCCCATTGGAACTGGTAGGGTGGAAGGCAGGATGCCCAACATGAGGTTGGGCCAGAGCCAATGACAGGCAGAGTCATCTAGTTCTAATTTTGTCCCCATCTTCCTCCCTGCTGAGTTCTACAAGGGTAACATTGAGACAAAGGAAGAGGAAGCTGCCCCATCCAGTGCCAGCCCTGGCCAGGTTTTAAGTATAAGGGCGGGCAGGTGAGGACAAGCTGAGGCTGGAGAGCCACTGCCTATTCGCCCCAGAGCACCCGTCTCCACTGCTTCGGAGTCAATATGCATGAGGAGGAAGAAGGAGCGGAACTTTTACTAGTGGCTGAGCGATCCAGCCAAGAAGGGGGTATCACAAGGGGGTGGGAGAGAAGCAAAGAGGCGGGGGCAGGAGCTGCCTGTTGCTAGCTCTCCCAGAGCAGGCGAGTAGCAGCGAGTAGGTTTTAAAATGCCGCTGCCGCTGTGACGCGCAGATCCCTTGCGCCATTCATTCGGGAGCAGGAGGCACACACCAAAGTGGAGCTAATCTGCTTCCAGGCAGGGCAGTGAGGGTTTTCTTCTGTGTTTTTGAATGCAAAACAAACCATCTCTTGCCCCGATGAGAAAATCGGAATGAGCCGAGAGCGGCAGGTTGCGAAAGAAAAACCTCCCTCGAACTTCCCCCGAAGAGGCACTGCGAGAGGGTTGGGCGGCAAGACAGCCTAAACCAAAGGAGGGCGCCTCGGCTCTGCAAGAGTTACCCGCACTCCCACCTTCTGCTGCGGGAGAAGGCAGCCCACGCCCACGCGGCCGACTTAGCCGGTCGGCGCTGGGGTGGCCGGCGTCAAAGTACTCCTGTCGCCCGGCTCTTCTGTGCACCGTCCGGCGTTGGGGAAAGGCCACTGGAGAGCAGTGTGGCGGCCGGGCGGATGCCGGGCATGTGGGCAGGCAACTGAACCACGGACTGCTGTGGTGAGTGGCTGGCTGGTTGGCTGGCGCCGCGGAAGGGGGTAGCTCCTTGGGGTGGATCGAGCCCCTTCTCCTGCGACGAGGGAGAAAGCGGGGCAGCGCAATGACACGCCTGCGCTGCCTCACCCAGCGCTTTTTCCAGTGCAAGGGGAGTGGTATCGGTGGTGGTGAAAACTGGGGCGTGCAAGGCGGACCCCCATTCCTAGAGCGGGCAAGTTAGGCAGCCAGGTGACATGAACCAGGGCGCCCTCTTCAAGTTTCTTGCTCCGGAGTGAAGGGAAACTCGCTTGGCTAAACGGAGTCAACCGCGTTGTCTGTGCGCGCGCGCAAGGGGAAAAAGAAAGGGTGCACGCAAGAGAAGACAGCGGCTGCTGCTACCTTCTCCCTGGGCACCGGGGCAGGGAGGATTGGGTCCGTGGCGCTACCTAGAGAGAAAGCGAGAGCAGCCTGCCCTTCTCTCCGCCGTATGGGTGGCGCAGCGCAGACTGGCCAGGGAAGGAGCAGCCGCCTCATTCCCCTGCCTGCGCTCTTCCTCTGGGTGGTGCTGTCGTGAGGATTCAGCCCTGGGAGCCCAGTCATCCCCGTTGCCCTGCCCAGAAAGCAAGGGAGCAGGCAGAGATCGTGATGGCTGTGCCTTCTGCTCCCGCTGGGTGACCCTGCTGGGCCCATTCTTTCCCACTGTAGTGCCCAAAGAGAGAAGGTCATCTCCAGCTAGAGCAGGGGAGCCTGTTGGACTCCTGATTCCCATCATCCGTGAGCATTTGCCTTGCTGGCTGGGGCTGATGGGAGTTGGAGTCCAACAGCATCTGAAGGGCCACAGGCCCCCCACTCTTGAGGTACAGCCTTCAGGCAGGTGAGCAATTAGAGGGGGAAGCAACCATGACTTGCTTGTTCTTGTCAGTGCTAGCAAGCTTTGAACTACTTGCTGTTTGAGCCTGTCTCCTTCCCAGCAAAAAGAATTGTGTTTAATTTAATGCATGGACTTGAGAGTAAGCGTTTCATACTGGTACGGAATCACCCTGTTCATATGTGCCTATCTGTTGGCTACTGCTTGCCTGGCTGTTTTTGTGTCGGATTCTGATGCAGCCAGGCCAGGACAGTTGCTTTTTTTAAAAAAAGAAACTTGGTTGCTGCTTGAGAGTAAGCTGCTCTAGAGGTACTTTTAATCCTTACCCACATTCTGTGCCACGTTCTATTCCCTATTGAGAATCGCTAGTTTGATAATTCTCCGCAATGTGCTTGGTTTTATCATTCTGGAATAAGCTATTGCCTTTGGTTTATTACTTTTTGGGGAGCTAACATAAAAGTGCTTTTCTCTCTCTCTTTTTGCAGTTATTGTATCTACAATTTGACTGCAAAAGCTAACTTGGCTAGAATGCACATTCAATTCAAGATTTCAAAACAGAGGACACTTAATTGTGGTTTTGAGCATGGGATTCCATCACATAATGGCAAATTCAGGTTGTGTGATTCAAGTAGATTTGGACTGTTACGCAACAGACTCAGTTCCTAAAAAAAATCAGGAGTTTTATGCTAAGTAATGTGAGAGGAAAATGCCCTAGAAAGTGTGGGATAACAACTGATGCAACGTTGTATAATCTCCCTGCAGACAAATTGGAATGCATGTGCAATAAACAGTGGACACTGTATCATCTTGCAAACTAATCAAGAAGAATGCTTAATAAATAGGTTGTCTGGAAGTGACCTGAGTTATAGCTGTGCTCGCTTTGTTTTGTTCCGAGAGCATTTTTGCATCACTGCGATTGCTAGGCAGTTCATTTTAGCTATACAAAAAGCCAGAATGTTTATGTGCAGGCAGTAGCACTGGAAAAGACTATGAACATGGCTATTGAGAAGTGGAAAGATTTAAAATAAGGTTCCCATCCTGGTAGGTACTATTACAAGCAGCCATGGGAGTGGCGCTGCCTTCTTTTGGGATACGAGTTTGCAAGAGCTCCTGCGCAGCTAGATCTGTTTAAGCCAGGATCCAGTCATAATCTTGGGTGACTTGTAAGACTGAAATCTAATCGTTTATTTGTAATCGCAGACTGCGATTGAACTGGGGCTGTCAGTGTATTGTCAGGCCATAGATAAGAGGTAAAGGACTGGCTTCTTCCATTATCTTGGACCTCCCTTGTGACAATTGGAGGGCAGTTCTTTTAAGAAAAAGTGTTCCTACAGTAAGATTTCTCTTATTAGCCTTGTAAAATGTTATACACATAAGCAGCTGTGCAAACCTAACCTCTTTAACTAACTATACATTTAGAAGTTAGCTAACAGTACATAACATTAAAATATAACAACAACAATATTGCCAAGAATTCACTGTAATCTGTTCCATTTACTGTTGATTGGGAAGGCGAGTTAATGACATCATTGATTATATGCCAGAGTTTAAAGTCACTGAACCTTGTGAACAAATAGGTATTGCAAGACAAATTGTTGACTAATTGAAATGCGAACTAGAGTGGCACCAAGTGGAGATTAAATGCTCTAAGGTTCATCACTGCTGAAGTTGATAATGGTAATGAGTTTACTGTGTTACCAGGAATAGCCAGAACCTCAGCATAGATTTGACCATGTATTTAATGCTAAAGTCTCTCTGTGTTTTTGTTTTGTTTTGGTGCATCATGTTATAGGAATTTGTGAACTGCTCTGGATTTGTTAACTGTTCTGGGATTTTCTAAATTAAGAACAATCTTTGCCTTTTTTCAATCTACTATATAAATTTAAATAAAGTACATGCTCAACAGAGTATGTTTTAGTAAAACTCTTGCAGATATTATACAAGACAATATGTGTAGACCCTATGGTGGCTTTTCAGTGGTAAGGTTTTTACTGGGAATGGCTGGATATTATACAGCCGTGAGAGTGGCTGTATACTATAGCCAGCGTGGATTTTTCGCATTCCGCAATGTTAAATTGAAAATATGCCCCATGCCATTCTGATGCTTCCCATAAGCTCATTTCAAAACAAAACCTTACAAACCTTATAGTCCTGAATTCAGAAATGCTTGCCTAACAACCCTCTCAATTTTCATGGCGATACACAAAACAGTTAGAGAGAATCAAGAGTTCAAAGTGTAAAAAGAGAAAAAAACCCAGACCCCTTTTGGACTTTTTTCTGTCAGAGTTCTCATAATTTGTTGAAACTAATTAAAAATCAGCAGCTTTCACTGAGTACCTGTAATCCTATTACTGACCTGGCCCCGTACTCTGATCTTCATCTTCTGCAGATTAAAAGTTAAGAAAATGCCTGGCTGATTTTTAATTAATTTAAGAAAGTTTACCTTGAACTCTAATGTCGGACATGCTCAGTAAGAACCAACTGTCAGTGTTCTCAAAGCCAGACTGACAGCTACTTGGCTCATTGGGGCCACACCCATGCCAGACCTTTATTTCATTTGAGACAGTCATGGCTTCCCCCAAAGAATCCTGGGAAGTGTAATTTGTGAAGGGTACTGAGAGGAGACTCCTATTTCCCTGACAAAGCTCCAGTGACCAGAGTGGTTTAACAGGAAGCCGCTCTGACTGAAGTTCTGTGAGGGGAACAGGACGTCTCCTAGCAACTCTCAGCACCCTTCACTAACTACACTTCCCAGGATCCTTTGGGAGAAGCCATGACTGTCTAAAGTGAAATAAAGGTCTGGTGTGGATGTGGCCAGGGACAGCTTTGGTTTAAATTTGTGTGGGAGGCTACATGTGCCTGCTGTAGAATAAAAAGGTGGGGGAAACACTGAAAAGCAGTGATATAGTTCATAATGTTTTCCTTTTGGAAAGAAAAGGGGCTTCTCCTCTGCCCAGTGCCCACTCACCCAATCTCCTCCCCTCCTCCTCCCCTCCCCCGGGCCAGTTTCATCTATCCGAAACATGATTGCACAGAAATAAATCTCATGGAACTCAAAAAGTATGCAAATGATCAGTCCCACCCTTCCTTCTCCCTCCTATTCCCTCCCTCTTTCCCCTTCCCTCACCCTTCCTTTGCCCCACCCCCTTCTAATCACCTCCTTCCTCCTCCCCCCATGGTCAGATTTACCTATCTTAAGCATGCTTGCACAGGAGTAAATCCCACTGAACTCAATAAGCATGCAAATGATCAACCCTGCCCTGCCCTTCACCTTCCTCCCATCACCTCCCTTTTGCCCCTTCCCTCCCCTTTCCTTTGCCCCTCCCCTTCCAATCCTCTCCTTCTGCTCCCCTCCCCTCTCCCCTCCCTTTCTCCTTCCCTCTCCTCTCCCCTCCCCTCCCCTCCCCCTCCCCCCATGGTCAGTTTTACCTATCCTAACCATGATTGCATGGGAGTAAATCCCATTTAACTCAATAAGCATACAAATGATCAGACCTGCCTTTTCCCTCCTTCCCCTCCCCTCTCCCTTCCTCCTCCCCTGCCCTCTTCCTCCTCCCCTGCCCTCTTCCTCCTCCCCTGCCCTCTTCCTCCTCCCCTGCCCACTCCAGCCCTCCATTCCCCCCTGGTCAGTTTTACCTATCCTACGCATGATTGTGTGGGAGTAAATCCCACTGAACTCAATAAACATTCAAGTGATCAAACCTGTCCTCCTCCCCTCCCCCTCATTCCTGCTCCTCTCCCCCTCCTCCCCTCCCTCCTCCTCCCCTTCCCATCCCCTGTGGTCAATTTTACCTATCCTAAGCATGATTGCAGGGAAGTAAATCTCACTGAACTCAATAAGCATGCAAATGATCGATCCATTCTTGGCAAACTTGCACAGAATCCCATTTCTTACCTCCCGGATTAAAAAGCAGAGAAATTCACAAATAGGCAAAAAACCTTGCAGTTTAAGAACATACCTATAGCTCACAGATATTTCTATCAAACTTTAAAAAGCAGGGAAATTGGGCAGCTATAGTGAATACACCAGGGGAGCAGGAGAGGTGTTGGTCTTTCACAGTCCAATCCACTTCCTGTCCTAGCTTGGAAGAATTTGGCAACGTGCCTCTGAGCATATGGGGAGTGGTGGCAACACCTGCCATCTCCAAAGATGGAAAATTACATTTTTGTATGTTTGTTGGTGCTGGGCAGTGGGGAGGAAGCCAGTCAGTGGATGCAGCATTCCTCACCCATGTGCCCCATGTGCTGCAACACAGACCCTCCCTGCCTTTTTGTACATCACAGGTGGGGAACCTCTGGCCCAAGGCTGAATGTGGCTCTCTGGTTCTTTCTGTCGGGCCCTTAGAACTCACCTCTCTCCAGTGCTGTTCTGCACCCTCCTAAAGTACTTTTGCCTGGCTGGAAAGTGCCTTTGAACTATGGGGATGATGCTTGCCTTAATGGAAGATACATGGGGTGGGGCAGGGGGAAGGTAGAAAGGTCTGGCTTCAGCCTGGCTGGAGTGTAACTTGTACAAAGGTAGTCACACCCATTGTTCCAATCACTTTTGCCTCTGGCTGCATCCACTTTGTATCTGGCCCTGCCCATTACTGACTTGCAACCCTCAGAAGGTTGTCCATGAGAAAATGTGGCACTTGGGCTAAAGATGGTTCCCTACCCCTGTTCTATATGATTAAGTCACATCTGCTTTGGCCCCGAAAGGTATAATGGATCCAGGCAATAGTATAAACACTGGTTGCATTTATGTAACGGCCAGCTATTTAAATTGCTTGGTTCAAAAGGAACTAATAGAACCAGCGTATAAACCAGTCACCAGCGTATAAATTTTCACTTTAAATTACATGCCCCTCAATTCTTCAGATTTACTAAGAATAAGATCTTGCATATGGCAATCCTAACAGGACACTACTGATACTACTAATATGTGTGAGAATAGTTACTGTTATATTTATACCTGTTTACACTTACTTAAGAGACCCTCCGTGGCGCAGAGTGGTAAGCGGCAGTAACGCAGCCGAAGCTCTGCTCATGGCCGGAGTTCGATTCCAACAGAAGGAAGAAGTCGAATCTCCGGTAAAAGGGGTCGAGGTCCACTCAGCCTTCCATCCATCCATGGTCGGTAAAATGAGTACCCGGCATACGCTGCGGGGTAAAGAAAGACCGGGGAAGAAACTGGCAAAACCACCCCATATATACGGTCTGCCTAGTAAACGTCACAAGACGTCACCCTAAGAGTTGGAAACGACTCGCACTATAAGTGCGGGGACACCTTTACCTTTACTTTTTACACTTATGGAGGCAACAGAAGATTTATTATGCATGTCAAGATGCAGAAGATTTGTTATGCATGGTAGCAAAAAATTTCAACATCAAAAAGAATTGCTTTAATATGGTAGTCTTCCACGCCACTTGACATCTCTCACACCTGCACCATACATTTAAAGCACATGGCTTCCCCCAAAGATTCCTGGGAACTGTAGTTTACCCCTCACAGAGTTACAATTCTAAGCACCCCTAACAAACTACAGCTTCCATAATTCTTTGGGAGAAGCCATGTGTGTTAAATGTATGGAATGGATGTGACCATCAACTCAAATAATTTTTTCATTTAATTAGCTCCATTGATATTGCACTTTTTCTTGTGTCTCACTAGTTTATTTAGTTAGAACCAGGATATCATATAAAAGTTAAAACAATCACAACCTGAAAATGCCCTGAATTAAAATTCTAATTCAGGTATTGCATTCCCACAGAGTTGTAGAATACCCAATATTTTGGACATGCTTCTCATCTCATTCCAGATATTTAATAATACAATATGTGGAACTGAGGTAGACCTACTTAATATACTGCTTATGGCTTGATGGCTATTGATAGCAACCTGTGTATTTTCATCTTTGCTTTATATGGGTTTTGGAAGGGCGCTGGAAAACAAAACAAAAATATACCCTGCAGTAGGCTGCAAATCCTAGATTTGTCTAGGTTGGACTCTTTATTTTATTTTCAGTCCACTGTAATCAAGACATTTCAGGGACTTTGAGGGCGCCTACTTGTGGCTTTCTGAGATAAAAAATTGCTTGGCTCTTCTCCCGCTTTCCAAATACAAACAGTGTGTGTGCTGACATGGTTGATACACCTCTTAGTATTACTGGTACATATATACATACACAAACAGCTGCAGTGAGGAGAGTGTAGATATAGGAATTCACAATGTGCCCTCTTCTTTCTGTTTAAAAAAAGACTCCTGTCTGATACTCCATGAAGGGCCGTAACTCAGGAGTGTAGATGTCGTTTGCATGTGTAACATTTCCCATTCCGTTCTCAGCATCTCCAGTTAATAATCTCTGACTGGCTGCAATGCTTCAAGGTCTTAGGCAGACGGTATGGAGCAGTGGTCTGATTCAAGCCCCATTCTCACCTTTTCTGCATGCATGGAGAGATGCATGCATGCCAAATACCCCCAACCTCTGCGTGTTGGCTGGCTCTCGTTCCAACTTCCCATGTATAAGGCTAAAGGGAAAGAGAGATATCTGCAAGTACAACTGTATGTGCACAGTCTGGAACCCTGGTGAGAGTACCAGACCTACACATGAACATTTGTATGTTCCGAGAGCCCTTTTTCTTGTGGCTTTGTAATGGGGCAAGTGGATATGGGGAGGGGTGTCGCCAACCAGTGTCACCCTGTTTCCCCTTTACATGTTGACTGAACATGTGGAAAAGGTGAGAATAGGGATTAAGTAAATGGAAACTTTATATGTTGTTACTTGAGCATTTTGCAGGTTCTTGATCAGAGGGGAAGTAGGCAAACCAAGGGAGGATTCACAAGTTTCAACTTTGAGGGGGTTAACTTTGAATAAATGCAGTTGCATAATGCTGCTCTTGCAGCTGCTGATACTGACAGGAATAGCTCTTTCACATTTTACAGTTTATTTCAAAGGTTATATATTAGCAGATTTATTTGGACTTTTTGTCTCCGTGTGCATCACTGCTCACTGTTCATGCTGAACCACAGCTGCTATCTATTGTCTGTGTGATGTGACTGGAGTTATGACCTGCTTTGAATCACATTATTCTAGCTAATTTGGTGTCTTCTGCAAATATGGTCCTGATTCCAGTTTCTTAAAAAATGCAAACATATAGTCTTTTAAATCATCCCCAGCAACTAGGACTTCAGTGTTTAATGAAATGATTGGATTTACTGGTTAAAATTAAAAAGGTGCCCCGATTAATTGTGCATCAGATTTATTAATTTTTTTAATATGTTTTTAAATACAGGCATTTAATGCAGTTATTTATAAAATCTGCAGATGGAAACGAGCATCTTAACCTAGGTGAAGAACATGTGGCCCTCCCGAAGTTGCTGGTCTCCAACTCCCATCTTCCCTGACCATTTGCCATGCTGGCTGGAGCTGATGAAGTCCAATAACATCTGGAAGGCCACAGGTTCCCCAGTCCTGCTGTTAAAAGAGGCATTACTTCTTTTCTCTCAAATAGGGATTCCTCTTCAGTGCCTGCTACGATATGCATGCATCATCTAAAAACAAGGAGAGCATGCTTCTTGCTTCGGAAATACTGGTTTTATCCATATATAAATGTAATCAACTAAAACTCATACAGAGCCAGTGTGGTATAGTGGTTAGGTGGGAGACCTGGGTGCAAATCCCTACTCAGCCATGAAGCTCACTGGGTGACCTTGGGCCAGTCACCATCTCTCAGCCTAACGTATCTCACATTGTAAGGATAAAATGGGGAGTGGAGGAACCATGTATGCCACCTTAATCTCCTTGGCGGAAGGTAGAATATAAATGTTAAAATAAAAAATAATACATAATAATGTAATACAGCTGATCAACTAGGTTTTTTTCTTTCTTTAAAAAATGGGTGATTGCTCTGCTATCTACATAGTGTTTGATATTCTCAAATAATTCTGGAATACTTTTTCAAGAGCTCAGTCCAAGCCTTGATCATGCTCTCCATAAAACTGAAGTAAATAGATCAGTAGTTTCTTGAATGTTCCCTGGATCATTTACATTTGCTACCTTCTTATTCTCTGGTGTGGCAGCTGACTTTTAGTAATAATAAGCTGCATATTTTGGTTCAAAATCAAGAGTTTTCTTAAAGTACTCTCAGTGAATGCTATCTGGTGCTAATGACTTATTATATCTTAACTTATCAATTATTTCTAAGGAATAATCCTTGACATTTCTATTTAACCTATATTCTTCAAATGCACTTTCCATAACTATGTTCCAATATGTCCTGCAGTAAACAGTGATGCAAATACCTTCCCCCTTATACTCTTTATCAGTGCTTATTTTGGTAAAAAATGAGGTGGGAGCAGTGACCATAGTGCTATTAAATTAAACATACATGTAAATGGCCAATTGCCAAGAAAATCCAACACGGTCACATTTGACTTCAAAAGAGGAAACTTCACAAAAATGAGGGGATTGGTAAAAAGAAAGCTGAAAAACAAAGTCCAGAGGGTCACATCACTCGAAAATGCTTGGAAGTTGTTTAAAAACACTATATTAGAAGCTCAACTGGAGTGCATACTGCAGAACAGAAAAGGTACCGCCAGGGCCAAGAAGATGCCAGCATGGTTAACGAGTAAAGTCAAGGAAGCTCTTAGAGGCAAAAAGTCTTCCTTCAGAAAATGGAAGTCTTGTCCGAATGAAGAAAATAAAAAAGAACACAAACTCTGGCAAAAGAAATGCAAAAAGACAATAAGGGATGCTAAAAAAGAATTTGAGGAGCACATTGCTAAGAACATAAAAACCAACAACAAAAAATTCTATAAATACATTCAAAGCAGGAGACCATCTAGGGAGGCGATTGGACCCCTGGATGATAAGGGAGTCAAAGGTGTACTAAAGAACAATAAGGAGATTGCAGAGAAGCTAAATGAATTCTTTGCATCTGTCTTCACAGTGGAAGATATAGGGCAGATCCCTGAACCTGAACTAACATTTGCAGGAAGGGATTCTGAGGAACTGAGACAAATAGTGGTAACGAGAGAGGAAGTTCTAGGCTTAATGGACAATATAAAAACTGACAAATCACCAGGCCCGGATGGCATCCACCCGAGAGTTCTCAAAGAACTCAAATGTGAAATTGCTGATCTGCTAACTAAAATATGTAACTTGTCCCTCAGGTCCTCCTCCGTGCCTGAGGACTGGAAAGTGGCAAATGTAACACCAATATTCAAAAAGGGATCCAGAGGGGATCCCGGAAATTACAGGCCAGTTAGCTTAATTTCTGTCCCTGGAAAACTGGTAGAAAGTATTATTAAAGCTAGATTAACTAAGCACATAGAAGAACAAGCCTTGCTGAAGCAGAGCCAGCATGGCTTCTGCAAGGAAAAGTCATGTCTCAGTAACCTATTAGAATTCTTTGAGAGTGTCAACAAGCATGTAGAGGTGATCCAGTGGACATAGTGTACTTAGACTTTCAAAAAGCGTTTGACAAGGTACCTCACCAAAGACTTCTGAGGAAGCTTAGCAGTCATGGGATAAGAGGAGAGGTCCTCTTGTGGATAAGGAATTGGTTAAAAAGCAGAAAGCAGAGAGTAGGAATAAATGGACAGTTCTCCCAATGGAGGGCTGTAGAAAGTGGAGTCCCTCAAGGATCAGTATTGGGACCTGTTCTTTTCAACTTGTTCATTAATGACCTAGAATTAGGAGTGAGCAGTGAAGTGGCCAAGTTTGCTGACGACACTAAATTGTTCAGGGTTGTTAAAACAAAAAGGGATTGCGAAGAGCTCCAAAAAGACCTCTCCAAACTGAGTGAATGGGTGGAAAAATGGCAAATGCAATTCAATATAAGCAAGTGTAAAATTATGCATATTGGAGCAAAAAATCTGAATTTCACATATACGCTCATGGGGTCTGAACTGGCGGTGACCGACCAGGAGAGAGAGCTCAGGGTTGTAGTGGACAGCACGATGAAAATGTCGACCCAGTGTGCGACAGCTGTGAAAAAGGCAAATTCCATGCTAGCGATAATTAGGAAAGGTATTGAAAATAAAACAGCCGATATCATAATGCCATTGTATAAATTTATGGTGTGGCCGCATTTGGAATGCTGTGTACAGTTCTGGTTGCCTCATCTCAAAAAGGATATTATAGAGTTGGAGAAGGTTCAAAAAAGGGCAACCAGAATGATCAAGGGGATGGAGCGACTCCCTTACGAGGAAAGGTTGCAGCATTTGGGGCTTTTTAGTTTAGAGAAAAGGCGGGTCAGAGGAAACATGATAGAAGTGTATAAAATTATGCATGGCATTGAGAAAGTGGATAGAGAAAAGTTCTTCTCCCTCTCTCATAATACTAGAACTTGTGGACATTCAAAGAAACTGAATGTTGGAAGATTCAGGACAGACAAAAGCAAGTACTTCTTTACTCAGCGCATAGTTAAACTATGGAATTTGCTCCCACAAGATGCAGTAATGGCCACCAGCTTGGATGGCTTTAAAAGAAGATTAGACAAATTCATGGAGGACAGGGCTATCAATGGCTACTAGCCATGATGGCTGTGCTGTGCCACTCTAGTCAGAGGCAGCATGCTTCTGAAAACCAGTTGCCAGAAGCCTCAGGAGGGGAGAGTGTTCTTGCACTCGGGTCCTGCTTGCGGGCTTCCCCCAGGCACCTGTTTGGCCACTGTGAGAACAGGATGCTGGACTAGATGGGCCACTGGCCTGATCCAGCAGGCTCTTCTTATGTTCTTATGAGGTGCCGGCACTCATATCTTAATAAAAGTGCTGTGGGTGCCAGCACAAAATGGCTGCGGTGGGCAGTAAAAAAAAGAGGTGATGTATTTTGTAGCAGTGAGCACCATCACGAAAAAGCATTGTCCTTTATTATCTAACAGGGATACTGCCTTTCTTTTTGGTTTTCAGCTTCTGATACATTTAAAGAATTTTTTTTTAGGTCTGTAACAATTTGCTTCTCAAATTCCTTCTTTGCTTGTAAAACCTGACCCTCACATACAAACACCGAACAGATTAGCTTCACAATTGTAGTCTTCTGTTACCATAAAGGGTGTACAGTAAATACCTAGACTGAGTTGAGCAATAGATGACAAGTGTTGCTCATATGTTAGACGGCACTTGTGTTCCCAGATAGGAAGATCATAGGAACATAGGAAGCTGTCTTAATATTGAGTCAGACCATTGGTCCCTCTAGCTCAGTGTTGACTACATTGACTAGCAGTGACTCTCCAGGGTTTCAGGCAGAGATCTCCTGGGACCTCCTGCATGCAAAGTAGATGTTCTACCACTGAACTATGGCTCTTTCAGATGTAAAATCAGGTTTCTGAGTACAGAATGACGTGTCTGGATATTAGCACAGGTCCTTTTGCTGCTGCAGGTTAACCAAGCTGTCATTCTGAAATGTTTAAGTGGCTTTTGGGAATCCTGAGTATATAAGGTTCATTATTATTCTTTTGCATAGTATTTCCAGGTATTCCGATATCTTTGTAACTGATCCTCTTTTGAATTTATAGACTGGAAATGGAGGCCGAGATACGGTGACTTGACTACAGTTGCATGTTGTTTTGTTGATTAACATATTGAAGTAGCCAGTTGTCCAGATCCATCTCTATCCAATAAGCAATGTAGACTTCCAGTATTATTCTCTGTGTGTACTACCCATGTAAAGGAGACAGAACAAAGGTAAGAAGGAAAGGATTTGATGATGACAAAAGATGGGACATACAGATTTAGTAAGCCATGCCTGCAGAAAAATCTAAATAGTATACAAAAGGTTTTATAATGTCTTAAATGCTGAAATTATTTCCTCATTACAGGCTGAGCTGCCAACTCTTCCTTTAGAGTCCTACTCTGGGAATCTTTAAATGAAAGCTTTGCCATGATGTTTTTAGTTTAGACTCCGTGTATAGACTTCCTAAACCGTAATTTCAGAAGATCTTAAATTATGAAAGCCTTTAGAGTCTAAATTTGTGGTAACAAGAGATGTACTGGGTGTCTGCCTGTAACAGGTTTTAGAATGGCTGTGATAACTTTAAACTAGAGGAGTACAGTATATTGTCCTATAATGTAATACATAGCGTTGCATAACATTGTTTTTCCATGTGACTTGCCTCTGTTGGCTTTTCGCAATAAGCTCATACCTGGGAAGTAATAAATGGATGATAAGACAGTTGTGAACTGCTTTTTGCTTGGACTATTCAAAGGTATCTTCTGTACAATATATTTAAATAGCAGCAGCGGTCAACAGACTTTGTTAGGATTGGCCAACATATCAGTCAATTGACTGGTCAAATATTGACAGTTGACTGCCTGTTATTTGATCATGGTCAAATATTGTCCAATCTTCTGTATAGCTGATGATGCTTGAAGAATTGGTCTGTTACTACCCGTCTGCCTGCTTAGCATAACTGCCTTTAAAACCAACTTTTTAAAAAAATGCTGTTTGTTTTATATTATTTTTTGTTTTACTTTTTATTACTGTAGGCTAGGGGTCACCAACCTTATTGGATCATGGGACTCAAATGGAATTTTGAGAAAGTGTTGTGAGTGCTAGTCACAAAATGGCTGCTGTGGGAGTATGGCATAGCACAAAATGGCTGCCATGGGGACATGTAGGAGAGGCCAAATCAGCACAAACAGGAACTGAGCAGGAAAAGCAGTCTCTCATGCACAGTGAGACCTTTTATGGGTGCTGTAGTAGCTCCTGGGAGGTAAATTGGTGCCCACGGGTGCTGTGTTGACATGCCATACTGTGTTCCACCATAAAAGCCAAAGAGAAGAACTGTTTTATAAATTGTTCACATTTATAAAAACATTTCATAACAGCAGCCCTGTTTAATCATTCTTCATGCGATTGAGACTGTGTGGACTGTTCCCTGTGCCACACCTTCCCCACGCTGTACACGTGGTGGGGAAAGGACTAAAGAGGGGGAAACCCTGTCAAAAACATGCAGGCTATCCCTATGAGATGGAACGTGCGTGCTCAGAGTTTCAGCTTACAGGGACAGGCTATGTGCATTTGGAAGGCTTCCCCCAATAGATGGACAGACTCAGATTGGGAATAAGCATCGGACTGCTGTCTCTCTGCATGCAATCTCAGTCATGTGGAGAGGAATGCCTATTGTTAAAATATATTGTAATATATTACATTTTTTTTAAAAAAAATGATAGTTTCACATAACAAATTTTACTTTTTGTTTGTAATTGGCTTAAGGCTGCAATATTTTACCTTCTACATCCTTACCTGGGGCTAGGCCTCTTTCAGTTCATAGGGTGAGATCATACCCAGAGTAGATCCATTGAAATCAATGGACCTAAGTCTATTCTTAGTTTGACAAACGGTGGATATCACTCAGTGGGACTTACTTTAGTAGACATGGAAGAACTGCACTGTAAGTATTGAACCTTTTGATGATTAAGGCTACAACCCTATGCACACTTAGCTCAAGGAGTAAGACCCAGCTCATTTGAGCATACTTCTGAGTAGACACATGTAGGATTGTACTGCATAGTATCCTTTTTGTTATTTCGATAAAGTTGATTCTTTAAGAATACTTGACAATTATTTGACAATATTGCATTGATATTTGTCCAGTCAGTTGATCAAATCCCTTGCTGATCAGTCAAGTGCCCAGCTAGTTTGTGTCTGGTATGTATGTTTAAGGCATTCTTATCATGCTTTTTGGCTGACAAGGCTCCCTGTATGGCTTGAATAAAAACAATACAATCATTAAAAACAAATATTACAAACTGTAGCATACAATACACTAGGGATGGGGTTTGATAGCTGGTTCCTATCCATTTGAATTCTAACAGTCCAGCTTTCAGTACCAACTCGCCATTCCCCCCCCCCAATTGTTTGCGCAATTGCCGATTCACGGCACGGGTTTTTTCCAGCAAAAAAAATAATGTAATGCTAATAAAAATGGTAATGAAAATACTTATGCTGTAGGCACTTATTCCACTGAGTTAAGTTAAGAATGCATCAGCTTAGAGGAAAGCTGATTGCGAAGAAAATAATGTGAAATTAGTAGCTGATTTTTTTTAAAAAAAAATGCCAGTGACAGCTGCAACCGCCGCAAGAAATCAGTGCAGATCTGAAAACAATGCAGATTGCCGGATTATATCAAAATCCAGTAATAAATCTGATTTAATGAATATTCTCCCCCATCCCTACAATACACCCGGCATTAGATTGTGACTGTGGCACAGTTAGCATTTTTTAAACCTCTCTCACAATCAGATCTTGAAAGGCAATGAGATTCTACTGTTAAAAGTCTATACTTTGGTTCATACCATGTATGAAAAAGAATACAATGAATTTACTTCAAGAAAAACAATCTGCACTGGGAATGCATATTGGCCTTGTCTGAGCATAACAAGGTTTGGTGACCTTGTTCTTGACCTTGACATTCTGTTTCCTGACTCCTAACTGAGCAGAGCAGAGGGAGCTGTCTCAGCTGATCCACAGGAGAGGATATACAAGCAAGCCAGCTTTCAGAGACGTACCGCATACCAGTGGGACTCTCAAGTTTACCTTGAGGTAGGACAGGACAAAGCACAGGACGCTCCAAAACAAGTAGTAAGAAAGAAACAAAAGGTAGAAGAGAGTATGAACGGGAAGGATAGTCCAGTGGTTGTGATCTGCAAGTGTGTGGCATGTTTGTTTTCTTGCCTGAGAACAACATGGCGTACACTTGCAACAAGTGCAAGCTCATGGCACTGTTGGAAGAAAAAGTGGGAGGCCTGGAACAGCGAGTGGCCACACTGAGGACTATAAGAAAAGATGAAGAGTTCTTAGACAGAACGCTGGAACAACAACAGCAAAGAGAAGTGGAGGTGGAAGAACAACAGCATGTGGTAGCAGAAGAGGAACCTACTTTGGAGAAGAACAACAAAGCGGGCAAAACTCTGTGAGAAAGGGTGACAGGAGCAGAAGAGCTAGAAGACACCCTTCACTAGTGGGACTACGGAACCGCTTTCAACCACTCGAGGATGAGACTGGAGGACAGCCTGTGGTGGAAGAATGACAGGAGACCCCGTGCGACAACGAGCAAGAGGCTGAAGCTCAATCAAACAGGGCCGATGAAACCACGAACCACAACAAGAAGAGAAGAGTACTGGAAGTGGGAGACTCCCTACTGGATGGGATCGAAACCCAAGTATGCCAAGAACTTCGGGAAAGCTGATTTTAATAAACCCAGAACAATTGTAAGTACAGTTCCAGGGCAAGTAACCCGAATGAGAAAAGGAGTCCAAGATGACTGGGAATTTCTAAAAGAGGAAATTCTAAAAGTGCAATGGCAAGCAATTCCAACAAGGAAAAAGGTGGGGAAACAGCAGAAGAAGCCAATGTGGCTTCACAAAAAGCTTAGAGATGACCTGAAAACAAAAAGGGACACATACAGGAAGTGGAAAGAAGGCCAGGCCACAAAGGAAGAGTACAGGCAGGTATCACGGAATTGCAGAGATGGCGTCAGGAAGGGTACAGCTGAGAATGAGCGAGAGATTCTAAAAGCAACAAAAAAGCTTTCTTCAGGTACATCCATAGTAAAAGACAGAGAAAAGAAATGGTGGTACAGCTGCTCAATGAGGATGGCAAAATGACAACAGAGGACAAAAAAGGCAGAAGTGCTCAATTGCTACTTTGGCCCAGTCTTCTCCCAAAAGAGGGTCTGTGATCCTCCTGGGAAACGTGAAGTTGAAGGGACGATTACAGACTGAGATTGATAGACAAATGGTCAAGGAATACCTAATTTCTTTGAACGAGTTCAAATCAGGACCTGATAAACTGCATCCTAGAGTATTTAAGGAACTGGCTGAAAACTGTCAGAACCGCTGTCTATTATCTTTGCGAAATTATGGAGGACTGGTGAAGTGCAGGATGACTGGAGGAGAGCTAATGTTGTCCCTATCTTCAAAAAGGGCAAAAAGGAGGAACTACGGAACTACAGACCAGTCAGCCTAACATCAATCCCTGGAAAATCTCTGGAGCAGATTATAAAGCAGTCAGTCTGTAAGCACTTTGAAAACAATGCAGTGATTACTAGGAGTCAACATGGGTTTATGAAGAACAAATCCTGCCAAACTAATCTTATCTCATTTTTTGATTGGGTAACCTCCCTTGTAGACTGTGGGAATGCTGTGGACACAATATATCTCAACTTCAGCAAAGCTTTTGACAAAGTGCCCCATGAGATTCTGATTAGCAAGCTAGCTAAATGTGGGCTGGATGGAACAACTATCAGGTGGATCCACAATTGGCTCCAGAATTGTACTCAAAGAGTGCTTATCAATAGTTCCTTCTCAAACTGGGCAGAAGTAACGAATGGGATATCGCAGGGCTCTGTCCTGGGCCCAGTGCTCTTCAACATTTTTTTAACGACTCGGATGAGGTGGTACAGAATTTGCAGATAATACAAAATTGGGGGGGCACAGCTAATACCATGGAAGACAGAAACAAAATTCAAAGGGACCTTGATAGGCTCGAGCGTTGGGCTGAAAACAACAGAATGAAACTCAACAGGGTTAAATGCAAGTTCTGCACTTAGGAAAAAGAAAACAAATGCACAGTTACAAGATGGGGGGTACTTGGCTCAGCAATATGACATGTGAGAAGGATGTTGGAATTGTTGTTGATCGACTTCCGGGAAGGGTGACTTAGCCTGTGCCTGCTTTTGAGACGGGCTCCTGCCTCAAAAGAAGCTTATTCAGATATATCAGTCAGTTTTTTCTTTTTTTTTTGACTGATTAAACTTCTCCCGGGTAGGGAGAAACGAAGAGATTAACCTCAAAGCCTATTTTTGTTGGGACGACCAGATCTCATTAATTTATGGGACGAGGTCCAGCCGACGAAGGTGGGACGGATTTTTAACAACAAGCTCTATCTGGAAAAGCGAACGTTCATCTTATCTTCTAAGAGAGAACGCACTAACAGGCAAGCACCCTTCTTTCTATATTTTTCTTTTACTTGACTTAAATTGTTGCTGTTTAAAAGAGATTTGCCAGATTGATCGGTTTTTGACATCTCACTGGGGAGCCGTAACTTCTCTCTGCTACGCACTAATTAATAGCTTATCTCTGTTTTTGTTGCAAAAAGCTGTCCTGGATTTGCATTCTAAAGATATACACAGAAGAGGGATTTCTATTCCAGATTTTTATTTTGAAAAATATTATACTGTTTTGAGACTACTCTCTTTTTGGTCTATTTTATTTTGACGAATCTGTTTCTTGACGATTGCCATTAATTGTTTCGATCCTGGGAACTGCATTTTGTTTACTTAACTATTGGAGAGATAAGGCTGTCTGCTCTGTTTATACTGTGATGTCACCAAGTTTGGAGTATTAACCCAATTGTTGCTGAAATAAGAAGTGGTTTTCCTATATTTTTCTTTTAAAATGGCAATTAAGAAAGTGGCTGAGAATCTGGAAATAACTAGGTTTCAGAAAATAATGGATGAGATTGAGATAACGAAAATTGAATTGAGTAAAATGAAGCAGGAAATTAAAGATATAAGGGTCCCTGTGAGAGAGGTGACCCTGGAAGGGGTCCCTGTGAGAGAGGAGACCCCGGAGATTGGAACAGGGGTCCCTGTGAGAGAGGAGACCCTGGAGACTGGAATAGGGGTCCCTGTGAGAGAGGAGATCCCGGAGATTGGAACAAACGTGGAACAGGAACAAGATTTGGAGTCTATGGACTTTAGAAATAAAATCTATTGTTTGGAACTCAATGTTATCTCTGAAGAAATTAATGAAGATTCTAGAGATAAAGTTATCAATGGCATGGATTATCTTCTGGACTGGAATGATGTGATGGAGCCCAATATAGAGAAAATCTATGGAATTAACTGCAGCCATGTGACAATGGAAAAACTTTTAAGAGATGACCCAGTGTATTTTGAAAAAAAGAACAGAGATATGATTTTACAGCAGTATTTCAGCAACCTATTCAGAATGGATGGCAAGAAAATATTTGGGATAGAGGTAATTCCCATCAGACTCTTACTATATGACTATGGCTTTGACAGCAAGATTATTATGGAATACTGATAATGGAAGATTGGATATTGAAATTACTGGACTTAACAAGACTACTGAAGATGGAAGATGGAAAATGGAACTAATAGAGATAATAGAACAATGGCTACTGAAATTACTGAACCTAACAGATTCTGATGTGATGGATTAATTGAAATGTTTATTTTGACTATGGTTATAACAATAAGATTATCATAATTAGTAATGAGATGGATTAATCGATATGCTTATCTGGAAAAAAAAAATTGATAGATATATTTCTTAAAGAATTGAAACCTCTCTTTGACTTTTTGTGGAAAGAATAAAGTAATGTTTATGAGATTTGATGATTAAGTAAGATAACTACTGGAGGAAAGTGATTTTATAATATGACTTAAGAGACAGGATTGTTATATATTATAGACTTATAACTGATTTGATCTTTGACAAATGGGAAGTCAATATTTTACTCTTTATTTTTTTTTTTTCTTTTTGTTTAACTATTTTTGATTTTGTTTTTTGTCTTTGAATGTTTTATGATTTTGTCTTGTATGTTTTATGAAAATCTGAATAAAAATTATTGAAAAAAAAAAAAAAAAAAAAAGGAATTGTTGTTGATCACAAGCTGAATATGAGCCAACAGTGCGATGTGGCTGCAAAAAAGGCAAATGTATATTAGGCTGCATTATTAACAGAAGTATAGTTTCCAAATCATATTAGTTCTCCTCTTTTCAGCACTGGTTAGGCCTCATCTTGAGTACTGCGACCAGTTCTGGTCTCTCCACTTCAAGAAGGATGCAGACAAACTGGAACAGGCTCAGAGGAGGGCAACAAGGATGAACAGGGGTCTGGAAACAAAGTCCCATGAGGAGAGACTGAAAGAACTGGGCATGTTTAGCCTGGAGAAGAGAAGACTGGGGGAGATATAATAGCACTCTTCAAGTGCATAAAATGTTGTCACACAGAGGAGGGCTGGGATCTCTTCTTGGTCGTCCCAGAATGCAGGACACAAAATAATGGATTCAAGTTGCAGGAAGCCAGATTTCGACTGAACATCAGGAAAAACATCCTAACAGAGCCATACGATAATGGAACCAATTACTTAGAGAGGTAGTGGGCTCTCTGACACTGGAGGCATTCAAGAGGCAGCTGGACAGCCATCTGTCGGGAATGCTTTGATTCGGACTCCTGCATTGAGCAGGGGGTTGGACTTGATGGCCTTATAGGCTTCTTCCAACTCTACTATTCTATGATTCTATGACTGCGGTTTATCACTGAGTCACTGAGTCTGTGCTAGTCTTGGGTTTGTGCACCCCACTCTCTTCTGTTTTAGCATGGTCACAAAGAAAATACAAGTTGCTTTTATTTCCATCTTTAACTAACTGGAGTAACACTTCAAACCTTGGTTTATGAAGCTGGTTTGTATCAATAAACTGTAGTTAAGATAAGTCGCAGTATAGGGTTCATATGTAATTGAAAATGAAAGACGCCAATTTCATTGCTGTTTCGGAGGAAGAGACAGAGTGTAGAGAGCTTGCATAGGTTTGTTCCCATAATGCTTAAACCATGGTGTTCTCTTGTGTAAGGCAGTTGCATTTTAAGATAACCTGATGGAGTGACAGTTACTAGTGATAAGTGCAGATTGCTTACAGAATACAGGGGTGTGTATTTTTCAGATTTTTGCTGCATGCAAGAGGCAACAGTTTGATAGGAATGAAGCCTGTAAAATATTGTTGATTGAAGAAATAGTCTCTATGATAGGTTGATCTCTCAAATCTGTGTTGTTAATTTAATAGTCTGTGAAAAAATTGAGCACCTTACTCGTTTATTATGCTTTTATCCATCCTTTCCTCCAAGGAGCACATGCTCTTTCTCCGCTTTGTCATTATATCGCCCTATAAAACAGGTTAAGCTATGAGATAGAAGTAGACCCAAGTAATCCAGTGAGTTTCATGTTTGAACAGGGATTTGGTACAGAGTGTTCCCAGTTTATATCCAATGTACAATCCCCCCCCCAATCAACCTAACTCAATACAGTATGTGCTGTTGTTTTGTATTATTTTCTAGACCAGTACTATTAAACGGTGAAGCCAAATATTGTTTCATGATGCATTAGAAACTCCTAAATCGCATGGTGATTAATGGCTGCAAAATGCATTATAGCTTCTAATTAATTTTTAATTGGATTTTTACTAAATGGATTGATTATGATTTATGATTTTTAAAGCACCTGGAACACTTTCATAGATACAGTTATTTTTCTTGGGAACCTTAATAAATATTGCATAAACTATAGGGGATCCAGAAATGCTTTGTGTCTTCACTTTTAACCAGAGATCCAGAAATCTTGCCAATTCCAGCAAGATACTGTTTTCTTTTCCCTTTGCTCTTGAGATAGTCAAGTATAAGCCTGCATGTTCTAGTGCAGACAAAAAGGCCATTAGTTTTGTGAACCGGCATGCCATCAGAGAGATCCGGTTGCAAATATTTTCTCTACAAATCATGTCACATTTTGTATTGTTAAACTTGGTGAAAAGTTAATGATTCATCGTTGTGTACATAAGATGACCACATTAATTGTCTTCAGGTTCTGCTTTCAGGCTTCCCATAGTTGGCCACTGTGAGAACCAGAAGCTGGACTAGATGGGCCATTGGCCTGATCTAGCAGGCACTTCTTATGTTCTTATCTCAATCTAAATATTTTTTTACACTTTTGCATTCTTAGCTCCTCTAGTTTCATGCAGCCACTTGTTTTCTTTGAGTTACTTCTTGGATTAAGGGTGCAGTTACACCCATATACTTTCACGTTGCTGAAAATGCAAGTATACTAATCTTTAAGGCTCCTTATAAACTAAAGCCTGCTTCCCACCTAACAATTTTGTATCTTGAGAGTGTTCCTTAAAGTCATGCCGTCATGTCTAAAAATTTGGTGTTCAAATGCACAGTACATACAAATAGTAGTGTCAGATGCTTCCACTTCAGAGCCTCTTCAGGTACACTAAACAGAGTGAAATCAGAGTTGAGCATTCTAAGGAAATCTGTTTCAGGTGTGGGAGTCAGACAAACTGCATGCTCCTGGTTCAGCACTGTGGCACACAAACAGAAATGTCCTAGTGGTAGCAAAGTACACAGGTTCTCCACTCCTGGTGTAGGGTGAAGCACTCCATGTCTCTGAACGATAAGGACCAAAAGGATTCAGATTGCACATCTAATCCTTAAGGTAGTGTTGGTGCAAGCGTGGTAGAGATGCTGCTTTAAGAGAGTTTCTGCAAATGCATTTCCAAGTAAGCACTCAAAAGGTGCTTCCAGATTGGAGTTTATTGTGGAATCTGTGCTGCTTGTGCATGCCTGTCTTTCACAGGGTTCACACAACAATGTCACCATCAGGATGCCAACCCATACTTTTTAAAAAGATTTAATTCAAATTTCCCTTTGACATAGAAAATTCAGTAAGTAAAAATCACCTTTTATACATCCACAATGAGTGCTGGTGAGGAAGCTTGTTAGTGCATTTTTTGGTCGTGGTGGGGGGAGGGGGTGGCTGTTTGTCATATGCTTGGTGACTTTTCAGTGGGTGATCTCTATTGGCATGTTTCAACTTCTGTATGCTCCTTATCTGAAAACAAGCTAGCTTTTTTGTTTTGGGCAGTCCAAATGATATGAGCTACCTATTTCCACTGATTGCCGCATGCTGAAAGCATGTCCCAATTCCAGAAACCTGGTTCAGAGGAACTATTTCTCAGATCACCATTCAGTACATGTGAAGGATTACCTTGGAGACTGTAATCACATTACATATATTGGGCTTATAAATAGAGAGAGAGAGAGAGAGAGAGAGAGAGAGAGAGAGAGAGAGGTATGGGAAGGGCCATAGCCATTGATCCAGCTAGCTCAGTATTGTATACACTGATTGGCAGCAGCTCTCCAGGGTTTTAAGCAGGTGACATTCCCAGCTTTGCCTGGAGATGCTGAGCATTGAACTTGAGATCTTCAACTGCAACAGTTATGAACATAGGAAGGGATATATGGGGAAGGGTCATAGCTCAGTGGCTCAGCTTCTGCTTTGCATGTAAAAGTTCCTAGCTTCAGTTCCTAGTACCTCCAGGTAGGGCTGGATTTTTTTTTTAAAAAGTGTGCTCATGTGGGCACAGAAATACCAGTGTACATGCCCAGAAAGGGAAATGGTAGTGATGAACTAAGGAGGAATAATTGAGGGGAGGGAACAGAAGAACAGCCCAGACACATTTTGTCTGTCCACCGGTGTGGATGGCAAGTTGGCCAAGTAGCAATATCTATGGCTGAAAAGACAGGAAATGTGTGGAGCCAGTGAATATCCATGACTGAAAAAACAGGAGTGCCAAATGTGCGCACACACCAAAAACTGGATCTTTATGACCCATTTGCAATAAAAAGTCCCTTTCTGGATGCACCCTAAATCAGAGATTTGAGTGATAATCCACAAATAACACATTCCATTCCACAAGGCTAGAAATCCACTGTTGGGATTGGCATAGAACACAAAGCTACCAATGACAGAGTTCATTCTAAAAAGGTACTTCCTTTTGCAGGGGCTTTAATGAGCTCCTTTCTGGTTTCCCCCCAGGATCATTGGCAATCTGAACAATATCTGGAAGTGCCTCATACTGTTCTACATAGTGCTAGCCATTCATGTGGAGTGGTTCACCAGCCTGACTTGGGTGATTTCCCTCCCCACCCCTTCCATGCCACTGCAGGTTGTTGAGGGCATTTGCAGTAATGTGGAGAAAGTTGTCTCCCCTGAATGGCAAGCAATGTGGAGTCATTTTTAAACCAGCTTCCAACTTTTTACAATGGGTGGACCAGCCTTCAGGGGAGTTTGGATGGCACTAATGTAATTATCAGTTTTGCACCTCCTAATTTGAAAGGAGGGAGGACCCACATCTTCATTTTAAATTCTGGTGGTTGTTTGTGTTAGAATACAACAGAACCAAGGCAGAAAGTAAGTACATTGTATCTGCAAAGAACAACAAGCATGTTCTTTTTTCCCAGTGAATAACAATGCAGGCAAGATGTTTCTGCTGTGGGAAAGACCTAGCAAGGCATTATTTATGGAATTAACCAGAGTACTGAAAATGAGATGGGACAGTAATGGTTTATGCTGTCCTCTGTGATAATGTACTAAGCTCCCCCTGACATTGAACGCTGTGCACTTGCACACACACCCGTGCAAAAATCAAACTGCTCACCAGTATAGATATTCAGCAACCAACTTGCATACAACTGGACTAGAAAGTCAAAAGAGGGTATATAAAGTTGGGGAGTGAGGGAGGGGAGCTATACTAGCTATATTTGTCACGTTTATGTGGATCCCGCTAATCTGTCTGACTCAACTCAACCCTTTAACTTGGAGGTAGCCAAGATGGCGCCCTCTGGATGCTTTGGGCTACCGCAGGTGTGGAGAACCTTTGGCCCTCTAGATGTTGCTGAACTATAACTTCCATCATCACTGGCCATTGGCCATGCTTGCTGGGGCTGATGGGAGCTGTAGTTCAGCAACATCAGGAGGGCCAAGGGTTCCCCACACCTGGACTACAGCTCCCATTATTCCTGACTGATGGTCACACTGACTGAGGCTGGTGGGGAGTTGTAATCCAGCAACACTGATTCTAGAATGCAACAGGTTGGCTATTCTTAATTTAACTGCTGGATCATTTGATATAACAAGTGCATTGCTCTGAGAAGCAGGCACACAGGTGACCTATGCCGTTCTAAATGCAACAATAGCAGTCACCCTGAAATCCTAAATAAGACTGTAGCTAAAATTCAAAGAACATCTGCTAGTGGATTGAATACACTATGATGGGGCCAAGCAGAGTGTTGGGTTGAGAGGATGAGAGGAGGGGTAAAGTGAGATTACATTAAGAATGACCAAGATTTGCATGGAATCGCACAGTGAAACAGATGAGCATGTGCTTTTCCAACTGTATGAGTCTTCCTGGTGCATTTTTTAAAAAGTAAAAAATGAGGTGCTGGTACTCATATCTTGATAAAAGTGCTGTGGGTGCCAGCACAAAATGGCTGCCATGGGCAGCAACGTAAGAGGTGATGGTACTGTGTAGCAGTGAGTACTGTCACACAGACAAAAAGCCATGAGTCTTCCTTTGTTTGTGCAGGTAGTGTAAGCGGGCATGTGGGGAACGCATTCATGAAATTACAAACCTCAGCTAGGAAAAGTCAGGCCCTGAAAAAGCCAAAAAGCCCAGCAACTCTTCTTTGATTCAGTTGGTCTGGCTGTGTGCTCTTGTCCCTGAGGCCCAGAAGAAGGGCAAAAATGTTTGTATGACCTGACTGAAGAAAAGTATCTCAAGAAGTTTGCACACATGTGGACAAAATATATGATTCTCGGCATGGTCCTCTCTAGGTTTCGTGCCTCCTTCCTCTGTTCATTTACCTTGATAGGACTTTGTAATTAGATTGCTCAGTATAGTCAGGCATCCTCTCTGTTTAAATGACTCCATATTCCAGCGGTGGGGAACTTCAGTATTGGGAGCTCCAAGCCTCTATCTGGCCTTTGGGACTCTCCCCACACCACACCTGCTTTCCCCAGCCACATCCCTTCTCCTGAGGCCATGTCCCTCAGCAGTCGTGCTTCACACCCGCCTTGAGTGTTTTTGTCTGGCTGGAATGTGTCCTTGAACTCTGATAATGATGTTTTGCTTTATGAAGGGCGAAGGACAAAGAGGTGTGTGTAGAAACTAGTATACCGTTCACAGGTAAATTTCATATTTGTCGCTCTGCTAACTTTTGTCTCTGGCCCCCCCAATGGCATGCTCCCCAAGAAGATTGCCTTTGGCTGCTGTGTTATGTCCTCCTCCTTTAATATTCAGATTCCCTAACAGGGAATTTGATTCTTCATGTGCTTGCCAATGCAGTGTTGACGGGAACGTGAACTGGACAGGATCAGACTGGTAGGGAATGAGCAACATACATGCTATTTGTGTAGCTAAACCAACTAGGGAGGAAAATGGTGAGTTCTATGGTTTACAGTTGTGGTTGGGTAGACTGACAAGGAGAGGCCTTAGTTGCATTAATGGTGGCAGGTTTGCTGCTGTTCCCCAAAGTAATGGCATGCCTTATCCAAAGGTGATAGCTTCAAGCTTAGCAATGCATTCACATCTTATGAAGCTTTGCATTTAAATTCAGATAAATGTTACAAATTATTTGCTGCTAAGTATTCTGCTGACATTACATTTTTACTGAATATTGATTTGTGTTTAGGCTCTGGAAGCAGCATATCTACTACTGACCGGCTAGATGCAAAAAAGGGACGAGGCTTATGCACTTTTTATAGTTGTGTTACAAGAAGGAATTTCAGCAGGTTTACCTGGCATGATATGCTACACCTGCGGAAATTCCCTCTTCTGTAGTTGGGGTAGGAAGAAAGTAGATTGGAAATGGCTGGTAGATTTTTAAGTCAGTTGAAGTAGAGCAGTGGTTCCCAAACTTTCCCCCCCATGGAGCACTTGAAAATTGTTGAGGGTCATGGTGGATCACTTAATGATTTTGTTATGTATGACTATGATTATGTTATGATGCTGTATGATTTTTAATTGCATTTTTGTTGCTGTCCTGCCCGAAGTTGAAGAACTCAGACCTTTTTCTTTTACTGAAGTAAGAGACAGCTTCAATTCAGTGCGCTTCATGAATCTTATCTACGCTCAGAACTTGGCATCTCTCTAGAGCTAGCTAAACATGACTTCGCAGCTCTAAGACATTGACTTAGCAACTGCTCCCCCGCTCTGAGTCAGCTTAAGTAAGGCTGGGGGGCTTCCCGCTTGCTTGTGCCAACTGTCAATGCTGAGAGTACGTGTGTAAGCGAAGGCTCCACCTTAACTGAGTCTGTTGAATTTCCTGCCTCATTCGCCTCCTGGCACGAGGCAAAGGGGGGACCTTGGCCACCTTCTCGTCTTCCCCCTCTGATGGAGGGGGGCTGCTAACTGACAGCCTGGGAGTGGGGGGCACCCAGCTAGGAAGCATCTGACAGGCCATGTTGAGCTCCCACAGGGGTGTCTGGAGTTGTGGGGGCGGAACTGTCAAGGACTGGAGCTGGGGCGCTTTCTAAGTCCGTTTTGCCACATGGTCCGTCCCCAGGTTGTTCCTCCCAGTCCAAGTCCTCATCCTCTGCCTTGCTATCGTCTGTCTGCCCCCTTCTGGCAGGGCTCATGACAGTTGCTTTATTTATTGGATTGTTATTGTTATTTATTGGATTCTTTATTAGATTGTTTTTCTCCTATTTTTATTTATTATTTTTTAGATTTATTATATTGTATTGTATTTCTTATAATTTCAATTCTATGTATTGTAATACAATAAAATACAATATAAAAATAAAAATACAATTAAAAATCAATATAAATATTTAATGCAGATATGCCACGGACCACCTGAATGAAGTTTGCAGACCACTGACTGTCCATGGATCATAGGTTGGGAACCCCTGAAGTAGATTATCAAAGATTTCTAACTCTGTGTTTTATGGCAACAATAAAATTACCCCTCCAAATTATAGAGCTGAAATGAAGAAAGCAGAAGCGAAGGTTGCTAGGATTGGCTTTTTGTGGGGGAGGACTATGATCTCAATTCAGTTCTCATACTTAGAACAAATTCCTGGGCTCAGAGTTCTTTAATTCTAACTGCTTGTTTTTTATACCTGGCTGTAGTTGGTAGATCTTGAGATACTAGGAAAAAACGAAGTAGGCTTGTTGAAGTCTTCCCACTCCCGTTCTACACTACTGTTAAAAGTGCAAGAGCTCTGTCATCTTTTGCGTCTGACCTCGATGTATTCCACAGTATAGGCTGAGAGAAGTGGAGAATGGGGTTACTGTGTTGCATTTAGCATACAGTGCAGAGCTTGGAAAAGTTACTTTTTTTGAACTACAACTCCCATCATCCCCAGCAGCATGGCCACTGGATTGGGCAGATGGGAGCTGTAGTTCAAAAAAGTAACTTTTCCAAGCTCTGATACAGTGTGCACATTTTAAATTAGAAACTGCCACTGACACCTGCATTAACTGACTCTTGTGTGTAAAATTAAAGCTAGCAACCTAAGAGAGTGATAATTATTTCCTAGCATGCAAATTATAGAGAATTTATGCAGATATACATAACAAACATGACTCCTACAGAAACTGCAAGTTGCAGCCCCATCTCTAATTTTTTAAATATTTTGTTTTTTTCCTGTTAAATTCTGCCAGTGCGTTCTCCAGAAAAGCAATATGAACAGATTCCGTTATTTATTGACAGTGTTTCCAGCCTTTTTTTTTTGCCATTTTATGAATGACTTCTATCCTGAAGTTGTACTTTAGCTGCGCTAAAAGAATTGCATCTTGCATTTTCCCATTTGATTCAGCCAGCTGACAGCTTCTGTTTTTCTGCAGTGAGTAGGTATGAGAGGAGAAGTTGTTGAATGAAAGGAAAGGTTTCCCGTCCCGCCTAATCCATGTGAAAAATTATGGAGGCACAGGTTGCCTCAACTCAGCATTCTGTTTCTGTTCTCTGTAGTCTTGAATGCCCCCTAGAGGAGGAAGATGCTCCCTGGCTTCCACATGGCTTGAGGTGCTATTAAAGGTACAAAGCCCTCCGTCAGATCAAAAGTTGACAGCCTATAAATAGTGTCTCCTCTGGTTTTTGTCTTGCTCACTGTATAAATAGAATAATTCTGTTCTGCTCCCCAAGATGGCAATAGCTCTAGGATTTGATACCATATGATGTTATTTATTTACCTGTTGTTTTTTCAGAGCTTGGAAAAGTTACTTTTTTGAACTACAACTCCCATCAGTCCCAGCCAGCTTGGCCACTGGATTGGGCTGATGGGAGCTGTAGTTAAAAAAAGTAACTTTTTCAAGCTCTGTGTTTTTTACACTGAAGTTTCTCAAGGCGACTTGCATAATAAAAACAGAAATAACAAGAAACATTAAAACCATATATAAAACAGCAATAAAACAAGACCTAAATTGCTCATCCAAAACTAGATACAAAAGGCACAAATCCTACCCACCCCACTTAAAAAGATAAGCACAAAAAAGAGCCACAGACTAACTGGTTACCCTCCCAATTAAGGAATAAAGGCGTAAATAAAAATGTTTTTGCCTGGTGCCTAAAGATAGACAGCAATGGTGCCAGACATGCTTCCCTGGAGAGTGCATTCCTCAAGAGGAGAGCCATCACTGCAAAGGCCCATTCTTGTGTTTCCACCTCCTGCACCTCTCTCAGAGATGGTATAGCCTTCTTTAAGGAGCAGGTCAATTCCTGTTCTCTCCTGCTTGGAAGAATTTTGATTGTTCATTTATTGATATACCACTTAAGGCCAAAGTGGATTCCTGTTTACAAGTATAAAAAACAATTATACAAGTGTTAAAACACAATTAGATGCTGTTGGAGGTCACTAATTCATAGGGTCGCCATAAGTCATAATCGACTTGAAGGCACATGACAACAACAACCAAGCACAATTAATACACAGTAAAAAACTATAAACATCCATAATTAAAATATGCAATAAAACAACCCCATTAAAACAACACAACAATTAAAATATGAGACTTGGGTCAAGAGTTCCAGGGAATATCTGTGTAAACAGGTGTGTCTTCAAAAGCTGGCAGAATGCCAGTTCAAATGGGCCTTTTTGTGTTTCAGCAGTGAGTGCAGTCTGTAACAGTGTCCAATATCCCATTTTTGGGCAAAGTAATAGAGCGTGTGGTGGCCTCCCAGCTCCAGGGATTCCTGGATGAAACGGAGTATCTAGATCCATTTCAGTCTGGTTTCAGGCCTGGTTATGGGACGGAGACGGCTTTGGTTGCCTTGGTGGATGACCTACGCAGAGAACTGGACAGGGGGAGTGTGTCCCTGTTGGTTCTGCTGGACCTCTCAGCGGTTTTCGATACCATCGACCATGGTATCCTTCTGGGCCTCCTTGCTGGGATGGGACTTGGGGGCACTGTTTTACAGTGGCTCCATTCCTTCCTGGAGGGACGAACCCAGAAAGTGGTGCTGGGGGATTCCTCTTCGACTCCATGGCTGTTGGCCTGTGGGGTCCCTCAGGGCTCAGTTTTGTCCCCCATGCTATTTACCATCTACATGAAACCACTGGGAGAGGTTGTCCGGGGGTTTGGGGTTCGGTGCCATCAGTATGCTGATGACACCCAACTCTACTTCTCCTTTCCACCTAACTCCAAGGAAGCTGTCTTGGTTTTAAACCAGTGTCTGTCATCAGTGGTGAACTGGATGAGGGCGAACAAATTGAAGCTTAATCCAGACAAGACAGAGGTGCTCCTGGTCAGTCGAAAGGCAAATCAGGGAATAGGGATTCAGCCTGTGCTGGATGGGGTTACACTCCCCCTGAAGATGCAGTTTTGCAGTTTGGGTGTGCTCCTGGACTCAGCTTTAAATTTGGAGGCCCAGGTTTCTGCGGTGGCCAGGAGTGCTTTTGCACAATTAAGATTAGTGCGCCAACTGTGCCTGTTCCTTGAGCCGTCTGATCTGGCCACGGTGACACATGCCTTAGTTACATCCCGTTTAGATTACTGTAACGTGCTCTACTTGGGGCTGCCTCTGAAGACTGTTCGGAAACTTCAGTTGATGCAACGTACTGCAGCCAAAATGTTAACTGGGGCTGGTTACAGGGACCATACAACTCTCCTGTTACAAAAGCTCCACTGGTTGCCACTCTGTTTCCGGACACAATTCAAAGTGCTGGTGATGACCTATAAAGCCCTATATGGCTTAGGTCCAGGCTATATGTCAGACCGTATCTCCCTATATGAGCCTGCCGGGGCCCTGAGATCCTCAGGAGAGGCCCTTCTCTCAATACCTACGTCCCCACAAGCACGACTCTTTGCACTTCATCCGGCTGACTTTGTGCTAATACGCACAAGGCATTCCCAAGCAAGCGTAGAGTTAGGTTTGCACTCTAGTAGAGTAACGTGCATGGTTTGCTAAGAGGCGCAGCGGCTGCCAGGGGAGAGGATCGTCGCCATGTCTACGGCTATGAACTTCGGGACTAAAAGCTTCAAGCCGAGGCCACCAGACAAAGGCTCTTTCCCTTTGGATCATTTCGGTGAATGTACAGCATTCAAAGAAAAATTCATGAAGTGTCTGAAGGAAAATAGGTTTGAGAATGCTTTGTGCAGACAGGAATCAAAAGAATATTTAGAATGCAGAATGGAGAGGCAACTTATGTCCAAAGAACCGCTGGAAAAGTTGGGATTTAAAGACCTAATAGAAGAGAAATCAGAAACCCAACCTAAGACATTGTAATGAAGAGAAACGAAAAGGGAGAAAATCCTGACCATCTCTTATGGAAAGCAGCAAATCTGCAGTAGTACATACTGTACATTGTATATTTCAAATGTGATTGCAACATGAAGTGCGCCTTCAAAGAAAATGCTGTAACTGTTGGCCAAATAGAAGAGTTACAGTGCAATCCTATATGCTGTCTACTCAACAATAAGTCTCATTGAGTTTAATGGGGCTTACTCTCAAATAAGGGGATAGGATTACTGCAATCCTATCACCAATTTATTGGGAGTAAGCCCCAGCGAACTCAGTGAGAAGTACTTCTGAGTAGACATGTGCTGATACAAAACAAGCCTCCCCTCTGAATAATGAAGTTTTGTAGGAGATACAGTAAATGGTTTTCTTTAGGGGTTTGGGGTGTTAATGGTTACTTTTTGTTTTTAAATAATTGTTTTATTATGTTCATAATGTTGAAAAGTTGTTTTTGGTTATTATATTTTTATTTGTTGTACACCGCCCTGAGAGCTTTCTGCTATAGGGTGGTCTAGAAATGTAATAAAATAAAATAAATAAATAAATAAATATTTGTTATGTCACTGTTTTATTATTTTTTGTTATTAGGAAATTGTTTTTGCAATTGTTTTTGACATGTATTTTTGTTCACCTTGTTGTAAGCCGCCTTGAGCACAATTTTATGTGGAAAGGCGGCATACAAATAAAATGATGATGATGATGATGATGATGATGATGACTAGTGGGGATGCGAGATAGGGCCTTTTCGGTGGCTGCCCCGAGACTTTGGAACTCCCTTCCTAGGGAAGCAAGAATGGGCCCCTCCTTGCAGTCCTTCCATCGGCAAGCAAAGACTTTTTTATTTCAACAGGCCTTTGGAATTGAAAGCTGCTAAGGACAGGTCTTGAAGGGTGCTGCATTGCTATTGTCTAATTGTATTATTTTAAACTGAGTTTGAATTATTTTAACTGTATGTATGAATGGTTTTAATACTGTAAATTGTTTAATTTGATTTTAATCTAGACATTTGTATGTTTTTAATTATATGTGTGCTTTTATCTGGAAGCCGCCGTGAGTTCCAGTTTTGGAAAAAGGGCGGGGTAAAAATAATGATAATAAAATAAATAAATAAACACTAGTGCCACCAGTGAAAAAAACTGCCTCCTTGTTACCACAAGCTGATAATCAACGAGGCCATGGTAAGGTTAGCTGGGCTCCATTTTGTGAGGCTTGGGAGTTCTTAAAAAATGAGGCAGGGCTCCTTAGGGGGGGCTCAAGTGTCTGTTGCTCACCACTCCAAATCAACCTGTGTGATAGTTTGACCCCAACAGGGCCAGTCCAAGACATTTGAGGCAGAGCAGCAAACGGACTTCTCCTCCAACACAGAAGTCATTTCTTATGATTGTTTTCAGACATTTTTAGATGTTCTTCATGTTTTCAGTTTTTTAAAATTTATTGTCCTTATTGGTTTGCTGCCTTGTTGTTTGCTACCCTGGGCTCCTTTGGCAGGAAGGGTTGGGTAGAAATTTAATAAATTTATGAAATTTCATGTAATTAAATCCATGCATGGGACATGCTGGCCCCTTGATTAAATAAATAAGCCATCTAGAAAGAGCATTTATTTATTTATTTATTCATTTATTTATGTCTCTCCTTTTCTATATTAGCAGGCACTCAAAGTGGTTTACAATAAAACGACAAAGCATCTGATTCATTTAGAAGAGAGCTGAATATGATTGCATCTGGAGTTTGACGCACGGTTTGCCTGTGCTCTGTAGGAAATTTAAACTGTGGGTATTTCAGCATAGGCCTCTACCTTAAAAACACCACAGTTCTGAAACTGGAGTAAACTACATGTGCATCAATTGAGTTAGCATGCATGCTTCACATAACCTCTGTAGTTGCATAATTTGACTTTTGAAGGTAAAAATTGCTTGGGAAAGCTTCCTTTCCATGGCAATTCCAAAATAACACCACTTCTGACCCCCATTTTCATCTTTTTTCCCTTTCTCTCTCTCTCTCTCCTAGGATGCACTACTATAATCCAGGATGAATGAATGCCACCATGATAAACGCATGGACTTCTTTTATAACAGGAGTAATACAGCCACAGCAGATGAGTGGTCGGGGACAACTCTTGTCATTGTTTTCTGCTTTGGGGCCTTCTTTTGCCTCTTTATTTTCCTTTCCAATTCACTGGTCATAGCCGCTGTGGTCAAAAACAAGAGGTTTCACTTCCCTTTCTACTATTTGCTAGCCAATCTAGCAGCTGCAGATTTTTTTGCTGGCATTGCTTATGTATTCTTGATGTTCAATACTGGCCCAGTGTCAAAAACATTAACTGTTAATAGGTGGTTTTTGCGCCAGGGACTTCTGGACACTAGCTTGACGGCTTCTTTGGCCAACTTGCTAGTCATTGCCGTTGAGCGGCACTTGTCCATTGTGCGGATGAGGGTTCACAGCAACCTTACAAAGAAGAGGGTCACTTTTTTCATTTTGTTGATCTGGGCTATAGCTATTTTCATGGGTTTAGTGCCCACATTGGGCTGGAACTGTCTCTGTGACATTTCAACCTGCTCTTCCCTGGCTCCTATTTATAGCAGGAGTTACTTGATATTTTGGACAGTCTCCAACCTGGTGGTTTTTTCCATCATGGTGGTGGTGTACATAAGAATCTACATGTATGTCCAGAGGAAAACAAATATTTTATCTCCACACACTAGTGGATCCATCAGCCGCAAGAAGACTCCGATGAAGCTTATGAAGACAGTCATGGCGGTCTTAGGTAAGAGGATGTGGACGGTTGTGCTTGTGTTGTATCATTATCATCCAGTGTGAGAAGGATGGTATCTCTTGGTTTAACCTGCTATGGTCCCATTTCTATTTGTTATGCTACTCTTCTGGTGATTAGGGTCCACTCAGCCCTCAAAATGGGATGGAGGCTTTGGGATCATGGGATGGAAACTCAGTCTGCCATGCTCATCTGTCTTCAGCTGCATTGATGTGTGATTACTCCATGTCTCATCCTTGCACTTGCATCTGCGCTTGTGATGCTGTCGCAGGGCTAGGCAGCCATTGACCTCACGCTCGGCCTTGGACAGCCACCCATAAGTTTGTGTGTGAGCAATAACCAGCTTTAATTTATGAAGTGGCTAATCAAAGCCATTCAAACTGCAGACTGGGGGCATATCCACCTGCGAGCTTCTTGCATCCCCAGCATAGTGCTTTGGTGAACAATTGGAATTGTGGGGGCGTGTAAAAAGCCCTCTCCTCAAGTGCAACATCTTGGAATCTGATATTTATGCTGATAGGTTGTCCTGCCTATAGGCTCCCTTCTTATCACCTAACCCTGCTAGTGTGCTCTGTGGACTACTGTAGGTAGTGGTAGTCATGCACAGGTGGTGGATGCACTGACTTTGCACATGGGAACCAGGAATAGCAGCGGAAGGTGGATGTAGCCCCCAAATGCCTGATTGCATTATCGGCACTAAGAGCTTTGCAGAGAGAGAATGCACCAAATAGCAAAAAGTCGCAAGAGGGAGGCAGAAGTTCATTAGATGAGGCATGTTAGTGCCTGGATAGTAACACAAGATGGGAAAAATTAGGTTAAAGTCAGGCTGTAACCTAAATAGCAGGTCATCTGTGATGAGTTAGAATTGCCTTTAAGAAGAGAAAGTCTTGTTAAACTGGTGGAAGGGGAGGGAGAGAGAAGTTTGCTCATTCTGTGCATCAGGCTATTAGTAAGCCATTAATGACAAATGAAGATGTGTATGGGCTAGGGGAGTGATTTTTTTAAAAACCCTATAGACTAGCAACTTTTGTTTGCTGCAAGACTGGTTAAAATATTGGGATGGGTTCAATTTACAAAAAGCATTGAACTTTTTACCTTTTGGGGCTGCTCTCCTTAGCTATTGCTTTTAGAAGGCTATGTGGTGGGTATGATTCAAATAAAATGGGGAAGGGAGGAGTCAGGGGATGGGGCTTGGGGATTTCATTAGGTGCCTCCTACCATAATTCAAGCACTTCATGCCAATAAGAGAAAGGTCTCATCCTCTTTCCCAGATATAAAAGCAGCCTTTTAAAAAAAAAGAATAGTGAGTCTTGGACACAAAGCTGTTGAGTAGATGTTCAGAAATGCTAAGTGAGATAAGGTAACCCTGAGCATCTTTTAGTGGCTGTTTGTACAGTTTGCTATTGCCCATCAGACACTGAATAGCTTCTTTTATAACAATTCAGTGCCATCTCCTTAACCAGGAGATAATAAAAGAAAGCATTGCTCTGTCTTGGGGAGACTCTGTCTGTCCATATTATAACATTCTAAGACAGCAGTAGTATGGAGGATGCCTCTGTTTTCCCAGGACTAGTCTGAATGCTTAGTATGCTTATCTATTTAATGCTATGCCCAAGGACGCTGTTTCTTAGGTCTTCCTTTGGCAGGCCTTGTTTTCTTGCAACAGTAACAAAAAGTATGTGTGTGGGGGGACCCAAATATTGGATCTAAATAAATATTATGTGGCTGGCACAGTGAATTCAAAGTAGACATAGGTGTCTAGAAAACAGCTGCTCAATTTTGAGACACATTTGTTGTTAACACTGATCCTAACATATAGTCCACCTGTAACTGACTTTAGTAGATGCAAACCTATAGCTCACAGTAGAGGAAAATATGAAACTGTGTTACACAGTGTCAGACCATTGGGTCCAGGCTTCAGATAGGGGTTATTTCCAGCCCTACCTGGAGATGCCGGGGATTGAACCTGGAACATTTTGTATGCTAATATGCAAAGCAGATACTTTGCTACCAAGCTATGACCCTTCTCTGTGTGTTCCTGTGTTCACAACTGTTACCATTCTTAGGAGGCAACATGATCTGTTAGCTAAAGCAAGAGCATTGTGTATGTTATGGGAGGTTAAAATCCCTCCAAACCTCTCCCTTTTCTTCCCTAGGTGGTTTCCATTTCCTCTCCTTATTTTTCCTGCCTGTTAGGGCATGCTGGAAGGCAAGCTATGGGATGCCAGAACCAACACAGTACCAGCAAAGATTTTGTTAGCTAGCCCCCAGACTTTTTCTTCTACAATGTTGAAGTCACAGTAAAGAGTACCTTTCTCCTACTGCTGAACAATCTGCTACAAACAGCCACACTTCTGATATTAAAGAGAGAAGGGATTTAGGTTAGAGGATGTAGTTTTCTATGCTAGTTTTCAGGATTAGATGATGACTCGGAGTTTCTGTTTACTGGCATTAAACTACTACTTTTAGTACACTAGTGAATTGTCTGTCATGAGGAGCAGTTACAAGTGAAAGAAGGGCCTGTATATTTCAGGGGATTTGTGATTTGTGGGCATATACAGAGATGCATCGCATCTCCCAACTTCTGATAGTATATCTTCAATTCCCTGAGTGCTGTACTATTTTTTCCTATATGAGGGAATGGTGTCCATTCACTTGTAAGGGAGAATGCAAAGAAGTGCATGGGAGTACTCTTTGGGATCAGGATTAAACTTGCCACTGGTGACTCTACTTTCTGGAGTTCAGGTCAGCTTTTGCTATATCTTAGCTGTGGCCTAGTTTGCATCCTGTTGACTTTGTCCCACAGAACTCAGTGGGATTCCTTCAGTTGAGCTAGTTCCTCTCTGCATATTCCAAGGCCTTTAGATGCCATTTCAAAGAGATGCCAGGCAGGGATAGCCTGCATGGGGCCCTTCAGATGCTGTTAGACTGCTACCCCTGTGCTACAGTGTGCCAGAATTTTGGGAACTGCTTTTTAACTATATAGAGGATGCTATCCTGAAAACCTGCTGTAAGCTTTTGAACTGAACTTTATATATTTCTCACCCCATCCCCCATCAGTACTTTCACACTTGTTACCAGCTGTGTGGCAGACAGAAATTGAACAAGTGAGAAAAAGAACTTCAGTTGTTGAATTTCTGCAGTCATTAAGAGGAACAGGAGTCTTGCCAGGCAAGTGGGGTTTCAACCCTAATTCTGAAAACTTGACTTCAAGTAAGGGCAATTGGTTTTTATTACTTAGTTTTCAAAATACCTGAGCAGAAAAGCAAGTCAAATAAATACCCAATAAGCCTTCCTCAAATAAGCACTGCTAAGAAGAACTGCAAATACCCCTAGATGAAGGGCCCTAATGCACATATTTTCACTGATTAAAGTGTGTTTTGCTCTCTTTGGGTGGGAAAAGGAGAGCCTGCTGGTGCAAACTTCTTGTAAAATAATGCATTGTCATGACTTCATCCAGCTCAAACTGATATTAATGGCAACGTTTTCAATAAATTTTGGCAGAGCCAGATAAGGGCTTAATTTAGCAATAAGCTATAACCTGTTAATTTACTCAGGAGAGCAGTATTTTCACTCAGGTCAGACGTCATCCCAATTACTGTTCAGATGTTTCTGATTCCTTCTATTATGTTTGGAGATTGGAATCTTGCTGAGTTTCTTTAAATGACTGTTTCCACTCTCTGGATCGACATACTTTAGTGGCTGAAAAGTCACAATGCTTTCAATTTGTTTCAAGTGCTCTGATGCCCAACGCCTTCCTTCCTTTTGTTTTCCAGTTGTCAGCCACTGAAGATGTTTCTGCTTGGCTTGTGCAAGAATTCATTCCATATTTCCCTTTCCCAGAAAAGAGTCCTGAAATGGTTTTGCATTTTTGCTGATCTGCCTACTTCTTTATGCTCCACTGGAAGATCAAAAACTAGAATCCCAAAGGATGGCTGCAGCAGCATCCTGTTTTCTGGAGCAGCCAACCAGATGCACAGGGGCTAGCTGGCTCTCTCCCTCTACTGTTCTCCAGCAACTGGCATTCAGAAGCATGCCAGTTTGGAGGTGGTATATAGCCATCAGTAGTAACCTCCATTTGGAGGTTCTAATTTGGTGGTATATAGCCATCAGTAGTGACCTCCATGAATTTTTTAATCCCATTTGGTGGTCACCATCATTACACCTTGTGGTAGTGAATTCCATAAAATAACTGTGCTCTGTGTGGAAAAGTTCTTCATCTCTTGTCTATCCTGAATTTCCCATCATTCAGCTTCATTGGGTTCTAGCATGACAACAGAGGGAGAAAAAAATTCTATTTGGTTATTATTTTATTATTTTTAAAACTCTGAATATTTCTACCATGGGAATGTTATGTTGTTTTATATCTTTGGATAAAATTAGATATTTTCTCAGAGGTTTTTCCAACCAAGGTGGCAAGTGTTGGTAGAAGCATAGATAACATTGGACAGATATTTCTTGCAGTGGTTGCTGGTTCTGTTGACTTACGAATAATGTCAGTGTCACTCTGACTCTATTGAATAGATGCTTCCCTGAGCGGGGGGGGGCTTCCTATGGTCCACCTTTTCTCTCTTTCTCTTGCTTCTTTTTTTCCTATGACCCCTCCATTCCAGTTCCCCCAAAGAATACAGCATGGATCCAACCAAGGAAAGCCACTGAAGTTAGCAGTATTCTCAGTCATGGGAAGGCTTCAAAGGGCATTCAATTGAATGCCATTACAGTCTCCCTTCAGACCATTACATTCAACAGGCAAAGGTCAGACATTGACCATGTGTACCCCACCCCCTCCCAACTAAGCTCGCATACGTTCACTCGAGGCTATAATTTGCAGCAGTTTCATAGTTCCCTACTTGTTGCCCTTGATGGGATCAGATTCAGATTTACCAGAAAGTGACTCAGATATCACTTGGGGCATCAGAAGTGACTGGCGTCCCACTGCCAAATCTTATCTATCCAAGTATCCACTCAGCAGCTGAAACACATACTACATATGCTTCATTTCATTTAATAGCTGTACCCAGCTTTCTCCTCTGAAACAAAGCCTAAAGTTGCTAATAATATGTATGAAATAATAGAACGCGAAAAATCCCTCCTGACTATAGTATACAGCCACTCTCATGGCTGTATAATCAATCAGTGACAGAGTAGGTAAATTGGCATGTAACACTATACCAAGGTTTAGCACTATGTGCACAAACCTTTGCAAATCAGAGTGATGCTTTGGGTTGAAGCGCTCCCCCCTTATCCACCCAGAGAGGCAGAATATAAATCAGTATTCAGTTTGTAAATTTAGTCTGTAAATTCAGTTTCATTCATTGCTATGTGAACCAGCTCTGGTTCTGTGATTGTATTCTATGATATCATGTGTGCAGATTTTTCATCTTGTATGACATCATTTGTGTAGATAATGCATTAAGGTCATGCATTGGGCTAAAATTGCAATAAAATTAGAGTTGAACAAAGGTAGGAGCACTGAGGACATTCTTCAGTTGGGACACTTCTTGGTCTAGGGCCAGCTCTGGATGTGTTGTCTGCAGAGCAATTTAATTTTGTGTTGTGTACAGAAAAGTAATTTTTGAAAGCTTAGATTTGGTTTAAAATTTAAGGAGAAAATATAAAGGTTTTATTACATCAACAAGGTCCTAAAAGAGAGCTAGTGTGTGTGGTTCAGTCAAATTGTGCTAGATACATGCAGAGACTGGCCAAAATAACTTTAATCTAGTAAGAAACAAACCATCTATTCTATATGGAATGAGTAAAGTCAAAAGGATTTGTAGATTTTAGTTGGGGGCGAGATAACTAAGGGTAAAGGTAACATTGTTGTTGTTGTTATTATTATTATTATTATTGTTAGTAGGAGTAGGAGTAGGAGTAGTATGGAAATTTATGTCCCCCCTTTCCTCCCAAAGGAGTCCAGGGTGGCAAACAACATGCAATAAAACAATGAAACCATGATACAGAGGTTTATAAAATAAAATATTTTCTTCCTCTTATAATAGGGCCACCTAATTGATTTGCTGTCAGTTCACAAGTGAGAAAATAAAGCATTTCCTCACACAATGTGTTATTGGCTCATGGAACTCACTACTGATGTGGTGATTACTTCTAGTTAGATAGCATCAAGAATGATTTATTTATTGACAGCTGTGACTTGCAACAAAACATTGTAGAGTGGAATGTTTAGAGATGTAGACAGCCACACCCTATTCCCATATACTCCATTCCATCCTTCCTCCCCTGGTTTTCCATCTATACCCCCAGACACTCAGCATTCTGTGACTTTGCAGAGCACGCTCAGACCTCATTAAGCTATACCCCCCTTTTTTTCAAACTGTGGCATTTTTCTAAGCCTGCCTATATCTCCCTCTTGTGTGTGTGGTGGCATTTTGGCCACATAACAGTCAGTGACCATCCTTGGCTAGTACAAATAGAGGGATGATAAGCACATTCTTGGAGGAAAGGCCTATTTACTCATTACAGGTAAATGGAAATGCAGTGTATAGAAGGAATATACTTCTGAATATAAGATGCTGGGAATTAATTATGTGGTGGTGGCTGACACCTTCATTCTCTTCTCATTCTGTGAGTTTCCAGAAATCTCTGGTTGTCTGCTCCTAGAAACAGAATGCAGGGCTAGACAGAGCTTTTGTCTTATCCAACAAGACAGTTTTTCATGTTCTAGATGCTTCACTTCTTGAAGCTTGTGCAGAAGCATCCTGGCTAAAAATATAAAGTCATCTTTTGAAAGGAAAGAATAGTCAGCACACGATTTTTGTTTTGCTAAGCTGAAGTGTGCTTGGCAGTCTGTCCTAATCAGAGCTTGGAAAAGTTACTTTTTTGAACTACAACTCCCATCAGCCCAATCCAGTGGCCGTGCTGGCTGGGGCTGATGGGAGTTGTAGTTCAAAAAAGTAACTTTTCCAAGCTCTAATGTGCCTATATTTGAACAGAAACATTACTTAAAACAAACAAATAAACAAAGTCTCCATAAATATTTGTATAACTCAAATCTGTATAGCTTAAATTGACATTTTGATACCGTACAACTGAATTGAGTGGCTGTTTGAAAAATGATTAAAATATACTTGTCCATGTACTTGTCCAGAATGTGGAATGCCTGGGTGGACAAATAATTGGGTCTGGAGAACTCATTGGCAAAGAGGATGCAGGCAATTTTTTTTAAATGTGGAGCTTTCAGAGATGACAGCTGAGTGGTAGAGCGCATGCTTTGCATGTGAAAAGTCCAAGGTTAAGTCCTCAGTACAGTAGGGCCCCGCTTTACAGCGCTTCACTTTACAGCATTCCGCTAATGCAGTGGTTGTCAATTACAGAAAGGCCCCGCTCTTACAGCGCTTGTTCTGCTTTTACGGTTTTTTTTGCCGTTGGGCGCCATTTTGGTCAATGTTAGTCAATGGGTTCCACTTTACAGTGGTTTTCGCTTTACAGCGGGGGTCCGGAGCGTAACCCACTGTATGAGTGGGGCCCTACTGTATGTCCAGTAAAAATGAGGAGGTAGCAGGTGATGGGAATGACCCTTGTCTGTCTCAGGCCCTGGAGTGCTGCTACCAGTCAGAGTAGACTATACTGGACTAGAGGCACAAGTAGTCTGATATGGTAATAGGGCAGCTTTTTACGTTCCTGAGTCACTGTTGTAAAATGGCTGACTGGACCTGTGAATACATCTTCTGTTGTGGTTTTGATGTGGTGGTACCAATGTCTCTCAGTTGCCTCTTCACCCTTCTGAATGACTGATCTTCCTTGTCAACAGCCTTCACCTGTTTTTACTTACCTAATTACCAGCATCCCAAGTCTTCTCATGATGAACCTTTTGGCTCTGTCCTAACTCTCTTCCAAACCCTTACAGTAATTCTCTGTTTTGAGACAATAACGTAAGACAAATGATTGTGGTCTGAGGAAAATGAGAAGCTGAGCCTACGAGTGGTATGGCTGGACAAATCTGTTTGCGCTTGTTCTCTTGAACTTCATAGAATCATAGAATAGTAGAGTTGGAAGGGGCCTATAAGCCCATCAAGGACAACCCCCTGCTCAATGCAGGAATCCAAATCAAAGCATTCCCGACAGATGGCTGTCCAGCTGCCTCTTGAATGCCTCCAGTGTCGGAGAGCCCACTACCTCTCTAGGTAATTGGTTCCAACTTGCATCATGTATGGCTCTCATGGGCACCTATTGGTCCATGGCTGTAACATCACTGATGAAGCCGCTATCTCTGTCACCGTGGGGATATTTTTAAGTTAGAATTTATTTATTTATCCCATTTGTTCTGTTGCTGCCCTTACATAAAGCACCCAAACATTCATGTAGTTCCAAAATCTAGCAAGGCCAGTCTCTTCCACACCACAGTAGTGGCTGCCCTTTCAAGGAACCTCCCCACCACCACCACCTTTCTTTTTCTGTTTTTTAACAGGCTGAAGCACACAGACAGTAATTAAAGAAAAACAGTGAATGAGTGACCCTATTCTCAAAGCTGTCCCTGCTGCAGCAAGATGGTGCTTGGTTGCCAGCTTAGGCTACGTATAGTGCAAAATCCAAGATGAGGCTTGCTGGATTTTTCATCCAGATTAACCAGGGGCAATTTTGTAGTGGCCTTGCAGGGTGGCACTAGAAGCAAAAGCAGGCAGAGCAACGAAATTTACTTTTATACAGTAGGCTAGTTTTTACACACACACCCCTCTCTGTCCTCCATCCATCCAACCATTTTCAGCGTTCAAGGACACATTCCAGCCAGGCAGAAACACTCAAGGAGGGTTAAAAGCGGGGCTAGTGAGGGTTGTGGCTTAGGAGTGTGGAGGGTCTGAGGAGAGTCCTGAGGGTTGTGTTTAAGTCCCGGGTGTAAGACTCGCCATCCTTGAGATAAACCCTCAAGGGTAAAAGATCTAGGATGTTGCACTGGTGCCAGATAGCAACGGGACTGAATCTAGGATTGCTGAATCCATCGGCAAATTGACCTCTTGGTGTGGGTCACCTTGTCCATCAGTGGACCATGGCAGGCTTGTCTGGTGGCGGCGGCAGAGGCATGCTGAACACAGCTGGGTCTAACCACCATTTACATTTCTCACAATACCTGCAACGGAGTGTGTTGCTTGCTACAGATGGGGAATTTAAATGGTGACCAGTCAACACATCTTTTACTGTTTGGAGCATGGGGCGGGAAGGGGGGAATTAAAGGGAAGCTCAAGGCATGACTAGCAGTGGACCCTGCCAGAGGGTCAGGGTTCTAGTAACTCCCCACAGATGCCAGATGCTGATACTGGGCCTAAATTCTGTGCTTATGCAGTGGGGAATGAAAGCATGTGGGACACGCGTTTCGTCTTGATCACATGGGCGATCTTTATTATTTCCATTTTGCAGATAGGGAACCAAAGAGATTCTTCAAAGCTGTACATCAAGGCAACCACAGAACTGGGATATGAAGTCTGGTCCCTGTCCCGAAGTTCTGTTCAGACTAGTTTTTATTGTCCTGTCTGTACGTATTTTGTAAACTGGAAAATTTAACTCAAGAGGATGTTTGGACCACTTATTTTTAAACTTGTTCTGCTTTTATCAAGGGATACCCAGACCACCAGAAGAGTGCTTCCTTATTGCCACTGGCATACTTGCTGAAATACTTATTAATTTGCAGACTTTAGGCGAGAGGGAAAAAAGTCTTCCCAAAATGTAAGCTTTTGACTTAGAAAATAAAATTTAACAAATGGGCAGCACTTCCTCTGTGTGTCTTTTACAGCCTGCCTTTTCTGCAGAGCTGTAATTTTTCTATTTTTGTAAACTAGGCAGCAATTGTGGCTTGAGCTAAGCAGATGCCGGTTTGTGCATTAGCTTCAATCTCTCTCTTTCTGCATTGAGAAGCACAGAATGACAAACTGGCAAGGCTGGCATTGGAGATGGAAGAATGATACAGTTAGCCTGTTTGATAAGTGTTTCATGTATTTGGCTTTTTTACTCTGTCGTTTTAGTCTTTTTTATTTTTTTTAGCTGCTCTGGGAACCCAGGAGGGTTGGAAGACAAGATGCACATTTGTGAAATAAAATGAATACAATGCTGGCTTAGCTTTTCTATCTTGTTCATCTTTGATTTATAGATTCTGACCAAAGTAACAATTGTGCCATGTAGTCTTTACCAGGACAGCTCTCTCCTTGCTTGGCTGGGCTGTACACCATTTCAGGTGCTTCCAATTGGTGGCTTAATAATGCAAATAAGTCATTCTAATATTACAAATGGGTTGTTGGCTATAGGTGTTGTGGTTTTTTTTAATGTAGTGAATTTTCCACGGAAAGTGTAAATCCAGATTAAATAAGAGGGGAGATACAGGGGTGGCTTCTTGATGCCAATAACATCATGTGAATGTTGTGAAAAACTTGCATGCATAAGAAGCACCAGTCCCACAATAGACACCTGTCTGGAAGCATCCCCTAAGTTATAGGGAAATATTCCTTCCTGATTCTCTTCTCCTACTTCCATTTCTTTCTTTTTCATTTTTCCAGCCCTAACCTGGAGATACCAGGGATTGATGCAAAGTATGCGCACTGAGCCAATCCCAAGGATGATTGAAGCAGCCTTGTAAAAAAAGCCACCCAAAAGTTACTAGCCAGCAAAAAGTGTTACAAGCCTGCTGGGGGCAGGCAGAAGAAGAATGGAGAGCTGCATTTCTATGCTGGGTGCAGATGACGGATGGAGCCAGCCCACTCGCTCATCTGCATGAAATTTCATAGTCACTCGCATAGAATTCCTGGTCACCTGCAGTGCTTAAGCCCTGGGCTCCTTTGGAAAGAAGGGTGGGATATGAATTTAGTCAATAAATAAAAGCCATTTATAATAAGAAAGCCATGCACATCTGTACCATGGAGCTGAATTGTGCTTTGTGTGAATGGCGTAATTCTCGTCTTGTCCTAAGCTTCTAGCTTTCAGGTAGGACAATTTTTTTAAAATGAACTATATACAGACATTTTCTATCCCTGCCCCTTCTCTTTTTGACAGGTGCCTTTGTTGTGTGCTGGACTCCTGGTCTTGTCGTCCTGCTTCTCGATGGCTTGAACTGCACTCGTTGCGAGGTTCAGCATGTGAAAAGGTGGTTCCTCCTCCTGGCCCTGCTGAACTCTGTCATAAACCCAATCATTTACTCGTTCAAGGATGATGAGATGTCAAGTACAATGAGGCGCATGATCTGTTGCTCTTTTGAGGAGAGAAATCTGCAACAGTCTTCACAGATCCCCTCCACAGTGCTCAACAGGAGCATGGAGTCCTCCAGCCACTACTTAGAAAATGGCATTATCCAAGGGACTGTCAGTGGCAAAGAAAACACATGAGCTGTTCTTTGTTCTTCTCCTTCTCTTCTTAAGATATGGATTGTGGTGGGAGGCGGATGCGAGTGGAACGAACCGGCTGAGATCACTGAACCCTGTAACAGCAGAAGTACACATTCTCTGTACCAACCCCCCCACCCCCACCCCAAATCCCAAGGAGACCTGACATCCTTGTAAATAATTACTGGATGAGTGGAAAATGTACTGGAAGGGATGGAGAAGAATGGAAGGAGTGGACTTATTCTACAGTGTTTTTTAAAAAAACCTGAAAATTGTACAAGCAGCATTGTGGAGTCCTCCTTCCTCAGAGGCCCAGTTATCACTGAGCGGTACATAGGTAAAATCCTGCGTCCTGAATGTGTCACTACAAATTGTTAGAGTGGGGTGGTTCTCACAGCTGAATGCTGCTTCATTTTTTAAAAAAATCTCCACATAAAGAACTAGATGTCAGGGAGAAGGGTTCTAGACTAGCTTTGTGACTAATAGCATTTTAATGTATATGGAAGGATTTTTTTAAAATTGTGTGGAGGATCATTCAGTCATGTGAGTCACCCCACCTGACCCCAGCAGCCTATAGTGATACAGCCCAAGCATAGGTTTACAACCTCAGTGAGAACTAGACCAAAGTTCCAGTCTGGCCCTATGCATGTTTACATGGTAGTGAGTACCATTTTGCAAATTGTGTGCACTGCTTTGGATTGCAGCCTAAGATCCCATTGAACAGTGCAAGATAAATAAATAGAATAGAACTCAGTGGGGCTTGCTTCTGAGTAACCATATATAGGATTGAGCTGTATAATCTCCTAGGTGGTGCAGTGTTTATGCTCCTCCATTAAACATTTTTACAAAGTTTTTTCTTGACATAACTGAGGGTTACAGAACCAAAATGTGTCCTCTTCATATTTATCTGGCTTCCCCACCCCATAGTCAGTGTTATCATTTGCAGGTATCCTACCTTCCCTTGCAAAGGGGTGGGGGAGTTCAATAAATTTCTACAATAAACTAGTGGCATGCATCAACAGTCAGCATCCCAACAGCATGTTATTCTCTGCATATGCAACTTCTGTGGCTTGTTAATAAGGATAGAACTGTTTACTCTTAAAGAAACAAAGCCCCAAATCATCTGCCGCTGCTTCAGCTGAAAGAGGGACAATGGGGATTGATGGTACTATTTTTAAGCCTCTGATCTTGTCTTACAGCTATGATAAACTCATGCTTGAGTTGCTAGCACAAGAGTGTTGGAAGAGTGGTTATTACATTTGAGTTTATTAAAAGGCTGGCCTTTTTAAATGTATGAATTTAAAATACTGTGTGGTCAAAATAAGATTGGTATGACAAAAAATATAGGCAACAATATCTGTGTACTTCTGGTTTATGGATTTAATCCTTTCAAGTTGGGGTAGACACACTTATTGTTGTGCCAGTTCCAGTGTGTCTCCACTTCTGTTTTCTGAAAACTGAGGCATACAACGCTAGTCAAACTGTGCTGCTTTTTACTCTAAAACCCGGTCGGATCAGCTTGAGTGCATTTTTTAAAATTCAGCTTCAGACAGATTTCACAAGTGGTTGGTAGAACAACCTGTTGCCCCTCCAGGCGTGGCCAATGGAAACACTGCTGCAGGCTCAGGCAAAGATAGTGACTGGCCCAACACTTTGTTGTGGGTGGTCCTGAAAGACCTGAAGGCAGCAGTGGAAAGAGAGATATGTCCAGCCGAGAGTAGAGTCACTTCAAAAAACAGCTAGAAAAACCATTCTTGCTGCTTTTGAAGCGACTAATGTGCCCGCAGCCTTAGTGAGGGATCTCTGGAGAGTCTTCTGCAAAGGCATGGGATTGTACATATTTTTATTTCAAAGGGTTATTTGATAAAAAAAAACCCACCACTTAATTAATGTGCATAGATAAATTTTCACACTGTACTTTTAAAGTGGTTTTGTCTCCTGTGGACTATGTGTGAAATCAGGGATATGCTTAGGATGATGATACAGAGTTGTAAATAAATGCTTTGTATCTGACTTTGGGTACCTCTTTATTTTGGGGGCCATCTTCAGAAACTGGAATTTTCTAGAAGCAATACTGAGACTTTTGCCCAAAATGCTTTCAGAAAACAGGACAAGGGTTTGCTGCCTCCCTTGGAGAAGGGAAATACCACTTGTTATTTGCATGTGCTAATTTATTCAAATACATGAATGTTTTAAATTATGCCTAGGATTGTAAAGTAACAGTATGTCAAATGAGAGAAAGAGAGAGACGTGTAATTTCTCTTCCTGCATGTTCTCTGCATGAAAACAAAAACAAAAGCCTAGGCCAGCTTAAATCTGACTTAATGGCATGCCTAACTAGGCCATAAGCCCAGGATTTTTTTCTTTGGGCAGTTTTACGCAATCATTTTGAAAGCAGGTACATGGAATGCAGCTGGTTATCTGTATTCAGGGATTTCTGCAGTCACTGCTGCCAGATAGGCAGCACAGCATGGGGGTATTATGGCATAAAGAATTAAAACCAGAATTTGATGTTTGATCTCCTGGGGCCAGCCAGCAGATGAAGGATAAATCTTGAATTAATTATGGGCATTGTTCACGATATAGATTGCACAATTCCACACACCTAGCTAACCCTGAGAAGTAAAAAATCCCCAGCCTATTATGCTATGTGAAAATCTCATTATGCCTATTTGCAAGATAACCTATTTCTATTTTAGTAGGTATGCCATTGGCTTGTATTAGTGGAACTAAGACTGAAAACTGTATATATCTCTCAATGACATGGTCAGACTGTTGCTCTTGTCTAACTCCTCCATGTGCCTCTTGGACCCATTCCCCGTGACTGTCATATCTCTCACTATTATCCTTCCATAACATCACCAACCTGTATTTCTTCTTCAAATGCCTTCTTTAGAAATATCACATGTCTCCTATTCTCAAAAAAGCTTTCCATGATGTAGGCTTGTCTTCTTAACTACTGGCCAATTTCATGTCTCCCTTTTGTCTCCAAACTACTGGAGCATGTTGTTGACCCCATATAATCTGGCTTCTGCCCTTCGAGCTCCTTTGAAATTGAGAAGATCCCAGATGATTTTCTCACTGCCAAATCCTAGTACACTGGTCCATCTAGCTCTGTATGGTCCATGCTGACTAGCAGCAACTCTTGAGGGTTCAGGCATCTACCTGGAGATTTGGGGAATATACCCTGGGACATTTTGCATGCAGGGTTCTGTCACTGAGCTCTACCAAAGGTCTCTTCTCAACTTTGTCATAATTGTCCTTTCTGCAGTGCTGCCTTAGACACAAGCGATTGCTCTCTCCTGCTTGACTTCATCCATGCCTGAGGTTTCCATGACTGTTCTTAATTTGTTCTTAGCTAGCTCTTCTATTAGGTTTTTGTTCAATGTTTCCACTATTGCAGGGGTAGGAAACCTGAAGCCTGGGGACCAAATATGGCCCTCCAGGCCTCTCTCTCTGGCCCTTGGGACTTTCTCCAGGCCACAACCCCTCTCTAGCCACACCTCTTGCTTGAATGTTTTTGTCTGGCGGGAATATGTCCTTGAACTCTGATAATGCCTCATGCTTGCCTGGATGGAGGACAAAGAAGGGTATTTGAGTGTAGAAACCCGCCTGCTGTATAAAGGTGAAATTTACATTAATTGCTTCATCCACTTTTGCCTTTGGCCCTACCTACCAATGGCATGTGACCCCTAGTAGGTTGCCTAGAAGGGAATACAGCCCTCAGGCTGGAAAAGCTTCCCCTCCCCTACACTAGGAACAGTTCTTCTGTCTTTCCCCTTTCTTTGTGGGTTCTTAGGTGTTTAGAGCCCCTTATTCTCTTCCTACACTCCTTTCTTGGGTGACCTCATCAAATGTCATGACTTTCAGGACAGTATATGCTGATGATATCCAGCTGTATCCCCGTCTCACCCCAGACCGTTCCTACTCTGTCCAGTCCTGTCTCTTCACCCACCTATCAGTCATATCCATCTGAATGTCCCATCGCCACTTCTGACTTAATATGCCTAACCACACCTCTTACCTTTCCTTCTAAGCCTCTGTCCAAACCTTTACTGCCAGAATTATTCACCTCTCCCATCACTGTGACTGCATGACATCCCTCCTCAGGCAGGTCCCTTCACTGGCTTCCTATCCCCTTCTGTATCCAGCCCACAAACTCCTCATTTCTAAAGCTATCAATGGTGTCCTGTTCCTTATATGACTCCTCCCATTCTTTCTTGCTAACTTCTATGCATAAAACTCCTTCCAACATGGTGTTGCTTCTCTCCGTTTGTTCAAACCCTCAGTGAAACCAACATTTTCTGAGTGGCCTTTGACTTACCCTCTTCAACCTTATAGCAGAACTTTTGCATGTAATAGCATTTGTCTACATTATTTCTTCCCACCCCCTTTGTCTGTTGTTTCTCCATTGTCCATTTCAGGTTGTAAGCTCCTTAGGAGCAGGGACTCATATATGTTGCCTGTGTAACTTTGTAAGGTCCCATCATGTACACTGATGATGCTGTATAAAAATAAATATATATCCATGCTACAAATTGGAAAGGGGTACATGTGCATCCAGTGCATATCTGACAAGTCACAGTACAGACACAAAGCCGTACTAGTGTTCTGGTATCACAGGCACATGGCAGACAGACAGTTACAAGACTAGCATGAATTCTGCAGTTCATCTGAGTAGCCTGAGGGTGACCAGGGACACGTCTCCCATATCAGTGTTAGCACTGTAGTGCTGAAGCAAGAGATGCAGTAGGATGCTGGTGGAGCTCCCAAGCATTTAGTAATTGTGTCTCTCTGTATTTAGCCTTTTATTCATAAGTCTAATGACAAAGGTTTGTAAGGAAAATATTGAACAGCTGAAAAAGTGTACACTAATTCAATTTTATTCTTTTGGGCAAAGTCTGCTAGAGCGAAACACATCACTCCTGTGCTATTTGATTTTCTGCAATAAGAATGCTTAAAATATTTACTGCTGCAAGCATTGCAAACTGATGCCATATTAGACTGAAAGCACAAACAAGCTTTACTTAACACTGTTGCAACTCTTACAGAAAGTGATTTCTAAATGACTGCTATCCTGTGTTCTGCTGATGTTCCCCAGAATTGCTCACAGAACTCTTTGGTTCTACTATCATTACTTCTCTCTTTTTACAGTTAATGTAACCTCCTTGTACCATTCTGCCTCTTTATATCATTAGAGGCATTTCAGTATCCAATACTCTATTCTTTTTTTTTAAGGAAATGAGATAAATCAGTAACTAAAGCCTTTGCCATTCCCCATGGGAACAACAACTACTGGAGAAATTAAGAGAGGCCATTTCCGCCAACATGCATCAGGAAGCAATACAATAGTTTGTTCCTGCAGAGAGGAAGGGCTTATCCACGCGGGAGCATGTCTTCGTACTAAAGATGCTGTTTTTACCTCCCGTTTTCTATTTGCACCATCCACAGTAACGGCTCAATGCCAGCTGCAAACACGGTATTTTCTATTCACACTGAGTAGAAGGATCAATCACACCGTTTCCTAATGACCATGCCCTCTAATATAACATTTCCACTCTCTCTGATTGCTTGGCAACTGAGCATGCTCAGTTCTACCAGCTGCAGTAGGTTCCATTAAAAAAACACATGGAAGTGCAATTATTTGTATTTTCACTGGTACAATACAGCTGAAATACAAATCTTTGAGCAGTGTTATGCTTTTGTGCACAAGTTAGGGGTAAAAGAAAAATAGTACCATTTGCAGCAACATAAAAAAGGCCAGCAGAATAGAGAACAGCCAGAAGTTGCTTGTCAGCCTATAGAAAATGAAATGAAAGAAGGGAGGAGGAGATAGTGGGTGTGGAGAGGGGAATTATTGACACACCCACCTAAAAAGCATTGGAGCAAAGTGTCTGCAAGCACTAGAGATACAAAGTAAAGATTATTTTCTTCCCTTTTGGTATTATCAGTGGGTTGGGTTAGTACAGATTTACAGGGGGGAAAGTGTATGATAGCTTCTGTTTGCCAGTAACGTCATGCAAACTATGTGAATTCAAAGATGTGCATAGCATCAGACACACAGTACACTACTGTGTAGATGAACCCAAAGTATTTAATTAAAAGCATGGAAGCTTTTAAAGCCTCACTAGGACTTTACCTCTCCACACTTGACAGGTTAGTGTTGCAACTGCATTTTATTACAAAAATAAATAAATAATAGAGATGACTTAGTGGATGAAGTGGCAGTTACAGGAACTCTGGGGGAAAGTGGCCATGTTATACTTGAGAGCAAGAGCTGAGAGAAGCCATACACATACTCTGGACTTCAGGAAAGCCAATTTTAATAAACTCAGAACAATGATAACTAAGGTTCCATGGCAAGCAACCCTAATGAGTCCAAGATGGGTGGGAGTTTCTAAAAAGCAAATTCTAAAGGCACAATTGCAAATAATTCCAACACGGAAAAAAGGGAGAAGTCAGCAGAAGAAGCAAATGTGGCTTCACAAAAAGCTTAAGAGATTACCTGAAAACAAAAAAGGATACATAGAAGGAAGGAAGGAAGGCCAGGCCACAAAAGAAGAATACAGACAGCGTGGAATTGCAGGGATGGTATCAGGAAGGCTAAAGCTCACAATGAGCTGAGGTTAGTGAGGGATGCTAAAAGCAGCAAAAACCTTTCAGGTACATGCATAGTAAAAGACAAAGAAATGGTGGTGCATCTACTCAATGCAGATGGCAAAATAACAGATGACAAAAGGCAGAAGTGCTCAATTCCTACTTTGGTTCACTCTTCTCCCAAAAGAGGGTCTATGATGCTCCTGGGAAACATGAAGTTGAAGAGGCAGGATTGCAGCTTGTGATTGATAGGCAAATGGTCAAGGAATGCCTAATTACTTTGAATGAGTTCAAATCAACAAGGCCCAGTGAATATTAAGTATTGAAGGAACTGGCTGAAGAACTCTCAGAACCACTGTCTATTACCTTTGCAAAATCATGGAGGATTGGTGAAGTGCCAGATAACTGGAAGAGGGCCAAAGTTGTCCCTATCTTCAAAAAGGGCAAAAAGGAGCAACCTGTGAACTACAGACCAGTCAGCCTGACATCGATCCCTAGTAAAATTCTGGAGCAGATTATAAAGCGGTCATTCCGTAAACACCTTGAAAGCAATGCAGTGATTATTAGAAGCCAACATGGGTTTATGAACAACAAATCCTGCCAGACTAATCTTATCTCATTTTTTGATCAGGTAACCTTGCTGGTAGACTGTGATAATGCTGTGGACATATCTTGACTTAAGCAAAGCTTTTGACAAAGTGCTCCATGATATTCTGATTAGCAAGCTAGCTAAATGTGGGCTGGACGGAACAACTATCAGGTGGATCCACAGTTGGCTCCAGACTCGTACTCAAAGACTGCTTATCAGTGGATCCTTCTCAAACTGAGGGGAGGTAACGAGTGGCATACCGCAGGGCTCTGTCCTGGGCCCAGTGCTCTTCAACATTTTTATCAATGATTTGGATGAGAAGGTGCAGGGAATGCTTATCAAATTTTCAGATGATACAAAATTGGGAGGAATAGCTAATATCATGGAGGACAGAAACAAAATTTAAAGGCATCTTGATAGGCTGGAGCATTGGGCTGAAATCAACAGAATGAAATTTAACAGGGATAAGAGCAAAGTACACCTAAGAAAAATAAACCAAATGTGCAGTTATAAGATGGGGGGGTTGCTTGGCTCAGCAATACTACATGCAAGAAGGATCTTGGAATTGTTACAAGCTGAATATGAGACAACAGTGCAATATGGCTGCAAAAAAGGCAAATGCTATTTTAGGCTGCATTAACAGAACTATAGTTTCCAAATTGTGTGAAGTACTAGTTCCCCTCTATTCGGTACCAGTTAGGCCTCATATTGAGTACTGCTTCTAGTTCTGGACACTGCATTTTAAAGCAGACAGAGTAGAACAGGTTCAGAGGAGGGCAACGGGGATGATTAGAGGACTGGAAACTAAGCCTTGTTAGGGGAGACTGAAAGAACTAGGCAAGGTTGCCTTGAGAAAAGAAGAGGATATATGACAGCACTCTTCAAATACTTGAAAAATTGCCACACAGAGGAGGGCCAAGATCTCTTCTCAATCATCCCAGACTGCAGGACATGAAATAACAGGCTTAAGTTACAGGAAGCCAGACTTTGACTGAACATTAGGAAACACTTTCTATTAATAGTGGTACAATAATGGAACCATTGACCTAGGGAATTGGTGGGCTCTCCAACACTGGAGGCATACAAAAGGCAGCTGGACAGCCACCTGTCAGGTATGCTTTAAGTTGGATTTCTGCGTTGAGCAGGGGGTTGGACTTGATGGCCTTACAGGCCCCTTCCAACTCTGCTATTCTTTGATTCTCTGATTCTGTGAAATTGCCACTGATCAGGTCTGAAAAATCACAAGAGGACAACACTGAAACCATCTGAATGCAACAGTCGTGATGACATCATCTCAATGTTCTGTAAAATACTGAGTGAACAAAGCTGGCAATGCTAAAGAGAAGTGGTAGTACTGAAGCCACCTTGGTTGTATGGCTTTATTTGGTTGTGATACGTCCTTGGTATTTTATTTTTGACAAAGCAGATTTTGCATTTACCTTTATTTCTCTCAACCCGTCTAAAACTGATTTCAGCCTCTCATCATGTTCCCATGTGGTCTTTGTCCATTAAGATATTGTCTATATAACATGTGATTCTGTCAAGAAGCCCAAATATCTGTGGGATCACCGTTTTATATGTCTCCAGAAATGAAAATATAGCAAATGTTTAATCTTGTAAATTTGTGCCTGCTAAAAGGTGTACAAAATGTACACAGCTTGGCACTTTTGTCATCCAGATGAATTTGCCAGAATCCAGGACTGACGTGAAGGACTGCAACTAGTTCTGCTCCTGCTTACTTAACTGGTGATTTCTTCTACAGTAAGCAATTGGAAATGTTCTCTTTGAATTGGTTTGTTAGTATCGCTTGGGTCCAAACATATTCTTATCTGGCCTCTTGGCCAGGCATATTGAGAACTGCTATTGAACTGACCTGGTCTATAGGTTCTACCTTAACACCTTTGCATTTTCTGTATGAATTGGTTTTCTTTGAACTTTATCCATTTTTTCCACTAGAACTTTCAGAGGTGCATGAATTACACAGGTGATGCCTGTGGATTTATTTAAACACTTCAAAAATTGTATCTGCATACTTTTGAACTCTGGGGTCCGTTTTCTATGCAGTTTAAGGAAAACTAACAAGAAATATGATTACTTAAAACCTTCATCACATTCACTAAGAAACCTGGCAAAATTAAAACAGCAGCAATCGCAATACAGGCAAGGCCTGACAGAACAATTCCATTTTTATCAGCTTTCTAGAAAATCCAGTTGTGCAACTCTGACAGGTCTCCTGGGAGAGGTTGTTCCATAATGCTCTGCGGGAGGGGGAACCTTTTTTTTCAAGTGACACAGTTAAGACCACAATCTTATGCACATGTACATTTAATTCAGGCAATTTGTTTACGAGTAAATGTGCATAGGATCAAGCTGTTGGGCTGCAGTCTGATGTACACATAAGAAAACAGCTAACGTGTTAGGCAGACGACCGAACCTCACAACATTTTTGTTTGCTCTTTAATGCAGCCGGGGGAGCTGGCTCCAAATTTGGTTACAGGAAATTTGGCTAGGAAAAGAAGCGTTTAATTCCTGGGTGGGGAATCTTTTTCAGCCCAAGGGTTACATTTCCTTCTGGGCAACCATCCGAGGGTCACATGCCAGTAATGAGTGAAGGCAAAAGTGGGCAGGGGTGCATGTAAATTTTATCTTTGTAAAGTAGGCTAGTTTCTGCACGCACACACACACTCAGATCTAGCAGGGCTCTTCTCAGCCTTGCTTTGCATTCCAAAAGCTTACCTTTTACTTATGAGAAATCTCAGTTTTTAACCAGTGTGCTTTCATTGTTGGCTTATTGCTCAGCAGAAACACTTTTATAAAAAAGTTTTTCATGCTGGTTGATCAAGAACAAATCAAGCCCTCCTGCTAGTCCTATAGTACAGCCAGCAATGGTTTATTTGCTAGAAACCGCCCTGAAAGATTTGGCCCAATTTTTCTAATCAATATGTGAAATTGAGGTTCCTGCTATTTCATGCTCCCATTCCCGACTGCTGCCCAGATTTTGTTATCTCCACCACTAATCTCCCTTCCCAATAACAGCCTGCTCTTCCTGGTCCTAAGGGTTGTGTGTGGCTTCCCCCACTGTTCACACAGACTTTCCATGTTCTTCAGTGCAGCTGCACTGATTTATCAAAATCCTTGGTTTAGTAGATTGAATAGATCAGAGGTTGGCAGCCTTTTGGGGCCAATGGGCACATTTGGAATTTTAAGAAAATGCTATCGGCACTAGTCACAAAATGGCTGCTGTAGGGTATGTGGCACAACACAAATTGGCTGCCATATCTAAAAAAAGAGCAGAAAAGTAGACAAGAACATAAAATGGTGTTGGTATCCTCCCCTGCCCCCAGTCAGTGGGGAAAAGACACCTACAGCAGCCATCCCCATGCTCACTCACACAGGGACGTTCTTTGCCCCTTCTCCATTCAGACAAAAGGGAGGGTGGCATCCAACAAAACATAGACATGTTGAAGGAAGCATATTCAATGTAAGAAAGGTCAAACCAGTGCAAAACAGGAACTGAGCAGGAAGAGCCAACAGTCTTTTATGTGTTGTAGATTTTTGTGGGGACATGTACTGAGAACTTATTAACACCATACATCTATTCCACTTTAAAGTGTCATGGCTTCCCCCAAAGAATCCTGGGAAGTGTAGTTTGTGAAGGGTGGTGAGAGCTGTTAGGAGATTCCTATTCTCACAAAGCTACCATTTTCAGAGTGGTTTAACTGTCAATTCCTGTTCCCAGAGAACTCTGAAAATTGTAGCTCTGTGAGGGAAATAGGGGTCTCCTAATAACTCTCAACACCTTTCACAAATCATACTTCCCAGGATGTTTGGGGGAAACCCATGACTATTTAAATTGGAATAATAGTGGAATAAATGTATGGTGTGAATGTGGCCACTGCAGACACACTGGTGCCCATGGATGCTGAGTTGGCAACTGCTGACATAGGTTGATTTAACAGTGAGAAAACAATGCCATTTCCTGGATGAGAACATTGTGTTTGTGCCTCTCTTGAATGTTCCTGTGGGTTGTTAATAGTCTGCATCAAGGATAACCTTGCATTTCTCCTGGGATCATTCCATTTTCTTTCTCTTTTTCAAACACACATGCCACCATATGCTCCTATTGCAATAGTTTATCTGGCATCAACACTTTAGGAGATTGGGGAAATACAAAAGGAGTCTATAAAGCAGTGGCAGAGCCCAGGCTTTATATGCATAAAACCATATCTACTCAGAAGTAAGTCCTGTTGAGTTTAATGGGGCTAAGTCCCAGGTAAGTGTGTAGATTGTACCTTCAGTCACTGGTACATCAAGTGAAACAATTTATGGTCAGCAATGGTGGGAAAGAGCTCTGCCTCTGAAGAATCAATGCCAGTCAGATTTCATAGTATAGCACTAAACTGAACAACATGTTGATTCCGTAGAGACAGAGTCTGTACTCCCACAACCTTCCCTTCTCATCCTGAGTAGGCCTCTGACAGCAGACACACCTTGTAAAATGAGAGGCTCAAGAAGATTGGGCTCAAGATGAGCTCAGTTTTCATATGTAGAAAACTCTCCTGTCTGTATAACTCGCGTGGGGGGCTCTTCTGTCTAAAAAATAATATAGCACTAGGGATTAAGAAAGAAGCTCTGTGGAGTACAGTCATCATGCAAGTCTGTTGCTTCAATTTGCTGCAGCAAAATAAACTGCTCCATATCTGTAAACAGAATTGCGTGCCTGCTCTTAATAGAAGCGATGGGGTGACCTTTGTTTAGTTCCAAAATCTAAATATATATCCCCTATATAAATCTGGCTTGCAAAGATGAATGCATGTATTTCCTCCAAAGGTAAGTTGCTCCATAAAGAATCAAATAGAAACAATGAACCAAAGAAATAATGAGTTCACTCGCTATCGTGTAATTTCCTTATATTTGGTTGCGTTGATGCACCATCTTCATCTAAAAATAGCAGGGGTGGAATTTAACTCAAGAAGAAAGTCAACCTGCACAGATGATATGAGGCCATGGTCAACTTGTGCCTCCTTCTGGGTGAGCATCCAAGGAATGAGGTTGGCCAAACAACCATCCGGTTATTTTAGGAAAATCACAGAGCTGGAAGGAATATCAAAGGCTATCTAGACTAACCCCTGCCAATGCAGGAAATCCATCAGTCCAGTAGTCTATGTAATGGCATGTATCTATATATTTTCTTTTGATTAAAATAAAAAATAAAGTTCATTTTCTCAATGTTTCTTTTGTTTCTCTGAATCCACCACAAGTAAAAGATGAATTACTGAGACTCCAAGTCAATAATAATTAAGTAGCCTGGGCCCAACTTTTAAAGCAGCCTTCCCTAACCTGATCTCTTCCAGATGTTTTGGACTTCAACTCCCATCAGCCCCATCCAGCATGGCTAATGGTCCATGAAGATGGGACTTGTAGTCCACCAACATCTGCAGGGCACCAGGTAGGGCAAGCCTTTTTAAAAAAATAACTAGGTGGGCTGGACCTGCCTTGAATTATAGTGACATTGAGGAAGCATCACAGAACAACCAACAAAGCAGAATGATGTGTGGATGGTCCAGTATAAATCCACCACTAATGCACTATTATGGCATCAATGACATGCTGCAGAATACACAGGAAAAAAACAGCCTGCAGAGGCCCTTTATCCAGTTTACTGAGGTTGAGCCACTCTCCCTCTATTTCCAGTGCTCGATTTTTCTTGCTTATGTTGCCAAAATAGCACCACCTCAAGAGAGATCAGCTGGCTTTGGGAACCCTAATGTTTGTAGAAGTACCAAAAAAGTTTAACCCCACCCCAAGAAACAGCCCAATGAAGACTGTGTGTGCTCAGTGGCCATGTAATGCTGACTGATTGTTCAGGAGAGGGGTCATGTGGATGGAAAACAAAGGTGGAACAGAATGGTGTGCATGGAATCCTGAACAGTGGCACTCACACTTTGTTTTGTTGTGCATCTCACTTGTATACTGGCATAATCAGTTTACATTTTTGGATTCGTCCTTGCTGCTGGGAAACTCAGGGCTTATCCACATGGGAGAATTGCTTCGTACTAAAGTCACTGTTTTTACCTCCGTTTTCTATTTGCACCGTCCACAGTAACAGCTCAATGCCAGCTGCAAACATGGTTTCTATTCACACCGAGGGGAAGGATCAATCACACAATTTCCTAATGACCACACCCTCTAATATTAAAATTTCCATTCGTTCTGGTTACCTGGCAACTAAGCATGCTAAGTTTGTTCTACCAGTAAGTTTCATTAAAAACAACAACCCAGAAGTGTGATTATTTGTATTTTCACTGGTACAATACACCTGAAATACAAATCTTTGTTTGAGCAGTGTTATGCTTTTGTGCACAAGTTAGGGGGGGAAATTAAAATAACAGCACTATTTACAGCAACAAAGAAAAGGTTAGCAGAATGGGGGAGAGCAGCCAGAAGTTGCTTTTCAGCCTACAGGAAATAAAATGAACGAAAGAAGGAGGGTGGGCGTGGAGAGGAGAACGATGAACACACCCACCTAAAAGCATTGGAGCACATAGTCTACAAGCACTACAGATAAGAAGCGAAGACTTTTTTCCTTCTCTTTTTGTATTATCAGAGGATTCGGTTACTATGGATTTACAGGGGGGAACTGTGTGATAGCTTTTAATGTGAATTAAAAGATGTGAGACAAATTTAAAGTATGCCATTCCAGAAGCAAACCCACTTTCAAGGATATGCATATTCTGCATGCAATGCAAAACAAAGGTGTATTGCTGCTTCGACAGCCCTGTGATGTTCCTATATTAATGTATATATGGTAAGTGTTGTTGTTTTAGAAGATACATGGTAAGTGGAGTGAAAGAGGAGGGGGAGTGAATGGGCAGTAGAATGCGAGATGATTGGCTGAGTGTTTAAAATGGCTGAATGTATAAAGGGACGAGTGAGAGTGGAATCGGGGGGGGGAGAAGAGAAAGAGTGGATTGCTTGGTGGGGTTTAGAGAGTTGTTTGCCAGGAGGGAGGTGGAGTTCGGATTAGTATTGAGTAAAACCATATGCTTATGTGCCTTAAGAAGAAATCTTGTTAATCTTGTTAGCTTTGTTATCTGTAATAAATACTTAATTTGGTTTACCAAAGGCCTGATCCTTGGCTGGGGTTTCACAGACCAGAAGGGAGGGTAAGGTAATGACCAAGGCTGAAGGGGAACTGTAACAAATGGTGGCAGCGGTGAAGAGAATAACAATACCAGTATTCAGAGTCTCTGGGAATACTAGTATTGGGACGTTACTGGTGGTTGCCTAGCAGGGGGATCTGTTGAGATCTGTGCTAGAGCGGGGAGAGAAACAATAAAAGAGGACAGTCCGGACTGGTGGAGTCCCTGGTGGTGCCTAGAGACAGGCAGTAACCACGAGCAGGTAGGAACCTGACAGGGAGAGCCAGGGAAGGACGCACCACATGTGGTGTCAGTAGCGGTGGGATACGAACAACAGAAAATCCCTAACAGTGGTGTGGCAAACAGAAATAACAAAACAAGATTACTTGTGAGAGTGACTGGCAAAGAGTGTGTGGCAAAGAGTGAGTGAACTCAAACACCATGGCTGAATATATAAAAATGAAAAGAGAGGAGCTGGTGGAGAAGCGCATAACATTCAATTTACCTCACGATGGTAAAGGGGTAGATGAATTGAGGGTAGCACTTATAGGATTTGCAACTGCCCAGCAAAAACAACCTGTCAGGGAAGAGACCCCAGAAGGATATTTAAGCAATCCCGCTTATATAGAGTACTTGAGAGAGAAGTTAAGATGGGAGGCTGATGAGAAAGAAAAGCAGCGGGTCTTTGAGGCTGAGGAAAAAGATAAACAGCGAGAGTTGGAAGCTGAGAGATTGAGGATGGAAGCTGAGAAGTTGAAGATGGAAACAGAGAATGAGAATGGGGTTTGAGGAGAGGGAGAAGCAACGAGCAGTGGATGCTGAATTACAAGTAGAAAAGTTAAAATTTGATAAAGAGAAATTTCACTCTGAGGAGACAAGGAAAGACAGAGATGGAGCAAAAATAAAAATTACTCCAAAGGACTTTGCTGTCTATGAGCCTGGTCAAGATCCTCAAATTTACCTCAGCACCTTTGAAAAAGCAGCTCAGTTGTGGGGGCTACCTGAAGATAAATACATGCAGTATTTATCAAATCTGATTAAAGGGGAATTGGCTGAGGTATACCAATATTTCCCCTCAGACAGGCCCGTCACCTATGCTGAATTCAAAGAAGCAGTGTTTAAAAGATTCAGACTGGGGCCTGATTATTTTAGAAAGCTTTTCAGAAACTGCCAGATACAGACAGGGAGGTCTTTTGTGGAACTGGGAGCAAAGTTGATGGATATATTTGGAAAGTGGATGAGTAGTGCCAAAGCTCAGTCAGTGGAAGAGGTGAAAAGCCTCATGATACTGGATCAATTATACCATCAGTTACCACCAGAAATAAGGCTCCTGGTCAAAGACCGTTCCCGTACATCTGTGCAGGAGGCCGCAGAGATGGCGGATCACTTCGCCTCCAATAGAACTGGCTGGGTGGGGAAAACATCAAGAGAGTTTAAACCCAGACCATATAGTGCTGGCAGAAGGGATGTGGTATCACAGCGAGTGAGTCCTCCAGTAAAATCTGAAGGGCACAGGACACCCCAGAGTGGATCTGTGTACCCTAAAAGTGAGGAGAAATTATGCTACAAATGTGGTAGACCGGGGCACCTACGTTTTCAATGTGAGGTTGCCAACCCCATTAGTAATCCTGCTCAGACAAGGGCAGTGAAAACAGAGCCCAAGGCTTTAGAAACAGCAAAAAAGGTTCAGTTCTGCCAGATAAACTGGACAGAAGTAACAGACCTTGATTCAAGTCTGAGAGAGGAAGTGAGTGTACAAGGGGCAAATTATTGGGCATTGCTTGATACTGGTGCCGCTCAGACATTACTGAGGCCAGATTTAATAAAATCTGAGGTAATATTACCTCAGGAAACTGTGACTATCCAAGGAGTGAGGGGTCAACCAGAAAGTTTGCCTGTGGCCCTGGTGGAAATGACTTGGAGAGGCCGAGAGGGCCGATATAAAGTAGGCATTAATGCCCAGCAACAAGAACCAGTAATACTGGGAAGGGATGTAATGGGCGCCCAAGGAAAGATCTATGTAGTGACCAGACAGCAACTTGGCAGAGAAAAAGAAGCCATATTAAGGGGGGCTGAAACAAACAGGGTGGAATCTGTTAACCAGCCTCAGGTCACCATAGCAACCACTAGCAGGCCTGCTGAAGGAGACAAACTGTATCAAGTGGTCTCTGGGAAAGAAGCAGAGCAATTCAGGGAAGAGCTACATAAAGATATAAGTTTGAAGCAGATAAAGGAACAAGCTCTGACCCAACAGATTCCTTTCACTGACAAACTGAGGAATCAAGTTGTGTGTGAGAATGGGATTTTATATAGATTGTGGATGCCTGCTGAGAGAAAGGATGAATGTGAACCAGTGAAACAAATGATGGAAGTGGTGAAAGAGAATCTCAGTCAAGCTCAACAGAAGCAAAGTTACTGGTATGACAGAACAGCCAGGGAACGTGTGTATGATGTGGGAGATATGGTTATGGCGTTCATACCCAGGAAACATGACAAATTACAGGCTAACTGGGAAGGACCATATACCATCAGAGAAAGGCTTGACACAGTGACGTATGTAATCACCACAGACCAATTAAACAAAAGCAAAGTGGTTCATGTAAATATGTTAAAGCCTTACCATACCAGGGATGCAAAGGTGTTGCAAGTTACCTTATTCCCTGAGGGAAGTGGGCCTGAACTTCCAGATTTGGTACAGGAAAGCAAAGACAAAGGAGGGGTAGATCAAGTGGAATGGTCAGAGGAGGTGAAGGAGGAAGTAAAAGAGGAGATTCTGAGAGTTTTGAAAACCTATAGGAATCTCTTTAGCAACAAACCTGGCCGAACCAGTATAGTTATACATTCCATTGATACTGGAGATCATGCCCCAATCAGATCTGTTCCGTACCGTGTGAATGGGAAAGTTTTGAATGAGATCAAAAAGGAGGTGGAAGATATGCTGGAATTCTGGCAAATGGATTTTGGCAAATGGAACTAGACGAGCAATCCAGAGCCAAAACTGCCTTCAGTACACCAGATGGGTTATATGAGTTTGTGACCTTACCCATGGGACTAAGGAACTCACCAAGTTCATTTCAGAGGCTAATCAATACTGTGTTGCGAGGCATGTCAGATTTTGCAGTGGCCTATATCGATGACGTGGCCATTTTTAGCAAGTCGGTGCCTGAGCATGTCCAACACCTGACAACAGTATTGGAGGCGTTAAGAAAAGTAGGCCTCACAATAAAAGCTAAGAAATGCCAGTTTGGACTAAAGGAAGTAATCTATTTAGGACATAAGGTGGGGAGTGGGAAAATCACCCCCCTTATGGAGCAAGGTGGAGGCAATACAAGCGTGGCCGATCCCCTTAACCAAAAAACAAGTAAGGGCATTTCTGGGTGTGGCTGGATTTTATAGGAAGTTTGTGAGAAATTTTGGGGAAATAGCAACCCCCTTGCATGAATTAACAAAGAAGAAGTGTTCTGAGCGTGTGGTATGGACGGATGAATGTCAGAAGGCTTTTGATCTACTGAAGCAAGCCTTGTGCCAAGGACCCATATTAATAGCACCAGACTATGAGAAACCATTCATCGTGGCTACAGATGTGTCAGACCTCGCGCTGGGAGTCGTCTTGCTACAGGAGAGAGAAGGCACCAGACATCCAGTGGCGTACCTGAGTCGCAAGCTGACGCCGAGGGAGAAAAACTATTCGTCGGTCCAGAAGGAGTGCCTAGCGGTCGTGTGGGGACTGAACAAGTTGCGCCCATACATGTGGGGACGAAGATTCACAGTGACTACGGATCATCGGGCCTTGTTATGGTTGCAGACTATGAAAAACCATAACACTATGCTGCAGAGGTGGTCCTGGGCCCTACAGGACTATCAAGTGGACTTCCAGTTCATAAAAGGCAAGGACAATGTACTGGCCAATGGACTTTCCAGGCAAGTGGCTGGGACTGCAGTGACGTGACCAGACAGAGGAACAAAGAAAGACATTTTCCCCATAGAGACTTTTATTTGTTAACGCGACGTATAAATCCTGGAACAGGAATAATACTCTGCTGTTGTTTAAGGGGGGGGGGAAATGTGATGTTCCTATATTAATGTATATATGGTAAGTGTTGTTGTTTTAGAAGATACATGGTAAGTGGAGTGAAAGAGGAGGGGGAGTGAATGGGCAGTAGAATGCGAGATGATTGGCTGAGTGTTTAAAATGGCTGAATGTATAAAAGGACGAGTGAGAGTGGAATCGGGGGGGGGAGAAGAGAAAGAGTGGATTGCTTGGTGGGGTTTAGAGAGTTGTTTGCCAGGAGGGAGGTGGAGTTCGGATTAGTATTGAGTAAAACCATATGCTTATGTGCCTTAAGAAGAAATCTTGTTAATCTTGTTAGCTTTGTTATCTGTAATCAATACTTAATTTGGTTTATCAAAGGCCTGATCCTTGGCTGGGGTTTCACAGACCAGAAGGGAGGGTAAGGTAATGACCAAGGCTGAAGGGGAACTGTAACAAATGGTGGCAGCGGTGAAGAGAATAACAATACCAGTATTCAGAGTCTCTGGGAATACTAGTATTGGGACGTTACAGGTGGTTGCCTAGCAGGGGGATCTGTTGAGATCTGTGCTAGAGCGGGGAGAGAAACAATAAAAGAGGACAGTCCGGACTGGTTGAGTCCCTGGTGGTGCCTAGTGACAGGCAGTAGCCACGCGCAGGTAGGAACCTGACAGGGAGAGCCAGGGAAGGACGCCTCACAAGCCCCCCCTTCATTTCTTCATATGCTTGATCTCTGCAGGAAATCTGTGAGTGAACTCCCTGCCTTCATTAAGTGAAAATAAATAACCAAACCGTAGAGAGTTTATGTTCAGTTACCTAATGCTTTTGAAAGCAGCAGAATTACATTTATGCTTGAATTTTGATCAGTTTTGGAACTTACTGCATGCTTCTGCTAGTACCGCACAGCTGCAGACATCGTACATTATTATTATTTATGTACAATGTACAATAGAACCACCAGAATGTCTGCCATTTTGCAGGTAAGTAATATCCAACAAAGGAAGGATTTCCAAAAAGGCTATCCAATTTGCCAACCAGACCAGTTTTATTTGTGTGGAGTTATAATGCCTTAATCATCCTATTGCTTTCCTGACAATAAAGAACAATGTATGTTGCATGTGAGAACTCTTGAAGCAACACAAAGGATGTCTCCTGAGTGGGGGCTTTGCATTGCTGTGCTGTCATTGTTTCTTCACCATAAGCAGTGGACTTGTGCATTGCTTGAAGGATTTTTCTGAGCAAGGGTTTATACATGTTCTAAATAAATAAATAAGCTGCATGCAGAATCCCATATTACAATAGGGTTACCAAGTCAGAAGCATCCCAAACCCTGAGATTTCAGGGGCGGGCCTGAGTGATGTCATGGGGGTGTACCCTAGTGATGTCATTAAGAATGATACATTAAGCATCAAAAATAGTTGACTGGAGCATACAACTCAAACAAAAAAATTCTCTAGTTGGAAATTAAGACAGAAACCTTAGCTAAATGAGGGTGTTTCCAGGTCCAGCTGCAGTGATGGGATCATTCTGGCAAGAAGGGTTTAAGTGCCCTCAGAGCAGGCCAGTCACCGGAAGGCCATTGTAGGAAGAAAGCCTAGTGTTGTGGAGATGTTAGATGGGAGCACGCAGGAGTAAAGACAGATGGCCCTGAAGGCTACAATTCTAAACACACTTACTACGGGACTAAGCCCCATAGAACTCAACAGGACTTACTTCTGAGTAGATATTGTTAGCATTGTGCTGCTGGTAAGGCATGACTAGGGTTTCTCTATAACAATATCCATAACAAAGCAGGGTTGGCAACCCCCTGCCTGCCCTTTAACATGGCTGCTCCAAACTTCTTTACAGACTTGACTGTAGGTTTGAGAAATGAGTAAGAGTTAAGAATATTCTCTACTCTTTCCTGCCTACTCTGTGGGCTGCTATAAACTCACTTTGACAGCCAACCCTATTCCAGTGAGTAATAAATTAGAGAAAACACACATGGTTTGGTCTACCTTCACAGGCATAGTAGACTGGGAACAACAGCAATTGAAGCCACACTTCCCAGTATGTGAATTTTCTTTTCCACTATTGGGCAAGAAACAAACCATCATGCAAATAATCATCAGTAGATCATCATCAATCATCAGTGCATCATGAGTGGATTTAAGGGGGTTGAGCTGATCACATGGAACCACTGTTCTTTCTTCCATGGATATAAGGGAGTAAAGTCAGAGGTAAATGAAATGCAAATATAAAAAGACAAACAAAAGACAGCTATGATTTCTTAAATGTAATACCATACCAACCCCAACAAGATTCCTGTGAGTAAGACTGAAAACTCAGCATCCCACAACCAGTCAGGGTTCCTAACCAAAACTAAAAAAATCCTGGCAGCCAGTCAGCCAAGGTCACAGAAATCCCCATCCAGTACAACCTGACCTGGGGGCTGAAGTTAGTGCAGAATGCTGTGGCACGATTGCTGACATCAGTGAGACCTTATCAACACATAATACCCAGAGCTTGGAAGTAACTAGTTACAAGTAACGAATTACTTGTAATTCATTACTTTTTTGAGTAACGAGTGGGTAATTCCTTTACATTTTGATTGTAATAGAACTAGGAGTAATTTTACTACTTTTGTGGAGTAACTGTAACGTTTCCAGAATTACTTTTGGGCATTACTTGGGGGGGGGAGCAGGGGAAGTCTTCTGCTCCTCTGATTTGTGGATGAAAATCATGTGCCTCAAACTGGGCTTCTGTGCAGTGTCGCTCTTTCCTCATGCTCTGTGGGTGGGTAGGAGGCGACGAGGGAGGAGGCGGAGAGTGAGACGGGGTGGAGTGGAGAAAACAATTATTTAAAAAAACATTAGTGGTGGTGAAGAATGGAGAGGAGGGAAAAAGGATCCGGAGGTCAAGAACATGGATAAAGGAGAAGGAGGCAGCAGCAAAATGGAGATAAAGAACTGAGGAGGTGAAAGATGATAACGTGTGTGCGTGTGTGCGTGTGTGTGTGAGTGTGAGAGAGAGAGAGAGAGAGAGAGAGAGAGAATACTGTGTTTGCACTTGGCACACAAAGTGGCCTCCACCACCCTCTCTGGCTACTGTGCTGCATTTGCAGTATTTTAACTTTGTTGCATCTTAGGGGAAAATGTTGGCTTGAGTGAGTGTCCCTTAGTTGGTGGCAGGGCAGGGTCCAGGATGTGGTTAAGTGAGAGAGATTATGCTTGCTGGCTGGGGGGGGGGGGTTGCACTTAGTTTGACGTGCAAAGATCTGAGTAGTGGCAGCCTCCCTCCCCATCACCCTTACCAGCAGAGAGACCACCATTGCTATCTTATGAATAAAAATAATTATTCTACTACCTCTGTATGTGTTTGTTTATTTTTAATGTTGTTTTAGCTACTCAGATGTGCAGCAGCCAAGGCCAGCACCTTGTAGACTTTTTTTAAGTAACTGAAATGTAATTGTAGTGATTACTTCAGAGGAAAAGTAAAGTAATCAGTTACTTTCAGAGCAATTGTAATTGTAATGGTAATTACTACTTTTTTGTGCCATGTAACTGTAATTTATTACATTTTAAAATTAATCTTCCAAGCTCTGATAATACCTCTGCTCTGAAATCTGCACTGGTTGTCGGTTTGCTTCTAGGCCGAATTCAAGGTGTGGTTTCCATGTTGCGGATACCACATAGTACTTGTTCTGCTCTTGTAAGAAATTGATCCGTAAGTGTGGCAGTACCTGCAGTTTGGAACTCCCTGAGTATTTACATTAGGCAGGCACCTTCATTGTACTAATTGTTACAATTTACCCACACCCAGGGATGTAGAAGCTATTATGTTTTTTATCTGTGTTAAACTCATTGTTGGTTTCATTATTTTGAATATTTTTAAATACCTGTCTTTAACTGGTTTTGCCAATAATTTTATGGTTTTAATTCCTTCTATAAACCTCTTTGAGGTTTTTTACAATAAAGCGCAGTATATAAATGTTGTAAATAAAATACATAAATAAATTTCAGAGTCACTGTGGCCCTTGGGCCTCTTTCCTCTTTTAGGCACAAGGGATTCTGCCTTATACCAAGTCAGGCCATTTGGTACCATCTAGCTCAGTACTGATGACATAGACTAGCATTGGCTCTCCAGGATTCCAGGCAATAGTCTCTTCCAGAGATTGAATTCTGGACCTTTGCATGCAAAGTGTGTGCCCTACTACAGAGCTACAGCCCTGTTTTAAAAAGTACATTTTAAAATTGTTCTTTTCAATTCACTAATGCATGCACAGCATACTAGTGCAGATCCACACCATGCATTTAAAGTACATTCAACACACATTTGAAACACATGAACCCTAACACAAAACCATGGGAACTGTAGTTTGTGAAGGGTGGGGGAAACTATAATTGTGAGGGAGAAACTACACTTCCCAGGATTCTTTGGGGAAAATCATGCACTTTAAATGTGATTTAGGTGTGCTATAAATGTATTACGCGGATCTGTATTACTTCATAGATTTTGCCTGCATATAAATCATGTTAATTAAATTTTAAAATGGAAATAAGCTACAAGGTTTACTGGGTGACCATGAGTTACTCACCATCTCTCAGCCTAATCTGCCCATCAGGATGAAAACAACAGAAGGGAACCTTGACCATCCTCAGGAAGAAGGGCACACTTAAAATGTAGAGGAAATAATAATTTGTAAATAATAATTTACAACCATAGTGTGAAATCAGACACATATCAAGACATAGTATGGAGAAATATTTATATAAGTATGAATATCAAATATGTTTATTATTTACACAACCTGTAAAAATATTTATAGTGCAATCCTATGTATGTTTACTCAGAAGCAAGTCCCAATCCTGTACAGAGAAAGTACTCTTTATACTGCTGAAAGCTATATATTGACTGAATTCCTGATGTGAGACAAGGAGGAAAAGGAAACTTTTCTCAGAACTTGAGATGGGGTTTAGGTATTGCCTGAGGGTCAACAAATCTTGCCAATCACAACCCTGACCACTTATTGGCTAAAAACCTGAAAGGGTGGGAATTAGAGCAGCCGGTAGTAACAGAAGTTGTAGGGGTCGGCTGACATTTTGGTTTATAACTTTTGAACCAGACCACCTAGAAATTTTTAAAAAAATGAAAGCCAAGAGTCTGGAGATTAAGGTGACTCATGTGGAGACCCAGAGAGGACCCCCCCAAAACCAGAATCTCTGGGTGAAAACCGGAGACCTGACAACCCTACATTACACACAGGATCGGCATCAGACTGCAGTGGGCCCTTGAAGGCAGTGGTGGAGACATGGTGGCACTATGGCTGTCACCAGGGGCTTAAAATGCCTTGCTGCATCAACACATTAGTGTAATTGGTGTACATGCCTGCCATCACCCAAGATGGCAGCAGAGGGGCATGTTGATGCCCCTGCTGCCAGCGAGCTGATGTAGAGACACAGGAAGTGGCACGGCCAGCATCCATTGGTGGTGGTGGAGTTGCCTGGGACGGTGGCTCCTGATCCATGAACTGCTTCAGTCTTGGGTTGCAGGGGCCCTCAGCCAGTGCCCAATCTGGCCACCTGCTGGTACTGGGCCTGATTACACAGTGCTGCAGCTATGTGTGTGTGTATACTCACTACTTTTTATGTAAACTGCTAAGAGGTTTTTGTTGATTAAGCAGTATATAAATCTTGTTAAACAGATAAATCAAATAAATGCATTCCATTCACACTAGTGGGAATCACATAGCTTTATGTTATGTGAGGAAGGCACACTGTATAGTAGAAGTGGGGGACGTTTGGCCCAGCGGAGTCACTAGCGGGAGTGCGGGGGGGTGCGGACCTCCAGCATGCGCCCTCCCAGGGGCATGGACGAGGTGGCTGGGCGCGCATGCATGTGCGCGCGCACTCGATGCCAGCCACCCCGTCCATGCCCCTGGGGGGGCACATGCCGGAGGGGCACCCAGCCGGAGAAGGCCTGGGAACGCCGGCGTGCCTCCCTCGCCCCGCCGATGCTGCTCCCAGTCTTGCCCGCCCGCCTGCCTCTGAGAAGGAGTTGGAGCAGTGGGCAACGGCGCGGGGCAGGGTGGCTCTGGGTGTCACCCCCTCATGGTGACACCCGGGTGCGGGCCGCACCCTCCGCACCCCGGTAGTGACGTCCCTGGTTTGGCCTTCCAGATGTTGCTGAACTACAACTCCCATCAGACCCCAGCAAGCATGGCCAATGCCCAGGGATGATGGGAGCTGTTGTTCAGCAACATCTGAAGGGCCAAAGGTTTCCCACAACCAATTTATAGCAACATGTTTGTTTTTTAATCAAGTTTTAATATCTGTGCTAAATGTCTTTCTTTAACCACAGTTTCATAGTTTATTTTTAAAAATGAAGATGGAAAGCATTTTAGCGTAAGTTAAAAATTCATTGCCTGAGAATTAGTTATTGGAAAGGTAATAGTGAAGATGTGCTGAAGTGAAGAGGTCTGGTGATAGACTGTACATAAAAGTAGCGCTAGGGCAACCTACACATGTGAAAGTTATGCTGCTAACCAATTTTTCTTTCTTTTTAAAGTCAGATTTAATTATCTCCCAATGAAATGGAAGCTATGTAGAAAAAGTAAGTAAACAAAAAGCAATAATTCCAGAGTAAGCATTTAATGTAGAAGCACCCTAAAGTTCCCGGTTTTCCCAGCTCATAATGCTCAGCACTAATTCCCTCATAGTTCTTCTTTGGCTCAGATCATAATTTTTGTACACCGCCCAGAGAGCCACTCGCTATGGGTGGTCTATAAATGAAACAAATAAATAAAAAATAAATAAAATAAATAAATAAACTCCCTCCTAGTTAACTGCACAGCATTTTTTTATATGGCTGGCCCAGCAGTGGTGTCATTAGTGAAGAAGAACTTTGGATTTCCTATAGACTCATATTCCAAGAGAACTATTTTTTCTCAGATTTCCTGACCCCTGGGGAGCACTGTCACTGCTGCTATCACCACTATGCTAGGTAAGTGGAAGGAGAAGGCAAGGCAGTGTTCAGGTGTTCACAGGGGGTCATGGACTCATGTGGTATGGGGAACATTTGGAAGCTCTGTTATGATCCTGATGATGTTATTAAGAGTCTGACAGACTTTCCAAAGTTTGGAACTGGGCTCAGAAATAACCTAGTTACAATCTGATGTGGAGGTTGGTGGGTTAGCTCAGTTTAAGAACATAGAATCTATCTTATACCAGATCAGGCTATTTGCTCATTTAGCCTAACTGTCTACTACTCTGACTGGCAGCATTTCTCTAGGGTTTCAAGTAGGCAAGGGTCTTTCACAACACCTGCTACTTAGTCCTTTTTGTTTGTTTACTGAAGATTGGTTGGAATGGACCTAGGATCTTCTGCCTGAAAAGCATATGCTCTACCACTGGGCAATGGCGGTCCCCCTTCTGTGAGTCTAAATTGAGATGAGGAGAGTTCACCTGCCACTAATTTACATGCTCTTCTTTAAGGCCTTCGGTGCTTCACTAAGGCAAGGTATAATAATTTGCCCTGAAGAAATAGTAAAAGGATACCAAAGAGCTTTGAAGTCTGCTGATGTTAGTCTTTCTTAAGCTGGGAGGTCTGCCAAATGGCCAACCCTTTTCAGGAGTTCTCCATACAAGGTACACCACCCATTCTTGTAGCTCAGCCAGGGACCTTGTTAAGGGAAAGTGAGAGGATGTGGGGAGGAAACCCTTTGTTTCATGTTTACTGAAAAATAAAAATGCAATGCTGTGTAGATGTGAGAAAATAGCTCTGAACAGTGAGATGAAGGGAGATATTTGTGTGCATTCAAGGGAGGCTGGTGGGACATGCGTCTCCTGGCCAGGAAGTGGTCACAGAATGTTCTATTTGAAGTACACCCTGCTGTGGTGTTCATGCAGCCTTGCCTTGGAATTTCCAGGACTAGCCCTTTGCTTTTTTTGAAAAATGGGTTTCAGCTGTCATTGATTCCCCCAAGCTCTTTCTATTTTCCTTTGTGCCTTCCAAATCTACTACCTTAAAACTTGTTCATTTTTTATTTTGTTACATTTACAATTGGCTTTCCATAAATAAAATAAAAACATATGAGCAAGACAGCTGACATCATCATCATCACGTCGTCATCGTCATCCCTTCACCCTGAGGTCTCAGGGCTACTTACATCAATTTAAACTACAAACTTATTTTAAAGCACCTTACAATCACATAAATCCTAAAAATATACATGTCAGGGGTTAAAGACCAGGGTAAAGAGATGCACCTACAGCAGTTGCCGAAAACTGTATAGTAAAGTTGCCAAATACATCTCTGCGTGGACTAGGGTTGCCAGGGTCAGGGCCTGAGGCTGATCCTGTATCTTTAGGAGAAGAGAAAGTCAGCCAAGTGCAGGTGTTCTTGCAACACTGTAAAAGGAAAAACCACAAGGTAGAATTCTCCCTTCCCCCTGCACGACTTTTAAAGATACAGAAGACCTCTTGATTGCCAGGCCCGGCCCTGAGCCTGGCAACCCTAGTGTGGACTATGGAGGGAGTTCCACAAGGTAGGGACCACCACTCCTGGAGCTTCTGAGGGTGGCAGAACTACCAAGAGGGCCCCTTCTGCTGATCTTAACACCCAAGAGGGTCTGTAGGGAAGGAGGCAGATGAGACCTAAGTTGTTAGGGCTACCTTTCTCAGCTGTGTTGTGTGGTTGCGTGCACAGCGCTGCCCTTAACCAAGATGGCGGCTGAGGTTTCCTTAGGGAGCTTAAGCCTGTGCCCTCATCTTGGTTAAGGGCAGTGCTGCACGCGCAACAGCACAACACAGCCGAGAAAGGTAGGTTGAGTAAGGGAATGGTGGGGGCTCCAGAGCTCTTGCTGTGCGATCCATGGCAGCGATCCTGCTGCGAATCACAGAAGGGGGCGGAGGGGCCCCTGTAGCCCCAGGAGCCCTTGGCCAGGGCCCTACCTGGCTGCCCTTTGGAGCCAGCCCTGCTTGTGGGATCAGACCCAAGGTCCATGTAAGGGCACCGTCCTGTCTCCAAAAGTTCACGACCAAGGCATGAAGGTCCTGATCTTTTTCTGTTCTTCATCCACAGCATTTGGCATTCAAATGTATACCTCTGCATATGTAGGTTCCCATTCTCAGATATTGTGAAAATAAGGGATAGTCCTGTCCTCCGTTAATTTTTCTTTATGCTTTTACAAAGCCATAAAAGAAAGCAGCCATAATCACTTCTGTGGAAATAAATTCCCTAGGCGACATACATAGCATGTGAAAATACTAGTCCTTTTGTCTGTACTCAATCAATCACTAATCAACAGTGACTCCTCAGTTCTGGCATGTCTCCATATTGGAGAAATGAGGCAGGCAAAATACACGCTTGGCCTTATTTCCTGTGGGTGGCATGGAGGGGAAAAAAACAGGAGGGAGGGATGGCAGAGAGAAAGAATGGCAGAAAGAGGGAGAGGGTGCCTCATCTATTTTGGCAGTGACCCTATCCACCACCAGCATGCAACCCCCAGTGGATACTTTCCAGCCCCATGAAATCCTCTTTGAGGATAGGTAACCAGTCCTGTAGACAGTATTCTGAATGTTGCTGTGCCTCCTTCAATGTGGAGGGTCATTTGACATCTCATGGTGTTTCCTCTAGACATTTCAAATAATTATATATTCCAAAAGGGAATATAGCTTGTGAAGGTTTGTTGTTATTAGAAGACATTTGTTTTGCTTTGCTTGTCACTGTAGAGAACTCTGGAAATATTTGATCCCTGTATATGGGACCTAAACCCAAGAGTGCTAAGAAAATAATACAATTATTTTTTGCTTTGTTCTGAAATATGCTCCCAGAAGGGTAATTCAGGAGAGCTTGAACATGCTCAGAGAAAACAAAAATCTAGGCTGCAATCCTATGACCCCTAGGAAGGAAATAGTGAAACAAGGAGAAAAAACCCAAAAGGATGAAGAGCAGGAGAGTGTTCCTCCATCCTTACTTTCATCCTGCTGGGTAGAGCCTGGTAGGGCATTAGATATGGCGGTTTAACCATCTTCATTCCCCCCCCCATGTTTTAGGATTGAAGCCCTAGAAGGCTGATTAGAATAATTGTTTGTGTATACTCCTTTACAGGGATAATAGCATAGTAAACTTTATTAAATTTCCATCCCTCATTGAGCCTTTCCTACAGAGTTTTCAGAGGAGGGATGGAAAAATGTTCTGGTTACTCACATTTCTGTGCAACAGAGAACATTAATTGTTGTATAAATGCTTATAAAGATGCTCATTGAGGGTCAGCGTACCCTATTCAACAGTTATAAACTCATTACCTCCTTAACTCCCATGGACACTTCTGTCTATGTCTAAATGTGGGTGATGGTTCTATGGATTCTGGGTGAAGGTTGCCTTGTACTCTTCAATTTAGCAAAGCTGAGTGTGGTCTTCTTAGTTTACAGGAGAACAAAAACAGGAACATCTTTAAAACTCTTGGCTCCCACAGTGTTTACGTGGGGAGCACGTTATCCTCTTAGCTACATCTTGAGATTTCAAAACGAACTTTGCTATTAAGTACACAAAGTATTAATCTGCTTAGAGATATCCATGTTGTTGCTGTTGTTTGTTGTTATGATGCATGATTTTACAATGTTATTCTTTTTATGACTGAATTCCTGTGTGTTTTACTTTATGATGATTTGTTATTACTTTTGCTCTTGACAATTAAACTTATGCTGGAAATACCCAGATTTTATGTGTTATGAATCATAAATCTAGTTTTTTAAAATTAAAAATCCATACATGTATGAAATAGACAAGGGTAGGAGATCTCTTATGCGAGCCTCACTCAAATTAATTGGGGATCTGCAAGAGCATTAATGTTCATTGATTCTTTACCATTCATTCTAACAGAGACTCCATCTGCACTATACATTTAAAGTCATGGCTTTCCCCAAAGAATCCTGGGAACTGTAGGGTGTTGAATAGTTATTAGGAGACCCCTATTCCCCTCACAGAGTTACAGTTTTCAGAGTGGTTTAACTATCAGTCCCAGTTCCCAGGGAACTCTGAGAATTATAGCTCTGTGCTGGAACTGATGGGGAACAGGGGTCTCCCAATGAGGTCTGATGGGGAATAGAGGTCTCTTAATGGGGTCTGACAGGGAATAGGGGTCTCCTAACAACTCTCAGTACCTTAACCAAGCTCAGTTCCCAGGATTCTTTGAGGGAAGCCATAACTGTTTAAAGTGGTATTAATACTGCTTTAAATGTAAAGTGCAGATGGGGCCAGAGTTTGTGTGTATAGCTCTACCCAGTAGTTTGTACTTAACATGTGCATACTGCTAGTTGAGATAGGGTGTAACAATAGTTCAAGGAAAGAGAGAGGAGGAAACATTGGAGGGCCTCATTCACTTTCCTCTCCAAACCCACATCTTAATTCTGTATCTAGTGTTTGGTTTTTTGAAAAATCCGAGTGCCATTACATTGGAGGGGTATTCAGTATGTGTACATGTTAAGACACACTGGAAAGGAATTATATATCAAAGCTGCTATTAGTAATGTGATCTCATCTGATCCTACAATTGTTTTATTGGGTTACCTAAAATTTGTCCAAGTTTCAGTATTGGAACTGTGCCTACAGAAAACTAAGCAGGAACTCTTGTTGGTGAATTGAGTTTTATTGACGTGGATATTTGATTTCAATACTCTTTCTTATGTATGTGCAAGGTTCTATTTTATCTTTTTGATTTCTTCAGATTTAAATTATGTGATTGTTCACTTTTTAAAATAGAGGTGGAAGGTGAATATTTATGGGAAGGGAGAGGAGGGGGCTTCTTCTAAAGTTTTCAAAAATGTATACTTTCAGGGAAAGGTTCCCCCCCTTGTCTTGGCTGCTGAAGCACCCCCATATATATATTATAGAAGGTTCTAGAGTAGATTCTAGGGCACACACTGCATTCTTTACATGTGCCCTTGGCCAGACCTATTTGCCAGCTAAAACATTTTTATCTCTGAGGTAAATCACATCCCTCCCCAGTCAAGATGTGTACTGATACCTAAGGTTTGGCACCCGAGGGTGAAAATCTCACAAGTGCCTCTGTGGTAGTAAATATAACATGGCAAAGAGTTATATAAGTAAAAATTTGCTGTCCTTTCATGATATCCCAAATAAGATTCTTGAGGCACCTGCCTCACTCTGCCTAATGGTAGGGCTGGCTCTGCAGAGCTGTTGACAAACTCAGTGCTTCCTTGAGACTTTGAACTGTATGGAAGATTGAGAGTACAAGGAATCAGCCTGGAAGGAAAGTTTGTCTGCTACTGTTAAGGATCTTTGATACGTTTCTGAGGAACCCCAGGGTTCCCCAGTTTGAAAACCACTGAATGACTTCACCCATCCACCCAAACAAACAAACAAACTAATGAGTAGTGTGGAAGGAAACACTCTTCACAATAAAATTTAGGAGAAGCAGTCAATTGGACAAGTTTATTGCAATAAAGAAAATACTGATGTACATCAGGAGAGAGAGTAAAAAAGTCTCTCTCCCTATGACATAGTTACATACAATTATATACCCACAGCAAGCAAGCATATTCATTACCATGTTAATGAGAGTAGGGATTTTCAGTGCATGTGATGACTGCCTTCTAAATGTCACGTATGCATGTTCTTTTAATTCTAGCTGATTCCAGTTTAAATGTTCCTGCCAGATGTGAAATCTTTCTCTTAGCCACAGCTTCTGCGTTTTACCTGCACAGACTGACATAGTGTACTATTTCCCATTTTCCTCTAGCTGCAATCTTGGCAAACTGCTCTCACATTATTATGATTAATATAGATAAGAAACAGTATGAAGCATATTAATGATTAAGGTGAGACCACCTTCCTTCCTTGGAAGAAATACTTTTTTTGAGATAGTTTTTATTCATTTTTTCTTCTTCTGTATTTAAAGCATTTTTATTGAATACTTTTTATTCATTTTATTTTTCTTCTGTATTTCAAGCATTTCTATTTAATAATTCTAAAAACATAAAAATAGCCTGCTGGTCAGGCCAATGGCCCATGTAGTCCGCCATCTTTTTTGCACAGTGGCCAACCAGTTGCCCATTGGAAGCATCCAATCAGGACCTGAATGCCAGAGCACACTCCCCTCCTGTGGTTTCCAGCAACTGGTATTTGGAAACATAGAATCATAGAGTTGGAAGGGGCCTTGTAGGCCATCGAGTCCAACCCCCTGCTCACAGCAGGAAATCCACAGCTAGAGCATCTCCCGCAGATAGCTGTCCAGCCTCTGCTTGAAGACATCCAGCGAAGGGGATCCCACCACCTCTCTAGGCAGTCGGTTCCATTGCTGAACTGCCCTTACTATCAAGAAGTTCCTTCTAATGTCCAATCTGAATCTACGCTCCTGCAACTTAAAACCATTAGACCTAGTCCTACCCTCTGGGGCAGCAGTGAACAAATCTGTACCCTCCTCTATGTGACAGCCCTTCAGGTACTTAAAGAGTGTAATCATGTCACCCCTCAGCCTTCTCTTCACCAGACTGAACATGCCAAGTTCCTTCAACCTTTCCTCATAAGTTGTTCTCCATACCAGCTATCATCCTTGTCGCCCTCTTCTGAACCCGCTCTAACTTGTCTATATCTTTCTTAAAATGAGGCGCCCAGAACTGAACGCAGTATTCCAGATGAGGCCCGACTAATGCAGAATATAGTGGGACTATTACTTCCCTCGACCTGGAAACTATAGCTCCCAAAACCGTGTTTGCCAACTGTGGAGGCACAGCATAGCCATCATGGCTAGTAGCCATTGATAGCCTTATCCTCCATGAGGACAATCCTCTTTTAAAACAATCCAAGTTGGTGGCCATCACAGCCTCCTGTGGAAGCAAATTCTATAGCTTAACTATGCACTGCATGAAGAAGTACTTTCTTTTGTCTTCCTGAATTTTCCAACATTCAGCTTCATTGGATGTCCATAAGTTCTAGTGTTATCAGAGAGTAAGAACTTTTCTCTATCCACTTTTTCCATACTATGCATAATTTTATACCATTCATTATTTCATTATTTATTATACGGTCAATGACCCCTATAGATAAAATTACAAAGAGACGTTGAAAAACAGACAAGTAAAATTTCAATAAAAGGTATACAGATAAAAGCTATCCTTGCAGAGAGTTAGAGATGAAATTGCCACGAATGGATTGGGCCAAATAAAGAAATTTGGCAACCCCAGATGAAATGGATTTGTTCTTACCACTTAGTAGAAAATGTAATTGATCTGTAGATGTACAATGAGGTGAAAGATATTTAAATAAAGGTTTTAGGAGATTGTCTCGTAGGGTAGTATAGAAAGGGCAGGTAAAAAAGACATGCGTAAGGGATTCGATTTCGTTACAGCGACAGCAGCAAATACGTTGGTCTTGTGGGATGCCCCGATAGCGGCCTTCTAGAAGGGCTGATGTTAGGCAGTTAAACCTGGCCTTAGTGAAAGCTATTCTATGGTATGGGCGGTCTAGGAACTCTAAGTATGGGGCAGAGAAAGGGTAAAGAATCTCAAGCCAGAGTACAATGGGGAACAGGTTTTAGCAGCATTAGCTGTGTCCCGCTGGAGGTCTATGTCTCTTAATCTCCTGTGTATGGTATCTTTAATTATGTTTGGGTCTAAGGTAATTAGTGATTCCCATGACATACCGAGGGAAGAAAATTTGTGTAGGATCGCTTTGGTCCAAGAAGAATTAAAGGAATCTAGTTGAATAGCAAAATATTGTCCCTGCATAAGATTGGAGGAGGCCATTTTGGCCCAGTAACATAATGTACGTGACCAAGCTAGGGATTCTAAGGAGGGCGTTCCTGTTTCAAGTCTCAATACAGCATTGGGAACGCAGCGAGGTACACCTAGAATGGCATGGAGGAAATTAGTTTGAATCGCTTCCATTTTGGGACAGATATTAGGGATCCATATTGGGCTACCATACAAAAGTTGGGAGGTGATCTTGGCGGCAAATACTCTAATGGTTGCAGGGACGTATTGGGCGCCTTTATGAAAATGATAGCGTAGTAACGCTTTGGCTGTAGTCCTAGCCACGGTGGCAGAGGCTCGGATGTGGGGGGACCATGATAATGAGGAATTAAACGTGATCCCCAAGTATTTGTATTTTCGCACCTGATTGATCCTCTGACCATTGATTCTCCATTCTGGCATTACTAATCGTGGGGGAAAAAACATAATCTTTGTTTTAGAAAAATTGATAGACAGGTGATTAGTAGTACAATAGGCCATGTATGCACGTAAGAGCCTTCTGAGGCCTATTTTAGATAGAGATAATAAGGCCGTGTCATCAGCGTATAATAGTAAGGGACAGGCTAGATTAGCTATTTTGGGGGAATGGAAGTTGGCTGATTGACAGTGGGAGCTAAGGTCATTCAAAAAGAGATTGAAAAGTGTGGGGGCCAATATGCATCCTTGTCTAACTCCCCTATTCACCAAGATGGGATTGGTCATTGAGCCGTCGGAGCTACATCGAACTCGAAAGGTGGAGGACTGGTAAAGTTGGAAGATGAGAAATAAAAGTCTTTTTTCGATGGAGGTTTGCGAGAGTTTTTTCCAGAGTCTATCTCTAGGGATGGAATCAAAGGCCTTTTGCAGGTCAATAAAGGCCACGTATAGACCTCTGCCTAGGGGGCTGTTATATTTTTCAGCTAAATGTCTCAAAAGTATGCAGTGGTCAAGAGTAGATCTATTTTTCCTAAAGCCTGACTGTTCGGGGCCAAGAATGAATTTCTCCTCAATCCATGAAGTCAATCTATTATTAAGGTATGAGGCATATAGTTTTCCTACTATGGATAGTAGACTGATGGGTCTATAGTTGTTAGGGTTATCCTTGGACCCTTTTTTATGTATGGGGATCACGATTGCTTCAAGCCAAGAAGATGGAATATGGCCGGATGAGTTTATCCATGTAAACAGATTGGAAAGAAGTGGAGCCCACCATGAAGAATGTGTCTTCAATAAGTCAGGGGGGATAGAGTCCGGTCCTGGAGCTTTACCAGATTTCAAGCCATTGATGAGAAGAATAATCTCATCCTGAGTAACAGGATTCCAAGGGGGGAATTCTGAAATATTTGGACAGTTTATCTTAAAGAAATGGGTTCCAGTGTTATCCTTGAATATAGCTGAAAAGTGGTTTTCCCATACATGGGAAAGGATGTGACAGGCAGCTGAATTATGGGAAGCAAAAGAGTCCGAAACCATGGCCCAAAATAACTTAGAGTTGTTTAATTTGGCAGCATTTATCAGTGACTTCCACCCTGCTCGAATGAATTGTTTCTTTTTAAGGCGTAACATAGATTTATACTTGCGCTTGGTGACATAATATTCTGGCGGGAGATGGTTTAAATTGTTCATTCTATATTGTGAGTAGATACTTCTTAGATTTTTCTTAGCTTCTACACATTCGCTGTCAAACCAACGACTCTCGTTAGACGGGCCATGTTGTCTAGGGGGGAAGGAGTTGCATTTGAGGAAAGGAACTAATGCTAGAGTTAGGTCAGAATAGGCAACAAGTTTAGATTGTGAGTCTGAGGCCTTTATTATCCTTTCTTTGAGCTCCTGAACCAGAGGGGATATAAAAAATGCACTTAATCTATCAGAGATGGCCTGGGACCACTTGACTGTTCTATGTCTGGGTTGGATAGATCTATTATTATGAGATAAAGAAGTGAGTTTTGGATGAGCTGTCTCGGTGGTTGAAATTGACAGCAATAGTGGTAGGTGGTCACTGTCTAGCCTAGTCCCTACTGAGAAATGGGTAATGTCTTTAAGTAATATAGGAGAGACTAAAGCATAATCAACCAAACTACTGCCCCGACCCGAAATAAAGGTAAATTCAGCACGCCCGTCGTACTGGCTATGGCCGTTCAAGATTGAAAGATTGAAGCAGCCCGCCATAAGAATTAAGCGGGTATCTCCGAAGTTTACCTTTTGGTCTTTGGAAGACCAGTCAAAGGGAGACCATATTTCGTTAAGGTCTATGGCGTCCCATAGATTGGATGAAAACATGGTGGATTTATTTGGACCTATCCTGGCATTCAGATCACCCATTAAAATTAAGGGAGTGTGTGGAAAACGCGATTCTATGTCCAGGATATGTCTCTAGGGTCTCCCAAGCTTTAGAAACATCTTTCTTAGATGGCAAAGGTGGAATATACCATTAATTAGTAAAAGTGAAAGATCATTTAGTTTTAGAATAGCAGCCATTGCTAAGGATCCACAAGGGGAGAGTTTGGAGATAGTAGCAGCCAGGGAGGTTGCGTATAAAATGGCCAATCCTGCTTTTGGTCTACCTTTGCCCTTAGGTATATCAGCAGGGTTTTCGATGGTATTAAAATCTTCAAGAGAGATTGTATCAACTGCCCATGTTTCTTGGAGAAAGATTAAGTCAAAATGTGAAATATATGATGTCATGTCAGGAGATTTGCATTTAGACGACCAGCCAGCAATATTCCAAGAAAGTAAATTAAGAATGTCATTTGGTTTAGCGGATTTGGGGAATTTAGTACAAGGGATGTGAGGGAAAAGGTTAAGGGGACGAGTTTTATATTGTCAATGGAGTACCTTTGGGTTGGGAAAGGAAGGTATTTCTTTGTGAGAGTCGGATAAATCATTACTCGAACCAGCTGTATTAGGAGAGGTAGGAGTAAGTAGTGAAGTCCCTAAAGACTGATTAGTATTAAGAAAGGCAGGTAAGGAGTGGTATAAAGGCCGATCATTCGAGGATGGGGTTATCTCTTCAGATAAAATAGAATAATTGAGGATTGGGGCAGTCTCTGCTGATCGTTGTTCCTCTGCAGTGTTCTCTTCTTTAAAGATGTTCAACAGATGGTCCTTGAAATGTTCTAATCTTAAGAGAACATCGAGTTGGTCCTGAGGGGACAGCATTGCGAAGGAGTGGGAGGCAGTGATCTCTTCACCATTGGAGAAGTCACCATAGATTTTCATAAGGAACTGAGAACTTGAAAGTTCCTTGTCAGTAGAGAGTGTTTGATTAGTTTCTCTGTCTTTGTGCCCCTTACTTATAGTAAATTGATCATATGAAGGAGAGATAGACTTAATACTAGAAATTGAACTGTCAGGGGAACCTATGTTAATAGGCTGGGGTAGAGTTAACGGTCTAGGGGGAGAAGTATTTAAAAAGTAACGATGGAGCAGGATTCCTTGCCTTTGTAAAATCTCTTTTGCGTCATATAGCCTGTTTGTCACATATTCAGAGTGTAAGGTGACAATAAGTCTCCAAGATCTAGAATTAGAGGAAAGGTTAGTCATATGCTTAATAAAGCTCTGCCTATATGTAACTCTAAGAGCACGACTGAAGCACAAATCTAAAAAAGGAATATTCGGAAAGGAAGGTCGAGAGTTAAAGTTTTTTTTGGTGATATATAACGGCGAGCTTTTTTGATTGTAGCACAAGGTTCCAGGAAGGAGATCCAGAAAGTGTATTAAGAGGTAATGGGGGAATGAATTTCGCCTTTGTCCTAGATGAATATGAAGAATCTTCCTTCCTAATGTCCATTTGATTCTTTGTTGTTTGAAGAGTATTCAATCTAGGTGGATCAGATTTAAAAATTTGTCTTTCTCTCCAGAGGGGTCCTTGGGTCTTATAGAATGATGATCAGATGTATGAGTCGTCTTAGGATGAGCCTTCTGGGAAGTAATTTTCTGGATGCCTGTGCCACGTGGAAGCAAAGTTGTCTCCGAATGTTTTATAGGAGGATCTAATAGCTTGAAGAGAGGCTTGAAATTCATTTTCTTCCCTGGATTATGTTTGACATTTTTGATGTTTTTGGATTTTTTTGTAGCCCTTGTTGGCGCCTTGGAGGAAGTATGTATCTTTGAGGTCCTTTTGTTAACTATATTTGTGGTGTTAGAGGCAGTGTCTGGGCTGGAGTATCTGATTTCCGATTTATTAGATTTGTTACTTAGTAATACTCCCATGGCTTGGACTAGTGTTGTCAATAAGCTGTTGGTCTCTATGATACATGCTTTAATCAAGGCCAGTTCTTTTAGCATAATATCATCTCTTGCCAGTAGGGTGGAATATGAGTCAGCTGTATTCTGCTGGATAGGCGTCTCGGTAGGAGGATGAGTAGTTGAAAATGGAGTCGTAAAATCCTGCAATTCATGCAGCGAGTCAAGAGTTAGCAATTCTGTTGGTATGTCATCTTCCCCGGGGGAACAATTAAAGCCTGCGTCCAAAAGTTCCTCCGCCAAATTTTTAGTTTGTGGAGGATCGCTCATTAACTGATTAGAGAGCTGACGATCCAAGGTCCATTCAAACGGCTCCCTTCCCAAAGGAATGGATTTTAACTTGGGAGGGAAGAACTGTGTGATCGTGAGTTGTTGATTGTTCTCCTCCTCAGACAAGCCTAATTCTCTGCATTTCTGCCTTGTGTAGACCATTATAGACCCCTGTAATTCCTTTAATGAAGTTTATATTAGAAGGAATACATAGCTGGATCAGGCATGAATAAAAAGTCAATTAATAGTGTAGGCTTGTTTGTGCTGTTTTTCAGAAGAATGCCGGTGAAGGTCTTCGGTGTAATATACACATAGGCAGTTGAGGGTGAGTAGATAAAAGTTGGCAGACCAGAGCTTGGAAAAGTTACTTTTTTGAACTACAGCTCCCATCAGCCCAATCCAGTGGCCATGCTGGCTGGGGCTGATGGGAGCTGTAGTTCAAAAAAGTAACTTTTCCAAGCTCTGGCAGAGACTCACGAATTATCTAAGCTGAACGCTTAAATATTTATTTACTCTTCAGTGGGAGTAGGAGTGAGAGTCTTTTATAGTTCAAACAGACTTTGAACGACTTGCTCTGTGAAAAAGCTCAAGGGCAAAAGGAGAACAGTCTCGGAGAGAAGTTGAAACACTTCTTACCCTGTCTGCGGCTCAACCGGAAGTCCATAATTTTATACACTTCTATCATTTCACCTCTAAACTAGAAAGCAACAAATGCTGCAACGTTTCCTCATAGGGGAGTTGCTTCATCCCCTTGAACATTTTGGTTGCCCTTTAATGAACCTTTTCCAGCTCTACAATACCCTTTTTGAGGTGAGGCAACCAGATCTGTACAGAATATTTCTAATGTAGTCACACCATCAATTTGGCTTTATGATATTGGCAGTTTTATTTTCAGTTCCTTTCCTAATGATCGCTAGCATGGAATTTGCCTTTTTCACAGCTGCCACACACTGGGTCAACATCTTCACTGAGCTATCCATTACAACCCCAAGGTCTCATTTTTGTTCAGTCACTGCTAGTTCAGACCCCGTGAGTGTATATGTGAAATGAGATCCAGTGCCTGCAAGGGAAGAGGACCATCACTGCCCAGGGAGGGAGAGCCATCTGCCTGCTTTGCTGCTGCTGCTTGGCCAACATCTCTGCTCTCTCCTTCTTGGGCTCCTGCTCTGCACGTGGGCACCTTGCAGGACCAGGCTCCAGGTACTCAGCCAGCTGTGCCTGATACTGTTCCACCTGTCCCTTCTTTGGAGGGGATATATAAGCCTGCTGGCTGAGGGGGCTTGGGAGATCCAGTGCCTGCAAGGGAAGAGGACCATCACTGCCCAGGGAGGGAGAGCCATCTGCCTGCTTTGCTGCTGCTGCTTGGCCAACATTTCTGCTCTCTCCTTCTTGGGCTCCTGCTCTGCACGTGGGCACCTCGCAGGACCAGGCTCCAGGTGGCGCTTTTCCCGGGAAGAACGGTTTGAGAGCTGCGTTGGTGCGCATGGAGCACGGGACTGTGGTTGTTGTGTAGACCTGAATGGAATGAGTGGATGTTTGTATGACTGTATGTTGTGAGTGTGTGTGTATTTTTATTTTATTTTATTTTTATTTTATTTTATTATGTGCCTGGGCGGGAGGATAGGGTATTGGGAGGGGGGACCAGAGGGGGCCCCTGTTAGCGTAGTGACGGGTAATGGGAGGTATGGCGTTGTGAGGAGGACATGCCGGTTGAGGGGAACTCGGCCCAGACAATTGGTGGCTGTACCGTGTTCCCGTCCTCCCCACATCCACAGGATTGCTGGTAGTTCTATCAGCCATCTCTCGGATCTCCAGTTGCTGCTTCTTAATGCCAGATCGGTAAATAATAAAGCTTCCCTCATCCATGATTTAATTGTGGATGAGGCGGCCGATCTGGCGTTTATTACTGAGACATGGGTGAGCGATCTGGGAGGCATTAATCTCTCCCAGCTGTGCCCACCTGGGTACTCGGTTCAGCATCTGGGTAGATCCGAGGGTCGGGGAGGGGGAATCGCTGTGGTCTATAGAAGTTCCATCCCTCTCATTAGGCACCCTATCCAGGTAGCTAATGGTCTGGAGTGTCTCCATATTACGTTGGGTCAGCGAGACAGACTGGGAATACTGTTGGTGTACCGTCCACCCTGCTGCCCAACAGCCTCCCTAACTGAGCTGACGGAGGTGGTCTCGGGTTTGGTGTTGCGATCCCCCAAATTTATGGTATTGGGGGATCTCAACATTCATGCCGAGACCGCTTTGTCTGGGGCGGCTCAGGACTTCATGGCCTCCATGACAGCCATGGGGCTGTCTCAATTTGTTACTGGCCCTACGCATATTTCGGGGCACACTCTAGACTTAATTTTTGCTACTGGAGCAGGGGATGGTGATCTGGGAGTGAGGGATTTTACATCTATTCCTCTGTCATGGACAGATCATCGCCTATTGAGGTGTAGGCTCACAATGTTTTCTCCCCTCTGCAAGGGTGGAGGACCAATTAAGATGGTCCGCCCCCGGAGACTAATGAATCCTGAAGGTTTTCAGAAGGCTCTGGGGAGTTTTCCGGCTGATAAAACTGACACTCCTGTTGAAACCCTGGTCAATCTGTGGAATACGGAAATGACCCGGGCAGTTGACACGATCGCCCCGGTGCGCCCTCTCCTCTGCAGAGCTCAATTGGCTCCGTGGTTTACCCCGGAGCTAAGAGTGATGAAGCAAGAAAGGAGACGGCTTGAGTGCAAATGGAGACGAACTCCCGACGGCTGTGGTCTTGCACTTGTGAAGATCTCTACCAAGCTCTATGTGAAGGCGGTGAGGGCAGCAAAGAAGCAGTACTTTGCTGCCTCCATTCAGTCATCTTCTAACCGCCCAGCGGAACTTTATAAGGTTGTTCGGGGACTTTTACACTCTGGTCCTCAGAACGCAATAATACCATCAATAGCCCGCTGTAATGAGTTTGCGAGACACTTCCAAGATAAGATCACAAACATCCGCCGGGACCTTGACTCCAATATTGTAGCAGTTGAGCCTAATGAGGTGTCCGGAGCACAGTCCTGTCCTGTTTTATTGGATGAATTTCAGTTGGTTCAGCTCGAGGACGTGGACAAGGTGCTTGGACAGGTGCGGGCGACCACTTCTGTTCTGGATCCTTGCCCCTCATGGCTAATAAAAGCTAGCAGGAACGGAACAGCCGGATGGGCCAAGGAGGTGATCAATGCCTCTTTACGAGAGGGAGTGGTACCACCCTGCCTGAAACAGGCAGTGGTGAGACCGCTCCTAAAGAAACCCTCCTTGGACCCTGAAAATCTTGACAACTATAGACCGGTAGCAAATGTTCCGTTCCTGGGCAAGGTTTTAGAGCGTGTGGTCGCTCACCAGCTCCAGGCTCTCTTGGATGAAACTGATTATCTGGATCCATGTCAATCGGGCTTTCGGCCGGGGTTTGGTACAGAAACAGCCTTGGTCGCCCTGTATGATGACCTCTGTCGGGAGAAAGACAGAGGGAGTGTAACTCTGTTGGTTCTCCTTGATCTCTCAGCGGCTTTTGATACCATCGACCATGGTATCCTTCTGGGACGTCTTGCGGACTTAGGAGTTGGAGGCACTGCTTGGCGGTGGCTGTGCTCCTACCTCAAGAATCGTCTCCAGAAGTTGGTGCTTGGGGAGCATTACTCGAGTCCCTGGATACTCCAATATGGGGTCCCACAGGGTTCAGTTCTGTCCCCCATGCTCTTTAATATCTGTATGAAGCCGCTGGGCGAGGTCATTAGGAGATTTGGAGTGCGTTTCCAGCAATATGCTGATGATACGCAGCTCTACTTCTCCTTTTCATCTTCTTCAGGTGAGGCTGTTAATGTACTAAACCACTGCCTGGCCGCGATAATGGACTGGATGAGAGCTAATAAACTGAGACTCAATCCTGACAAGACTGAGATGCTGTTGGTGGGGGGGCTCTCTGCCCAGATGTTTGATGTCCGACCTGCCCTAGATGGGGTTACACTCCCCCTAAAGGAACAGGTCCATAGTTTGGGGGTCTTATTAGATCCGCTCCTGTCACTGGAGGCTCAAGCAGCCTCGGTGGCACGGAATGCGTTCTACCAGCTTCGGCTGGTAGCCCAACTACGACCCTACCTGGATAGGGAGAACCTTGCCACAGTTATCCATGCTCTGGTAACCTCTAGATTGGACTACTGTAATGCACTCTACGTAGGGTTACCTCTGAAGACGGTTCGGAAACTTCAGCTGGTGCAGAATGCTGCGGCCAGAGTTCTTACTGGGACAAAAAAATTTGATCATATAACACCTGTCCTGGCCCAGCTGCACTGGCTACCAATATGTTTCCGGGCCAGATTCAAAGTGTTGGTTCTTACCTATAAAGCCCTTAACGGCATCGGACCGCAATACCTGGCGGAACGCCTCTCCCGCTATGTACCTACCCGGTCGCTGCGCTCGACGTCGAAGGCCCTTCTCCGTGTCCCAACGCATAGGGAGGCACGGAGAATGATAACTAGAGCTAGGGCCTTCTCAGTGGTGGCCCCCGAACTATGGAACGCCCTCCCTGATGAGATACGCCTGGCGCCTTCTTTGTTATCTTTTCGGCGCCAGGTAAAGACCTACCTCTTCGCCCAGGCATTTTAAAAATTTTAAAAATTTAAAAATTTGAATTTAAAATTGAAAATTTTTAATTATGTTTTATTGTGTATCTACATCCACTTGTATTTTAACCTGTTTTATTATGCTGTACACCGCCCTGGGAGCTTATTGCTATAGGGCGGTCTAAAAATGTAATAAAATAAATAAAAATAAAAAATAAATAAATTAAGATTTTTTTTGCCCCAACATGCATCACTTTACACTTGCTGACATTCAATTGCATTTGCCATTTTACCACCCATTCACTCCTTTTGGAGCTCTTTACGTTCCCTTTTTGTTTTAACAACTCTGAACAATGTATTAGCATTAGCAAACATGGTCATCTCACTGCTTATTCTAGATATTTATGAACAAGTTACAAAGCACAGGTCCCAGTACTGATCCTTGGGAGACTCCACTTTCTACACCCCTCCACTGGGATAACTATCTATTTATCCCTACTCTTTGCTTCATGTTACTTAACCAGTTCCTGATCCACAAGAGACCTTCTCTTATTCCATCACTGCTAAGCTTACTCAGGAGTCTTTGGTGAGGTACCTTGTTGAAAGCTTTTCAAAAGTCCAAGTACACCATGTCAAATGGATCCCCTTGATATGCTTGTTGACACTCTCAAATAATTCTAATAGGTTAGTATGAAGGGAATTACCCTTGCAGAAGTCATAATGGTTCTGCTTCAGCAAGGCATGATCTTCTATATATTTGGTTATTTTGTCGTTTACAATATTTTCCACCATTTTTTCCAGAACAGATGTTAAGTTAACCAGCCTGTGATTTCCAGGATCCCCCCCCAATCCATTTTTAAAAAATTGGTGTTACATTGACGGCTTTCCAGTCCTCAGGTACGGAAACGGATCTGAGGAGCAAGTTACATATTTTTATTAGATCAGCAATTTTATATTTGAGTTCTTTGAGAAATCTTGGATGGATGCCATCCAGACCTGGCAATTTATCTCATCACCACTGTCATGAACCTGTAATGGTCATGAGTTATTAAAAATCTAATAGCAATACTTTGGCTCCAGTAAGGGACTCTGGGAGACGGTTACAGTTGGAAAAGACAAGCCTTTGCCAATTTGCAAATCTGAGTTTCACTTCCCAGCTGAAGATGGTTAGAGAAGCCTTAACACCTGTTTATCTTTGCTGATTAGCAAGTGCCTGGTACCCAAGGTCATCCTTGGCCTGTACAGTTGGAAAACACAGTTGGGAGGGGGGCCTGAAGGCGCGAAAATGTGAGAAACATCGAGAAGAAAGTTACATCAGCCAATTCCTGATTGGTCAATTAATTTTGGACCGTTAGGATCCTTTTCCCTTAAGTATAGGGCTAGAGACCCATAGCCTTTGTTCTCTGTTCTCTGCCTATGCTGACTGGCACCAGAGTTCCAAACCTTTCTGCCTTATGGTTCCAGGGGTTGCTTATGGGAAGGCAACCTATGTCTGGTTCCATTGCTTTATGTTGAACATCCATCTCTCTTAGGAGAGGTGCCACGCAACCAACTACCTCGTGTGTAAGTAGTTAGGTGAGTTAGTTTGTTATTTTCTTGTTGTGTGTATGAATTCTCTTGTAAGAACCTAAACCCCTGTTGGGTGAATGGTCTTAAAGGATTACTTGCTGCTATATGTTATGTGCACTTATATATCTTAATAAAGCTACTTCTATTTAACCTGGTGTGTTCAATTGAGAGAAGGGGTGGTTCTGGATTCAGTACCTTGACCAATCTCAGTCACTAACTACCAAAGAAGGTTAAGAAGTTAAAGGCTTGGATTTTAAGTGTTAAACCAGAGGTGCCTGGCAAGGAGTGTAACTGTGACTCTTGCCTTTTAGGACCTTGGTTTTATATATCTTCTGGGCTCAGAGATCCCCTGGCTCTGAGTGGACCAGTATACAGGGGTGGTGGCAGCCTACCTTCTACCTTGCAGGGTTGTTGTGAGCGTACAGAGCCTTGGCAAGGGTGAAGTAATAGCTTTTTGGTTCCAGTCTCATTTCCTTAAGGGTGGGGGTCTGAGTCTGATGCATGAACCCAGTACCTTGAGGGTCTGGGGGTCATGACAACCACTATCTGCCTCAGTTCGCTTAGACTTCCTATTCAGTTTATCAACCCCCCATATTTTATACATATTACGCTGTAAGACAAGCTTTGAACAATCTTAAATTTTATTCCACTTGAGATCCAGTTAAACATTTCCTTAGACTGAACTGGCCCTTGGTAGTTTTGCAGGGAATACTTAAGACCACGAAAGCAAGGACGATAAAATCTCTGGTCCTCCAGATGCTGTTAACTCCCATCATCCCTGATCACTGGTCATGATGACTGGGGCTGATAGGAGCTAGGAGCTGGAGTCTAACAATATCTGGAGGGCCACATTTAGGTTAGAGTGTTGGACTATGACCTGGGAGACCAGGGTTCAAATCCCCACACAGCCATGAAGCTCACTGGGTGACCTTGGGCCAGGCACTGCCTCTCAGCCTCATGAAAACCCTATTCATAGGGTCACCATAAGTCAGAATCGACTTCAAGGCAGTACATTTACATTTACATTGTAGAGCTGTAGTAAAGGGATACATAAATCAGGGCAACTGTACAACAATTATTGGCTTATAAAGAATCTCTGGTCCTTCAGTTTTATACCAATCTGAGCCACTAGATGTCTCCATCAGCTTGAGCAAGATATTGAGAAGCCATGTCTATATTAGGTTTGTAATCTGCCAACTAAGTATTACAATATCTGCATGGAATTAAAAATTGATCACAAGCTGTGGGCCAGTTCACACGTAACAGCACCCTCCCACCTACACAGTTGCCTTAAGGAGAGTGTAGGATCACTGCTGCTCTCACACCTAGTCATGTTGTTTGAGATGTATAGCGTTTAGTGTTTAGTCAATGAGTAAAGTATACCACTACATGTTTTTACTCAATGATGACTGCATAGAAACTCTGGGTTCTTTCACATGACTACTAGTCAACCACTCTGTGTACATGGTGGGTGGGATGCTGGAACCAGATATATCAGCCTTTCCTAACTATCAGCCTCAGCCACCGCGGCCAATGGTCAGGAATGATGGGAATTGTATTCTAGAATCATATGAGGACCAAAAGGTTGAGAAAGGCTGAGCTATACATTATCAACACACAATGTAATGTGTGCCTAGTGCCTACCACCAAAATCAACCATCTCATATCTAGTTTTCCCCTCCAAACTCCATGGCATCTGGGAGAAAAATATAGAGCAACATTCTGCATTTCCCTGCCTGGTATCTGTATCCAATGATATGAAGCAGAGGTGGGAGAACTCAGAACATCGTGAAATCATAACACAAGGTAAGGCCTGCAACACGGATGGGGAACCTGGAGCCCTCCAGATGTTGTTGGACTCCAACTCCTATCAGGCCCAGTCCACATGTGATGATGGGAGTTGCCATCCAGCAAGAAGCAGAAGGCAACAGATTCCCTGGTTTACAAGACTATATATGAGGGTGGAGAATGTAGATGCATAGTTACTGTTTTTTGCAGCAGTCTCACATGTATAACTATGCCTAGTTGGGCCCCCGTGTCATCTGCGCTGCAACCCTAACAAATTGGCAAAGGTGCACACATGCTGATGCTAATGTACATAAGAATATCCAGAAGGTGGCTGTGTAAAGGGCTTTCTGACATCAACCATGCAAAAGTGCATGTTTCCTTCTTGGGTGCATGTTGTGCATATTTTAGGCATAGTTAGATTTAGCTAATTCTATCAAACCAAAGGAATGCATATATAATGTTGCTGCGGTGTTCCACATTGAAGTATTAAATGTGTATGCAGATGGCCTTTTTATTGTGCATTCATGATGATTTGTGCTCATGATGCTATCCGGGCGGTCACACATGATCCCAATTTCAATACGGTTTGAGCCTGCAAATGTTTTGGGGTGGTCACACCACTTCGTTTCCAATCATCGCATATCCCATAACTTTTTATACCACAAATGCTCTGGTTTATTTTTGTCCTGCTTTTGTTGTGCCATAGACCCTCTGTATAGCAATAATGTGATAGCACTGGGGAAGGATCACAGAACAAGCTAAAGCAGAATAAATTCACCACTAATGTGCTATTATAGTGTCAAGAATATGTTGCAGAATACACCTGCAATAAAGCAGCAGTCTGGAGGTGCCCACTTTGTGCATTCAATAAACATGATCCCCATTTTAAGACATGCGTGAGTGCAGCTTACTGGATAAATCTACCCAGATGTGGTATTGCCAGTGTCTAAAGTTCCTAATACATAAGACTCTTGAAACATGTTTATGTTAAACACGGGTCTATTGAGGAACCTCGCTAACATTATATTCCCCTATATTTCCCAGAGTGACCAACCAGATGCCTCAGGGAAACCCCCAAACAGGACATGAAGGCAGTAGTTCTCTCACACCATTGCTCCACAGCAGCTGATATTCAGCTGTTTACTGCTTCTGAATGTGGAGGCTGCACATGGCCAACATGGCATCATGGAACTTGGAGACCACAAACATGAGAAACATATTTTATTCAGCTAAATCATAACCCTTTTTTAAACCCGGTCTTTTCACCATTCCCTTTTACTCCCACAATGGACTGTTCCCATTAATACATTCTGGAGGATTGTTTAGTTTTCAATGACTGTGTAAATGGAGCCCTCTTGGGAGCCTTGGTTCAATAGGCCCATTCAGACTTCAGACAGTTGGAAAGGTATTAGCTCTGATTGACTGACAGCTGATCCACCAGGTGACACCAGAGAAGATTGTGCAAGCCTTGGCAGCTCCATATGGCAACATGATAAAAGGCTATCATTCAGAATGATCAGTTGTACAGCTGTGTCAACAAAAGCATAATATAGGAAACCCTGGTCTACGTGATACAAGCTGGTTCACATTGTTTTGTATTTGTCTATTACTGCTGCTTTTCTTTTTTCATTTACTTTAACAGTTTCTTGGGGGGATTGCAACTGATATTTTATGAATTTTATAGCTGTGAGCTGCTTTGTAGATGGCAACATGTGAACACTTAAGTGCAATTGGCAGACTTTGCCAACCTAGGCTCTTTTGGAAGGAAGGATGGGATAGAAATTTAAATAAGTAAATAAATGTTGTTTGCCTAAAACTCCCACCTTCCCTCATCAGTGACCATGCTGGCTGGAGTTGGTGGAACCTGCAGTCCAACAACATCTGGAGGGCACCATATTGGATTAGGAAAGGCTGGATTAAAACATAGTAAATTATCAGTTATTTAGTTTTTTGCTTCAGGTGACAAAGTGTCTTGGGCTGACCCTGGGAGTTAAATTGGGTCTATTTATCTGGAAATACCTCAAACACTGTTGATGACCTTTGCTTTATACCCCCTTTTCAGCATCAAGTCATTATATATTCCAGTGTTTATAGGAGAATGACTCATGGATGAGAATACAAGATGAAGGTCAAGTAGATGACACTCAAGTGATGCAGACAGATCTACAAGAAGGTGGAAAATATGGTGAGCCTGAAATTTCCCACTTCTAAGAGGATGTTTGCTTGACATTTGTTTTTTGGATAAACAGCATGGGCGGAAGGGCAAAGTCATTCCTCGACATCTGTTGAAGAATGATCACACAGAGATCAGTGGTACCCAATGAGGTTTGGGACTGTAGGTATCTTCCTGAAAGTTGCTATCACTTCATTGTAGAGATAGTCGTACTGTGAAACATGGCTTTGTTGTTTTGAATATATGCTGCAACATATGGCCATTTCTGTCCTGCGCCCTTTGTAGTTTCATCCCTTTGAGATTAAGAGAGAATTTGATGCTACAGATCTCCATAGAAAGGCATATTCAGGTAATCTTGATCATAATTCCTAAGCAAGTGGTCACGCTTATGCTACCTCGCCTACCTGCCCCCACTCATAACCCCAAAACAGCATTAGGGGGCTTCCTGCATGCTTTCATTTCTCTGCGAAAGATCTTAGGGGACTGTTTTGATACTCTATTATTATTTCCTTTTTTATTCACAGCTTTGATCCAGCAGACACTTCCGTGAACAGGTGGGGGGGGGAGAGGAGTGGGAAGAGGTAATGTTTACCAATTCTTCCTTTCTCTGCAGCCTGCATTACCGTCTCCCCAGGTGTTCTCCCCATTACCCTGAAACAGACTTTCAGGACACCCAGGGGGCTTCAGGAAGGATGGGAACTGGCAAAAACCCAGCTGCCGGCACTTCCATTCGCAGGAGCTGAGAATGCCTGTTCCATGAGCGGAACTCTGCTCACAAATCACTGGATCCAGCCATTATTATTTGTTGTTGCTGTTATTACCTGTCTTTCTCTAAAACCTAGATTCACTGTGGATTACAGACATGAAAACTCACCTGAATATTTGTAATAATTTCTGAATAATATCTGCATGATTTGTATACAAAGTATTAACATTAAAAAACCCTGCTATCATATTATGTTGGAACCTGATCTTAGAGGATATTTGAAGTTACAAGGTAAACAATAGGCAGTGAAGCCACTGCATTCCTGGGGAAAGCAGGTGCATTCATAAGATATTGCATGCATAAGCAGGTGCATGCATAAGAGGTAAGTATGCAGGTGAGGGCCTCCTGCAGATACCATCTTATCAGGAGGTCCATTCTGCACAACATAGGAAACGGACCTTTAGTGTGGTGGCACCTACCCTATGGCATGCCCTCCCCATAAATATTAGACAGGTGCTATCTCTGTTATCTTTTCGGCACATAGAATCATAGAATAGTAGAGTTGGAAGGGGCCTACAAGGCCATCGAGTCCAACCCCCTGCTCAATGCAGGAATCCAAATCAAAGCATTCCCGACAGACGGCTGTCGAGCTGCCTCTTGAATGCCTCCAGTGTCGGAGAGCCCACTACCTCTCTAGGTAATTGGTTCCATTGTCGTATGGCTCTAACAGTTAGGAAGTTTTTCCTGATGTCCAGTCAAAATATGGCTTCCTGCAACTTGAGCCCATTACTCCGTGCCCTTCACTCTGGGACGATCGAGAAGAGATTCCGGCCCTCCTCTATGTGACAACCTTTCATGTACTTGAAGAGTGCTATCATATCTCCCCTCAGTCTTCTCTTCTCCAGGCTAAACATGCCCAGTTCTTTCAGTCTCTCCTCATAGGGCTTTGTTTCCAGTCCCCTGATCATCTTTGATGCCCTCCTCTGAACCCGTTCCAGTTTGTCTGCATCCTTCTTGAAGTGCGGACACCAGAACTGGACGCAGTATTCAAGATGAGGCCTAACCAGTGCTGAATAGAGGGGAACTAGTACTTCATATTGAAGACCTTCCTCTTTCAACAAGCCTTTTAAGTTGAGACCTTATCCCAGTCTGTGTCTGTGTTGGAATTGCTTTTTAATATGTTTTTAAACCTTCTTTTAATATATATATATAACCTTTTTTTATAAAAAGATGTTTTGAAAGCTTTTTTAAAAATGTTTTTAAAGATGTATTGTTTTAATGCATTTTAAAGTTTGTTTTTATGATGTTTTAAAGTGTTTTTAGTGCTTTTGTTTGCTGCCCTGGGCTCCTGCTGGGAGGAAGGGTGGGATATAAATCAAATAATAAATCAAATAAATAAAATAAAGATATTTGGGTGGGGAGCAGTAACTACTTGGATATATAGTATGACATGCATATCCTTACATTAGCAATATTTTTACCAGTGGTTTGTAAAGCAGCATTTTCTCTTAATCTTCATCCCTACTTCTTGCAATGATTGTCTTCAACTTCCAGACATTCAGAGCAGCTTCATATGGGAACAGCTGCTGGCTCCTTAATGAGCCCATGTATTTCAGCCCACATCTTGGAAAGTTGGAATTCATAAGCCTGTGGTGAACCAACCTATTCTCAGAAACTTTGCACCTTATTTGCAATTGAGGGGCAGCCTGGGTGAGGACTGATGGAACATCTTGTGGGTGCAAACAAGTTTTGAGTAAATGCAGCCTTGCTTACATTAGTAGCTATAGCTCATAATTATGGAGAGCCTGAAACTTACACATGATATAAATATTATTTGGAGTATTAGTATTTAAACTAAGGGATGAGATTAGAAAGGAATCTAGTCATTCTCCATTAATCAGTCTAGCCAGTTTAATGTTCATACTATTTACCTGATATGAGACTGTTGACACAGGGAGATACTAATGTGGGACTATGTGTCTGTTTGTGTCTGTGTGAGCATGTGCACACCCCCACATGTGTTTTCCACACTGAATTCACTAGCTAAAAGTTCTGGATATCTGAGAAGTTTAATTATGGCAGCTCCTCTGTAGAAACAATATAATACTGGTAATATGTCAGGGGAATTAGAAGGCAGGCTTGATTGATTCACACTGTGGGAACTGCACAAAAAAGCTAAAGGCCATTCAGTCGCTATGCAACTTTGTGATAACTTCTTGGCAGCAGGCATAAAATTGCCAGGGAAAGGAGAGAGTGTAGTTTGTTTACATTTGCCTTTCAGAATGAATTCAAGAAAGAAACAAAGGCCTAGTTGTCCTGCCAGTCTAGCATAAGGGGTTCAATTCTAACACATCTTGGTTTGGTTTGTGAGGAGTTCAGGATAATGTATTTGTGGAAGCAAAGGAACAGGTGAGTACATTTCCTAAAATTCATAGAATCATAGAATAGTACAGTTGGAAGGCACCTATAAGGTCATCGAGTCCAATCCCCTGTTCAATGCAGGAATCCAAATTAAAGAATACCCGACAGGTGGCTGTCCAGTTGCCTCTTGAAGGCCTCCAGTGTTGGAGAGCCCACCACCTCCCTAGGTAATAGGTTCCACTGTCATACCGTTCTAACAGAAAGTTTTTCCTGATGTTCATTTGAAATCTGGCTTCCTGCAACTTGAGCCCATTATTCCGTGTCCTGCACTCTGGGACAATTGAGATCCTGGCCCTCCTCTGTGTGGCAACCTTTCAAGTACTTGAATGGTGCTATCATATCTCCCCTCAGTCTTCTTTTCTCAAGGCTAAACATGCCCAGTTCTTTCAGTCTCTCCTAATAGAGCTTTGTTTCTAGTTCTGTGATCATCCTCACTGCCCTCCGGGAACCGGATGCAGTACTCAAGATGAGGCCTAACCAATGCTGAACAGAGGGAAATCAATACTTCACGCAATTTGGAAATTATACTTGTTAATGCAGCTTAAAATAGCATTTGCCTCTTTTTGCAGCCACATCACACTGTTGGCTCATATTCAGCTTGTGATCAATGACAATTCCAAGATCCTTCTTACATGTCGTATCCCTGAGCCAAGTATTCCCCATCTTATAACTGTGCATTTGGTTTCTTTTTCCTAGGTGTAGAACTTTGCACTTATCCCTGTTAAATTTCATTCTGTTGTTTTCGGCCCAATGCTCTAGCCTATCAAGATTACTTTGAATTTTGTTTCTGTCTTCCAAGGTATTAGCTATCTCTCCCAATTTTGTATCATCTGCAAATCTGATAAGCATTCCCTGCACCTCCTCATCCAAGTCATTAATAAAAATGTTGAAGAGCACTGGGTCCAGGACTGAGCCCTGAGATACCCCACTCGTTACCTCCCCTCAGTTTGAGAAGGAACCATTGATAAGCAGTCTTTGAGTACAATTCTGTAGCCAACTGTGGATCCACCTGATAGTTGTTCTATCCAGCCCACATTTAGCTAATTTGCTAATCAGACTATCATGCAGTTCTTCGTCAAAAGCTTTGCTAAAGTCAAGATATATTATGTCCACAGCATTATCACAGTCTACCAGGGAGATTACCTGATCAAAAATGAGATAAGATTAGTCTGGCAGGATTTGTTCTTGATAAATCCATGTTGGCTTCTGGTAAAATGCCTCTGCCCCCAGGCATTTTAGCATGTGTTTTTAAATTGTTTTAAATTGTGTTTTAAATTGTTTTTGAAAGATGTGTTTTAAATTTGTATATTTCTTTTTAATGTTTTTAGTTATTGTAAACCACCCAGAGAGCTTCGGCTATGGGGTGGTATATAAATACAATAAATAAATAAATAAATCACTGCATTTCAAGGTTTTCAAGGTGCTTACACATTAACTGCTTTATAATCTACTCCAGAATTTTCCCAGGGATTGATGTCAGGCTGACTGGTCTATAGTTTCTAGATTCTTCCTTTTCGCCCTTTCTGAAGATAGGGATAACATTAATCCTCCTCCAGTCATCCAGCACTTCACTCATCCTCCATGATTTCGCAAATATAATAAATAGTGGTTCTAAGAGTTCTTCAGCCAGTTCCTTCAATATTCTAGGATGCAGTTCATAAGGCTCTGGAGATTTGAACTCGTTCAAAGTGATTAGGTATTCCTTAACCATTTGTCTATCAATCCCAAGCTGCAATCCTGCCCCTTCAACTTCACATTTCCCAGGAAGGTCATAGACCCTCTTTTGGGAGAAGATTGAGCCAAAGTAGGAACTGAGCACTTCAGCCTTTTCTTTGTCATCTGTTATCATTTTGCCATCCATATTGAGTAGCTGTACCACCATTTCTTTTCTCTATTGTTTACTATGGATATACCTGAAGAAACCTTTTCACAGAAATTACGGCACAAACTTTTGTATTTTTCTGAATAAATACTATGGGTTGCAGTTTTTTTTTTTTTTTTAAAAGTGAGGTGCCAGAACTCATATCTTGATAAATTATAGGATCCCTCTCTCATCCCTTCCTCTTCTTCTTCTTCCTGCTGGCAGCTGATAGTCATTGGACCTGGTGGGGCTGCTAGGTAGTCATAGAGATGTGGCCAATGAGGTCACAGGGGCGTTGTCCTATTTTTCTCCCCATCTTCCTCACTTGCAAAGATACCATGGACACTTAAGCATTGCAGTTGTACAAATACTGAGCACCTAAGTAAACTGAAAAATGTCTTACTAAGTAAATTGATAAGTAAACTGAAACATGTTTAGAAGGAGTCGCTGCTGTCACAGTTGCTTCTCTGCTGGAACAAAAGATGTGTGCCCCCACTCCCGTTCTAGTTCTCTCCCTATCTTCTTCCTTTGCAAAGAAACAGTGGACATTTAAACACTGTAGGTTTTTATTAATAACTGTCTTACCTTGCTGTCACAATTTCTAGTGTGAGTTCATGCCACAATAACTATAAATTACTCAGAAGTGAGCCCAACTGAATTCCATAGGGAATGCTTCCAGATAAGTGTGTACAGGATTGCAGCCTAAATTGGTTAGTCTTAAAGGTGTCACACAGGACAGTTAACAAAGGACCCCATAAATTTCCAGACCTATGGAAAAAATATCATTCCCCTCCCCCAGCTTATTCACTACTGAATATTTTTGCTCTGGAATGTGGAATAAGGCAGAGGGATATTAAGTGGCCTAGAACCTGAGAGGCCAGGGCTGAAATCACCACTTGATCATTAAGTTCACTTGGAGGAAATGTGAAATGGATACAAACTCAATGCTCATAAATAAATAATGATTCACTAATAGGCAAAAAACCTTGCAGTTTAAGAATGTACCTATAGCCATCAGATATCTCTATCAAACTTTAAAAAGCAGGGAAACTGAGCAGCTATAGTGAATGCACCAGCGGAGCAGGAGACCTGACCTCCTCTCTGAGATATTGGACTGCCCTACACATTTGTCAAAATGCAAACACAATTTGGGTTGGTCTTTCACAGTCCAATCCACTTCCTGTGTAGCTTGGAAGAATTTGGTAACATGTGCTCACCCAGTGAGCTTCATGGCTGTGTGGGGATTCGAACCCTGATCTCCCAGGTTGTAGTCCAACACTGACCTGGGGGAGGGGCAAGGAGGGTAGGAGGAGGGTAGGGAGGAGATTGGGTGGGTGGGCACTGAGCAGAGAGGAAGTCCCTTTCCTTTCCAAAAGGAAAATATTGTGAATAGTATCATTGCTTTTCAGGGTTTCTCCTGCCTTTTTATTCTACAGCAGGCACATGTAGCCTCCCACCCAAATTTAAACCAAAGCTGTCCCAGGCCACATCCACACCAGACCTTTATTTCACTTTAGATAGCCATGGCTTCTCTCAAAGAATCCTGGGAAATGTATTTATTTATTTATTTAACTTGTATACCGCCCCATAGCCGAAGCTCTCTGGGCGGTTTACAATAACTAAAAACAAATACAATTTAAAATACATCTTTTAAAAAACAATTTAAAAGTGTAGCTAGTAAAAGGTGCTGAGAGTTGCTAGGAGATACCCTGTTCCCCTCACAGACCTTCAATCAGAGCGGCTGACTCTGAAACCACTCTGGCCACTGGACCTCTGTCAGGAGAATAGCAGTCTCCTCTCAGCACCCTTCACAAACCACACTTCCCAGGATTGTCTGAGGGAAGCCATGACGGTCTCATGTGAAATCAAAGCCTGGTGTGGCCATGTGATTAGGCAAGCCAAGCAGCTGTGAGTCTGGCTTTTAGAACACTGACAGTTGGTTCTTACTGAGCATGCCCGACAGTATCATTCAGTTCAATGCAAAAATTATTAATTACAAATCAGCCAGGCATGTTTTTAACTTTTAAACTGCAGAAGATGAAGGTCAGAGTATTGGGTAAGGTCAGTAACAGGATTATAGGTCCTCTGTGGTTTTTAATGAATTTGAACAAATTATGAGAACTCAGAGAAAAAAGTCCAAAAGGGGTGTTTTTCTCTCTCTCTCTCTCTTTACACTTTGAACTCTCGCTTCTCTCTGACTGTTTTGTGTATCGCCATGAAAATTGAGAGGGTTGTTAAGCAAGCATTTCTGAGTTCAGGACTATAAATTTTGTAAGGTTTTGTTCTGAAATGAGCTTATGGGAAGCATCAGAATGGCATGGGGGTATTTTCAATTTAACATTGCAGAATGTGAAAAATGCATGCTGGCTATAGTATACAGCCACTCTCGTGGCTGTATACTAATGATGACAAGTCTATTTCCAGCCTGCCTGCTCCTGATTTTGAATTGTGGAAAGTGTTTGTGTGTGATCAAGTTTAGAATCATGAAATAACCCACCCTCAATTGAAAGAAAAAAAAATCTGTCTTGGACATAACCAGGATATTAAGGCCTACAAATATTGGCCCGTGCATAAAGGTCCTCAGCAAATCTAATATGTTGCTGTCTGCTAGGAAGGACTGTCTTGGTGGAGTGTGCAAGCAGGGTGCAATCCATGCTCCTGTATTACATATAGGCTCTGCACACTTAGTTGTCATCTGCACCATCCCCTGTACCATCCTACATTTTGAAATAGCATTTTTGAGTTGCCAAAATGTTTTAATGCTCATTTTAGCTTCATAACAATCCTGTAAAGTAGATCATAGTGCAATTTATTTATTTATTATTTATTAGGGTTATACCCCCCTTTTCTCCCAGTAGGAGCCCAGGGTGGCAATTTTGGCAACCTATGATAATAATATAGCCTACTTTATCATTCTTGGTAATACATGAAAGCTTATGTAATAATACATTTGCTTGTCTTTAAAGTGCCACTGAACTATTGTTTTGTTTCTGTTGTAAGCCATGGCCAATGGGCTCCCCCTTTGTTTGAAAGTGAACCAGAGTAATATATACCCAGGACCATGCAATGGGCTGTGGCAGAGAGAATGAATTTTAAATTCAGCCCCCAGATCTTCTGGAGGGTTGGCATTTTTTAAAAAAGTAAAGACAATGTTTTTGCCAACTGGCTTACTCAGAAGGAAAATGTGCAGGTATTATTAGGAATTATCAGCCTCAGAAATAAATGGGAAGGTCATGTACTAAGTGCACCTGCCACCAGTGCATTTAATAAGACGATTCCACAACATTCACATTGTTCTTCTACCTGGAGATGGGTGGAAGATGGATATTTGAGGATTGGGGCTAGCTGAGCAATGAACATACAAGCCTGCTACAATAGGCCAATGGCCAGTCTAGTCCAGTTCGCAGCCTGAACTCCACAAACTGGTAAGAAAGGTGAGAAGGGGGCCGGAAAGCCACAAAAAAAACCCCAAACCACCCACACTACAACGTAAGAGAAAGACCACAAGAGACAGCAATCAGCTAGCCTGATATTTGCTGCTTGTTGCTCCTCATACTATGAATGATACAGGCATTTTTTTAAAGCAGATTTTCCAACTGCACAAATTTCCCTTTGGACCCCCCACACTATAAAAACGAACATATAGCATTCTTTAGTCCTTGCTTATTCCCTGTAATCAGTGGCAGTTTCTTCATAGGAGTCAATAGTTCTTATCTACTGTACAGCAATGATTCATTTATGAATCTGCCTTAGTTCAATAACTTACAGGACAATCCAATGGCTCTTGTGCTAATGTAAAGCTCAACTGGGTGACATTTACACTAGTGCAAGGACCATTGGATCATCCTGAAAGTTATCTATCTGTTCCTGCTGCCTCATCAAACACTGGGCTTCTGTTTTCATCAACATTGCCTGATAAATACCACTCAGCTGGTGGCTTAAAATTAGTCCATTTTCCACTGCACTCAACAGGGCCTGCAATGCAGTCTTCCAGTACTGATTGCTGTTAGATCACAGAAGAAACAGGACACCATAAGGTATTGTTTTTGGCTATTTGTGGGTTCAGGAGTGAGGGGCATATACATGGGTAAAAAACCCACAAGAAATCAAGATAACCACTACTCCCACTCCGCTCTTGACTAAAAACATCTCAGATACAGACCTTGGCTTGTGCTTGTCCTAGACAGGAAGGAACTCCAAAAACTGTCTCCGGCAGGTAGTTACAGTTCTCATCTGCCCTTGAAAGTCTTCTTCCTCAGCCTTTTAGCAGAACACAGTTCTAGTTCTGCTAAGTTCTTACAGCAATTATTCACTGTTAGTTCTCTCAGTTTAGAAAAATACCATAGGGCAGGCCCTAGCCACTTATGGTCTAGAAGAAATTTTTGATGAAAACCTTGAGGGAGGAAAGAGAAGTGATTTTGACAAGATGAAAGGTGAAATCCTTCCAACCATGTTGAACCAGAAGCCTTTCCCTGGAAATTAACTCCAGAACTGCCTTCATTTCTGCTGTTCAGATGCCCACCAGCAGAGCTGTCACCCAAAAGGAATGTAACTATTGTGATAATTTTTCTGAAAGCCATTGTTTCCTATGGCCAAAGAAATTGGCATGAGATTGGGAAGAATATGGTTTTAAAATAATCTTTAAAAAAATAAAATCCAGGCAGGTAAAAATAGATCTTTAGTGTTGTTATGTTCCAGGAATTCAGCTTAATGTTGCTATTTTTAACCATGCATTTCATGTTCTTCCTCTGACTATGGCTTATCTGCCTAATTTTGAATGCATTTTTTGCACATCACCATGGCATCACAGGGGATAGAAAGCTTCGTTTCTGCAGTGCTTGAGAAAGAAGGCACAGTTGGTTCTCTTCCAGTTATCTAAAATGGCTGGAGACAGAATTGTAAAAGTGCATGGACACAAGTAATCATTTCCTTGAATTTTGCTTTACTTCTTAACAGAGCATGTTAATGTTGCTCTTTTTCATATAGAATAATTGCCCACTCCTTATCCAGTCTGAATTTAGTAACTATTTCCTGTCTCTATCATATTGCTAATACATGTAGTCAGATTTATAAATTTCCTCCTATTACTTTTTGTGCATCTTGCCTTAGCCTGGGTCCTTTTCTAGGTTTGAGAATGTTTTGTGCAGATTCTTGGGGAAGCATTATTTTATTATTCAAAGAATCAGAATTGTACTCACTGGGAAACAAAACTCTGCAGTACTGACTCTGTTGGAACATCTCACTGATTGGGAAAGTGGGGAGCACGGATAACTACTTTCATAGTTCATGTAGCATCTCAATAAATATCATTCTTATTTTGTTTCGTTTGTGAATTGTGAAATTCAAATATTATGCAAGAATCTTTTTTTTAATGTAGGTAAAGTGGAGGGTAATTAAAACTAGCCCCTAACACAAACAAACTGAAACAGCTACAACAGCACAGGAATTGGGGAAGATGCTTCTTTTGAAGAGACAAAAAGTGTTAACGGCCTATCTAGGGTTCAAGGATGTCATTCCATCTTCTGTTCAATGCCGTTGTGACTTGAGGTTTGCCATCCAAATTTAGAACGTTGTCATACAAAATTTGTCACACTATATATAGTCAACAGGTATAAACAGAACTATGTTTAGGGAAGATTTGTATAGGGATCACAAGCTTCTAAAAATACTATATATACATTTAACACATTGGAGGAAACAGCCATCAGAACTGGCTATATTTTTGGCTATTTTATTGGGCTATGGGCTCAAGAAGGAAATAAGGCATATTGCCACTCTAAAACCCAACTCAGTTTTGCAATCAGATAGATGTAATCTCAAGTCTTGCTCTTTATGTACTAACAGGAATGGATAATTGTCAATCTGATTCAAAAAGACCAACTCTACATCTTCAGGGAAGTCATTATGAAGGGTACAGAGTATGACTAGGACTACTACGTATACGTCTGTGCTATCCATTCTCCCACACATCACCAAATTTGTGTAGAATGATTTTCTTGTCTAATCTCTGATCCTGATATGTAGCCACATCAATTTTCTTTACTCTGTGTAGCAATGAGATTGCCATGTCTGCCTCTTTATTCAATATCAAATTAAGATTCAGATCGCTGCCTTAGTCAAGTCTCACAAATGTTAACTGTGACAGATGGATGCAAATGATCCAATTTTTATTTTATTTTTTTAGACTCAGCAGGAGCAAGTACATTCTGTTTCTCCCTCTGTTTTTCAGTTCAGTGAGAATGACTAATAAGAAGGTGTAATAGCAATAGCAGTATTCTTTTCCTACTGAAAACAAGATTTTGGCATAAGCTGATTGCATTGGGAAAGGGAAGCACATTCAATCAGTCTGCTTGGCTAAGTATATATATATTTCAGTATATATGAGAGTTACTTAATAAAAACTTTTGAGGATCAGCTTTGTGCAGACACTCTAAGGAATCTGCATCATGTCAAGGCACTGAGGCTGAGGGGAGATATGATAGCACTCTTCAAGTACATGAAAGGTTGCCACACAGAGGAGGGGCAGGATCTCTTCTAGATTGTCCCAGAGTGCAGGACACGGAATAATGGGCTCAAGTTGCAGGAAGCCAGATTTCGACTGGACATCAGGAAAAACTTCCTAACTGTTAGAGCCATATGACAATGGAACCAATTACCTAGAGAGGTAGTGGGCTCTCCGACACTGGAGGCATTCAAGAGACAGCTGGACAGCCATCTGTTGGGAATTCTTTGATTTGGATTCCTGCATTGAGCAGGGGGTTGGACTTGATGGCCTTATAGGTGCCTTCCAACTCTACTATTCTATGGTTCTATGAGACAAAGGACCCTAATGGTAAACTGACTTAATCAGATTCTGTTTCAGCTCAGTTTCTACAGCACAATAAACCCATTGTTAATGGTTTATTACGATTAGAGTGCTTCTGCTTTGCTTCTCCCCTTGTGTGAGCAGAAGCAACAAGCTATGATTCCCAGTTTAGCATTATACCCAGACTAAGCATCATGGTTTGTTTCACTCCAAATAATTATTGGTAAGCCAACAAATCTTGGTTTCACACCATAGTTTGTTTGGAGTAAAATCATGGTAAGCCAGGGATTGTGGTTTATTGCTTCTGCTTCTGCTAGGGGTGGAGTGAAGAGAGAGCTGCACATTCATGATAAGCACATCTGCACATTCATGATAAGCCATTAACTATAGTTCCCCACAGTGGTGGGGACCCTCTGGCTTGTGGGCCTCATTAGGCCCACCAGGCCTCCCCATGTGGTATGTGAAGATGTTTTAGCAAGCCACCTTCACCTGTCCTACAGCTGATGCCACACATTAGGGATTGTCAAACAGTTGCCTGTGGGTGCTACGGCACCCTCGAGAGCCTTGACAGCAGGTAGCCCAGAATCTGAGCCTTCATTTTTTTTAAAAAAGCAAGTCTCTAGTTCTCTTGGAAAGAAACTTATGGAGCCAAATGTGCAGGTACCCTTCTAAGCATTTTATGTGAAATGAGCTAGCCTGGCTGCTCCTGCCTATCAGTGTTATTAGCCAATAAGTGAAGACAGAACTGTGATTGATAAGTAAGTTGTTTGGATACCAAGCAACAGGTATCCCTGGGGACCTAAAAAGTTGCTATTTTGCCCTCCCTTTTAGTGCACTTTCCTTGATTTTGTCCTTTTCCCCTAGTCCTTGGACTCTCCACAGTTTGCCCTTCCTATTTCCCCAGCATCTTTCCTGTATTGGGTTCACCTGAGATCAAAGCAAATGTGAAAATTTCATGAAGAGACTTAGGCATGTCTCCTGTTTTCCAGGAGACAAAGACCAGGGACTCATTAAATTCATCATATAGTTAACATACAGCACAACGGTATACAACATATGATTGCAGGTGTGAGGTAGGTAAAGACATGGCAGTTTGCCAAAAGTAGGGTTTGCAGGCACTGCCAATCAGTTGATCAATGGCACCTGAAAAGGACTATGCCTTTACAAGTGCTGATGATGTTGATGATACAGTGGTGCTGGCAAAGGCACAGGACTTTGGAATCATTGACAATCAATGCTGGGTGATTGACAGATGGACAGCCCCATCCGTCTATCAACGTTGGCCCACAAGGAAGATAAGTTCCCCTGGTTTATCCTGACATGTGAACACAGTCATTATCTGTCAGGCTGGGTACACATTACAGGCTTAAAAAACAGCCAGATTGGCTTTTTTAGCTGCATTTCAATTCAAATTTGCATGGCCTTGTTCCCCTCACTATGCTTTGATGTGTCTCCACCCTGGCCTGCTGTCTGCCCACACTAGAGTGCGGACAGATGTGAATTGCCTGGTTGTTTACTCATCCCTCCACCCACCCCCAACTCCTATTGGTGAAGTTTTCATCTCTCCAACTCCGTCCCCCCGGGGAGTTATCTTCCTGCGGCTGTCATCTGCGACTATGATCCTAAACATCTTCCAGATACATTGGGATTTACTCTCAAGTTAGAGAGGAAACGTCTAACTGAACACATCACAGTCTTAGCATTTCTAGCCCCTCCATTCATACATACACAGACAGATACAGCTTTTCCCAAGTCACCTTTTTAAAAGCCAGCAACCATTTTTTCTGACAAATGGTGGCTGGTACAATTAATGTGCTCTTGCGCAGAGATGGAAGGGGTGTTGTTGGGGATGGCTTCTTTGCTCCCTTCACCCTCTCCGACTGCTGCCTAGAGATAGTTCACAGCTTTGTTTTTCCCAGTGTTGGCACTTTAAATAAAGTGAGAGGAGACAGATCCCCAATTTCCTGTGTGGAGATTCTGATGGGCAGAGATGAACATGGATCATTACCCATTATTTGAACTGTACTGTTGCTCTTCCACTCTATGTTGTTGAACTGTTTTATTGTAATATGATCTGTTTTTTAATATGTATTTTGTATCTTCCTTTTGTTTAATTGTAGTAGCCTATGGCTCTGAACAATAAAGACTTCATTCATTCATTCATTTCACATCCACCCTGCCATCGCCTCTTATTTTAAGGCTGCAGTCCTTCACATTTACTTGGAACTAAGGCCAAACTGAAATGAACAAGATTTATATTGCAATCCTAACGCACTTACCAGGGAGTAAGCCCAATTGAATGCAATGAGACTTACTTCTGAATACACAGTTAGGATTCCAGCCTTAGTTCTGAGTCAAGAGGATTAGGACAAGGTGGCAGGCAGGTGGGAAGTAAGAGACCCACACTGACATAAAACCTGTAGCCCCCCCCCCCAAAAAAGCAGGAAATGCAAACATCTTGGTTTCACTTCAAATTGAATAATGCTGCATTTTTCAAATCTGATCGAAACTGGCTTGGAGGAAAACACATTAAACTGCAGTATTTCACTAAAAGTTACTTTAGATTCTGGGTAATGTCCTGTGTACACGGATTCAAAAGCCAGCTGAGGGAGCACACAGCAGCCTGAGTAAACAGCAATGTGTACGCAGCTTTAGTGTTACAAGTTAATTTTCAGTTTTGAAAATTAATTCTTTATTCAGACAAAATATTTTAAACTACTATGTTCTATGCTATTATATTAAAACAGATGAGCTTACCATTTAAATTAGACTTTTTTCCAGTTTTTTTAAAAAAACAATTATTTCCATAAATTTCCCCTTACAGATGTTCATTAGGGTAAAATGAATGTGCATACTAGGGAATGGTGAGTGTGTTATAGTCCTGACTATGTGCGTTAATTTTAAGGTATTGAAATATCCTATGTGAGAGTACAAGTGTACCTGTATAGGATATTTTCACAACTTAAAACTTTGTTAACTTGTAACAAAGTTATACCAATCAACTAAGGGTAAATTCAAGGAACTCAAACAATTACATGCATCCCTTCCCTATTTAGCCTTGCCTCCACTTCCCCCCTTTCTCTGTTATTTTCCGTGTCAGATTTTAGAATGAAAGCTCTATGTACATTGATAGTGCTATATAAAATAATAACTTAAAAAATCATGCATAAGCTGAGGGAAGCCTGTCCCTGCAATCTCATCCCACCCTTTGTATATACATTCATTTTACTTGTAATGAATATTTGCAACCTGTTTACTATTGATGAGATGAACATTTTTAATTTTGACCAATTCATCAGCATTTCAGTGCAAATTTCTCCCAATAAACACTTTTCAAGCAATTCTCCCTAATATTATGTATTTTCCTTTTGCATGCATTTTAAAGCATATTTCCCCCTAATGTATGTATTTTTGCACACATTGTTCAGTTGGAGAACTGTATCACAAAATTCTGAGAACTGCAATTTTTGAAGGATAATTATGTTTTGGTTAGCATGTTGGTTCAAGAAATGCGAGTTAGGTAGTTTCTCATTAAAATGCATACAAAACCAAATTTCTCTCTCACCCATACTGTTTGACAATCTGAGGCCAATGAAGCCAGAGCAAATAAATTAATCCCACTTAATGGAAAGCCAGCAGATGATTGAGAAATGACCCCCTCAAGATTCTCACGACCTTTCAGTTCTTCCAAAGATGACTACAGTACTCAATAAAGTATTACAGTAGGGCCCCACTCATATGGTGGGTTACGTTCCAGACCCCTGCCTAAAAGCGAAACCCGCTGAAAAGTAGAACTCATTCAATAGAATGGCACCCGATGTCCAAAAAACGCCGTAAAAGTGGAACAAGTGTCGTATGAGTGGGGCCTTACTCTAACTGAAAGCCGCCATACTAGCAAAACCTGCAAAGCAGGGCCCTACTGTACTTCATTTTAGTTTATACAGAAAGTCAGGTTTCCTTTATTTTAAAATGCAGGCACTGAGGTGTGTAGGGTTCCTTAACCTATGAAGTAATAACAGACTAATTTTCCTTCACTCCCTAAAGGGAACTGACATTCTCATTTATGCTAACTGGCCACAGGATGCCACTGTTGCTCCAGTAAAATAGATCTGACTTCCAAGTCATTTTTTTGAGCTTGCCCTCAACAGTACCTGCAAATGCAGGAAGGAATAGGTGTCCTGTGAGATCATCACTTGGTCACTGTTTTTTTCTAAAAAGTGAATAGGCAATACCCTCACAGCATTAGTATACATTTGTTGGGATGGATTCTGGGTACTAGTCATCCTTTCCGCTGCTGGAGAAGTGGAGCAACCAAATATTTGTTTTTTAAAAATGCTTTACTTTCCTGCCTTAAAATGATATGGACATAGTGGTGATGAAGCATGCCTCCGATCATTGACAATGTTACATTTACAAAACCCATCCTGTATTCCAGCTCAAGAGTTTAATAAACTGCAGCTATGGAAAGCAAGGATAATACTCTCAGCTTTCCCCTCCTCCATTTTGTTTAGTAGGGCACTAAAGGAACTTGCAGATGTAATCTTACAGCCTAGGTCTATAATTTTTTTAAATTTCTGGAGAACAGATAAGTGCAGTGAGACTGGAAGCATGCAAATGTTGTCCCCATCTTCAGAAAGGGGGAAACAGGTTCTAGGCAATGACAAACCAGTTGGCTTGATGTTGATACCTGGACAATTCCTCATCAACCTAGGGGTGCCACAGAGTTCTGTCCTAGGTCCAGTGTTGTTCAACATCTTTATCAATGAAGGAGTAGATGACAGGCTCATTAAATTTGCAGATTACACAAAACTGGGTGGGGTAGCTAATACTTTAGAAGATAGAGAGTTCATCTAGACAGGGTGGAGAACTGGGCCAAAAACTTGTTGTTATGTGCCTTCAAGTCGATTACGACTTATGGCGACCCTATGAATTAGTGATCTCCAAGAGCATCTGTCATGAACCACCCTGTTCAGATCTTGTAAGTTCAGGTCTGTGGCTTCCTTTATGGAATCACTCCATCTCGTGTTTGGCCTTCCTCTTTTTCTACTCCCTTCTGTTTTCCCCAGCATTATTGTCTTTTCTAGTGAATCAGGTCTTCTCATTATGTGTCCAAAGTATGATAACCTCAGTTTCATCATTTTAGCTTCTAGTGACAGTTCTGGTTTAATTTGTTCTAGCACCCACGTATTTGTCTTTTTCGCAGTCCATGGTATCCGCAAAGCTCTCCTCCAACACCACATTTCAAACGAGTTGATTTTTCTCTTATCCGCTTTTTTCACTGTCCAACTTTCATATCCATACGTAGAAATCGGGAATACCATGGGTCTCAATGATCCTGAGTTTGGTGTTCAGTGATACATCTTTGCATTTGAGGACCTTTTCTAGATCTCTTATAGCTGCCCTACCCAGTCCTAGCCTTCTTCTGATTTCGTGACTATTGTCTCCATTTCGGTTGATGACTGTGCCGAGGTATTGATAATCCTTGACAAGTTCAATGTCCTTATTATCAACTTTAAAGTTACATAAATCTTCTGTTGACATTACTTTAAGTCTTTTTGACGTTCAGCTGTAGTCCTGCTTTTGTGCTTTGAATTTCAACAGAAATTAGAAATTTCAACAGAAATTTCAACAGATGTAAAGTTCTGGATTTAGGTGGGAAGAATCAGATGCAAAAATACAGGATTGGTGACACCTGGTTTGGCAGCAGAATATTTGAAACAGATCTAGGGGTTTTCACGGACTACAAGCAAAAAATAAGACAGCAGTGTGATATGGCAGCTAAAAGGCTAGTGCAGTTTTAGGCTGCATCAACAGAAGTTAGAGTACAGATCATGGAGAATGATGACACTCTATTCTGCTTTAGTGAGACCTCACCTGAATTGCTATGCCAAACACAGTTTAAGAAGAATATTTACAAACTGGAGTGTTCTCAGGAGAGGGTAACAAACATGGTGAGGGAGCTGGAGACCAAGTCCAATGAGGGAAAGACTGAAGGAGCTGGGTATATTTAATCTGGAGAAGAGATGATTAAGAGGCAATATGATAGCCAATTTCAAACATTTGAAGGGCTGTCACATAGGTGAATAGAGCAATTCTGAACCATTGGGTCCAAACTACAAGAACAGTATTTAGACTAAACATTTGAATGAACTTCCTGATGTTACAGGCTATTTTACAAAGGAACATACTGACTCAGGTGGTGGTGGTGTCTTTGATATTAATAATTTTTTGAGCAGACGCTGGGATTATTCATGTATTTTTTAAAAATTATATACTGCTTGATTGTACCAAAACCTCTGGTGGTTTAAAAGAAAATGGCCACTTATAGGGGTATTGTAATAGTGGATTTTCTGCATTGGCAAGCGGTTGGACAAGGGGTTGGACTAGGTGACCTTTGAGATCCCTTTCAACTGTGATTCTATCTTACTTTATAAAGAGTTCTGCAGGACTCAAATGTTTACTCACTATTTTGTGATATTTTAGTTGGTATTACTGTTCTGTAGATTTTAGAAAAAGTGATTTCCTTGCAACCATTGTGCTATATGGTTAAAAAAAGTTTGGATCCCCTGCAACAGCGGGATAACAGTTTTACATTCCATGTTCAATAAAGCAATAAATCCAGAAGGCCCTTAGCCCTCCTGAAAAGTAAAAAGTGAAACTGGAAGTTTCATGTTTGATGTTTTCCTCTATAGATTTCCATTGCCTCCCCTCAAATAGGAAATAGTACATCTGTTGATAAATAAGGCTTTGATTCTATGTACTTTACCACACAGTAAGTTTAACTGCAGAACTTCTGAGTAAACATGCATAGGATTGCAATATAAACGGCCTTATGGTAGTCTCAAGAAATGTAATTACATTTTTTCCTCTTTTGCAGTACAAACTTATGGTGTCTACTTACAGCTGAAGTAAGTTCCACTAAGGGCTCATTCATATGGGAGCTGAACTTCGTATTAAAGATGAAGCTTTTGCCATCACATTAGATTTCCAAGGTTCACATTTCCTACCTTCCAATTGTTGTTTTCCATTTACACTGAAGGGAAAGGATCAATCATGTAGCTTCTTAATGACCACATCTTCTTAAGGTCAAAATACCACTTCCTCTGGTTACCCTGGCAACCAAGCATGCTCAGTTTGTTCCAGAGTAAGTTTCATAAAAACAAACCCTGAGGTGCCATTATTTGTATTTTCACTGCTATAATCCAGCTGAAATACAAATATTTGTTTGAACGGTGTTATATTTTTTTGCACAAGTTAGGGGAGAAAGAAAAATAAAGCACTGTTTGCAGCAGGCTTGCAGAATGGGAGCCAGCAGGAAATGAGGCGGCAGTGGACATGGAGAGGGAAACGATTGACACACCCACTAAAAAGCATCAGAGTAAAGAGTCTGCAAGCCCTAGAGTTACGAACTGGAGACGTTTTTACCTTCCCTTTTCGGATTAGAATTAGATTGGTTTGATACGAGGAAGCTGATTGCCTGCTGATTGCCTTTAGTGTCAAGTGATCCATGCAAATTAAATGGGGGTGCAAGTGGCACCAATCTCACAGTAAGTCGGCATGTGAACAAGCCCTAAATTCAATGGCACTTACTCCCAGTAAGTGTGTACAGTATTCCAGACTACATACCACAGGAGAGTGCATAAATAATGCTGCATGCATTATCTAGATATCCTGGAGTCCAGGGCAAGTAACATGAAATATACCCTTAAGCCAACTTCTTGTTTTCTAATGTAAAATGATAAACAAATATGTATCATTTAAATATTTATTTCAGTTGTGATGGCATTACGATAGCAATGAAATCAGGAACATGAAAAATTATAATTATTCTAATGTGTATTACCTCAGTAGAAAATTTGTAAATTATACAGCCACAAGAGTGGCTGTATACTATAGCTAGCGTGGAGTTTTCACATCCCACAATGTTAAATTGAAAATACCCCCTTCCCATTCTGATGCTTCCCATAAGCTCATTTGAAAACAAAGCGTTACAAAACTTATAGTCCTGAACTCAGAAATGCTTGCTTAACAACCCTCTCAATTTTCATGGCAATACACAAAACAGTCAGAAAGAATCGAGAGTTCGAAGTCTAAGGAGAGAGAAAAAAACCCAGACCCCTTTTGGACTTTTTTCTCTCAGACTTCTCATAATTTGTTGAAATTCATTAAAAATCAGCCATGTTCACAGAGGACCTGTAATCCTGTTACTGACCTTGACTGACCTTCATCTTCTGCCGTTTAAAAGTTTAAAAAATGCCTGACTAATTTTAATTAATTTAATAATGTTTCCATTGAACTGAATGATAATGTCGGGCATGCTCAGTAAGAACCAACAGTCAGTGTTCTAAAACCCAGACTTACAGCTGCTTGGCTTGCCTAATCAGGGGGCCACACCCACACCAGGCTTTGATTTCACATGAGACAGTCATGGCTTCGCCCAGAGAATCCTGGGAAGTGTAGTTTGTGAAGGGTGCTGAGAGGAGACTCCTATTCCCCTGAAGAGCTCCAGTGGCCAGACTGGTTTAACAATCAGCTGCTCTGATTGAATGTCTGTGAGGGGAACAGGGTGTCTCCTAGCAACTCTCAGCACCATTCACTAACTACACTTCCCAGGATTCTTTGAGAGAAGCCATGACTGTCTAAAGTAAAATAAAGGTCTGGTGTGGATGTGGCCTGGGACAGTTTTGGTTTAAATTTGGGTGGGAGGCTACATGTGCCTGCTGTAGAATAAAAAGGCAGGAGAAATCCTGAAAAGCAATAATACTATTCACAATATTTTCCTTTTGGAAAGGAAAGGGACTTCCCCTCTGCTCAGTGCCCACCCACCCAATCTCCTCCCTCCCCTCCTCCAATCCTCCTTGCCCCTCCCCCAGGTCAGTGTTGGACTACAACCTGGGAGATCAGGGTTCGAATCCCCACACAGCCATGAAGCTCACTGGGTGACCTTGGGCCAGTCACTGCCTCTCAGCCTCAGAGGAAGGCAATGGGAAAAACCCCTCTGAATACTGTTTACCATGAAACCCTATTCATAGGGTCACCATAAGTCAGGATCGACTTGAAAGCAGTCCATTTCCATTTTCAAACATGATTGCACAGAAATAAATCCCATTCAACTCAAAAAGTATGCAACTGATCAAACCCACCCTCCCTTCTCCTCCCTCCTGTCCCCTCCCTCTTGCCCCTCCCCTCCCCTCCCCGCCCCCTCCCCCTCCAATCCCCTCTGCCTCCCCATGGTCAGTTTTACTTATCTTATAAGTATGATTGCATGGCAGTACATACCATTGAACTCAATAAGCATGCAAATGATCAAACCTGCCCTCCGTTGCCCTTTCCTTTGCCCCTGCCCCTCCCCCTCCAATCCCCTTCTTCCCCCTTCTTCAGCACCCCTCTCCCTTCCCTTTCTCCTTCCTTCTCCTCTCCCCTCCCCCTGCTTCTCCCCCATGGTCAGTTTTACCTATCCTAACCATGATTACATAGGAGTAAATCCCATTGAACTCAATAAGCATGCAAATGATCAGACCTGCTCTTCCCCTCCTTCCCCTCTCCTCCCCCTTCCTCCTCCCCTACCCACTCCAGCCATCCCTCCCTCCCCCCGGGAAGCATGATTGCACAGGAGTAAATTCTACTGAACTCAATAAACATGCAAATAATCAGACCTGTCCTTCTCCTTCCCTCCCCCTCGTTCTTGCTCCTATCCCCCTCCTCCCCTCCGCTCTTCCTCCCCTCCCTCCTCCTCCTCCCCTCCCCATCCCTTGTGGTCAGTTTCACCTATCCTAAGCATGATTGCAGAGGAGTAAATCCCACAGAACACAATAAACATGCAAATGATCAATCCATTCACAGCAAGCTTGCACAGGATCCCATTTCTTATCTCCCGGATTAAAAAGCAGAGAAATTCACTAATAGGCAAAAAAACCTTGCAGTTTAAGAACGTATCTACACAGCTAAACAGGAAGTGGATTGGACTGTGAAAGAACAACCCAAATTGTGCTTGCATTTTGACAAATTTGTAGGGCAGTCCAATATCTCACAGAGGAGGTCAGGTCTCCTGCTCCCCTGGTGCATTCACTATAGCTGCCCAATTTCCCTGCTTTTTAAAGTTTGATAGAGATATCTGTGGGCTATAGGTACGTTCTTAAACTGCAAGGTTTTTTGCCTATTAGTGAATATAATGTAGCCTATTTAATAACATATAGTAGCACTGATCAACTATACAACAGTCACTGAAACAAAAATATCACAATTATTAGATCACACAGAACACTAGAAAAATAGAAAATATCACAAAATTATAAAAACATATTAAAACATCCAATCAGAACATCCTCAAAGATAATGTAAACCCCAAAGCTTTAATTGCAGTGAAATCATCAATTACTTGGTCAAAATTTGCTTTGTAATTTTGCTTTCAGTTGAAAGAATCTCTTGTCCAAGAGATTAATTAATTTTAACTTGCTGAAGCTTCTTTGCTACCATAACAGGCATAGTTACAAGTATCCTCATTGCCATTTCCAGGTTTGGGTGAGACTGTTAGTAAATATTCATGGATTATTTTCAGGAGGTCTAAGCTTGAAATCAATCTCATATTTTAGCGCCAAATCTACTGCTGGGTTCATTAGTTTCATAACATTAATTGTAGATCATTTAGTTCCTGCAATTAAGTCAAAATTGATAGAAACGTCATTGAGTTTACCATTATCTTCAGTTTAATTAAAAGAGAATGATGATTGCACCTCACACTTCCTATACGGGCTCCTGAAACATTTGCCTGGTTGCTGCCAACCTGCCTTTACACTTTATTATTTTTGTTGCAACTGAGTCTCCCCCAATAACATTCTGTACTACCCATTACCAATAATCTCACTTAACATATTATTAAAATAAATACATTTTATTTTTCTAAATATGCACACATAATGTTAACCATGATTTTGATATCCCCTTGAATCAGGTGCCCCAGGCAAGGGCCTCACTTGTCCCATTCTAGTTCTGGCCCTGGTTGCATGACGCAAATGTGTAATCTCCTTATTCTTGTTAACAACACATTGCGGATGTCTGTATAATTCCTGTTTCCATTATCCACCTGTGGCAGGATTCAACAGATATTCAATACTCTACAAAATCTTACACATCTGCTGCTTCCATTCATAGCTACAGTGGTCCCCATCAACTAAACGAATCTCATTACATTATAGTTCTGGCATTTTCAAGGTACCGGTTGCTCTTCATTTGTAGCAAATTGCTGAAACCCAATAGTACTGTGGAATGAAAGATTTCAGTGTGAAAGAGCATCCTGCACAAAAGGAGTTTCAAAGAACCAAACTAAAAGTTTACACCAAAGTACTAGAACATATAGAAACCTATAGAAAGCTACCTATTAGCTACCTGGCTAAGTTCAAGATTCTAGTTTGGGTGTATAAAGCCCTATACAGCTTGGGACCAGGCCACCTGAAAGACCGTCTTACCCTTTATAAACCCAGTTGATCACTACGCTCTGCAGGTGAGAGCCTCCTGCAAATACCATCTTATCATTCTGCACAATATAGGAAACGGACCTTTAATGTAGTGGCACCTTTGGAATTCCCTCTCCTTAAACATTAGACAGGCACCATCTCTGTTATCTTTTCGGTGCCTATTGAAGACCTTCCTCTTTCAACAAACCTTTTAAGTAGAGACCATATCCCAGTCTGCATCTGTGTTGGAATTGTTTTTTAATATATTGTTAAACCTTCTTTTATAAAATGTTTTTAAAGCTTTTAAAAAAATGTTTTTAAAGATGTTTTGTTTTAGTATGTTTTTAATGGTTGTTGTGTTTTAATATATTTTGAAGTCTGTTTTCATGATGTTTTACAGTGTTTTTAGTGCTTTTGTTTGCCGCCCTGGGCTCCTACTGGGAAAAAGGGCGGGATATAAATCAAATAAACAAATAATAAAATTAATAAATGTACAGTATGAATGGAATGAGCTGAGTTCTGAATGATTTTTTTAATTTCAGATGAAACCTTACAGCCCACCTGCTTTCTCTTTCTACAAGGCCCTGGCATGATATAGCCAAAAACTTGTGTGCATGAACATCACCAGTTCCACAATAAACTCCCACCTAGAAGCACCCAAGCAGCATTCAATCATGTCAGCTCTCATTTGCAGTGAACTGTGCCACTATCCAGCCACATGCTTATCATGAGAACTTGGCCTACTTCACCCTCCCTAAAGGTATTCTTGTGCTCTAATTATGGAGTCCCAATACTCTTTTCTCACTGTGAAGTATATTTAGATGAAAAGTTTTTTTTCTTGACATTCTTTGTCCCATGTCAATTTGCCCTGGGTATTCTGTTTACACAGTATTTTTAACTTCTAGTACTAACTACGATTACGTTATATGTACAGTCTGGGACAAATCACAGGCTCAAAGTTCAATTCCTCAATATGTTTGATTTGTACATGTTGTAGGTTATAGCATCTTTAGAATGTATTGCTCAAACGTATTGGTTAGATTATTTTAGTTCTGACTTCCGGGAAGGGTGACTTAGCCTGTGCCTGCTTTTGAGACGGGCTCCTGCCTCAAAAGAAGCTTATTCAGATATATCAGTCAGTTTTTTCTTTTTTTTTTGACTGATTAAACTTCTCCCGGGTAGGGAGAAACGAAGAGATTAACCTCAAAGCCTATTTTTGTTGGGACGACCAGATCTCATTAATTTATGGGACGAGGTCCAGCCGACGAAGGTGGGACGGATTTTCAACAGCAAGCTCTATCTGTTAAAGCGAACGTTCATCTTATCTTCTAAGAGAGAACGCACTAACAGGCAAGCACCCTTCTTTCTATATTTTTCTTTTACTTGACTTAAATTGTTGCTGTTTAAAAGAGATTTGCCAGATTGATCAGTTTTTGACATCTCACTGGGGAGCCATAACTTCTCTCTGCTACGCACTAATTAATAGCTTATCTCTGTTTTTGTTGCAAAAAGCTGTCCTGGATTTGCATTCTAAAGATATACACAGAAGAGGGATTTCTATTCCAGATTTTTATTTTGAAAAATATTATACTGTTTTGAGACTACTCTCTTTTTGGTCTATTTTATTTTGACGAATCTGTTTCTTGACGATTGCCATTAATTGTTTCGATCCTGGGAACTGCATTTTGTTTACTTAACTATTGGAGAGATAAGGCTGTCTGCTCTGTTTATACTGTGATGTCACCAAGTTTGGAGTATTAACCCAATTGTTGCTGAAATAAGAAGTGGTTTTCCTATATTTTTCTTTTAAAATGGCAATTAAGAAAGTGGCTGAAAATCTGGAAATAACTATGTTTCAGAAAATAATGGATGAGATTGAGATAATGAAAATTGAATTGAGTAAAATGAAGCAGGAGATTAAAGATATAAGGGTCCCTGTGAGAGAGGTGACCCTGGAAGGGGTCCCTGTGAGAGAGGAGACCCCGGAGATTGGAACAGGGGTCCCTGTGAGAGAGGTGACCCTGGAGACTGGAATAGGGGTCCCTGTGAGAGAGGAGATCCCGGAGATTGGAACCAACGTGGAACAGGAACAAGATTTGGAGTCTATGGACTTTAGAAATAAAATCTATTGTTTGGAACTCAATGTTATCTCTGAAGAAATGAATGAAGATTCTAGAGATAAAGTTATCAATGGCATGGATAATCTTCTGGACTGGAATGATGTGATGGAGCCCAATATAGAGAAAATCTATGGAATTAACTGCAGCCATGTGACAATGGAAAAACTTTTAAGAGATGACCCAGTGTATTTTGAAAAAAAGAACAGAGATATGATTTTACAGCAGTATTTCAGCAACCTATTCAGAATGGATGGCAAGAAAATATTTGGGATAGAGGTAATCCCCATCAGACTCTTACTATATGACTATGGCTTTGACAGCAAGATTATTATGGAATACTGATAATGGAAGATTGGATATTGAAATTACTGGACTTAACAAGACTACTGAAGATGGAAGATGGAAAATGGAACTAATAGAGATAATAGAACAATGGCTACTGAAATTATTGAACCTAACAGATTCTGATGTGATGGATTAATTGAAATGTTTATTTTGACTATGGTTATGACAATAAGATTATCATAATTAGTAATGAGATGGATTAATCGATATGCTTATCTGGAAAAAAAAATTGATAGATATATTTCTTAAAGAATTGAAACCTCTCTTTGACTTTTTGTGGAAAGAATAAAGTAATGTTTATGAGATTTGATGATTAAGTAAGATAACTACTGGAGGAAAGTGATTTTATAATATGACTTAAGAGACAGGATTGTTATATATTATAGACTTATAACTGATTTGATCTTTGACAAATGGGAAGTCAATATTTTACTCTTTATTTTTTATTTTTGTTTTTTTTTTTTCTTTTTTTCTTTTTGTTTAACTATTTTTGATTTTGTTTTTTGTCTTTGAATGTTTTATGATTTTGTCTTGTATGTTTTATGAAAATCTGAATAAAAATTATTGAAAAAAAAAAAAAAAGATTATTTTAGTTCTAAGAGTTTGACCTATTTTTTAAAAAATGTCTCCTATTCCCTTCTCTCGACAGAGCTCCAATGACCGGAATGGTTTAACAATCAGCCCTTCTTCCCAAAGAATTCTGTGGATTGTACCTCTGTGAAGGGAACAGGACGTCTCTTAACAACTCTCAGCACCCTTTACAAACTACAGTTCCCAGACTTCTTTGGGGGAAGCCATGACAGTTCAAAGTGGAATAAATGTCTGGTGTGAATGTGGCCAGGGAAAGCTTTAGTTTAAATTTGGTGGGAAACTACATGTATCTGCTGTAGAATAAAAAGGTGGGAGAAACCCCAACAAATAATGATACTGTTATTTTGGAAAGGAAGGGGGCTTTCCCTCTGCCCAGTGACCACCCACCCAATCTCCTCCCTCCCTCTCTGCCTTTCTCCCTACCCCTACCCTTCCTCCCCTCCTTTCCCAAGTGTGTTTCACCTATCCTAAGCATGATTGCACAGGATTAAATCCCACTGAACTTAATAAGCATGCAAATGATCAAACCTGCCTTTCCCCTCTCCTCTCCCCACTCCAGCTCCCCCTTCTTTCCTCCCCCATAGTCAGTTTAATCTATCCTAAGCATGATTGCACAGGGGTAAATCCCACTGAACTCAATAAGCATGAAAATGATCAATCCATTTTCAGCAAACTTGCACAGGATCCTATTTCTTACCTCCTGGATTAAAAAACAGAGAAATTCACTAATAGGCAAAAAACCCTTGCAGGTTTAGGAATGTACCTATAGCTAACAAATATTTCTATCACACTTTAAAACGCAGGAAAATTGGGAAGCTATAGGGAATGCACCAAAGGAGTAGGAGACCCGAGATATTATACTGCCCTGCAAATTTATAAAAATGCAAACACAATTTGGGTTGGTCTTTCACAGTCCAATCCACTTCCTGTGTAGTTTGGAAGAATTTGGTAACATGTCAATGGATGTCGATTGTACTGGAACACCTCATCTGCTGTATATGGGTAGGGGAGAAGTGCAGAATTTAAGTGAGGTCACTTGAGTGTCATATTACATATAAATTTCGGTGGCTTGTGACGCTCACCTCAAATACAAAGTGAGCGTAACAGCCATAGAAGCTTCTCCAGCTTGGGTTTCAAGTCAAGTCCTCTTGCCCACCTTCAGAACTGACATCTTTCATTAGCACCAGGAGAACTACATTTCCCAGCACTCCTGGTGCCAGGAACCAGGGGAGAGGGATTCCTCCCTTTGTCTTGCCACTATAATATATTTATATATATTTAATATATATTCTTAGTATATTTATTACATCTTAGTATACTAGAACAATTATGTAATATGTTTTTAGTCTTTGGAATTTTGTTATGTGTGTGGTATTGATATGTGATTTTATTATATTGTATTTTAAATTTATGCTGTTCACCGCCCAGAGAGCCGTTGGCTGTGGGCGGTATAGAAATTGAATAAAATAACAATAATAATAATAATAATGTGCCTCTGATCATATGATGATTGGTGGAAACACCTGCAAACAGGACTGCATCTCCAAAGAGGAGAATTACATTCTTTGTATGTTTATTGGTGGTGTTCTTACTTTGTTTCTTTCCTATGTTACTACTGTTTCTACAGAGACTCTACCCTAGATACTCATTATTCATCCTAGAAATCTATATCAATTTTATTTTTATTACTTTCAAACCGTTTTTTTTTTTTGTCAGTGTCATATGACGGTGAAGATAGCCTTTTGTTTTTCAAACTGGAGGTTATATTCTATTTCTATTTTGGGTTCATTAACAGTTGAATCTGAAACTACAACTTTGATGTAAACTTAAACTGATTGTAATATGCTGATACTTAAGCAATGAATCTAACTGTTAGAAAAAACAAACTTGGCCTGCCTAAGATGCATGTGTTCAGCCTGCTAGCCTTTAACCATTCCACTTAAGGAAGGACGGGCATAGTAAATTAAAACACGGAGCACACTTAGAAATTTGCTAGAATACGTTTCACTTCCCACTGTTTTATCTTGTGCAATTTGAGATATTCCTTATGCCCACTGGAGACTATTCTGCAGAATAGTCAGTGCCATTATTCCACAATTGTTTCTGGATACAATATACTTCACATATTCACAGAAACAGAAGCAAAAGAAAACAATTTACCACAGGAAACTTCACTAAAATTGCTAAGTAAATCAAACATATTTAAAGTGAATATCTGAACTACATCAACTGACCTAATATTGTTGCTTCCTCCTTACTAAAACAAGATCAGCACAGCACACGTCTTGTTTCTGTTATTTGGGCTGATTTTTGTTGGAAGTGGGGCTAAAGCAACTCCTGTTTGGGTTCTTTTGTTTGTATTCCAGAAGGAAGATAGAGTTAGGGTCCTCCAGCTGGTTAGCCTTGCCTACCTTTACCTGTGTTGTTCTCTACCTAACTTCCTTCCATTATAAACTGATAAGCTCAGGGAAGCTGACCTGCCCCTCATTCTTCGACTGTCCGAGGAGAGAGGAGACATTTTGTCTTTTGCTTTCTCTTCTGAGCCATGAGGGCAATACCCAAGTCTGGGCATTGTGCCTCCAACTTAATCAGTTAGTTAGAACTAGGCATGCCTTTCCTATCTACTCTGCTCTATGATACTCTATGATAAGCTTCCGCCGGGCCTTGAAGACCTGGCTCTTCAGGCAGGCTTTTGGGGTGGGTTAGGTTTCTTACTGTTATGGTTTTAAATTTTAATGTTTTAATGTATTGTTTTATCTTGTACGTCGCCCAGAGTGGCTGGACAACCAGCCAGATGGGCGACTAATAAATTAAATAAATAATAAATATCTATAAATAAAGTAGCTTTTCTTATTTTATTAAGTACTAAGTCTCAGTGATCTAAATGCAAGGTAAAAGCCTGCTACTTTGGTAAATACACACACTGGCACACACAGTTTTGCATATTTACATTACAAAGGGTATGTGTGCCAATAAGCTAAATTGAATTGCAAGTTGTGCCTGACAGCTAAAAAGGCTAAGTACTGTGTGTGATTTACAAAAGAGATCAAAAAGACTTTAGGTTAGAGAAAGAAAGCAGAACAAAAGATAGGAAACCATGGCTGAAGAATCAACAGTTAAGACAAGCATCCCAAGGCTGGAGAAGGACAATTATGCAATGTGGAGTCTTCGAATGATGGTACTTTTGGAAGGGGAGGATTTGCATGGAGTCCTGACTGATCCTGAGCCCTCAGCAATGGATGAAGCAGCCACTGCCTCCTGGAAGCGTAAGCAGGGCCAGCCCCAGACACGCTGGGGCCCTTGGGCACAAGCCTGTCCCAGGCCCTGGCACTCCCCTTCCATGATTCGTGGCAGGATTGCTGCCACGGATCGCACACCCCGCCATTCCCATGGTGTCACCCCCATGGACCTCCTTTTTTGAACTATAACTCCCATCAGCCCAATCCAGTGGCCATGCTGGCTGGGGCTGATGGGAGCTGTAGTTTAAAAAAGTAACTTTTCCAAGCTCTGGCTAAAAGCTGCTATACAGATCAGTTAAAAAACAGATTAAACAGTTCTGCAGCCGAAGGCTTACTTGTAGAGGAGCACACCTCCTACTCAGAGTAGACGCATTGAAGTTAACAGACCAAACTTAGTTAGGGTCATTAATGTCAATGGCTCGACTCTGCGTAGGCCTTAGTCAAATACGGCCCATAGGAACTTGCCTTGTATCAGGTCCAGCTGCACACAGACTGGCAGCATCTCTCCAGGATTTCAGGCAGGGGCCTCTTCCCAGCTCCATCTGCAGACCCTCTGCCGCTGCCCTGGGCCCTTCCGTAGCTTTCCCACAGAGCTCGCCCGCAAGGCTGGCCCCAGCTGCCCGCACGGGGTGCCTTTGGGCCAAGGTTCCCCACCACACTCACGAGGCCAATCTACCGCCTGCTCCCTTTCTCCCAGGCGTCGGCCCAACGCTGAAGATCATGGCTTGCAGCACACAGGAGGCCCGAACACCCCTCCGCGTCTCAGGTGCAGGCCAAGGCACACTTCACCTGGCTGGGAGCAAGCCTGCGGGACACAACGGGCCTTGCTTCCCAGTAAACACTGCTCGGACTCTGTCGCAAAGCACGCTTTGGAGAAGTCCAGAGTCCAGCCGAAGGGCAAGGAGGGAGAACAACGGGGCGGCGGGGCATTTTCTTTCTACGGGAGATGAGCTGGGGAGGAACAGGCGCCAGTCACCCCCACTATCATCCCATGCGGCAGCCCTTGCAAAGACCGCTGGCCTTGTCCCGACCGCTCTTCCCCGCGGCGGCGGTGGTGTGCTGGGGCAAAGGCACCGCAGCTCTCCAAGACCGGGCCCTGCCGGGCCAGCTCGCTAGGCATCGGGCAGAAGCCACGGCAGGAGCAAAGAACAGCCGGGCAAAAGGGGAGGAGAAGAGGCGGAGTTGCCAACTGTCCCGCTTCCCAGTGCCTAGGGGCGGCGGCTCTGGGTGTCACCCCCTCTGATGGTGACACCCAGTGCGGTCCACACCTGCCGCACCCCTGTAGTGACGCCGCTGCCACCATCTTGGTTTATGGCAGGGATGCGCGCACACAGCCATGTTGACAGGAGATATCCTAGCTGTGGTGGGGACAGCTATATTGCTGCTCTAAGCCTTTTATTAAATATAAACTGGCTCTAGTACTGGTCAGCGGGCATAGCCACCAAAGCTCCTGGGGCATATGGGAACCACATTTTAGCTGGAAGCTTCCTGCAGTCAAGAAAACATAACTGAAAACACAAGGTGGCCACTAAGGAAAGGGTCTTTTCAGTGGTGGTACCCCATATTTAAAATACCATCCATAGAGTGCCTATTTTATAGCAGTATTTTTCTAGGTGAACTTTTTACTCTCCCAGGCCACAATGTAGGAAATTGACCTTTAGTACTGTGGCACCTACCCTGTGGAATTCATTCCCCTTAAATATTAGACAGGCGCCATATCTGTTGTTTTTTCGATGCTGATTGAAGACCTTCCTCTTTCAACAAGCCTTTTAAATAGAGACCTTATCCCAGCCTGCATCTGTGTTGAAATTGTTTTTAGATTTTTCTTTTTAAAAGATGTTTTAAATATTTATTTTTAAAGATGTTTTAAAGATGTTTTTAGTGTTTTTGTTCACCGCCCTGGGCTCCTTCTGGGAGGAAAGGCTAGTTATCAATTTAATTAATTTAATAATAGTTTTAATGCTGATCTGTATGAAATTAGTTTTATACAGTTTTTAAATCCACTCCCACAAGATGTAGGGATGGTCACCAACTTGGATGGCTTTAAAAAAGAATTTGACAAATTCATGGATAAGGCTATTAATGGCTACTAGCCATGATGGCTATGTTCTACTTGTGTGCTTTGCATAGACATCTGGTTGGCCACTGTGAGAACATGATGCTGGACTAGATGGGCCACTGGCCTTATCCAGCAAGCTATTCTTATGTTCTCAGGTATATCCAATGTTGGAGGTAGTGTGCCTCTGAATATCAGTTGCTAGAATCACAGCTGGGGAGCCTCTCATGTCTTGCTTGCAGGCTTCCCATACAAATCTGGCCACCATGAAAACAGAGAGCTAGATTGGATGGGCCTTTGGTCTGATCCACCAAGGCTCCTCTTGTGTTCTAATATGTGCTTTTAGCAAACCTTTCTGAAGTCTTAGTAAAGTATGAAATCGTTACTAATATCTCTCATGTTCTATTCAAAAATATGTGGGAAAAAGACCATAATAGTGCCAAGACATTAAGCAGCAAATGCTATTTGTAAGAAATTGCACTGTAGTTCCTCTATACAACAATAATTAAAGCCAGTTTAGAAATGTTTAACGGCCAAGGCCGATTATTTACAAAGAAAAAAACAAATGGCATCTTAATTTGCTTTTCACATTAACAGCTAATGGAAAACAGGAAACACTAGATTTTCCCCACAGCAATTTTGTACAGCTCATTTTGACCTAATCCACCAATTATCTTTGTTATGATAATAGGGGTAATGAGCTTATAAATTATTCCAGAGAACTGTATACAATGTGGGTTAGGGTTACAAATATGGTGAACTGTACAAATGACTTGTCTGTGGCCCCAATGAGTCATTTCCAAATCCTCTGCAATTTCTCTTGAACTAATTTGTTAAACCTTTCCCTGTATTTGTAATTAATCCATCTCAAACTCTACAGATTCATTGCTCATTATTATAATGCTGACTGTGGCACACAGCATATTTTATTTGCCTTAAAAATACAAAAAATAAATAATGAGTCAGTGCCAAACTTGGGAGGACGCCGCCTATTTGCTGGCATGTCCACTCAGAAGAAATCCATTGAGTTTAATGGGTTTATTCCCAGGTAAGCAAGTATAAAAGTGTAGCCCAACAGCACTATCCTATACATACCTATTCAAAAATAACTCCTATATTTTCAATAGGGCTTATCTTCAGTTCTAGGTAAATGTGTTTAGAACTCCAGCTTAAGGCACTGATAATCATCCACTACATTCTCCCCACCTCTTCCTGCATGTGCTGCTCCTGCACCAGTCCTCCCTTCCTCACTCTTGGCAGCCTTACCACAAGTGCCGCCTTGGGCTCCTGCTGAGAGGAAAGGCGGGATATAAATCAAATAATAAATAAATAAATAAATAAAGTGCAGTCGAGTTTCCCGCATTTGGCGAAATCACAGGGGTCAGCACACCCGCAGTGCAATGGATGATATGCACATCCAAGAAACTGAGTGGATCAGCCCTTAGAAATGTTACAAATTTTCCAAATTTTTACACTATTTATTTTTATTTAGTTATTTATTACATTTATTAATCGCCTATCTGGCTGGCCATCAGCCACTCTAGGCGATGTACAAAGCAAAATGATACAGAAATGATACAGAAACAACAACAGATCTAAAAAACTAAACAATAAAATAATACCTAACCAGCATTAAGAATAACATAATACAACCAAACAAAACTATTGTGTACCAACAGCTCTCTTAATGGCTATTATTATTTATTAAATTTATATCCTGTCCTTTCTCCCAGTAGAAGCCCGGGGCAGCAACAAAAACACTAAAAACAGTCTAAAACATCTTAAAAATGGACTTTAAAGTATATTACAACAAAACATTTTAAAAAACATCTTTTTTAAAAAAGCTGTAAAAACATCTTAAAAAGCAATTCCAACACAGATGCAGACTGGAATAAGCTCTACTTAAAAGGCTTGTTGAAAGAGGAAGGTCTTCAGTAGGAGGGAATTCCAAAGGTTAAGTGCCACTACACTAAAGGTCCGCTTCCTATGTTGTGCAGAATGGACCTCCTGATAAGATGGTATCTTCAGGAGGTCTTCACCTGCACAGTGTAGTGATCGACTGGGTATATAAGGGGTAAGACAATCTTTCAGGTATCCTGGTCCCAAGCGGTATAGGGCTTTGTACACCAAAACTAGAACATTGAATTTGCCCCTGTAGCTACTGGGCAGCCAGTGCAATTATTTCAACTGTCTTACCAGCCGAAGCTGGTTAAAGGCACTCCACGGAGGTCACCTGGGTCTCTAGCAACAAAGATGGATCCAGGAGTACCCCCAGACTGCAGACCTGCTCTTTCAGAGGGAGTACAACTCCACCCAAAGCAGGCAACTGACCACTTATCTGAACTCAGGAATAACCAACCCACAGTGCCTCTATCATGCTGGGATTCAGCCTCTGTTTATTGGCCTCATCCAGCCCACTACCGAGTCTAAGCACTGGTTTAGGGCTTGCGTGGCCTCTATCGATTCAGATGTTAGAGAAATGGAACTGGGTAACATCAGCATATTGCTGACACCTTGCCCCAAATCTCCTGATGACCGCTCCCAAGGGATTCATATAGATGTTAAACAGCATGGGGGACAAGATGGTACCCTGCGGCACTCCACAGCACAACTGCCAGGGGGCCAAAAGACAATCACCCAACGCTATTCTCTGAAAATGACCCTGGGGTGGAATCAGAACCACTGTAAAACAGTGCTTCCAATACGCATCTCACCAAGTCGGCCCAGAAGGATACCATGGCCAATGGTATAAAACACCATTGAGAGATCAAGTAAGAATAAGAGGGTCACACTCCCCCTGTCCTTCTCCCAATAAAGGTCATCCATCAGGGCGACCAAGGCCAATTCAGTCCCATAACCACACCTGAACCCAGACTGGAATGGGCCAAGAGTACTTGCAATTGCTGTATTACAATTACTCTCTCAATTGCCTTCCCTAAAAAGGGGGTATTTGCGACCAGGTGATAACTGTTACAAACCAATGGGTCCAGGGTGGGCTTTTTCAGGAGCAGTCGGATCACCGCCTCTTTCAGGGCAACTGGGACCACTACCTCCCGCACCAACGCATTGACCACACCCTGGATCCACTCAGTCATAACCCCTCAGCAAGGTTTAATAAGGCAAGAAGGGCAAGGATTGAGAGGACACATTGCTGGCCGCATTGTCGCGAGCACCTTGTCCACATCATCAGACCGCATCAACTGAAACTAATCTGAAGATGTTGCTGCAGACATTGCACTGGACGTCTCACTGGGGACTGCACTGGGGGCATCAAGATTGCTATGAAGGCAAGCAAGTTTCCCCTTAAAGTTTCTTGCAAACAATTCACAATGGGCCTCCAAAGGGTTGAAAACTCAGTTTCCTATAGTTGATGTCAACAGACCCCTGACGCTATGGAAAAGCTCCACTGGATGGCTACTTGAGGATGTGATGGAGGCAGTGAAGTGGGCCTTCTTTACCACCCTCACTGCCACACTGTAGGCATAGTTATGTTGTCCTTGTGCTCAATCAGCACATATTTCACCACCTGCGCACTAGCCGTCATCCAGCCTGATTCATTGCCCTTAGTTCACTGGTGTACCAAGGTGCAAACCAGGCTCCACAATGCCAGAGAGGGCACTCAGGGTTTCACAGCGTGACAAGGGTTTCAACAGGATCACCTGTTGCCAGGGTTGTGGAGTCGGTATGCCAGACCTTCGACTCCGACTCCTTTATTTTTCTACTGTCCGACTCCAACTCCGACTCCTTCATAAATGGCAAATCTATATTAACTAGTAATAACAAATTTACTGTAGTAAAATGGTAGCACAAGGCATTTCATCACCACCACGTGAATCCAGAGCTTGGATAAATTACTTTTTTGAACTACAACTTCCATCAGACCCAGGGATTGGGCTCGTATAAATATGATTTGAAATAATTAGGGTAGCACTGAACACAGGCAGAGGACACTGGACTTGCAAAATACTTTGAAAAAATACTTTAAAAAAATCACTCTGCCATGGCAGTGTCAACATATTGCAGCAGGATTTCATAGCTACATGTTATCATTTGTCCACATGCCCTATTGCACCCACAAATTGTACTATAAACATTCCTTGCTTTGCATACAGCTGTGGCAAGGGTAATCAAAGCTCAAACTTCAGGGTAAGCTGATCACAGTGGTTAGAAAGGAATGTTTCTACCCATATACTATCTCACAACTAGCACAATGAACTGTGGGACTTTCACAATTTTGCTTGCAAGCAATCAGGTTATGATACACTACTTGATAGAAACATACTAGGCCAGCTGGTCCAAACTGTTAGGGCAGACATTCTTGCCTCTGACACAAAAATAGCTATAATGTTGTGTAGTATAGGGTGTAAGTTCAAAGAGCAAAGCATTTAATATCCAATGATCACTCCAGGAGATTAGTGTTACTGCAGCATTAAACATCATATGAAATACTGTATGGACTTTCTTTTTACAAGACCAGGAGGCCATATATTTAATCTCTACAGTTGTAAACCAAACATCATCTTATATAATGCTGCAGAAACATTTACAATTCATACTCACCCACTGTTCACAGAGCACAGCACTTTCTGAAAGTACATTCTTTTCATAGGATTTTATGGATTCCTTTCTTCATTTTAAATGCAAAAGCCTCCCATTAGCTTTTCAGTGGTTGAGTGCCCATGCTTAGGACCTTGGCCTCTCGAGTAGAAAACTTGGAACAGCTAATAGTTTGTGCCATATGGCTGTTATTTTTAAAGTCTACTTTGTGAGCACAGTTTCCATTTCACTGAAATTAGCTGCTCAAGTATATTTATCCTGGTAGCAATAATTATTCACCTGGCTATTGGGGCAAGAATTTTTGTCCTCTGCAAAATTGCTCAGATCACTAAGATCACAATCTCAACAACTGAAAGGAAATACTGGACACCTTTGGCAGTATTATACAGTAACCAAAATCTTAGAATATAACATGCACATTAAAAGCACATGATTTCCCCCAAAGAATCATGGAAACTGTAGGTTATTAAGGTTGCTGGGAAACTGTAGCTCTGTGAGGTGGAAACCACAGTTTCCAGGATCCTTTGGGGAAAATCATGTGACTTAAACGTGCATTGGATGTGCTTTAAATATATGGCATGGATCTGCATAGTGATTGTGAAAGACAAGCCCTTCACAGCCTGAATTTCAGTTCCCAATTTGAACTTCTACGCCTGGAATTTCTTTACAACGATAGAGTTATATCCAATGGAGGCTTTTCACTAGCAGAAAGTAAGGATGGAGAAGAAAATAGATTTGGTTTGCATTTTAATAAGAAACTACCTAATTGAATCAATTACTTCTTGAATCAATAAGTGAAGCACAATTATCCTTTAAAATTTGCTGAACCGTTGCCTGGCCTCGACAATGGACTGGATGAGAGTTAACAAACTGAAGCTCAATCCAGACAAGACTGAGATGCTGTTGGTGGACGGGTTCTCTGATCGGATGGTGGATATATACCCTGTCCTGGACGGGGTTACACTCCCCCTAAAGGACCGGGTTCGTAGTCTGGGAGTCTTTTTAGACTCTTCCCTCTCACTTGAGGCTCAAGTAGCCTTGGTGGTTAGGAATGCGTTTTACCAACTTCGGTTGGTAGCCCAGCTACGTCCCTATTTGAGTAAAGAGGACCTTACATCAGTGGTACATGCTCTGGTAACCTCACGTTTGGATTACTGTAATGCGCTTTACGTAGGGCTACCTTTGAAGACAGTTCGGAAGCTACAACTAGTGCAAAATGCGGCGGCCAGATTGCTGACAAGGACCAAGCGGTCCGAGCATATAACACCTGTTCTGGCCAGCTTGCACTGGTTGCCAATATGTTTCCGGGCTAGATTCAAAGTGTTGGTATTAACCTATAAAGCCTTATACGGTGCGGGACCACGATACCTTGCGGAACGCCTCTTCCGATATGAACCGGCCCGTGCACTACGTTCTGCTACGAAGGCCCTCCTCCGGGTTCCAACTCACAGGGAGGCCCGGAGGGTGATGACAAGATCTAGGGCCTTCTCAGTGGTGGCCCCCGAACTATGGAACAGTCTCCCTGAGGAAGTACGCCTGGCGCCGACTCTGCTCTCCTTCCGGCGCCAGGTCAAAACCTTCCTATTCTCTGAAGCATTTTAAGTTACACTGATTTAATTTTAAAAATGTTTATTGTGTTGGATTGTTGCTTGTATTTTAGTATTGTTTTGTTATTTATTGTATTTTTATGCTGTTTTATGTTCACCGCCCAGAGAGCTATTGCTAGTCGGGCGGTATATAAATTTAATAAATAATAATAAATAATAATAATAATTAAAATTTGCACATCTCTGGATTTTGTGATATAGTTCTCCAACCAAACAATATGTACAAAAGTGCATATACTGAGAGAACATGGACAAAACATGCATATATTTGTGAAAATAAAATACAAAAATGTGTTTTATTAGTGAAAATTGCTTGCAAAATGTTTATATTATATTAGTCAAATCTGCATACAAAATGTGTATATTAGGGGAAAATATACTAAAATGGTGAGAATTTTTCATGAGGATCTCTTTTTAAAGCTCCTGTGGAGAACTGAATTTAAGATTGGAAAAATCAGAAACTGAAATTGATATTGATAGATTTGTCCATCCCCAGCATAAAGCAATTCTGCTTGCACAAGGCAGAGCACCCAGTTTTCAATAATCTTCCCTACCTCAGCAATCCTCTTGTGCCATGTCCCAAAATGCTGCAGAGGGTCCCTCACTCTGGAGAAACAACTTTATGGGAAGTGAAGGAAGTTACCATAGGTAGGGGGAAAGATCAGCAAAAAACATGTGCCCTGCCTTATGTGGATGCATTTCTGTGGGTGCAAAGCCATTACTGAATACAATCCATACATCCACAAATATATCACTCACCATGTTTTACTTTAAATGAATACAGGGTTCATAGAAGAATAGCAAGCATGCTAGCTTAAATATACGACCATAAGGTTTGGCAACAAACCCTGATAAAGAATTTGCAGGCTTAAAATACACATTTCCCTGCAACTCAGAAAGCGCACTTTCCAATTTAAATTGTAAGCATATATTCCATCAATACTAAACCTTTATGGATTTTAAAATTCAATGCACATTAGCACCATGGGATCTAGTCCCCGAAGAAGGCAAACATTACTGTCGTAATGTAGTTTATGCACCAGCCAAGAAAGTAAATTTATACACTACTCAACAATTCACAGTGAGAAAAACAGAATTAAATAGATTTGGTTTGTGAATATGTAATCTGATTCTCCACAATTGTTATGATTCATGACATTGCTATAGAGTCCACTCTCATCTGTAATGCAGCCTCATGGCATGGAATCACTGTGATGTTATGATTCTTCATAACATTTAAAGTAATGAGTGTAATGCTAAATACACTCATTTTGACCTAATTTGTACTGAACTCAATGCAATTAATTACTAATTAAGGCTACAATCCTATTTTGGGGGGGAGCATGCTCTATTTACCTAGGTGGGATTTACTTCTGAGTAAACATAAACATGCATGGGATACGGCTACATATTTTTATTTTTTAAAAGAGTAGGGAAAGGGCCAGCTGAACTGCTGTTGGGAGGGAGTTTCGTAAAGGGGATGGGGAAACGCCAATAAAAAGGTGACAGCAAAATTAGTTCCTGTGTAAGTGAAACATGAAGCAGCACCTCAGATGAAGAGTTACCCACATAGGTATCCTGCCTCTCAGCCATTCAGGCCTTTTAAACCAAACCTAGCAGTTGTGCCTTGAAACTAATTCAGAGTCAGTGCAACTGTTTAGACGCAGGGGTTATATACTGTATGTACAGTGATGGGTACAAATAGATATTCTGTTATGCCTGTTCCATTCTGGACCAACTGGAGTTTCCAGATGGTTTTTAAAGGCAACCCCACATACAGTGCATTACAATAGTCTAATCTAGAGATTATCGAGGCATGTGTGCCTGATGGTAGAGGATCATTGTTTCCCAGTCATAAGTGGACTCCCAAGATGGTGAAAAGTGTTCCTGCCACAGTTGCCATGTGAGCAGTCAGAGCAATGCCACATCCAGAAACATTCCCAAAATATGGACTTGCTCCTTAAGACAGAAGCATCTAGAACAAAGCACCATCGGCATCCATCTTTTTTGGATTATTTTTCAGTGTGTTCGCCCTCATCCAGCTCACCACTAAAATGATGGAGAACTGAGACTGTCTCACCCTAGTCTAGTGAAAAAGAAGCTGTTTTGTACCATCGGCATGGTGACCTTGTTCCAAATTCCTCACTACCTCACCCAGTGATTTCATATATATTTTAAATAGCATAGGGTGCAAGATGGAACTTGCAACATGCCACAAAACAGCTGCCATGGGGTGGTGCAGAAATCCCCTATGTTGTTTTGCTACATTGCAAGTGTCAGCAGCGCCAAAAGTGTTGGCAACATGGCTATTTTGCATCCATTACAATTTCCAGGAACTAACACCGCTCCAATGCCTGGTTGGGTGGGGTGAAATTGTAAGTATAATTTTTTTTTAGCAAAATGGCCATATTTATCTTGAGAAATAAGAAAAAGAACATTATTAGACATCTTCTCAGAACACTCCCCCTAGAAATTTCAGCTCAACTATAGAAACTATTCACCACCACCTCTTTCTTTCCACAGAGCTTGTAATTATTGGGAAACTGTTGGTACATCACATACACCCTTCTCCACCCACCCACTTTAATCCTCTTTCCCTAGGCTAAACATTCCCTGGTCCTTTCAGGCAAAGTGTCCTCATATAATTTACCTTCTTCCAGACACTCCGCAGGAGTCTGAGAAACACTAGCCCTAACCTTAAATCCAAACGGCCCCCGCGCCTTTCTCACAGCGCTCTGCATGTCTAGAAACGAGAGAGAGAAATACGACGGCAATCCACACACACCCGGCCCCAGAGGGGGGTCGCGGCGGTAGCAAAGGATGTAGAGCGCGCGAAGGCGGGGGCTGCAACAGGTGAGAAGGGAGCTTCTGGCGAGGGACAGCAGCTGCGGCACCTCCCAGGCCCCTTGTTGAAAGGTCTCCTAGCAACCGCTCGGCCAATACGGCGCAGCGTGGGGAAAGGAAGGCGGGGAGTGCCGTTAACCCCGCGAGGCGCGCGCGGGGGAAGGGCCAGGTTGGTTGGTGGCGGCGGAACCAACTAAGATTAAGGCTGCCTACCGGGGAAGGGCCAGGTTGCCTCGCCCCCTCCGAAGCAGGTGGGGAGCGCCAGATGCATGGCCAGTGAGGGATGGGCAGCTGCCACCAAGCCCAGGAAAGGGGGCGGAGTGGAGGAGTGTGTGTCCCCCCTCCTTTCCTGTCCCTCGGCTTTCCCGGAGCAGGCTTGGTGTCTACTGACATGCACCCCCGGGAGGTGATATGCATGGGAAATAATGCGAAGGGGGGAGATGCATGGGGAGAGGGAACCGTGTATGCACACGGGGAGAGGGGGGAGGAATAGATTGGCATATTCGGAACAGGCAGTATGTGCGTGTGTGGATCCAAGCAAAATTATGTGGGGCGGGGGTGAGGTCACAAGCACCCAGGGTATGCGTGTGTATGCGCACAGCCAGTGTTGCAGTCGTGAAATCTAAATAATAAGCTCCTACATCTGTGGGGTGGTTTTATTTATTTATTAAAACGAAAACTATTTTTTTTCTTGACAGAAGTGAAGGGGTACCTGAGAACAGTTTGCAAGTTAGACATTGCACATGGTGGAGATGATTGCAGCCTCTGAGTGTGGAAAGAGAACATCAGGCAGTTAATCATAGTGCGATTGGAGGCAGACAGTTAGTTGGGAAAGGGCTTGTACCAAGGGGGGGGGGATGTTCCAAAGCAGAACTGTCTGTAAACAGTGCAGATCTATTGATCAGTGGAGTGTGGATGAGTTGCTCTCTGGATGATGTATGGAAATGATCACTTTGAGTTGTTTGGTATGTGTGTGCCCTAATCACTAACGTCACTGTGTGTGATGACATAACATCATTTTTTCATTTCTCATCTCCAGTGCTGATTGCTTGTCTCCTCTATCCACCAAAAGCAACCAAACTGGACCCCCCCTCCCTTTTTGGGATATTCAGTTCAATTCCATTGACACTTGGTTGGGCTCTTTGTGGATCTGGTTAACCATTGCTCGTGACTGACAAGGATGTATGCTAGCTTGGTACATGCCTCAAGGATTACATCTTGTTGTTTTCTAGTTCATAATGTGCTTGCTGCAGAGTGTGGTTCTTGTGGGCTGTGTTAGCTTAGTGGTAAAAACTATTTAACAACATCTAGTTTTTGTCGTCCTGATGGATGACCTTTATCAAGAGAAGGACAGGGGGAGTGTGACCCTGTTACTCTTACTTGATCTCTCAGCGGCTTTTGATACCATTGACCATGGTATCCTTCTGGACCAACTTGGTGAGATGGGTATTGGAGGTACTGTTTTACAGTGGTTCTTGTCCTATCTCCAAGGTCATTTTAAGAGAATAGCATTGGGTGATTACCTTTTGGCCCCCTGGCAGTTGTTCTGTGGGGTGCCACAGGGTACCATCTTGTCCCCCATGCTGTTTAACATCTATATGAAGCCCTTGGAAGCAGCCATCAGGAGATTTGGGGTGAGGCGTCAGCAGTACGCTGATGACACCTAGATCTATTTCTCTGTAACATCTGAATCGGGAGAGGCCGTGCAAGCCCTGGACCACTGCCTGGACTCCGTGGTGGGCTGGATGAGGCCAATAAACTGAGTCTGAATCCTAGCAAGACAGAGGCACTGTGGGTTGATGGTTCCCGAGTTCGGATAATTGGTCAGTTGCCTGCTTTGGATGGGGTCATACTCCCTCTGAAAGAGCAGGTCTGTAGTCTGGGGGCTCATGGATCCATCTTTGTCACTAGAGGCCCAGGTGACCTCAGTGGCTAAGAGTGCCTATTACCAGCTTCAGCTGGTAAGACAGCTGCGGCCGTTTCTGGACCAGGATAGCCTGACCACTGTTGTCCACGCACTGTTGTCCTCTAGGCTGGATTACTGTAATGCGCTCTATGTGGGACTGCCCTTGAGGTTGGTCCGGAAGCTGCAGCTGGTGCAAAATGTGGTGGCGAGACTGCTCACTGGGCAGGGTAACACCAACATGTCACCCCACTGCTGAAAGAATTGCACTGGCTGCCCATTTGCTACCGGGCCAAGTTCAAGGTTCTAGTTTTGGTGTACAAAGCCCTATACAGCTTGGGACCAGGTTACATGAAAGACCGTCTTATCCCTTATATACCCAGTCGATCACTGCGCTCTGCAGGTGAGGGCCTCCTGCAGATACCATCTTATCAGGAGGTTCATTCTGTACAATATAGGAAACGGACCTTTAGTGTGGTGGCACCTACCCTATGGAATTCCCTCCCCTTAAATATTAGACCAGGGATTGAATCCCCATACAGCCATGAAGCTCACTGGGTGACCTTGGGCCAGTCACTGCCTCTCAGCCTCAGAGGGAGACAATGGTGAGCCCCCTCTGAATACCGCTGACCATGAAAACGCTATTCATAGGGTCACCATAAGTCAGGATCGACTTGAAGGCAGTCCATTTCCATTTTTTCAAAGTGTTTTTAGTGCTTTTGTTTGGGCTCCTGCTGGGAGGAAGGGCAGGATATAAATCAAATAATAAATAAATAATAGTTTTAGAAGAACAAATGTAAATGATATTGTACTTTCTAAACTTATTTTTTTGAAAGTCAATGTGGTGTAGTGGTTAGAGTGTTTGACTAGGGGGGTAATACAGCATGTGGTTCTGAAAGGGCAGATGGTGTAATGTGATTGTGCTGTAGTGCAGTAGAAACCTATTTATCTTGTTGTAGCTGTATCTGTCTTCAAGTCGATTACGACTTACGGCAACCCTATGAATCAGCGACCTCCAATAGCATCTGTTATAAACCACCCTGTTCAGATCTAGTAAGTTCAGGTCTGTGGCTTCCTTTATGAAATCAATCCATCTCTTGTTTGGTCTTCCTTTTTTTCTACTCCTTTTTTTGTTTTTCCCAGCATTATTGTCTTTTCTGGTGAATCATGTCTTCTCACTATGTGTCCAAAGTATGATAACCTCAGTTTCATCATTTTAGCTTCTAGTGATAGTTGTGGAAATGGAAATGGTCTGCCTTCAAGTCGATCCCAACTTATGGTGACCCTATGAATAGGGTTTTCATGGTAAGCGGTATTCAGAGGTGGTTTACCATTGCCTTCCTCTGAGGTGGAGAGGCAGTGACTGGCCCAAGGTCACCCAGTGAGCTTCATGGCTGTATGGAGATTCAAAGCTGGTCTCCCAGGTCATAGTCCAACACTCTAACTACTACACCACACTGGCTCTCACACCCAATTATTTGTCTTTTTTGCAGTCAATGGTATGTGCTTAGCTCTCCTCCAACAACACATTTCAAATGAGTTGATTTTTCTCTTATCCACTTTTTTCACTGTCCAACTTTTACTTCCATACATAGACATCAGGAACAGGGCTGTGGAGTCGGAGTCGTGGAGTCGGAGTCGGAAGCAATTTTGGGTGGAGTCGGAGACGGTAGAAATGTACCGACTCCGGCTTCAAAATAAATTTTGATTGACAAATTTTTTAAAATATAAATTCAAAATGTCAAAGAAGCTTCTCGTGAAGTCAGCTGTAGTTGAGCATTTCACCATAACTCAAGATGCAAAACATTTTGTGTGTCAGTGTATGAGACAGGACCCAGATGAAGACAAATGCTGTGATGCCAAGATCAGTGCATATTCAGGCAGCGTTAAAAATGCTCCTATGAGAGCTTCCAATTTAAAAAGACTTTTACAGCCCTTTCCAGGGCTGTGGAGTTGGAAGCAATTTTGGGTGGAGTTGGAGTCGGAGTGGGACAGTAGAAAAATAGAGGAGTCGGAGTCAAAGGTTTGGTGTATCGACTCCACAGCCCTGGTCAGGAATACCATGGTCTGAATGATCCTGACTTTAGTGTTTAGTGATACATCTTTACATTTGAAGACCTTTCCTAGTTCTCTCATAGCTGTCCTCCCCAGTCCTAGCTTTCTGATTTCTTGACTATTGTCTCCTTTTTGGTTAAAGACTGTGCCAAGGTATTGATAATCCTTGACAAGTTCAGTGTCCTTGTTGTCAACTTTAATGTTACATAAATCTTCTGTTGTCATTACTTTAGTCTTCTTGATGTTCAGCTGTAGTCCTGCTTTTGTGCTTTCCTCTTTAACTTTCATCAGCATTCATTTCAAATCGTTACTGATTTCTGCTAGTAGTATGGTATCATCTGCATATCTTAAATTATTGATATTTCTCCCTTCAGTTTTCACATCTCCTTCATCTTGGTCCAAACCCACTTTCCGTATGATATGTTCTGTGTGTAGATTAAACAAATGCGGTGATAAAATGCACCCCTGTCGCACACCTTTTCCGATTGGGAACCAATCGGTTTCTCCAAATTCTGCCCTTACAGTAACGTCTTGTCCAGAGTATAGGTTGCGCATCAGGGCTATCAGATGCTGTGGCACCCCCATTTCTTTTAAAGCATTCCATAAATTTTCATTATCTACACAGTCAGAAAGCTTTGCTGTAATCTGCTGTCACTTAATTCTGAACTAGTTGTTGAGTGTCTTAAATCTCACTTGAAACCTATTTATCAACTCTTAATAATTTATAGTGGCATGTGAACTTATAATAGAGCTGTTCTGCATGGAAAGGCTTATAGTTAAGCTACCATTCTAAATTATATTGAGTTCTTGGATCATCATTTGTTTAAAAGCTTGAAGTTAAAATTTGCCACTAATATAGTCTGGATCTGTGGTCACTCTATGAAGTGTGAAAATGTTTACTTGCGTGTGGTAGGGATAGGACACCTTGAGGGGGTAATCAGAAAAATATGGTGAAGATGTGGGAAACCAATCCAGCACTGTATTTTTTTAAAAAGTGACAAGTAATTTTGGGGAATACAAAACAGATGCCGTTAAGTAGGATATAGTGCAGGTGATTGCTTACTTGGGATAAATTTTGTATTATCCAAAAGTATACATTACTTCAAGGGATATTGAGACCCAGTGTGGCATTGTGTTTAGTTCTGGATTCAAATCACTGTATGGCCACAAACATCCTGAGTCAACTTGGGCCATTTACTGCCTCTTAGGCTATCATGGCGTATGTGATTCTGAGGTCTTTGGAGGAAGAGGGGATAAAAAATGTAATAAATATTGGCATGCTGGTGTCAAGAAAGCATTTTTCTCACATAAAATAGAGCTACCCACTGTGCATCCTTTGAGCATGGCTATGTGTTCTGCACACACACACCACAACCAGAGGTGTTACGGCTGAGTGGAGCAGACTTTGGTCCCTATAAAGTTTTTTTTTCTAGAGAGGCTTGGCTCTTGATTGCCATTTTCACTTTTAACATATTATAAGGTCCCCATGAGATTGTTTTCCCTTGACATTTTTGCTGTTTCTTATGAATATGGAATATGTTGATGTTTATCCACTTCAGGGAGCGAGTTCTGAAGTTTTTACCCTGACATGGTCAATACTGCTTGCTACATGGAGTTATGAAGTAATTGCCGTGTGAAATTGACTTGGCAGCATAAAAAAGAAACAGAGGTAAAATTATATGGCAACTTTGTTCATTTAGGATGTTACAGTCAGACCTCAGTGGATTGGTTTGATTTGAAAATCATGGAAACATTTTTAAAAACCAGCAAAACCAAGTATATATGGAGTAGAAAAAATATTGCCAGAGAATCTATTAATTTGTTTTAAAAGTTAACTCTTTGTCGGTAATGTTTCTTCTCTGCTTGCATGCTCCACTTTTGTGGTAGGCAGAAATACTAATGCTTGAATGCTGCTAATATTTTTTCTTGGTGTGAAGAACACAGGGAGGTGATGTGCACTGAAACTGTGTTTTGTTGGGATTTCTGTTGCTTATAGGAGCCCATTTGCCATACACGGATGATATGGCAATTTATCTAATGCAACCCTGTTACATTTTATTCTCTTCACAGGGGTGCTGAAATCTTGATTTGTAATTTGAGGTTTACCTAATTACTACAGACCAAAATATATTTCTGTATAGCATTTGTAAAGATTTGTCCAGTCCTACAAATCTGAAAAACCAAGTGTATAGCTTTAACTAAGCAGTATGTCTTGTGTGCCTGCTTCATCTTCTCATTTGATTTAAATACTCTCGTTAATCTAAAACGTTCTTGCTATTTTAGGAGATGCTTACGTAGGAGATTTAACCCACAGTTATCATAATGCTCTGCTGAAACAGTTGATCAAGTACTTTGGATGTGTTTGTTGCTATGGGAGATTGGAACACTATTACAGTGCCATCACTGTCACCAGGTAAATTGTTGAAGTCATAAGTTAAAATATGGGTGTGTTAATGCAGTAGAGTTGATTAAAATTATAAAAACATCTTAGCAGTTAGTAGAGATTAACCATTTGTATACAAAATAGTTTACTGGATCTTTAAAATGGACATGCAGAACTGTATAACTGCTTGTAATGCATTTAGCTGTAAAAGCTGTGTTTTGCGCAATTGTGATATATTCTATATCTGTAACTAAGTATTTCCATTTAACAGTCCATGGTAAATTTACTGTAACATCTTGCATGTTCATAGTGTTGTAGTTAATGTTGTAATATGCTTTGCTGGGGAAAGGAAAGCTGAAGCATGAAATGCTGTAGCTGAAAGAAATTGGTATCACTAGTATTGGCTGTACATGAGTAGGAAGGCAAGTATGTTCATTATTTAATCAAATGCAAAGCTTCATAGCAAGATGTATTACCACAAATATTTTGGAATTCTAATAAACAGCCTGCTAGATATATCTGGGTTCACCATACAGTCCTTTCCCCCATATCTAAGTTATTCTTACACTTACTTGTCATTGATTAGTTAGCCACATTCTTGAATTGTATATTGTTTATCTGTATTATGCAGGATTTACGCTTGACTTAAAACGCTCTTGAATCATCTTTGATGCTGGATATACATATTTGTAAGAAAATTAAAAGTGATGTGCTTCTGACTTGCTTTGTAATATTTTGCTTTTTCCTCCCCAGATAATAATATTACTTGGTATACCTCAGCCAAAAACATGTCCCCCTCTAGCTTAAATGTGCAGCAAGAGCAACGCTCGCAACAGCCTTTGTCCAAAAGCGCACATAGCCTTTTCAGTGCCTTCTGCACAGAACAGAATGTGGAACAGAGCCTCTCGTATCTTAACAGGGTAAATAAACTTCCTGTGTAAATATAAACATGTCCTTTTGAATGCAAAGGAGTTCTCCTGAGGAATGCCCCACCCCATCCCACCTATTCACTTTTGTCTCCTCATAGCAGAAATAGCAGTGGGATTTGATACAAACCTGAATGTTGTCAGAGATTGATTTAAAAATAATTTCTCTTATTATGCTAGGAGCTGACTACACAAGGCTTCCCTTCACTTTATGCAGACTCTAAAGGTAAAGAGTTAAATGTAATATCAATCTTAAATTGTATGAATGAACTGCTCCTGCTTCAGCGCAAGACTCTCCGAGCTCAGGAAGAAGCAGAAACTCAGCATCTAAAACTGGGCAGTGATATGGACCATCTGCAAAATAGCTACACTAAATTAAAGGTATATTTTTTATTTCTAGCTTGCCCTTTATCAATTCATGATTCCAGAGCAGGTTACAGCAATAATATTCATTAAAAACTGTTAAAACATCAATAATGTATACAATGTCAAAATACATTGCTACAGCAGATGGACAATCAACGCATTTACAGCTGACCACCTCAGGTGAACTCCCTCCAAATCCCAGGCTAAAAATGTTTCTTTCACTGGGATTGAAAGATTAATCATTTGTTGCCAGCCATATATCAAGGAGAAGGGAGTTCTATAAACAAGATGCCATCTTGAAGAAGGCTCTGGGTTGTATCCAGTGTTAGCCATACTCGGAGCCCACTGAAAATAATGGACATGTCTAACTTAGGACTATTCATTCCAACAGGTCTACTCTGAGTAGAATTTAGTTCGCTACAACCCAGTATCTTGTGTCATTGCACAATGATTGTCCCCTAACAACAGGACAAAGTGAGGGACCTTCCCTGCCAATCTTAGTGCATGGGCAGCCAAGTACATGGAGAGATACTCTTTCAAATATTTGTGTCCCAAGTCATTTAAAGCTTTTAACACCTGTAATTGGGCTTGGTAGCATATAGGTAAGCAGATTCTGCTGAACTTATATTGTGATTCCGATTCCCTGAGCCACTCAGAATTCTGGCAGTTGCATTCTGCACTAGTCCCAAGGTGTAGTATGAAGGCACATGAGGCCACTATTTTACCGAATGTCTGGGTCTGATCAGTGTCTGAATGGGAGACCACCTGGGAACCACAGGCATGACACCCTGGATTCCATGATAGAAGAAAGGTGGGATATAGAAGTAAGAAAATACATATTTGCAACTTCTGAACTCTTCAGGGGTGGCTCCACACAGAGCACATTACAGTATCTAATTGGGAGTTGGGAGATCACCAAAGCATGGATCATTGTGGCAAGGCTATCGGTGTCCAGAAACAAGCATAGCTGGAAATAAGTACTCTGTACCACTGACACCATTTGGGCCTCCAATGATAATCTGGATTGAGTTATGTACCTAGGAGACGTGCAGCCCCGTCTAGAATAAGCCATCTACCCAAAGTCTAGATCTGTGAACTGCCAAGCCACAATACTTCTGTTTTATCGGGACTCAGTCTAGTGTTGCCTCTCATCCAACCCATTACTGCTTCCAGCCAACAAGGTACCACCTGCACAGCCTCACCTGATTTAGATGAAAAGGAGAAATAGAGGTGGATGTTGACAAAGAGAAGCAGAGTAGTGTGTCATCTGCATATTGATATCCTACATTACAGAACTCCTGCTTAATAGATATATCCTCTTTTATCTGGTTCAGTGGTGTTGTACTGATGTCCTGCTTGTTGCAGCCGTTGGGTGCGGTCATCAGGAGTTTTGGAGTGCATTGCCATCAGTATGCTGATGACACGCAGCTCTATTTCTCCTTTTCATCTTCTTCAGGTGAGCCTGTCGGCGTGCTGAACCGATGTCTAGCTGCGACAATGGACTGGATGAGAGCTAACAAACTGAGGCTTAATCCAGATAAGACTGAGATGCTGCTGGTGGGTGGTTCTCCTGACGGAATGGGGGATGTTCGACCTGTTCTGGATGGGGTTGCACTCCCCCTGAAGGAACAGGTTCATAGCTTGGGAGTTCTTTTAGATCCATCCCTGTCACTTGAGGCTCAGATAGCCTCTGTGGCACGGGGTGCTTTCTACCAGCTTCCGCTGGTGGCCCAGCTGCTCCCCTATCTGGACAGAGAGAACCTCGCTTCAGTAGTTCATGCGCTGGTAACTTCGAAATTAGATTACTGCAATGCGCTCTACGTGGGGCTGCCTCTGAAGACGGTCCGGAAACTGCAGCTTGTGCAGAATGCAGCGGCCAGATTGTTAACGGGGACCAGACGGTCCAACCTTATAACACCGACTCTGGCCCGCCTGCACTGGCTGCCTATTTGTTTCCAGGCCCGGTTCAAAGTGCTGGTTTTGACCTATAAAGCCTTATGTGGCATAGGACCACAATACCTGTTGGAACGCCTCCCCCGTTATGAACCTGCCCGTACACTACGTTCATCATCAAAGACCCTCCTCCGAGTTCCTACTCATAGGGAAGCTCGGAGGATGGCAACGCGGAAAAGGGCCTTTTCTGTGGTGGCCCCCGAACTGTGGAACGATCTCCCAGAGGAAATACGCCTGGCGCCATCGTTAATATCTTTTCAGCACCAGGTTAAAACTTTTCTTTTCACCCAGGCTTTTTAATTAATTATGTTTAGTATATGCTGACATTGTTTTAATTTTTAATAATTTTTAACTTTTTTATATGTTTTATATTGATACATGTCTTGCACTTTGCTATTTCTTGTCTTGTGAACCGCCCAGAGAGCTTCGGCTATGGGGCGGTCTATAAGCTTAATGAAATAAATAAATAGACATCTGGTTGGCCACTGTGGAAACCTGGATGCTGAACTACATAGGTCTGATACAGCACAGCTCAGCTCTTCCAACATTCTTAAGTGCTATGGTATTGGAGCATTTGTTGATTGGATCAATAAAATGGATAGATAGTGTGTGAAGTTGTTAATTTTGCTGCACCCTCTAAAATGTGCACTTCATATTCTCAATCTTCTGCACACAAAAATGCAGGATTACTGCTTTCTTTTATTAATCAACTAAAGGCTGAAGCTGGGCTGGATGTTTATCTATCTATCAATCTATCTAATCTAATCTATCTTCTCTATATCCCTCCCTTCCTCCCAGCAGGAGCCCAGGGCAGCAAACAAAAGAGCTAAAAACACATCAAAACATCATAAAAACAGACCTTAAAATACATTTAAACAAAACAACTTTAAAAACATTTTTAAAAAGCTTTAAAAACATCTTTAAAAAAGGGTTTAAAAATATTGTTTTAAAAAAACCTATTAAAAGCAATTCCAACACAGACGCAGACTGGTTAACATTTTAAATCTGTTATCTTTAATTTCATTCTTCCTAGGAAATAAACTGCTTGTCTTTTTTGTACTGCTGTTGCTCAGACTTTCATCCTTAGACTAGGGTAATTAGTCTTAATTTTCAAAAAGATCTTTTAAATTCTGTTGGGTTTTAACAGATTCATAACAAAGGCAGTGGGTTAAATATAACACTATAATTTGTCTAACCTAAACTGATAAACACTTTGCTCAGCTATCAAGTGGAGAAATACAGGCAACATAATTATTATACATTTCACCTAAAGTTGCTACATAATGCTAAAGTTGGTTCCTTTATACACATTTTCTGATTCCTTTTTCTAAATAGATTTTAGTTGGTGTACAAGCATATATTCACCAATAATGTCCACTTTACTCACAGCAATGGGTTGGATCCAGACTAAGGCTGCAATCCAATACACACCGGGAATAAGTCCCATTGAACCCAATGGAGCTTTCTTCTGAGTTGGCATATATTGGATTGCAGCCTAAGTTAGTTGAACTTGGTTTCTGTTGAAATCAGAAGTTTGAGTAACATAGTCTGGATTCAACTCAGTGAATCCAAATTCTGTTAAATTTTAGAAAATAACTAATTAAGGAAATGGGGAATCTCTTGGTACTGCACCCCAAAATAAAACCTTTCAGTTCTCCCAAATAATATGACCAAATGGTGAGCAATTGTAGTGTTTAACTAGTGATTTTGGAATGAATGAATGCTTGAACAGATGTTTAAATTCTAGCTCTTTGTATCTGAGTTCTTAATGAAAACCAGTGAGGGGGCCTAGGGATCCCACCCTGTCTTCTGGGCTGGTATCAGGCTACAGTCTCATAGTAGAGAGCCTTCTGTTGGAGAGGACATCTGATTCGGTGGTCATTAGGGAATATAGAACTACTCAGTCGCCAGCTCCTTATCATAGGTGAATTGCTAATGGAAATCAGTGGGGATGCTCAGGTGGAGAGGTATACCATGTTTAAGAGCATGCTGCACTGGAGCAGACTTGGGCTAAATATTTTGCTAAAGCAGCTTGTACAGAGTATCCTAGTGGCATATGATTCAGGAAAGTCCAGAGCTTATTTTGAGATGCTGAGCTTGTCAAATCCTAGTTCTTTCTTTGTTTATCTTCTAAAATAGAATTTGGGTTTATTGTTGCAGGTAAATAGAATAGTTTTAATATGTGCTTTTGCTTCGACTAACTTATTTAGAATGCCCTCTTTACACCACCTATTTATTGAGTAAGGAACCTGCTTCAGCCTTATCACTGACACAGCATTTACCTTCTCTGTGTTCCACAAAGTAGGTATGCTTTTTTTAGCATATACTAGAAAAACAACTAATAGCAATTAGAATAAATTTTAAAGTAGCATTTCAAATAATTGCCAGTGAGGTGGACATTTTATAGCCATATCCATTTGGCTGGGTCTTCATATCATTGACTGATTTATTATTACGGCCAGAGACCAATGTAAAATACACAAAATCACAAAGTCATGAAAGAAAAAGAAGGGGGGAAAAGATATTAATACAGGACACATTTTCCATAATAAAACAGACTCTAAATAGGGACCCAATTCTCAGGTCTATACTGGCTGTTGAGTTAACCGTGCTCTTCGGTGTGTAATAGCTGCAGCACAGAATCTTGCAACCTTATTTGTGACCTGAGAAATTCGGTCGGATAAAAGATACCTAACATAAAATGCAGCGTCCCTGCCTGGAATTTTTTGCATGATCGGGGTAATAAGTGAAAGTCGAAGATCATGGTAGAAAACACAGTCCAATAAAACATGACCCACGGATTCTACTACACCCGCATCACGGGGTCATAGGCGCTGAGCATAGGGAATTTTTTGGTATCTACCATCTAGTAGAGCTGATGGTAATACATTGTACTTGGCCAGTGTAAAAGCTTTTCTGAGCCTAGTAGGGAGGGAAGTCAGATAATACACGGGAACAAAAGGCCCAGTGCTGGGTATGAGGTCAGAGTTGGACACTGATCGAGAAAGATGGTTTTGAAGTTCTATGTCTAGAATTTGTTGGAGGATTACCGACTTCGCTTTGGGGAGGCCTGGCGAGAGGATAGCAGTGGGAGAAAATCTTAAACTCAAAAGTTTCATAATTAGGGTTTTCTTCCGCCTTGACTGAAATACGTCTGACAATACAAGAGGGGCCAGTCCCACAGGTAAAAACAGCAGTTTTAGCTTAATCTTAAGCATCCATATACGAGCCTCTATCTAGGGGAGCCCTGTTTCAAGACGAAGGGTGGCATTAGGAACGCAAGTTGGAATACCCAATCTCGTCCTCAAAAATTTGGTTTGAGCAACTTCAAAAGGTGTATATTTATCATATACACTTATCTGGGAGCCGTATATCATTTGAGAGATAACTTTGGCAACAAAAACTTGTATGGCAGAGGGGACATATTGCCCGCCTTTGGTATAAAAAAATGGCAGGAGAGCCTTTGTGTTCCTCTGAGCATTGGTAATAGCGTTTTTGGCTTGAGGTTGCCATGATCCTGAAGAATGGAAAGTTACTCCCAGATACCTGTATGATGGTACTTGTTCTATTGGGAGTCCATTTACGTGCCATCGGTGCTTCACCTTCTTTCTGGTGAGCACCACTACCTTCGATTTAGCCTGGTTAATAACTAACAGTTCTTCCTTGCAATAAGTCGCAAGCGTCCTCAGTAAACATCGCAGGCCAATACTTGTTAGAGATATAAGTACTGCATCGTCGGCATACAGAAGAATCGACAGAGATTTATTCGACAGAGTGGGTTGATGGGAGGGAACCAGCGTCAAGCTTCTGACCAGGGAGTTAATACAGAAATTGAACAAGGTAGGGGCCAGAACACATCCTTGTTTAACTCCCTTAAAAGTGGGAATAGGCCTAGTCAAACTACCAATGTTGTTGCATCTTATGTGTAATTTAGTGTTTTCATATAGGCACCGAATAAATGTTAACAATCGTCTATCAATGCTAGTGGCCTCAAATTTTCCCCACAGTCTGTCTCTAGGTATATGATCAAAAGCCGTATCCATTTGGCTGGGTCTTCATATCATTGCACTTTGTTTCCCTCAGTGCAGTGCTACAGTAAATATACATGTGGCTCTTTCTTTAACACAGTTCAGTTCTGTGAAGATTGTGCACACAGTACACCCTGTTAATGGCTCTGATCCTTTCCCTTCTAACCTAGTGCTAATGGATTAAGTCCAGAAGACAGACAGTGCTGTGTACATGACTACTATAGCACTGTGCTAATACAGTGCTGTGGAGGCTGCACACACTGCTCTCCTTAAAGGGGTAGCCAAGTGCAAAGCACAAGCAGCCTGCTGCTCAGGGACTCACCAAGGATTAGTCCCAGTCCAGGTCTGCTGGTAGGAGGCAAATAGAATGATTACATTAAAATAGAGAATATAGAAATTGCTTTCAGTTCAATCCATGAAGGTAAGTTATTGTGCGAATGCCCTAGAGTTCAGGCTATGTACAAAGTGTCTCTTTCTGTGACTGAATACTGCAATCTCAGCAGTTCAGCAGCAGCTGATGTGTTTTTGGTAAACTTATAAGAGTGAATTGTGGGTGACCCTCCCCTTTTTTAAAAATAGGAGCAACTGGAAACCTCTAGAAGAGAAATAGCTGGACTTCAAGAAAGGGATAGACAACTGCAGTGCAAAAACAGGAATCTTCACCAGTTACTCAAAAATGAAAAAGATGAGGTTAGTCAGCCTATTTTTCGATGGCAAAGGTATTGATAATTTTGCTAGACTGAATGAATTTTGTAAATATTGCTAACCTTTCATTTAAAAGGAATTCCACTAAGTGAGAAGTTTTTGAAACCAGCGTTTGCAGCAGGCTTGTGTAATTGGGGATGGGGAACCTATGGCTAGACCACAGATATTGCTAGACTACAGTTTCCTTAATCACTGACCATTGGCCATGGTGGAAATTGAATGAAGAGGCTAATGATTTTCTGAAGTTCTAAAATGTGAAAGCTCTTTGCACAAGTACAGACGGTTGTCTTCCAAAGGTTGGAAGGTGATCTGAAAAGTCACTAGTGGGTAAAGCTAGTAAGCTCATCCCTGTGGCCCACCCCTTGTGTGTTACATAGCCCATATCTGGGGAACTCTGCAGTCCATTTGCAGCTTCATACCAGTTGTTCCAGTTGTTTTCATGATTTCAAATCTGCTCAAGAGTGTTGGCGACTCTTTGGAACAGAATGGGAGGTGGTGTAGTTTGGGTGCTGCAGGAGAAAAGAGAATTTGTGAATGACTCCCCCTTTTTTGGCTCATGGAAGCTTCCACTGGATCAAAGAGGGTTCTATACGCAGAGACACAATTGAATCCAAACCGATTAACTGGAATTTCTGAGAGCATAAATAGCAGAACTACTTATCAAAGCAGTTTTTGCATCAGATAGGAAATTAAATTTCAAATCTTGAGTAATCTTTCTTTGAAAATGTGCATTATGTAGGTGCAGAAACTACAGAACATAGTTGCAAGTCGAGCTACCCAGTACAATCATGATATGAAGAGGAAAGAAAGAGAATACAACAAACTGAAAGAGCACTTTCATCAACTTCTTATGAACAAAAAGGATAAAAAAATGGGTATATCTTATAAATCTGCTGCTAGGGTGGGGATGGTGATATGAACATTTAGTTCTGCTTCCTGTTCTAATTTTAATTTGTCAGTCATTTCCTCTTCACTGTTCTTGTGCTGCTCCATTTTGCCCAAGTGTATGTCAAAAGTCACAAAGTACGATGAAGGTACAGTGAGAGATAATGCGTAGGAAACAAAAGTGTTGCTTCCCAGATTTTCCCCTGGTGTAACCTGCAATAAAAAGTTGTGTGGTATCCTATCCCTTAACAGGAGTGTTCCTGTTGAGGGTTTCAATCAGCCTAGAACAGAATATAACAGGAACTTGCTAGTGTTGCTCATTGCCTGCTGGGAATGACGGGCAGGGGAGATAGGGGATGCTTTGACTTTCCTACCTCCTGAAAGTTCTCCCACTGTTCAAAAGGGCTCGAATTTGGAGCAGACTCTTGGCCCATTTTTGGAGATTGTTTTTTTTTAAAAAAAAATTAATTTACCAACTAATATATTCCTCTATATACAGAAAGTGCTGGTTTTTTTTTAAATGGCTCCATTCAAAAGTGATAGGCATGGGAGCACCTAAGTTGAGATAAATTATAGCAGTTAAGACGGTCCCTCAGGGTGTATTGTCTGAACATTATGATGGACAGTGCAGGAAAATCCGTACCTTTGTAAAATAAAATACAGTATTGATTTTCCTAGAATGTAACTAGAAATGAAGCCCAACTCAGGGACACACAGTCTACCCTCCATCCAAAGTATCAGCTGTTCACCATATGCTTAGGCTAGGACGTATCAAGAAAGAAATGAAAAGCTAATGTCTGTCTGCATAATGCTGAAGGTAGACCGTGTAACCGCTTTGTCCCACTAACTTGGGTTTCTATACTTCACACAGCATAGTGCAAAACAAAACTTAGGGCCAATTTTCATCCTTTGGGATGTGTGAAATGTGTTTCTAATTTCTCTCATTGTAGCCATGGATGTTCTAAACTACGTAGGCAGAGTTGATGGCAAGAGAGGCGCATGGAGAACTGGAAAAACAGAAGCTAGGTGAGCTGGTCACTGTCTAAATTTAATGCTATAGCTTTATTTTTGCTCCGTGTACAGTTTTGTTTTGTTTTTGCTCATGGTAGCATTTTTCATGTTTAGTTACTTTAAGCATTCAACTTTCAGGAATGAAGAAGAAATGTACAAAGCTCTCTTAAATGATTATGAACAGCGACAGAAACAGCTTCTGTTAGAAAATGCTGAGCTCAAAAAGCTTCTTCAACAAATGAAGAAGGAGATAATTTCTCTCCTTCCACCACAGAAGCAGAAGCCTAAGGAGAAGACTGAAGATGGAACCGTAAGTCTGTACAAAATACACAAACACAAAATTCACCGTGATGTCTTGTATCATGAGACCTGTCATTTCTCTCACTTTGGTTTTAAAGAGATAGAATTGCACCTCCCACCAGCTGCTACTTGGGTATTTCTGGACCTAATTACATAAGATTGATTGGGTTGGACCCAGACTAAGATACTCACACTTTAGACCTGTTGAAAGTAATGGGAATAACCTAATACCATTAATACCAAAATATGCCTTAGTCAGGATCTGCCCCTATATATTTTATTTTCTGTATTCCGGCAAGACAGGAATAGCAGATTTCTGTTCCTTATAGAAGAGCATGATTTATCTGTAGGGGTATGTTCTGTGACCTCCTGCATGTTGAAACTGTTGTCCTTTAATTAAAATATCCCATAAGATACTAGTCCTCTCAGTAGCATTTAAACTTTTAAAATATTTCCATTATTAGACAAGCTTCAGGGTTAGATTAGGTTTGCATTGGTGGCCCTGAGGCTGTAATAATTCTGGATCAACAATGACCTTGTGCAAGACAGATTCACTCCACTTTAAAAAAGCCCAGGTATTTGGGTCCTCTTATTCCACTCTGTGCTCTGTTTGTATCTGCCAGTAACTTATTTTGGAAGAGGGGCAAGAGCAACTCCTGTTTGGGTTCTTTTGTTTGTGTTCCAGAAGGAAGATAGAGTTAGGGTCCCCCAGCTGGCTAGGCTTGTCTACCTTTACCTGTGCTGTTCTCTACCACTTCCTTCCATTGTAAACTGATATGCTCAGGGAAGCTTATTTGCCCCTCCTCCTTCCTTTGTTGTCTCGGATAGTCGAAGAAGAGATCTTTGTCTTTGCTCTCTCTCCTGACCATGAGGGCAAAACCCACGTCTGGGCATTGTACCGCCAACATAGTCAGTTAGTTAGAACTAGGTATTCCTTTCCTGTCTACTATGTATTTCTATAAATAAAGTAGCTTTTCTTATTTTACTAAGTCTTAAGTCTTAATGCTCTAAATGCAGGGTTAAAGCCTGCTACTCAGGTAAATACATACACTGGCACACACGCATATCAGACCGCTGATGATCTCTTCACATTCATATGCAAATTTCCATAACAACTTTCACACCTCCATAGTTATTAATGCATCACTTGGTAGTCTGTAGCTGCATTCAGTCTTCATTAGATTTAATTGTACAGTATTGGAGAACAATGTGTAATTTTTCTTAACTTTCAGTAGATGCAGTTCTTGCTTCATTTTGCCATTAGAAATACCCTGATTTATAGGGATGGGGCAAGTGACTAGGGGTACCAGGCTTAAAGTGAAATTGAGAGATTAGAGGGGACTGAACTCACGTTCATCCTATGATGAATTCTATTGTAAGATTTTTTATAAAATCAAGATGCTATTTTCTTGATACTTCCTGTGCTGTCTTTTCACTCGCGTTTGAAGTCTTCAATATATTTGAGAAACTTTTGATTTCTTTAAAAATGTTTCTGAAGCCAGTACAACTTCTGCAGGCAATCATAATCAGTTTTGAGTGTACCATGTCCAGAAAAGCAGGCTGAGCTGCCTAAACTGATTGGAGATATTAATTAATGGCTATGAAAAGGTTTTTGAATGGTTTTCTAGAAGAGGTGTGCACATGGTGCGTATAAACAGTAGCAAAACTTGCATGGCAGCTCTAACAAGTTTGTGCAAGAATTTACTTTATGCATAATTTGAAGGTTTATAGGCCGTGTTTTTCAGCAACAAAAAGAAAATAGTGGAGAAGAACGTTAAAAGCAAAGCATATACATTAAAATCTCTATGTTAAGTTAATGCTGATTAATTTGTATTTTAACATCAGGGAGTATGAACAAAGTAACCCATAGGTAGCTCTCACAGTTTTGGACCTCACTGCTGTTGTTTCCATTCTCTAAGCTGTACATTTTTCTTCTTGCAGGTTCTCTCAGATATGGAGGATGACCCTGGAGAAGCAAATAAAGAGAATGTGTGGGAACTTTCTTGTGAAACAGTGCGCGAGCAGCTTGCTAACAGTATTCGAAAACAGTGGAGAATGCTGAAAAATCATGTTGAAAACCTGGATAACCAAGGTAAAAGCTGAGATATCTTTATTATACTTGTGATATCTTTAATTCTTCTGTAAAGTTGGTTGATCACTGGCTATGAAAAGGTGTAATTAATCTAGTTTTCTGATGGTGCTGTGGTCACTGCAAAATGTTTCAAGCAATAGAAAAAAGTTTTTTTAAGAAACAAAAAAGAAACAGGATTTTTCTTACTACAGTGGAACAGCTGAAAAAAGTTGCATTTAATATATAATTGTTAATATATTAATATTAATTAATAATTATATTTAAGATAAATAGAAAAATTTTGTAATATCTTTCAGGAATTGGGGAACAAAACTTACAGTGCCGTGAAAAAGTATTTGGCCCCTTTCTCATTTTCTGCATTGTTGCAGATTTTTGGCACTGAATGTCATCAGATCTTGAACCAAAACCTAATATTAAAGGGAAGCTGAGTGATCAAACAACACAACATTTTGATACTCAATTTCATTTATTTATTAAAGAAAGTTAGGCAACATCCAGTGCCCCTGTGTGAAAAAGTAATTGCCCCCCTATTAACTCAACCCAATGAAAGGGATTATTAGGGCCAGAAGTTTGAATACCTTGGTAAACAATCAGGCCTACTTTGGGCCAGCCCTGCCCAATATAAATCTGACTAACTGTGGCCCTTGCCATCATACTGAAGTTGCCAGCATCCAGGTTCCGAAGCCACATCATGCCAAGATCAAAAGAAATTCCTGAACACCTCCGGAAAACATTGTTGATGCATATCAGTCTGGAAAGGGTTACAAAGCCATTGCTAAGGCTCTGGGGCTCCACCGAACCACAGTCAGAGCCATATTGACCAAATGGGGAAGGTTTGGGACAGTAGTGAATCTTCCCAGGAGTGGCCGTCCTGCCAAAATCCCTCCAAGAGCAAGGCATAAAATCATCCAGGAAGTCATGAAGGACCCCAGAACAACATCCAGGGATCTGCAGGCCTCTCTCACCTCAGCCAAGGTCAGTGTTAATGAGTCTACCATCAGAAATACAGTGTGCAAACATGGGATTTATGGCAGAGTAGCAAGGCGGAAGCCACTGCTCACTAAGAAGAACATGTATACTCGTCTAGAGTTTGCCAAAAAGCACCTGGATGATCCTCAAGAGTTCTGGAACAGTGTTCTATGGACAGATGAGTCAAAGATGGAACCTTTTGGGCAACATGGGCCCCGTTATGTCTGGCGAAAACCAAACACTACATTCCACATGAAGAACCTCATACCAACAGTCGATCATGGTGGTGGTAGAGTCATGGTTTGGGGGTGCTTTGCTGCATCAGGACCTGGACGACACCATCATTGAAGGAACCATGAATTCTGCTTTGTCTCAGACAATTCTACAGGCAAATGTCAAGCCATCTGTCCATCAGCTGCAGCTGAAGCACAGCTGGGTCATGCAGCAAGACAATGATCCAAAACACACAAGCAAGTCTACATCAAAATGGTTGAGTGAGGAACAAGAAATTTAAAGTTTTGGATGGCCTAGTTAAAGTCCAGACCTAAACCCCATTGAGATGTTGTGGCAGGATCTGCAAGGAGAGTTCATGCTCGAAAACCCACAAATGTCACTTAGTTAAAGCAGTTCTGCGTGGAGGAGTGGGCCAAAAGTCCACCACAGCACTATGAGAGACTGATCAGGAACTACAGGAAGTGTTTGGTTGCAGTCATGGCTGCTAAAGGTGGCTTAACCAGGTTTTGAGTCTAAGGGGGCAACTACTTTTTCACATGGGGGCATTGGGTGTTGCTTAATTTTCTTTAATAAATAAATGAAATAAATACCAAACTTTTGTGTTGTTCGTTCACACAGGTTCCCTTTTCTCTGATATTAGGTTTTGGTTCAAGATCTGACAACATTCAGTGCCAAAAATATGCAACAACATAGAAAATCAGACGGGGGGCAAATACTTTTTCACGGCACTGTACATCCCGTTATTCCTTATTTATAAATTATATATTATAATCGCACAATTGTTATTAGCAGGTTTGATTTTAATAGAAATGACTTGGTCTCCCTCTTTGCCCCCAATTACTTTAATCTAGAAAACACTTTATCTGAATTCTTTCAATTGTAGAAGTTTTAAGAACAGCTTTCTTGGTATCTTCTCTTCAGGCATTGTTTTGTGATTTACATCTCTCTCAGAAATTGCCTCCTTTTATATATGACAGTAATGAACTCAGTAATGTCTGGTGTACATTTTTTCATCCCTTTGTACATCAAGAATAGTCACATTCTGATTCCATTTAAGTCTGCTGGAGCCTTGCCAATGGCTTTCTATGGGATTTTGGCATAATTGCTTTGAAAGAGCACTGGCTGCTTAATCTGATGAGGACTAAGTGAGCCCATGTAGCCCCAGAGAACATGAGCAATTAAAAGGTAATTTAATGGCCTTACTGTTGATTTTTATAAACATTTTCCTCCAATTCTGTTATACAGAGGATTGGTGAGCATGATCTGTGCTAGAACACCTCCAAAATTTATTGGCCTCTATTAAAAATTGTTATTTTTTTTGTAAAAGTAGATATTTTTTTTGTAAAAACAAATTCAATAACTATCTAATCCAAATAAATAAATAAGATACTTTTCAAACCTCTAGTATCCCATGTACATTCTGGATCACTGAATGACAAAGATACAATCTCAAGAGAGAACCATGAGTTGGAAGTTGAAAGGTTACAGCTGGAAATTCAGCAGTGCAAGGAGATGATAAAAACACAACAGCAGCTCTTACAGGTAAGTATTCAATTGTATACATGGCTGTTACATTACAAAAGTCAAAATATAGGAGATGTGTGCAAGAAGTATAAACGAGTTCAATCTTAGCTTTCCAGTTTTCTTATTTTCGTTTAGATTTCTCATATTGCTACAAAAGATACAGATTTACAGAGTTTAAAAGATTACAATTTCTTTTACATGATTATAAAAATCTGCATACATGCCTTACTCATGTATAATTGGAGCTTGGCACAAATGGAAGAGAACAAGATCTTGCAGGAGATTGTGCAGAGTTTTGCACCCGGGTGTGCTTCAGAACTATTTTTTGGGAGCAGGACAAGGAAAACGTAAACTCTGGCTGCTCTGCTTCTTTGCACTTTGAATTGACTAGTCTTATAATGTCTTGTGCATGCTGCAGATAGAATAATGTTCCAACTACAGACCAGCTAAATTAAAACGAGAATTTTTCCATATTCAGTAGTTAATTTTTTAGATTTCTCCTTCCCGCCAACGCATGTTTTTTTGACTTCCTGGCCTAGTAGAATATCTTGTGCCTGGTTCTAGTTTTTTACAAAAACTTGTTACATTTATTTTGACTTTTTCTGGCAACTAAAGATATTTTTTATTGTGGCCAGGGTAGTAGCTTCCAAATAATCATTTCTGGTTTTTTGTACTTCTTGTTTTACCTGCAGCAGCAGCTAACTTCTCCATGTGATGATGATACCAATATGTTGCTACAGGACTGTTACTTGCTGGAAGAAAAAGAGAGGCTGAAGGAGGAATGGAAACTGTTCAGAGAACAGAAAAAGAACTTTGAAAGAGAGCGCAAAAGTTTCACAGAAGCTGCTATTAGACTAGGACTTGAGGTACTCAGAATAGCTCTGTGCTTTCTGATGCTGGAGATCAATCCTTTCTGCAATTCTCAAGTAAATCAAATAACCAGGAACTAGGGCTGATCTTCATAGCAGGCTTTGTTTTTATTGTGTTCACTGTATATTGCACAATGTACATTGGAATGTCTGAAAGCAAATGCATGCTGAGCATGTTTTAGGGAGCTGCAGCTAGCTACAATTTTTAGACATGTATCTCTTTGTATTTATAAATGTGTATCTCCCATCACACTAAAAATATGTCTGCGGAATGCTGTGAGAATAATCCTTGGTTCTCATTCAGACAATCCAAGTACAGCTTGCTGGCTTCCCATAGGCATCTGGTTGGCCATTGTGAGAATAAGATGCTGGACTAGATGGGCCACTGGCTGGATCCAGAAGGCTCTTCCTCTGTTCTTATAGTTTGTAATAAGCATCACCATATTTCCAGGTGAAGCTCTGCGAGAGTTGCCTACCATTTTGTGATAGCATTCCTTCTCTGTTTAGTGTGGGAGGTATCCATGTAGTATTTTTTCCTCCTACTTGCACAGGAAAGTAGGGGCCGATTCAGATCCTTTACATTAAGGCCCCTCCTAGAAGCTCAGTTCCCGTTCTTCCTTGCTTTTGCTCAGAGTGGATCCAAGATCTCTCTCCTCTCTCTCTTTGCTGCTTGTTCTCAAGTGTCCTCTCCATCATTTATTTCTTCTTTCCTTTTGTCTTATAATCCTTTGAACCTCTAAAAAGCAGTGACACTAAGGTTTATTCCCTCCAAGATAGGAGAGTATAAGAAATCAACACCTTATTCATATAGGGTCAATTCTATGTTTTTCATAAGGATAGAGTAGTTCTTTGACCAGATCCTTCTTTCATCTTGAGAGTTAACTACATTTGTTCATAGGTCACAGGAGCTTGTTTTTACCTTCTTTGCCTACTAAGCAAACCTTGCTTACAAATTCTACTTAACTACATGCTACTGCTTTAAAATAGACAATCCCACTTTGGGGAAGAAAGACCATCTCCACAATTGCAAGGTAGATCAAAGCCTGCTTAGCCATGGCCTATGAAGCACAGTGCATGCTAACACCTCTCAACATAGGAGCACACTCCACTCTGTCATGTCAACCCCATGTCTTCTGCCATCTCAGGAAGCTACCAAGCAGCAACTTGGTCCTTGGCTAACACCTTCACAAGATGCTACAAGCTGGACACACACATCTCTGCAGAGACAGTCTTTGGGAGGAGTGTGCTACAGCCTGCCTTCTTTGTAAATAGCCACGTGCCCACCCAGGATTTAATACAGCTTTTATTTTCATTAATTAATTTTTAAAATGTATATGGTGCTTGACTGTAACAAAACCGTTGAGCGGTTTACAAGAAATATTAAAATTATAAATGAAAACAATAATTAAAAACAGTTAAAATCAGCAGTAAACTAAAAAGAGATTAAAACACATCAACATCTGCGTGTCTGGATGGGCTTGCTTAAAGAGAAATGATTTAAGCAGGTGCTGAAAAGAATAAAGCAAAGGCATCTGCCTGATGTCAGTAAGAAAGGAGTTCCAAAGTGTAGGTCCTGCCACACTAAAAGAACAATTTCTTACAAGTGCAGTGTGAGTATTATGTGGCATCTGTAACAGTACCAATTTTATATATCCCATCTTGGATACATCCCACACCAAACAGAGAATGGAACATTGGTACTAACAGTGAAGTTCAATTCTGATTTGGTGTGCGGAGGTATCCTACATAAAGTTACTATCAGAAATTCTGTGAGACACTCTTTCACAGTTTCTTACCCAGGTCATTGTTCATGCTGTTTTTCCTCCATACACATATTATTTTTGCTACAAGCTTGGCCATGGTATGGCACTTGGGGGTGGGGGGAGCTTCTAGAAGAGGGCTTAAATTCATTGCACTAAGTTGCATGGTCCCTTATTTTCTCTGTGAGTAGGAAGTAACCCACCTTGGATACCTCTGCACCCCAAGCCAGAAGGAATCTTCATAGTACCAATTTTCTGGTCTTTTTAAATAGACTGTGTATACTTAATTTATTAAGCACCAGGATCTATGTTGATTCATTGTGTTAATCTTGGGTATTCTTTTGGTGTAGAGGAAGGCATTTGAGGAAGACCGTGGAGCTTGGCTGAAGCAACAGTTCTTGAGTATGACTCCTGATCAAAATAAATGTGATCACACGAAATCTCAAAGCGCCTTCTGGGGAAGTAAGACTTTGTTATAAAAATGCATTACTCTTTTTAATGGCAAAAAATGATATCTGTAGGTATAAATCTCTACAGCCAAATTTTGATAAGTATAGTGTTTCCTTGTATATTTATTGTATATACTCAGCATATGTAAAGGGCATGATCCAGAGGGACATAGTGTACTGCAACTAGTTTTTTGTTTCCTAATGCATCAGCACATGCCACCAACTGCTCTTTAAACTCTGGTCATCAGCCGCCATACTTTAACATTCTCTCTCTCCCTTACCAAGAGGCAGGCATGGCTTATTTCATTTCTGAACACAGCTGCAGCCTAATGACCGGAGCCTCCCCTATAGTATGCAGAATGGACACAGCGTAGGGAAAGATGAAGTACTCTCGGGTAGAGACACACACTTGCTGTTCTGCCAGTTCCACTGCATCTCCACTTCTCTTTTCTGAAAACGGAGGCACACAATGCTAATCAAAGCCCACCCCCTTTTACTGTAAAACCTGGTAGGAGCAGCTGAGGTGCATTTTTTTAAATTCACTTCAAACCGATTTTGCAACTGATCGACAGATAACCTCATTCCCCCTCCAGGTGTGGTCAATGGAAACGGTTTGGTATAGGTGATCAGCATGCTCACAGCTCTCTAGTCCAAGTCTTACAAATGTGATAGATGGTGTAAGGGGCAGAGCATAGGCTCTTGGACCTGGTGGATTTTTGTACTTAGTTGCAGATTTGCAGAAAACATCTTGGCCAGTTGCCTGTGGCAAGTGAAGATCTTTGGGGAAAGATTGGACAGTCCGGCTCCATTTTCCCAGTTAGGAAATGCAGTGTTTCTCACTGGTATGCTGCATTTCTTTTTTTGTCTCTACCTTCCCTTCACAGCTCTAGAAGGGAACACTGGGCTAGCATTTCTCTGCCCTCTCCCCATCCTGGTTTTGCTGCTTATAGTTCCAAGTTGTGGCTGCTTTCTTTCGCCTCCCATCATTAGCTTAACACTGTAGAAATGCCGCACTCCTAAAGGCAAGTGCCTCTGCTAGCTTCCTGCCTCTATAAAAACGCTGGCGTTTCTGTATCCTAAGAAGCAACATTTGTTTTGCAGGTTCTGACTCAGATAATCCATTAGCAACTTTCAGATATCGCCAAAAGAAAATGAATCACTTAACCAGTGTCTCTAAATTCTCAGATGGTTGTCAAGCAACTCAGCGTATTCTTGAGAACAGGTATCTGCATTTATTCCCTCACATCTCCTGTTCTCTACAGCATTAAAAAGTTACTGAGCTGTAGTAGAAACTTGGGGTTAGATGCTTGTTCAACGAGATGGCAAAATCAGTCACTTGACTCATTCTAATCATTGTTTTTTTGTGTGACCTGTACTTAGAGTAACTGGTGTCAGTGTAATGGTTAGACTGTTGGACTAGGGCCTGGGAGATGGGGGTTCACTCAGCCATGAAGCTAACAGTAGCATTGAGCCGGTCACCTTTGCTTAGCCTAGCCTAACCTACCTCCACAGGATGGTTGAGGGGATAAAATGTGAAGGTGGAGGAAACCATGTTTACCATTTCACACTCCTTGTAGAAAAGGTGGGGTCGGAATGTAATAATAAAAGCAATACAAAACAAAATAGCAGGGTTCCATGTTTACAGGGTGCTCTACGAAGTTCATATTCTGGCTGAAATGGAGCAAGATGACTTCTGCAGTGAATGGGGGTATAGCTATACCTGCTGTTCAAGGCTGTCATTACACACCTGGCTGTAGAGATGCTGTTGGCTCAGGAAAGCACAGGCCTATACAATTTATGACCCACCACGTCGCATGTAATCCACCTGCCCTGTATTTTGCTTGACATGGACAGCTCCTTTTTTTGGTGGTACTATGGAGGTAGAAAAACAGGAACCCATGCTACATTGCCATGTGCAGTTGTTAAACTGTGCTTGGCTGGGGGAAGAGTCACAAATGGTGTGAGCTAGGGCATTTTCTCCATATTGCATTCTTGTGTTTGTGAGGGGAAGCATGTATGCCATCTTGGGCTCCTTGGAGGAAAGATGGGATATAAATGTAATCAATAAAATATAGATAAATAAATAAATTTAAGCACCGGCTTGCTAACCCTCTTCTTGTTTCTGTTTTCTCCTATTCAAGTGCTCTTCCAGATAGAACATCTGAAGACCAAAAGCCAAGCCAGGTTAGAAAGGAACAGTTGAGAAAGATGCAGACTAGTGATGCCAGCCCTGTTACACAGGATGATGTGGACAGTTTACATGTGCTACTGCCGGCCAACTTACACACAGAGCGCATAGATAACTTGCCTTAGATTCTTAACTTCTTTCACTATCTTTGTTAATCACATGTGTCCATAAACTTTCTGACTGCATTTGGCATAACAGGGTGTTATACCTGGAATTGATTAGTAGAAGTGATAGCAGTTGTGCCTGTATGTGTGGTTTTTTTTAGGATTTTTCTCCCCACCGCAGACCTTTCCTATCTGTAAACTTTTGAAAGGCTATTAAAAAAAATACTTGAGATATGTATATTGTTACAGCAGAAATAGTTCTCAAACTGAAGCAATGTGTGAATCTTCTGATAATGAAATGTTTCAGCAACTGTATTATTTCCTCCCTGTAAAAGTAGCACTTTTAGCACTATTATGGTAAAATATTCACTTGCATCTCAAGTGTAACTGGCATTGAAACTTTCTCCCCCCCCCCCCGGAACTTGAATGTACAGTATATTGTAGATGATTAACATGACAGGTCCTATATTTATTGTGCAATTTCAGATTACCTCTTTTCATATATCTTTAAAAAGAAAAAAAACAAGGCCTTAGCCTACAAATAGGAGATATAAATGATTATGCGACAATGCCATGAAATGAAAGTCCTAGATCCAAAAAAAATCATAGTATTTTACATGCCAATTGTTACTGAGTTTTTTTATTGTGATATTATGTTTACAGATGAGTTTTTTTTTAAAAAAAGCTCAGTCAAAAGATAATTTTATCTTAAAACTATTCTGGAAAATAAATGTAATAAGCATATTCTGCAAAATGCAGATGAATGTATTCTGTGTTTTCTTTATCAATTGGAAACACTGTACAGAGCCAGAGGTAGGTTACATAATTAACAAGGGGGCCAGCTCTAGCTTACTAAAGCCTTTTGTCTAGCCTTTGAATTCCAAAGACTAACCGATACTTACATTAAATGTTGCATCAGAACATTAATCTATGCTTGAAGAATCAAAGCTATATTTATTACTATGCAATGCAAATTTTTATTGATTCTTTCCAGGGAAAAAAAGGCAATGCAGTATCTCTCTCCACTACTCAGTTTAAATTATGCATATTAGCCTTAGCTCAACAAACAGGTATTCCGGGGTTCTTTTTGTAAGTATCCCAGATTTCTGAAAGTTTCATCTATCAAATGTAAGAGTTTGATAGGGCCAATTCTCATGAGCTTAAGAACATAAGAAAAGCCCACTGGATCAGGCCAGTGGTCCATCTAGTCCAGCATTCTGTTCTCATAGTGGCCAACCAGATGCCTGTGAAAAGCCCCAAATCAGGACCTGAGTACATGAGCAGTCTCCCTCCTATGGTTTCCTGCAACTGATATGCAGAAACATACTGTCTCCAACTGTTGGGCTAGCCATCGATAGCCTTATCCTCCATGAATTTGTCTAATCTTTTAAAGCCATCCAAGTGGGAGTGAATTCCATTCTAACTATGTGCTGTGTGATAGAATACTTTCTTTTGTCTGTTCTGAATCCTTCAGCATTCAGCTTCATTGAATGTCCCTGAGTACTAGTGTTATGAGAGAGCAAGACAGCTGCTTTATCCATGTTATGCATAACTTTATACACTTACCATGTCACCTCTCACTCACCTTTTCTCTAAACTAAACAGCCCCAAATGTTGCAACCACCTCCCTGATCATTTTTGCTTACCCTTTTTGGAACTTTTTCCAACTCTACAATATATTTTTTGAGGTTAGGTGACCAGAAGTGTACACAGTATCCCAAGTATGGTCACATCATAAATTTATACAACAGCATTATGATATTGACAGTTCCTTTCCTACTGATCCCTACCATAGATTTTGCCTTTCTCACAGCTGCCGCACACTGGGTTGACACCTTCATTGAGCTATTCACTACAACCCCAAGTTCTCATTCCTGTCAGTCACCACCAGATCAAACCCCATAAGTGTATATGTGAAACTAAGATTCTTATTATTTCTTCTGCATGAGAGTGGACCCAATATATTTTTATGTAGTGTATGGAGACATACACCTACGACAGACGTCAGTTATCTTTTTGGGCCAGTGGTCAGACTTGGAATTCTGGAGTGCAGGAGGCTCCATTCACAAAACAGGTATCATTCGGGTGTGGCATAACAAAATAAATGCCACATCTTGATAGATCAAAAAAGACAGGACCCACAGAATGCTGTAGGCATGCCTCCCTATCGGGGGGGCACCTATATTAACTTCACAGAGAAAAGCTCTTTGCACCTTTGGGGAGAATGGATAAGAAAGGGAAACTGCCTAGTGAGCAGCCAACATTTAACTTCCATGGTGGCCCCTCCCTACCTGAGGGAAGTCAAGAAGAAGCAGCCTACAGCTTTTTCATTTTCTGACAGAATTGGATACAATTGGCAGGCATAGTCATCTGTTCTGAGGCAATGAAGCTAGCCAAATGTCAGAATGATAGCTGCAGAGGTTCTCCTGCAAGGGCAGACTTTGCGATTTTGGGGTGGGTACAATAGGAATCAAGGGGCAGGAGTCTTGATGGAAAAAAGACCATTGATGCACAGGAAAGGGGTGGGGTAATGACACCCCACACAAAGATCCATGCAACTGTTGGTGGGGGTGAGCTTCTAATCAGCTACAAAACAGAACATGACTTTTACTACTAAAATAAATTGCAATAGAAAGCTCTCATTCATTTTAATAGACCTGGCTTGCTATACCTCAGAAGGCAATTTTTCAGTCATATAAAAAGTGTATAGTTCTGGAGCACTTCATTTCAGGCACTGACTGGATTAGTGAGGTTACCAAATCATGAATGTTCCCCAAGATATCAGATGTTTATGAGACTAGTGCAAATCCCATAAGGACAGGGTCCAAAGCTCAATGATAGAGCACAGGTGCTGCATTCAGAAAGTTCCAAGTTCAATCCCTGACATCTCCAGTTAGAAGGATCAGATAGCAGGTGATGAGAAAGGTTCTTATCCAGGAAGATGCCAGAGAGCTGTTGCCAATCAGAGTAGACCATACTAGGCTAGATGGACAAACAGTTTTACCTCGTATAAGGTATCTTCCTATTTCAGGACTTGGAAACTAGATCTGGTTGGTGGGGCGGATTCAGATCTCCCCCAAACATGTCCCTCAGCCACTTTGACTGGTTGAGGCCAACCACCTGATAACAGGTGAAGCATTTTCCTTTGCTGGTGTGGTTTGAAATCAAATCATGAAGGTAGATGAAGCAGGGTTTGCAACTGCTGCCAACAGCTCATTGGTGGTAGGTACAAACGCCATTTCCTATGCCCAGCAGTTTAATTTCAAACCATTCAGGCAAAGGAAGTATTTCTTCCTGTGCAATTTGAAATCAAGCCATGCCAGCAACCGATATATTTCCCTGCAGGGCTTGCTGTAAGCGCCAGTCAACTGCTCTAAGCACTTATCAGCAACTCTTAGGTGTAGTTGTTCCCAGCAGAGCTTGCTGTCAGTGCCAATCAGGTGATTGGTGCAGACAGCAAACCTTGCTTGCCAAGGAACAACTGGAAGTGTTCTTTCAGGTTTCTCATTGTTGCTTTGCAGCCATGTCTTCACTTGCCTCATACCAGATGTCACAAATAATGACATGTATGGGGAATGAAGACATGATTTGAGGAGAACAACCCTGTGGGCCACATTAGGACCCCTGCTGGGCTTAATTTGACCTGTGCTCCAGAGTCTCCCCAGTGCCATCCTATATTCTTCAGTTTCATTCACAGTCTTCTAACATTTCTGTAAAAAAAAATGCACCAAAACTGGAAGCCTCCAGCTGTGTTCTCATAGGAATTTTGCAATTTGAAGGTGAACAGTTTTCCAAGTAAAGTGTCAATATCTGATTAAAAAAACAAAAACAGAGATACTAACACAAAGAGCTAGTGTAGAGCAGTAGCTAAATGACTGAGCTATGATGAGGCCCCTAACTCACCAGGGGACCTCCTTTTGTGGCTCAGCACAAGGGCAGGGGGTGGAGGGGAGACGGGTATTGCTGTTGAGCAGCCACACATTTAGGAAGCAAGTGGCATGGCCATGCTGGCAACTGGGAGCAGGCTTTGCCCTGGCAGCCCATCATAGGGCAAGGGGCTGCTGGGGGGCTGGGGCACCTACACAATTATTGTAAGGTTTGTCTCCATTTACATCAGTGTGCCTCTGAGGTGAGGGGGAGTTAAGCACCTCTCACCAATGACACCATAATGAAATAAAAAGTACACTGTCTGCCATCTGTGACATTCTTGGCTATGTGGAATGCTTGAGAATGTTTGGCAATTGTCAAACAACAGGCAATCTATTGACCGGTCAATTGACAATATTTGACTGGTGACCTGACTGACTTGTCAATCCAACACTGATATAAGTTGAACTTTCAGTTTAGGTCATAATCAGATAATCAGTTAACTAGTTATATAACAGGTAAGTGAAAACACAGGAAGGAGTAGGATGACTGAAGACTACCTCCCACCTTTCGACTTGGCCAGCAAGTGCTAATAGGGCTTTAGATACAGCTGGAAATCCCTCACTCCACACACCACCATCCCACTCTAATTAGGATTGCGCTGTAAGGTTGCAATCTTATACCCAATAACATGGGAGTAAGGCCCAATGAACTGAATGGACTTGCTTCTGAGTCAACATGTAGAATTCTACTGAAAGTTAGACATGCTTTAGTCCAGGGATGAAGAACCTGTGGCCCTACAGATGTTGCTGGACTCCATTTCCCATCATCCCTAACCACTGAACATGCTAGTTGGAGCTGATGGGAGCTGGAGTCCAACAATTCTAGAGGGCCACAGCTTCCCTGCTTTTGTCCCATGACTAACTTGCCTCATTAATTTCAGTAGGACTAATACATAACTAACTCAGTATAGATCAACCCAGTGTAATTTAGGGCAGTCATTCCCAAACTTTTCCCCCTCACAGACCAGTTGAAAATTGCTGAGGGCCTTGGCAGACTACTTAATGATTTTCCTGCTTGTTGTAGCAATTGCAATCCACAGTGCTAGATACTCTATGATTTTAATTTGTATTTCTACTTTTTCTTTTATTTCTTATATAAAGTATTTTACTGTATTACAGTTTGGAATTCAAACTGTAATACAATAAAATGCAAAAAAAGAAAAGAAGCAGTAAAAATGCAACTAAATATCAATATGAATATTTAATGCAATTGATGTATCATCTCTCGTTTCCAGCTGCAAATCCACAGACATATCATGGAACACCTGAATGGAGTTTGTGGACCACTGGTGGTCCATGGACTACCATTTGGGAACACCTGACAGGGAATTTTTGAAGCTTATATTGACCCTCACCCCATCCTTAGGGTGCATTTGAGTATATGTGTCACACATGATGGATTGTAAACTTGTGTCCAAAGGTTCCTGTCCTCCAATGGTAGGAGCCTTTCTCCAATAGAAAGAGTCTTCCTCCAACAGAAGAGAGTTAAAGCATATTTAAAGCACTTCTCTCCAAGAATCTTGGAAACTGACCTTTAGTGTGGCAGCACCTACCCTATGGAATTCCCCCCCCCTTAAATATTAGACAAGCGCCATCTCTGTTATCTTTTCAGCACCTATTGAAGACCTTCCTCTTTCAACAAACCTTTTAAGATGAGACCTATCCCAGTCTGCATCTGTGTTGGAATTGCTTTTTACTATGTTCTTAAACCTTCTTTTTTAAAAAAATGTTTTTAATCTTGGATGATGTTTTGAAAGCTTTTTTAAAGAAACCTTTTTAAAGATGTTTTGTTTTAATGTGTTTTAAAGTTTTTTTTATGTTGTTTTAAAGTTTCTGGTGCTTTTGTTTGCTGCCCTGGGCTCCTGCCAGGAGGAAGGGCGGAATATAAAGCAAATAATAAATACATAAATAAATACCACTTACAGAGTTACAATTCCTAGCACTCTTAACAAACTACAGTTCCCAGGATTCTTTGGGGGAAGTCAGGCGCTTTAAACATATGGTGTGCATTCAGCCATAATTTCATGTCCCAAACATTCATTTTTAAAGCATGACATTTATAATTGCAGCTTTGTATCTCTGGATACAAATTAGTTTAGCCATACTGTAACACTGAATAATAAGCAATAAATTATATTCAGCAGCAGTTAGGCTGGATGGACAACAACCCTTGCTTCTTTGCCTTCCTGGATGACCTGTCTTTGAGGGAACTGGAAATGCTTTCACTGACCTGTACTAATTGCCCCTATACCCCTTATTCCTGAAAATCTACATAACTTGGCATTTATCTTGGAAGACACAATATTTGCTGATCACTGTTGAAATTTGTGTACACTAAAAAGAAATCCCTTGGTCACTGTGACCTGTGTTAAAAAGACACATTGCAAATTACAGCAATGTTGTCAAAGAGGAAAATAACTCAGAGAGAAACAGATTATGAATTTATATTTTATTTATTTATTTATTTATTATTTGATTTATATCCCGCCCTTCCTCCCAGTAGGAGCCCTGGGCAGCAAACAAAAGCACTAAAATCACTTTCAAACATCATAAAAACAGACTTAAAAGTATATTAAAACAAAACATATTTAATATATTGCATTTCTTTTTTTAAAATGTAAATATCTATTCATCCTTTCCCCTGCCCGCATCTTCATATTTTTGTGGTAGTACTGTTGACGGCTTGTTTCAAAACAATTGCTATAGAAGACCTAAAGTACATTTAAAAAACATTTTGATGCACATTTTCCTTTCATGCAGGGATAGGGAACCTGTAGCCCTCCAGATGTTCTTGGACTCGAACTCCCATCAGCCCCAGCCAGCATGGCCAATGGTCAGAAATGATGGGAAATGGCATTCAACAACATTTGGGCACAGGTTGCTCATCCTTGCTCTAGCAAGATGTGGTAATGGTACGACCCTGTGTTAGAACGTGGCTCAATTATGCTGGAACACGATAAAGTGGAGGTGGTGCAGGCATGATTTAAAATGGAGGAATGGCTGAAGGGGTGCTGAACCCTTCTCCCCCCTGCAATAAATTCCTGAAACTACATCCCTCTAGGTCAGGAGCAGTGGACCTTTTTCAGCCAGAGATCCGCATTCCTTCATGGGCAACCTTCCGGGGGCTGCACACCAGCAGTGGGTGGGGCTGGAGGCAAAAATGGGCTGAGCAACAGTTGTGATTCTTACTTGGTACAGTAGACGACATACCAGTCATGCAAAAGTCAAAGGTTCACACACCCACAAAGTTGCACATCTTCTATCCGGGCAAGCAAGATATCACAGTTCAAGGACATTTCTGCCAGGCAAATGCATTTGAAGGAGGGTACAAAACAGGGCAGAGGCCTGGGGAGAGTCCCAAGGGGCAGATAGGCAGGCCTGGGGGGCTGAATATAGCCCTGAAGGTCTCCACCCCTGCTCGTGGCAATCTTTTCCCTGGAGGGCATATTTCCAGAGAGCCTGGCAGAAAGAAGAACATGCTTTGGCTTATCAAAAGTTTGGGAAACACTGGCAACATTGACCCTCATCTCCTCACTCCATCTCTGTTGACAATGATACTGTCAACCCTTTGGAGAAGGCCCAACACTTTGGCTTTTTCTTTGACTCCTCTCTCATCATTGCCCTACACTATGTTAATAAGTTTTGACATTTCTTATAACATAGCAAAAATATAATTATTTGTCTGTCCGCTTGACAAAAAACAAAAAACGCTCCAGCTCACACCTCCTGGTCATCTCTTGAAATTGGCTATTGCAACATCCTTCTCCCTGTTCATCCATTATCTCATTTTAGTCCCTTTGCCTCTTTCCAAAAGTGTATGCCAAAATAATTAATCTCTCCTGGTGTGCTAATCAGGGCCAGCCCTACCATTAGGCAGAGTGAGACAGCTGCCTCAGGCAGTAGATGCTAAGAGGCAGGGAGCACACACACCGTGCACCTCTCAGCTCTAATAGTCTGCTACATCCCTTTCTATGATCTTCACTTGGCCCAGATCCTCCCCTTCAACTGTTAAGACAGTCTCCTACTCCATCAAACTACTCTGCCCCCTTTTTTAGAAAAAGCTGCTGAAGTCAGTGCCAGCCTTCTGCAACCTGGTGCCCCCCAGATGTTCTTGGTCTACCTCTCCCATCATCTCTGACCATTGGCCAAGCTGAAGCTGATGGAAGTTGTCATCCAAGAACCTCTGGAGGTCACCAGGTTGAGGGAGGCCTGCTGCATACAAAGCATGTACTCTGTCCCTGAGCTATAGTCCTTCCCTTGTTGACCCTGAGGCTACATTAGCAATCAGCCACTCTGCATGGGATGGAAGAAGCAATGGGCAGCAATTCATTCTGGCTCCCCTCTCCTTTCACTCTTTTCCTTTTTCTCAAATGTCTTTATTGTAAGGCCGAGGGCAAGTGCTGTTGTATTCTTTGTTCTGTCCAGCATCTAGCGAATTTAGATACAACAACAACAGCCTCCCAAAACACCTGTGTGATGCTACGCTTTCTAATCTCTCATCAAAACCCACCTTGCCCATTAAGCTTTTGGCACAACATCCGAGTCCTCATGCCATACACTTATAAGGTTTCAGTACGTGAAACTGAAATGCTGGGAAAACACTCCACCACAGATGCTCTGCTGGGGTGTTAAACTGCCTTAGTGGCAACATCTCTTTGACTCAGTATTAATGTGAACAAAAGAACATCAAAAAGGCTTGCTGGATCAGCCCAATGGCCCATCTAGTTCAGTGTCCTGTTCTCACAGTGGCCAACTAGATGCCTATGGGGAACCTGCAAGCAGGACCTGAGCACATCAGCACACTTTCCACGTGATTCGTGGAATTGGTACAACAAAGGGAGACCATAGCCATCATGGCTAGTAGCCATTGATAGCCCTAGCCTCTGCCAGTTGCAATTAGGGATAGGCAATCTATCCATTTTGATTTCTCTCAGTTTCTCATTTCTCCAGTCTTAAGTTCAGTTAGTTACATTTGTGCACCACTTTGCCATTTTTTAAAAAACACCTGCATGGAAATTCATCAGCACTTTAGTGCAAATTTCACCAAATATATACATATTTCTATGCAATTTTGCCTAATATACACATTTTTCAAAAGTAACTTTGTAGCATTTGGTATGGTACTGCCATGCAGTAGGTGCTGGTTATATTATTGTTGATATGCAACTGCATTATAATGACTATTATATTGGTTATTAATTGATATGTTTTAATGTATTGATACGATGATTTTAAGTGTTATAATGTTTATATAGTCAAACTGAGTTATCCATTAGATTGTTGTTATGTTTCAAATTGATTTTACCCATATTTGATTGATATTGCAGTGATGTATTGATTTGCTGCTTTTCTCTTTCTCTCTCTCTGTTGTGAGCTGCTTTGAGCAAATTTATATGGAAAACTGGGATACAAATTTAAATAATAATAAGAATACAATGTATTTTATGTTATTTTCACTAATATGTGCATTTTTAAGCACATGTTATCCTAGTACATGTATTTTTGCGCACATTACTTGGCTTGAGAACTGCAGTGTAAAATTTGGGGAAATGCAAGTTGAACATGACCCAGCAGTGTGATGCTGCGGCAAAAAAGGCAAACGCGGTTTTGGGATGCATAAACAGAGCTATAGTTTCCAGGTCGAGGGAAGTAATAGTCCCACTATATTCTGCATTAGTCAGGCCTCATCTGGAATACTGCGTTCAGTTCTGGGCACCTCATTTTAAGAAAGATATAGACAAGTTAGAGCGGGTTCAGAAGAGGGCGATGAGGATGATAGCCAGTATGGAGAACAAGTCTTATGAGGAAAGGTTGAAGGAACTTGGCATGTTCAGTCTGGTGAAGAGAAGGCTGAGGGGTGACATGATTACACTCTTTAAGTACCTGAAGGGCTGTCACATAGAGGAGGGTACAGATTTGTTCACTGCTGCCCCAGAGAGTAGGACTAGGTCTAATGGTTTTAAGTTGCAGGAGCGTAGATTCAGATTGGACATTAGAAGGAACTTCTTGACAGTAAGGGCAGTTCGGCAATGGAACCGACTGCCTAGGGAGGTGGTGGGATCCCCTTCGCTGGATGTCTTCGAGCAGAGGCTGGACAGCTATCTGCGGGAGATGCTCTAGCTGTGGATTTCCTGCTGTGAGCAGGGGGTTGGACTCGATGGCCTACAAGGCCCCTTCCAACTCTATGATTCTATGATTCTATGAAGGATGGCTGGGTTTCAGTTTGTGTATTATTTCAGGTTCATCTTTAAATGCAAACTGTATCAAATTTCTTCTTCATCCTTAGGTGCAATCCTATGCTCTTTTATCTGAAAGTAAGCCCCATTGAAGACAATGTGATTTATTTCTGAGTAAATATGCATAGGACTTCATTGTTGAAAAAGAGAGAGAGAAAAAAGAGGTATAATGGCAGACGTAAAGGTTAGGTCAGGCATCAGAATAACTTCTCAGTACTTATCAGTTAGGTAAACATTTGCAATATATATTAGGTTAGAATAACCAGGGCAAAATGTTTCTCATCTAAAGTGGTGCCCAAAGTGGCTGCTGGCCATTAAGGAAATCTACAAAAAAGTTTGTTTTGAACAATCCTTTTTAGTTTGTGTGTGTGTGTGTATATAATTTTCTTCTAAGATATTTTCATGATAAAAATTCAGTGACAACCATGCAATAATATAAATGCAGTGAACACCAATATGACTGTTGACGGTGGGGGAGAATAGGAAAAGAGCTCTTTCTTTTCAGAATTAATGGTTGCCAAAATTTTGGTTGCCAAAAAAAAAAAAGTTTGCTGAAACATAAAAAATTGTATACTCAGCAAAACCTTGATCAGCATGGCTCACGTGGTGGTGCTGATCTCCCTATAAAATACCCACTGTGGATGAGGGCTGTCATTCGCCTTCACCATGAGGGGAATCGTACTAGCCCTTTTGCTCACCCTTGTGGGTAAGTCTGAGGTTGCTTTTACTAAGATCCCTTTGCAGAGTTTTGTATAGATTAGCAAAAATATATTCTACAATTAAAAGGTTATTCTCTGCTTTTATTACTTACGTTGTGACTTATCCAATTTCTGTCCCCTAGGGAGCCAAAAGACTCCATTTAGTAAGTATATCGGTTACTTTATTTTATTGTTTTAAAAATACCATAACACTTTTGTTGAAATGACATTTATGGTAGTCAGCTACTAAAAAGGGGGATTAGTTGAGTTTATGTAGTGTTGTGTTTGAGCTGCAAATCTTGACGTTTCTTGTTTAAATCTTGCTAAGTGGCCTTATGTGCTCCCCTCCTTCTGAGCCTCAGCCCTGCAGTATGAGGGATAATAATACTGACCTAGCTTGCAGGGTTGTAAGGATTGAAAGATAAAGTATGAGAAGCACTTTGAACATTCTAAAGTGCTATCTAAATATAAAGCATTATTAATTATAAATGCATTTGCATCCCACCCAAAGCACGATATAGGTACCTTTTAAAAATACTGAAGGAATTACAAAGTAATTTAGGATTTAACAAGCAACAGCTCACTGTTCAAAGGAAACATTTCCCCTACTCCAGTGGCACACAAAAGCCCAAATTGGCTCAACTTCAGTGGGTCTTCCCTGAGTAGGGCTAGCACTGTATACCACCCATAGATTTTAGCAGCAGAAGCCTTTGCTGGTAATGAAGGTATTATCCAGAATACACTTTAGCCAAGTCACTCCCTCTAACTGCAAACTTAGATGGGAAGTGCCAAAAAAAGAAAGAAGAGGAACTGAAATGGGACAATAAAAAGCAAGAGGAAGATATCAGTATACTCAGGAAAATCCTGAGGTCTCCAGATGTATTTTTAAAAGTATTTACAGGAGACACACACACACACACAATCCCAATGAGGACTGAGCTTGCTCAGATGACATATAATATTAAGTGTCAGTTGGACAAGAATATGTGAAAACCAAGAGGGAGGAAGAATGGATGGAATGAAACATCCTGGGAGAGAGCATGGCTGGCTGGCTGGAATCCTGATTCAGGTATTCTCCTATTAGAAGGTGATAATACACTACAAAAATTTTGTTGCAGGTTCCATTTGTATATTTTATGATTTAAAGTTTGTGCTTTACCATTGTGCACACATTAACCTATCCAATTTCTTTCCCTCAGAAGGCCAGACTGAAGATGCTGGTAAGTTTACCAGTAATTAAAAGAAAACACCAAATCTTGGCATATTTGTTGAAATTATACTTGATGGGGAAGAAAATTAGAAACTGAGCTGCAAATCTGAAAGATGCCAGTTTAAATTTTGCTGTGGCCTTCCTTTCAGCTGCAGCCGTGTCCTCATCTGCAATATAGGGATAATCATACACACCAGCCTTAAGGAGTTATTATAAGGGTTATAGCAAGATAATTTCTATGGACTATAAAGTGCTCGATACTGTGGTGATTAATAATGCTAAACATTATTAATTAATCAATTATTTAAATGATAATTGTTGTAGTCAGTGCTGACAGAAATGCAACCAAAATGGAGTGACTGAGAAACAAGAGGGAGACATTAGCATGAACTGGATAATTCTGCTTCCAGAAGTACAAATTCTTAAAAAAAACAAAAAAAAATCCCTTAAAAACAGCCCAATGAAGATTAAGCATTCTCAGTAGCCAGTGGAGCCTGGTGACTCTGATGTCAGTGAAGCAGTGAATCCACTTCAGGTTTTAGTCCAAACTTTCAAGGAGCGGTCCAAAGTACTGAACCTATTAGAACAGCTCGTTGAAAATTCAGACTAAAACCCGCAGCAGATTCACTGCCCCACTAACATTGAAGCCATCAGTCACTGCAGTCAGCAGCCATGTAATGCTGAGTCTCAGTTGGGAGGTGGGGGGACTATAAAGGGAATAGAATGGAGCAGTTTTGAGGAGGGCATGGTTGGCTGACTAGAATCCTGGAGACGAGCACTCCTATTAGAAGATGAGGATACACCAGAATGTTTTGTTACAAGTCTCACTTGTATCTTTTACAATAAAATGATTACTCCCTACTGTGAACACGCAAATTGTAACCTATCCAACTTCTTTCCCCCAGGGAACGACAATGCTGCAATGAGTAAGTCTATCAATATACATCATAATATTGATTGAAACAACATTTTGGATGGTTAGGAAGTAGGAAGATTAGTTGAGCTAGTATGGTGCAGTGCCTGATGCTGCAAACCTATATACCACAGATGGGGAAACCTGTGATCCTGCAGATTTTGTGGGATCATAGCTCATCATCCTGACCATTGGCCGTGCTGGCTTTGGCTGATGGGAGATGGAGTCCAATAGTATCTGGAGGGCCACAGGTCCTCATCCTTGCTATGAATACTTACCTGTGGAAGTAAGCTCCTTTGCACTCAATAGGATTTACATGTTTCTGAGTAGATATCTATAAGATTGCACTACATGACTGAGCAGCAAATCTGGACATTCTCAGATTGCTAAATGGCCTTAGGTACACCACCCTTTCTTAACCTCAGCCCTGATCCACATCTGCAATATGGGGATAATAATACTGACCTATCTTGCAGGGTTGTTGAAGGGATTACAAAATTAATTATCTAAAGTGCTTTGAATCCTCTAAAGTCCTATCTTAACATTAAGCATTTTTAATTAATCACTTAATGATATTTAAATATATTTGCATCTCTCCCAAATCTCAGTAAAGTCACCTTTTAAAGATACTGAAGGAAAATGAAGTCACTTAGGATTTAATAAGCAAAAGCAACAGCTCACTGCACAAAGGAGAGATTATCTTATTTGTTTCCTATAGCAGTGGGACACCAAAGGGCACAATTGTGCCCTTAAATCGCAGCCCTGTGATTGAAACGTACTCTGCAATTAATCTATTAAAGCTTTCAGTTAATCATGACATAGATTAACCTGATGAAAGCTTGCTGCCCTGGGTATGAATCTATTAAAGACAGAGGATGCCAATGGTTCTTTCTATTAATCTTTGTAGAGATAAACTTTGAAAATAAGAAGTACGAGTATGACCTTGAAGCCAATGTCACAATGTCAGCGTCAGTGCAAGAAAAAGATGTGGGGAAATCTGTTCTGCGGCTTACTGGAAAGTTTTATATTGTTGGAGGGGAGCAGCAGAACACCCTCAGGGTAAGTTTTCTCAGTAGGCATGGGAGAAAAATTCAGTTCAGTTCACATTTAAGACTGAATCCTGTCATATTCACTCTTTCTGAAACAATATGAGAACCATAAAACAGACGTCCTTTGAAATTCACATTTATCCGAATGTTGTGATGCAGTTCTCCAACCAAACAAAAATGCACACATAAGGGGGACATATGCATAAAAATGAATATATTTGTGAAAATCACATATAAAAATGCATTATATTAGAAGAAATTGCTTGCAGAATGGTGTACGTTAGTCAAAACTGCATAGAAAAATGTGTTTATTAAGAGAAATTCATACCAAAATGCTGAAGAATTTTCATGCAAATTGCTGCAGAAATGTGGAGAACTGAATTTAAGATATGAAAAATGAGAAACTGAGAACCATAATTTACAGATCTTTCCATCCCAATTTCTCATGGAGTCCCTTTAAATAGCCCTCAGAGTGCGGAACACTCTTTCTAGAATTCTTTATGCATTACAAGCATGTGGGTGTCATCTAGGTTTCACTGCAAACTTTCACTCTCTGCCCATCACCATATCCTACATTCAAACGTGTATTCAACACAGAATTCGCTGGGGTGGGGGAGGTTCTGTTCTCGGTGAGCCTTAAATTCAATGTATGCTGAGCCTTTCATTAACCTTAAATTAATGGTTAAAAATAAAAAGGCAAAGCAGCAAGCAACATTTTTACAAAAACACAAGCCATGGTTTCACCAGGTTTATGGCAGACTTATAATGGGACGTCACAGATAAGGTGGCAAGCAGAGAAATGAGCAGAGATGGAACAAAGACAGTTGGACCAGCCTGCCATTGGGCAAAAAACAGCCGCTCCAGGCAACTCTTCTGGGGTGTCATGAAGGGGCAGCAAATTGTTAGTCATTTAATTTATTATTGTTGCATTTTTCTGCCTCAAGTGCCAAATATGGCTGACATTGGGCACATACACATTGACATGCCGGGCAGGAAGGAAACTTTTGCTGTTCTGTCTCAGGCAGAGAATTGTCTTGGGCTGGGCCTGCAAACAGAAGAAATTAGAAAAAGAAGAGAGAGAGAGAGACAGAGACAGAGAGAGAGTCTGACTGCAGAGGAAATTCAGCTAAAAATGGCACCAAACCACATAAGATGTGAAGCATAGCCTTATATTTGCTAAATGATCACACAGAACTAAAATGACCCATGAATTGCAAACAAGGGGAAACCAGCAGGCTTGCGTTTCACTCTTTGTACAACATAACTGTTTTTTTTTCTTTAATCAAAAAATGTTGCGGAGTTTTCACAGAACACTGTTCTTATACATTTCTCAAAAGAGACTATATACAAATGTTTGCTTTATCTCTACTACATTATATACGAATACATGGGGGCATTTAACTGCAAAGAAAAAGTAGAAAATTATATTAGATCTTTATGTATGTTTGTCACTTGAATATATTGAAAATATAATATGCAAAAATATACATAATGCAAAAGACGGGGGAAGAAAGATAGTAAAATAGTTGTTAGTGCACCCATCAACATGTTGCCTGTTTATATTTGAAACACTTTATATAATATGAAAGGGTATGATCCAGTCAAAACTAATAATTTCTGTGCTGCAATCTACACACATTTCAGTAGAACTTACTTCTGAGTAGACATGTATTAGATTGTACTGTTAATTTCTTCCACTGAAATCCGCAGGATTTGCAAGTGCTTCACTTTAGCTGTATCTACGCACTATTTTCCATTTAAAAAGATAAATTAAAAGAAACTGGTTTCCCCCCCTTATCTTTATTTTCAGTTTACTTCTCTAAAAGCAGAAGATGCTGTTGGAATCCATCCATGGGACACTACTGCACCTCCCAGCCAACCTCAATCATTTACTTCATGTGTCAAGTATACCTACACTTTTGGCTACTCCAATGGGAAGGTTCACAACATACACGTCCCAAGAGAAGCACCTGACCACTGTGTGAACCTTGCCAAAGGGCCCATGAATTCGTTTCATATAACAGTAAAAAACGACCAAGAGTATAATCTACAAGAGGTTTGTTTCCTCCAAATATATTTAGTATGCATTTGGACTCGTATTTTCAAGTGGCTTTAGTTTACCTTAGTGCTGAATTATGTCACTTCTTTACTATTTACACTGTCATTTCAGTGAATAGCAAGCGGTCATCTTAGTTTTCTGCTTTGTCCCCGGATAGTACAGTTGACCCCAGGGCCGGTTCTATAGGGCGGCCAGGTTGGGCACTGGCCCGACGGCCCCTGGAGCTACAGGGGACCCCTCAGCCACCCCTCCGCTCCCCTTCTGTGATCTGCAGGCTCCCCACGTCCCCCCACATCTCCCCACTTACCTGTGTGCTGTCTTTTACCATTGCCCTTAACAAAGATGGCGGCTGCGGTTTCCCTAAAGTACTGATGCCCCTGCCGCCATCTTAGTTGATGGCAGAGATGCGCGTACATAGCACACATGCGTGCCATCAACAAAGATGGTGGCGGAGGCTTCATCCCCTTAGGGAAAGTGCGGCCGCCATCTTGGTTAATGGCAATAGTAAGACAGGAGACAGGTAGGTGGGGGTGGGTAGGTGGGGTGGGGTGGGGTGCGCGTTTGAGCGAACACGCACATGAATGCAAACACGCATGTGCACACACACCGGAGCCCAGGGCAAGCTGATGCCTAAGGGCCCCGGCATTCCTGGAGCCAGCCCTGGTTGACCCTACCATTAGGCAGAGTGAAGCAGCTGCTTCAGATGGCAGATGCTGTGGGTGGGGAGCAGCAGCAAGATGATGGAAGACTGACTTGTGTTGGCCACATGCCCTGCATTTAAGTTAGCCTGCTGCCCTCATGCAGGCATTACTCTATCACCAGTGTTGAAGCTTGTTTCTGTTGAATCAACTGCCAGTCTGATCTGCTTCTATATGTGGGAGGAGGGAGGTGCCAATTTGTCCAGCTCAAGCAGCAAGGTGTCTTGTGCCATCCCTTTTCCATCTCATTCCCAGCCACCACCAAATGTCTAATTTCTAGTTGGATAGTTAGAAATACTATTCAATTAGATACTTTCTCATTAAGAAGTCTAATTTATTAATTACAGTTTTCAAATGGTAGGGTTTGACCCAAACAATTTGGTCTATAGTGTTACCCTCATCATGAAATCCACAGGCCAGACCACTGTCAAGGTTTTGGGACCATTCAAACAACTGCCAAGTCTATTTCTACCTGGTTTTCTAATATATTTATAAATAAACAATATATAGTGTAAGAACAGAAGTGTTGAGCGATGCAGTTAGGTAATATTAGACTCTAGACTTTAATGATCTTACCAGGGTGGGATGGGGACTTTTGAGATGTTAAAGTGTATTAATCCACTTATTTCAAAGTGTGGTAAGGCAGTCCTCCTGTATTTGGAGCCCCCACTTGTTCATTCTGTTGAGTCGGGCCCTGGACCTCTGCCTCAAAGTCCAGCCCCAATGGTGTTACTGAATGAGATACAAGAGCTACAAGAGCAACAATTGATAACCCTCAGTTGTGGAAAATTGATGTACCTAACGTTAGTTCCAGTTTCCTGGAACACACTCCTTTGTACTTCCAATGCCCCCTCTTTTTTTCCATGGGAGTTTGTGTTTGTCATGTGTGACTCTAAAAAATGACTTCATCAATACTTGCAGGATGGGATTTTAGGTGAGTGCCACACAAGATACATTATCCAAGATGACAGGAGGAACAACAGGGCCATCATCACTAGGACCAAAGACCTGAACAACTGCAGGAACAAAGTGATGAGGAGCATTGGAATGTCCTACATCCAACATAACCCTAACTGCCTGCTGGTAAGAATGCTGTAACTAGATTTGCTCACAAGTGAGTGTAAATCTGGTCTGAAGTCATGCTAACTGGAGGTGTCTCTATCTGTTATATAGAAAGATAGAATGGTCCAAGGGACTGCAGCATTCACCATGAAGCTGAAATATAATAGCGCTGGATCTAGCGCTCAGATCACTCAAGTCAACGCTGAACAAGTCTATCTGGTTTATCCATTCAGTGAAGCCGATGGTGCTGGAATTATGAAAGTCACGTAAGCAGCAACAGCTCAACTAATAATTTTAGAAAAAGCGCTATCAAGTGAGCCATGGTTCCAATTGATCTTTGCAAGAGCTGGGTAGTAGCAACTGGGTCAGGCATTTTCAGCACTCTAAAAAAAATCCTGCTGAGTAATAGTTGCTGTCATCTGTCTGTACGTAAGGGCGGTTCATGACCATTTACCTGTTTTACACCACCTGCCTGGAGACAACATGCAAGTTTCATTTAACCAAAAGTTGCTAATTGAACTTAGGATCCCATGTTGGCACTTTGCTGCTTAGACATAGACTATCAGGCATCTCTGTGACATCAGAGAAGGTGAGACAAGGGCAGGCAAAAGCACTGTGACACCGAACCACACAATGATATCAAATCAACTGGTCAATACTAGGAGGCACAAAGCTTGTTGACTTTGAACATGCTGGTAGTTTGTGTAGCCACCATACAAATTATACATTTTCTATCATATTCTATCCTCCATATTCACCTCAAGACATTTTTAAACTATCAGGTCACTAAGAAATTGTGCCCCAAAGCAAAAATATATCTGAGATAAAAAGGCTAAGGCTATGAATCCTATGAAAGCAGCTCTAAAACTATCCATGTTGCCCTGTGCTCGTCTTTTCTGCACTGAACACCATTGTTCACCAACAGGCAGGATGCTGGGTTTGGAGGTGAGAAACTTATTCAGCAAGTCTCTCAGCCTCAGGATTTCATCCTCCAAATGAGAAGTAACAGAGACAGACTTCACAGCCTTGATTTTGAGGAAAGACACAAACCAAGAATGTAGAGCTCATCCCACATTGCAAAGGTCAAATGACAAACAGCAAAAACATATTAGGTGTGAAAATCAACGTTTGCTGCTACTTAAGAATTGGTCTCATTTGTTTAATTCCCACAGAATTTAATTCAGCAGATATAACATTCAGGAGTGAATGAGGTATTGCATGGAATGCAAATTAACAGCTTGAGGGTGTTAAATAAGCAAAACTGCACACAGCACTTCTTTATCACAAGCAGTAGTGTAGTAGCAAATTCAGAAGTGCAGGGTCCCTTCATGACAGGCACAGCCACGCCCCCTCCCTTTTGTTTTGTTTGCTGCTGGGTTGAGAATGAAATCCTTGTTAATGCCTTCTCCCACAACAGACACCCCTAGGAGCAAATTAACACGAAAGGGGAGAGTGTTCTCAGTGGCTGACTCACTTCCTTTCACTCTGATTGGCTCCAATTAGCAGAAAAGGGCAAGGAAGCATGTTAGAATACACTTCTCAGTGGCTAACACACTTCCCTTTTACGCTGCTTGGCTCATATGATGCTGGAGACATAGGGACTCTGTTCCCCAAAAAGTGAGGGTCAAAGACCCCACAAGTCCATGGATAACTAAACCCCTATCACAAGTATCTGTTTAGTTCAGGCCTGCAAGCAGAAACAGTCCAATCAAATATTTCCCCTTTGTCCACTATAGATACAATCCTGACTCAGTCCTAGCTACACTTCCATCAGCTTCTACAAAGTCAGCAGTGCACCCCATATCTCCCAGTTGTTCTCCTGTTCTCCTATTTCTGCTGGATGAATCTAGAAACAGTCCAGATGAGTGACTGAAAATTACTTATTCTGCAATGGCACTTGTGGTTTTCTCTTTCCTTCCAGGCAAAAGCTTACCCTGACAGATGTGAAAAATGAAGTTGCCCAACTGCCACAGACTCAACTTGAGAGTGCAAGCATTCATTTCAGCTTGCCAGAGAAGCTGCCCCCGATGACTCTTGTCAGAGGAAACCTTAATCAACAGGTAGAGAATGTTTTAACGTACAGAATGGTTCTACTCTCCATAAAGCCAATAAGAGTAGAATGTTTTTATTGATCATAACACATATGTTGTAGTTACTGGTTCCTTTTTGTTAATCTAACAGATTGAAGAGATATTGCAACAGTTTGACCACTTGCCGCAAAGCATCCGTGCAGCAATTGCCTCCAAGCGCCTCTTGGACCTTACCCAGCTGATCCGTGTTTCGAATTATGAACGTCTGCAACCTCTCTGGGCTAAGTTTGCGAACAGACCTACTGTCAGGTATGTGGCTGATTAGTATATAAGATAGAGAGCATTACTATAATGTGCTGGCAAAATGATGTTTTCTTACTGGAGATAGCAAGTCTCAGGATGGGCTCCTAAATAATAGTGTTTCTCCTGTAGGGGAGAATTAAGAATGCCAGTGTGGTGTAGTGGTTAAGGTGTTGGACTACAACCTGGCAGACCAGGGTTTGAATCCCCACACAGCCATGAAGCTCACTGGGTGACCTTGGGCCAGTCCCTGCCTCTCAGCCTTAGAGGAAGGCAATGGTAATCCCCCTCTGAATACCACTTACCATGAAAACCTTATTCATAGCGTCGCCATAAGTCGGGATCGACTTTAAGGCAGTCCATTTCCATTTTTCTTGAGAAAGTTCTTTTCTGCTCATTGCAGGCAAGCGTTACTGATTGCAGTCACCTATGCAGGCACTGTAGATTCATTGAAGCTTGTGAAAGACAAAGTCCTCTCAGGAGAACTGCACCAAGCTGAATCGTATTGGGTGGTTCCCCTAACCTTACACTCTGCCAACCCTAGCATATCTAAAGTGGAAGAGACTGCTAGAGTGGCAACGGTAAAGTATATGTAAAATAATAACTGATTGTATCAGAATGAAAAAAATGTTAAATAGACTTCAGCAATGAAATCTATAGGCAAAATGATGGTTATTTATAAACTAAGAAACTTCTATTAAATTCTGGTTCATAGAAGTACTCTCTTCCTCTTACCAACAGGAAATACTCAACAAATACAGAAAATCCGCATTTTTGCTTCAGAAGCTTGTTTACCTGGGATTTGGGTCCCTGGTCCAAAAACAATGTTCTCAGACTCGCCCCTGCCACAGTAAATTGCTTGAGGTATGTGGTCCTTGTTTTGGGTTAATTTAAAACATTTTATAGTGTAAAAAGAATATATTTTCCAGAACACTGGGGAATTACTGATCTTAAACTATTAATTTCAAAACTCCACCACAGCCAAAAGGAATCTGCTTCACATAGGGACTGGACTAGATTCCCACACAAAGATGCAACCTGTATAGATTTCTTGGAGTGAATTTTGTCCTTTCCCCTGGATGAAAGTCAATTGTTGCTTAAAATAGCTGGGATCTTGAATTAGTTTGTCAAGGAATATTTCTGGTATGTTTTTGGAGTTTTATTTGTGTGATTGGAATGGGATGTCCCCTAAGGTCTCTTCAGTCCCATCAATGCCATGGTCCTATGTTTTTATACTCAGTCTTCAGCATCTTCTGATACAATAGAGTCACCTGTAGATGGCCCCAGTAATCCATGATTCCACTTGATCTCACTCTTCAACTTTTTTCCATTGGGCAAAGTGTTCTACATAAATGGCGTTTTGAATGAAATTAAAAAGCATCTGCCTCTTTTGTCTGTAGCCTCTCCACAGCTATCTAACTGAGGCAACTAGGGAGCACAATGAAAACAGAATTATTCTGGCTCTGAAAGCTATTGGCAATGCAGGGCAGCCAGCCAGCTTGAAGCAAGTGAAACTCCTGGTTGATTCTGACAAATATTCAGAATATATTCAAGCAGTTGCTGTTCAGACTCTGATGAAAATTGGTAAACAGGAGCCTACAAAGGTAAGTGGAACAAAGGATATATTTCACTTTGATGTATTAGGTGCAAAGTATTTGCTTTATGAAATGGTCAGGATTTGCTATTTCACTGCACTACAAACCTACACATCCTAGTTGAACATTGAGATTCAGTATAGTTGACGCTATAATGATGTGCCAAGACAGTCTTCAGAGACTGTGTATGAGTGATATTAGACATGACAGGGGAAAAAAATCCTCCATTTTCAAAGGCAGTATACCTCTGAGTACTACTCAGACAATGAGGGGTGGCTTTCTCCATCATGCTCTTTCCAGAGCATTTGGCTAGAGTGCTTGACCCAGTGGACTAATCAGATACTAGATTATGCACCAGTGGTGTAATTCCCTAGTCACACAAGAGGTGCAATTTTAAAACAAACTCTTCCTCAAAACTATTTAAAATGCTCCCATGCATTGTTTTCACATTTATGAGTTGATCCCCATGATAGATCCATTCATTCCTCTTTAAATCTGAGTGTGTGATTCGTCCTTGCAACCCACACAACTATTGCGAGGTGAATACTATTAGCTGACGGCCCCGTGGCATGTTTCTTCTCCTGCAGGTGCAAGGCATTCTCCTTCCGATCTTTATGAACCCTGCACACCATGTTACAGTCCGAATGATGGCTTGCATTGGCCTCTTTGAAACCAACCCTGCCATCCCTACCGTGACAGCTGTTGCTAGCACATTGCTGAAAGAGCCCAATTTGCAACTGGTCAGCTTTGGCTACTCTCACATGAAGGCTCTGGCAAACATCAGGAGGATCCCACTGTACTACAGCTTGTAAGTAGATATACAGTCAGACCATCCGCCATGTAATGAATCCACTGCTGCTGTTAATTATCATTGGGATCAGCCCTATCATTAAGTTGACAACATTTGCTCAGTTCATATAAATTAAGGACTCATTCCCACAGATCCAAGGCACAGGCATAGGCCCTTTAATTCCTTTTTGCTCAGTGTAAACAGCAACAAAGACTTTGTCCAGGACCTTTTCTTTAGGCAGGTCAGCTGCTCATTGCCCTTTCCCTGTGCTTTGTAGAAGGCAGTTCGGAGAACCCAAGGTGATCCTCTCATTTGCTAGTTGCCTGGATCTATTATAGTCCATAGGTGACACTGTGACAGTAATCTATACAGCAACTGTTTCCAGTTGCAATTTAATTAGTAACAGTTTTGTATAGGTAGCCATATAGCAGCAAAAACAACAAAGAATCTTGTGTTAGCCTTAAAGGCTAATAAATTAATTGTAGCATACACTTTGTGGACTAGAGTCCACTTCATACAATGCCTGATATATTTGTTAGCCTTTAAAGTGCCACAAAACTCTTAGGCAACAATCATACCTAGGAGTAAGTCCCACTGAACCCAGTGGAGCTTACTTGTGAGGATACATAGCTAAATGTGGATCCAATCCACTGTAACTGAGCTATTCATTCTGCTAAACTTGGAAAATGCTTTCATTTTGTGTTTTTGTAGTATTTTAATCATGAAATGGTATAAAAACACTCTTCAAGTACTTGAAAGGCTGTCACACAGAGGAGGGTCAGGATCTCTTCTCGATCATCGCAGAGGGCAGGACACAGAATAATGGCCTCAAGTTACAGGAAGCCAGATTTCAGCTGAACATCAGGAAAAACTGTTAGAGCAGTAAGGCCTTGGAAACAATTACTTGGGAAGGTGGTGGGCTCTCCAACACTGGAGGCATTCAAGAAGCAGCTGGACAGCCACATGTCGGGTACGCTTTAGGTTGGCTTCCTGCATTGAGCAAGGGGTTGGACTTCCAGCTCTACTATTCTATGATTCTATTGTAAATTCTTATTGAGAATCACCTTGGGATTTATTGTATGTAGGGCAGTACACAAATGCACTAAGTAATCAAGCAAACCAACAAGCAGATATGTAGTTGCCTCCAACCATGTTATCTGGTTTATTTAGGTCTTCTGCTTGCAATGTGGCCATTAAACTTCTGAACCCCAGACTTGACCAACTACCTTACAGTTACAGCAAAGTTGTTTATCTGAGTGGCTTCAATAGTAAGTAGCAGATAAACTGTTCATTTCCCAACTTTTTACCAAATAAGCTATCATATTTTGAATATCACCTTCTGTTCCTTAGCACTTTGGAATGGAAACTGTCCATTCCATTCCAAAGTGCTATATAATTTTAAAGAATCTTTAACAAACTAAATTCAGGTAAATTCTCACCCATTGTTTTTGGTCTTCAGATTCTGTATTATATCCTATATGCTGCATACTATAATCTATATTTAAGCAAAATAGCCCTGTGCAACTTGTATCCTGCTAAGCCAAATGCAGCTGGGCAGCCATATATAGCTGTCCCACAGGGGATCAATATATCGTTTGGTTTTGGTGCCTATCGGAGACTACAAAAATAAATGGAACAGTGGTAGAAGGAGGGGGCATTTCTTCATAAGGTGTGCAGTTTATGCATAATCAGCCAAAACCATCACATCAAATAACAGTTAAAACACAACCAAAGCAATAACTAATAAAAGTATAAAGGACAGCAACCAGCACCATCTCTTTAAAATGCCTGGGAAGAGAAAACATTCTCTATTTCCTAACTTTTAATAATGAAGTGGCCTGGCAGGCTCCTCTGGGCTGATGTTTCCACACCTGCAGTGCCACCAAGAAAACTGCCCCGAGACCCACAAATTTGGTCTTGGGGCAAGTGGCATTAAATCTGGCAAGTTACAAACTCTGTGGCCCTGATCTAAAACAAGTCCAAAAGGTCGGGGGAGACTCAAGAAGATCAAAACATTTTTCTCCTGAGCCATTGGAAAAGTTGACCCGAGCTATTCTTTAGCAGGCTTCCTTCGCTGAAAGCTGTCCTTTACAATGAAATTATAATCGTGAAGCCTATAGATGTCTGTATTGTTCTGTTGGTCAGTTCAACAGACTGCTTTGAGGCCCAATCCTGAAATGTGGTCCATAGGAAATGTAGGCTTAAGGCAGAATATGCAAAGCCTGACACCAGCACAACATCACAAAAGCATGGTGCTAAAAACAGATATGTTAGCACAGGATTATAAATAGCCAGTTGCCTGTCGCAAGAAGGTGGCGGCCAAATCTATCCTAATGACCAAGCTTTACAAAGCTTTCCTTCTCCCCTTCCTAACATTTATGTTACAAATTACAAAGATAGGTGTGGACGAAAGGGGGTAGGGCGGGTGAACATTTTCAGCTAGCAAGTAACATATGTGACCTTATTTGAAAAGCTGTGTTGGCAGAAGTAAAAGCCCACTGAATCTCATGAATAAAACCATGGATGATCACAAGTTTCCTGGGGAAATGTTTCCGAATAGTAGCCATGGCATCATATTTAGATTCCCAAAGATTAATAATGTGACAGTGACATCTGTGCTTTCTTTGTTTTCACCACAGATGTACACAGAATTGGGGGGCTTGTGAAATTGTACTTGATGGAGAACCCCAAAACAATGTTCCCCTCAAATATAATTGTTAATACAGAAGCAGTCTTTGCAGGTGCAACTGTCCAGCCACTAGAGGTATGTGTTATATTTCTTTAGTTCATTTCTAGGAAGGGGGAAAATACCAGAGGTGTTTGTTTTGTTACCTTACCATATCGCTTCACATACAATGCATTTTAGCAGGCTCTTTTCAAAATTGTCTTGTTTTTTTTAAGGTTGCGTTCCAAACTCAAGGCCTCAAGGACCTGATCTTGAAGCATCATTTCCCATTTTCTAAATCCTTTGCCGATCAGAAGATAAGAGACACTGAAGCAAAGGTATGCAGTTTCCAGATTCTGAGTGTAGTCATCAAAGGAAAGTGATGGATGAGGTCTTTGTCAGGATGGCTACACTAGTGAAACCCTGGATTTGGTGGCGGATTTCTTCCCATTGTCCACTGCATGGAAATCCACAATGTGGTATAAGCTGCAGTGAATGACCTGATTGCCTCTGCACATCACATTGTATCCTTCCTCTTTCAACAAGCCTTTTAAGTTGAGACCTCATCCCAGTCTGCGTCTGTGCTGGAATTGCTTTCAGATTTTTTGAAGATGTTTTGTTTTAATATATTTTAAAGTCTTTTAAGATGTTTTATTTAGTGTTTTTATTTGCTGCCCTGGGATCCTACTGGGAGGAAGGGCAGGATGTAATAATAATAATAATAAATAATAATTAATAATAATAATTAATAATAATAATATTCTCTAAATGAATTAAGCTGTTTCTGAGGGCATTCTAAAATCACTGATCACAAACAGGAAAGTAGTCCTCTTTAAGCTGTGAGCATTTACAATGGGAGTGTACTGACAGCCACAGAATTAAATAGCCAAATCGTGTCTATTGCTCTTTGTTTTCGTAATTTTACTTACTTGAACAGACCCAATACTGAATAACTCTCATTGGTTTGATTTTCAGCTGCCAGGATTCAAAGAATTCTCTCCTGAAAAGCCTTTATTATCTGCCTCTGTTACAATGTTTGGCCAAGAAGTTGTCTTTGCCACCCCTGAAGAAATACTGCAAATTATGAAGGTAGGGCAGTTTGTTTTCTTTCATAACCTACTTAATCAGCTTTTTCTCCTTGTCTTTTAACCTACTGTATCTTTGCCCTATTGCAGATACAGGAAGAAAGACCACATTGGCTGCAAATATTGCACAAATTCTTTGAAATATTCAAAACCAACATTAATGAACAATTTACTCTAGCTCTGATGCTAGAAACTCGGCAGGTTTTTGGAAGCTGTATTGGCGTGCCATTGGAATTAAGCTTGAATGCCATTGCCAAAACACATGTTTCAGCAAAGGGTAAGCTTGGAGATGACCAAATTTCACAGTGATTGGGGAACATTAACTGTTCTGACTTAGAGGACCTACATCTCAATTTTGTTTAATATTTGGCCACATTTTTTTTAAAATGAAAGCAAAGGTTTTGTCTCTATGATAAAAAATTTATAGTTCATCTGTAAATGGTTAAGAGAGCCTTTATACATGTTTGTTTATGCTTTGAGCATTATTTTATTCCTCTTGTCTCTCTAGCAAGAACAGAGTTATCTCATGATGATCTCAGACAAGCCAAGGTGCAAGTTCAGGTTGACAGCAACATTGAGTAAGTAGAACATGTTTATGTTAATTTTCTGTGGTCACAGTTGACGCCTTCATTTTTGAAAAGGTATCTTCTGAGCCTAAAAGAACACTAGCAATTTACAAAGCAGAAATGTCTAATATGTGCCCATTCCCATTTTCTTTTAGCTTCCACGGCTATGGAAAGCTTTCATGGGGAGTGAATACAGGTTTCCTGCAAAATGGAGTGGAAATGAAAGCCGAAGTCCATACAGAAGGTGCAGGGAAGTTGAATGTAACAGTGGACATGAAAAATAAGAATGTCAAATTTGAAGCTGGCTTACTCCAAAGACAAACTGAGTTGGCAAGGGCAAGGTAGAGTGTCTAGTTCACAGTTGTGTAATGTCTTTTTTTTGTTATCTGCTAGCCCATTAAGGCTTCTGTCATAAATAAAGACACATACAACTTGATCACAGGGTGTTTGTTAGGCAAGAGGCAACAGGAAGCAGAGGCTACACCATGCTCTGTCATTGGCTTCCCCAAAAAATCCTGTTTCATTATATAATTGTCTACTGTGGGGGAGGATTATTATGAATATATGTAGTTGTCCTATACTGAGTCAGGGCATTGGCCTATCTGGTCTAGTATAGTCTCCTTTGATTGGCAGCATCCCAAGGTCTCAGAGAGGAGGTGTTCCCCAGCCTTGCTGCCCAAGAACTGAGCCTGGGATCCTGTGTATGCAAAGTTTGTGTTCCACTACTAAGTTCTGGCCTCTCTTCTCTTGCTCTGTTACTAACTTGAACAAGTTCTTCTTTTAATGTCCTGCTTCCTATTTACATGTTTAATAGTTGTCATTGCATATCCACACAGCCACGAAGCACATGTTGTCTCAAGATATCCACAATCTGAGAAGAAGGCTCCAATTCTCCCAGGACTTGAAATTGATATTTTGGATGGACACTTCAATTCAGGAAAAGGCGATGTTCAAGTAAATATCACTTCTCTCTCTGTGTGTGTGTACATGCACACACATTCACCTTTATGTATGCATGTGTCCTGTGGTAAAGGTCATTATTTCCTGGGCTTGCATATAGTTTATTTTTGGTCTGATGCCTGATCTCTTCTTTTTTAAATCCTGGTTTTATTTATTTAGTATTGTTTAGAACTTTTGGCTATGTGTATTTAGTGAAATTAGATTCTTTGCTGACGGTGCTTGGACACTGTAGAGGAAAATGTAAAATTATTGTTGTTCGAGGCTAGGTTTAAGACTGATATAGATATGCCTTTGTAAAAGTCAACATTTCACAATAAAGATGTAAATTAGGATGAAATCATTAGCTAAAGGTTAGAGCTGTCACCTTCGAAATCTTGATTAATTGTATGAGCTTTAACTTATGCAATTAATCAATCTAATTATTGATTAAAATACTAGTTCTGAAGAAGAAAAATACTTTGTTTTCCCATAATTAATGCACATATCACACAACAGTCATAGTCTTATAAAAGGCATCCTCTCCCATCCGAAGGATAGATGAATCCTTTCAGATGGTGCCAGCTACCAGCAGTTTTTCTAGGAGGATTTATCTATCCTACAGTCTTACACAAATAATAATTTAAAATGTAAGCTCCTTAAGCAACTAGATTGCAGCCCTTTTAAAGACTATTGGTCATTCTTGAAATTAATCAATAAATAATGTTTTTATTAGTTGTAAACTTGTCAAAAGATGGGGAATAAAATATTTTAAATAGACTTAAAAAACAATTTCTGACATTCGACCTTTCCAAATTAGGAGTAAATATCAAGAATTACGAGTTAATGACAACATTTGCTGACTTTTTCCTAAACACATCTGTACATTCCACGATACTGACACACATAACAAGCTAAGTGTCTGGGGGGGGAAACAGACAGTTTGAAATATGCTAGATTCATCTTTTCTTATGTCTAATTTGGCTGTGTAGGTACAAACTCCCCAGTTTCAGATCTTCGTAAGGCTTGGTAGTGGTGGGGTGGCATCAGTAACAAGAGCAGCCATCAAATTCCTTACTTTGTGCATTACCCACTCCTTCCCATAGTTCCCATCTGAAGTATATCAGATCCTTTTTTCTCCTCACTCCAACCTTCATCATCCTTTTCCTTGTCTCACCTTGTCTATCATGCAAAGAGTAATATTTTTAAAAAGAAAAGAAAAAGAAATGTATTATCCAAACCTTTTAATGAAGAACACACTATGTAGCTGACAAGAAAAGAATAAAAGAGCAATATACAAACATTAACTTAATATAAAGTACACTAATGGTAAGATGCTATTCATAAGCAGGCAGAACATAAATTTAGCCCAAAGGCTTATAGGAATGAAAATGTTTCCGGAGCTCTTCTAAAGTATACACACACACAAATTCGCCTCAGATACATACTGAGGTGGGTTTTTCTTTATTGCATAACTATCATTTTTGTTTGTGGTACAGAACTTGTATGTTACTATGTTTGGGGATGCATTGCCAAATACTGACAAGCTTATGTTCAATGCAGCAAAAAAGTTATTCCCACAAATCTGGGCCTAAAGATGTGTGCTACCGGGTACCAGTGTTCCATTGGATGATGTGTTCAGAGACCACCAAGGAAACAGAAGATGTTGTTCCCTTGCAAAATACATGGATGCACTTCTTGTGTGAAAGACATGAAGTGAAACTTCTAGTGAGACCAGGTATTGTCATATGACAAAGAAAAAATTCATTTGTAAGCACTCATGAGGCTGTGTTCCTTTTCTAATGTATATGCATGAATTGTAATCCATAAAGGCATTGCTATGGACAAGATTCAGGGAGAGATCCAAATAGGCTCTGCAACACTCAGGATGAGAAGGGACGTGAGACCTTCCGAAGCAGCAAAGGTACATAAATGACACATAACCTTAACAGATCACATCAGTTGTACAAATTAAACATTTCTGCAGAACAATCCATAGAGAGAGGGCTATGTTGGGACTGTGCTATTTTGTTGTTATGTGCCTTCAAGTCGACTACGACTTATGGCGACCCTATGAATCAGCGATCTCCAAGAGCATCTGTCATGAACCACCCTGTTCAGATCTTGTAAGTTCTGTGGCTTCCTTTAGGGAATCAATCCATCTCTTGTTTGGCCTTCCTCTTTTTCTACTCCCTTCTGTTTTCCCCAGCATTGTTGTCTTTGCTATTTTAAGCTATTTCAAAGCTGTCCAGGTAAGAATTGCAAGGTGTCATGTGCTACAGATCAAATGTCTTTTTGAATGAATGAACATATTTGTTTTATTTATCTCCTCTCCTCCTCTACGCATGTTATAGTAAATATAGTAATAATATAGCAATTATTATTTTCCCCTGATAAGAAAAGCAAATGAACAATTTAATGAAACAAGATGTATATTTTTACAAAGATTTTTTCCCTTTGCTCTGAATTATGCAGGAAGGTATAGGCAAAGCACAGAAGAATGCAAAGCATGCGAAAGGCCACGATCCTGAGCCCTACGCAAAATCAGATAGTTCCCCATCTTCATCCTCCAGCTCTTCTTCTTCCTCTTCTTCCTCACCTTCTGCTAAAAAATGGCAGAGCAAAAAGAGGGGTGATAGCAGCAGCAGCAGTGACAGCGACAGTGACAGCGACAGTGACAGCGACAGCGACAGTGACAGCAGCAGCAGCAGTGACAGTGACAATAAAGCAGCACGTTACCATGGATCCAAGCGTCCTCACCAACGCAAGTCCAGAGATGGTTCTTCCAGCAGCAGCAGTGATAGCAGTAGCAGCAGCAACAGTGACAGCAGCAACAGTGACAGCAGCAGTAGTAGTAGCAGCAGCAGCAGCGATAGTGATAGCAGCAGCGGCAGCAGCAGCGGCAGCAGCAGCGGCAGCAGCAGCGGCAGCAGCAGCGACAGCAGCAGCGGCAGCAGCAGCGGCAGCAGCAGCGACAGCAGCAGCGGCAGCAGCAGCGACAGCAGCAGCGGCAGCGGCAGCAGCAGCGACAGCAGCAGCGACAGCAGCAGCGACAGCAGCAGCAGCAGCAGCAGCGAGAGCTCTGAAATTTCCAGGAAAAAGGTAACTTAATTTATCATTGCTCTGAGTGGAGTTTATGAGTGTGTTTGAAATGCAGCCACTGCCACACTTCAAATAAGTGAAACAAGCAGCGGCACCTCTTGGTCACCTGCATGTCACCCTAGTCAGGCCAGCAACTGGAGCACCAGATCAAGCATCCACTGCCTGTATTCTGATGCTGGGGCATATGGGGAGAGGTCTTATATATGCTGTTCCCAAGTCTCTCTTGAATTTGCCAATGACTTCTTAAATGTTGCAAGGAGACTTTGACGAAATCTATCAGTACCTGGGGTGGCTTTTCTGCAGTGGTGGTAGCAGGGGGAGGGGATTCCAGCAGGCTCTGTCTCAGATGGCAAAATGGGTTGTGCTGGCTGTGTATCTAGTAAACAAAACAGGCTTAGATTTTGTTTATGTTAAAGAAAATCCACATTGTCTGATAATATTTCCAAGAGTTTGACATTCACAAACACTATTCATTTTTTAAAAAAATTATCATTGTTCATTAATTTTTTTTAAATTAACACTGTTCACAGTGTGCACACTATCTTTTTAAAGTTTTGTTTCTGCATGTTAATCCATTGCAAAAATCCATTTCTTATCTTGAAAGCTCTTCAACATTCTCCTTTTCTTATTTTCTAAGGGACGTCGGTCAGAGATTTATGAGTTTGTTTTCAGATCGGAACGTGAACAGCAGGTGAGGATGAGGGAGGGGGTTAGCTGTGCCTATTAGGTAATGACATAGAAGGCTGATTGAACAGAGCAAAATTAGGAGCCAAGGTGCTTCACCTTGGACAGCTCTTTGAAAGTTCAGACTAAAATCCAGAGCAGATTCACTGCCCCACTGACATCGGAGCCACCAGTCTCCACTGCCCTTGTTAAAATGCCTCTTTGCCTTTCACCCTACCAGCCACCACTGGAAAGAAAACTGTCCAGATCACAAGACTGCCTTCATCACTGCTTAAGCTTTGAAGATGTTTTTTATTTTATTTTTTTGCAGTCAAGAAAACAGCAAACTGGTGGCCGTCGCCGACCAAGCAGCAGCAGCGGTAGCAGCGGTAGTAGCGACAGTGGCAGCAGCGGCAGCAGCTCCTCTTCCTCCAGTTCTAGCTCAAGCAGTGAAGAATATGGAAGAGACTCTTCGGTCAGTACGCTATGTTGCCCATGGCAAATGATAACACTGGTAGGAATTTGCAAATTAGGCATAGTTAGAATAAACAGAAAACGTATTAATCAGATTTAGGTCTGTTTGTATTTTTATTTACTTAATCACCTTTTGATGTATGTATTTTGACCTAATGGAGACATCAAAGCAGTTCTGGTAAAATATAGCTGATTAAAATTAAAATAACTCTCTCACAGAAAACTGTAATAAATTAATATCAATATAAAATGACTGAATAGATTACATAAGAACATAAGAACAGCCTGCTGGATCAGGCCAGTGGCCCATCTAGTCCAGCATCCTGTTCTCACAGTGGCCAACCAGGTGCCTGGGGGAAGCCCACAAGCAGGACCTGAGATTAGAGCAGAACAGAGCAGAAATGAACGAACATAGGGCCTATCTTAATGAGCCATCTCTAGAAGGGCAAAAGAACAAACTTAATTGTCCTTCTAAAGGTTTCAAAGGGCACTCACCTGATAGGTCTTCCTAGCATGAGCTGAATAAAAAAAGTGCTAGTACTTATGTTCACCAGTCTCATCTTCAGTGGGTTTTTTTTTTTTTAAAAGAGCAGAGCATTGAGTCAGTGAGAAGTTCATATGGGACAAGGTGCTCCTTGGTATTGGCTACCTGATACTGAAAGCAGATGGAAGGCGTAGGAGGATCAGTGCCACTCCTGTGTATCTCCTACAGAGGCTCCTCTACCATGTGTATCTACCCTGGTGCTCAAAACAGATTCAGTCCCAAAGCTGGGCCAGAAACAGAAATAGGTTCACATATTGCCTATTTGGGTCATTTTTGACACACATCTTTAGTAAGACTCTCCAGCAACAGCTGGATCTTCTGGAAGCGGTGAGAATTCTCTTTTTTGATTGCTCACTAGAAAGAATGCCTCAAACAGGTTCAGCAATTAGATGAACAAATTCCATATAAATTGTGTGGTGCATTCTCTATTAGAGTATTGACCATCCAAATTTACATTTGGTTTAATTTTTTTGCTGTTATTAAATAGACCAGTGGTTTTGAGAAACATTTTGGTGGGTCAGTTGGCTGCCAGAAGTCACTGGCAGCCATAAGCAGGCACAAGGAAGACTGTGTCTAATACAAGGAAGGGAGACCTTCAGCCCTCCTGAAGTTGTTGGACTCAGGCTCCAGCTCCCATCAGCCCTAGCCAGCATGGCCAAAGGTCAGGGATGATGGCTGAACTTGTGGTCCAGCAACATCTGGAGGGCTATTGGTTGCCCATGCCTGGCCTATATCAGAGGCAATGTCTTGGAGTCACTTGCATCAATAATAATCAATAATGATTATATGATAATGATACCAACAGTTTCTTTGACAGATCAACAACCTAAATATTTTTCCCCATTTTCAGTCCCAGAAGTTGGAACAAGTTCTGTCCGCTCATCTCCACTTCATCCGTGGTGATAAGCGATTAGACGGACTCAGCACTGTGGTATATGCCAGCTCCTCCATGGTAAAAATGACAGTGAGAAACATCATGCAGCCAAGGAATCCAGTCGTCTGTTTCGAAAGTGCAATGGTCAACCCTCACAAACTCAGGGTAAGCCTCCTCAAAGCACGTTGAGTTCCCACAGAGCATGAAATTAAAATGCTAATAATGCATTTTAACGAAATGTGCTTGATATTCTGCTCTACCACTTAGGCCTCTCTGCAAGCAGGCCGGAATTGTCAGGCCTACAAGGTGGCAGCAGAAGTTGAGACGGGTTGGTTTGCTAATCATCCAGCAATTCAGTTCAAGGCCCAGTACCCCAAGGTTCCTGCACTAGTGGCATCCATTGGGCAACAGTAAGTAAATATGTATCTTTAAAGGATTTATTTATGACAAAGCTGTTCTACCAGGCAGCTAGGGTATGGATGTGTTTATCGTGCCTGATCTATTCACACTTCTCGTTGAAAATAAGATGCCCAGTTTTGATCTCAATCTCATCTCAAGGTTATAACTTGCTTTTGAAGGCCTGGGACAGACAAAATGGGAAATGAATACAAGTCCACTTGTGTCATCTGCTAAAGAACAATAGCCTTTAAAAAGCTATTAGCCATTTCCTCCACCATCTGCCTGCAAACTGCCTGTTTGGGGAAGAAACCACATCAGGCCTGCAGACTATTGCTTGCTGGCCTACCATTCTAGTGATTAAAATGAGACCTTTAGCTCTTCTTTGTTTCAACTGATATGAAGACATCCCTGAAAATCTCAACTATGCACTTCCTATAGTTTCCATCCCAAGACAGGCAGCTATTTCTGAGTACATTGGCACAGGGCAAATAAACAGAAGGGTGACAAAGATTTAGCCCCTCACCTCTTTGCTCTGCCTTACACTGGTCTTCCAGTCACTTTAGTTGTCAAATGTTGTGTACAGCAATCTGGGATAAAACTCCTCCTGTCCAGCAAGTCCATTGCAATCCAGAGCCCACACTCTGGCAGATTTCTGTGGTCAAGTTTCTTTTTCTGTGTGAACAACAGAATAACAATCCTAAGTGCCAAATGTAAATCAGGCTTGTGATTTCCAGCTCCAGCTTTTTTAAAAAACAGCAACATGCCCTGAAGCCAAATTTGCCTCATTGTGGATCAGCTGGGATTGTTTTACCTTGGACCAAAAGTCTATTTGGATGAGAATGCTCTATTTAAATATGTGCAGAATGTCTTTACCACACCCTTTAAGCTACAACAGCAAGTTAAGCCATATTTTCCTTTTTTTTTAAGGGTATCTACAGTGTTCCCTGGAGCTGCTTACATGATGGGCTTCTCACAGAAAATTCAAAGAAACCCCTCTCAAGAGACTATACTGGTCATAGCCCTAACTGATCCAAGAAATTACGCCATGGTCTTGAAGATGCCAACTGTGAGTTGTGTAGATACCATTATTTCAGATGTGAAAGTGTTATTTCAAACTAAACTCATGGATCTACTTTTCCACCATATTTGATTACCTTTTCCTTGGCTTTTCAGTAACAATTACTCTATAGTCATGTCACGTGCAAAGAGACAGTTTGCATGACAGTTTTCCTTCATGCCCTTAGAACATATCCATCTGTTCCCAAAGTGTATGTTGAAGTTGTTGAACTATTAACTTCCGAGATATAATGCAATATGAGTTACTTGGCTAATATGTGACCAATCATACAAGAGGAAGGACTAGCTAAAGATGAAGCGGGGAGCCATTTTATGCATAATGATATTGGGGGACTGCATGTGAACAAAATAACACAAGTTACATCCTTGTGCCTGTCTGACACACAAAGAGGAAGACAGTGCTGGAATAGAAGGGCACTTTCTGTGCTTAGTTTTTAATTGGCTTTCATATTTCTTTCCAGGTGACCATCTATGGTGAAGACTGCATGCTTCCATTTTCACTGCCAATAGGTTCCTCTACCCATACTTCAAAACTCTGGGATGTTCCATCAAGGATCCTTGCTAGTCTGAATGGTCAGTAGTTTTACCATCCCCATAATTCTAAAAATATATTCTCTTAGTAAATTACTTTCTTTGGATGCTTCCATGACAGTCAAAGTATCAAAAACCTGTGTTTTCCTCTCTCGCTCTCATTGCTCTTCCTCTATTGTCAGGTGCTTGCTCAGTAGAAGGTCAAAAGGTCATAACCTTCAGTGGACGAAGCTTTGACAAAGGATTGGCTTCAGATTGCTTCATGAGTTTGTTACAAGACTGCACCTGTGACAAGAAGTTTATGGTGCTGATGAAATATGACTCTCACAATGACAACTACATACAAATCAAAAGCAATTTTGGGGACACGTAAGTACATTTGATCCCAATAGCATTGCAATAATCTAATTCAGTCACAGGGTGAAAGGAAAAGTTTTAGCCTCAAGAAAAAAAGGGGAACTTTTATTGTTTGCTATGAAAGATTTTTACCCCACTCCTCTTCAAAAAGAAACCAGAATGGCCTGCAAACAAGATCAATCAATATTACAGCCAAAACAACAACCAACCGACAAACCCAATAACTACATCAAAACAACAACCTCAAAAAATAAATAGTAATAAAATAAAAAACCCAGCAGCATAGAACAATAGGATAGTCAGGTATATGCAATCCAAAGCAAAATAAGAGCAGATAAAAAGGCAGCTGGGGGAGGGGGGATCAGAACACAAAAGTAGAAGAAAAGAACCAAGGTCTCTCTAAAATGCCAGATCTTCACATATTTTCTAAAAACATTCAGTGTAGTGTGGGGATTAGGTGGGCCTCCTTGGGGGAGGACTGTGCTAGACTGGTGCTATAGCCAACCCATCTCCTTATGGATGACCACTGTACTTCACCTGCTGATGGAATCCGAAATAGAATCTTAGGTGTTGAGTTGACTGCACCAAATGCCTAATCTGGGCAGTATTATCACATCTGGCATATATCCAGTCTATTCAAGCCATTTATCTATTGTTCCCTTTGTTCTCTGTATGTTCCTCTACTTTAGGGGATTTAATATTGTGAACAAACACTTCTCTGCCTTTCCAGAGAAACTTAATTGCTTTTCCAGATTAAGCCAACAAAAAATCATGTCAGTGCAGGGAATGATATTTTAACTAAGAATCAGTTGATCAGAGTAGCAGAATGCAAATTTAGTTTTAAATGAATCCAATGAGGGTTTCGAACAAATGACTATCCAGATAGAAATACTTTAGGTGATGCATAGTAGTGGATTTATCTGTTTTGTTCCTTCTAAAATAGTACCTCAATATGAAAAAAACATAGTGCCTAATATTAACTATATTATTGGAAGTAACTCATTGGCAGAGAACTTGTGAATTGTGACGGCAACAGAATACAGTAGGGCCCCGCTTTAAGGCGTTCCGCTGATGCGGTGCCTTTCATTTTCAATTTTAAAGGTTTTTTCCCCCATTTTGCAACGTTTTGCGACGTTTTTGCGCGACGCGGCCCATTAAAGTCAATGGGGTTCCGCTTTATGGCAGGGGTCCGGAACGGAACCTGCCGTATAAGTGGGGCCCTACTGTATTAACGTTTTCTTTTGTCTTATTTTTTAATAAGGGAAATCATCCTTGAAAATGTCAGTGGAAAGCCCATAGTAAAAATTAATGGTACTGTAAAAGCAATGGAAAGTCTCCCACTCCGACTTGAAGGTATGTAATGTAATTTACAAGTTAACTCATATATTGTCTCAAGGTTTGAGGAAGGAGTGGCAGACAAAGAAAGAAAACGTCAACATAAGATCAGCATGGAAGAAATACTGGATTTAAAAATTAGTGTTGACCAGTCCTCTACATCAGGGCTAGGAAGTGGTACCTACACAGATGAGCATATATAAAAGCAAACTAGTGTATACTGTAAGATATACTGAAATTGACTGTGGGGGAGTTGTGATGGACAGGAATTTTCAGTTTAACAGGGCCAACAGTTTACTCCAAAGAATATTTTATTTATTTATTTATTATTTATTACATTTATATACCGCCCCATAGGCAAAGCTCTCTGGGCAGTTTAGAGCAATTAACATTTTTTTTTAACTTTGTTTGTTTGGAACCCCCCCAATGGAATCATAATTCTGACTTTTGTTTAACTTTGCTTTAATTTACAGACTTGTCCATCATAATTCTACAGAAAGATGGCAAAATTATCCTTTCTTGTCCATCGCTGGGGCTTGAGGAATTGCAGTATGGTGGACTTAACGTCAAGGTATTTTTCTTGCTTCAGCCAATGGTTTCAAGGTTGTAAAAGCATTTGCAAACTACAAAGCAAAACCTGTGCTTGTCTACCAGATCATCAACGTAAATTGCCCTCTTTAGCTAATAAAGATATTGCTCATGATATCAGACCCCACTATTCCTTCAGATCAATAGAGCATAACCTGAATCTGCAAAGCACCTTTCTGATAAGCAGAAGCTGGAGGAGCAGGCTAGTTAAGGTATAACCATCTAAGTCAATATGGTTTGGATTTGTAGTCTCTCCATTTTCCAGTATAACTTTAAAGTGATGATTCTTTTCCTCTAGCTACAAAATATGTCATTAATGCGTTTATGGAACTAACACAGACATTGGAGAGAAATCTCCCATTAGGACTTTGTGTTGTGTCGGACTGAGAAACGTAGTGGTAAAATTCTAGTTGACATTGAAGAGCGCCTCTATTTATGAGTCCATCTTTACTATCCCACAAACAGCACCTTAAATTTTTAAATATGCTCACCTTTGCTGTGTGCTATATTTTCAGTGCTTGCTTTGGCAGGATGAGTCCATGGTGCTGCAATGCTTCACATTTTTATTGTATACTCAGTACCACCTACTTTTTTTCTTTTCTGTTCATGAAGGTTACGGTTACTCCATTGATTGGATATACATGTGGTCTCTGTGAGTTGTATGGCGCAAATGAAAGACAGTTCCGAACACCAAGTGGCTCCTCAGCTAAAGATGAAGTGAGCTTTGCTCAGTCCTGGGTGGTCTCTGAGGCATGTGATGGAGGTAGGTACACTCCGATAGCTTGTTTTGATTATCACTAAGGTAGCTAAGTCCAGGTCTAGGTTTAAGAGGATCCTGCAAAAAGTAGCCCTTCTTCCATCTGTAAGCTCTGGCAGCAGTACTGGAGGGCAGCAGTGCTCCAAGAAATGCTCCAAGCGGCATCAGGCAGTTGTGTCTAGCCACCATATAATATCCCACAAGGCCCCAGACCAATGCTAGATTAGAGGCAAGGTGGAAAATTTAAATGGGGCTAAACAAAACACAACACTGCTCGAAGTACCCAGAAAGAAAAAAATAATTAAATGGTAGGCATCGGTGGAAGGTCCTGCTTGTTTGATGGGGTTCCAGCAGTTGACCAAGGATGCCAAGTGTCAAGGCCAGCACTGAAGACAGCCATCATTGATTTTAATAGTTTAACCTTTGAATTAAATTGCTTGAATCCCAATACCTGCTAAGTGACAAGCATGAAGATGGTGATTCTATAAATGTTGCTTATGTTGTTGGGTTATAAACCCCAGTTTATTATTTTGTTGAACATTATCAAGGAATATTATTAAGAAATGATGCTATAGAACTTTTGGGTTTTTTTTAAGCAATGTTTTAAAAGATCTATACTTATCCTATTGCAGCATGCAAACTGCAGCACTCAGCTGTGAGACATGAGAATCCAATCCTGATTGGAGAAGAAAATCCACAGTGTGTTTCTAATCTGCCCGTGCTGCGCTGTAAGGAAGGATGCACAGCCACCAAAACCACCCAAACTTCTGTTGGCTTCCACTGTGTGTCAGCTGGTAAGCCCATGCAACATCTACTGCTTTGGATTGCACACTAAAAATATGCTAGTAATGTTTTAACATGGGGCATAATTAAATGACAAATGTTTCAGGATGACATTTTGCTACCTTTCTAGGGTCCCCAGGGTTTTAAATGTCTTGCTCTTGGGGAGTAGAGAAAGGAGCAGCCTGGAGCCTGATTATATTGGGGGAGTTCAGAATGCTATGGCAGCAGGACTATGCTTATAGTTTTGCTTCTATGAGAAAGAAGGCTTTTGTTTATAACATGTTTATAAAATCCTGAAACTCTATGGCATCAGTAAGCATTTTAAAGGAATTTCTTTTTCTACTTTCATGTTTTGCCAATTGTATATAGAATATGTTTTATTAATGATTGGTTAAGGGTGGGCTTAATGTGATAAATGTTTGTCTTCTCACAATATTGTTTTAATTTTGAACATCAATCTAGAGTGTGTCAACAGCATTTCTGAACAAATTTAAGGAGAAATAAGACCCACTGAGTATAACTGCAGGCTGTACTGGAGACATGTCCTGTTGATTGAAACAAACCTGCCCCCCATGTGATGCACATTAGTGAGCAAAATTATACATGGGAGATGCGGAGGAGAGGTTTAACTGCCACACTCTATACATTTAAAGCAGTATCATACCACTTTAAACAGTCCTGGATTCCCCCAAATAGTCCTGGGAATTGTAGTTTGTGAAGGGTGCTGATCATTGTTAGGAGACCCCTATTCTCTTCACAGAGTTACAGTTTCCAGAGTGGTTTAACAATCAATCCATTTTCCCAGCGAACTCTGAGAATTATAGCTCTGTGAGGAGAAGAAAGGTCTCCTAACTACTCTCAGCACCCTTAACAAACTACAGTTCTCAGGGTTCTTTGGGGGAAAGCCAGGACTATTTAAAGTGGTATGATACTGCTTTCAGTGCATAGTGCAAATGGGGGCAAAAATTGCCTCTCCCTCCCAAGCTGGCATTGAAGGTGCCTCTTGAAAACAGCAGCTTCAGAGAGGAGATTTTTGTTGGAGCTATAGCTATAGACTCTAGTTTAGCCTTCAAATGCAGGTATGAAAATCACTCTTCACTTTACAAAAGATTAATCCTTTTAACTTGTTCACACCTTTTCTTTTGTTTCTAGGGGCAACCTTGCCTACTGAACTGACAAAGCTGGCTGAAAAATCAGAAGACATGGTAGACACTATTGAATCACACACGTCATGCTCTTGTAACCAACAGACATGCGAATCATGAATTCCCTACCGAACCAATTAGAAACCTGTAATACTGTTTACTGTGGGGGGGCAGTATGTCAATTCTAGGCAACTGCACATATGTTAATTTAAGTATTTAAAAACTCTACTGAACTTTCTAAAGCAATCTGATTTTCTAAAGAAAGTTGAGCCATATTCCTGTAGAAACAAAGGTAACTGTGAATGAAATGTGAATGATTACTTTCTAATAAACACTTGCATTCAAAAGACAAAGTAAAGTGGTGGGTTCTTTATTTCATTGGTTGTGCAGAAAGTGAAGTGATAAGTTTGTCACTGCGTGAATGACTGGATACTTGGATACTTCAACTGTGTTTTCATATTTTTTAACAGTAAAGAGGCATGGGAAAATGTTTTAAATACATGAAAATAAAAGGAACAATTCTCACACCATCAGGAAACAAGATATAGCACTGTATTTTCTTTGTATAAACAATACATGAGACAGAGAATGAATATTATCATATTAGAAGAGCTAAGAGTAAGATTAGTACAGAAAACTGTCTCCACCATAATTACATAGTCTCTGTGGACCTGTAAGCATGTGTAATGATGTCATTACACTTTTTTGGTTATTCATTCACAGCTCCTTGATATTAAGAAAAATAAATCAATGCCAACTTTTGCTAAAATGAAAGTGCAGCCACAACACATGCACACTCTATCCAGAACCAACTAAAATGAAAAATTCAAAAAATGTCTGCTGAGTTCAGTAATATTTACTTGCCATGGGATATGGAAAATTTAAGGAACAGGTATTACTACTAGAATTATTCAACAAAAAGCTGATAACTTGCTACTATATATTTGCAAAGCACAAATGTGACTTGAGGGCTTCAAAGTATGTCTGGCTGCTGAATCGTGCAATCCTAACCCAACTTATTGGGAGCACCATTGACCTTAATGCGGCTTAAATAGACATGTGTAAGAACTGTGTTTCATGGCATCCATTTAATGGTTGAAGAAACTGAGCCAATGTGTATTTATTGAAGTTAGTGCAGAAAACCACAATGAGCTCTGTATTCAGAATTTTAGCAGGTGGCTTGGGATCCACTGAGAATAGATCACTTCTCTAATACAGAGATGCCCATATTCCCCAGGGCTACTGTTCTTCAGGTTGTGGTCTGGAGGAGGGAACAGAATTGTTTCCCCCCCTTGCTCAACAAAGTACCCTGTAACACCTATTCAGACTCCACAATAAAGTTGCCACCATTCTATAAATAAGAAATTTATAATTATGGAACGCGTATGCTCAGGCATAGCTAAGGCATGATGGTGCCCCAAAGCCTCAGCCCCAGATCTCTAGGCTTTGGGAGAATCGACTGGCATGTTCTGCAGTGAAGATAATTCTTTCCTTTGACCTGACTAGAGGAAGGACAAAGAGGAGCGGAATCAACTCCAAGAGAGGAAAAGATAAGGAATATAATGAATCACTTAAGAAATATTGCTGCAGCAGGGGAAGAGTAAAAAATAATGGCTTGTACAGATGATCTGTGAATGCATGAATAAGAACATCTGCAAAGCCCTACTGGATCAGGCCAAAGGAACATCTAGTCCCACATCCAGTTCTCACAATGGGCAACCAGAAGCCTATCAGAAGCCCACAAATGCAGGTATACTTTCCCCCAAGTCCAAAACGAAAGATAACTGCACAATATCCAGTCCATATATAATGAAAGTGAGACATGCTTGCAATAGGGGTGAGCAAGCTGTACTGATGTTTGCTACACTTCAGCAATGGAAGTGGCAGAAGTACATTCGTGAACTGGAGAGGAATGTACAGTCTAAAAAACAGCTGAAAAATGTAAAGAAACGGAAAGGTGTTTATAAACTAGTGGATCGTTGCTGTACGTGGGAGAGTAGCATTGCTGATTATAACTAGTGTTCTCAAAGGCTAGCTGAGAGCATCTGTGTTGGTGTCTCTCTGCGTATGATAGAGGGAGGAGTGTTGAATTTTTAAGGGTTCTCATGATGCTCTTTCCACATTTTCACAGAATGGGGAACCTGTGGCCCTCCAGATGTTGCTTGTCTCTAACTCCCATCAGTCCTGGCCAGAATAGCCCAATGGTTTGGGATGATGGTGTTGGGATAAGCAAGCTTTAATAGGGAGATGTCCCTTCTAGTCAGAATTTGGTTGTTTACCATGATGTAACTTCCTCTATGCTTGTTTACCATGATGTAACTTCCTACTTATAGGTGTTAATTCTCTTCTTCTCTTCCTCTTCTTTGTTAAGAGATGTTCCTTTATTAGCTTAATTCTCCTTTAAGCCACAGCAGACCGTAGCATCCACAGGCTTCTCTCCCAGATGATCCCAATCATGGACTAAATCTACTACGTACTTCTATCTTTTCTCTCTAAGCTAGAGCCTATGTTTTTCTGAACATATGAAAGGTTTTGAGTAAACATTCTTAATTCTTTTTACCTAAGAAGACTGTCTCTGTTGTTCTTTTATTCAGCTAGTCTGTATGAGGGGAAGGTGGGCTGGTTAATTCTCATTCCACTTTTGGGAAATATATACTCCGCTAAGAAATAGAACTACTAAACTATTTCTATTTCATTTAAACCAAATAAATGGGAGTTGCAGTCCAACCACATCTCTGGAGGGCCACAGGTTCCCCATCCCTGCATTACAGGACTGTTCTCCTAGATCAAATTAAAAGGCCCAGATGCAAAATCTGTTCATCATGTGTAGGAGATGGACAAATAGACTTGCTATAGTGAACCTAGCCATGCTGTTTCAGGACTGCCTACAGCAAAGCATTGGGCCATTTGCTCTCTCTGCCTGAGCCTACGGCAAAGCATTTCCATGGGCCACACCTGGAGTGTGTACTCTAGTACAGAATTAAATATCTCCTTCTGTCATTATATATATACAGACCCTAAAGATGGAAGAAGGATTGGCAGGTATATACTTTGGGTAAGAGAATTATGTCCTTTTAAAATTAATGATCATGGGTTAGAGCTTGGAGGTTCTAATATAGCCTTCCATTCCAGGATAGCCATCTAACAGGGAAGCTGTAATAGTGGGTTTCCTGCATCAACAGTAGGTTAGTAGTCGATGACCTCTGAGATACCTTCTCAGTGATTATATGATTATCTCACTATAACTAAAGGGTGAGGAGCCAATGGCACTCCAGATTTTGCAGGACTACAGCTCCCATAATCTTGATCATTGACAATGCTGCCTGGAACTGATGTGAGCTGGAATCCAACAACATCTGAAGAAGCCACAGGTTCCCATCCCTGTTCTAAAACAGCAGAATATCTGAAACTTACACATTTGCAAAGACTTTCCATTGGACTAGGCACAGGTCAGTTTGGCAACCCATGGGAGGGAAGGGGGTACCTTTGGTGACTGGGGGGGCAGGGGGACTTTTGTGAGGGTAGGCAGGGTTGGTGAGTGAAGCGAGTAGCGGCAGTAACCCCTAGTGTGTGTGTGTGTGTATACACACTTTGAGCATGACTTTTTTTTTGTGGAAAAGGGGATACAAATTAAAAAGTGAGATGAAAATGAAATGACTGGCAGTTGAATGTGTGAACTGACTATTGAGCAACAGTGTGTTATATGTGACATGATTTAGATTTGGTGGTCATTCACACTGGCAAGTCACCACATGAAGCTGCAGGCATCAAGTGATAAAGCCCTAGTTTATTATGGAACTCTGGGAACTGGCTTACTTGAACAGAATAAAAGCTAAGTTGAAAGTTCTTCATGAAGCATTTTTGGTCCAAATTTGTTTGGGGGGGGGGGCTGGAGGATCAAAAGATACATCCAAATTGCCCCAGGTCACCATTTTTTTTCACTGCTGCCTGTTTCACATTAGCAGTGCCAGTCCTTCTACCACCAGTGGTGCTCCACCTGGTGGCTGACAGCTACCATTCCTTCCCCCCTCAATTTACCTTTAACTTAGAAACATAGGAAACTGTCTTATACTGAGTCAGACCATTGTTCCATCTAGCTCAGCATTGTCTAAGCTAATTCTTATTGTATTATTTTGTTATGGCATAAAACTGGAAATACTGCTATGAAATTTAAGAACAGAGGTACAAAAATCTTTTAGATCAATAAAGAGTGCTTGGAGATGGGGGTTTAAATTGGAAATGGCTAACAGATATCACAAAATGGTTGTTGTAATGGCAGCAGGGTTTTTTATTATCATTGATCAGATTTTCACCAGAAATAATCAATCCAGATTAAATAGGCAGATAGGGTCAGACTGTGATGAGGCACTCTGTGTTAACAAAGGAAGCAATACTTAAGCACCATTTGTCGAGGGTCTTTGCAACATTTACTCCCTGTCTCCACAATTAATATGCAGTTGTTACTCATTTGTTGTCTTAGATCTAGAACCTTTCACTTAAGGTAGCCGTTGCAATGCAAGTGTGGTGAAATGACTCTTCACTCCACAAGTAATCTTTGTAAATGTGTTAGGCAGCATTCCAAACCTCCCTCCCCCAACAGGGTTTACAGAGCAGCTGGATCTCCACCACATCCACAGCCCTACTGTGTATGGTGGCTAGGGTGAAAGATGGTTGGGACAGCAAGGTTACTGTACTAGCCTGGAACTAGCACAGTGATCAAGCCTGGATGAGGCTTGATGCCATTGCCATCATACAAGATCAGTGAGACTAGTTAAATTAAACAGGCCTCCCAGAACAGGACTACTGCTGTGAAACCAAGTCATCCATCATTCCTAATGGAATCCACTGCATTCCTGAGTGCCCTGGGGGAGTTCCCAGTAGATAGAGCAGGTGACCCTGTTGAAGCCCTTGTCATGCTGTGGAACAGTGAGGCGCGTCGGGCTCTCGACACGGTTGCCCCCGAGCACCCTCTCGGGAGCTGTGGAGCCAGGCTTGCACCTTGGTACACCAGTGAGTTAAGGGCAATGAAACAGGCTGGACAACGGCTAGAGCGCAAGTGGCGAAAGACGTGCTGTGAGGCTGATTGGGCACGAGTAAAACATCATAACCATGCTTACTGTGTGGCAGTGAGGGTGGCGAAGAAGGCCCACTTTTCTGCTTCCTTCGCATCCTCAAGTAGCCATCCAGTGGAGCTTTTCCATATTGTCAGGGGTCTGTTGACATCAACTCCAGGAAGTGGAGGCCTTCGGAGGCCCACTGGGAATTGTTTGCAAAACACTTTGAGAGTAAAGTTGCTTGCCTCCGTAGCAGTCTTGATGCCCCATCCACATCTACTGTAGTCCCCAATGAGGTGTCCATTGCAACGTCTGCTGCAACTTCTTGGGAACGGTTTCAGTTGATGCAGCCAGATGAGGTGGACAAGGTGCTTGCGATGATGTGGCCAGCAATGTGTCCTCTCGACCCTTGCCCTTCTTGGCTTATTAAAGCTTGCTGAGGGGGCTTGACCGAGTGGATCCAGGGTGTGATCAACGCACTATTGCGGGAGGGAGTGGTTCCAGCTACCTTGAAAGAGGCGGTGATCCGACCACTCCTGAAAAAGCCCACCCTGGACCCATTGGTTTGTGACAACTACCAACCGGTTCCAAATGCCCCCTTCTTAGGGAAGGTGATTGAGAGGGTTGTGGTGCAGCAACTGCAAGCATTCTTGGATGAAACAGATTATCTTGACCCATCCCAGTCTGGGTTCAGGCCTGGTTATGGGACTGAATCGGCCTTGGTTGCCCTGATCTTTATCGGGAGAAGGACAGGAGAGTGTGCCCCTGTTATTCTTACTTGATCTCTCAGGGGCTTTTGATACCATTGGCCATGGTATCCTGCTGGGCCAACTTGGTGAGATGGGTTTTGGAGGCAATGTTTTACAGTGGTTCCGATCCTATCTGCAAGGTCGCTCTCAGAGAATAGCATTGGGTGACTGTCTTTTGGCCCCCTGGCAGCTGTGCTGTGGGGTGCCGCAGGGTACCATCTTGTCCCCCATGCTGTTTAACATCTATATGAAGCCCTTGAGAGCAGTCATCAGGAGATTTGGGGCGAGGTGTCAGCAGTATGCTGATGATACCCAGCTCTATTTCTCTGTAACATCTGAATCGGGAGAGACCGTGCAAGCCCTGGATCGCTGCCTGGACTCGGTGATGGGCTGGATGAGGGCCAATAAACTGAGTCTGAATCCTAGCAAGACGGAGAGGCTGTGGGTTGATAGTTCCTGAGTTCGGATAATTGGTCAGTTGCCTGCTTTGGACGGGGTCGTACTCCCTCTGAAAGAGCAGGTTCATAGTCTGGGGGTGCTCCTGGATCCATCTTTGTCGCTACAGGCCCAGGTGACCTCAGTGGCTAGGAGTGCCTTTTACCAGCTTCGGCTGGGAAGATAGCTGCGGCCGTTTCTGGACCAGGTAGCCTGACCACTGTTGTTCACACACTGGTAACCTCCAGGCTGGATTACTGTAATGCGCTCTGTGTGGGGCTGCCCTTGAGGTTGGGTCCGGAAGCTGCAGCTGGTGCAAAATGTGGCGGCGAGACTGCTCACTGGGGCAGGGTATCGCCAACATGTCACCCTGCTGCTGAAAGAATTGCACTGGCTGCCCATTTGCTACTGGGCCAAGTTCAAGGTTCTAGTTTTGGTGTACAAAGCCCTATACAGCACGGAACCAGGACACCTGAAAGACCGTCTTATCCCTTATATACCCAGTTGATCACTGCGCTCTGCAGGTGAGGGCCTCCTGCAGATACCATCTGTCCGTTCTGTACAATATAGGAAACGGACCTTTAGTGTGGCAGCACCTATCCTATGGAATTCCCTCCCTTTGAATATTAGACAGGCACCATCTCTGCTATCTTTTCGGTGCCTTTTGAAGACTTTCCTCTAGTCTGCATCTGTGTTAGAATTGCTTAATATGTTTTTTAATAATGTTTTTAACCCTTTTTTAAAGTTGCTTTAAAAAAAATGTTTTTAACACTGTTTTGTTTCAATGTATTTTAAGAGCTGTTTTTATGATGTTTTAAAGTGTTTTTAGCACTTTGCTGCTCTGGGCTCCCGCTGGGAGGAAGGGCGGGATGCTAATTAAATAATAATAATAATAATAATCAGAGGAGGACAGGCAGTACTTGATATGCAGCTTCTCCATTCCTTTTTAAAACTCAGTTGCTCTGTCTGAGAGAGAGGACAATGTGTGTTCTGTACACTGTGGGTGGGAAACCTGTGGCCTTTCAGATGGTGTTGGACTACAGCTGCCATTATTCCTGGTCATTGGCCATGATGACTAGGGCTGATGGGTACTGGAGTCCAACAACACCTGGACATCACCAAATGGTCAATATAGGAATCAAATCAATTATATAATTGGTAGCAGAATATGGAGAAGTTCCATACTTTCTGTGAATACAAGACCAGGAACAGACTGCGGTACAGATAATGAATTGGTAATGTTGAAAATCAGAGTAAAGCTAAAGAAGAACAAAGCAATCATAATGCCAAAATACAATCTAAGTAACATCCCAGAAGATTTTAATGATCAAATAAGTGTTGACCATTGAACCGCACTGTCACTGAGTTTGTTTTCCATCAAGTCTGAAAAACTGTAACTAGGGGGAGTTATGTCTTTGCCCAGTCTGGGAATGGACTGCCAAGGCCGTTGCTATGGTAACCATCGCGATAGACTGGGAAAAGTTCTAGCAGCTATCTGTGTTAAGCTGAGTCTTCTGTGTATTGCCTCTGAACTGAGAGGTTCTCTTCTGTGTGTACCTTTGGAGAGATGTACCAGAAGGGGGGTGACTGAAGAAACTCTACATGTATTTACTCTTAAGCCTTTGGCCGTAATGTCTTAATAAAGATTCTTAACATGCTCTAATGCTCTGAAGAAGTTTCTTGCTCAACTTAACTTCAACGTAATGTATGCTGTTTCACGCAACAACGCACACACGTCAACAATAAGGAACAAATTTGAGGCTTTAAACCGAGCTAATAGAGAACCAGAAGAATTATGAAGTCAGAGACATTATCAGAGAAGAAGGCCAAAAGACAATACCTCTAGTTAAAAAGAAAGAAGACCTCAATGGATGACTGAAGAAACTCTTAAAATGGTTAAAGAGAGAAGGAAAGCAAAAGCAAAAAGAGAGATAAACACAGTTAGAACCCTAAATGCAACAATACAGCGACTAGTATGTAGGGACAAAGAGAACTACTACAATGATTATTGTACAGAAATAGAAGACGATAATAAAAAAGGTAGAACAAGAGCCCTGTTCCAAAAGATTAGAGAAATTAAAGACCAAGAGTAGGTATGTTGAATAATCAACAGGGGAACAAACTGACTGACCGAGATAAAATAAAAGGAAGATGGAAGCAATACGTTCAAGAATTATATAAAAGAAATGCAAGGATGGCAGATTAATTCACAGAGGAACAGTATGATGAAGAACCAGGAATTTTTGAATGTGAGGTGGAAGCTGCTGTTAAAATACTTGGAAGAAGCAAATAACCAGGAATAGATGGCATACCAATAGAGTTGATACAAGTTACTGAGAAGGAATCTGTCCAAATTTTGAGAAAAATTTGTCAACAAATATGGAAAAGAAAACAATGGCCCACAGATTGGAAGCATTCAATTTACATCCCAATTCCAAAGAAAGGGGATGCCAGGAAATGCAGTAATTATCAAATTATTGCCTTAATATCCCATGCAAGTAATGCTCAAGAATCTACAACAAAGGCTCTTACCATATATGGAGCGAGAAATGCCAGATGTCCAAGCTAGATTTAGAAAGGGAAGACGTACCAGAGATCATATTGCAAACATGCATTGGATAATGGAACGGACCAAGGAATTTCAGCAGAAACTAGTAATTATCTGAAATGAATTCTGATGAAAGTTAAAGAGTAAAGCACAAAAGTAGCACTACAGCTGAACGTCAAGAAGACTAAAGTAACGAAAACAGAATATTTACGTAACTTTAAAGCTGACAATGAGGACGTTGAACTAGTTAAGAATTATCAATATCTTGGCACAGTCATTAAAAAGGGAGACAATAGTCAAGAAATCAGAAGAAGGCTAGGACTGGGGAGGACAGCTATGAGAGAACTAGAAAAGGTCTGCAAATGCAAAGATGTATCACTGAACACTAAAGTCAGGATCATTCAGACCATGGTATTCCCGATTTCTATGTATGGATGTGAAAGTTGGACAGTGAAAAAAGAGGATAAAAGAAAAATCAACTCATTTGAAATGTATTGTTGGAGGAGAGCTTTGCGCATACCATGGACTGAGAAAAAGACAAATAATTGGGTGTTAGAACAAATTAAACCAGAATTATCACTAGAAGTTAAAATGATGAAACTGAGGTTATCATACTTTGGACACATCATGAGAAGACATCATTCACTAGAAAAGACAACAATGCTGGGAAAAACAGAAGGGAGTAGAAAAAGAGGAAGGCCAAACAAGAGATGGATTAATTCCATAAAGGAAAACACAGACCTGAACTTACAAGATCTGAACAGGGTGGTTTACAACAGATACTATTGGAGGTCACTAATTTATAGGGTTGCCATATTTATTTATTGCACTTGTATACCTCCCCATAGCTGAAGCTCTCTGGGCGGTTTACAACTTAATCGACTTGAAGGCACATAACACACACACACAAATGCAAGGTTCTTGATCACGGGGAGGCTTCTAAGCATGGTCATCTTTAGAACGTGCATAGAAGCTCCTTTCTGACCTTTGCATTAAACATGTGAAGTTCAAGAGTGGAGGAGGTAGTCATGCAGGGCTTTTGGGGTGGGGTTTGTCAAGAACTTGTCAGAATGGTTCAGAATGGTTGCTGATACATAGAATTGTGGGGATTTCATCTTGTTCAGAGATGGGGGCCTCCAAGTGAGTGAAAAAATCCTAGTTTCGTTTCTCAGCTGCAGTTAATTAGGAGACCTGTGAAGAGACACCTGTTTATCTGATGAGTGCTTGCTACCAAGGTCAACCTGGCCTGGGAACAGAGGGGAGGATGAGGACTGTTAGGCGCGAAGACTGGAGGAGCCTCGAGAAGCATTACCTCACCAGAAAGCCCCCTGATTGGCTAAATTAGTATGGTCTGTTATTAGGGACTTTTCCTTAAGTATAGGGGGTGAAACCTATAGCCTTTGTTCCCCTGGGTTCCATCTAGACCGGTGGTTACCTGAGTAGGGTTCCACGGCCTTTCACTACCCGTGCTATGCCTCTCTGGGGAGAGGTGAGACTTTGCAACAACTACCTCTTCAGTAAGTAGAACAGGTTAGTTAGTTTGATTATTTTGGTTTGTGTCTGAACTTTTTGTATTTTACCTAAACCCCTTTTTTGGGTGTGGGTTTTAAGGAATGTTTTGCTGCTATTAATTGTGCGTTTATATTTTATTCAAATAAAGCTACTTATTTACCCATGTGTGTTCTTTGCAGGAGGGGAATATTTGGCTCTGAATCTTGTACCTTGGCCACTGACCACTAACTCCTGTGTTTTGGGGTTGCTTGGGGCTCTGGGACGAGGAGTCCCTGTTTGGCTCTTGTCTTTTGGAAACCCTGGCAGAACTATTTCTGGGCTCTGGGCTTCCCCTGACTCAGAGTGGCTAACCAGGTTAAAGGGTGGTCGCAGCCTACCTACATTGCAGGGTTGATGTTGAATTGCACACCCTTGGCAAGGGGAGATATTTTGCCAGGATCAATTGCCTGGGGTGGGGAATTGGGTCCTGGGGCTGCACGGATGGCCTGTTAGGTGGCCATCGTGCATGACAGGGTTAGCCTTCTAAACATATTTTGCCCTCACACAAAGAGGGCTTAAGCCAAGTAATGTGTTTGTAGTTGTCATGGCAAACTTCATTATAGTGTACTCTGACACTGCAGCAAATGGCACATTCTGGAGCAAATAGCAGTTTATTTTTTTTTCCAGCACAGCAGGAAAATGGCACAGATGAAAGGTCAACACCCCCTTTCCACAGTACTATGGCCCTGATCTGGATGCCTCCCTCACCTATGTGGCTGCTATATGTTTAAAAAGAGAAGGGGGAAAAGCCCAAGAGAGACAATCACGTCCTTAGTAGCAAGCCACCAGAATCAAGGTTTCAACCGGAGTTCAGCATCTACACCAGAGCTGGAGAACCTCAGGTCTGGAGGCCAATTACGGCCCTCTTGGCTTCCCTATGTGACCTGTAGGGTTCTTCTCAGGCTATGCCCCTTTACCCAGGCCACACCCTTCACTGCACCCTCCTTGAATGTTTTTAAGCCTGACTGTACAGAGGTGTGTGTGTGTGGCCATGCCCACTATGGGTACCACTGGCATGCAGGCCCTGGGAGGTTGCCCATAAGGGAACGTGGCTTTCAGGCTGGAACAGGTTCCTCTACCTCTGTTCTACCCAGAAGCCACAGGAATGGATGGAAAAGAAGACCCTCATAGCATTGCTATTCTTGTTGCCATTGCATGTAGCAGGAGATGAGGGAGTTTCCATAGAGCAGACAAGCCATGCAGGTGAGTCACGCTGTTTTTCTAAAGGCCTGGATAACGTTTTGTATGACACTGGTGTCTCTGTTCTGCAGTAACCAGTAAACAACACAGATAAGAGCTTGCACTATGTCAGTCAGGTCAAAATAACCTGACTAACCTTATCTCTAGCTACAAAAGTTTCAAAACCTCCTAGTTTGTCATGGCCATCCATGATTCCCCTTCCAGAGCAAATACTTCATTGAAAAACATTCTGCAATGAAATTCACAAAAATGTGCCAATTAAAAAAAAAATTAAAGTCATCATATATGTACTAAATGTGTACAGTTGTAAATAGATGATCACTATTTAAAAATTAAATAGTGATCAACATATATACTTATAGGGAACTTTGGGTGCTGAGTTATGACAGCTACATGAGCTACTGAGAAACAAGAAGGTGTTCAGAAAGTTTGCAGAAGTGGGGAGGGAATCCTTAGGAAAGGGAGGGGGGAACTAAGGGGCAGATAAAACCTCCCAAAACAGTCCAATGAGGATGGAGCATGTTCACTCACCACAGAATGCTGAGTGTCTGGTGGGGAGGGATGGAGGAGAAATTCAGTTCAATTTGCATTTAAAGGTAAATGTACCTGGTTTGCACTTTCTCAAACAACGCAAGAATCGAAACACAACCGTCCTTCGAAATTTACCCTTCTCTAACCAACCAATGTTTACAAAAATGCATATGTTAGGGGAAAGTGTGCATACAAATGAATATATTAGTGAAAATTACAAATAAAAATGCATTATATTTGGAAAATGTATTCACTAGGAGAAATTTGCACTAAATGCTGATGAATTTTCATGACGAGTTGTTTTTTTTTAAGGCGAATGTTGCAGAATTTTAAGACTGGAAAAATGAGAAACTGAGAGAAATGAAATTGACAGAATTGTCCATCTCTGCTGGTGAGGGTAAGTGGAAGAATAGCCTTGAGTATCCTGAAAAGGAGCCATGGCTGGCTGGCTGGCTGGAAGGAACACTGAACAGGAACACTCTACACTGCAATAATTTTGTTGCAGTTCTCACTGTTTCCCACCCTCCCTCCAACCACAACAGTGAATAGCTTAAGAAGGGCACATCAAGACTTACTCCTTCTCTGTATAAAGCAAAAAGCCAGTATGGCTGCCCACAGAATGTCTGAGTAACTTGATTCAAAGTTGATAATTCAATAACTCCTCCCTTGGCACCAAATGCCTGTTAATCATTCTTTGTGTATAAAAGCTGTGCTCTTCCCTGACATTTTCATTCACTTTCAACATGAGGGGAATCACTTTTGTGTTGCTTGTCACTTTTGTGGGTAAGTGTCCTACTCTCCCTGCTATCAAGGAGGGATGCTGATCTCTCGGGAGCCAAGACAGAAGGGGAAGCTTATCTATTTTGCGCCCCCACACCAAATAAAATAATTGTATTATACTTTTAAATCAAAATACTTTCCACTTACAAATATATTTCTTCCCCACACAGGGTGCCAGAAAAATGATCTTGGTAAGTCAAATTCTTAGTGTTAAGATGCTATATTTTTAGCAGCCATTGGCTGAAGTGTAGAGGTTCTCTGTGGATTTGCATCATTTTACCTTTTGCCATTTTTCTTTTAAGGGTACAACACACCATTTCAGGGGGGGTTTTTTGGGGGGGAAGAGAAATTTCAGGGAGGGTCCAGATTCACAGCCAGTTATAGGCCTGCTCTTGGATGTGCCCAAAATGAAATGAGGAAGAACACTGTATTTTTAAGGGTATTTATTGTGGTTACTTACTTGCTATATATATCATCGTAATCAGAAATGTAAAGGGTGGGCCACACTCCACGAAAATGAATGGGATGGGTTGCAGAAGAAAGTGTGGGTGCGTGTGTGTGTGTGTGTGTATGTGTATGTGTGCCATTCTGTGAATCGTTTAATTCTTATGTTCATACACTACAGCACTGTGAAATGCAATACACTATTGGCTACTACTTACTAATGCACCCTGACTAGGGTAAGCCTCATTGAATTTAGCAGGGCTTTCTTTCAGGTAAACATGTACAGGATTGAATTGTGTAAGGATTTTTTTTGGCATTGAGCTGTATTTAGGAATCATAGTAATTGTTATCACTGAATTCAACATTCTAACATATACTGGAAATTATTTTTATTGTATTTTATACAATTCATAGTCCTCTTGTAGAGTACTTAATTCCTAAGCTCTACAGATATTATTATTGTTGGGTTCTTATTTGCTTAGGGTGCTATAGGTAGATACTAAAAATTATCCTTTCCCCCTCCCCTTTAACAGAACCTGGTTTTAGCATTGCCAAATCCTTCTTTTACACCTATAATGGGTTCATTCAGAATGGGTTGGAAAACACGGATTTAGCAAAATCTGCCTTAAAACTGACTTGTCAAGTAAAGATCAGCAGAGTGTCCCAGGAAGATCACATTCTTAAGGTAGATGATGGCAATGATTTCTAATTTTCCTCTTCATCTCTTTCTTGCTTGGAATTTTCTCACAGTTTGTTTGTTTTAGAAAGCAGCTTGGGGAGGGGTCTTTTTAAGTTGAGAAGTTGGGAGGGGTCTAGAATCTCATGGGGGGAACAGGTTGAGGGTGATTTTGAGTGGAAAAACAGCAGATAGAGAAATGAATAGTTGTCCCCCCCGGTTGCTTTTATTTGGAACAAAAATGTATTTGATGCTCAATCTAGAAGACTTCTGCTGAGCCAGTGAAGAAGATATGGAACAGCCTAGAGATGTTTACAACTCCTAAAGCAGGTGTGGGGAACATTTGGTCCTCAAAATTTTGGTGAACTACAACTCCCATCATGTCTGGCTGTTGACCATATTTGTCAAGCCTGATGGCAGTTGCAGTTCAGCAACATCTGGAGGGCCAAAGGTTCCCTAATGAATCAGTTGGGTAAACATGAACATGAAAACAAAAGCTTGTCCCCCTAACACCTATATTTATATTGGGATGGGTGTTATATATCCTGGAAACTGATAAAGATAAAACAAGTGGACAAAATAACTGGACAAATTAGAAACATCATGAAATGCAAGATAATGGATGGCTCTAGTAAAAGTGCTTTAGAAATGTTGTAGCTGTTTGTCATTCTGATAGGCCAGGTAAAATTGGGCAGAGCTTGTGAAGGCAAGCTTCCACTAAGAGATGGGGTGGAAGTAGGGTTGCCAGGTTCAGGGCCTGAGACTGATCCTGTATCTTTAGGAGAAGAGAAAGTCAGCCAAGTGCAGGTGTTCTCGAAACCCTGTAATGGGAAAAACCACAAGGTAGAATTCTCCCTTCCCCTGCACAACTTTTAAAGATACAGATGACCTCTTGGTTGCCAGGCCCGGCCTCCAAGGGGTCTTCTATATCTTTAAAAGTTGTGCAGGGGGAAGGGAGAATTCCACCTGGTGGTTTTTCCCATTACTGTGTTGCAAGAACACCTGCACTTGGCTGACTTTCTCTTCTCCTAAAGATACAGGATTAGTCTCCAGCCCTGAACCTGGCAACCCTAGGTGGAAGGAACAACCAGAAATAGATAAAAAATGTGGGGGTGTGGCCAGCTATAGAAAGGGAGGGGAAGAGGACAAGCTGGAAGGTTAACTAAAATGGAGGACTCTTGTACTAGAGCACAATGATATGTTTGTTGTTGGGATACAACAGTTTCCAGAATTGGTTCATAATACAAGGGACAACATTGAGGTTATGGTGAACTCTACTACTCTGGTTACAATTAATGTACAAGAAAGAATAAGATTACTCAGGCACATGATCCACAGTTACTTGGGAGTAAGGCCCACTAAGTTCAGCAGGCCTTGCTTCTGACTAAATATACATTTAATGGGGCTGTTCTGGCTGTACTAATGCTCATAAATGGTCTCAATTTTGGCCCACATTCAAGTTGAGGTACATCCTTTCTCCCCCTCCCTATATGGTTCTTCTGCTGCTTGCATGTAAATATTATAACTTAACCCAAATCTTCACTCATCTACTCTTTTTTTTTAAGGTACTTTCTCCACAAGTGGAAGAATACAATGGCATCTTGATGAATGGATCCCTGAGCCAAACAACCAGACTCACTCAGAAGCTTTATGTGTGTTTTGCTGAACTATTTAAGTTTGAATACAAAAGAGGTTGCATTGGAAATATTTATGCCCCTAAAAACATCTCCATTGAGTGCATAAATATAATAAGGGGTATCCTGGACTTGCTGCAAATAACTATAGAAAAATCAGAGAGTGTGTACGAGTTACAAGAGGTATGGGATTTTTCTTTTCAGATTCTAAATGACTCATTATAAGAACAAACATTATAGTATTAGAATCATCAGAAGCTTTTTACTTGGATACTATCTTAAAGTGTTCCATAGCATTCATTCCTGTGAATCACCTAACTGCTTTCTCATCACTTGATCACTCAGCAACTAATGACTTGCATTTGAATATGTGTACTTACTCCATTGTGAGCATTGTTTGAAATTATGTGAGGTGATGCCTTGCTATAATGGATGTAACTTTCCAATCGTCCTAGGACTTAAGATTCTGTTATTTAATTGTTGCTCATTATTCTTTGTAGGATGGAATTGGAGGAACTTGCCACACCAGGTATGTTATCCAGGAGGACAAGATAAATAACAAAACCACCATTTCACGAACCAAAGACCTCAACAACTGCACAGTTAAAGTTGTGAAGAACATTGGAATGGCCTACATCCAGCCTTGTCCTACATGTGCTGTGGTAAGCAGCCTTAACACCAACCACTGATGTAAATATTTGTAAGTGAGGTTGCTTCAAATGGCATATGTCAAATTAATTTCAAAGGATGCAGTGTAAGTATTTCAATACTGAAGGTTACAGGGACCATACAACTCCCCTCCTGCAACAGCTCCACTGGCTGCCAGTTTGTTTCCAGACACAATTCAAAGTGCTGGTTATGTCCTATAAAGCCCTATACGGCTTAGGTCCAGGCTATTTGTCAGACCGTTTCTCCCTATATGAACCTGCCCGGGCCCTGAGATCTTCAGGAGAGACCCTTCTCACGATCCCAACACCTTCACAAGTGTGACTGGTGGGGACACGAGATAGGGCCTTTTCGGTGGCTGCCCCTAGGCTCTGGAACTCCCTCCCTAGGGAGGCAAGAATGGCCTCCTCTGTGCAGTCCTTCCGCCGACAGCTAAAGACTTTTTTCTTCCGGCAGGCCTTTGGAACTGAAGGTTTTAAGGGTAGTGACTGAAGAGGATGCTGTATGTTATTGTTTTACTTGTATGCTCCTAAACTGGGTTGCAGTATTTTAAGAGTATATCTAATTGGCTTTAACATCTTAATAGTTTAATCCTGTTTTAATGCTGATTTTATATGTTTATATGTTTTATATTTTTATAGGTTCTTAATGATATGTACTTATTTTTATCTGGAAGCTGCCTTGAGTTCCAGTTTGCAAAAAGGGCGGGGTATAAATAAAGATAATAAATAAATAAATAAAATAATCTTGGTGCCAGCCTTGGTTGAGGTGTGGGGTATAAATATTAAATCAATACTGGTGTGCATTCATACTAAAATGGATGAAGGATGACATAAATATACCCCAGTTTCTAATTAATTTCTATAAGACACAAATAAAAAGGTAGGGTAGCAGTCAGTCCTAATCCTGCTCAGGGTAGATCCATTTAAGTTAATAGATATGACTAACTTAGATTCATCATTTTTAGTAGGTTTACTCTGCATAGCACTTGGTTGACTACAACCAGTAGAAACAAATATAGAGAATTAAATTCATCTTGTTTCTCCTATTTGTTGCTTGATTAGAGAGATTCCTGAAACTGACAAGAGACATTGTGTTGCATTGCTTAGTAAACTTTTGTCAATATTGTTACATCCATCAGGGATCTTTCTGTAGGGAGAAAAGATCTTGGAGTGCTTTGAAAGTGAAAAGACTTAAAAACTGTCCAATCAGAACCAAAAAGCAAAGGGACACTTAGAGTAGTGGTTGCCAACGTCACACCCATGAGCACTATGGTGCCCTTGAGGTATTCCTCTGTTGCCGCTGAAGCCCCTGAGCACCCCATACAAGCTCACTTCCCCCTTCGGTATAATGTGTGGGTGGTTACCTTTTTCTCCCTTGAAAAGTACATAGAGCTGAAGGAGAAAGTTGGAAGAGTGATGCTCTTTCCCACTTCCTCTTTCAACTCTTTTGTGCTTTTTCAAGGTTCAGATTGATTTTACTAGATTTGATTTTTAGAGAGATCTCTTGGAAAAGCAATGTCTTTGTGCATGCTTTATTTTTTCTGTTTCTGGGGGACAGGGTGTGTGAAGTGGCCCGAGAGGGTGGTGCCTAAGGGATTGGCTCAAAAATGCCCATGGATCCAACAAGGTTTGTGAGGATGCTACCTTTTTTTGCATTACTCATAAAGTGAGGATCCTTTGATAAATCTTTATAGGTGATATCTGATGTTACATACACAGAGTAGACACATTTACATAAATGAGCTTAACTAACTCAGCATGCCCATTGATTTCAATGGGTCTGCTTTGAATATGACTAATGGAGAATATCATTCTCTGAATGCTGGCAGGTGCGTTGCCTTTAAGGAGCTGTACAGCACTTGCAGGAATCAGAAAACAGGCTGGGTCTCCACTGTAATCAATGCAGAAATGAAAGGGGGGAATAGAGATGAATTAAGGAATGAAGTGATAATGAAAGATAGGCGAGGTAATGGTGGTGCAATGAGAGAAAAATGAATGGAAAGGGGAATGAATGGGGCTGCCAGGAAAAAAAGTGAAAATTATTTTTTCCAAGTGTGTATCCTTAAACAAGAATGTATTGTAGAGGCTGTCATTTGTGTTGTCTGAACAAGTTTATTTGTGCTTTTTAGAACATCACAAACACAAGAGGGACTGTGGCATTCAACTATAAGCTGAAATATATGGATACTGGAGCCCTGATCACACATGTTGACTCCCAGCAGGTGTATGCTATCTCCCCATTCAATGAACTTGGTGGTACTGCTATTATGGATGCAAGGTATGTCTGACTGGTACTATTAGAACAAGGGAGATCTGTCACCAGAACTATGGACGGGGTCACATATGCATGTAGATCACTCTGTTTATTATCAAAGAATTATACAACCATGAGAGTGGCTGTGTACTGTAGTCAGCATGGATTTTTCACATTCTGCAATGTTACATTGAAAATACCCCCATGCCATTCTTATGCTTCCCATAAGCTCATTTCAAAACAAAACCTTACAAAACTTATAGTCCTGAACTCAGAAACACTTGCTTAACAACCCTCTCAATTTTCATACAATACACAAAACAGTCAGAGAGAACAGAGAGTTCAAAGTCTAAACAGAGTGGGGGGAAAACTCAGAGCCCTTTTGGAGTTTTAATCTGTTGAAATTCATTAAAAATCAACCATGTTTACAGAGTACCTGTAATCCTGTTAATGACCTTGTTCCATACTTTGACCTTCATCTTCCGCAGTTTAAAAGTTAAAAAAAAAATGCCTGGCTGATTTTTAATTAATTTAAGAAATTCTGGCTGGAACCCAATTATAATGTTGGGCATACTCAGTAAGAACGAAATGTCAGTGTTCTAAAAGGCAGACTCACAGCTGCTTGGCTTGGCTAATCAGGGGACCACACCCACACCAGACTTTGATTTCACTTGAGCAAGTCATGGCTTCCCTCAGAGAATCCTGGGAAGTGTAGTTTGTGATGGGTGCTGAGAGGAGACTCCTGTTCCACTGAGAGAGCTCCAGTGGCCAGACTGGTTTAACAGTCAGCCACTCTGATTGAAGGTCTGTGAGGACAATAGGGCGTCTCCTAGCAACTCTCAGCACCCTTCACTAACTACAGTTCCCAGGATTCTTTGAGAGAAGCCATGACTCTCCAAAGTGAAATAAAGGCCTGGTGTGGATGTGGCCAGGGACACTTTTGGTTTAAATTTGGGTGGGAGGCTACATGTGCCTGCAGTAGAATAAAAAGGTAGGGGAAACGCTGAAAAGCAATGATACTGTTCACAGTGTTTTCCTTTTGGAAAAGAAAGGGTCTTCCCTTCTGCCCAGTGCCCACCTGCCCAATCACCTCCCCTCCTCTCCCCCTCCCTTCCCTGCCCCTCCCCCAGGTCAGTGTTGGACTACAACCTGGGAGACCAGGATTCGAATCCCCACACAGCCATGAAGTTCACTGGGTGACCTTGGGCCAGTCACTGCCTCTCAGCCTAGAGGAAGGTAATGGTAAAACCACCTCAATACTATTTACCATGAAAGCCCTATTCAAAGGGTTGCCATAAGTCCAGTCGACTTGAAGGCAGTCCATTTCCATTTTCAAACATAATCAGGGGCATCACTAGGGTGGTGCGGCAGGTGCAGGCCGCACAGGGTGACACCACCAGATGGCGGTGACACCCAGAGCCGCCCCCCCAGGCACCACCTAGGCACCAATGAGAGTATTCGCGTGGCGCGCTGACTGCCTTCCTCAGCTGTTAGAAGGTGGAAGTGGTGGCAGACAACCGGTGCGCTCCAGGGCCCTGTTTGGCCGTGCGTGCGCTCTGTCGTGCGTGCGATCGCTCAGAGTCTGAGAGAGAAGGCGCTACGGGCCGCACCGAGTGACACCAACCCTAGTGATGCCACTGAACAGGACTGCACAGAAATAAATCCCATTGAACTCAAAAAGTATACAAATGATCAAACCCACCCTCCCTTCTCCTCCCTCCTATCCCCTCTTGCTTGCCCCTTCCCTCCCCCTTCATTTGCCCCTCCCTACTAGGGTTGCCAGGTTCCTGGCCTGAGACTGATCCTGTAACTTTAGGAGAAGAGAAAGTCAGCCAAGTGCAGGTGTTCTTGAACCCTGTAATGAGAAAAACCACAAAGATACAGAAGACCTCTGGGTTGCCAGGCCCGGCCTCCAAGAACATAAGAACATAAGAAGAGCCTGCTGGATCAGGCCAGTGGCCCATCTAGTCCAGCATCCTGTTCTCACAGTGGCCAACCAGGTGTCTGGGGGAAGCCCACAAGCAGGACCCGAGTGCAAGAACACTCTCCCCTCCTGAGGCTTCCGGCAACTGGTTTTCAGAAGCATGCTGCCTCTGACTAGGGTGGCAGAGCACAGCCATCACGGCTAGTAGCCATTGATAGCCCTGTTCTCCATGAATTTGTCTAATCTTCTTTTAAAGCCATCCAAGCTGGTGGCCATTACTGCATCTTGTGGGAGCAAATTCCATAGTTTAACTATGCGCTGAGTAAAGAAGTACTTCCTTTTGTCTGTCCTGAATCTTCCAACATTCAGCTTCTTGGAATGTCCACGAGTTCTAGTATTATGAGAGAGGGAGAAGAACTTTTCTCTATCCACTTTCTCAATGCCATGCATAATTTTATACACTTCTATCATGTTTCCTCTGACCCGCCTTTTCTCTAAACTAAAAAGCCCCAAATGCTGCAACTCCCTTATGAGGAAAGAAGGGAGTCGCTCCATCCCCTTGATCATTCTGGTTGCCCTCTTCTGAACCTTTTCCAACTCTATAATATCCTTTTTGAGATGAGGCGACCAGAACTGTACACAGTATTCCAAATGCGACCGCACCATAGATTTATACAATGGCATTATGATATCGGCTGTTTTATTTTCAATACTTTTCCTAATTATCGCTAGCATGGAATTTGCCTTTTTCACAGCTGCCGCACACTGGGTCGACATTTTCATCGTGCTGTCCACTACAACCCCAAGGTCTCTCTCCTGGTCAGTCGCCGCCAGTTCAGACCCCATGAGCGTATATGTGAAATTCAGATTTTTTGCTCCAATATGCATAATTTTACACTTGTTTATATTGAATTGCATTTGCCATTTTTCTGCCCATTCACTCAGTTTGGAGAGGTCTTTTTGGAGCTCTTCGCAATCCCTTTTTGTTTTAACAACCCTGAACAATTTAGTGTCGTCAGCAAACTTGGCCACTTCACTGCTCACTCCTAATTCTAGGTCGTTAATGAACAAGTTGAAAAGTACAGGTCCCAATACCGATCCTTGAGGGACTCCACTTTCTATAGTCCTCCATTGGGAGAACTGTCCGTTTATTCCTACTCTCTGCTTTCTGCTTCTTAACCAATTCCTTATCCACAAGAGGACCTCTCCTCTTATTCCATGACTGCTAAGTTTCCTCAGAAGTCTTTGGTGAGGTACCTTGTCAAACACTTTTTGAAAGTCTAAGTACACTATGTCCACTGGATCACCTCTATCTACATGCTTGTTGACACTCTCAAAGAATTCTAATAGGTTACTGAGACAGGACTTTCCCTTGCAGAAGCCATGCTGGCTCTGCTTCAGCAAGGCTTGTTCTTCTATGTGCTTAGTTAATCTAGCTTTAATAATACTTTCTACCAGTTTTCCAGGGACAGAAGTTAAGCTAACTGGCCTGTAATTTCCGGGATCCCCTCTGGATCCCTTTTTGAAGATTGGCGTTACATTTGCCACTTTCCAGTCCTCAGGCATTGAGGAGGACCTGAGGGACAAGTTACATATTTTAGTTAGCAGACCAGCAATTTCACATTTGAGTTCTTTGAGAACTCTCGGGTGGATGCCATCCGGGCCTGGTGATTTGTCAGTTTTTATATTGTCCATTAAGCTTAGAACTTCCTCTCTCGTTACCACTATTTGTCTCAGTTCCTCAGAATCCCTTCCTGCAAATGTTAGTTCAGGTTCAGAGATCTGCCCTATATCTTCCACTGTGAAGACAGATGCAAAGAATTCATTTAGCTTCTCTGCAATCTCCTTATTGTTCTTTAGTACACCTTTGACTCCTTTATCATCCAAGGGTCCAATCGCCTCCCTAGATGGTCTCCTGCTTTGAATATATTTATAGAATTTTTAGTTGTTGGTTTTTATGTTCTTAGCAATGTGTTCCTCAAATTCTTTTTTAGCATCCCTTATTGTCTTCTTGCATTTCTTTTGCCAGAGTTTGTGTTCTTTTTTATTTTCTTCATTCGGACAAGACTTCCATTTTCTGAAGGAAGACTTTTTGCCTCTAAGAGCTTCCTTGACTTTGCTCGTTAACCATGCTGGCATCTTCTTGGCCCTGGAGGTACCTTTTCTGATCTGCGGTATGCACTCCAGTTGAGCTTCTAATATAGTGTTTTTAAACAACTTCCAAGCATTTTCGAGTGATGTGACCCTCTGGACTTTGTTTTTCAGCTTTCTTTTTACCAATCCCCTCATTTTTGTGAAGTTACCTCTTTTGAAGTCAAATGTGACCATGTTGGATTTTCTTGGCAATTGGCCATTTACATGTATGTTTAATTTAATAGCGCTATGGCCACTGCTCGCAATCAGTTCAACAACAATTACATCTCGCACCAGGTCCCGGTCCCCACTGAGGATTAAGTCCAGGGTTGCCGTCCCTCTGGTCGGTTCCATGACCAACTGGTCTAGGGAATAGTCATTTAGAATATCTAGAAATTTTGCTTCTTTGTCATGACTGGAACACATATGTGGCCAGTCTATGTCTGGGTAGTTGAAGTCACCCATTACTACCACATTTCCTAGTTTGGATGCTTCCTCAATTTCATATCTCATCTCAAGGTCTCCCTGAGCATTTTGATCAGGGAGACGATAGATCGTTCCCAGAATTAAATCCCTCCTGGGGCATGGTATCACCACCCACAACGATTCTGTGGAGGAGTCCGCCTCTTTGGGGGTTTCGAGCTTGCTGGATTCAATGCCTTCTTTCACATATAGAACGACTCCGCCACCAATACGTCCTTCCCTGTCCTTCCGATATAGTTTATATCCAGGAATAACCGTATCCCACTGGTTTTCTCCATTCCAGCAGGTCTCCATTATGCTCACTATATTAATGCTCTCCTCTAAGACCAAGCACTCCAGTTCTCCCATCTTGGTTCGGAGGCTCCTAGGTCATCTGTATCTTTAAAAGTTGTGTAGGGGGAAGGGAGAATTCCACCTTGTGGTTTTCTCATTACAGGGTTACAAGAACACCTGCACTTGGCTGACCAGGAACCTGGCAACCCTACAGTCCCTACCCATCCCCATCACCTTCCAATACCCTCCTTCCCTCTCCCCTTCCTCCTCCCCATGGTCAGTTTTACCTTTCCTAAGCATGATTGCATGGGAGTAAATCGCACTGAACTCAATAAGCATGAAAATGATCAAACCTGTCCTTCTCCTCCCCTCCCCCTCCTGCCTGCCTCATCCCAGTCCTCCTCTCTGCCTTTCCTCCCCTCCCTCCTCCTCCCCCCTCCCTCCTCCCCCCTCCCCATCCCCTGTGGTCAGTTTCACCTATCCTAAGCATTATTGCAGGGGAGTAAATCCCACTGAACTCAGTAAGCATGCGAATGATCAATCCATTCTCAGCAAACGTGGACAGGATCCCATTTCTTACCTCCCGGATTAAAAAGCAGGGAAATTCACTAATAGGCAAAAACTCTTGCAGTTTAAGAATGTACCTTTAGTCCACAGATATTTCTATCAAACTTTAGAAAGCAGGGAAATTGCGCAGCTATAGTGAATGCACCAGGGGAGCAGGAGACGTGACCTCCTCTCTGAGATATTGGATTGCCCTACAAATTTGTCAGAATGCAAACACAATTTGGGTTGGTCTTTCACAGTTCAATCCACTTGCTGTGTAGCTTGGAAGAATTTGGTAACATGTGCCTCTGAGCATATGGTGAGTGGTGGCAACACCTGCAATCAGCCCAAAGGATAGAAACAAGACATGTACTGTGCTGATCCTGTTTTAGCAGGGAGGAAGCAACATTATTAAGACAGTTGATATAGTTCAGATGGTCACTTTAAATATGTCTGATTTCCTTTGCAATTTTAGTGAAGTTTCCTATAGGAAATCATTTTCTTTTGTTTCTATTTCTGTGTATATGTGAAGTACAGCAACACTTTGCAAAATTTACACTAAAAAGACTCCAAACATAATTGTGGAATAATGGCACTGTCTTCTGCAGAATAGTCTCCAGTGGACCTCAGGAGTTTCTCAATTTGCACAAGATAAAATGGTGGGAGGTGAAATATATTCTAGCAAAATTCTAGGTGTGCTCTATGTTTTTAATTGACCATGCCCACCTTGCCTTAATTAAAGTGGTTTAAACATAGCAGGCTGAAAACATGCATCCTCTTTTTTCCAACAGCTAGAGTCATTGCTGAATTAGCAACATATTGGAATCAGTTTGATTTTACATCAAACTGCAGTTTCAGATTCAACTGTTAATGCACCCAAAATAGAAATAGAACATAACCTCCAATTTGAAATACAAAATGCTGTCTTCACCATCCTATGACACTGATCAATAAAAAGGTTTTGAAATTAATAAAAATAAATACGATACAGATTTCTAGGATGAATAATGAGAGAAATAAAATTTTCTAGTTTAGATTCTCTGTAGAAACATTAGTAACAAAGGAAAGAAGCAAAGTAAGAACACCAACAAACATACAAAAATATAATTATCCATTTTTGGAGATGGCAGGTGTTGCCACCACTCACCATATGCTCAGAGGCACATGTTACCAAATTCTTCCAAGCTACACAGCAAGTGCATTGGACTGTGAAAGACCAACCCATATTGTGTTTGCATTTTGACAAATTTGTAGGGCAGTCCAATATCGCAGAGAGGAGGCCAGGTCTCCTGCTCCCCTGGTGCATTCACTATAGCTGCGCAATTTCCCTGCTTTTTAAAGATTGATAGAAATATCTGTGGACTATAGGTACGTTCTTAAACCGCAAGGTTTTTTGCCTATTAGTGAATTACTCTACACTTGCTGACTGACAGCTGAGCATGCAAAACCTTCAAAAGCATTGTATCTGAGGTGACATGAGGCGAGATGTAAGTTATGTTTGTGGTATTTTATCTGTGATGGCGCCTGCACACATAAAGATTTGTCAAGTCACTTTGAGACTTTTTTTCCTGTACAAAGAAATGGAACTGGACTGCCTTCCAGTCGATCCTGACTTATGTCGACCCTATGAATAGGGTTTTCATGGTAAGTGGTATTCAGAGGGGGTTTACCATTGCCTCCCTCTGAGAGGTAGTGACTGGCCCAAGGTCACCCAGCGAGGTTCATGTCTGTGTGGGGATTTGAACCCTGGTCTCCCAGGTCGTAGTCGAGCATCTTAACCACTACACCACACTGGCTCTCTTTCCTGTATAAACTGACTGATAAATAAAATAAATAACAATAAAGAAATAATATCGCTTCATGCTGCAGTCATCAGGTGATAAATAGATTAAAGATACAACAGCTTTCCAAGTGGTTAGTTTGTTTTTCTCTTGGAACAAGACAGAGAACTCTTTTTACTAACATTTATGGGATGCAGTAGTTACAAGTGTTGGACTAGGACCTGAGAGACCAAGGTTCAAATCCCTGCTCAGCCATGAAGCTTAGTGGGTGACCTTGGGCCACTCACGGTCTCTCAGCCTAACCTACCTCACAGGGTTGTTGTGAAGATAAAATTGGGAGGGAAGAACCATGATTGTACACCACTTGAGCTCCTTGAAGGAAAGATGGACTATAAATGCAATAATAATTAATTAAATAAATATTGGTGCTTTGATGCAATGTCATGTAGGAAGCTACTGAGTCAGACCATAGATCTTTCTAGCTCAGTATTAGCAACACTGATGGGCGGCAGCTCTCAAGGATTTCAGACAGGGCTGTTTTTCAACTCTATCTGGAGAAGCCAGAGATTGAGCCTAGGACCTTCTGTATGCAAAGCATGTGCTTACCACTGAGCTACATGTAAAGATTGTGGATCTCTAAATTAACCAATACTTTGAGCCTTCAGACTGGGGAACATTATGCTGTTGACCATGGATTTCTGTCTATCAAAGGAATGCATTGCCGTTCTGACAGAATCTATTAATTTTAACCTTAATACCCCTTCTCAGTTTAAACATATGCATTTCTTTTTACTGCATTTCAGACAAAACCTGACTTTGATTGAAACTACAAGCAACCAAGAAAGAATGCCAGGGATCCTGCTGCAAAACTATGGAAGTCTTCATTATCAGTTTCCACAAGACCTGCCCCAAATGGCTTTGCATCTAATAAAGATGAACAGTACTGAGTCAAGTGTAAGATGTTTCACAGCAGAAAATCAATGGAAGGCCAACAAATTAATCTAAATAGTCAAAGAGATAATTTGACAAATTCCTTTTGCCCTCTGTTTACCTTGTAGATTGTGGAAATGCTGGAGCAGTTAATTCAGCAGAACCAATTACAACTCCATCCAGAAACTCCGTCCAAGTTCTTAGAACTTATTGAGCTTTCCCGAGCAGCCACCCATGAAAATCTTGAATCTTTGTGGAAACAATTTGCAGATAGACAGCAATACAGGTATTTGCCGTTGTTACTTTCAATCTATATTTCTAGTTGGTATGGCCGGCTCCAGATTTGAGTGGGCCCTCAGCATAGCACCCTCTATTAGGACCCTTCCTCTGAGCTGTGGCAGGCTTACTTGGCAATGGGAGGTAGGAGGCCAACAATAAAATTTCCAACAATGCGCCAGAATGATGCTACTTCAGGAGTGCTTTGGGGTATTTGGACAAGTTAAATGGTGGCTTCATGCTGCTACAAGCTACTGAAACTGAATCTGTCCAAATTTTGACAAATATATGTCAACAAATATGGAAAACTAAACAATGGCCCACAGACTGGAAGTATTCAATATAGATCCCAATTCCAAAGAAAGGGGATCCCAGGGAATGCAGTAATTATCAAACTATTGCCTTAATATCCCATGCAAGTAAAGTAATGCTCAAGATTCTGCAACAAAGGCTCTTACCATTTATGGAGCAAGAAATGCCAGATGTCCAAGCTGGATTTAGAAAGGGAAGAGGTACCAGAGATCATATCACAAATATACATTGTATAATGGAATGAACCAAGGAATTTCAGAAGGAAATCACCCTGAGCTTTATAGATCACAGCAAAGCCTTTGATTGTGTAGATCATGAAAAACTATGGAATGCTTTAAAAGAATTGGGGGTGCCACAGCATCTGGTTGTCTTGATGCGCAACCTATACTCTGGACAAGAGGCTACTGTAAGGACAGAATATGGAGAAATCGATTGGTTCCCAATCGGAAAGGGTGTGAGACAGGGGTGTATTTTGCCACCCTATGTGTTTAATCTATATGCAGAACATATCATATGGAAAGTGGGATTGGACCAAGATGAAGGAGATGTGAAAACTGGAGGGAGAAATATCCTTTTGGACGCATTTAGTGCCTATTGTAAACATGAACATTTAGCAATAAATTACTCTAAGACTAAAACCATGGTCTTTGGTAAACATAGTCCAAAGTACAAATGGATTTTAGATCAATAGGTCATAGAACAAGTTCGTTCATTTAGATATTTGGGCATCATCTTCAGCGAATCCCTCACATGGAAATGGCACAGAGAGGCGACGAAGATGGAAGCAGAGAAAACGACAGGGGCATTAATGAAGTTCTGTTATTACAAAGGAGGACAGTTGGTTGGACCTGCCTTAAAAATTTTGGTAGCAAAGTGGTCACACAAATGCTTTATGGTGCAGAAATTTGGGGGTCTGATATAGATACCATGAAAACCCTGGAAATAGTACAGAATAATTTTTTTTTGAAAATTATATTCTCTTCCACCAGGAATTCCAGCAGCTTTTTTGAGAACTGAATCTGGTTGGCCGTCAATAAAGACAAGAGCAGAGTGGGTACAGTTAAAGTATCTTAAACGAATAGCCACTCTGTCAGATGAACGCCTCCCAGCATTGTGCTACAGGAATAATAACCAAAATTGGAAGTTAACGTCCCATAGGCTCCTATATAGTTACCATCTTCCCAAGTTGAATCCTCTCCTGGGTATGGATAACAGGCACTTAAGAGACTGGCTCTTCTGCATAGATGCTGGAAGGGATTAACAATTAATAAAGACCTCCAGATTCTCACCATGGTTTGCTTTTGTGAAAACAAAACACTTTAGAGCCAGTTATTTGACAAAATTAATGCCAGGCTCCCTAAGAAATGCTTTTATGGAACTACGTTTCCAAGTTATGCCAAATGCAGTATTAGACAGATGTTACCAAAAGGTGCCATTTGAAAATAGATTGTGTATCTGTGACCAAGCTCAGGTGGAGGACATTATACATTATATGTTAACGTGCCCCCTCTATCAGCACCCAAGAGAGAGATTCCTGAAACCTCTGCTGTCTCAAGGAAGCAGGAATGCCCCAGTAGAATCAGTACAATTTCTCCTGAGCGATACTAACAGCCTCGTGACATACAAAGTGGCTCTTTTTGCGCTTGCTGCAAAGAAGATCAGAAAAAAAAGAACTAGATAAAATGGCAATAAACTGTTTGGGAGAGTCAGATTTTTAAAGTGTGCTGTCCGATGCTAACTTTGAAATTCTTTTATACTACAGGTCACAACAACCTGTCCTTTGTATACTTTTACATATTTCTGTATGTTTTTACATTTCATGTTTTTACATTTTAATGTATTTGTTATGGCCTTCGGCTAGCACAATAAATATTTACCAAAAAAATATTTTAAGATATGCAGACGATACGATACAGTACGGCCCTGCTTATACGGCGGGTTCTGTTCCGGACCCCCACGGTAAAGCGGAACCCCATTGACTTTAATGCGCTGCGTCACGTGAAAATAATGCAAAAACAGCACAAAATGGCACAAAAGAGAAAAAAATAGCTTTTAAATTAAAAACGAAAGCCGCCGCATCAGCGAAACGCCTTAAAGCGGACCACTGTAAAGCGGGGCCTTACTGTACTGCTAGCGGAAACCAGTAATGATTTGAAAGGAATGTTGATGAAAGTTAAAGCGGAAAGCAGAAAAGCAGGACTACAGCTGAAAGTCAAAAAGACTAAAGTAATGACAACAGAAGATTTATGTAACTTTACAGTTGACAATGAGGACATTGAACTTGTCAAGGATTATCAATACCTTGGCACAGTCATTAACCAAAATGGAGACAATAGTCAAGGAATCAGAAGAAGGCTAGGACTGGGTAGGGCAGCTGTGAGAGAACTAGAAAAGGTCCTCAAATGCAATGATGTATCACTGAACACTAAAGTCAGGATCATTCAGACCATGGTATTCCTGATCTCTATGTATGGATGTGAAAGTTGGATAGTGAAAAAAGTGCATAAGAGAAAAATAAACTCCTTTGAAATGTGGTATTGGAGGAGAGCTTGGCAGATACCATGGACTGTGAAAAAGACAAATAACTGGGTATTAGAACAAATTAAACCAGAACTATCACTAGAAGCTAAAATGATGAAACTGAGGTCATCATACTTTGGACACATAATGAGAAGATCTGATACACTAGAAAAGACAATAATGCTGAGAAAAACAGCAGGGAGTAGAAAAAGAGGAAGGCCAAACAAGAGATGGATTGATTCCATAAAGGAAGCCACAGACCTGAACTTACAAGATCTGAACAGGGTGGTTTACAACAGATGCTACTGGAGGTCACTGATTCATAGGGTCGCCATAAGTCGTAATCGACTTGAAGGCACATAACAACAACAAAATGCTGCTCCACCTGTCAACACAATGCTGAAAAAGAGGGGACCAAGGCAGGAATAAGTGATGGGTCCTGCTAGGGCACCAGGTAGCTGCCTATGGATGCCAGGTGATGATGTTTGTCCTGCTAGTCATATGAAACAGAAGATAACAAACTGTCACTCCTCTCTACAGATCCTGGCTACTGAGTGCAGTTGGTGCAGCAGGAACAACTGATACATTTATGTTCCTGAAGCAAAGAATTCACAACGAGGATCTCAGTTTCTTGGAGTCAACTGTAACTCTTACTTTGGCCTTTCATTTAACAAAAACCAATGGCCTTATCTTAAAGGAAGCAGCAGTGAGTACACTGTTTTATGTTACTCACTTCCTTAAGGGGGAGGAAGTTTGAGAGCAGCCTTTTAGGCCTCATTCACACCAGACATTTATTCCACTATTATTCCACTTTAAATACTTATGGCTTCCCCCAAAGAATCTTAAGAAGTGTGGTTTGTGAAGAGGTCTGAGAGCTGTTAGGAGGCTCCTATTCTCCTCAGAGAGCTACAATTCTCAGAGTGGCTTAATATCAATCTCTCTTCCCAGGGGACTCTGGGAATTGTAGCGCTGTGAGGGGAACAGAGGTCTCCTAACAACTCTCAGCACCCTTCACAAACTACAATTGCCAGCATACTTTGGGGGAAGTCATGACTATTTAAAGTGGAATAATAATGGAAAAATGTACAGTGTGTATGTAGCCTTACTTTCTTTTCAGATAATAACAGTACAAAGCTTTTTTTAAAAAAAATTATACCATCAGTAAAAACCTAAATTACACTTTCAGTCATTTTAGAGCTTGGAAAAGTTACTTTTTTGAACTACAACTCCCATCAGCCCAATCCTGTGGCCATGCTGGCTGGGGCTGATGGGAGTTGTAGATCAAAAAAGTAACTTTTCCAAGCTCTGCGTCATTTCTACACTAAAAAAAGGTGGTGGTGGAGTTGGTCCATAAATGTTTGAATATGTTGAAGATGTTAACATTTACACTCAATAGCCCTGAACAAATTATTGAAAATATTAACATTGTTTCAATGCTGTGTGTCACCCTTTTGTTCCCATGTAGTGTGGGTAATATTTCTTCACAGCACAGTTTTCTGACTTCGTTTTTGCCCTTACTTGCCCATGCTGCCATTTTGATACAATTGGTAGCGATGACCCAGGTGATTTCATTTATGGAGTCCACAATGCCATCATGTCAGATAAAGCATTATAACATTGTTGGTGATTGCACCCCATGTGATCTTGTCAATCAAACTAAGTGGTTGTATGGGCAAATGAGGTCAAGTCAGTGAGGGCAAGCAGAAGTAGTAAAATGGTGTGTGTGTGTGTGTGTGTGTGTGTGTATGTGTATTGTTTCAACATATAGTTCTGTATAGGTCTTATTAAAGTATTTATTTTTGTAAATCTCCATCAGGACTGGGAAAAGTGGATCAGAAATACTTTAAACAAACCAATGATTCTAGCAAATTTCAAAGTTACATTGATTTCATTTTAACTTCTGCAGGATCTGATGACCAGCCCTGGAGTTCAGAAATCTTTAGTGCTTCACAACCTTGCTTACTTGGCATATGGTTCCATGATAAACAGACACTGTCTGGTCTCTTCCCCTTGCCCTACTGAAATTCTTCAGGTAACAAAATAGTGTCCACATTTCTTCAGTGGCTCCATGTAAATGGAGCAGTGAAATCTGCCCTGGGTGTGAAGTACTTTGGAAAGCTCCTTGCAAGTTCAGACTAAAACCTGGATCACATTCCACTGCCCCACCAACATAGAGCTACCAGCTGCCACTACATTTCCTAAAGTGTTCAAAAAACTGCCTGCAAATGTGTGTCTCTGACTGTGGGAATTAGCTTGGTTAATGTCATTATTGTGGCTTTGAGTCAATAGCAGGTCTACAGAGTTTTAACAGATATGCTACCACTTCAAAAAGCACTATGCATATATCTCTGTATAATTTTGCCTGCTCATCTTGGCTACACTCATAGAGGTTGTCAATACTGTTGCATGCTCTCCTTTCCCCCAAGCATGGAGAAATTCCAGGGGCACTGTTACCATGCTGAATCTGCTTTGGATGAAAGGGTACTAGAAAATTAAATTTGCTTTATTTACCAATATACAGAAACAGCATAAGTGGAGGCAAATAGCAGGCACTCCTACTACCTCACAGGGCTGGACCAAGGGATTTTGTTGCCTCAGGCAAAGATGGAGCCTCTCTCCATTCCATGCAGGTTCTTCTGTGGTTCTTTAGTGACTTTTCATTCAGCATATGCAAATGTCATAACTGGATTTCTAGAAAAGCTCAGTAATTGATTTAATAACATTAGATATTTGTTCTGTTTTCAGCCTCTTCACGATCTTGCAAATGGTGCAGCTAACACAACACACGAGGAAGACATGGTGTTGGCCTTGAAAGCCATTGGCAATGCAGGAGAAGCAGCCAGCATCAACTACATCAAGAAGTTCCTGCCAGAATTTTCCCTTGCTGCTAATGCTTTGCCAGGAAGAGTCCATATTGATGCAGTGCTAGCCTTGAGGAAAATTGCAAGGAAAAAAGCTGCAGAAGTAAGGCAGATCAGTTTTAAGCAAATAAATGATGACACATAACAAATAGGGCACCACATGAGCACATGCTTGGCCCAGGAATTTGTTTTTGGTGCCAGAGCTAAGCTCATAGCCCTACCCCACAAAAACCTACTTTAACCATGCTCAAATACCCTCCGATGAAAGACCTGGTGGCTACAAAGGAGGAGAGATGACCCTCACTTTTAACTGCCCTTAACAAATCCAAAACCGGAATGAATTAAGAGGCTGTAATTTTGGGACAATCCCTGTGAGAACTTCATGATGGTTGAGGTAGCCTGTAAATGTTCACTGTGACTCTCACAAATCAAATATATGCAACAGGAGTTGAGAGGTAACATCTTTAGTGTTGACGTTCATGCTTTGGTGCAGAAAGTAAGTGTTCAATTGGGCACATTCTGTAGTAGGGATAGGGAAGAAATTTGATTGTTTGCATTTAAAGGTGACCTTGCCTAATTTGCACTTTCCAAAACAATATGCAAACTGAATACAGTCATCCTTTGAAATTTGCTATTTTCTGAATTTTGCAATACAATTCTCCTGCTACATAATGCATACAAAAATGTATGTACTGGGGTAAAGCGTGCATGCAAAGGCATATATTAATGACAATAACATTCAGAAATGCATTATTTAGGGGAAACTATGTTGCAAACTGTGCATATTAGGCAAAATGTCATTCAAAATGAGTACATTAGGAGAAATTATAAAACACTGATGAATTTTCATTTAGACTTAAAAAAAATCACATCTGATGCAGAAATGTGGAGATCAGAAAAATGAGAAACAGCGGCACCAAAACTGACAGATTCCCCCATCCCTATTCTCCAGTGTGTCTAGGACTGCAACTGAAATAGACGAATGATTTAATTTGTCATAGAAGGCAGCTCCATATGTCTGTATATAAGTCATCATATAACTCATGGGATTGTACTTTTTCTCTCCAGATACAGAAGATTCTCTTTCAGATCTTTGTGAATCGCTCTCTTGCACCCAAAATCCGGATAGTGGCCTGCGTTGTTTTCTTTGAAACCAAGCCTGCTTTCCCTCTAGTGACGGCTTTTGCCAGTGTGGTGCAACGGGAGAGCAATTTACAGGTTGCCACCTTTGCCTATTCCCACATGAAGGTACTGGCCAGGGGCAAGATTCCACAGCTCGACGATCTGTAAGTAGTGGAAGAACCAAAAACAAAGAGCCTTAGGAATTGATCCAGCAACCAGCACAGCGTCAAGACTGTGCTGCAGCCCTCTTAGGCCAATTTCAAAAGCCCTCTGCAAGCAATTGGTTCAGACTTCTGGTAAGGGCAATCTGTTCCTCCCACCAGCATCCTGCTTGTTGGAGAGGAAGAAGAGGGGGGGAAGGGTTGGCCCTATATATTTTTTTACTCTTCCCCTGCCAACATGTGGCCCTTGACAGGTTATCCCCCGAGGGAATTCAGCCCTCAACAGAAAAAAGGTTCCTGCATCCCTTCTCCTACCTAGTCAGTCCAACCCATGTGGTTGGGCTCTACAAATGTTTTTCTATCTGCACAGCAGCTACTCATAGATAAGCAGACCCCGTGTGGCTGGAGAACATTTAAACTGCACTAGGGTCTTTAAAAAAAAAAATGAAAGGTTTTGATTCCCTTCTTCAAAGAAGTAAACATCCCTTTGGAAGTTTCTTAGTCTACTGCAGTGTCTTCATTATGATTTAAATAGGATATTGAGCTCCCTTTGGCATTGTTTCACTGCTGCCCTATAGGTCTACAGCTTGCAGAACTGCCATTATGCTACTCAGTCCCAGGCTAGAGAGGATGAGCTTTCGCTACAGCAGGGTGATCCACATTGATGGTTACTACCGTAAGTAATGGGCTTGCTTGCAGGATTTCTTTAGCTGGCTTTCTAGTCCTGTAAATTGTTGTGGCTATATGAAATCCAGTCTTTGTATTACCATTCTGGTTTGGTAATATATTAAATGGGGACCTCATAAGGAGTGGAGGCTCATGTGCCAAGTTCCCATGTCAATGTTGCTGACTGTGGTGAAGAGGGAAGGCACACACTGGGGTGGGAACGTCTGGCTAAGAGCCAGCACTCCTTCCTCATATAGGCTTCCTGTCCATACCTATATCCAACATAAACTCTTTGTCCTTACTTTGAACATTTTCCATAACCTCCCCCCCCCAAAAAAAATCTCTCATCTCTAGGAATGAGGAAGAAATTTGATTATGATCACATTTAAAGATGAACCTACTTAATTTGTACTTTCCAAAACAATGCAAGAACTGAAATGCAGGCATTCTTTGACACTTGCACTTCTCTGAATTTTGCAATGCAGCTTTCCAGCCAACTAATGTGCACAAAAATGCATATACTATAATAAAACATGCATAAAATGCATATATATTCCTGAAAATGACATACAAAAATGTACAATATTAAGGGACATTGCTTTGAAAAAATGTGTGTATTTGGGGAAATTTGCACTAAAATACTGGTGAATTTTCATGAGTACTTTTTTTAAAATTGCAAACTGATGTGAAGAAGTGAATTTAAGATTGGGAAAAGGAGAGAACTTGAAATGGACACATTTGCCCATCCCTGCACATGTCCCAAAATTTCTCTGGCCGTGCCCTTTGCCCTTCCAACTGCATCACCTCAGTTGTCTGAAGGTCTCCTCAAATTTGACATACCTCAAATCAATGCATGTTCTTCCCTAGTGTACTCTGCCTTCATCTCTCTCCTCTTCCTTTGTTATCTACCCTATGGCAGCTTTTGAACTGTAAGCTCCTTGAGGCTGGGACTCTAATACCAGTGATGAGAAATCTCTATGGCCCTCCAGATGTTGCTGGACTGCAACTTGAATTATCCTTGACCATTGACCATGCTGGCCAGGGATGCGGGGAGCTGAAGTCCAACATCTGGGGAGGGAAGCACAGGTTTCCCATCCCTGTCTTATACTTTGTAAAGCACCATGCACATTGACACATATCAGCAAGTGCAACTTCGATAGCTTGTGTCCCAGATCAATTATTGTGCCCCAGATAAATTATTATTATCTTTCATCAATTCATTTTAATTTTGCTCTGTACTTATGTGTTAAGTCTAGAATTGTTTTTGCAATATTGAATTTTTATCTAGGTTGGTTGAATTATTTTGTCTTATTTGAATTTATTGATGAGTTTTGTACAAATTGCGTTTTGTTTCCCGCTACCACCAGATGCTTTATATTTTGACCATAAGCTGATGTTTGGTGTGAACTGCTTTGGGTACAGTTCACTGTGGAGAAGTGGCAAATAAATAAATTAAACTTAAATGTCTTTAAGCTAATAAAATACTGTGCCTCCAGATTATAGTAATAACGGTATGGATCTCTAGGCATCGTAGGTTACTTGTGTGGAGGACCAAATATCAGTGGTTAAAGTGTTGGACTGGGACCTGGGAGACCAGGGTTCAAATCCCGCTTGGCCATGAAGCTCATTGGGTAATGCTGGGCCAGTCACTGTCTCTCGCCCTAACCTACCTTACAGGATTGTTGGGAGGATAAAATTGGGAGAGGGAGAACCCTATGTGTATGCCACCTTGAGCTCCTTGGAGGAAAGGTGGAATATAAATGTAGAAATAGTGATAAACAAACAAACAAACAAATACATAAATGTCCGGATAGGTTATAAACCTGTGTCATCAGCCTCCAGGCGGAGGCCCACATGACAGAATGTTCCAGCCTGCAATAAAGATTCCAAGGGGATGGGCCATAGCTCAGAGACAGAGCTTCTGCTTTTCATGCAGAAGGCTCCAGGTTCAATCCCCAGCATCTCCAGGTAGACTGGGAGAAACTCTTGTCTGAAACCCTGGACAGTTTCTTCTTGTCGGGGTAGACAATACTGAGCCAGATTACTTGATATGACCTAGCTTCCTATGTAATTTGCCAATGAGCATATCAAAGAGATGGCAGCTCAGAATCCTTCTCTCTGATATTTACTTGTCTCTGTGGAAGGAATTTTGTGAATGAATCAGCATTCGATCATGGGAGCAGCCACCTGCCATCTGAAATTGTATAGACACAAATTGTATACCACCTCAGTTAGTCTCATTTGGCTATGAAAACATTTATGGTCAGTTCACAGAACTCCTCTCACTGTCTTAGGGAGAGTATTTGTGAATAATACTTTATGATGACAGACAGACAGACACATGGAGGGTACTCTTGTGAACAAGTGTACTGTATAAAGAATTGGAACGGAAAGGGCATGTGTGTTACACTTTCTTCCAGTGCCATGCTCCACATATAATTGCAAAATCAGCCTGCAAAGAAGCAAAGGCCAACTCTTACTTTGCAAGTCCATTCAGGTCTGATACAAAATGTATTCTTAAGTGGACTTTTGCTTGCCTTGGATTCCTTTCTCTTTATTTGAAATATTGATAAAGTTACAAAGTTCAGCACAGCTGATAAACCGACCATATATTCAATTAATCCCAAATGTGCAACAAAGAGTTATTATTTATTTTAAAAATTCCTACTACAGCGGATTACAGAGCTGGTGCAATTGGAAGAATCTACTTAATGAACAATCCAAACACTCTATTTCCATCAGTCATTGCCAAGATTAGAGGCTACTCTGCCACCTCAGCAATGGATATTGTAGAGGTAAGTATTTAACATTGGAGAGTATTATAACAAGTGTATAATATCTTTTTTTTAACTATAATTTTAGAATAAATTTTTTGCTTTTCATTAGATCAACATTGCCGATTTAAAAAAAAATTAACACTCAAGCTTCAAGATGCCCTGTTCCAATGAGGCTTTCTTCCCCCAATGAGGTTTCATTGGTAAAAATCCCAAATACTTGCTCCAGAAAGTATTATTAAAGCAACATAAGCAAAGGGTCACTGAGCATCAAACGATGACTTAAATCAAAACCATATAAATCAGCCAGCCTCCCCCCAAAACCTAGTGTCCTCCAGATGTTTTAGTTTACAAATCCCATCAGCCCGAGTTACTACAGCCAATGGTCAGAAATGCTAATTAGTAACTTTTTGCTAACTTGTAAAGAATTTTCATGCCTCTTCTGGTTTAGTACTTGCATTTCTTCATGGTGTTCACTTAAGTATAATTTTGGCCATACTTTGTTGCCTCAAGATAAGATGCTTTGGTGCTGTTGCACTCTAAGCTCTCACCTGTCCTTATCCACCGACCATATAGCTCTCCAGGGACAAGAATCGTCAGTTTATCATAACCAGAGGAATACTATTATGCAGAATGGAAAGACACTGTGTAGGAAGGTCCCAACGTCACTGGTTTCTTGCCATCTGTCTTACTCCCTGTTATTCCCAATACAGTCATTTTGATGTTTGTCAGAAATCACGGGCATAGTGAGTTCAAAACTGCTTTAGTGCAAGGAGTGTTGAATAGAAGCTACATCAAGTGAATTTTTATGCTTGATGGACTTGCTCTGCTTTCTTCTCTGCCCTGCTTAGTTTTTTCAAGGCCTTTTCCTTACAAAGATTTACTAAATAACCTTTCTTCATTTTCAGTTCTTCAGTTATTGTGTGCTTGATAGTTTTGCACCTAAAGCTTATTTCTTTTACATAGTTTGCTTTCCAGCTGGAAGGCCTCGCTGATATCTTCAAAAGACAAGATATGCCATTTCAGGAGTATTCGACATACAAAAAAATTAAGGTGCTTGGGAAACTGGTACGTGTGCTTACCTTTTTGTTTGAATTATGGTATTTTTTTAATCAGAATTATGGCCTGCCACTTCATTGCTTTTCCAGCATAACTCCCCATTGGAGCATTTGGTAGGAAGGGCATGACTACTGCCTCATGTTTATCTAAATGCCACTTGCATTTTGCCAGTTGCTACTGGAAACTACTCCACCTCCAATGAAACCTGACAAGTAGTTGAAGGAACAGTGATGTTTCCACAGCCAAATATTGTATCCCATAAATATCTTGGCTTGATCTCTACTATCACATGTTTTCATCGTTGGATGCCAAAATGTCTCATTTTCATACTTTGTTTCAGTGTGTTTTAGACTACATGGGTAGCAAATAAGAGCTGTTTAGAAGGGCTGTGCATTAGATGTGGTTGAGGCCGAAGCCAAATTGGGCCTATTTAGAGAGATCTGGGTGTCAGATGAGTCAGGATGAGATAGCCACGGATTGTTGTGGGTTGGGTTGGATGGCCCAGAGCAATCTGGGGCTGTCAGGGGGCAGGGCATCAGGCAAGAAAACCTGGAAAAATGCTAAGACCTACCTGCTGTGTCTTTCTGGGAGAAGGTACACCCAATGCTGTGACTCTGCTTCCTGCTTGACGCCCCGCAGGATTGATGCCTCTGCTGAACAGCTGTAGAGCAGAGGCATCAATCCTGCAGGGTGCAGTGCTGCAGGAAAGCTGCTTGTTAAGCAGTGCCCTGCAGAATTAACCCCCACTCTCAGTTGGGAGGGGGAAGGAGACACAACAGCAGTATGTTTAATGAGGGTTTTTGCCCTCATTAAACATTAGCCCTGCCCCCTGAACTAACTTGGAATTGGTTCCGAGGAGGGCTGGGTGGCCCCTGGGTTGACCCAAATTGGCTTGGCGTGACCCCCCCCCCCATATCGGAGCCACAGAACAGATCGGAGGGTCTGTGCAAAGCCCTACTGTTCAGCTTTTTAACACAAGAAAAGCCCTGCTGGATAAGGCCAGAGGCCCATCTAGTCCAGCATCTTGTTTTCACAGTGGCCAACCAGATGCCAAAGCTAACAAGTAGAACCTGAGCACAACAGCACTCTCCTCATCTGCAATTCCCAGCAACTGGTATTCCAACAGCAGAGGTAGAACACAGCCATCATGACTGGAAGCCTCTATGAATTTCCCTAATCCTCTTTTAAAGCAGTCCAAGTTGGTGGCCAACACTGTCTCTTGCGGGAGCAAATTCCATAGTTTAATTATGCACTGTAAAGAAGTACCTTAAGCATTGGAGAGTACAATTCAGGTTTCCCACATTAAAGGAGATGCAAACATCCTGTTTTCAGACTTTTCTATGGTGTCTTGTCTGTATGTAAAACAATATGGAAGCGATATGGAAGTGTCCTAACAATGAGAGTCAGTTAATCGGTACTAACCATGTGTATGCGCACACACAATCTATATATACATATCGGGCTTGTGGGTGCTTTTGCAATAAAGAGAGTAACTATGTGAAGTGTTCTGTTCAAAATACAAAATATCAAAAAACAGGTATGCTACGTAGAACCTTTCCACCTCAGGAAGATTTGACATTTAAAATTTCAAATTCTGCAATCATAGAATGCCCCGTTTATCATTTGTTAAATGTTTTGTTGAAATACTTTGCTAAATATGCCTAAATATGCTAGGATTATGTAAAGCAGGAGTGGGGAACCTTTTACAGCCCAAGGGCTGTGTTCCCTTGAGGGTTACCTTCCAGGGACTGCATGCCAGTGTTGAGTGGGACAGTGGACATGGCTCTTACCTTGTACAGGATTCTATAGTTCAGTCAGAGATTTCTATAAATAATTTCTTCATCCAGACAAGCAAGAGGACAAATTCCAGCCCACAAAAGAAATGGAGGCAGGTATGATGCAGAGCCAGGGAGGTGTTTGGCCTGAGGAGGAGTCATGGCCTAGGGGGAGTCCCAAGGGCTGGATAGAGAGGCCTGGGCGCTGCATTTGGCTCCCAGGTCTGCAGTTCCCCACCCTTGGCTCAAAGGAAACTGAAGGGGTATGGTTCAGCTATATAATTTTAGCAAAATTAAAGGTAAACTGACACTAAATGAAACCTGACATTGCTAATAATCAGGGCTTTTTTTTACACTACTCACTGGTATGAAGTATCAGCATCTCTTCTTTTGCTACCCATGGCAGCCATTTTATGCTGGCACCCTTGACACTTGTATCAAGATATGAATATTGGCACCCCATTGTTTTACCAAAAAAGCAGCAATAATAATAATAATAATAATAATAATAATAATAAATGCCTTCTTTCTTCCCAGCTCAAGGGATGGAAGGAACTCCCTTCAGAAAAGCCTTTGGTGTCCACATATCTGAAATTATTTAGTCATGAAATTGCCTTTGCTCTCATTGACAAAGAACTCTTTGAAAAGGCCAAGAAGGTATGCCTGCTTCTGTCACTCTGAAGTATAGGAAAGTATTCTTCTTGATTGTTTACTAAACATGATTGTATCTTTGACCTTGCTTAGCTAGTGACCCAACCAGCAGAGAAGCTTATCACTCTGTTCCAAAAAGACATAACAGGAAGATGGACTCAGCCCATATTGGCAGGAGAACTTCGACACACTGTGCCTACATGTATAGGCTTCCCACTGGAATTCGGCTTATATACCACCAGTGTGTTAGATGTTGTAGCCCAAGGTGAGCATTGATGCAGGCCCACACCACCTTAGCTTTCTTAGTGCTTAGAAGGGATGGGGGAGAAATTCAGCTCAGTTCACATTTGAATGTGAACCAACCTAATTCATGCGTCCAGAAATAGTATGTGAAGCAAAAAGGAGCCATCCTTCAAAATTTACATTTCTTCTGATTTTGCAATGCAGTTCTCCAACCAAGTAATATGTACACAAATGTGCCTATTAGGGGAAAGTGTGCATAAAAATGAATTCAGTTGTGAAATACACAAAATGCTATTTTAGGGAAATACATATTTGGGAAAATTGTGCACTAACAGTGATGAAAATCCTCATGAAAATTCGCCAGCATTTTAGTGTGAATTTCTCCAAGTAAATACATTTTGTAGGGAGTTCTGACATTTTTTGCAAGCAGTTTCTCTTCATATAATGCGTATTTGTATGTTCCTTTCACTCATATATGCATTTTATGCACACTTTCCCCTAACATATTCATTTTTGCAAGCCATGTTTGGTTGGTGAACTTTATTTATTATTGCATTTATATTCCACTTTTTCTTCAAGGAGCTCAAACTAGCATACACGGTTCTTCCCCTCCTAATTTAACCTACCCTGTGAGGTAGGTTAAACTGAGAGGCAGTGTCTGGCCCAAGGTCATCCAGTGTGCTTCATGGCTGAATGGGGATTTGAAACCTTGTCTCCCAGGCTCTAATCCAACACTCTAACCACTACACCACAACTGCATCACAACATTTGAATAAGTGCAAATGTCAAAGGATGGCTGTGTTTTGGTTCTCATATTGTGCGAATTTCACAGATTTGGCTTGAAATACAAACTGAATCAAATTTCTCACCTTAATTAAAATGCTGAGAAATGTGTGCTAAAATGCTTATATATATATGCAAACTGATGCAAAAATATGGTGAAATTAACTTCAGATTAAAAAAATGAGACTGGAGATCTGCCCATCCCTAATGCTTAGTAAACTTTATATACATTTGTGAAAATGAAAGTATATAAACTGTTAACACTAAAGCCATTTCTGAAGTTCCTTTTTTGCTTCATACATTTTGACAATTAATTACTTTTTTACTTCCTGCAGTTAATGGGCAGATATCTCCCCCGTTGACTAATGACTTCAGACCCGACCAGTTGCTTAAAGCCAGCATACGCATTAGTGCTGATGTTAACTCAAGGTATGCATGATTGCTGCTATTAAATTAGGATTGCTTCATGATCCGATGAATGGCAAAATTAGAAAGAAATTGCATTCATAGTCCAAACTGGGGTTTGGTGGTGCCCAACTAGCATTGGTCTTGTATCTTTGATTTGAAGGATAGATAGAAAACAGACAGGAAATATGAGTCACACTATTGTGACTTGCAAGGCCCAGACACTTTTTTAAAGTTGAGGGGAGGAGGCGTAGCACCCAGGGCTTTCAGTTTGCAAATCTAGAGAATTGCATTGTATGTTTTTTTTAAAGAATACCTTTATGCACTTCCACTTCCTCAAGCAGCAAAAAGTTCCACAAGGCAGAGCTTATCTGGATTTAGCTTTCTTTGGAAGGAGTAATGATGAGAGACAGTGTTTCTGGAATATTTTGAGTTTATTTACAAATATACAAGTTGAGCATAGGTTAAGGCATGCAGTTTAACATGTCAACAAATTACTTCCAAGCTCTGAAATGCTGACAATATAATCTGTCAACATATGTAGGGGAAAAAAATGTCTAATAGCACTTCTCCTTAACGGTAACAGAAGAAAGGTATGTTTTGAACTCAGTAATCCTGCTTTTTCACATTTATTGGACAAAAAACAATTTCTTACCCAATATTACATTTTGTGAGAGCCAGTGTGGTGTAGTGGTTAAGGTGGTTGACTACAACCTGGGAGATCAGGGTTTGAATCCCTACATAGCCATGAAGCTCACTGGGTGACCCTGGGCCAGTCACTGCCTCTCAGCCTCAGAGGAAGGCAATGGTAAACCATCTCTGAATAACGCTTACCATGAAAACCCTATTCATAGGGTCACCATAAGTCGGGATCAACTTGAAGGCAGTCCACTTCCATTTTCCATTACATTTTGTAGTAACAATACCTTTCATTTGATACCATGTGACTCATATTTGGTGTGACTTCAGTAAAATACAACATCATTGAACTGAATCACTGGGCCATTTGTTTTGTTTTTTAAGTAAGTCTTCTCCATGAAGGATGAAAGTCACCAGCCATTGAAATTCATCATCAGCATAATGTGACAAAAAATAGTGACATTGCTCCTAGGTTGGTATTGCTAACTGCCCCTTGTACTTACATTTGCTGTCAGATTCCCTCATTCTGTATGTTGCATGTTAAATGAGATTCTATATTTTGTAATATGATTGTGAGGAAATAACTTACATAATTATCTAAGTTGATATTTCCTTCATTTTCAGTCTATATACTCATATGGTAGCAGTGATGGGAATCAACACACCACATTTCCAGACTGGTCTTGAATTCCATGCAAAATTCCATGCAAACATTCCAGTGAAATTTGATGCCAAAATAGACATGAAAGAGGAAATATTTAAATTTGAAATCACCCCAGTCCAACAGGAGACAGAGTTACTGGCTGTAAGGTACAGTAGCTATATCACAATTGTAGCAATTGGCACTGACTTGCATTTTTGCAAAAATTATCTCTCTTGTTTTGATGCAGTAAATATTTCAGGAAGTGTGCAGGGTCACTTTTTCTTTTTATTCACCATGCTCTCTGCGGTTTCTAAAAATCTACCGTATTTACTTTTACAGGCAATTTCTATTTGGTGGACCTGATCTTGCAGTCCTTACCAAGGCAATAAAGTAGATGAAGATTTTGCCTAAGTAAGGACTTCAGGTTCAGACCCAATAAACTCTATAGTGGCTACAGATCAAAATGCAATTCTCACTACTGTGGAATCCAAGAGCAACCAGGGATGTATGTACAACATCATGATGCGTGGAGTATCCTTTGGAAAGGTTGGCTAACTCTCTCTGCAACCAGATTACTGAATCACACTACCAGTTTTTGTCTCTATTGCTCTCAGTATCACCTCTGTCCTTCCTTCAAGTTTAGATAAACATGAGAAGAACTGGACCGAAAATTATAATCCTGTATTGTGTATATTTGATTACATCACTTAACATAGTGTTTTATGCCTTTGCTTTCAGGACTAAATTTTATGCTGTTTCAAGAAATGTGGATGAACCAAATTCTGCTAAGATGACCCCAGTTCCGCCGGAAATGATTGGATTTGATATCTTAGATCAGTGCTTTAAATCATCAGAAAATGATGTCAAAAAGGTAATTGATAACTACTTTGTAAATACATACACAGGAGGTTCTTTTTCCCCACTGAGATATTAAGTAAATATGTACTGTTCCAGTAATTCACAAATGTTTCCTATCAGTTAATAAAACATCGGCTAAATCTATTCCTTTGTGGAAATGTGTCAAGGCAGCCAGTATACTTATCTCAGCTACATCAAGATCTTTTCTAACTGATCTGGTGGACTAATCTAAGTGTCATTTAAGAAAAAAACCCCACACCTCAACCTCAGAATTTCTTTACTTTTTCTTTTCCTGGCTATCCAAAATTTTATCTCTTCTTGTTTTTTTTAATAGCAGCAAGGACTAAGGCTTGACATTACATCAAGAACATTTGGTTATGGCTTAAAAGAAGAGTTTTACCACAGTCCAACAAAAACATCATGCCCCCCCAGCTCTTATGTCAAACTATCTAGCTTAGGGTATCAAACCTGTCTCACCATGAAGCAGTGCAGCACTGTGCTCTTAGGAGAAACATACCTACACAAGTGTTTTGGAGAATGTGAACTCAAACTTGCTGTGAAACCAGGTACAGTACTTATTACAAATTTCCCTCCTAATCAAACTGAATACATAGACTGTTACTGTTCTTTTGTATAGTAACATTTTTGCCTTTGTTTGGGTCCAGCACCATGGTCCGCATATGACTCCCATGTTCTCCTCAACTTCTTTGCCCATGTCCCATCCCACTTCACTCCCATGTCACGTCAGTTTTTTAAATTCTTTGCAGGAAGGAAAGTGTCAAATAGTTAATAAAAGTACCTTTCATAAATGCAGCCTCTTCTTATCACTGAAGAATAAAATACTGGGAAAATATCGGTCATCTTAAAGTGAATAAGAAGCCTCATTAAAGGGGGAAACTGTTGCCAGCATTCATCTGATTTGGCAGCGAGTACCATATAAATCAATAAGATGTGTTTTTAAGTAAATATGTTTAGGAGAAATTCTTCTGGAGAAATGTTTTGTTGCACTTTCCATGTGGTAAATGGACAGCTGCATTATCAGCCTGGTAAACTATACCCAATGCTCACAAGTGCCAGCTCCAGGTTTTGGGAGACGCTTCCCTTCATGAGCAGGCCCATCTCCTCCAAGCCACCTTCACTGCTTTTTATTTGCTTGTCCCCCTCCTCCTCTGGACCACCCAGAAGGAGAGTACAAGACAAGAGGAGGAGGATCTCCTGACTAGGGATGGAAAGATCTGTCAGTTTCGGTCCTTTCAGTTTCTCATTTTTCCAGTCTTAAATTCAGTTCTCCACATTTCTGCAGCAATTTCCAAATTGATTTTTTAAATTCATTAACGTTTTAGTGCAAATTTCTCCTAATAAACACATTTTTGTATGCAGTTTTGACTAACGTACATACTTTAGTATGCAGTTTCCCCTAATATAATGCATTTTTGTATGTTATTTTCATGAATATATATTTCATGAAATTTTTATGCAAATTTCCTCTAACATACATTTTTGTACACATTACTTGGCTGGAGAACTGCATTGCAAAATTCGTATAAGCGTGAATTTTGATGGATGGCTGTGTTTCTGTTCTCATATTGTTTCGGAACGTGCAAATTTGATAGGTTCACCTGTAAATGTGAACTGAATTGAATTTCTCCCCCATCTCTACTCCTGTCTTTGGTAACTGTTGGCATGCTTAGAGAGATAAATAGGCAGCAACTGTATTTTCAGGGGAGGGCTGCATGGTTGTGGGCCCTAGCAAGTGCCCAGCAATGCCAACTCTTGACAATGGCCTGGATGCTCACCACAGCCCATTGCTATCTACCTTTTCAGAATAATTGCTTTAACATGCATTGAGGTTTTCAACCCCTACAGGAGCTGCTAGAACCAAAATACAGCTGGAGATTCAAGCAGGATCTAAATCGGATTTAAGACTAATCCAGCTGAGACACACTGAGGAAGAAGAAGATAATGAATCCTCTTCATATGTGGACCAAAGGGCTAAAAGGAAGCATGGAAAGACTAAAGGGAAGAAAGAGATGGCTAAAGCCAAGAAGAGTGGAAGAACTGAACAAGTTTGTATGCTTTGAAATGAAAATGAAACAGATGTGTGAGGAAGAGAAAGGAAATGAATTGGAAGAGGGGTGAGTGGGTGAGACTAGAGATATGAAGGCCTGGGAATGGGTTTCCCTCCATTTTCTCTAATTTTTTGAAAGAAAAAAAGCTTTGGGGGGGAAATGGGGAGGACATTTCCCCCCCAATTTTTCTGGGTCTTTTCCCCCTGGGCCTTCACATTTCTTGAGACACCCTTTCAAGCAACTCTCAGAGGGAAAGCACCAAGTCCAGTGACTAAGTGTTGGGTCCCACATGCATCACTTGCATGTGAGAATGGGGTGCTGCCACAAATGTAACACTACCAATCAACTTTAATTTCACTTCAGATGCCCTTTTTCAGTGCAGTCAGTTAACACTTTTAGCATTCAATCATCAAAGTGTTTGCAGATACTAAGCTATGTACAATGAATGTAAATGTGGGGGCAGACTCTGCCCTCTATGCATTCATTAGAATATCTGCAGGGTATCTCAGACTGTGTACTGTTGGAAGTGCAACAGCAGTATGCACAGAATTTTCTCCATGTGGCTGGGAATCCTACACAGGCAGTATTCCAGATCGGCAGTTATAGTTGTACACATAGAGACTTCCTGCAGACATTCTAAAGAATGCACATCAGGAAGTCTGGTTCAAGGCATGAGAGGCTTCTTGGAAAGGCTGGTTCCAGGTTGCTTGAGGCCTTGTTTATGAATATGTTAAAAAGCACAGGTCCCAGTACCGATCCTTGGGGGATTCCACTTTCTACATCCCTCCATTGGGAGAACTGTCAATTTATTCTTGCTTCTTGCTGCTTAATCAGTCCCTAATCCACAAGAGGACCTTGACTTATTCCATCACTGCTAAGCTTACTCAGGAGTCTTTGATGAGGTACCTTATCAAAAGGTTTTTGAAAGTCCAAGTACACTATGTCCACTGGATCACCTCTATCTTTAAACTTCCTTTCACCAATCCACTCATTTATGGGAAGTTTGCTCTTTTGAAGTTAAATGTGACCATGTTGGATTTTCTTGACAATTGGCCATTTACATGTTATGTTTAATATATCGCGCCAGGTCCTGGGCGCCCCTTAAATCCAAGGTTGCTGCCCTCTGGTTGGTTTCATGACCAACTGTTCCAGGGCACAGACATTTAGGGTCTCTAGATATTTTACCTCTTTGTTGTGATGAACACACATACACATAGCCAGTCTATGTTGAAAATGGAAATGGACTGCCTTCAGTTGAAATCACCCATTACTACAACATTTCCTCCATGCTTCCTCCGTTTCATTTTTAATCTCAAGCAGAACCGGCTCTAAAGGGCAGCAAGGTTGGACCCTGGCCGAGGGCCCTGTGGCCCAGAGCCCCACTTTAGGGTGGGAGAGTAGTGCTCCCCTTCCATGATCCGCAGCAGAATTGCTGCCACAGATAACACTGCCCCGTGCCCTCACTCTGGCTACCTTTCCTGTGTTTTGTGGCTGTGCGCACAGTGCTGCCCTTAACCAAGGTGGCGTCCAAGGTTTCCCTAAGAGGCTGAAGCGTCCACCACCGTCTTAGTTGATGGCAGCCCTGTGTGTGCATAGCACGCATCTGTGCCATCAACCAAAATGGCAGTGGAGGTTTCAGCTCCTTAGGGAAACCTCAGCCACCATCTTGGTTAAGGGCAGCGCTGCGTGTGCAACTGCAACACACAGGACAGAAAGATAGGTGGAGTGAGGGAGCGGGCAGGCGGTGCAATCCACAGCAGCATGTGCCGGGGCCTGGGGCAGGCTGGAGCCCAAGGGCCCGGGCATGCCTGGAGCCGGCCCTTATCTCAAGCTCTACCTGAGCATTTTGATCAGGGAGAACAATATAATGTCCCCAATACTAAATTACTCTTGGGGCCACCACCCACAATGATTCTGTGGAGGAGTCTACCTCTTTGGGGGTTTCTAGCTTGCTGGATTCAATACTCTGTTTCATATATCTTTCTCACCCACTTAGGGCTCTTATTTTATTTATTTATTTATTACATTTATATACCGCCCCATAGCCAAAGCTCTCTGGGCAGTTTACAAAAATTAATGATAATGATTAATTAATTAATCTTGATGGTAGCAGCACCACAGCAAGCAGCACCAACTGTGCTGCGACAGGCAGTGGCACCACGGCAATCCACAATAGGCACCTACAAGTCACCTGCCACTTTGGCATTTCCAGTGTAACATCACTCTGGGGCATTATGGGAATGTCAAAATGGTGGCTTCTTTCCTCGTGCCTGCTGCTGCTGCTGCTGCTGCTGCTTGGTAACACATGGACAGGGGTGCGCAAGAGGACCCATATCAAATGCTTGTGAGTCCTCCCAGGGCCTCAGCAACTGCCTGATCATTGCTGGTGTTTCTGCCAGCCCTGCCAGGTCCAATTTATTTTATTATCTCAAGCATCTACCACATAGTTTGCTTAATTGCAGTTGGGTTATATAACTTGTAAAGGTAAGGCACAGAGTAAAGTTGAAATCCCACCATTGTTAAATACACTTTCTAGTTAGTATTAATACTTTTATAAATTATGAACCTATTTTTGAAAGTTTTGCGTTTAACTAATATCCAGGCTACTACTTAAAACAGTCTTGTTCTTTGGTTTCAGTCAGTGTGTCGATAAAATTATGATCTTTTCAATGATAACTGCACTTAAATTTCTGATCTTGTAAATGGAATTTCATAGAAAACGTTTTGTAAAGCAGCATCTTTCACAAACAAGATGTATTTAAATCCCAATTTACTGTTCCATTTTGTATGCAATAAAATTTTTGACATTAGGGTTTGTTTTTTTAATTTCTTCTGTCTCTAGCCCACATTCTTGGGGCACAATAAACCATCAGTGCTGGTTGCTGTTCTCCGTACTATCCAGAATGATAAGAAGCTCACTATGTTCCATCTTGAGCTACATGCTGATTTACACTCTTCCAGGCCTATTGTGCAAGTATTTGTGTCAGACTTAAAAGAATCCAAAAGACCAAATCTCTGTGCTGGTGTTTCCATTCTTGATCCTCAAAGAGCAGAGGTAAGAAACAGCAATCTGACCAAAGGTATTGTATTTTCCCAGCCAAATCATCCAGTGTTAATTGCGATATTTGTCAGTAGTGGTGTGTGTTGTGGGACAGAGCCACAGAACCACCCTACACCTGATGCCAGCATCACTGCTGCTTACCTGGACAGGGCTGGGGAGGGACGGCGGCAAGGTCAGAGCCATGTGATGTAACCGTATGGATTAGCTGCCAGTGCAACCTCACAGCCCCAGTTTTGCCACTGTCCTACACAAGCCCCATCCAGGTAAGCAGCAGTGGCACCAGTGCTGGGATGGCAGGTCTGCCCTACCACATGTGCCACTACTGGTATTTAAATACCCATTTTCATGTTTTTCAGTCATCCTGTTTGGATAACGTTAATTTTCTGTGGAGATACTGAATGGATAGATAAGCTTCCTATGCTTTGTGGTGCCTTCTGCACAAATGACTAAATGAATGAAACCCATTAAAGTCAATGGGTGTAAGTGTGCATAACACTATGCAGGACTACAGCCACAATTCCACATTGGCTTGCATCTTTAAGCTGTGTTTTCTTACTAGTATTTTTAACATAAACTTTCTTCAGATCTGAAGGTTCTTTCTGCTAGGTGCGTTACTACAAGTTGACTAACATTTTGTTCAGACGTTGTTAATTTCATTTGCTCCATATTGCAATGCACCCAGCCACCTCTGCATTTAACAGTAAGTCAAACTTACTCATAACAATGTAGCAACTGTTCTCCAGTAGTACACTTGGGGAATATTTGGGTCACATACCCACAAGGGCAGGGCTAATGTGGCAAACATCACTGTCTCTTCTGGTTTGGCAAGGTTCACTTGGGAAGGTACCACATTATTGACTTTGCTGGCATGGTTCTTTCATGGATATGTTCCTGGAGCACTACAAAATAATAAGATATTTTAGCAGGGATTTCCATAAAGTGCAAAGAAATCAAGGCAAGAAAGAAGTTTATTTCAAGTGTAGCTTGCCACTTAACACTTCCTTTTGGGCTGCCATTTTGCTGTTAACTTTTAGTTTAGGCAAATGAAAGTTCCTGCATGAGAATATTCATCTCATATGGTGGGAAATGCTTTGTATCCATTGTGGTCTTTGGCTGCAACTGATGGAAGTGGATGGACGGAAGTGCTACTTGCCTTTCAGAGGCCATTATGGGTTTTGATTGCTATTTTTATGGCTATTGGTTGCTTATAATTTATTTTAAAACAGGGCTTTTAGGGGAACAGCTGCAAAACTGGGGGACTGGAGAAGACTTGCTCTGGGAATGAGCACCTGAGCATCTAGGTGCTTGCTTGCTTGCCTGGGTTGCTGTCTCTTAAGACAGCTGAGGTCCCTAGTAAGTACTGTAAGGACTGGGACCCCCTGCCTGACCCTGAATCCAGAGAGAGGCTGCATTCAATGCAGCCTCTTGCATCAGCTCCTGGCTGGGTGAGGGGGCATAAAAGACTGGCAGCCCTTGGGCAGCAGGTCACCTCCAAAGAGATGACAACAAAAGGGGTTGTCACATCTGTTTTTTAAAAACCAATCTAGAGGAGATTAGTAGTTGGGAGGGTGTAAGGTGCATATGTGGTTCCTGCACAGGGTGAGCCTGTGCAGTGAACTGTGTGATAGGAGAAAGTCGCCAGATGCCTTCAGAATGAGAGTGCACAACTGGCAGAAAGCTCCCCCCCCCCGGTTTGAGATGAGGAAGTAGATGTGCCCTGTGTGAAAGATATTGGGTGGTTTAGTCCTAGTAATAGTGTTCCCAGTTCTCTCAGAGGTGTCCTGGGATAACTTCTGTTTTATAGGTGGGCTGTTGTTTATATCATATGTTTAGGAGGAGACTTGGGAAGGAGAAACATGGGTAATGCCACCCAATTTCAGAGATCATGGGGAGGAGATGGGCAACCATGGAAGACGAGGACAAGGCTATCTACATCTTATTTCTCATTCCCACTCTTCCCATGGATAGGTTCCAGTAGATAGAGCAGGTGACCCTGTTGAAGCCCTTATTATGCTACGGAACAAGATGCTGTGGGGTGCCACAGGGTACCATATTGTCCCCACTGCTATTTAACATCTATATGAAGCCCTTGGGAACGGTCATCAAGAGATTTGGGGCAAGGTGTCAGCAATACACTGATGATACCCAGCTCTATTTCTCTGTAACATCTGAATCAGGAGAGGCTGTGCAAGCCCTGGACCAGTGCCTGGACTCGGTGGTGGGCTGGATGAGGACTAACAAACTGAGTCTGAATCCTAGCAAGACAGAGGCATTGTGGGCTGGTGGTTCCCAAGTTCAGATAATTGCTCAGTTGCCAGCTTTGGTTGGGGTCTTGCTCCCTCTGAAAGACCAGGTTCGTAGTCTGGGGATGCTCCTGGATCCATCTTTTTCACCAGAGGTCCAGGTGACCTCAGTGGCTAGGAGTGCCTTTTACCAGCTTTGGCTGGTAAGACAGCTGCAGTCATTTCTCGACTGGGATAGCCTGATCAGTTGTCCATGCACTGGTAACCTCCAGGCTTGATTACTGTAATGCACTCTATGTGTTGCTGCCCTTGAGGTTGGTTCAGAAGCTGCAGCCGGTGCAAAATACAGTGGCGTGACTGCTCACTGCGGCAGGGTATTGTCAACATGTTATCTGCCACTGAAGAAATTGCACTGGCTGCCCATTAGCTACCAGGCCAAGTTCAAGGTTCTGGTGTACAAAGCCCTTTGTAGCTTGGGATCATGATACCTAAAATATCATCTTACCCCTTATATGCCCGGTTGATCACTGTGTTTTGCAGGTGAGGACCTCCTGCAGATACCATGTTATCAAGAGGTGCATTCTGTACAACATTGGAAGTGGAACTTTAGTTGTGTGGCATCGACCCTTTGAAAGTCCCTCCCCTTAAATATTAGACAGGCACCATCTCTGTTATCTTTTTGGTGCCTATTGAAGACTTTCCTCTTTCTACAAGCCTTTTAAGTAGAGACTTTATCCCAGTCTGTGTCTGTGCTGGAATTGCTTTTTAAGATATTTTTAAAGTTGTTTTTTAAATATGTTCTTGTTTTTAAGATGTTTGAAGGGCTTCTGGCAGGAAGGGTGGGACATAAATAAATGAACAAACAAACCCATGCATGCATGCTTTGGCCCACAATTGTAGCCCAGAACTGAAATTCCTAGTGATGGTTAAGGAAACAGAAAAGTCCAATGATCTGAAAAAGACAATGTAGTGATTGCAATGATGCAGTTCCTTTAATTTTTATACCATAGAATTAAAATCCACTAACTATTTCTCCTCAGGGTTATCTAAATTGGGGACAGGATTGTCGGGACTACAAGATTGCAGCAAAGTTTGAATATGGACAATATGCTCGTTATCCAGCTATGCAGATCAAGGTGGAATGGCTCCGAATTCCTCCAAGAGTAGAAGCTGCTGCAAGTGGGTGAGAATTAACAAATTTCCAATTTTAAATATGTCTTTGAATTTCGCATAGAAATGGAGGGAAGCCAAATCTGCAGAGCTACCAGCAAGAAAGGGTATTATTGTGCTGCCCTCTTCCTCTTGCCCTTTCAGAGAAGACGTACACAATTGTTCTAGTCTGAAATGGACTGAATTTAAGCCATACCACCAAATTAAATTCTTTCACACCTTTTCTTTCAGGCTTTCCACATTGGTCCCTGGTATGGCCTACATGTTTGGATTCTCCCAAATGGAACAGAAGAATCCTTCACAGCAGATCTCTGTCGTTGTGGCTCTCACGTCTCCAAGAAGCTGTGCTTTTGTTCTGAAGCTACATGATGTAAATACTTCTCTTTGGGGTTTTCACACTACTTAACAATCTTAACACAGCAATCTTTAGTGTGTGTGTGTAGCAGGGAAGGGGGGCAGAGAAGATCTGCGGTGGAGCCGCCACTGTATCTGGAATCCTGTGAGCTCACAATTGCCAGAGCAGGAAGTGAGGGGTGGCTTTCGTTGTTCCTTGAAGATCTTTGTTGTCCTGAATCTCCCCCCCCCCAAAAAAATGTTTAAAGAGCAATTCCTCTCACTCTAATTAATAAATGACAGATCAGCAAATAAAATCAAGCTTCCCCACAGGAGGAGTCATGAAATCATACTACTCAAGATAATTCCTTCACAAATTTGCAAGGACTACTGTAGATGCAAACAAGACTGATTGCGCCAACAACTCATATTGTACCATAGTAAAGAAAGAACTTAGTGATAAGATAATCAATTGTGCAAATGAAGTAAATGTGTTTATTTTCCATAATTTGTTCCATTTCCAAAGAACATGGAAAACTTTGGCAATGGCAAAGGAACTGAAAACAGGAAAGTACATGGAGATGAAAGCTGCAATCTTATATACACTTACTTGGAAGAAAGTCCCACTGAACATCATGAGACTTACTTTGGAGTAAACATGGATGGGATTGGGCTATAGGTTTGACACTAGGGCTGAGCCAAAATTGAGTGGGGGCTAACTTTTGTTAACCAATTTGTTCCACTATTTGAACAGGGGTGAAATTCTCTTGACAAGAGAGGAAATGAGTGGCTCATCATGCTACATGTATTGTCTCTAGCAATCCGTACAGCAGCATAGTAGGTGGAACACAACCCATCTCCTCCCCTCCCCGCCACATGCCAAGAGAAGGAGTTTGGTTGGGACTTCACATATCATTGTAGTTTGCCTCCCTTAAAATAGCCACTTTTAATGAAACAAAGGACAGTGATATGCAAAGTCCATCCCTCTCTCTCTCATGACAATAAATGTAGAGGGATCACATCTTTATAGAGGATTTCCCCACTACCACTGCTTGTGGAGGCATTGCTCCTTTCACATGATTCCTAATAGAAAGCTAACCTAATGAGATTTTGGTTCACCCCGTTTTTCTAACAGTACCTTTAAGAGATGTATGACAGGCTGAAATTTAACTGGTGAAACATTCCTCATTACCTGATGCCGGCACATGGTATTCTTGGGCAGCTGCCTGGGCCCCAACACTCTGACAGGGCCCACTGCTGATATCTGCCCTGGAGGCGCCCCCCCCTGCTTTTTAAAGTATTTCCAGCCTGGTATTCCAAACACTATCAGGCAGCTGGGTCTAGCTGCCATTAAAATTTTTCACCTTGCCCTGGAGTGAAACTATGATGGAGGGCATTGTGAGAAATTAAAATGGTGGCTAGATGCTACTACTTTGCACTGCCCAGAGTAATGCTGATGCTCTCCACTGCCACCAGGTAAGCCCCTCAGGACCTACCAACAGAGGAGGGGCCCTTCCAGAGTATGGATAGCCTAGTGGCTTCTCAAGCCTGCAACTCGCACTGTGAATTAAATTGGATGGAATTACTTTGGTTAAAATCTTCCCCATTTATCTTTCTAACTGTTTCACCACCTTCCTCTTGCACTGAAGGTGGTGTATATACAGCTTTATTTTTGTTTTAGGTCACAATTTATGACACAAACATCTGGCTACCGCTTCCACTCCCTGTAGGTCAACACACAGAAGATTTAGAAATGCAGCCCCATGTCTGGGATTTCATCTCTAATGTGCCACCCTCAGTCCTTGAAAATCTGAAAGGTTAGTAGCTTATCTAATGTACAGCTCTCCTGGCTCCAGCAATATGCAAAGGTTGGTTTACACCATGACGCAAAGCCCCAAAGGGTCTTATCAGGCGGTTGAGAGGTCCCAGTACAGTTCTTATTACCCCTTCCAAACTCCACACAGATTATTAAACCATCTTTAAGGTTGAAAAATCGTTATGAAAATATGCCAGAATAATTTATATCAAGAGAATATTATCTCTAACAATTAAAAAATGCTCACTGCACTTCTTTACTTTTCAGGTCATTGTTCAGTATCTCGAGGTATTTTCACAACTTTCAACAAGGTTAGTTTTAACTACAGAATGCCTGAAAGCTGCTACCATGTCTTGGCCCATGACTGTAGCCCAGAACTGAAGTTCCTGGTAATGGCAAAGAAAGCAAAACAGTCAAACGATCTGAAAATGGTCCGTATCAACCTTGTCAGTCTGTAAGTTATACATTATGTTAAACTGCTCAAAATCTGAGGAGTCAGTTGATGGAAATTGGTGATATGAATAGTAGAAAAATTAGTTATGTTGGTAATTACACAGCTAGAATGACATACTTTTTCTAGTAAATATCCAATTTTTTTTATAAAACAGCCAAATATTCTTAGCTCATCACACCCGGTGATGATTGATAACAGGGTAGAATGTCCTTCGGTCCAATGGGAGTAAGTTGCCAAACAAGGTCTTAACTTGGTTATGTATGACATAAATGCATCACTGCCTTAATTAAACCAGATTTTTCTGTTTGAAGGGAGGTTGACATGTATTCTTCAAGTGGGCTTGTTAAGCTGAGGATTAATGGTACTGAAACTCAGGCAGAGGATCTCCCATACTACACTTCCAGCTCTAGTATGTATCACAACACCCTTTCTGCCTTTTCCTGAAGTGTGTAACTTACCTGACCTATCTATGACAATTTGTAAAGAGGCAAATGTATGGCTTCCCTTGGAAGAATGACCTGAGAGTCATAGACTAGTGTTTCACGACCACTAACACAACTAAAATGGATGGCAAATCACATGGCCACAGCCCTGCACAAATTCTTTCTCTTCTGACCTTCCTGTTGGCAACTGGGAGGGCACATGGTTCCTTTCAAAGCGCCAGATCAAGCCCATGGGCTGCCAGATGTTGATCCCTAATATATGTCTCTGATCTGGTATATACCTGATTATTCATTAAGGACTGGTTGATCTTTGAATCATTCTCAGACCCCATTCTAAGATTTGATTTATTCTGTTCATCTTTTATATCTCAAATAAGTGGAGAGCTAGTCTAATTTGCTGGGCAACTTCCACATGAGAAGCAGCAAGATTTCAGCTGCAAATATCTGACTTGCCTATTAACTGACACACAAGCAGGAAGCAGTAATGGTGACAACTTGCACTGAGACATTACAGCTCAAACTATTCTGTAGGGGAATAAAATTTTATTTTCTGGTTACAGGTGAATATATCCTTATCAAACATGAGAAGAATGGTTTGTTATTAAAAGCTCCAGAAACTGGCATTGAAAAACTCTTCTATGATGGACACATGCTCAAGGTATACTTTACTTTGCCAGGCTATTAGTGTTTTGGATTTTTAAAAATGTGTGTGGCCAGCACTTCATTGACTTTTACTATGTTCCCATGCAGATTCAAGTACCTTTCTGGATGACTGGGAAAACCTGTGGAATTTGTGGAAGATATGATGCTGAATATGAACAGGAATATAAGATGCCCAGTGGATCCATCGCTACAAATGCAGTGAGCTTTGCTCAGTCTTGGATTCTTCCAGACGATTCCTGTGCCAGAGGTTAGGAAAACATCTGCAATATGTAAATGTTTGGGTATTTTGTATATTACATAAGTTTTTCTTCACAACCTTTGCTTCACTGATTAGTCCTGATCAGTAATTTCTCAAGAGAAATTACGCTTACCCTCCCCACACACAAAGGGAACCTCAAATTTCCATGAGTGTAGCCCTGCTCCAGATCATGGATCAGGCCTCATCCACCACACCCAATTTTTTTAGGAACTCAGGAAGACTACTTTGCTAATTACCACAGCCAGTGTGTGTTTTTAAAGACAAACAGTTGTAGGAGAAAACTGTGAACAATTCCCAACTCTGGGAAGGATATTCACATATTATATGTCAAATGTGTTTTTCAAAATACACATTTGTCTTCCTCACACATTATGGCTTAATCTCATACATGGCATTGCAGTACTGAGGCAACTTGGCTTCACACTGATGAACACTGGATGAATCTCATTATCTAGTTTACACCATAATCCCTATTCATTTCGACTAGATATTCTCTATTCCTTCTTCATGTCAAACTTTGCACAAATGGAACAAAACAGAATAACCCAACAAAACAAGCAAGTTATGCATTTTCTATGTTTTTATACTTTATTTTAATTTTGTAATGTGGAATTTCCAGTTGCAAAGTTTGGAAGCTTTAAAAAATGTCAGGCTTCTAACATTTCTGATAGTCTCTAGAGCATAATTTAGAGCTGCTTTAAACTCCATGTATTTCCTCAGCATGGTTAGCATAAATATTTGTTCATAAACATTTCAAAATAGAAGAACAAGCAGAAAGAACTTGCAGCTGAAGATAATGTTGCCACATGTGCATATAATGCAATATTCTAATCTTTCTTCCATATTAAAAAATCAGTATCAATCAGTATCATGATATGCTGCCTTTAGGAACAATTTGCTTGGGCTTCAAGTTGAGTACCTTATTTTGAGGAGGGTTGACAATATTCCACCCCCAGAAAGCTCAACAATATGTCTTTAACAATATGCCTTTCCTTTTGAGCTGTTTGGAGGGGATGGGTAGAAACCTGTAGCTGTTACCAATTGTAGGACTCAGTCAATAACAGGGCACCCCATATCCCTTACATTAGAGGACCAAGGGACTATGAAGAGGCAGCTGGGTGAGAACTAAGGATTGGAGGGTGAGGACAGGAAGATATAGTTTCCCTCATGACCAAATTTTTCTCCCCAATGGCCTGAACATATATAGTGAGGCTGCCCTCCAGAAGTTTGTTATCTTGTTCTGAACCTGCAGGAATGTGGAGTCATAGCAATGAATTGATTTTAGAGCCACACTGCACTTCTGGAAGCCTTTTTTCACCTCCCTCTGTTTTTTAGCTATATCACTTATACACTCTAGTCCAGGAGTGGGGAAATTGTGTATTATTTCTGACCTTTGGCAATGCTGGCTGGTGCTAATGGGAGTTGGAGTCCAACAACAGCTGGAGGACCACAGATTCCACACCTCAGCTCTAGTCTTTCACGGTTCCTCATTGAAATAAGAGCTAGAAATTTAAAATCATCTAGAAAGAAGAAAACCAAGATAATAAAAAATCTAATTCAGTACCAAGTGCTACACTGTCCACCCAAAATGTAGACAATGCTACATATGACTGCACCTCAAAATGAACTGCAGTACTGACATGATTATGATAACAGCTGGCCAATAACATTTCCTAATAAATACAGGTGTAGTAGTGTGGAAAGCCAATTCACGTGACAAAGTCTTCGAGTTTATTATAAAGTGGGGCTTTGAAAGCAGTAGAAAAACATTTACATTATTTTCTCACTTACTCCAGACCATATTGAAATGAATATAAATTGAAATGAAATGAATATACCGGTGTGGTGTAATGGTTAAAGTGCTGGCCTATGACCTCAGGGACCAGGGTTTAAATCCCGACTCAGCCATGAAACTCACTGGATAACGTTGGGCTAGCCACTGACTCTCAGCCTAACCTACCTCACAGGGTTGTTGTGAGGATAAAATGGGGAGGGAAGAACCATGTACACCACCTTGAGCTGCTTGGAGGAAAGGTGGGATATAAATGGAATAAATCAATCAAATCAATCAATATATTACAACACAGAATGAAATCCACTGGTGTTGATCAAGTAAAACCTCACTGGAGTTACTTTGATCTTGAAATCTTGCCTACAAATTGATAATTCATTACTTTTGCTGCAAGCTATGTTCACTGCAGTCCAGTTTGTTGTCCATCCTTATGAAGCTGACTAATCAGAATTTTGGAAGAAATCTTTTCAGTGTTCTACTCAAGATACAGATATCTAAAATTAGACACTGTCAGATCATGAAATGAATTAACAGGACAAGTTTCAAATAGCAAAATAAATAAATATTACATCCTATTTTTCTTTTTTTTCCCAGAGTCTGCTGCCATTGCAGGTGCAAGAACAAATAGGCATTGACCAGAACCCCAAGGATGTGGTAGACGTAACTGAGGCTAATGCGGCATGTTCCCCTGATAGCCTTATGTTATTTGACAGAAGCGAAAGGTTCAAATGGTTTCAATTGTGAGGCAAACATATTTAATGGGCAGAACAAAGGAATTATTTCAAACAGCAAAAGTGGTATCACTTTCTCTGTTGAAAGACAATTAATTTCCACTGTAATATCAATAATTTTAAATAATTGTTAATAATCTGTGTTAAAATGTCAATAAAACATTGCACATCAAGAACATAGCTGCACCTTATTTTATGTCTTATGAGATACCTTATTACATTTCTACAGTGTGTCCAGATTTCTCAACACATACACACCCTCAAAATTGGCTCTTGCAGCTCACACCATAAAGGAGCAGGCATGCATTAACGCAGGGCAACTTCAGAATTAAGTGCTAACGTCTCCGTTTCAACTTTAGACATCCAAACCTTGCTTTTTAAATAGAAACCCATTTCCATTGCCTAACTTAAATGGGAACTGCTGTGCCATATATTTGTGGATACCAAGTGGAAAGGAGCAGGGGTATAGTACAACTGTATTGAAATTGTCCAAGCTAGGCTTGTTGCTTCTTGAGAAAACTTATCATTTTAAAAAAATATATGAAATATTATTTTTTTACTACTGCTTATTTCCCCCTGAATCTGCAAGGCACAGATAGCACCTAACGCGAAGGGGCGCTCACAGACCCGTGTAGAACATAAATCAATAATGAGGTTCCCTCTGTGTCCCCTCCCTTTCTGGGTGGCGCCAGGTTCCCACCTTCCCCCTCAGGCCTCTGCCAAGCAATTTATTCTGTAACGCCGGAGGCAAAGAGGCAGAGACGGAAAGCAGCAGCGTGCGCGCACACACAGGCACCGCTCCAGAAACTGTTTTGAAGAGGAGCCCTCAGCATGAAGGGGTGTTTAAGTGGCGCAGGCGCGCACCTTCTGATCGTGGTTCTCTTTCACCTGCGGCTGGGCTCCAGCGCGTGCCCATGTGAGGACCCCGCGCTCTGCAACACCATATCGGGCACCAGAGATTTCGAGGTGCGCACGCGCAGCTGTCTGGGTGTCTCTCTCTCTCTCTCTCTCTCTGTTGGGAGGAGTGTAGCCGCGGTTTGGGTAGCTAGTGAGGGCACGTGATATTTCTATCAACCAATCCTCGATTACAGCGGGGTCTAATGGGAACTCGAGGCTGTTCTGCTCAGGGATTTTCCTTCAGGATTAGAGCAAGTGTGAGGAGCCTTTGGCCTTCTAGATGGTGCTGAACTCCAACTCCCATCAGCCCCAGCAAGCATGGCCGACGGCCAGGGATTATAGGAGTTGTAGTTTAGCAATATCTGAAGGTTCCCTTCACGTGCCCCAGTCCAAGTTGACCTTGCTAGGTCTGCCATGCCCCTCATTCCAACCTTTAGGGCTTCTGTGCCGTCCAGAGTAACCCAAGAGCAGAAATTCAACAACCTCACTGCATTCCCCTGACATGAAAAGTTACCTGGCAAAATTCTGCCTTTTCCATAGTTACTAAAGGCAAAACAGTCTTGCCAAAGAGGGGCAGGGATATGGCCTTATGTGTAATTCAGGGCTTCCCCTTCTTGAAAACAGATTGACACTGCCCTCTGTGGCAAAACACTAGGAAAATGGCTTAACGTTAAAGTGGAGGCTACCTAGGGGTAAAATAGAAGTGAAGAAATCAGAATGGCACTGAAAAGACCCACTGACTGCTTTGGAATTTATTGTTAACACATCCTGCCTTCCAAAAGGAGGCAGCATTGTGGCTTGAGAGCACCAAGTGTAACACCTGATGGGGGGCGAATATGTTCTTTGAGCTGATCAGGTGGATTGTTGGCACAGGCCAGTGGCACGATCATGAAAGATGTGCAATCTGGCTAACAGTTCCTTAGAAACAGACGATTAGTGGTCCAGAGGCTAAATCCAACCCCAAAGGGTATCCTCCAGCACAGCTCTGTATCTCCAGCATAGCCCTGTATCCCTGTATCATAGTCTTTTGGTATTTTATGTCCTAGGCACAGAAAAGCAGCTATTTGATGTGTCCCTATATGCGTGTTTGCAGAAAGGCAATTATTCAGTGTGAAAAAGAAGTAATTCTCTTCTGTCCAATGTTAAACGGCAATAGTGGCTTAGGGTAGTCTACTTATGCGGCTCAGTCACTCACTCCAAGAAACATAAGAAGAGCCCTGCTGGATTGGATCCGAAAACCGATCTAGTCCAGCATCCTGTCCGTGTGTTTTGGCTCCTATGATTAGATAGAGCCAGGTGGAAGATTTGGTCCTTCAAACTGTGTTGTATGCTGTATAGAGAGCCTGTTAGTGGCTATTTTGTTGAATTGGGGCTTCACTGTTGGAGAACTTGCAGATTATTTACTTCTGTTTGAAAATTTACAGTCATGTTAATGAGTGCATGCCAGATTTCTTTTCTAAACATGTTTTCAAAATTAAAGAGTGATGCTTTTAATATGAATATTTTAAAAAACGTTTTATTTTACACCTTGATCATTAACATGTTTACTCAGAAGTACACTACTTGTTATATGCAAATACATGTAACAAAGCCCAAATAAGCTTCAAGGGTGGGCAATTTTGAACAGCAATATGGAGATGTTTCTTTACCTGCTTACAATTGTTCCCTTTTTAATTGCCCTCAGACTGTTTCCCTGCACAAAATTCCAGATGCAGATTTACTCTTGCAAATCGTACCTGAAATCTGTATAAGAAGTTGTATGGAGAGATTTGGAGTAGCGAACAAGCAGGGAAAGAGTTGGGCATCCTCTGTTGCCCCTTCCTTCTGCTCTTCTGCTTAAAATTGCTCCACACTGCTGCTGTTTTCTTTAAACAACATTGGGACTTTTGTTACATGCATGTATGTGAAAAGTATAGTTTGGCCCTCAGAAGCATGTTCAATTAATTTTGTTGAATTACTTACTTCCAAAACAAAAAGGGGCTTCTACACTTGCGTGTTTTGTGGGTTGTGGTGCTAGTCACTCACAAATCTACATGTTAAGGGGGCTAATCTCTGCGCTAGTTGCTGTTAGTTCACTTCAAACAGATTAGAGGAATTGATAAGAGGCAGGCCATCATATGCCGAAACAGCAATGATAGCTCTAAATTGCTGCAACAGAAGGTACGACTTTCTTAATATGCTTTACTTCTCATTCTGTCTCTGCATTATTGCTGGTGCTGGGAGTAACTGTAGAAGCACTTTAGGGCCAAGAATGTAACAGAGCCCTGTTGGATCAGACTAAAAGCTGACCTAGTCCAGCATCCTGTTCTCACAATGACCAACAAAATGCCTATGGAAAAGCCATAACCAGGACATGAACTCAACAGCCCTCTCATACTTTTGTACCTTAGCGACTGGTATACAGGAGGAGCATCCTACCTCTTAATAGGTCAGCCATGGGGAATCTTTTCCAGCCTGAGGGCCACATTTCCTTGTGAGCAAGCTTCTGGGAGCAGCATGCCAGCTGTGAGCAGGGCCAGTGTCTTTGTACAGTAGGCTGTGTTCCAGCCATGCACAAGTCAGAGGCTCGCTCTCTCTCTCTCTCTCTCTCTCACACACACACACACACACACACACACACAGAGAGGAAGGCATGGAGCAAGGCCAGTGCGGGGAGAGAGGATATGTTCTTGGGAGTGGACACGCCTTGCAAAAGGCTGAGGGCCGGATAGAAAGACCTAGAGGGCAGCCTTTGGTCTCCAGGTCTAACCCTGCTGAACATAATATATAGCCACCATGATTAGTGGCCACTGATATTATCCTTCATGCATTTGTCTCAGCTTTTAAAGGTCCAGATTGCAATCCTGTGCAAAGTTATGCACAGGTTGAAATCCTTTGTAAAATACATTTCACTAGGCTTCGGTTACCTTACTCTCCATTGTAGATATATTTAGGACTGCTCTGTTTATTTTTCTTTTAGACAGCCTATTTTTACTACAGCAGTACGTAACAGTAATATTCCCATTTACTGACAAAATTAATTTGAGGTAGATATCTCTCTGAGGAAATGAAACCAAGGTGCCCTTCCTCCCCTTGGGTATGCTTCTAATTGTTAAAATTGCCAAATTAGATGGGAAATGCATCTCATATACTCATCTAAAAGTTAATTCCCAAATGTCTTGTCTACTATTTCCCAGGAATAATAAAATGAACCCTGCAAAGTCCTTACCAACTTAAATTACAAGACATTTTGTGGTTGCTGTTAAGAAGAGGTTTAACTAATGGTACCCATCTTTGTGCTTTACATTAGTCAGTAAACCATGAATTTTAGCTAATCTCATTAAGATAACATTCACTTATTTGAACTGATAGATTCTGTCAGAGAAAAATGTTTACCTTGAGATCCCATGATATTTACGGATTTGATCCTTACATAAAATTCAGTCTCTTTAGATCCACCTTTTGGGACAATCTAGTTTATAAATTAGGAACACTCTGCATTTGACCATGAGTGTATATTATGGGGCTATACTGATGAACTGTGAGGGCTTTCGTGTTATTTCAAATCTTTATCTCTTTGCCTTGGACCCACTTTTATAGTTTTAAGGTACTAGATAAAAACTGTTTTTATTTACCTGGGCATTTAATGGTATTTAGTGAGTTTTTATTAACTAAGTTGTGCCACTGCTGTTGACATTGGCTTTTATTTTTTTTATTACCATGTGATTTTTGTGGCTTTGTTAAGTTTTGATGAATTTAATACAGATGGTTTTTGTGCTGATAATGTTTTAAACAGCCTTGTAAATCCCCTTGAGGGTTGTAGTTGAAATGGTGGGATAGAATTATATTAAATAAGTAATAAATGAACAAAATAAAAGTTTAAATCACACAGATAAAGATAGTTAGCACATCTTGCTGTTAAGACTATTTTTCTTTTGGCTGTGCCTTTGCAGGTCTTTGTATTTGACGTTGGTGGGAAGTCCTGGAAGTCTTATGACTGGTCACATATTACCACTGTAGCAATTTTTGGAAAATATGACCCTGAGCTTATGTGTTATGCCCATTCAAGAGGATCCAGAGTAGTTTTAAAAGGTACGTTCTGTAGGGTAATTAAGTACATTTTGTGCAGCCTGATCTTATGTATGTATTCTCATAAGTAATTCCCACTGAATTTAATGAAACCTACTCCTGTTAAAAGTGCATAGGACTGCATTATTAATAATTATATTAGAATACTGTGATTGTTATCAAGTTTACCTGTAGTGTGTGAAAGTAAACTGTACTACCAGCTTGCACTTCCAGCTTGCACTACCAGTCTCAGGACAGACTGGTGATTGTGATGTTCCTGTATTAGTGTAAATAGGGTAAGTGCTGTTTGTATAGGAGATACATGGTAAGTAGAATGAAAGAGGAAGGGGGAGTGAATGGGCAGTAGAATGTTGGATGATTGGCTGAATGTTTAAAATGGCTGACAGTATAAAAGGAAGAATGACAGGTAAATCTGGGGGGTGATGAAAGTGAGTGGGTTGTTTTGGTGGGTTTGAGAGAGTTGTTTGTCAGGAGAGCGTGGAGAAGGAGGGGGGTGGAGTTCTGATTAGTATTAGATAAAACCATATGCTTATGTGCCTTATGAAGAAATCTTGTTATCTTTGTTATATTTAATAAAAACTATATTTGGTTTACCGAAGGCCTGATCCTTGGCTGGGGTTTCACAGACCAGAAGGGAGGGTAAGGTAATGACCAAGGCTGAAGGGAAACTGTAACAAATGGTGGCAGCGGTGAAGAGAATAACACCACAAGTATTCAGAGTCTCTGGGAATACTGGTATTAGGACGTGACTGGTGGTGCTGCCTAGCAGGGGGATCTATTGAGATCTGTGCTAGAGCGGGGAGAGAAACCATAAAAAAGGACAGTCCGGACTGGTGGAGTCCCTGGTGGTGCCTAGTGACAGGCAGTAACCACGAGCAGGTAGGAACCTGACAGGGAGAGCCAGGGAAGGGCGTCACAGTGATCTCCATGATGTTAAGCCACTTCAAGCACAAAGGGATGATGGGCTGCTCAGATTGTCTTTCGGGAATCCCCCTTTTGAAAGCTGATGGCTTTAGAGTCCTATATTGCAGGGGATGTAAAGAATGCACCATTTTCTTGCCATCTACCATAGGCCATAAACTCATGTTCATAGAAGAAAGTTCCAGAGGTTTCAGGAGAACTTCTAAGAAAGTTCTAAGTGGTTGTATAATAAATGATAAGACTTTTTGTAATATTCTGTCATGGACTGCACATGGGCTACACTGGTCTCATACTCACCATCTCCTGATATGTGGGCAGCCAGGGATAAAAGGGGAAGTAGTTGCTTGAGCATGCTTACTGCAGGGCCTAGAATGCAAATGTGTCTGTCATGAAAACCATTGTCTGTAGGTACAGCTGGAGCAGTCTGGAAGCTTAGGTGTTTCCACTTAGGGCCAATGTACATTAAGTATGCTTTTTAAAAGCATGCTTGATGCTGCTTTTAGTTTGAGGGAAAAGCAGCCCTATAGGTCCCCACACTGGCGGCATATTCTCAAGCTAGATCAGGGCTCTATGCAGGCTTCCTGCCAGAAATCCTCTGTGGCTGTTATTTGTCCCCAAAGGTGCTGTTTACTGCAAAAAGCACCTTCAGAGACATATACCATCAGAAGATTGGGGTCCCATACAACTGCTTTTCTTTCAAAATATAAATGGTAGCATTGAACAGATTTTTTAAAAAAGGATGCTTCATAACATGTAGCTTAATGCTTAGACTCCACTAGTATAAGCTCTGACACACATCAGGATTAACTAGATCAAGTAACTGGGAACAAGAATCCAGATCACAAAAAGGAAAGAATACAAGGGAATGCAGTAATTATTGAACTATTGCCTTAATATCCCATGCAAGTAAATCACCAAACCCATCCAGTGGTGTCAGCAAAACAATATAGTAAATTTTGTATTATTATTATTATTATTTGATTTATATCCCGCCCTTCCTCCCAGCAGGAGCCCAGGGCGGCAAACAAAGTGCTAAAAACACTTTAAAACATCACAAAAACAGATCTTAAAATACATTAAAACAAAATGTTAAAATAATAATAATAATAATAATTTAATTTATATGCCGCCTATCTGGCCGATGGCCACTCTAGGCGACGTACAATTTAGTTGCAATAAATGCATCATAATAAAATACACATAAAATACATATAACAATAAAACTATGAATAAAGAACAATAACAGTTCAGAGAATAGGCGATTAGTCCTAAAAAAATTAACCCTCCCCGGAAGTCCCAAAGACCTGTCTGAAGAGCCAGGTCTTCAAGGCTTTGCGGAATACATTCAGGGAAGGGGCATGCCGAAGATCGTACGGGAGGGAGTTCCAGAGAGTGGGGGCCGCCACTGAAAAAACATTTAAAAAAAAACAACTTTAAAAAGGGTTAAAAACATTATTAAAAAAACATATTAAGCAATTCTAACACAGACGCAGACTGGGATAGGTCTCAACCTAAAAGGCTTGTTGAAAGAGGAAAGTCTTCAAAAGGCGTCGAAAAGATAGCAGAGATGGCGCCTGCCTAATATTCAAAGGGAGGGAATTCCACAGGGTAGGTGCTGCCACACTAAAGGTCTGTTTCCTATATTGTGCAGAACAAACCTCCTGATAAGATGGTATCTGCAGGAGGCCCTCACCTGCAGAGCACAGTGATCGACTGGGTATGTAAGGGATAAGACAGTCTTTCAGGTATTCTGCTCCCAAGCTGTATAAGGTTTTGTACACCAAAACTAGAACCTTGAACTTGGCCCGGTAGCAAATGGGCAGCCAGTGCAATTCTTTCAGCAGCGGGGTGACATGTTGGTGATACCCTGCCCCAGTGAGCAGTCTTGCCGCCGCATTTTGCATCAGCCACACATAGAGCACATTACAGTAATCCAGCCTGGAGGTTACCAGTGCATGGGCAACAATATATGTAATCTGTGAGTTCACAAAAGTTCAGCAACATAACCTGTGACTGTATTTAGTTCTTAAGCAACATTTGAAGCAGTTTCTACGCTGTAAGGAATTTCTTGTTTCATTTCTTCCTTTATGGACAATGTTGTTCAGGCTCTGTCCTCATGCTCATGTCTATGGCCTAATAACGTAATCAATTTCAGCAGATCTTTATCATCATGCAAACTGTGATTTGCTGATGAAGGCTTTTTGCTATATTGTGTGCAAAGAACTTTTTCTAGACAACTAATCTTTTACAACCAAACCCCTCTTTTGTGGAAGCCTAGGCCTTCATTAAAGACAATACCTCTAGTTAAAAAGAAAGACCTCAATGGATGACTGAAGAAACTCTTCAAATGGTTAAAGAGAGAAGGAAAGCAAAAGCAGAAGGAGATAGAAACACAATCGGAACCCTAAATGCAATAATACAGCGACTAGTATGTAGGGACAAAGATAACTATTACAATAGTTACTGTACAGAAATAGAAGAGGACAACAAAAAGGGAAGAACAAGAGCCCTGTTCCAAAAGATTAGAGAAATGAAAGGGAAATTTAAACCAAGAGTAGGGATGTTGAATAATCAACAGGGGAACACACTGACTGACCGAGATGAAATAAAAGGAAGATGGAAGCAATACACTGAAGAACTCTATAAAAGAGATGCCAGGATGACAGATTCATTCACGGAGGAACCGTATGATGAAGAACCAGAAATTTTAGAATGCGAGGTGAAAGCTGTTCTTAAAATACTTGGAAGAAACGAATCACCAGGAATAGATGGAATACCAATAGAGTTGCTACAGCTACTGAGACAGAATCTGTCCAAATTTTGACAAAAATCTGTCAAGAAATATGGAAAATGAAACAATGGCCCACAGACTAGAAGCATTCCATATACATCCCAATTCCAAAGAAAGGGGATCCCAGGGAATGCAGTAATTATTGAACTATTACCTTAATATCCCATGCAAGTAAAGTAATGCTCAAGATTCTACAACAAAGGCTCTTACCATATATGGAGCGAGAAATGCCAAACGTCCAAGCTGGATTTAGAAAGGGAAGAGGCACCAGAGATCATATCGCAAACATACGTTGGATAACGGAATGGAGCAAGGAATTTCAGAAGAAAACCACCCTGTGCTTTATAGATTACAGCAAAGCTTTTGACTGTGTTGACCATGAAAAACTATGGAATGCTTTAAAAGAAATGGGGGTGCCACAACATCTGATTGTCCTGATGCGCAACCTATACTCTGGACAAGAGGCTACTGTAAGGACAGAATATGGAGAAACCGACTGGTTCCCCATCGGAAAGGGTGTGAGACAGGGGTGTATTTTATCACCCTATTTATTTAATCTATACGCAGAACATATCATACGGAAAGCAGGATTGGACCAAGATGAAGGAGGTGTGAAAATTGGAGGGAGAAACATCAATAATTTTATGCAGATGATACCATACTACTAGCAGAAACCAATAATGATTTGAAATGAATGCTAATGAAAGTTAAAGAGGAAAGCACAAAAGCAGGACTACAGCTGAAAGTCAAAAAGAGTAAAGTAATGACAACAGAAGATTTATGTAACTTTAAAGTTGACAATGAGGACATTGAACTTGTCAAGGATTATCAATACCTTGGCACAGTCATCAACCAAAATGGAGACAATAGTCAAGAAATGAGAAGAAGGCTAGGACTGGGTAGGGCAGCTGTGAGAGAACTAGAAAAGGTCCTCAAATGCAAAGATGTATCACTGAACACCAAAGTCAGGATCATTCAGACCATGGTATTCCCAATCTCTATGTACTGATGTGAAAGTTGGATAGTGAAAAAAGCAGAAATGTGGTGTTGGAGGAGAGCTTTGTGCATACCGTGGACTGTGAAAAAGACAAATAATTGGGTGTTAGAACAAATTAAACTAGAACTATCACTAGAAGCTAAAATGATGAAACTGAGGTTATCATACTTTGGACACATAATGAGAAGACATGATTCACTAGAAAAGACAATAACACTGGGAAAAACAGAAGGGAGTAGAAAAAGAGGAAGGCCAAACAAGAGATGGATTGATTCCATAAAGGAAGCCACAGACCTGAACTTACAAGATCTGAACAGGGTGGTTCATGACAGATGCTCTAGGAGGTCACTGATTCATAGGGTTGCCATAAGTCGTAGTCGACTTGAAGGCACATAACAACAAAGGCTTTCATTATTAGCATATGATCTGCTTCCTCATGGCAAGATCCTACTACTACTGCAGTAAGCATGTGAAAATGGTAACTATATGGATCGAGATAATCATCTAGATCCTTCCCACCTAATTGGCATTCTCACTCCTAACAGGGTGATAGTCACATGTAATTGGCCATAGTCTCTTTGTTCATATATTGATGTGCTTACTACTGAGGCATCATATCTCATCATGCAAGATTTGTTTCCATGCCACAAATGGTAAATGTGAATGCAGCCTTAAGATGGCTCATTCCTTTTCCCACTGAAGTCAGTAGAATTCTATCTGGTAAGCTGGCTTGCAGATCATAGCCTTACATCCTAACCTTAAGGATACTACCTGACAGTGTCCAACTGATTGCAATGGAACCTCCTTTCAAATGCATTTAAGAACACAGACCTAAACTGTAATAAAGTGGAAGGAAAGGGAGAGTAGTGGCAAAAATCTTGAGTCGACTGGAGGAAAGAATAATTATCCATGGAAGTTAAGAACAAAATAGCTGTAAGATGCCTTTCCCAGGAAAATTTTTTCAAACCTTTTTCCCCTGTGGAAATCCTCAGAAGGATCTGGGAAAACATACTTGCTCTCAATCCAGCAAGAGAGGTCAGCCTGCACATGTACTCAGTGTAACCTCAGCTCCACATTTGGGCATATATCCATTAGTATAATGGCAAATTCAGAAGTGCAGGTTCCCTCCATGATAGTCACGCCATGCCCCCTTTCCATTTCCTCTCATCTCTCTTGCTCTCCGTACTGTCTCTGAGGCCATACTTCACTACAACAGAAGTCCCTAGGAGCTAATTAGCATGAAACGGGAGGCTATATGTTAGCTACTGAGAAGAGTTTTCTCAGTAGCTGAATAACCTCCTTTCACTCTGATTGGCTCCAGTCAGCATAAAAGAATAAGTGGTTAACACACTTCTGTTTCATGATCACAGAATAGTAGAGTTGGAAGGGGCCAATAAGGCCATCAAGTCCAACCCCCTGCGCAATGCAGGAATCCAAATCAAAGCATTGTATCAAAGTATGACTGGCTCATACACAGGGACCTGGCTGGGACCCTGCTCCCAAAAAGGGGTCTATGACCCCCTGCAACCTTGGATGGCTACACCCCTGCAATATATTCACATTTCTATCACAATGCTCTTCTGAGCATTGAGCTGACTAGATACAGATGGGGGATGTACATCCACATTTGGGGCAACTTGTTGTGCATGACTAGTTGCCCTCAGTTAAAGATAAAACAACCAAGAATGTTGTGGCATCTCAAAAACTGGCCAATTTATTAATGCATCTGGTTTTATAGACTTGTATCCACCTTATCAGATGCATGAAAGTGTGTGTATTGACAGGTGTATGTGATATATAGATACATACAAGAGGAGGGTTGTAAATAATGGGGTCAAACAGCAATGAAATACAAGAAGTACCTTCTGTGACAATACTTAAATATATGCAAAATAAGGACAGTGACCATTTCCATTGGCAGTAACTGATGACAACACTATCATTCTAGCATCACTAAGTTAATTAACAATGTAGTGGAACAGGAAACTATTTTTTTTGTTCATGCCCAAAATGTAGAATAGAATCAAACTTCTTGATAAGATATAATTCAGGAGTTTTATGGTGGAGCCTCCCGTTTATATTTCCTTTGTTGGAGAATAGTAAATTTAAGATCAGCAGTGGAGTGCCCTGGGAGATGGAAATGTTCTGCCACTAAACTGTGATGTCAGATTGTATCCATTTACTCTTTTGTATAGGGAAATTAACCAGTTAGGGCTATAACTAGGCCACTGTGTTTATTTTGTTTCCAACCATTTTTAAAAATCTTGCCTCGAAAGGGAGACTTGGAGTGTATAGATCATAGTAATCAAATGAATGAATAGGACTCTTGATCTTAAGTATAGCCTACCACAAAGTAAATCCCATTAAGTTCAGGGGGATATACTTCTAAATAATATGTTATGGCTCATGGTATCTAAAATATGTTTTGTCCTTTGCAGTGATGCAAAATCTGGCAACTAATCACAATTTGTTCTTTAGGAGACATATCTGTGACGGAAATTGTTGATCCTGCTGTCAGAGCAGCCTGGATAAGCCAAAAAGTAGACCTAGCCAAAAGGCAGTTTATGGATGGAATCAATATAGACATTGAACAGGAGGTTGAAAAGGCTTCACCTGAATACTATGCATTAACAGATTTGGTTAAAGAAACTACAGAAGCTTTTCACAAAGAAATTCCAGGATCACAGGTAAAAATAAAGCAAATATTTCTCTTACACAACCATTAAGTTAATTCCACATCAGACAAATTCCATTTATTCACCCCAATGCATGAGATCGAAGGTCACTTTTGACACCATTTACTATTAGGAACACAATTTTTGGTACTGGATCTTAATAGCTGCAGATGTTCCATTTACCACCAAATCAGCATTAAGAAACACATTAAGGCAGCCAGTTTTAGACCACACTAGAAACAAAATAAATGGCATCCCTGGAAGACTATTTAAACTTGTATTTAGAACTGTAGTTTTTTACTTAAAAGGGAAATGCAATGTTTCTGAAAATTATGTTTTTGATTAGCGCTTTCTTCAGCCCAATTATTTTTCTTTTTAAACCATTTTAAATTAATGTTAACCAAAAATAAAACATCATCACCATATTAACATAATTAAAACATAAACCAAAATATATACTTGCAATGGTTCACCACAGTAAACTCTCATCAGGTCTGCATAATCTGTGACCCACTACAGTGATTGCAGTCTTCCAGTCATAGGTTGTAGCCTGTCTTGGCAACCCCTTTGCAGTCCAAGTAGGCATCAAATCAAGAGGATTTTGAAGCTTCTGATGGACTGCCATACTTGGCTCATGGGCTCTGTCTGGCGTAGTGACAACTTGTGCAAGCTTTAGATTGTTTCCTTTGATTCCAAAGAAAGCACTGCACTTAAAAAAACCCAAAATATATAATCTTATACTTTGACAACTATGCACAGATTATTTTGTGTTTGTATCCCCATACGTTAGCATTCACTTGATTTTCGAGAAATTGGTAGCTATATGTATTTGCTGAAATAAATTGCAAATTGTGTGACATACTTTTACTTTGATGATTGTATATATCATTATGTTTTATTCCATAATTTTGCATACCACTTTGTGGGGGCTGTTATGCCCTGAAAGGCAGTTTTTAAATTAACATTTAATTAATTATGCTATCTGAAATGTATGCAATGCAAAAACCCTTAGAACTTTTTTCAAGTCTATATTTCAGTACTCCTAAAAACAAATCTCTCCACTAAGACCTTCAGCCTCATTGCAATGTTTAAGCCACAAATCCTTCTAAAGGCACTGATGAACTTCCTTAGAATATCTATTTTATAGGCATCTGTGCAAACCTGTATTAAGAATGTCTAGTCAGAGAGATATGGTTTTCCCCCCGTTCTCCTACAGGTGACTTTTGATATAGCCTGGTCTCCAGACTGCATAGACAAAAGATGTTATAATTACACAGGGATTGCAGAGTCTTGTGATTTTGTGTTTGTGATGTCTTATGATGAGCAGAGTCAAGTGTGGTCACAGTGTATCGCAAGAGCCAATGCTCCATACAACCAAACATTAACTGGTAAGAACCAATGATATAAAATGTACAAAAATGTTAAAGCTATGAGAACTTTCACTTTTTTCCCAGGAAGAACAGAAGAATTTGTTTTTAGGGGGAAGGGAAATTGAAATATATATATTAATTTTCTTATTGCATATAAATTTGTTTTACTATTTGCAGAACATAAAATGTAACAGGCTGGATCCAGAGTTGCACCCAGCAGAGTTTTGCTTACGCTAAAGGAAGGAGGTGGGAAGGTTATTTATGCTAATTCCTCCTTTCCTCTGCAGCCTGCTATGAATCATGAAAAGCTTTGAGGATTCAAGCAGAAAGAGAAGTGGCATGGGGGGCTACAAAGGGAAGAAGGAATTGACAAAGATTGCTTCCCGCTCCAGTGGGGAGACTGCACTGGATCTCACGGTCTCCCATGCATCTACAAGCTGCCTTATGGTGCAATCCAACCTGTCCCCAAGTGGGGCTTTGTGGAGTGACAGATCCACAGCCCTACAACTCACAGCCACCACGGCAGAAAAGGGACATTTCTATGCTTTTTAGTTTGTTTCTTGGTTTGGTGTGTATATTTCCAAATTTAGACCGGTTAAACATGTAGCAGAGAATGAAGAAATCTGAAAAAGGCAAGAGGAGTCAAGAATGGTAAATGTTGATATATCTGATGCTCCGTTTGAGTTTTGGATGGTTGGATATAATATTGTTTTTTTCATAAATGAAGCACTTCGCCTTGAATTTCCATAATATGTATTATTTATTTTGTAGATAGTTATATGTAGACTTAGATATTTTTATTATTATAGGTATTCTTAGTATGTAGAAATTATGTTTTTAAGTGAGATACGTTAGGTAAATTATGAAGTTCTGTATCTTTTGCTGCATGGAGATGATACAATTGAAGTCATGTTTGACAAAGTTACAATGTGTATATTGGGTCAAAAATCTGAAATATGTTCCTTTTCTTGACTCTGCAGCTCTGTAGCCACCTTTAAATCTATTTCTCATGTATGCTGTCCTTCATGAGTCAATAAATAGATCACAAAAAACCCTAATAAACAGAATACTCTTCTACAAAGAGGCAACTGCATGTTAAAGACACTTGTGGGCCTATTTTAACTTGAATGTCTGTCTCAGCCATCTCTGATTTGTTGATGTTACAAATGTAGCTGCAGACATGAAATGAAGAATAAAAAGCATGTAGGTAAATTGTTCATTTTTTATTTAATTAGAATATGACAAGTACATTCACATGGGCATTAATCCAAAGAAGATTGTGATGGGTGTTCCATGGTACGGCTATGATTATTCCTGCCTAGGCTTATCTAAGGTAAAAGAAAGACAGCTGATTTGTTTCTTGTGTTCCATAAAGTTTATTTTTGTGGGCATGGATTACACAGTGATTCCTTTTTGATATTTAACATATCGGTGTAACAGAAGCTGCTTTTCTTCAGGCTCATGTTTGTTCCATCACAAAAGTTCATTTCCGAGGGGCTCCGTGCAGTGATGCAGCAGGACGTCAGCGCCCGTATAAAGTAATCATGAATTTGGTAAATAGTTCTCTTTCTGGAATCCTGTGGGATGAGGAAGTGGAAGCCCCATATTTGGAATACAAAGTGAGTTGTTATAAAGATTACATTCTGAAATGTATTTCTTTTATAAGGATGTAAATTGTACAATTACACCAGAATCAGAAAGTAGCTGTGTTGGTCCATTAGGAAAATGCCAGGATTGGAGTGAGTGGGCGAGGAAGAGAAAAAGTAGGTGATAATTATTTTACTCTCCATATCTACAATTCATAAGATGGTGTGTAGGAGCCATTATGCAAATGTAATTGGATTAGCCACACTAAGAGAGACTGCAGGATATATCCAGAGATATAATCCTTGTTTATCCCTGCCCCATCCCTCAAAATCCCCCCTTGGATGTGCCTAGCTATGCAACATGACACTAGGATAACCTCATCATGGATTTGTCTATATATACTAAATGATTTTTTAAAAAAACAGTAAGACATAAAACAACAGGACAGACATTACCTGGCAAGTGAAAGATAACAGCAGAGGCACTAAGTAGATCTCTCTTGGGGGGAGTTCTATAACAGGGGCATAACTACAAGAAAGGTCCTCTCACTGGTCACTACCCATCTAAATTCTGCAAGTGAAGACAACTGGCTCTAACAATGATTTCAGCTGCTGGGCAGGCTCTCTTGGAAATATGCAGTCCTTCAGGTACCCTTATCCTTGACCATTTATGGCTTTAAAGGTTAAACTGCACTTTGAATTGTAGCCAGAAGCAAAGCTGAATCCAATGAAGGAGCTCTTTAAGTATAGAGGCGAAATAATAATACCAGCCAGCATCTCTCATCAACCTGGTTGCTGTATTCTGTACCAGCTGGTTTCTGGTTTTGTTTCAAAAGCAGAAGCATATGTAACGTGTTACAATCGATATTCCTAATGATTCCTAATGTTATAATCAATATTCCTAATGATTGGATACATGTGGTTAAGCATCATGTCTTAGCAGAAGAGTTCAGGTAGAAATGTTACTTATGATATATGGAAGACATAGAGGCAGAGAACTTTATTAACTGATAGTCTCTGTAACATGTTAATAGCCAACAGTAAATCCTGACAACAGAAACATCTCTGTTGTATCTCCTCCTTTTCTTTTCCACCCTGTTCTGAAAATCTCCCTTCCCCAACAATGCAATCCTATATCTGTCTGAAACACTACTGAGTTCAATGGAACTTACTCCCAGGTAGATGTGTATTGGATTTGCAGCCTAAAAGACATTCCCTAAAATCCTGTACATGCCTATTCGGAAGTAAGTCCCACTGAATTCAGTTATTTGAATTCTTCCATCAGTGAGGAAAAGAACCATTGCAACCCCCTTTGTGCCAGGCTGGTGGGGAGGGATAGATTGGATAGAGGTATCCTTACACCTGATCCTGTTGGTTTCCTGCCACCTGCTGCATATATGTGTGGGTTAGGGTTGCCAGGTTCTTGGCCTGAGACTGATTCTGTATCTTTAGGAGAAGAGAAAATCAGCCAAGTGCAGGTGTTCTTGCAACACTGTAATGGGAAAAACCACAAGGTGGACTTCTCCCTTCCTCCTGCACAACTTTTAAAGATACAGAAGACCTCTTGGTTGCCAGGCCCGGCCTCCAAGAGGTCTTTTGTAACTTTAAAAGTTGTGCAGCGGGAAGGAAGAAGTCCACCTTGTGGTTTTTCCCATTACAGTGTTGCAAGACCCCCTGCACTTGGCTGACCTTCTCTTCTCCTAAAGATACAGGATCAGTCTCAGGCCAAGAACCTGGCAACCCTAGTGTGGGTGGAAGTGCTGATGGCAGAATCTCTGCTTCTGGCAGCCAGTGTAAAGTCCCAAAACTGGGCTTTCTGGAGGGAGGGGAGCGATCTGCCTGCCCCCCAACCTTCCATCCCAGATGCCATGCAGGAAGGGACTGCAGATAAGGTGATGTCAATGGCTCCACTGCTCAGTAAAGCCCCTCTAGGCTGGGGATGGTGGTGGGTAAGATTGCTCCCTAAGTCTCAGTGAGATTTATCCCCAGGTAAGTGTGTACAAGATTGTAGCCATAACTGTCTTGCAATGCTTCTGTCTATCAAATGCAATTCCTCCCCAACATTTTATGTATTTGTTAAATTTGTATGTCAAGCTAGCTAACAATAATTATACCAATACAAAAATATAATACAATACAATACAATTCAAAAATATAAAACAGCAATAAAATACATAGAGGGGAAAGCCAAAGCGGGAAAAGCACCACTAAAATCAATAAAAATAACCAGTTAAAATCAATTATAACTTATTTTCAAGTCAGAAAATTCATCTAAATAAAAATGCCTTTGCTTGCCAGCCTTGGGCATTATGCTGATCAAGAAAGCCCTGCAAATCCAGGCCATCTGAGAATGAGGAAATGCTCATACAGCTGGCAAATAACCCAAAATCACATTTGACATAATGGATACCCAGTGTTATGTACATTGACATTAACTGACATTGAGAGTCAGTGTAGTGTTAATGGTTAACATCAGTCTAGAACCTGGGCAACTTGGGCTCAAATCCCACTCCACCCATGAAACTCAAATCCTACTCCACTCATGAAACTAACTGGGTGACCTTGGACTAGTCACTCTCTCTCAACCTAGACTTCCTCACAGGGTTGTTGTGCAGATCAAACGTGTGTGTGGGGAGGGAGAACCTTGTGCACTGCCTTGAGTTCCTTGGATGAAAGGCAGGATATATGCATAAATAAATAAAACAGCAGCAAATGTGAAATCTCCTATCCTTTGAGGTCCATTTGGCGCTAACTTTAGCTAATTCCAGCACTGGGATGTGACCTAGCTATTTTTTTAGGCATTTATGAATTGTTAACTCTGTTGTGTAATAATAAAGAAATAAGCCGCTCTATATTTTAAGATTATTGTTATTTTTGTTTTATTTACTTTTCTGTTATGGTTTTAGATGTAGGGCAGGTTATAAATATTTAAATAAATGTTTACATACCATTTCACTTGACTTTGTATATGTTTAACTGATTTACAAAAATGTCAATCTGTAAAAGGAAGATAGTGTTTATATTCAGAATAAGTGGAATGCAAGCTCAAATGCATTTCCCCCCCTACATACTACCATATAATTTTATATAGCATTTAAATTTAAAGGGCTTCCCCATGCTTTGCCTCACAATAACTGTTTGAGGTATGTGTCCATTAGTTCCATTTGTCAAAGTCGTAGCTGAGGGTAAGAGAGTTTGGGCCAAGCATGTGCAAGGACCCCTTGGCAGAAACTTGGGCTGTGAGCACACTAGTTGCCTACAGCAAAGAGTTTCCATTGGCCACACCTGGAGGGCAATGGGTTGATCTGCCGATCAGCTGCAACATCTGTATGAAGCTGAATTAAAAACAAATAAATCCAGCTCGCTTGGATCCAAGTGCTAAATTATTCATGAAGCATACTTCACAAGAAGCATGCTAACATGTTCTTTCTGTTTCACTCTTTTGAAGGACCCACATGGTACTTTTCATCAAGTGTGGTTTGACAATCCCAGGAGCATTTCTCTGAAGGCAGCCTACGTGAAAGAACGTGGCTTAAGGGGTATTGGCATGTGGAATGGGGATTGTCTTAACTACTCCGGAGGTTCCATAGCACAAGAGCAAACAGAAGCAATGTGGGAGGCCCTGATACCAAAGTGACGTAATGAGAATGTTTACTGTGCCTGTTAAGAATTATTATTTTCAATTTTAATATGTTCTTGTCAACAAATAAAATTAGTTTTGATTACCTGATTTGTTTTTTCCTGAATTTTAATGCATTCTTGTCAACAAATAATATTAGTTTAAAATATCTTATATATTTTTTGCCTCTTAACTGATCTGGTACTTATATCCCTTACAGCTGGACAGCTAGTACTATGGGCACAAGGAGGAGCCCACAGAATAGGGGGAGAATCAGAAGGGAAGAGGAGATAGCCATTAAATGTCTAACCTCCCATCTTTGTAAATGCCTATCCTTTGAAAACCATCATCCATTAATTTACTATTATTTTACAGACTTACACAGTAATAACACACAAATATCTTGAGATGTAGCCAAGCACACTCCCTTCTCTGTGTATTATTTTTACACAAGAGAATATATTGTCCAAATCAACTCTGACTAAAGTTTTCTGATTGTTGTGGTTTTTCATAGTTGCAGATGGAACTTTTTCCTTGCTTTAAAATATGTATCCTAAGAAAGCAAACAGCAGAGAGCTATTGCTCGTTGTATATAAAATGCAAAATGAAGCTACACATAATACTGTATCATGCAGCATTTTCCACACAATCAAAATCCAAAGAACTGCAAGACCCATTATTTTACATGGGATGGGGGTAAAAGACTGTTCTGGTTAATGTTACCACCATTTCCATAGCCTAGGTCAAGGTACACAATTGATATGCTTATCTTTTTTCAGCACACGGGCTTGTGAGCATTGATCACACATATGGAAGGCTTTTACCTTGTTTGGGAACATAAGGTGCTGTCTTATACTGAGTCACTCAGACCATTGGTCCATCTAGCTCAGTATTGTTGACTTGACTAGCAGTAGCTCTTCCAGTGATGAGCATTTCCCATTCCTCCTTGGTGATGGAATTGGACCTGAAATTTTTTACATGCAAAGCCAGCGTTATATACTACTGAATTAACAGCTCTTCCCCAAGGACCTTTACATCTTATCAGAGGGGTAGCCTTTAGTCTATTGCAGCAAAGACAACAAAGTCATGTAACACCTTAGAGCTGGGGTGTGGAACCTCTGACCCAGAGTCAAAATGTGGCCCTCCAGGCCTTTCTATCTAGCCCTTGAAACTTGCAAAATTAGGCTTCCTCTTTCTGCCAAAATTTCCATCTGTTTCCAAAGACTGGCAGGGACACTGAGGAATGCACAATTTCCCTCAGTCTATTCTACAAACATTGGCTGAGGCACTGGCTGGTACTAGGGGAAGCCCAGAGACCCATGCTGGGCCTCACTCAAAGCCTCTCCCTAGTGCCCCTCTTTTTCTGGACACCCCCTAGAACTTCCTTCCTTGTTAAGCATCAGCCCAGCAAGCGTTTCAAGTCATGCACAATGTGACCAGGAATTTTTGTTGTAATGCAGTGTGAGGTGCAGGTCACAGCACGCAGTGCCCAGATCTAATTGAGCGCTGGCTTGGGGTTGGAATGGGAACTAAGGCAACAACGTTACTAGGTTTATTGTTGCTGGAAATTTAGGCTGCAATCCTGCACACACGTATTGAACATAGCGCAACTTACTTCATAGTGTTGAACTGAGCCGCACATCGTGTTTTATATGAGAAATTTCTTTTGCTGGAAATCTAATCCAAAACCAGACATAGACTGAAAGTAACTGGTTAGCACGGAAGAGGGTATAACTACTTTTCAGTGCAGCATTTAAAGCACCATTAACAATCCTGATTATTGTACCAAAGGATGGCTACAGTGTGCTAAGTTACATAACAGCAATGACTGCAGGGCTGTCCTTAAGCTACTCTCTTTCAGCGTCCGAGACCCTCCCTTTCTATAATATAGGAATAACACCAAACCAAACTACACTGCAGTAAAACGCTCTCAACTTCACCCCCACCTCCAGCTGGTGATCAGAGTTGTCAAAATACACTACCCAGCATTCCTGAATCATCATCTCCAAACCAACCTTGCGATGTGGGGATAACAACGGTGGACTATAATACAGGGCTGTCGTAAGGCCCTGTCAAAAATACACGCCCTCCCGCAAAAGTTTTTTTTTTAAAGTGTAAAGTGACAGTTGCCATTTAGAAAGAACGTGAATTCCTGTCTGCTTTTACTGCGTGCGGGGGCGGTTGTTTACACTGCTGCTCAAGCACAGCTTCACACAATGATTGCTTCCTATGGGCAGCTGTCACTTGTCCCGCAAACGGAGAAAAAAAAAAGGCGACTTAAAAGTAGAAAATGTCCCGTCATCAGACTATGAAATTATCACTCTATTAATGAAGTTTTACACTGATTCTCCGCCATCCGAGACAGAATTGTTTGGTCTATGCCACTTACCGTAGGATTGAAAATAAGGGGGGGAGGGGAGGTCTGTAGGCACAAAGAAGCGGATTCTAGGGGGAGGGCGGGTGAGACCACGGCATGACGGGGTTGCTAGGCGGCAGGGACAAGCACCTCGTGATCGCCCTCCTCCTCCATCTGTGGTTGGGTTTACGCGCATGCCCTTGTCAAAAACCCGCGCTCTGCAATCCCATCTCGGGAAGCAGGGAGTTCGAGGTGCGCAGGCGCAGGGTCCCGTAACAGGGGTAATTTTTTTTCACAACGAATGGGGAGAGAAGGCACGTGACGTAAATCAGCCAATCTCTAACAACGAAAAGCAGACTGTAACGGGCGTTTGCTAAGTGCTCTGTCCCAGATTTTTGACCCCTTTCTCCCCACATACTTTCTGTTGCGTATTCTTCCTCAGCGGCGGCTTTAATCAATGGAGCTTTGACTTTTTAAGAGCTACCCAATAGGCAGAAATGGAACAATTGAGGCTCTCGGCATTGCTGCATCTTCTTATTAGAAGCTTTCCTTGTTGAATTTCTGCCTGACACATAACCGTTAAAGGCACAGAAACCGTGTCAGGGAACTGTAAACGGCAAAGAAGCCTGTGGTGGTGGTGGGATCGAGGTGACTATAGGCCCGTGGAGGGTGTATGTGTATACCTCAGGGTTTCCCCTTGAAGGTAGCAAAACCCTAGAGAAAAGGGTTAAATTTAAGGAGAGGCCAGGCCATGTGGTGTAGCGACCAAACAAGCCAAATTGAACATACTGTACTGTTTTGGGCTGTGTATTCTTGAAAAGAGCCTTAACATGCTATCTGTTGGGCAATCTACTTTATAAATTTGGAAGACAACTTTGCATCCTGCTATGTACAGATCAATTGTGAGAGTTTGCTTGACATTCTCCAGCCATACAATATAAAGTGAGAAAGGGCTGTCTTGCTTTGTTTCTGCAGGTCTTTGTATTTGATGTGGGTGGGAAGACTTGGAAGTTCTATGACTGGTCACAAATTACAACAGTGGCGACTTTTGGAAAATATGACCCTGAGCTAATGTGTTATGCTCATTCAAAAGGATCCAGAATAGTTTTAAAAGGTATGTTTTGAGTAGGGTGATGAGAACATTTTTGTGCAGCCTCAGAATATATGCTTCCTCAGCACAAAGTTAAGACTGCAACCTTAACGCAACCTTATATGAAAATCATAACAGGAATTACAGTTTATCTGTAGCGTATGAAAGAAAGTTGTTGCCACCTCTACTATAAAAGAATGAAGAACTGATCAGATTGCCTTTGGTGATCTCTCTTTTGAAAACTCCCAGATTGAGAGGCATGTAAAATGTGTTGCATCCACTGCCTATCCATCTAATCTCATTTATGTAAACACAGTTTCCACTGAATTCAGTAGAACTTAGCTTTATTAAGCCATAACATAATTGGTTGAGCTATTGTCCAATTAAAGAAATCTTAGTTGATTAATTATATGCATTGAAGTTGTATGCATTTTAATCTATTAGTTAAATTGCACAAATTTGCATAGATCAAATAATACTTCTGACGAAAAAAGCAAACCTGTTCTGACCAGGAGCACATTTTTCATTTTTTAAATAGTGTCGGGGTGCAAGCCTATTTTTTAATTTTACATTATCTTAAACCCTTTTACACCACCTTTCATTAAAACATATTCTAAGGTGGCTTGCAATAAGAGTGTAAAACAGTAAGAAAACAGAACAAGAATGCCACAACAATCACAGTAGCCAGAAGAATTAACAAATTACATATCATATCAATGGCCAGAAAAGAATGTTTTTAGCAAGCATTGAAAATACATAGTTGGCACTTGCCTTGTTTCAGAGGAGTCTGAGCCACAAGCTGGGCACCACCACAGAAAAGTCCCTCAGGGTTGCTGCCAGATGGATTTAATCAGACCATGACACAACCAGGAAGGGCTGTTCCAAAGATCTTAGTGAATGGGCAATCAATGTGGCAGGGAGTCTTCCCCCCCCCCGGATAATCTGGTCCTAAATTGTTCAGGACTTGCAAGACAATAGCAACCCTTAAACTTGGCTTGATAGCAGATTGACAACCAGTCAGTTCTTTGAGGTGTCACTTGTACATGGTAGGTGTCTCCACTCCACTCCAGGCTTGTCCAGCCTAGACACTGCATTCTCTACTACCTGTAGCTTCTGGACTAGAGATGCCAAGGCCTAGAAAAGATGGGGGGTACCCCATTTTTTCATTTTTTTTCCAGGCCTTCATATCTCTGTTCTGGACTAACCTTAATGGCAGACTCACATAAGCATGCTTTACAGTACTCTAGTCTTGAGGTTACCAGTACACAGGTCACTCCACCCAAACTATCCTGTCCAGAAGCAGTCAAAGCTGATAAAAGGCACTCCTTACCGCCATAGCTACTTGGGCTTCCAGTGATGATGTTGGATCAAAGAAAAGCCCCAGACTACCCACCTATTATTTCTAGTAGAGTGCAACCCCATCTAGAACAGGCAATCTACCTAATTTATTTATTTATTACATTTATATACAGCCCCATAGCCAAGGCTCTCTGGGCAGTTTACAGCAATTAAAAACAATAAAAACAAATATACACATTTTAAAACCCAAACAACATTTAAAAACACAATTAAAAACAATTTAAAAACACATGCTAAAATGCCTGGGAGAAGAGGAAAGTCTTGACCTGGAGCCAAAAAGATAACAGTGTTGGCACCAGGCACACATTGTCAGAGAGATAATTCCATAATTTTGGGGCCACCAATGAGAAGGCCCTCGCCCTTGTTGCCAGACTCCCAGCTTCCCTTGGAGTAGGCACCCGGAGGAGGGCCTTAGATGTTGAGCGTAGTGTACAGGTAGGTTCATGTGAGGAGAGGCGGTCCATCAGGTATTGTGGTCCTAAGCCGTGTAAGGCTTTATAGGTTAAAACCAGCACTCTGAATCGAGCTCAGAAACATACAGGCAGCCAATGCAAGCAGGCCAGAATCGGTTTTATGTGTTCGAACTGTGTTACCAAGCTGGCCGCTGCATTTTGCACAAGCTGCCGCTTCCGAACTGTCTTCAAAGGCAGCCCCATGTAGAGCACATTGCAGTAATATAGCTTGGAGGTTACCAGAGCATGGACAACTGAAGCCAGGTTATCCCTGTCCAGTTAGGGGTGTAGCTGGGCCACCAACCAAAGTTGGTAGAAGGCACTCTCAGACTCTGGAAGCACTTACCTACAGGGCCTCCATTTTATTAGGATTCAACTTCAGCTTGTTGATCCTCATCTAGCCCACCACTGTGTCCAGGCATTGGTCCATTAATCTTTGGTCCCCGGGAGCCATTGGATTTGTGCATCTCCCTTTCCACAGGTGGAGTAGGAGGCCTACCCAGAGAGGCCGCCTTGTTACCGCTGCAGAAATTTCTGCAACTGTATCTCCTCTGCTGTTGGTGCTCCAGTGGCTGAGAGGGCAAAAAGAAGACACTCTGTAGGTGGATTGGGGGAACCATTGGCTCTGTTGGATCCAAAGCCTTTCTGTTCTCTCAACACACCTCTGGAAAGGGGCAGAGCATGCTTGTTTTTTTAAAAAAGTGTTTTTAAATTTGTATATTTGTTTTTAATGTTTTTAATTGTTGTAAACCGCCCAGAGAGCATCAGCTATGGGGCAGTATATAAATGTAATAAATAATAATAATAATAATGATGATGATGATGATGATGGTGATGATGATGATTTGGACAGGTGGAAATGACTTTTTTATCAGAAAATAAGGGGGTGAGGAAGGCAAAGCACCCTCCTGCTCCATTGACATGAGTCCAATAGGTCTTTGGATTTGGTGGTTTGTTTACCACAACCACTTCCCTGATCCAGTAGGGCTTGTTTTTTAATCAATTAATCAGAGAAACAGTGAAGCCCTGTTAACTGTTTAAGATACAGACTGCAGACATTCTGCAGGTTCTTACAAGGAGCCTTTCCTAGGAATACTCCAGACTTTCCCTCCCCCACCCTGTGGAAATCCCCAGAGAGAGATGGCAAAATACTCTCCTTGATTCATCAGAAACCGCTTGTGCATGTAGCCATTGCAGTTGTAGGTACACATCTGGGAGCACATCTACATCTGTATCACAGATTGACTTTACTGAGCTGTCTGGATCCAGATGTGGACTCTGCATCCCCATCTGGGGCCACTAGTTAATGCAAATGACTACTAGAGCTATAACAAGACCACTGTTTATTTCTTACCATTTTTGTAACTTGTCTTCCTCAAAAAAGGAGATTCAGAGTCTGCAGATGGAGATAGTAATGAAATGAGCTGTTCAGGCTCTAACCCTAAACTCATGGGATATATTTCGGAGCAAACATATTTAAGATCAGTGATGCAAAACTTCGGCAACTAATCACCATTTGTTTTTTAGGAGATGTATCTGTGAAGAAAATGGTTGACTCTGCTGCCAGAGCAGACTGGATAAAGGAAAAAGTGGACCTGGCCAAAATGCAGTATATGGATGGAATCAATATAGATATTGAGCAACAAGTTAAAAAGTCTTCAGCTGAATATTATGCATTGACAGATTTGGTTAAAGAAATGACAGAAGCTTTTCACAAAGAAATTCCAGGATCACAGGTAAAAATAAAGCAAAGACTACTCTTAAACATTCCCAGAGTGATTTAACAATCAATCCCTCTCCTAGGGAATTATAGCTCTGTGAGAGGAATGGGGATCTCAGCACTCTTAACAAACTAGTTTCAAGATTATTTGGGAGAAGCCATGACTGTTAAAGTGTTATGATACTGCTTTAAATGCATAGTGCAGATATAGGCCGTAGATTAGGCTTGTGTAACTTGTGACCCCCTGTGATGAATGTATTTCCCTGTCACATGTTATGGTCTGCTAGATGCTTGACAACCCCTTTGCCGTCCAGGCAGGCATCAAATCAAGAGGTTTTCTGTTGTGCTGCCATATTTGGCTGGTGTGCTACATTTAGGTTAGTGACAACTTGTGCAGCAGGCCTACGCCTAGATGCATTTTCCTTTTAAAACCAACCAGAGAATCTTCATTGGATGCTATTAAAATACTGTAAGTAAATAAAAGTTCCAATAAAAGCACCTCACATAGTATACTATTTTATACTATGGTGTCAAGTATACACAGATTATTTTATTCTGGTATTCCCAAACGTTTGCATTTCCTTGCTGAACAAACTAAACTTTAAAAAAGAAGTTAACAGCCATAGGCATAATTAAAATGAACTCTGAAGTGCCATTGTACTCTCTTAAGAAGATGAACAAAAATCCTTAGGAAAGTTTTGCCAAGACCACCTCAATTCTCAGAAAATTAAATCTTAAAAAAAGAAGCAGCTAACCAAGCCTCTAGTTGCCCATTTAAGCCACTATCCCATCTGATAGCACTGTTGAGCTTCTTTACAATATTTTTGCTAGTTTTCCAACCTTCTGTGAATATCTATATGAATAATATCTGTTTACAGCAGATATGTGTGCAGCTAGGATGTGGGAAAACCAAATATACACGAAGTATGAAGACTTGGTTGTTTAAACTGTGGGTTGTTGGAGTAATGGAGAAAATGATAAGCTATTCATGAATTTTAGGCTAGAATCCTGGGATGATGGCCACTGAACACAATAGTAGGACATACATTTGAGGAAACATGCATAGAAGTGACTAATCGATGCAAATTTACAAGGAGATTTTTTCAGATGAAATGGCACTTCTATTGTTATATTTTGGAAGAGTAAGACATATGTGGTTTTGATAATGCTGCAGTTGAGGTGGAAACGTTTTTGGATTGTAACTTTTTTGTTAAGAATTTTGATACAATGAATTGGTGTTTTTGTTGTTGTAACTGTAAAAATATTTCTACAAAGAATGCCTATTCAGAGATAGATGTGTGTTTCTCTTTCTTCCACAGGTAACTTTTGATTTAGCCTGGTGTCCAGATTGCATAGACAAAAGAATTTACGACTACACTGGGATAGTCGATTCCTGTGATTTTGTGTTTGTGATGTCTTATGATGAGCAGAGTCGCATGTGGCCACACTGCATAGTAGGAGCCAATGCACCATACAACCAGACCTTAGCTGGTAAGAATTAGCTTGAATTTATGGACTATGAAAAACCATCGACTACACCAGTGGGTATACTAACTGCAAATACCTTAACTGGAATAAATTATGGAACTGTGAATAAATCTGCATCCTCTCTTTGATTGCTTCAGGATGACACTTTAAAGCCATGTTTGATAGGAGTGCAATATACCTTTTAGGGAGCTGCAGCAGTAGAAATCTCAACCACGGATCTTGGTTCTAAGGCAATGTAGTCACCTTAAAATTTATTAACATCTGTTCTCATGTAAAGTGTATTCAAATAAATTAAAAACATAAATCACATAGAAAATTAAAGAATACAGTAGTCTTCACAAGTACCTGCATATAAAAAAGACTTGGAGATCTAGTAGTAGCTTGAATATCTGTATCAATGGCTTTTGATTTGTTAATTTTACAAATGTTTCTGCAGGCATGGAAGTAAGCATAAAAAGCATGCAGGTAAATGTTTAATTTTATATAATTAGGATATGACAATTATATTCGCAAGGGCATTAATCCAAAAAAGCTTGTGATGGGTGTTCCATGGTATGGCTATGATTATACTTGTCAAGGCTTATCTAAGGTAAGAGCAGGTCAATTAATTTCTAACTATGTTTTGCTCACTGTGATTTGTTATTTTTGTGGGCATGGATTATATGCTGTTGCTCTGATTCAAAACAATTGTAATAGGCTGGGTAACGATAGTTCTTTAGTAACAAAATTTGCTTTACCTTCAGCCAGTTCTACAAAACTGCACATAGTGATTGGTATACTTAAGTAGGACCCTAACCTTGGCAAACAGCCCAGAGCTACACCAGGGGAGAAATCTTAGGCAGCTTATCATCATCATCATCATCATCTATGTGGCCTTTTCTCCCAAAGGGCAATTCCAAAATGCTCCACAATAACAAACTAGAAATACACTGGCAAATGTATTCTGCAATAAATAATTCTATCACCCCTTGATTGTTCTTCCCATTAGATCCTGAGAGGTCAGGGTTAGAGAAACCTAAGCAGAATTTTTGATAAAATATACCCTACAAAATATTTTAACTGTAAAACAAGTTAAAAAAAAGATAGAGATTCAGATTTTTACCCCCATTTGATCTCATTCACAATTTGTGTAGAGAGGGAGTCCATCATGAGGTAGCCATTAGCTGTATTTAGATTTCTAGAACACCTCACAATACACATACACGTTCCAAAAAATCCCAGAGAAAAAGAATTTAGAAGAAAAACTATCTTTCCACTTCAGCAATTTATTAAACCTTTGAGTAATCTTTAATTAAAAGTGCTGAAAGTGACACATACCACCAAATTCAATGCTCTTACTTTATTCCCTTATTTCGTGGGCTCTAGTGGGTATCCCATTTACTTCAATGGAGAATCGAAGGAACACCCCTCTGAGCCACAAACAATCCAGTTACAAAAGGGACTGTTAACAAAAGGGTCCTGTTAAGTCTTAAGTTAAAACACTATGGAAAGTTATATTGGCCTTTCTCTGCTCAATTGGCCAAAAGACTTTTGGAGTAAGAACAACCAGGATTCTGTCTTTTTTCTACTATTAGCTAGCACAGGGATGAGTGAGGGGTTGCTGAGTAGTTTCAACACTGACATGTCTAAATCGATGATAATCCTGAACCTGTGTGTACTGAGAAGTCAGTTCTCTTAATTTCAAAGGTACTTACTTGTAGGGAAGTTGGAAAACAGAAAATAAAGCAGACATGGCTGCACTTTGCATGTTCAACTGCAGTCGGGGGGGGGGAATCAGTTGTGAATATAATCAGTATTTGTTCATATTGTTGCTGTTTTTAGTCCACAAATGATATGCATTTAATCTTTAGACTGTTCTGTTATTTTGAAATGTTACATAAATAGTTAAGTAACTTACATTAAGTAGCAGACAGCAAGACAAATAGCGTAGTATTTGGCGGAAAGCAAACTGCAGCAGAACGGAACAGCACTGCTTGTGATGAATGCAGGTTGGAACAGAAATTGCTGCCTTCTACTTGTAGCTAAGCATGTTTAGGTTTTTAACTATAGTGGTACTCTAAGAATGGAATGATTCATTGGCAATAAACAAGGAACTTCCAACCTTGCCTATTACATTGTGCAAAACAGGGATGAGGGCAGGAGGCATGGTACTTGACCCTTTCCCCACCCACTCCTTTTTTGTCTTTAACCACTGTCTCCCAGTAGTTTCTCCCCCACTTGCCCAGGAAACAAAATCTGGAGAAAACAGCTGTGGAGGCATGGCAGTAGAGGAAAAGCAGCAGGGAGAGGGTTGGGAACCCGCTTTGCATATCACTTCTTGCTTACAAATGCCCTCTCCTCACCCACATCTTTCATGTCTATCAGTAAACAGAGGATTGGGAGCTCCGTGTTTGCTTCCAAATGAGAAATTTTATCCATAGAGTAACTATAGCAGTTATCAAAGAGGCCACCCAAATGAACAGTCACTTCCATATCTGGCTGACTTGTTTGATGGGAATTTGTGTGGATTATACCAAATACCTGCACAAGCTCCTGTTTAAACAGTGCAAATACTGCAAGTTGAATGCAAAAGTGATAAACTGGACTTCTTCAGCAGCATTTAAAACTATTCTTTGGCTACAATCCTTAGCACAAGTCTTCAAATTAGTGAAATCTACTACAGTGTAAAGCTAGAAAGAATTAGAGTGCTTAAAATATTTCCTACCCATTTAACCAATTGCCTCAGTTATCTGCCAAACTTCACCCGCTCACTACTATCAGCAGATTATTACAGAATGTGTATATGTACCTAATTATGGAAATGGGGACTTTCTCTTACATTTTGTTAAGAAAACTGAGGGCTTGTTAACAGGAGATAACTTGTTTGCAGGAGATTTTAGTGGGATGCTAGACTCTTGTATGGATAAGAAATGTATGTGATATATATCCCTTCTTGTGTTTTAGTATATTGCATAACATAACCTGTGCTTCTTCAGGATCATGTTTGTTCCTTTGCAAAAATCCCTTTCCAAGGGGCTCCATGCAGTGATGCAGCAGGACATCAAGTCCCTTATAAAATAATAATGAATCAGACAAATCATTCACTTTCTGGGATCCTGTGGGATGAGGAACAGAAAGCTCCTTATTTGGAATACAAGGCAAGTTTTAGAAAGACTACTTTATATGTCCTTTATATAGTCTGTCACCTTTCTACATTTACTGAAGGAGAAATGAGAAAGTGATAAATACACAACAATAATAATTAAACCGGGAAAGGAAGAAAGACGGATTGAAAGAGATCAGTTATCTTTTTAGAAAGCCCTCAAGAAAAAGGACACATATTTCCTTGCCAGGATCTCATTTATCTCTTCTATTAATAAGTATGAATTTCTCTTTTAGGCAGTTCCATCAGCCTCTCAAATCAAGCCTACACTGAAGGGTATTAGCAGCTTCCCAGTGGAACCATACTGATGTTTTGACTACTCAAAACATCTGTCTTATGAATCAAGTCCTCCAGAGCATCAGGGAGTGTCCATACTTCTGGCAAAGAGCAGAAGATTGTATTGTATTGACAAAAGAAAACTTGCATACTTTTCTCATCACCTTTTTACAGATTAATTTATGAAAACATTAACCTATTTTATTGGTAATTGTATAACTCTAGTTCCTTGGATTTCTCCTACGCACATGAACATCTAAAGCTGTGTGGCTGATTTGGAAAGAGCACAGGAAGCATGCTGACGTGGTCTTTCTGTTTCACTCTTTTGTAGGACCCACATGGTACTTTTCATCAAGTGTGGTTTGACAATCCCAGGAGCATTTCTCTGAAGGCAGCCTACGTGAAAGAACGTGGCTTAAGGGGTATTGGCATGTGGAATGGGGATTGTCTTAACTACTCCGGAGGTTCCATAGCACAAGAGCAAACAGAAGCAATGTGGGAGGCCCTGATACCAAAGTGACTTTGTGAAAAGTGGGTTAAAATTTTGATAGCTGTGAATGGTTAAATTACTTATTTTCTTTATGGGTATAGATTGCACAAAAAAACTTTGCACCGTACCTGAAGTTTATCTCACCTTTCTCTCATTGCAATATTTTTCACGTAAAAGGGCCTATACTGTTGCCCCAATGGATTATTTTTAAAAACTGTAAGAATAACCCTATGTATGTCACCTTGAATTCTATATACAGTATATCAATGTAATAAATAAGTCACAAATCAAACTATATAATTGTAGCTGGACATTATCACTTGATTTAAAACATATATCCTAAGAAAGTTATGCAGTATTTGGACATATGCTGCTGAAATTAATATATCAAGTTGCACAAATGAAAACCATGCACAGTTTCTCATATACAACTGAAAAATGAAAAATCTATTATTTGGATGGGGAGTGGGATCAAAAAAGATTGAACTGGCGAATCATTTGTGGTTTCCATAGCCTAGTTTAAAGTGTATAAATCGGTGCACTGGGACTGCTGGGTTGTCTCCACAGGTATTTTTAAAGGCCTTAACCTCAATAAATTATATAAGTAAAAAGTTGTCATAGTTGTGTTTCATTTAGTTGTTTTTATCTAATCAGTTGGAAAGTTGTTTAATGTTATAAATGTATCAGTTTTTCACTTTCCATAAGTGATTTCACATATTCTTCTCAAAGTATCATTAGAAGCATTCATGTGACATTTTATTTTAATTTAAATGTTGATCCTCAATCATATGTAACTTTTCTTAAAACAATTAGAAAAAGCACACATATATCTCAGCTTTGCTATTATCTGCAGTGAAAGAGGCCATAAAAATGTTTGAGAGTAAGGTCATGCAGTAATCATGAAAAACATGGGCTAGAGTCTCTTTTGCTCACATGGCAAATTGTGCAATCCTTACTCAAAAGTCCCACTGAGTTCAATGAAACTTACTCACTCATTCAAGTCTCAGAGGAGTGTGTAAAGGAGTATAACCTAAGAAGAGTTCTGGAAACAGTTTGTGACATGCCATGCTTACCTGTTCAAGATGGGGTGAACAGGGAAGCAAAGTTTCCATTAGGCCAGCTCAAGCCTCTTGCATGAGCCTAAACAGCTTGTTTGATCCTGGCTCTAATCTACCTTAGTTGTTCATCTGGCCAGGAATTGAGAAAATGGGAGGACCTGGATTCAGACTTTTATCCTTTACCTCCCCTACAACGTTGAGATGACTGGCTGTCAAAACTGAGGATGCCGGACATTATTTTAGGATATTTGTGTACAGCTCACCACATGCACAGAGCTGGATGTTAGGTAGGTGTGTCTATCTTGCAAAGCCCTTTATTTGTAAGTCACAGTCCAACAAGAGCAGACCTTGTTGTATCAGAGTCATCTTAAATTGGTTGTAAAAGACATTCTTATTTTTCAGGAGACTTTGCACAATCTAATACTTCTATTTAATTCCCTGTGACTGTGACAGCTGAAAATTGTAACTATTTTTTAAAAAGTCTACATATTTAATATTTACCAAATTCAGTTTGAACTAAAATCCTTGGTATTCAAGAGTGATTAAGTATTATGAACACATCTGTTTTTTCTCTCTCATAGTGTTTACGTTATAAATGAATGGCTGAGTAAAAATCAGTAATTTTGGAGTTGTTTTAAATTTTGTAAATATTATTTCAGTGTTGTAGTTCTCAACCTATCTGTACTTTATAGGTGTTTTCAGACTATAGGTTCGCCCCCTCAAATAATTGTGTAGTTATTAATTTGTTGCAGGAGATACTAATATATGTCCTCCAAGCAACACTTTCCCTACTTATCCAGTATTATGTCACTGGGAAAAATGCCCCCATACCCAAACTAGTGCATCAGTTGCTATTACAACTGATGTGGGGATTGTGACTACGTGCATAGCGTGGGGCATCACAAATGACTAATAACACCTGTGTCATTTTGAAATAGTTCAGAAGGTTAATTTTCCATTGTTCTACATCACCTGTTTTTTAAAAAATATTTTGCATTTGACTCCATTTCTCCTGTCCAGTGATGGATGAATGATCTCCCCTATTTAAACAAAGAGGCAAAAAATGTGAATATGGTTATGCACGCACACACCCTGGCCCTCCTGCAGGAAAGCTACTCCCTCCATGCACATAATTTAAGCTGATCTTACCAAGAATTCAAAACATGTTGGAGCCAGCCCTCAATTTTAAGTCTTTCACTAGGAATGGTCAACTTCTGTTTTGCTGAAGTTTAGACGTTCAGTGGCCTTTTCCCTCTGCAAGGGTGGGGGACCTATTAAAATGGTCCGCCCCCGGAAACTAATGAATCCTGATGGTTTTCAAAGGGCTCTGGGGGATTTTCCGGCTGATAGGACTGGCGCTCCTGTCGAAGCCCTGGCTAATCTGTGGAATGCAGAGATGACCCGGGCAGTGGACACAATCGCTCCTGCGCGCCCTCTCCTTTGTAGAGCTCATACAGCTCCTTGGTATACTCTGGAGCTAAGAGCGATGAAGCAAGATAGGAGACGGCTTGAGCGGAGTTGGAGACGAACTCCCGACGAATGCAATTATGCGCTGGTTTGTGCTTCTACCAAATGGTATGTAGGAGTGGTGAGGGCGGCGAAGAAACAACATTTCGCCGCCACTATTAAGGCATCTTTCTCCCACCCAGCGGAGCTTTTTAGAGTTGTCCGAGGGCTACTCCATTCTGGCCCACAGGACATGGCAGATACATCAGTAGCCCGCTGTAATGAGTTTGCTGAGCACTTACAGCATAAGATCTTATGCATTCGTCGGGACCTAGATTCCCATTTTATGACAGTCCTAATGAGGTGTCTGGAGCACAGTCTAGTCATGTTTTGTTGGATGAGTTTCAGTCGGTTCAGTTCGAGGATGTGGACAAGGTGCTTGGACAGGTACGTGCAACCACTTCAGTACTTGATCCTTGCCCCTCTTGGCTTATAAAAACTAGCAAGGATGGAACAGCCAGCTGGGCCAAGGAAGTGATAAATGCCTCTTTATGAGAGGGAGTGGTCCCTGGTTGTCTGAAAGAAGCAGCGGTGAGACCACTCCTGAAAAAACCTTCCTTGGACCCAGAGGACTTTAACAACTATAGACCAGTGGCAAATGTTCCATTCTTGGGCAAAGTCCTGGAACGAGTGGTTGCTGACCAGCTCCAGGCGCTATTGGATGAAACCGATTATCTAGATCCATTTCAGTCAGGTTTCAGACCCGGTTTCGGCACTGAGACGGCCTTGGTCGCCCTGTGTGATGACATATGTCGGGAGAGAGACAGAGGGAGTGTAACTCTGTTGATTCTCCTTGATCTCTCAGCGGCTTTTGATACCATCGACCATGGTATCCTTCTGGAGAGGCTTGCGGAGTTGGGTGTTGGAGGCACTGCTTGGCAGTGGTTCTGCTCCTACTTGGCGGGCCGTCTCCAGAAGATAATACTTGGGGAACATTGCTCGACCCCGTGGGTTCTCCAATATGGGGTCCCGCAGGGTTCGGTCTTGTCTCCCATGCTTTTTAACATCTATATGAAGCCGTTAGGTGCGGTCATCCGGAGTTTTGGAGTGCGTTGTCATCAGTACACTGATGACACGCAGCTCTACTTCTCCTTTTCATCTTCTTCAGGTGAGGCGGTCAATGTGCTGAACCGTTGTCTGGACGCGACAATGGACTGGATGAGAACTAACAAACTGAAACTCAATCCTGATAAGACTGAGATGCTGCTGGTGGATGGTTTCTCTGGTCAGATGGTGGATACATACCCTGTCCTGGACGGGGTTACACTCCCCCTAAAGGATCAGGTTCATAGTTTGGGAGTCATTTTAGACTCTTCCCTGTCACTTGAGGCCCCTGACCGCGATAATGGACTGGATGAGAGCTAATAAACTGAAACTCAATCCAGACAAGACTGAGACACTGTTGGTGAGCTCTTTCCCTGCTCAGATGGTGGATGTTTATCCTGTTCTAGATGGGGTTACCCTCCCCTTGAAGGAACAGGTTCATAGTTTGGGGGTCCTTTTTGATCCTTCCTTGTCGCTCGAGGCTCAAGTGGCCTCGGTGGCACGGAATGCATTTTACCATCTTCGCTTAGTAGCCCAACTATGCCCCTCTCTGGACAGTGATGATCTCGCCTCTGTTGTCCACGCTCTGGTAACTTCTAGATTGGACTACTGTAATGCACTCTACGTAGGGCTGCCCTTGAAGACTGTTCGGAAACTTCAGCTAGTGCAAAATGCGGCAGCCAGGCTGCTGACGAGGACCAATCGGTCCGCGCATATAACACCTGTCCTGGCTCGCTTGCACTGGCTACCTATTTGTTTCCGAGCTAGATTCAAGGTGCTGGTGTTGACCTATAAAGCCTTACACGGTGTGGGACCGCAATACCTTGTGGAACGCCTCTCCCGCTATGAACCTACCCGTTCACTTCGTTCAGTATCTAAGGCCCTCCTCTGGGTACCAACTCACCAGGATGCCCGGAGGACTGTTACTAGATCTAGGGCCTTTTCTGTGGTGGCCCCCGAATTGTGGAACAGCTTACCGGAGGAAATACGCCTGGCACCTACGGTTCTTTCTTTTAGGCGCCAGGTTAAGACTTGGCTATACTCCGAGGCATTTTAATGTTCAATGTTTTATGTTTAATGTTTTAGTTTAATGTGTTCCTCTCTGTTACTGATTTTATTCTATATTGTATTTTAACCTCATTTTGTACACCGCCCAGAGAGCTATTAGCTATGGGCGGTCTAGAAATGAAAATAAATAATAAAATAAATAATAATAATAAATGTTGCCTCGGTGGCACGGAATGCGTTCTACCAACTTCGGTTGGTAGCCCAACTACGTCCCTATCTGAGTAAGGAGGACCTTACATCAGTGGTTCATGCTCTGGTAACCTCACGTTTGGACTACTGCAACGTGCTCTACGTAGGGCTACCTTTGAAGACGGTTCGGAAGCTACAGCTAGTGCAAAATACGGCGGCCAGACTGCTAACAAGAACTAAGCGGTCTGAGCATATAACACCTGTTCTGGCTCGCTTGCACTGGCTTCCAATATGCTACCGGGCCAGATTCAAAGTGTTGGTTTTAACTTATAAAGCCTTATACGGCACGGGACCACGATACCTGCAGGAACGCCTCTCCCGTTACGAACCGGCTCGTACACTACGGTCTACTACGAAGGCCCTCCTCCGGCTCCCGACCCATAGGGAGGCCCGGAGGGTAGTAACAAGATCTAGGGCCTTCTCAGTGGTGGCCCCCGAATTGTGGAATAGTCTCCCCGAGGAAGTACGCCTGGCGCCGACACTATTATCCTTTCGGTGCCAGGTTAAAACCTTTCTCTTCTCTGAGGCATTTTAATTTAAGTTATGTATGTAAATGCTGTAATTTCTATTTTAGATGGTGTATTTTTATATTTGTTATACTGACTTTGTAATTTTATTATTGTATATGTTGCTATGTTTGCTGCCCAGAGAGCTGTTTGCTAGTCGGGCGGGATATAAGCTGAATAAATAAATAAATAAATAAATAAATAAAAAACAAACTCTGAGGGCTGAAAGCAGTAGTGTAGATGTAACGAACTAAATCTGGCAAATGAAATGAAGCTAAACAGTTTTTTCTGAAAGGATTTAAAATAACAGTGATAGGGATTGTTTGACATAGGCAGAATTCCTCTTTTCAAAAGCGTTGCAGAATGTTAATATCCTCTTTCATATTTCACATCTTCTATTGCAGCAATTAGTACTTCCTTGTCGGCTTTACAACTGTAGCATATTCATGCCTCCTGTCTTGGTACTTGGCTAGATGTACTACATGGCTTTCAGCCTGTAGGGGCTTACAGGAAGGTCTTGCTAAAGTTTACCACAGACGAGGTATTTACATTCCAGTAACTCATTCTCTAAAGACGATAATAGGTCTAAGATCTGAATTTGCTTTTTTTTACCCTTAAGGAAATCCATCAGCCATATTTAGAAACATCATGATTTTGTGAAGGGTACGCTGTTTTCCAGATTTTACAGAAAGAGTTATATGCTTGCTACCAAGATGAACCACCACCAATTTAGGACCTAAGACAAATGGTTTAGATAAATCCCCATGACCTGCTTCTTGCATTGTTCTCTCATCCCCAGCTCTCCAACAGCCACAAAGGGACTTCGCTAGCCTCGAGCAAAAGTTACTCAAATAAGCATCTTTCCTGTAGTACACTGTCAATAGCATTAAGACCTTGGGGTTTGAAAAAGGCAGGTAAGAAGTTATTTGTCATCTGAATCAGAAGCAGATGCCTTTCTTTTACACCAGAATTGTAGCTGTGAGGGTGGGGGAGAGGTCAAATGTGGTTTTCAGAAACTAGAACGAAAAGCTTTGCTATAGCTATTAATACTACCTTCAAGAGTTGTGTCCTAGGAACTCCCCACCCAGCCATCCTCTCTTTGCAAAGGGACAAATGCATGTGCTCAAAAAGGAGCTTTAATCCATGACATGAAAAACAGAAAAGGAAAGAGTTTTTGATTTTTGATGCTTAGACAGATTTGAAATAACAAGTGAGAATGTTTACTAATAGCTCTTTGTTTTCTTCATTTAGGTTTCTTATAATTGTTGTTTCCCTCAATCCAAGGATTTTACAGTAATAGCAGGTGACTGTCCGTATGCACAGCTGCACATCAGAACCAGCCCTGTCAAAGAGGCAATATGCACTGTTAGGGTGAAGCCTCAAGCAAAAGCATGTTAAACACCTGGGGGTGGGAAGAGGGACTCGGAGTCAATCCAGGTGGCTCTTCACCGTTCAAAAAAAGATATCTACTAGAGCAACACTGTATTGTAGTCAGGCTTTTTCTCTCCCCAAGCTATGCCATTTCAGTCCACAAAAGTGGGATTTCCCCCTCCCACACGGATTTCTATTGCTGAACTGGGGTAATAAGTAATGGATTACTACAGATTGGTTTAGCAATGAATTACTGTTTTTCAACATTCATTTTCAACAGACATAACATCTCTGCTATAATTAAATTAAGGTTTAAAGAAACAGGTTTTGTAAGTACAAATATGCAGTGAAGAATCTCATTAATGGGCCAGCTAAAATACTTCTTTTTCAGACTGGAGTTTAAAAGATGACTGAACTTTCTTGTGTGCCAATTCTGCCTTCAGTGCTCGTAAATCAGAAGCTGCCTGCTTTCTCATCTACAAAAAGATCCAGAGATTGCAAAAAGAAAAATGAAATTACATTTGTATTATTTTATAGATAAGATTCATCTTTTATATGGATTAATAAACACATTCTTGGTCTTTCCTCTTTCAAGCCTAACCAATTATAGAATGAAGCATTTTGTTTTGTTTTTGGCATGTTAATGTCACTAGAAACAACAAGCCCTAATGTACAAATTGCATTATATTTCCATTAACGGCAGTAGGAAGCTGGCTGAAGAAATATCACCAATTGTATTGCAGATCTGAAAGTAGTATGCTCTGTTCCTGCAATTTTTCTGACCATGAAAAATTGTCTAATTATTATTAATATCTTATTTAACATTATTTATACAGTACGATCAATGTACAACATATTTTACAGAGTAGCATAAGCAAAACAGGTCCCTGTTCCCAAGGGGAAAACAAGTTTTGAGGTCGGATTTGAAGGAAACATGAAGTTTTTGTTTCTGATTTTAGCCACATTAGCATAATTCATTTGACTATGCACACCTACTTGTACATTAGCCCCACTGAATTCAGGATTTCTGAATAAACATACAGATGGTGGGCTACATGACTAGTTTTGCATGGGAAGGTAATTGCCTGGTTCACCATTGTTAGCTTTCCCATTGATGAACATACAATGCTAAGCTCCCAAAGAACCCCTGAATTCTTCAGAATGCACTTTGCAAAAACACTGTAAAATATTTTTAAAGGGCATGGAAAGAGATCTAATGTGCTCTGCAGTATACACGTCAGGGAGGTCCTGTTACTGCATTACCCACCCTCAATCCCTTTTGTTCCTAGCATCCTGCAACATAAAGGTAGAATAAGTTCGGTTTCCATACTAGATTTGCAGCTGGCATGGCCAGTTTTCCAATTTGAAATCTAGGGGAAAGAGACTCGCTCTTCTCAAGCGCTTCCTGTGCTTTCAGCTTATCCCTAACACATTAAATTGACAGTGTGAAAACTTACATGTGTCCTAGGGCCCTTCCAGATTGTCACTATTTTCAAATGGGATTCAATCACATACTAGCAGATTTCAGGTTGCACAATTAAAACTGATTTGGTGCTCTTGAACAGCAAACATGCTTCCTCCCAAAAAGAGACATTTTGCAATAAGGAATGTTACAGGAAAATGCATTGGATAGCGTGGGATAGCAATTGCTCGATCCAACATCATATAACCTCCTAGCAAACAAATCAGAATGAGTGTTCAAATAAACATCCAGCATCATCTAATCTCCCCACAAACTTTGTGCAAACAAATCAAACAAACAGGTCACCTGGAAGCGACCCTAGATGCTGCAGTAATTTATCACCAGGACTCACTGGGAATATCAAAATGCTTCTCAGAGAGAGGCTGGGCTAATTTAAAGGGTTATGTCATGTAGACTGTTGAAAAGCATGCACCATGTTGGTACTTCATGTTTGCGAGTACAATGTTTAAAGCAGAGGTCCTCAACTTGTTTGGACCTGTGGGCACATTTGGAGTTTTGAAAAAGTGTTGTGGGTGCTAGGGTTGTAAGAAGGGATTGTTTTCTGTTCCACCCACTATTTGTTGCATGCAGTGCTGTTTCCATTCCACTGCAGTTTGTCTTTTGCCAAAAATTATGTTATATGTCTTTATGCTGCAACCAAATTAATTATGTAGCTTACATAATTAATTATCATTATGTTGTCACTACATTATTCCACCCCATTCATTTCAATGCAAAGGAACCACAATACAAATGAGGGGGGGTAGTAATCAATTATGTATCATTTGCTGACTGAAAGCAGCAATAATAATGAATACTGATCGTATTTGCTGGATTGATTTCTGTTCTGGACATGGGATGAATGAGTGAACATTGGCATTTTCCATTTCCATTTCTGTCAGTATTCTCTGACATCCTTAGTGGTCAACACCACAAAATAATTACCATGAGGGCATGGCCAGATACAAAATGTTGGGAGCACCTCTCCCACTCTCAGTGTGTGAGGGCATTCCCTTTCTACATATACACACCACCTGTTTTCATCAGTCCTCTCTTCTTTTTTAAAGCTGCAATTCTTTGCATGCTTACATGGAAATACATCCCAATGAACTGAGCAAAATTTATTTCTGAGCAAGCCTACATAGGATTGTTCTGCCCATCCCATGTACCCCTCGTTCTCCAGTCCCAAATCCCTGCAGCGCATAAAAGGAAAGGAAAAGGGTCTCAGACACAAGGAAAGCTTCTCTTTACCTTATTCCCACCCATCCAATTCTCCCTCAAGCCTGGCCACTCCATTTGTCTTGCCTCTTGCCTAGGTTGCTCCTTGCTGCTGCTATCAGAACCCCTACCCAGGAAGGGTCTGAGGGAAGAGACAGAGAAGGGAGGAGCAGACAAGACAAAAAGTGAATGGATGAAGGGAAAAGTCACCTTTCCCAATTTTCTGGTGCCTCTCCTGCCACAGGGACAAAGAGCCAGCTGGTTGGAGCAGAGCCCAGTGCCCAGTAAAAAAAGGTTGTTTTTTTTTAAAAAGCCCCAAATATTCTGTCCAGGGAGTTGTGGAAAGCTTTGAGAGTACCACACTCAAGGGCGCCATGGTGGGGCACACTGGTTTAAAGCCTTTGCCTCATGCATTACCTCACATTAGCGTACAGCATCTGCGCACCAGTATAATTTCACCAAGGCATATCCATTGTGGCACAGAGATGCTGAACGTAAGGGCTAGTCCACAGAGCAAGAGGCTTTTATTTATTTATTTAATTAATTTGTATCCTGCCCTTCCTCCCAGCAGGAGCCCAGGGTGGCAAACAAGGCACTAAAAACACTTTAAAACATCATAAAAACAAATCTTAAAATACATTAAGACAAAACAAAAAATGTTACATCTGCCATATGGAGCACTGACAGCTATAAGCAGTTTTCAGCAGCACCATGTGAGGGTTGTAACTTTGAAACTGCCCTACATTACATTTACCTTCAGAGTTAAGGAACTAGGAATGAACGTTTAACAGTGAAAAAGCTAATCTTGCACCCTTGGCCACTGATGGTATTTTAGTTAATAGTTTGCAGTACATTAACAATAGCCAGGAAAGAGTTGTCCCTACCATTTTGCCTAAAACTCCATGTCACAACTTCATTTTGAAATTTTTAATTCTTCTAAAAACAACAACTTACTACTGTCAGAAAACTCATCAGCATTTTAGCACAAATTTCTCCTAATATACCCACTACAATTTTGCCTTATATACACATTTTTACAAAGCAATTTCCCCACATATAATGCATTTTTATGTTATTTTCATAAATATATGCATTTTTATGTATTATTTGCCCTAGTTTATGCATTTTTGTACACATTACTTGGCTGGAGAACTGCATTGCAAAATTTGGAGAAGTGCAAATTTCAAAGTATGGCTGCGGTGTGGTTCACATCTTGATTCGGAAAGTGCAAATTAGCTAGATTTGCCTTTATATGTTAACTGAATCAATTCCTCACCCATCCCTACTACCAGGCAAGTGAGTATATAAGACTGCAGCAAAAATGTATGAAGAGCAATGAATATGACAGCTGAATATTACATACTAATTCATAAACCAGAATATGTTTTTTTAATGTGGAACGTACATTTTAGAAATATGTGTAAGTCTGCAATTAGACCATGCAATGAAATATTAAACTGCTGGTTTATGTCTATGTGATATAGGGCATTTACTAGTGCAGCATTCCTGCGATTTAGCCCCTAGTTAAATAACAAAAGGATGTATGTTTGCTTCTAAAAAATAGTAGCCTACCTTTCCTGCTTAGTGGAGTAGTGTGCCACCTGCAAGAACACTGGTACTATGGAAGCAAATGCTTCCATAAATGAGACCATGTGCTTAACTCTGGAGAGCTGTTGACTCTGTAGGAGTGCATGTTCTTTTGCCCTCAGCTGTGTAGTGCATTGGACTCAGTAGTGTAGTAGCAAATTCAGAAGACCCTTCATGATAGCCACAGCCACCCCTCCTCCCATCCCTTTTGTATTGTTTCGTTTGCTGCTGGGTTGAGAATGAAATCCTACTTAATGCTTTCTCCCACAACAACAGACATCCCTAGGAACAAATTAACATGAAAGGGTGGAGTGTTCACAGTGGCTGATGCACCTCCTTTCATTCTAATTGGCTCCAATCAGCACAAAAGGGCAAGGAAGCATGTTAGAAGACTCTTCTCAGTGGTTAACACACTCCCCTTTCATGCTGATTGGCTCATAGGATACTGGACACATAGGGACCCTGCTGGGACCCTCTTCCCAACAAAACAAAGGGTCTCAGACCCCACCGAGTCACCAGATGACTACACCCGATTGGACTCAGAATACACTTAGGGAACCAAAACATTTGGAAAGCAAGAGCAGTTCTTTCCTTTCTTCAGGTCTCCAAATCTTAGGCTACTAAAGAACCTGTGTGATGTAGTGGATGGAGTGTTGGAGTATGACCAGGGAAGTCCAGATGCATTCATATATGAATGAATGAATGAATAAATAAATAAATAAATAAATAATATCCTTTAGACAGTTAGTCTTCACTTGAATAGAAAACAAACCAGGTAAGCTATCATATAATACCTTAATTTCTATGACAAGCTTCATTTTCACATTATCAAGCTTTCTCCTTAGTTGGTCAATTTCATGCTGCAGCGTGGTAATCTGGACTATTGTATTATTCTATAAGAAACAAAGGTTTTATACAGATCAGAATTAACATAAATACTGTAATATCAATATCACTGTCTGTCCACTGTCCAAATCTGCATCTCTCTGTAAAATTACCTGATTAAGGCTGCAATCCAATACACACTTACCTGGGAATAATCCCCATTGAACCCAATGGAGTTTACTTCTCAGCAGACATGGATTGGATTGCAGCCTAACTCCTGCTCCTAGACACACCATTCTATTATTTCTTTCAGAAGCATGCTTGGTGTAATGTGTCACGGTTAAATCCCATACAGGTATTCAGATGGTGGGTTGATCAGTCACATAGCAGGTGAGGTTATGGCCTCACTTTATTAACATAAAATGAAATAATTTATGTTTGAATGATTAGTTGGTACAAATCTGATCCACCTTGTTATAGCTCACCAGGACTGAATCAAGCAAAAAATAAATGCATCTTTCCTTTCTCCCTGTGACATTTCTATCTGTTAAAAGGCACAGGTGGGAAATTCAAAAAGAGCTTTCTCTTTGCCTAGAAAGATCCCACGTGAAGGTGTCTGTCCTTCCAACTTGAGTTACCTTCCTGTTTCTTAACTCTTTGTTATGAGAAGAAGAGTCAGCATGATACTGTGGCTAGAGTGTCAGATTGGGACCTGGGAGACCAGGATTCAAATCCCCTCGGCCATGAAGCTCACTAGGTGTCCTTGGGCCAGTCACACTCTCTCAGCCTAAATTACCTCGCAGGGTTGTTGTAAGGATAACTGAGATGGGGAGAACCATGTTTGTATGCCACCTTGCATTCCTTGGAGGAAAGATAAAATATAAAAATAATAATAAAGAAAATGTGCTGGACTCCATTTTTGAGTGGGGTAGACAAAGAGATTTTATACAATAATGTAAGTATGTATCAAAGCTGAATCAGGCAAACAACATGTTATGCCAATTCAAAATGAGGGGAAAGAGCTTGCAAAAAAGTTTCCATCATTTCCATAAAGCTATTATTTGTGGCAGGTCAACAAGTGCAGCATATTGTTTTATAAAACTATATATTAATTTATATTTAATCTAGATTTTTGGTCATCTTTTTTTTCTGTTATACCAATTCCCTTTATAGTTTTTATCTTCTAGTGTAGGTCACTATCAATTTTCATTCTTTTCACATTTTGGCACACTACTCCTAAATACAGTGCTTAGATACAGAAAAGCCTGAATGGGCATCGTTTGGCACTCCAGATGTTATTGGACTCCAACTCCCATCAACCCCAGTTAGCATGGTCAACTGTCAGGGACCAAAACAGCTGTAGTTTGCCAACATCTGGAGGGTCACAGGTTGCCCATCCTTTCAATAAAGGAACTTACTACCATGTATGTGTAAGTTTAAAAACATAGCTTGAAAGTTAATCTGCATGGACAAATTCTCCCATGCAAATGGACAGATATTTTCCTTGTGACTGCTCAACTAGAGAACTGAGCATTTTGGATATTAAAAAATATTAGTTCAATTTAAATTAGAGAGTCAAGAATCATACCAGATTAGTGGAGGACATTTTGAAGCTCTCTCCTAGGGGTATTGTAAAATCTGAAGAATACATGTCTGGCTACACTGTATGATGGAGCTTAGATTGCATGGATAGGGAAGCTAAAAATGGACAAACAATATTACCCTTGAATTAGCAATATGTGTTGAATTATTTCGTTTTTTCCTAATATCCCTAGCTTCTAGCTGCATCAATAATTTCTGGTAGTGAAGTTCTAAATCTTCCTGGAGTTTATTTAAAACTTCTTCCAAGGAAGCTGTGACTTTCTTAGCTTCAAAATATTTCTTCTTCCAGGAATCACGGGCTGCACAGGAAAACAAAAGCAGAAATTAAAATAATAAGGGCACAATCGTATTCATGTCTACTCAGAAGTAAATCCATTTCTGTTCAGTGGGACATCCCCGGGAAGTATGTACAGGATTGTAACTTAAGAATCAGCATAGTAAGCAATATATCTCTGCACAAACATAAACCAAAAATATTAAGAGTTGAAAACACTTTATAAATCTTAATCATCATCCTAGGTCAAACAGCATGGCTTTCATATTAAAAAAAAAGATTAGCTGGACTCTAGCATGTGGAAGCTGAAAGTCTAGAGGGTATGGTTTTCAGGCAGGTGTGAGACTCACTTGAACCAAGATAGAGGGGGTGAAAACTGTAAGAGACACATGAAAAGGGTCAAATTCTGGCAGAGACCAAAGTGATCTCTGAAGTGAACACACAGTCATGGAGGCAGGAGAGGGAACCAAAAGCAAAGCCTTGCTCCATTAAGAGGCTATCTTTCAGCTTCTCAGTTCCCCAACCTCCTGCTCACAAGCAGAAACACTTTTCTCCCCCCAACCCACCTGCGTTCTGCCCCTGGACCTGTCAAACCCCACTAAGCAATGCCTTAGGGCAGTCAGAAACTACTGACTTGGCCTCCTGATTCCTCTTGAACTTGCTTTGTCAAGGTATACCTTTGGCTTTCCTTTTGTCAAGATAGTGGTTTTTTGGTTTTTGGTGGATCCAGGGGTAGAGGCCTACACAAAAGCTGTCTATTCACCTAAGGTGTACATCTTAAAAAATGGCCAAAGAGGAAAAGAAAAAAAAGTCTTTCTTCATTTTTCTGGCAACTGACCTAAAAACAAACCTAAAACTAAATATGGTTAGGCTATTTTTTTCTTGATTAATTGACAACTTCAGATATACCAGCCTAAAAACACATACCATGATATCTCCTGAGCTTGTTCTGTTCAAGTAAGCCTTTCACTTTTTTAACCAGCTCTTCTCTGGTCTTTTCCAGATGCTTTCTTTCTGTCTTGATATGTTGCAGCTGTCTAACCAACTCACTTCCTGGGAAAAATAAATCTCATACGTAGTACACTTGTGAAGGTTAAAAATAGGACAACCCTAATACAAGAAAGCTGAGATTGTAGCACCTCCAAGAAGAAAAGAAGCCCAGAACCACAGGAAGATTTGTAGTTCTGTTGCTGGCCAGTTCCTGAGGGGCTCAGAACAAAGTAGTAAAATGTATCCAACCAAAGAAATACAATATATTAAAACAATGAAAAATATCTGCATGTTTTCTGGAGGGGGAGTTCTTGGGTGTGGTCATCTGCAGTAGCTGATCCAAGTGTCTCCTAAGAACCATTCACACAAGCCACATTGATATCCTGTCTGTTCTTGTACCAGATGCTAGTACAAGAAACGCCAAACCTTGTAAAGTAAATCTTCTTTTGGTAAGAACTCCCCCCTCTAGGGTTGCCAGGTTCCTGGCCTGAGACTGATCCTGTATGTTAAGGAGAAGAGAAAGTCAGCCAAGTGCAGGTGTTCTTGCGACACTGTAATGCAAAAAACCACAAGGTGGAATTTTCCCTTCCTCCTGCACAACTTTTAAAGATACAGAAGACCTCCTGGAGGCCGGGCCTGGCAAACAAGAGGTCTTCTGTATCTTTAAAAGTTGTGCAGGGGGAAGGGAGAATTCTACCTTGTGGTTTTTCTCATTACAGTGTTGCAAGAATACCTGCACTTGGCTGACTTTCTCTTCTCCTAAACATACAGGATCAGTCTCAGGCCAGGAGCCTGGCAACCCTACCCCCCTCCCACTTTTCAGTTTTGAATTAAAGCACTGTTGGGAAGGTGAAGAGCTCCCATTCAGACATGACGTTTAATTATTAAAAGGAATGAGGACTTTAAAACTTGTGAAGATGTTGTTTTGTCCAGGCCTTCCGTGGCCCATAAGATTGGGCCCTGACTATTAGATTTCTGTTTTGTTTTTTTAAAGTGTGCTTTTAGCACAGTCCTGCTGGAGGCTCATTGCTCTTCATTGGCCAAATCCCCACCCCCAAGACCCATGTTCCCTACTTTCCAATTTTGCTGCTGCTGCCTGCACAAGCCCAGCATGCCACAGTATATATTTTTTTAAACTGTGCTTTTAGTGCAGTCCTACTGAAGGCTGTTCTGTTCACTTTTTATTTGCTCTCCCACCCATGACTGTAAATGGAGGGATGGTATAAGTGTTTTTCTCTCCACTCCACCTCCCATTTATTTTGCACCTCCAGATTCCCCTGGACTAAATAAAGCATATCTGTGGTTTATAAGTTTTGCACTCCAATTTAAATTTGCAATTTTGTGCAGCTGTATAACCAATTGAAACATATTTAAAAGGTTTTAGAGGATTCATTGCACAACACCTCAAACCCTTCACTTTAATTGATCTACGAGGAAATCTGTGGTCTGCTTGTAGATAGGGGACACACCTTTTTCTGGTCTTTTCCAGCTAGTTTCCTTCTAATTCCCAAGCTGGATACCCAATTTAACATATAGGCAGATGATTATCTGCTTGCTCTGCTTGCTGGAGCACTCAAGTAGTTTTTGTGTAGATGAAGGTTGAAAACGTATCAATATATAAGGACACAAAGCAGAAATAATAGCAGCAATACAAACAAATTTAAAAGTCATAGAGCATCTAGTACAACACATTACAATTGCCCAAACAGGAATAAAATCAATTCATTTGCCCACAAAGACCACTGGCAATTCTGATGAGATACAGTAGGGGACAAAGTTGCGGAACTCCTGAACTCTAGAGTGTTCACACTAATTTTAAGTCCTCTGCCCATAGGGTGTAAATGGAGGGAGGTATGTTCTTTCTCCACCCCTCTCTTGCTCACCATTGTCGTTTTTTTTGGTTTCTTTTTTTAAAAAAGGAACCTACTGCAGCTGGTAAAATTCACTGAGCATGCTCCATTCCCTAGCAATCAGAGGGAGTAGAAATGTAAAATTAGAGGGCACTGTCATTAGGAAACTTCATGACTGATCCTTCATAAAAGGAGGACTGCTTGTGTGAATGGAAAATACCATATTTGCAGCTAGCACTGCGCACTCACTGCAGACAATGCAAATAGAAAATGGAGGTAAAAACAGCATCTTTAGTGTGAAGTAATGCTCCCATGTGAATAAGCCCAGTGTCTTTGGAAAATGCTGGCAATGACAACTAGCACTTTAGAAGCTCCCTGATAATTGTGGTTTGTTAAGGCTGCTGTGAATTAAAACTCTGTGAGGGCTAAGCTACAATTCCCAGGATTTTTAGGGGAAGCCATGAGCTTTAAATGTGTGTTAAATGTGCTTTAAATGTATGGTGTGGGGGGGCAGTAATGTCATCTCCCAAAATGGCGGAATAGCCCTTAGCTCCTAACACAACTGATCATTAAAGCACTACATTAGTGACTATCAGTGAGAGAAACCTTAGGCACTCTGCTGCTTCAGATAGGGAATGATTCTGCCCCCACCTGTGGCTATAGAGCGGGTCTGTAAACACAATCTTGGTGTCTGTGAAACTGATGAAGAGCATCAGGACGAAGAAGAGGTAGGCCCCAGTATGACTAGAAAATCTGCAGAAATAGACATATTTCAGATCCCACAAGAAAACTTTGTTCACTATAGTAAACTCTCTGCAGATCCTTGTCTTGTAGCCTCTCTGGACACCCATAAAGCCTCTGACAAAGTACACTGGGATTTTATGTTTGCTCTGCTGCATAAATTGGGATTTTGGACCAGGATTCATAATACTTCTACGGAAATTATATTCATACAGTCAAGCGGTGGTATTTATAAAAGGCTAGGACTCAGATGCAAAGGGGTACTAGGCAGGGTTGTCTCCTGTTGCCCTTATTCTTCATGCTAACTATGAAACCTTTAGCTGAGACTCTTATAAAAAATGAGAATATTTGTGGAATTAAAGGGCATGGGGTATCTCATAAGTTGAACCTTTGCTGATGATATCACCCTGATGGTCTCCACCCAGAATCCTTGTTGTTGGAGACCATCAGGGTGACTGAAGACTATGATACAGTGGCAGGTTTGACTACAAACAATAACAAATCTGAGGTGCTTTGCATGAATGTTTCACAGGCAGCTCAACTCTGATTACATCAATTGATAGGTTTCAAATTATGTCCTAAATATTTAAAATATCTGGGAGTAATGATATCAAAACACTTTCATGCTAACTATGAAAGAGTCTCAGCTAAAGGTTTCATAGTTAGCATGAAATTGAATTTTGGTCCTTTACTTACAGAGTTGAAAAATGATTTAAAGGAATGGTCCATGGAGAAGCTATCCTGGCTGGGCAAGGTGGAGACCATCAAAACAATGGTAATTCCCAAATTCCCAAATATAGTGAAAATGATTCAGGATCCCAGCATTTACCCTTGGCTTTTAATGGAATGTGATGAAAAATATCACTGTCAATTATCACTGGCTCATAAAACTTCACTGCTCAAGGGACCTAGTAATCCTTTCGCAGCAGCTGACTTTGGATCTGGAAACTTTGGATAATGAGACTGGCACCACCAATCTCTCCTATGATCCCATTTGTGTTCCATCCATTTTTTGTGGACCAAGACACACATTTAGCATTTAAAAAATGGAAAACAGTTGGACCATTCAGGATGCAAGATCTGTATGAAAGTTAATCCCCTTTAACAGGAGAACAATTAATAGCTAATGGCTTCAAGTGCATCAAGTAATACATTTTATTTCCACAAACTCTATTCTTACCTAAGCCATACACACCTTAACTCTGTTTGAACAATTAATCCAAAACACATCTTCATACACAAAAAAATATCCATACTATATAAAATTCTTAGAGATACTTATACTGCTAACCTTGATTAACTGAAACTCATACAGGGATCCGATTTCGCAACTGACACTAATCAGGGTGATTGGTGCAACATGTCGGCTAAGAAGCCATTCATGTCAGTCTCGGCAAAAATCATGAAAATACTTTGAAAACTTTACACGGATGGCATCTGACTGCAGAGAAACTTAACAAAATAAATCCACAGATTTCCCCACTTTGCTGGAGATGTTGTAATTCTATTGGTACTTTATTTCATATGTGGTGGACATGTGATTGGTGAGTCAATTTTATTTCAATGAAATAAATATTATAACACAACAAATGGTTGCTAGTTTTCAGTGAGTTTTATTTACTCTTTTCCATGAAAATCAAAAAGATCTTCAACACAAAGAACTAATAACTTTTCTTTTAATTGCTGCCAGACAGGTTATAGTGCAGCACTGGAAAACATTGGACAATATAAATATGTAAGTCTGAAGGCAAAGAATGTGGACTGTCACATTAACGGAAAGATTAATAGAACAAGTAAAATCTTTATATGACTATAGAAGTACAGACAATTTTTTGGAAATTTGGTATCCATTCCCAAACTTTGCATCTGACAATAAACAGAACTGGACTCCATTGCTGACACACGAACAACTTTGGGCTGGTGCTATCATCTAATATTGCTTATTTTTGTGTTCATCTTGTTGGGGGAGAAGGTTGGGGGAGGTGGGTTATTAGTTATCTGTTGATATCTGTTATTGGAAAACTCAATAAAACACTTGAAAAAATGAATGGTATGGATGTGAATGTCTCTTTCAGATCCAGCTTCAAGACGGTCAAGTCTTTTGCTCTCTTTCAGAGATAGACACCTTGATGATATCACCTACAGCTGGTGAGGAGAATTTAACACCATAAGATTTCTTAGAAGAATTCACTTACCCTCTGTTGGAAATATTCTGTTGGGAACTTCAGCCCTATTTACAGACAGAGCCAGTAGAGGTGGAGTAGGAGGGGAAAGATACTGACTTGGATGTGCAAAGTCATTTAGATTATTTTCATCAGTCTAGGATCAAATTTAAAAAGCATGTCAATGTTTGCTGCCTTTCCTACAATACATGATATAGGAGAGACTTGTAGCAAGGAAAGGCTATCTCAACTTTCCTTTTTATATGAAACAACAGTTTTCAGACCTTCTGCCTTCGAGGAACCCTTTCCACAGCAACCTGTGGAATTCCTATGCCTGTGCCACAGACCTCTGAACACTGCAGAGTATCTGGGGCATATTCCAGGGCACATATTTGTCTCATGTGGTCTGATAGACAAGCATGTTGAACTTCACTATTGCCCCAGAGTGCCTCCTAGAATACAAACAGAATAAATACAGTGCGAGGCAGAAAAACATTTTTGCGGGGGAATGCTAAGAATCAATATGTCAACCACCTAGTAAACATAAAAAATAATCCATAAAAAATAATAGGCAAAAAAACCTTGCGGTTTAAGAATGTACCCATAGCCTACAGATATTTCAGTTGGTCTTTCCTGTGTAGCTTGGAAGAATTTGGTAACACAGGAAGTGGAGTGGACTGTGAAAGACCAACCCAAATTGTGTTTGCATTTTGACAAATTTGTAGGGCAGTACAATATCTCAGAGAGGAGGTCAGGTCTCCTGCTCCCCTGGTGCATTCACTATAGCTGCCCAATTTCCTGCTTTTTAAAGTTTGATAAAAATATCTGTGGGCTATAGGTACGTTCTTAAACCGCAAGGTGTTTTTTTTGCTTATTAGTGAATTTCTGTACTTTTTAATCTGGGAGGTAAGAAATGGGATCCTGTGCAAGTTTGTTGAGAATGGATTGATCATTTGCATGCTTATTGAGTTCAGTGGGATTTACTCCCCTGCAATCATGCTTAGGATAGGTAAAACTGACCATGGGGGATGGGGAGGGGAGAAGGAGAGAAGGGTGGAAGGGCAGAGGGGAGAAGGAAGGAAGGGCAGAGGGGAGAAGGGGGATGGGAGCAGTTAGGAGTGGGAGGGGAGGAGGACAGGTTTGATCATTTGCATATTTATTTAGTTCAGTGGGATTTACTCCCATGCAGTCATGCTTATGATACGTAAAACTGACCGGAGGGAGGGAGGGCTGGAGTGGGCAAGGGAGAAGGAGGGGAGGAAGAAGGGAAAGGAGAGGGGAAGGAGGGAAAAGGCAGATATGATCATTTGCATGCTTATTAAGTTCAATGGGATTTACTCCTATGCAATCTGGTTAGGATAGATAAAACTGACCATGGGGGAGGGGGAAGGGGAAGGGGAAGGAGCGGATTGGAGGGGGGCAAAGGAAGGGGGAGAAGAGAGCAGGTTTGATCATTTGCATGCTTATTGAATTCAATGGTATTTACTCCCGTGTAATCATACTTAAGATAGGTAAAACTGACCATGGGGAGGAGGAAGGGGAGGGGGAGGAGGGGCAAGGGGAAGGAGGGGATTTGAAGGAGATGGGGACGGGGAGAGAGGGGCAAAGGAAGGGGGAAGGAAGGGGCAAGAGAGAGGGGCTAGGAGGGAGGAGAAGGGAGGGTGGGTTTGATCAGTTGCATACTTTTTGAGTTCAGTGGGATTTATTTCTGTGCAATCATGTTTGAAAATGGGAATGGACTGCCTTCAAGTCGCTCCCGACTTATGGTGACCCTATGAATAGGGTTTTCATGGTAAATGGTATTCAGAGGTGGTTTTCCCATTGCCTTCCTCTGAGGCTGAGAGGCAGTGACTGGCCCAAGGTCACCCAGTGAGCTTCATGGCTGTGTGGGGATTCAAACCCTGGTCTCCCAGGTCGCAGTCCAACACTGACCCGGGGGAGGGGCAGGGAGGGGAGGAGATTGGGTGGGTGGGCACTGGGCAGAAGGGAAGACCCTTTCTTTTCCAAAAGGAAAACATTGTGAACAGTATTATTGCTTTTCAGCATTTTCCCCACCTTTTTAGAGTTGCTAGGAGACATCCTGTTCCCCTCACAAACCTTCAGAGTGGCTGACTATTAAACCAGTCTGGCCACTGGAGTTCTGTCAGTGGAATAGGAGTCTCCTCTTAGCACCCTTCACAAATTACACGTCCCAGGATTCTTTGGGGGAAGCCATGACTGTCTCAAATGAAATCAAACTCTGGTGTGGGTGTGGTCCCCTGATTAGCCAAGCTAAACAGCTGTGAGTCTGGCTTTTAGAACACTGACAGTTGGTTCTTACTGCGCATACCCGGTCTTATCATTGACCGTAATGCTAGCTAAATTTCTTAAATTAATTAAAAATCAGCCAGGCACTTTTCTAGTTTTTAAACTGCAGATGATGAAGGTCAGAGTATGGGGCAAGGTCAGTAATGGGATTACAGGTACTCTGTGAACATGGCTGATTTTTAATGAATTTCAGCAGATTATGAGAACTCTAACAGAAGAAAGTCCAAAAGGTTTTTCTCTCTCTCATTTTAGACTTTGAGCTCTCTAGTCTCTCTGACTGTTTTGTGTATCACCATGAAAATTGAGAGGGTTGTTAAGCAAGCGTTTCTGAGTTCAGGACTATACATTTTATAAGGTTTTGTTTTGAAATGAGCTTATGGGAAGCATCAGAATGGGAAGGGGGGTATTTTCAATTTAACATTGTAGAATGTGAAAAATCCATGCTGGCTATAGTATACAGCCACTCTTGTGGCTGTATAAAAACCTTCCCATTTAGTTTTATAAATGAAAGCAGAAGTCATAGCAGCAGATACGTTATTTGCCAACAGTTACCATAAGATTCCACTAAGTAGAAATTCTGCTCAAAAGAATGAGCCCTCCTGTTGCTTTTGAAACTCACATGTTGAGCTTCTGACAGTTACCACCAAATCATTTCTTTTGAATTCATCCCATTGAATAAAGGTTTGCACAGCAGTGGGCTTTGTATGAGACTTCCACACTATTTCACAGGTTGCAATCCTGTATCCACTGAACTGGAAGTATGTCCCATTAAACTCAGCAGATCTTACTTCCAAGTAAACATGCAGAGGCTTGGGCTGTTCCTTACTTTTTTGGTGCTGAATATATATTATATGTTTGTGTGCGTGTATATACAAGCACACTATACACACATATACACTATCAATTGCTCAAATTATATGTGTTACTTTAAACATATGGCATAAACATTGGTTTTATGATCAATTTAGTATTTGGCCAAGAGTGGGTAAATATATCGTTATTAGTCTGATACAACAATTAAATGTTATTGTAACCAACAATAAGAATAAATTTTGCTCAGATTACTGGAACTATCATAACTAATTTTAACTAACTCAGTTGTTCACTAGATGTTGGGAAACATACCTGGCTATCTTGCACACTACCAGTGTCAGCAATAGACTTGGCAATTCCAGGATGCTGTTGGCTAAAGATGGAATCAAAGTACAGTGCAATTACATTAGAAACAAAAAATAATTCTAGGATGCTGTTGGCTAAAGATGAAACCAAAGTGCAGTGTAATATTTACATTACCATTACCTTAATTCAATTTGTTTAAAAAGGCTGGTGGGCCTAGCAAATAGGGTGCTGGGGTGGCAGGTTAGCTTGTCTTAGTTACCACTCTGAAAAATGTGGTGCTGAAATTAGGGTGGGGCAGCTTGCTGGTGACAAATTGGACCAGGAACAAGCATTCCAAGGAAGCAATAACCTCACACACAGGAAATGAGGTTAGGAGAACAAATTCAAGTGTTTAATTATATTTGTCTGAAAAATAATTAAAGTGTTTGCTTTTTCCATTATTCAGCTTGTTAGGAACCTAAATGCAATTTTAATAAATGGCAGTTAATTCTGAGTGTCAGCATAACAACTTATTTATTTAAAACATTTTGAAGCCCATCCTTTATCAGAAAGATATATAAAGTAAAGAAACTTCTATATTCCATCACCTCCTCTTACTGTGTAAATAGTCCATATCTCTCTCCTCCAAGGATTCTGGAATTCCTGAATCCCCTGTGGTATGTCTTCCCATTCCAATGCTTGCCACATTACCTTCATTTTCTGTATTTGCATCCAACTTGATAGAGGCTTCTTCTGTATCAGAGATCAAAATATTATATTTTTATTTCTACATGCATACACACACATTTTCTATTTCTACACACACACTTTTATTTCTGCCATCCACCAACCAAAAGCAATGTTTTAGTGATGGAAAAGTCTGCTTTCCTGGCAGAATTACTAATGAAAGAAATACATTGGGGGAAGTGCAGGTGCTCAAAAATATCTATGTACATTCTGCTTCCAAGCTTAGGTGGACAAAAGTTAAGGCACTTTGTCACTGTCCAAATCAATTCAATTGATTCTCCAGACCAGGAACTTGCTGTAGACTTGTACACTCCTTCTATCCTCTTCTATCCCAATTTCCTCTTCTGTTTCCAGGTTGGTCTAACAATAGTTTGCCAAAGTGTGGTTTGCAAATCCTCTTCAAACCATGGTTTTAAATCATAGTTTAGAAGTAGCCATAGTTTGCCCAATTTGGATGCACCACAAACTATGGCTAGAGCAATCTAGAAATGGGAAAGGAAATTGGTATGTAGAAGGAGTGAGGGGATGGGAATATGTGAACCTGTGGCATGTTCTCAATTTTCCAAACAATTGTTTTGAAGCTTGCATGAACTGAGCCCTTCTGTGGCTTGTATGAAATGACACTTGCTGAGATGTCCTGAAAATAAGGGGTAGTAACTTGCTCCCACAATATAGAAAAGGCAGAAGTTCCCTCAAGGAAATGCCACCCTTACCCTCAAAACTCCAGTTCCAACTTAAGTTTTCTGTTAACAAACATGTAGATTCTGAGCATATCCATTTGAAGTAAAAATAGAAATTATCAATGTTGACAGAAGAGCTCGAACTCTGAGTCAAGAATGGCAGTTGGGTCCCAGTCAGGATCCAGTGCCAAAGGGTATGAGATGAAAAAGCTCTAAGAGCAACTGGGAAAAGCACCTTAATAAAAGGAGTCCAGCCCTGTAACATATGTGATTGTAAAGAGTAGAAAACTGGGGGCAGACAGGACATAAGTCAGCAATCAGCTGATGGATGGAATTCCTTAACCCCCTTTTAAACTGCTGTAGTCTACAGTGTCTATCCTCTTCAAGCCCCTACCTTTCTCACCCTCATCAAGGCTAGGATTAGTGTCACTCCAGGCTTCTAATTGTCTAATGAAAGCACACTGATCATACCACCTAAAGAACACCGATGCTTACTGCAAGAAAGGCTATCCTCATATGGCTTCTGGACCAGCTTCACAGATCACAGAGTTTTGTTAAAGAATGTATTGCAAGTTAAGTAAAAAGGTTTCATGAAAATCAAAGGGTTGGATCTGGATTGGCTGTTCCATGAATGAAAAGGCTCCCTCTGTTTATAGAAGGCACTGAGATCCAGTGGAAGCTTCCCTGTAGAGGAAGTGGCAGGGGACGCAATCTTTTCCTATTCTTCCTTCCCCCTGGAGTTCCCCCATGCTGCCTCTCATGCTGCTGAAGGTGGTCCCCCAACCCTCCAGAGCAGCTTTTTAGAAAGCACAGGGGGCTCCAGGAGGAATTGGCAAATACTGCCTCCCTGCCCCTTTCCTTCAGTGCAGGTAGAACTCTGTTGGATGCAGCTCTGGATCCAGCCCAATATGTTCAACATATTTCCCTGCAGTTAAAAATAAATAAATCAAAATTAGGTTTTTTTATTATTTATCATTAATTCTGAGGAATGCTATTTTTTCTGATAAGTGTAAATAGTAGAAGACAAAGGTATATTTGTTTACAGTGCTAATTTCAATACAAATAAACATTAAACGAAATGCTTAGAGGAGCAAGATATACCTTTTGTCTTCTGTGGGATGCGATTTACTTGAATTGGTTTGTTTTCCTCTTGCTTGCAATCCTGATTTACATGTGAAGATGCAACAGACTCGTCGCATTTCTTGCTCTTTCTGGGAGTATGATGCCTTTCTTGAGCTTGACTTAAAGGCTTTCTCTTAGGCATTTTTACTGATGTGGATTTTTTTACAGAGTTCTGTCTTGCAGAAATGAAATCTTGCAATATATAGGGAGATGTAATGGATTCTCTTTGGTCTGTGTTACAACTAATTCCTCCTGGGATGGGGGAAGTACACAATTATGTATTAAGCTATATAAAGTTATGTGAATTGTATAATATACTTAGGTGAATTGTATAACTGGTCCCAGGCTATGGTCTGAAGGTACATAAGGCCAGCAGCACGGTCAGGTCTGGTCAGTGCCTGGATGGGAGACCACCTGGGAACCATATGTAAGCCGCCTTGGGTTTCTATCATGAAAAGAAAGGCGGGGTATAAATGTAATAAAAATAAAAATAATAATTCATAGATTTATCATATCTTGTGAATAATCATATTTAACTATAACATGAGTTTCATTGTATTAATTTTAGTAAATTGAACTTTTTTGTATTTTGAACTTTTTTGTAAGCTGCTTTGAATTAATTTTATTTTAAAAAGTGTTGGGTACAAATTTTTAAAGAAATAAATACATAAATAAATTAAAAGCAGGTTTTAATGACAAGTGATATTGTTGGCACCTTTGTTAAATACAAAACAAACCTCATATATGCCACATCCTAGCTAGGAACAAGATACAAATAAATAATAGATGACTCTACAACACTTATGAAAAATGGGGGGCGGGAGATAGCCAACAGAATATGCAATTAATAAGACCAAAGTGGCATTGGCCTTTTAATGAATAAACCCTACATTCACTTATTTATGTGACACTATACAGTCCTTCAGTACTAAGCTTCACGGCCCATCTAGATCTTAATAACAGCAAGACTACCTTCAATTATCTCTGCTGTGAAGGTAGCATTGTATCCTTCTAAGATTTAAGAGTTTGGCCAGGAGTGGAGAAAAGGCTACCAATGGCTACTATCTATGATGACTGTGTACTGCCTCCAGTACCGGATGTGGTATTCCCCTGAATATCACTTCCTTGGAAACACAAGTGAGGAGAGTGCTGTTGTGCTCATGTCCTGCTGAGCTCCAGGAGGAATTGGCAAATATGAAATTCAATAACCTACAATGGTTGGTCACTGTGAGAAGAGAATGCTTGACTAGATGGGCCTTTAGTTTGATCCATCAGTGCTCTTCTAATGCACTGCTGGAGAGCCCCTTAAAAGTCCGTGGCAACTGCCAGGAATTTCTTTTGTTAGGGAAGCTACAGGTGAATTACCCAAGAAGGCTAGAAAATGGTTGGAGAAGATGACATTCTTATTCACACACACAGCCAATGGGAGAGGACAAGTTAGCTGCAAGTGGAAAAGAATACAAGCCTTTTTTTGGAAACAGACCATAATGGAGATACAGGAAGAGAGTGAGCTCTGGAAGCATATGGGGTGGGAGTGGGCTGCCTCTATGGAGATTATTTAAAACAATGGTTTTCACCATCTGTTGGAACGCTAAGTTTACTTTAGTTTTGGTTATTGAATTTATGAATCACTTCTCACATTTACATCTCCTCAACCTGTATATTTGAAAATACTCAGGGTTCTTCTAGACAGAGACCTTATATTGCAAACAGGTCATTCAGATCTAATTTGCCACCCTGGGCTCCTGCTGAGAGGATGGGTGGAATATAAATCAAATAATAAATGAATAAAAATAAATAAATAAATTCCCCTCTCCCCACAACATGGATACTGAATGGAGTCAGTCCAGACCCAGACACATGATTAAATGAAAAAAAGAACAGGAATATGAATAAATGTCTCAGTGAAGTAAAACCTGATAGGATCCACACGATAGCAAAACTGTTAAAACCCAAAGACACAAAAACTGGATTAGAAGATGAGAATCCTACTACTAGAGCTTTATCAATATGGGCAATGGGAAAAAAGGTCAGCTTAAAGAAATGTGTAGTGGATTCTCTTTCTCAAATAAAGCATGGAAGGGAGGTAAGGGAAGAGATAATTTACCCACTTCTGAAATAACAGGCTCCAAGCCTTGATTATGGAAGAAGAAATTAAGGCTGTGCTATCCTCTTCTTATTACAAATTCCTCATGGTTTCAAACAAGGTATAACCTGACTGATTTTCTTTAATGTTGTGAAGCACAATTCTTGGAAGGGAAATAATTGAAACCATTAAAAAAATCAGGGCAAAATAAATATTTTCGCTGTCACAATTTGACATATAACTTACCTTCCCTTCTTTGTGAATTATATTTTTCTTGAATCCTTTCATTCTTTTCTTGCTTAGAGCTCCGTGTTACAGGCAAACATGGAACACTTCCCATTTTCGTTTTATTCCATCCTATTAAATTACTTTTATCCTGAGTCTGACCGAGTTGATTTTTTGAGGAGCTCTCCAAAATTTTGGGGTTTTGACCAACTTCATGATCTGGATCAGACAAACTAGGTGGTCTAAGATATGATGTATATGCATGTATATATTCTGTATTCTTGTATCTCTCTGGAGTTGATGATGAAGATGAATAAATACTTTCTACTCCAGGTAACAAATACAGTTCTGGATGAAATGCCTGAAACATATAGCATGTTAATCTGAAAGAAATGCTTATTTTTAAACGTAACTTAGCTTATAAAATTGATGTAGCAATATACATACATATGGAGGAGCAAATGATTTGAGCTTCAGTTCTGTCTCCTGCTTTGCTTTCACCTTGGAAGATAATGACATAAGGTAACATTATCAAAATGGGGTAGTGCCATACTATTCAATTTATGTTATCTTACTTTCTTGATAGTCAGAATATAATAAATGTTTTTAAATGCTGTATTCAAACTTTTGTGAGGAATGGAAAACAAAATATATTTCTAGAGAATTCTGCTAGATGGTTATGACCATTTTATTTACAAAGGCATATAAATTCTCTTTCACTTTGGCAGTTTTTATTTCATTGTTTTATTGCATCTGACTTTTAGGTGGTTTCTAATTAATTTTTAGAGGGCTGGATACAGAGTTGCCCTTTTGCAAATGGAAGGACTCCCTCCATTTTTGGAAGGGACTGTGATCCAGCACAAACTCCTGACGGAGGAAGGAAAAGGGGAGGTGGTTTTCACCTGCCCCCCCCTTTCCCCTGCAGTCTCTTATATTGTTCTGGAATGTCTCCAAGCCTTCCAGAGCAAATTTTCAGGGGATAGAGGGGGAAGAAGCAATTGGTGAAAACCACCTTCTCCAGTTTTTTTAACAGGAGTGTCCCACTGAATTGAGTTTTATTCATGAGAACTGTCCAACCCAATATATTTTAAATGTGATTGTTTATTGAACAGTTGTATGTGACTTGATTTGTTTTTAAGTGGTCCAATGAATGTTATCATTAAATAAAATAAACTGTATTTCTGTTTTCAGAGAGTTTATCAAATTGAACTCATTATATTGGCTAAATCTTAGATCTGTTTACTTTAGCAGAGAATAAATCTAAAGCTGAAGTCATTTTTAAAGCAAAATGAGTAAGATCCTCAATTGTAAGGGACTTTTCTCATATGTTGTCACCTGTTGGTAAATTACCACAGTGAAAGGAACCCCAGTCATTGCCTCAAATATTGTAAGGAATTCTAAGAAAATGAAACAATTTAGTAAGTAAAAGCATTTAACCTACTAGACTAAGGATTCACTGTGCAGAACAAAACACAAGGACTACTGATGAATACTGCCTCTCTCACACATAAACAACCTGTGGGTTGAACCCAGCAGAGTTTTCATACGGCATTTGAACCATTCTGGGTCCCCACCCCCTTAAGATTGCTCTCTTAATCAACTGATAAATCAGTTAATTAAATCTCATCCGATTCATCACCTAAGATTTATGTGACAGCCTTAGCAGTAAGATAGAAAATGCTGCTATAAATTTGGTTGCCTTTACTATTGTGAATTAAGATTTAACAAAAGGGTTGAACGTTCCATAATATCGCCAATCTTCAGAAAGTCATAACAGTCTGAGGGAGGGACAAAGACTTCTAGAAGAAGGTTTTGGGAGTTTTGAAACTGGACACAAAGAGGAAGAAAGAGAGTTTGGAGTTTATAGATGAAACAGATAAAACAGAAGCATCTTTGGGGTGCAATTTTTCTTTGGGGATCTAATGGAGGATTAGTGGTTTTGCTAACTCCTTTACAAGCCTGTTTTTATTACCTTCCGCTCTTATATTTTAAATAAAGAACTGTTATGAAGACATAATAAGTCTCCAGTATTCTTTCCTATTCAACGGAAAGTCCCATGCTCTCTCTGGACATCTCACATGGAAGTTGGGAACGCACAACAATATAAAAGATCCTTATTTAAAACCACACACAACTGCTACCTGTAAAAGTTAAACTGTACATTTCTGCCATATTTTGTTATAATTAGGAGTTGTGAGTTTTAAAAAAATAAATAAAGGAAAACCTCCCCCAAAATGCTTAATTTGAATGGCACTTAAACATCTGCAAAATAAAGCTGCTGATAAAAAAAAACCCAACATGTTTATACAGAGTTCAAGTACCTCTTTTATAAGAAAGGGAATAAGGCACTGTTGTACAACACCAGAACTGGAAAATTCAGCAAATGTTTGTTCACACATATATAGTACCTTGAAAAGTAATCATATCTGTAACCAATGCTGTCATATTGCTGAATTACAAATGGTGCATTGTAATTTCATTCTGTATGATATTTTATTTTGAAACACTGAAACTCAAAATCATTATTGTAAGGTGACATTGGTTTCATGTTGGGAAATGTTTCTAAGAAGCATAAAAAACTAAAACATGTTGAATTATTCAACCCCCCCCCCACATTAATATTTGGCAGAACCACCTTTTGCTGCAATAACAGCTTTAAGTATTTTGGGGTAGGTATGTACCAGCTTTGCACACAGAGGGATTTGGGCCCATTCTCCTTGGCAGATTCACTCCAGATCATTTAGGTTGGTTGGATGTTGCTTGTGGATGCAATTTTCAAAGAGTGCCACAGATTCTCAGTAGGTTTGAGATCAGGTCTTTGACAGGGCCACTGTAGAACATTCACCTTTTTGTTCATGAGCCATTCCAGTGTTGCTTTGGCTTTGTGCGTGGGATCATTGTCCTGCTGAAAAGTGAATTTCCACCCAAGCTTCAGTTTTTTAGTGGACTGAAGCAGGTTCTCTTGCAGTATTTCCCTGTATTTTGCTCCATCCATTCTTCCTTCAAGTTTAACAAGATGCCCGGTCCCCGCTGATGAGAAGCATCCCCACAGCATGATGCTGCCAACACCATACTTCACTGTAGGGATGGTGTGTCTTGAGGCATGGGCAGTGTTAGGTTTGCGCCACACATATGGCTTTGAGTTTTGGCCAAAAAGCTCTATCTTGGTCTCATCTGACCACAAAACCTTTTCCCACGTGGCAGCTGGGGCACTCTCATGTTTTCTGGCAAACTCCAGACGTGCTTTCAGATGGTACTTTTTGAGCAATGACTTCTTTCTTACTACCCTCCCATACAGGCTAGTGCTATGCAGAGCTCTTCATATGGTTGACTGGTGCACCATTACTCCACTCCCAGCCACTGAACTCTGTAGCTCCTTCCAAGTGATTGTTGGCCTCTCTGTGGCTTCTCTCACAAGTCTCCTTCTTGTTCGACTGCTGAGTTTTGAGGGACAGCCTTTTCTTGGCAGTCCTGGGTGGTGTGATGCAGCTTCCACTTCCTGATTATTGATCCAACTGTGCTCACTGGGATGTCCAAACACATGCACATTATTTTGTATCCTTTTCCTAATCTATACATTTCTATTACATTATCTCTCACTTGTGTAGAATGCTCTTGGTCTTCACTTTTCTTCAGATCCACAGACTGACCAATGATTCTTCAACAGTGGGGTTTTTATCCTGACAATGTGACAGCAACTTTAATGGTTCACAGGTGGAGGCCAATGGTAAGGTAATTGTGTCCTCGATAGGGCAATTTCTTTCATCTGTATAAACTGGGAGCCTCCACAGCACAGAGGTTGAATACTTATGCAAGCAACATGTTTCAGCTTTTTATGTTTCTTAGAAACATTTCCCAACATAAAACCAGTATCACCTTACAATAAATGATTTTGAGTTTCAGTGTTTCAAAGTAAAATAACATACAGAATGAAATTACAATGCACCGTTTGTAATTCAGTAATGTGAGAGCATTGGTCAGGGGGCTGATTACTTTTGCAAGGCGCTGTATATAATTACATGTAATTGCTCTGATCGCTCAAACCCTATAAAACAACATCAACCTTTTGTATAAAATAAATCAAAAGGATGATTATACCATTTGTACAAGGGCTTTTTGAAATGTACAAAAAGGGGGGGACGATATTTATCGTGGCTTGGTACAGACGTAGCATGGGCTTTCCACAAACTATAGTTTGCAGACTGGGAGCAGGGTTTGGGAACATGCACTCCATCCGCCTCTCTTCTTCCCTCCTCTTGCAATAATCCTCCCTTACATGATCTTGTTGGTGTTAATCATGGCTTAAGTATTACATCTATACTGACACTAATCACGGTTAATACAAAACAGTTGTGATATTAATCTTGATTTGAAACCATGGGTTGAAGCAGGTTTGAAACCTTGGATGGAACCTAATTAGCATTAGCCATAGTAAACATCACAGTAAATGTAACACTAAAATACTATTAAAGCACCACCAAGGGAAAGAGAATTTGCACTGAAGAGGAGAGGAGGAAGAGATGGAAATGCCTTTCCCAAGGCTGGCTCCCAATTTGCAAACCATGTTTTTACAGGAAAATGGTGGGTTGTATCCTGAGGAAGTGAGTCACGCTTTAATCCCACTGAAATCAATGGGACTATTTAGTCACGATATGTCCAAATGATTTCAGTGAGACTAAAGCATAACCCACATCCTCTGGATAAAACACAGTGACTGCATCAAGTTGGTTGGCTGGTAATGCCAATATCTGAATGGGTTACCTCTGTGCCTATTTAGATACAATTCCCCCAAACGTTTGTTTGTCCTTAGCAGAGCAGTTAAAACTTCAATGCTCTCATTCTATTAACTGAGATTTTATGAGAAGGAGACAGATGGAAAGGGCAGGACAGGATGTTTGCAGTAAGGAAAAATACAACTGGATAAGAGTGAGAAAAGTATGGCTGCAATAGCTGAAGTAATTTTCACTGGGAATCTGTGACACTAGCAATCATCTAGACTAGAGCAGAGTTCCCAAGCAATGCATCAAGCACTATGCATTGTGCACACAGAAACTAATTGAAAAGTAGTTACAGGAAGCCAGATTTCAGTTGGATATCAGAAAAAACTTCCTAACTGTTAGAACTGTATGACAATGGAACCTATGACCGAGGGAGGTGGTGGGTTCTCCAGCACTGGAGGCATTCAAGAGGCAGCTGGACAGGCACCTGTTGGGTATGGTTTAAGTTGGAATCCTGCATTGATCAGGGAGTTGGACTCGATAGCCTTATAGGCCCCTTCCAACTCTACATTTCTACAAATCAATATAGCAGATCAGGCACTTGAAGGAACTAGCTCACTTTCCTCATTGCCCCACCTCTTTCTGGTCTTGGCTAGGAAAAGAACAGGGCAGTAAAAAAAAAGTGAAAGCAAAACAAGTGCAAAGCCTCTTTGTCAGAGAGAGTTTCAACAGCTCAAAGAGAAATTATTAAAACTTTTAATAAAACCACTAATTTTCCTTGGAATTACTACTCACTACTATTATCAGCTATTAAGATCAAAGCATCAAAAGCATTTTTAAAATGTCCAGTGTTTCTTTCTGAGCATTCTTACATGGGAAACTTAAATTACCTTCCAGCCTCTCTTACTGTATTTATGGAACTTTAAGGGAGAAAAGAAAGTGAAAGAGAGAGGCATTTGTACCAAGAACAAATACTTTGGACCATGTGGGTATTATATTTGCTTTATAGGTCAATTAACTGTAAGCATCTCTTAAAGAATCTAGCACCCCAAAGTTGTATCCTTGTATCCAACCAAGTTATACTCAGAGTGCTTCAAGACAATCTGCTTAATGAGCATTCATCCGTGTCCAAGAAATTAGAAACTTATTAGGATTTTAGGCTAAGGTGCCATCAGTATGCTGATGACAGTCAGCTCTATTTCTCCATAACATCCCAATCAGGAGAGGCTGTGCAGGGAGGGCCGGCGGCAGGCATGCCAGGGCCCTTGGGCACCAGTTTAGCCCCAGGTTCATGGTGCCGGAGGGCAACCCCTCCATGCAGACCATGCGGGGCTAATAATCCCCCGCACATCCCACCTACCTCTATCGATCCTGTAAACGATGTGCATGCTATGTGTGCATGCCTGCCATCAACCAAGATGGCAGCAGGGACATCAGCCCTTTAAGGAAGCCTCTGTTGCCATCTTGGTTGATGGCAGGCATGTACACATAGTGCACACGTTATTTACAGGAGCGATAGAGGTAGGTGGAGCATGCTTGGCGCACACCAACTATATTGGAGAGGGAGGTACCTGGGAATATCCACTCCGTGATCTGCGGCAGGGGCAGGAGCTGCTACTGCTGCAGATCGCAGAACAGGAGTGCTACCCTCCCACCCTAAGGGGGGGGCTCGGCTAGGGCAAGCCTGACCTGGCCACCCCCTGGCACCGACCCAGTGTACAGGCTCTGGACTGCTACAATGGTGGGATGTTCAAGGAAAATAAGCTGAGCTTGAATCCTGGCAAGACAGAGGCACTGGGAGTGAGCGATTCCCTTGTCTGACATACTTGTCAACTGCCTGCCCTTGGCAGAGTTGCACTCACCCTGAAGAAGCAGGTATGCCATCTGGGGAAGCTTCTGGATCCAGCTCTGTCACTAGAGGTCCATGTAGTCTCAGTGGCTACAAGTGCCTTTTATCAGCTGCACCTGGTACAACAACTATAACCATTCCTGGACCAAGAGAGCTTGGCCCAGAAGTTCAGACACTGGTGACTTCAAGAGTGGATTACTGCAATATCTCTATGTGAGGCCTCCCTTGCACTTGACCTGGAAACCACAGGTTTCAAGTGCAGAGTGCTGCAACCAGATTGCTGACAGGGGTGAGACCATATAACAACTCTGCTTAGAGATCTGCACTGGCTGCCAGTTTATCACCAGGCAAAGTTCAAGATGTTACTATTTGTACATAAAGCCCTTAACAACAGCTGGGGACCAGTTTACTTGCGAGACCTCCTTATCGCATATGTGCCCACTCGAGTACTTCACTTTGCAGAACAGGCCCTGTTACAGGTGCCACATAATATGTGTTGTGCATTTGTAAGAAACTGTTCTTTTACTGTGGCAGCATCTTCTCTTTAGAACTCCCAGTCTATTGACATCAAGCAGGCGTCTTTGCTGTATTCCTTTCAGAGCCTCCTTAAACCTTTTCTGTTTAGTTAAGCCTTTCCAGATACATAGATATTGACCTGTTTTAATTTTTTTAATTAGTAGTTGTCTTAATTGTTTTAAATATGTTTTAATTACTTGTTTTCAATTGTTTTATTTATATTTTTAATGTTTTTCGTAAACTGCTTAGAGGTCTTTACATTCAAGTTGTATATAAATTTTATGAAATAAACAAATAGTTTGTGGGGAGATTAGACAGACATTGCGTCAAGCAAGTGTTGTCCGATACTTTCCAGTGCTTTTCCTAATTGCAAGAACACCAATGTTTTCGGGAAGCAGGTTTGTTTTGCAAGCACTCCAAATCAACTCTAATTGCACATCCTGAATTTCCCAGGATGTGATTAAATCCCATCCGAAACTAGAGACCATCTAGAAGCACCCTCAAAGTAGACCCATTGGAACTAATGGATCTAAACCGGTGCCTGGAGGCTGTGAAGGGCTGGATGTGGGCTAACAAACTGAAACTGAATCCAGACAAGACGGAAGTACTGCTGGTCAAGGGAAAAACTGCACCTGGGACGGGGTTGCAACCTGTTCTGGATGAGGTTGCACTCCCCTTCAAGGAGCAGGTCCGCAGTTTGGGAGTCCTCCTGGATCCTGTCCTGCTGCTGAATATCAGGTGGCTGCGGTAGCCAGGAGTGCTTTTGGCCAACTCAAACTGGTCTACCAGCTGCGTCCGTTCCTGGAGGCAGTTGACTTGGTCACAGTGACACATGCATTGGTGACATCGAGGCTTGATTACTGTAATGCACTCTATGTGGGGCTGCCTTTGAAAACGGTTCGGAAATTACAGTTGGTTGAAAATGCAGCAGCCAGAATGTTAACTGGAGCACGGCACAGGGAGCATATCACCCCTATGCTTTATCGACTCTACTGGCTCCCAATTTGTTTCCGGGCCCAATTCAAAGAGCTGGTTCTGACCTTTAAAGCCCTAAACGGCCTTGGACCTATGTACCTGAGGGACCGCTTATGCCCATATGTACCTGCCTGGGATTTAAGATCATCTGCCTCTGGTCTCCTCTGCGTGCCTGGAGTGAAAGATGTTAGATTGACAGGCATGTGGGAGAGAGCTTTTTCAGCTGTGGCCCCCAAGCTTTGGAATACCCTACCCCAAGAAGTTCGCTCTGCTCCCTCCCTGATGGTTTTCCGGAGACTTCTGAAGACGATCTTGTTCCGGAGAGCCTTTGGGATGGACTGAAGGTAGAGCCTGACACTGATTTTATGCCTTCTATGTTAAATTTTACCTTTGTAGTCCCTTTAGTACCAATCCCTATATGTGTGTGTGTTTGTGTGTGTTTGTGTGTGTGTATATATGTATGTGTGTGTGTGTGTGTGTGTGTATATATATATTGTATTTTAAGTATTTTAATTTATTTTAATATTTTTGTGATTTTACTGTTTACAATTTTATTATGTACATATTTTATTTTATTTTATTTTTGTAAGCTGCCCTGAGTGCCCTGTTATAGGGCAGAAGGGCAGGATAGAAATATTTTAAATAAATAAATAATAGTCATTAGTTTTTCAAATGGACTACTCTAACTAGGACTAAGATTGGATATAACCCTTAGCTATGTTCTAACACCTTAACAGAATTTTAGAAATTTAGGCTATGATCCATATTAGTTGTGAGCAGAAAGACCCATATGATGTACCTTTTCTCAAATATTCACCCACTCATGACTTCAAAATAAGCTTGTGATGTCGCATGTAAGGGCAGCCATTCAGAAAGATAAAGCCCAAACTCTATGTGGAAAACAAAATCTTTAGTTCATGAGAAAAGGAACCTGCTGTATTGTGACTATAAAAATGGATTTTGGTACTACTGACCATGGTATCCTTCCGGGTCGACTTGGTAAGATGGGTATCAGAGGCACTGTTTTGCAGTAGTTCCAATCCTACCTCCAGGGTCATTTTCAGAGAATAGCATTGGGTGATTGTCTTTCACCCCCCTGGCAGTTTATTTATTTATTATTTGATTTATATCCTGCCCTTCCTCCTAGCAGGAGCCCAGGGCAGCAAACAGAAATGCTAAAAACACTTTAAAACATCATAAAAAGACCTTAGAATACATTAAAACAAAACATTAAAAAAAAAGCTTTAAAAACATCTTTTTTAAAAAAAGGGTTACAACATATTATTAAAGAAAACATATTAAAAGAAGTTCTAACACAGACTCAGACTGGCCGTTATGTTCTGGGATGCCACAGGGTACCATCTTGTTCCCAATGCTGTTTAACATCTATATGAAGCCCTTGGGAGCAGTCATCAGGAGATTTAAGGCAAGGTGTCAGCAGTACGCTGATGATACCTGGCTCTATTTCTCTGTAACATCTGAATTGGCCCTAGAATGGTACCTGGACTCAGTGGTGGGCTGGATGGGGCACATAAACCGAGTCTGAATACTAGCAAGATGGAGGCATTGTGGGTTGGTGGTTCCCAAGTTCAGGTAATTGGTCAGTTGTCTGATTTTGATAGGGTTGTACTCCCTCTGAAAGAGCAGGTTCATAGTCTGGGGGTGCTCCTGGATCTGTCTTTGTTGCCAGAGGCCCAGGTGACCTCTGTGGCTAGGAGTGCCTTTTACCAGCTTTGGCTGGTAAGACAGCTGCAGCCATTTCTGGACTGGAATAGCCTGACCACTTTTGCCCATGCCTGGTAACCTCTAGGCTGGATTACTGTAATGTACTCTATGGGGGTCTGCCCTTGAGGCTGGTCCAGAAGCTGGAGCTGGTGCAAAATGTGGTGGCAAGACTGCTTAATGGGGCAGGGTATCGCCAACGTGTCACCCTGCTGCTGAAAGAATTGCACTGGTTGCTCATTAGCTACCAGGCTAGGTTCAAGGTTCTGGTTTTGGCATACAAAGCCCTATACAGCTTGGGACCAAGACACCTGAAAGATCATCTTACCCCTTACATACCCAGTCGATCACTGTGCTCTGCAGGTGAGGGCCTCCTGCAGATACCATCTTTTCAGGATGTCCGTTCTGCACAACATAGGAAGTGGACCTCTAGTGTTGTGGCACTTATTCTTTGGAATTCCGTCCCCTTAAATATTAGACAGGTACCATCTCCAATTCTGGCACCTATTGAAGACCTTCCTCTTTCTACAAGCCTTTTAAGTAGAGACCTTATACCAGTCTAGGCCTGTGTTGGATTTGATTTTTAATATGTTTTTAAAGCTGTTTTTAAAAAGTGTTTTAAGATATGTTTTGTTTCAAAAGATGTTTTTAAAGATGTTTTTAAAATGTTTCTAAAGGTGTTTTGTTTTAATATATTTTAAAGTCTGTTTTTAAGATTTTTAGAGTGTTTTTAGTGTTTTGTTTGCTGCCCTGGGCTCCTTCTGAGAGGAAGGGCGGGATATACATTTAATAATCATAATAAATTTTCTCTTAATTATATAACTTTTTTTTTAACATGGCAAAAAAATCATATTTTTTTCTGACTGCCACCCCATTAATATGAGACGTTATATGGAAACATTTGAAAATAAGCACATAGCTGTTCTTAGTAACCCACTTATGAAAACACAAATTTGACTTACCACTGCAAGTTTCTTCCCTATACATTTTAGAAAGATATATTGATCCACAACTGCATCTTCACCTAGGTAATCTCCAAGCTGCTCTCTCAGTGTTCTCAATGTCATATGAGGTGACACCCTAGAATACCAGATTACATTACTGTCTTTACACAAGGGTGGACATACTTGGTCTTGGAGGTGGATGTATACAGTATATGAAAAGTACATTTATTATTATTATTATTTTAAATTTCTTCCCAAAGGAACCCAGGGCACTAAACTAAGTAGTAAAAACAATACAATTAAATATAAAACATTTAAAACAATTAAAAGCATCTAGGACTATTTAAAAACATTAAGAACATTTAAAAATGTTTTATAATAACTAAAAATTTCAGTTGCCAGGAACAGTGTCTTTCAGCCATTAAATGCCTTGTGAACAGGAACGCTTTAAAATTCCTCCTGAATGTTAATAATGAGAGACAGACACCTCACCAGGGAGAGCATTTTAAATGCAACTGCCACTGAGAAGGCCCTGTCATGAGTCAACACCAACCGGGCATCAACCAACAGTGGCACCACAGATATGAGTTTACTGAATGGAAATGAGCTATGCTCCTACTGCTGGAGTTGAATCAAAATGTATGTTAAGTTCAACTATGACAGTTCTAGCATTTCATAGATGTAGTGAGAAGATACAAAGGACAAACATCTGAAATGGTGCATAATGAGGTATAGTCTTCTTCGGGGGTTTTCACCTCCATGCCCATTTTCAATAGCTGCCTTCCACATACTAAGATTTTCCACATACTAAGATTTTCACAGTACAGACTCGACAGGTTGAGATGTCATGAGATGAACTTATAATGACACACATGGTTGATGATCTGAATCAACATTTTCTCTTATTTTCTTCAAAAAATATTTGCAAGCTAGATTAAATGCTATGTAATTCTAGTTTAGAAAAATGTATAATCAAAATCTTTACTTACAATAATAATCTAATTTTACCTCAAAAAGTGTAAATGTCCACCCATGGCTTAATCCTTGCACATTTATTTTTAGAGCCCCCTGGCACCATGGTGGATTTTCTTTCACACAAAAAACTAAACATTTATTTTGTGATAACAAATAGAACCTCTAAAAGGGCATAGTGCTAGAAATCTCTTTGTTCACATGACTCATCCAGTTTAAGCTGTATTAACACATGAGATGAAATTGCTAATTTCATATGTAAGTAACATCATAGTTAGCAAGACTGATGTTCTAAGCAGTTTTTCAAATCGCTAAGCCAGGGATTTTCTTTATTATAAGATAACATTGCATCATAATTAATAATGTCAGGAACAAATTACACTAATAGGATATTAATAGTTTCTGTGATTTATAGATAAGTAGCTTTAAAAAAATTCTGTGATCTTGGAACTGTAAAGTTTCTGAACTTAGTAAGCCAATTAACCTGAAGTTAATAAGATTCTTGTCTAAATTAAAGTTGCCGACAAAACAGCTGAAAACCATTTGTCATGGTTATTGCCAGTACCCTTTTCCACCATCCAAGAACACTGAGCATATCTACACCCTAGACCTGAATCATCATTACTCGTTTCCAGCAAATCTACGAATTGTAGGTCTGTGAGTGAAGAGGGAGAGTAGCAATCACTAACAGAATATAATCAGCACCTCACCAAGCTAAAATTGCCAGGATTCTTTTGGGGGGAACCACAAGAGTTAAGGTGATATAAACTGATATCATAACCACCATAACCAAAGAAACAAATGCAGGCACAGCTACAGCTAAACTAGTACAGTATTATAAAATATAGTCTGATTTAAACGGTTCCTGCAAAAAGGGCACAAATGATGCAAGTTGTTCCTCTGTCATTTTGAACCTGAACTCTAGATTAAAAAAACTTAATGATGAAACCTTCCTCTACACAGAATATAACATGTTTTTAAATAATTTCCCACATGTCATGTTGTAGTCAGGAGCAAAAGACCAGGGTGCAGAGAAGCTCCTAGATTTTCCCTGCTCTTGTCCACTCAAAATCCCCTCTTCCCAAATATTCATTTCCTATGCATGAGGGAAAAAGATACAAGGAATCTGCATCTTTTACCCATAGGGAGAAAAGCAACTTGAGGGTGATTTTGAGAGGACAAAATGATTAAACAGCCCTTCCCCTCTTCTGGAACACTCTGGCTGCTTTTCATTTTACGAAAATAGTTGGAAGAATCATGACAGCTTCCCATCTCATGTAATTTGGCCTTTAGAAAACTGTACTGCATGTTAGTTACTAGAATTGCTACATTCAAAGGCAGACCTGATGTGTATTATCCCAACTCACCTTATAAATCCAGCCGAAAAGAATTTGCTAATAACATCTACCGGAACTGTATTCAACTTGAAGTTCCACACTTCTTCCGGAACATAAAAAACATGAAGCTCTAAAAGCTAAATGCATTAAAAGATTTTTTTTTAAAAAAAATTAGCATTGTCATCTAAGTATGTAACAGGGTAATCAGACAAATCCCAAATCTACTACGCTGGAGAGGGTTAAGATTGGGCAGAAGTGGCTCCATCAAACTCTGTCATTTGGTGTGCTCCGCTGTTGGCAAGAAGCCCCCATATGCTCACCCAAATGGCAGGTGGACAGAAGCTACCAGTGATACCCAGCAAAATAATCCAAAATTGTGCAGGATCTACTGGATCCTGTACTGACTTTGTTATTGTAATGTAGTTGCACTGGGGCCAATCTGGGCCTTTTTGCTGCACCAGCCTGGGAGCCAGTGCAGTGAACAGGTATTCTGACCTGCCCCTCTCCAATTTGTGATCTAATAAGAAGTTTGGATTGACCCCTAATGTGATTTCTCTATTTTTAAAAAAACATACAAGTCCTGTAATGGGAGTAGGAACTATTAATGGTGTTTGTTAGACACTGTATCTGCTGTTTTTGCTGGGATGACAGAAACATCTGACATAGTTTCAGACAGAATGAAACTTAATATTATTGTTAAAAGGTTCAGCTATCAGATTTCTGTGAATAAGACTATCATTGCCCTGATTTGCACATAACAATCAGGGGAGAGTGGCAGTGGAATTTGCTACTAGAGTATTTAAGCTGTATGCCTCCACTTATGCTCACCCCCGTGTATTTGTAAATATTCATATTAAAAAGCACCACAACCTCCAGTAACCTCCAAAGAAAACTAAATTTGAATATGCCCTTGGAATTTCTACACTGCTCAGAGAACTGGGGTAAGCATACCACTATCATAGCACGTGGTGATTAAAGTGGGGTTCAGAGAAGATGAAGCTGGGCTAATTTTGCTCTTGCACTGAGTGTTCCCCCCTCCTTTTCTAGCACTGTGATCCATGTTTGACTGAGTACTGAGAAAACATTTTAAAAATAAAATTATTCACATCAGAACATAAATAACTGTAGTCAATCATACAATAGGAGTAAAAGAGGCAATACACCAAGCTCTGCATCATTTAAATTCATGGAAGCTGAGTAGAGTGCTGTGTCTGATGTAATCTAAAAGTGTCATGGGATAATTATATCAAATAGGAATGCTTCTACGCCTTTTCTGAAATATGAAAAGCTATTGCTCAAAAAATATAGGAATGACACTTGAACTAAGCTGTTATTGCTGAACTTCAGCAGAGCTTTAGATGGCAATATGTGAATACTATGTAGGTTTCCTCTACATTGATTATGATGAATAACTTTAACTGAGATCAACATTTTATAATTTACCTCTGTTGCATAGGCATATTTTGAGCAGATGACTAATGACTGTATCAGAATAATACCATTCAGTACTTATTCATAAAAATGAGACAGGAATTCTGTTGTACTTGAAGACTGTACACTGTTGAAATGTCCTGTACAATTAATATAGGGGAGTGGCTAATCTGCTAAATGCCACTACAGTGGAAATAATACTATTGGTAGCATCATAGGATGCGGTTTCTACCACTCTTTGTCTCCCTACTATGGCATATTTCTAAGCTTCAGTTTCAAAGCACATGAGCATAGCTGTTTTGTCCCTAGTATGAGAAAGAGTTGTCTTATGTTCAAAGTAGTGTTGCTGTAAAGAGGAAATAAAGACATAATCATTTTGTGAGCAAAGGAAAATAATGAAAGGGGAAAGACTATAATACTGAGCATGTAAAACCAAACAGGAACACAAGTTGAAAGAGAAGTTGATTAGGATTATCGGATATTGCCTAATAATATGTAAAAATATTTTTTATTTTAAAATGTGTAATCTACTTTTGAATAAAAAGTAATCAGAGTATGACAAAATCACAAAAATACTATTAGCATAGTAAACCTATTAAAAATAAACAATTTGTCCATTAATGCAACAAATGCTGCAGCAGAAATAAAACATGATCAGCCTGGCAGATCTGTAAGTTTCACAAGTGTAGGCTATGAGAAACATCTATTAATAGCTGAAAATCATTCCTCGAATAGTGAGTGATGGCCCAAGACATTGTGGTCTGAAACAGAGCCAAAATGCCCCTTGACTATAACCAACATTTTTTAAAGTGTTGCTAGTCCATTTAGACACCACTTCCTAATTCTTTGTCATAGTGCTGGCTGCTGCAAGTAGTTTCACCATGCTGGTAAAATTTTGTTGCAGGACCTCAGTAAACAGGGAGGCGTATACAGTGTCTTGCAAAAGTAATCAGACGCCTGACCAATGCTCTCACATTACTGAACTACAAATGGTGCATTGTAATTTCGTTCTGTATAGTTTAGTTTGAAACACTGAAACTCGAAATCATTTATTGTATGGTGATATTGGTTTTATGTTGGGAAATGTTTCTAAGAAACATAAAAAACTGAAACATGTTGCTTGCATAAGTATTCAACCTCTGTGCTGTGGAGGCTCCAAGTTTACACAGATGAAAGAAATTGCCCTATCGAGGACACAATTACCTTACCATTGGCCTCCACCTGTGAACCATTAAAGTTGCTGCCACATTGTCAGGATAAAAAACTCCATGTTGAAGGATCATTGGTCAGGCTGGATCTGAAGGAAAATGAAGACCAAGAGCATTCTACACAAGTGAGAGATAATGTAATAGAAATGCATAGATTAGGAAAAGGGTACAAAATAATGTGCACGTGTTTGGTTTTCCAACTGAGCACAGTTGGATCAATAATTAGGAAGTGGAAGCTGCATCACACCACCCAGGCACTGCCAAGAAAAGACTGTCCCTCAAAATTCAGTGCTCGAACAATGAGACTTGTGAGAGAAGCCACAGAGAAGCCAACAATCACTTGGAAGGAGCTACAGAGTTCAGTAGCTGGGAGTGGAGTAATGGTGCACCAGTCAACCATATGAAGAGCTCTGCATAGCACTAGCCTGTATTGGAGGGTGGCAAGAAAGAAGTCATTGCTCAAAAAGTACCATCTGAAAGCACGTCTGGAGTTTGCCAGAAAGCATGAGAGTGCCTGAGCTGCCATGTGGGAAAAGGTTTTGTGATCAGATGAGACCAAGATAGAGCTTTTTGGCTAAAACTCAAAGCGCTATGTGTGGTGCAAACCTAACACTGCCCATGCCTCAAGACACACCATCCCTACAGTGAAGTATGGTGTTGGTAGTATCATGCTGTGGGGATGCTTCTCATCAGCAGGGACTGGGCATCTTGTTAAACTTGAAGGAAGAATGGATGGAGCAAAATACAGGGAAATACTGCAAGAGAACTTGCTTCAGTCCACTAAAAAACTGAAGCTTGGGTGGAAATTCACTTTTCAGCAGGACAATGATCCCACGCACAAAGCCAAAGCAACATTGGTGTGGCTCATGAACAAAAAGGTGAATGTTCTACAGTGGCCCTGTCAAAGACCTGATCTCAATCCCATCGAGAATCTGTAGTGCTCTTTGAAAATTGTGGTCCACAAGCGACGTCCAACCAACTTGAATGACCTGGAATGAATCTGCCAAGAAAAATGGGCCCAAATCCCTCTGATGCTGTGTGCAAACCTGGTACATACCTACTCCCAAAGACCTAAAGCTGTTATTGCCACAAAAGGTGGCTCTACCAAATATTAATGTGTGTGGGGTTGATTATTTATGCAAGCAACATGGTTCAGTTTATTTTTATTACAAACATTTCCCAACGTAAAACCAATGTCACCTTACAACAATTGAATTTGAGTTTCCGTGTTTCAAAATAAAATATCATACAGAATGAAATTACAATGTACCATTTGTAATTTGGTAATATGAGAGCATTGGTCAGGGGTCTGAGTACTTTTGCAAGGCACTATATAGGAGAAAGCAATCTTTCAGATCCTCCAGATGCAGACTTTAAAGGCAAGAACCAGTGCCTTGTTTTCAGATTCACACTGGTTACCAATGAAGTACTGCTGCATTTTGGCCAACTGAAGTTTCTGAGATGTCTCTAAGGGTGGGCGCATGCACACTGCATTACATGAGACCACATATATGTGATCCCTCAGATGGACGTGTCTACTCTGCTCCCTCCAGGACTCAGACCATGCTCCCTCTGCAGCTGGCATGTTTGACTTATCCCTGGATGTGCTGTTGCTGAATACGTCCTTGTGGTTTACCATAGCACTACTACTGAAACATTCGTGATAAAGTTTAATATTCAGAAGATGACATAGGGGAAGGTGAAAATCCTCCATCTCCATTCATGCAATCCTTAAAAAATGTGTAAGAGTTCTCTCACAGGTGAAAGTGATTACACCAGAATCTGCTTACCATCAGGTCAGGACATGTAACTTTCACACCTCCACTGACTCATACAGGTCTAAGGAGAGGTGGCTGTGATTAGAAATTAGGAAAACAGAGTAATTAGCAAGCCAGGGCTTTGTTACCACTGCTCCTCCCTTCATTATATCTGTACAGTTATTAAGCTGCCAATGCTGCATCAGTGACATGACAGCAGTAAGGGAGATACTCCTTTTACTGCATTAGATAGCCTAACACTCCTTTGCTTCGAACATTTTTTAAAAAAAGTGTTTACTATTGCTAATAGGATTTTAGCTGTGTTAGTCATGAAACACTTACTTATTATTATTAATTATTTGATTTATATCCCGCCCTTCCTCCCAGCAGGAGCCCAGGGCGGCAAACAGAAGTGCTAAAAACACTTTAAAACATCATAAAAACAGATCTTAAAATACATTAAAACAAAATATTAAAAGCATTTTTTAAAAAAGCTTTAAAAACATCTTTTAAAAAGGGTTAAAAACATTGTTAAAAAAAATATTAACAAGCAATTCTAACACAGATGCAGACTGGGATAGGTCTCAACTTAAAAGGCTTGTTGAAAGAGGAAAGTCTTCAAAAAGAGCCGAAAAGATAGCACAGATGGCGCCTGCCTAATATTCAAGGGGAGGGAATTCCACAGGGTAGGTGCAGCCACACTAAAGGTCCGTTTCCTATATTGTGCAGAACGAACCTCCTGAAAATATGGTATCTGCAGGAGGCCCTTAAAACGCTCATGTGCATAACTAGCAGTTGTTGCAACCATATCATCTGGGGCACCTCTAAGTAAGGCAATATGAACCTCTGCTTAAAGATCAAACTGTGATAGACAAGAAACCACTGATGAAACTTCAGTCACTTTTGCTGCTGTTACTGAGATGAACCACTTGTTAACAATAAAGGAAAATCTTGACTAAATCATGCCTAATGCTTATATGTGTATAATCAGTATAAATAAATTGTAATGAATTTTACAAACATTATTTGAGTAATGTCTAAATCCAGCCTAACTATTGTCTTACCTCTTCAATCTACAACAGAAAATGTTGCAAAATAGTGTACATTTAAGATCTGCTAAATTTTCTAAGATTAATGATTTCTCACCTCTGATGTGGGAGGTCTGATTTGATTTGACAGCATATTCCTTGATGTTTATCCTGGTTCACAGTAAATTCTGGATCATTTTTTAAAAATCACATATTTTATAGCCAATCATTATTTAACATAGTTAGGATAAATCTTACAGGTATCTGAGAGGCAATATTCCACTCATTTCATAGGTTTTCCGTGTCCTACAAATGTTGGATTTAAAACAGAGACCACTTAGGGCAGCAAAAGACTTTGTTTCTAGCGAACCTGAAAACAAAGTGATTCAAATGTTGGCCAACATCACCCTTTGATATGAACACTCCCTGTATACAAGTAAGCATCACCATAGTAACCCAGTGAATTGCATAATCAAAGCTATGCAACTGAGATTTGCTTTAGTAATCTAAGGTCTGCCTTACACCCGTTGCTTACATGGGGATAATTGCCATGTGGAATAAAAACAACATCAGTTGGGCAGTGCTGTTTAAGCTGTGAAAAGGCACTAGTCAGGAATCCATGTAGGTATCTGTGAATGTACACTCAAAATATGAAAAATTAATGCTTGAATGTGTTGTTCCTTCCCTCACTCATAATGATATTAATAATATAAATACTACTATTAATAATATAAATACTACTAGTTGACATTGACTGAAATTTAACATGTTCAAAAAATGTAAGACTAGAATGAATAACATCCACTCTTAAACACAGTATGTGAAACACAGTATGTACCGCAGATACTGGCTAAAATGGATTGTATATCATATTCTCAATATGCTTAATTTCATGATCCTGGGGGCACTAGAGTCAAGTCTGAGGATCATACAAATGCAGATGGCTGCAAGCCATTTAATTTTTTAATATATGATCTTTATCCCCTTGTGAGAAGCAAAACATTAAGCATGTCTAGCAGATCACAAGGATCACATAAAACATAATTCACATGTCCTGGACCCAATGAAGGCCAGCATTGCAAGAGCCAATGCCTTTATGTTAAGTTTGATTTTCTGATTCTATCTCATGAAGTCTGTATTTTGTTAAAGATGCACAAACCTTCTTGTCACCATGACTACCTTTAAAGACTTTTAAAATAAACGTGCTGGTGCAAAAACAGACATTTCATACTGTCCTCTTCCTAGTTACTTTGCCCTATTGGCATCTTCTCTTTAAAAACAAACAAGTAAATAGAATGACAAATTTACACTATTGCAACTGTATGCCCAGCATCATTTGCTACTTTCTGAATCTGGCAACTTATCATTCTGACTCATCTGCCCCTCCCGTCTTTCTCAGCATACAACCATGGATACAATTATATGAATTTTATGTTGGGAAAGTTTGATTCCTGCATGTCAGCCTGCTGTTAAAGACTGGGAGGGGAGGGGGGGGAAGAGAAGAAGGCAAAAAAGCAGGATGGGGAGAGAGTGAACCTACCAAGGATGGCAACCCTGTATGTATTCTATACTTCCTAACTTTTAGAGCAGTACAACAATGGAACCAATTTCCTCGGGAGATGGTGGGCTCTCGAACACTGGAGACATTCAAAAGGCAGCTGGACAGCCACCTGTCAGGTATACTTTAATTTGAGTCCTTGCACTGATTAGGGAGTTGGACACAATGGCCTTATAAGCCCCTTCCAACTCTATGATTCTATGGAAAAGGCAAGATTCACACTGACTTGACAGACTGTGGACTCAGTAAAGGTTACCTCCAAATATTATTATTATTACATTTATATCCCACCTTTCCTCCAGGGAGCTCAAGGTGGCATTCAGACATGGTTCTCCCACTCCTGATGTTATCCTCACAACAACCCTGTGAGGTAGGTAAAGCTGATAGTGACTGGCCCAAGGTCACCCAGTGAGCTTTATGGCTGAGCAGGGATTTGAACCCTGGTCTCCCAGTTCTTAGTCCGACACTGTAGCCATTACACCACACTGGCTCTCAAATAAACATACAGTGGAAAAAACGAAATTAATTGTGATAAAAGAGTGCTGGCCTTGGGCACTCATGTCATATTCCTTTCCCCCCCCCCCCCGAAGTCATAAGACGAGTTTAGAAATTAAATTTCTGGTGCTCGATGAGAATGAAAATAAAAACAAAGGAGAAAGTTCACTGGGCAAAAAAAGGGAGAAAGGTATAAATAATAGGGGAAATGTTGAATTTCACGTACGTCTTCCTCCCCCCGGCCCCCCCTTACCAGTGGAAGGAGAGAGAATGGGAAGCTAGTTAGGAGGATCTTTCGTGAGTTGTTCTTTATTGAGGCAGGTATGACCATGGTAACTTCTTTAGAGCTTAACTCTGCCACAAACGTGGGGTAGGGAGGGACTGGGCCATGAGCCTTGGGAGGTAAATGAGACCTCCAGTGACTACCCTCCCAGCCAGCGCCACCTTTCCCAATTGAGTTCACACAGGGCGAGGCATAAGTAAGCCTAGCGTCTGTTCTCCCGCCCCAAAGAACTTAACGAGCCGTTGCGCAGGCGCCGACGGCCTGCAGACGAGAGCGTAGAAATAGGAAAAGGGTAAAATAAAACACACATCTTACGGAGACGAAAATTGCCAGTTGCTTTTCCAGCTGCCGCTCCCCCAGTTCCTTGGGGCCAAAGCGAGGAATTACATAGTTATTATGAGGCAACAGGGGGTCCACTCAGAAAGGAAAGACAGAAGATCGTGTATTTTCCAACTCGGGTATTACCCCCGGTTTTAAACATTAACTGAGGCGGCTGGTTTGGATTTGTCCAAAATGTACGCCCCCCCAAATAACCAGCCTTCTGGTTCCCCCAGAGATTAGTGTGTTTAACTCTGCGATCCCATATTTATTCAGAAGTAAGCCCCATTGAATTCAACGGGACATATTCCCAGGTAAACGGGAATAATATTGCCGACTAAGCTCTCCCCCAATTTCATCAAATCTCCCTCTCTCCCACCACCCACACCAACCCTCTCAACGGCATGCAGAGGGCTTGAGCTTTATTTGTAGTCGGGCACATTACCCTTTTAATGCTTAAAAACTTCTTTTAAAGTTAACATTAATCCTCGTCTTTGCTATTGCAGTTGCAAGGAAGAGAGACGGGCAAGATGCTGGTATCCGATCTCAGCGCGCCACTACACTAAACCTATTCTTTTTCGGGAGTTTTATGGCGAAGCAAAGCCTAACACTAAACCTCTGCTTTTCTCCCTCGTTTTGTTTTCTCTGGGCAGCTCTCACTTCCGTCCCTGGAGAGAACCGAAAGGCAACTTCTGGAAGGAGCCTGCCAGCGAGCGTTGTGTGTGAGTCTACATCACACGAGTCTATGGCCGGGAGAGTTTGCCAAGCGCCGGAAACTTGGTAGAAAGTTACGAGAAGCCTCCGTCGGCGGGTCTTTTACTCCCTTCCCGACACCGCACGCAAGAGCGAGCGAGAGAGCGAGCGAGCGAGCGAGCTGAGAGTCAGGGGACCATGTCCGGTTCCTCCAACGTGGCGGCGATGAAGAAAGTGGTACAGCAGCTGCGCCTTGAGGCCAGCGTGAGCCGCGTGAAGGTAAGAGACGGAGAGAGGAGGAGGAGGAGGAGGAGGGGTAGGGGTGGGTGTCGCTCCTGCCGGGACCAGCCCCTTGGCCGCCATAACCGAGCCTCGGGGGAGTGCTTAGTCATGGTTGCTCCCTGGGGCTCTTCTCAGGTCCCACCGCCCCACCTCGACTTCAAGTGCTGTGTCTGAATTTCGATCCCTTTCAGACATGGGGAGATTTGGTGCAGTGTGCCTTTGAGCATGTGCAGAGTATCATTCCGGCAGCCCTTGAACAATATCCAACCCACTCAAGTGGCTGGAAGTAGGGCGGAGGAGCCGCCAAGTAGGCTGGACGTTGCCCCAGTAAGTTAGATCTCAGCCGGGCCCGTTACATGCTTCCTGGAGAAGCGACTGGGTTCTTCTCCGCGACTTCGGCCCCACCCAGACCTGATCCCGCTGGGAGGCGGCTGGGGTTAGCTCGAGCTGTCTTTGGAAGCAGTGAAGAGGGTGATTTGTTATCTCTTTCTGTTGGGAGGTTTTTGTTTCTCAAAGGAAGGGAGGGAGGTGCAAGACTGATCTGGCAAACCGACTTGGAGTCCGCCCTGGCCGCAAAATGGGGAAGTGTGCAAGGCCCCAGGAAAACGAGAAGACCGTTCAGCGGCTCCCGACTTAAAAACAACCGCTTAGCCTTTGTACTCGGCCCTAATTAAGTCGGAAGACTTCATCATAATAGTAAAGTTTGTGTCGTTTTTCTTAAGTGCTCAAAGCACTTCACATTCGAACTAGAGGAACCTTTACAACAATCCTGTAACATCTATGAATTAAGTCCTGGTAAACTGCATTCAGTGTTGCTTTAGTTAACTGTTAATCTACTTTAACCATTCTATTGTACTTATCACATCCAATCCCAGGAAGGGCAATCTGTTATGGAAGCAGGATCCCTGTGCCACCACTTTTCCTTAAAGGGAGAGATGTTTAGAGCAATATGTACAATTCCCAATGTTATGAATTGTCACATTCAGAGAGCATCTATTTGTGCTGCTCGTCAGTACAGTTATGGCAGGGGTGGGGAACCTGCGGCCTTCTAGATTTTGATGGACTTCTGCTCCCATCATCTTTGGTAATTGGCTATACTGGCTGGGAAAAATCAAGTCCAGCAATATATCGAGAGCCACAGCTTCCCCATCCTTGAGTTATAGAGAGGCTTGGTCCCAAGTTCATTCTGTAGCTTCTCCCATTAACTAACTGTTCAAGTGGTAATTCTTGAACAGTGGTGCAGGTAGGGCTGGATCTCAGGGTCAAATCACCTAGAGAACAGCAGGTGATGGAGGCAGCAATCTGTGGGGACTGATGTTGCTCACCACCACATCCTTTTTTATTTTGGGGAACAGGTGGCTGGGCATGTATATAGTACAGATGCTCACTTTAATTTTGCTTTAAAATATATTATCCTTTTATACAACAAAATTCTGCTAATTCCCAGAATAAGTGTATTTATTATGAGGGCAGCAGAAGGAAACTCCATTTGTTCCTATAGTCATGATGGTGCCATGATTTGGTTTTGTTTTTTGCTGTAATGATTTAGAAATAATTGTAAAGCATGCAATGGCAGCTGGAGGAAAATATTCTGCACTTCATAATTGTAGGAATACACTTGGCTCTCTAAGGGGTCTCTGTTAAGTCTATTAGGTGCAGGGTCTAAAATTACCTAGCTGCATCACTGCTTGGAGACCTGCTGCTAGTGATGGAAAACATTATTAGGCTAGATAGAGCATCATTTTAACTGGTGGCTTCATACATACATGAATACATACATAAAATATAATCACATTTTCAAATGTCTTAATTCCTGAGGCAGGTTTCTGTATTCTTGAGATAAAGGTGCTTGTGGGTCTTACAGGGCATGATGCTTAAGAAAAATCCATTTTGATTTCTGGTTGGCTAAGTATACCAACATCCCACTAAGTTAATAAAGCATATTCCTGAATCATGTGGCTGTGAATTTGTTCCAGGTTTCACAAGCTGCAGCTGACTTAAAGCAGTTTTGTCTGCAGAACGCACATCATGATCCCCTACTAACAGGAGTTTCTTCAAGTACAAATCCATTTAGGCCACAGAAAGTTTGTTCATTTCTCTAACTTTGTGACCTACATGGGATCTTTTAGTGGTAAGTCTTTTAAGTTTATTATATGACTTTGGTTTCCTTAAAGCAGCGATAGGGAATCTGTGGCCTTGTAGCTGCTGTTGGCCTCCAACTCCAAATGGTCAGGAATGATGGAGATTGTAGTCCAGCAACATCTGGAGGACCACAGATCCCTCACCATGCTGTAAAATGTAGTGGTTCTATGCCCTCCCCTACAGAGTTAAACTTACAGTTTCCACTTAAATTGGATACTAGATGTGCCTCCTAGGAAGCAAGTCCCACTGTGCTCAATAGGGCTTCCGCCCAGGCAAGTGTATAGCATTACAGCTTTTCACCTAAGTTTCTAGGCTAAATAGTAGTTTGCTGTTGTGAATCATAGATGAGTTCCAATTGCATATGTATCTTTTAATCTACTGTAATTTTGAACATTTTCATATAATTCTTAAATTTCTTGGAGATATGGAGCTGTACTTAGCTTTTTATTGAATATTAATATAAGTAATGTTAAAATAAATCCTTTGAACCCCTGTGGGCTGTGACCAAAGGCAGGCAGCTTTTCCCAGCCTAGTGTCCTCCAGCTGTCATGGGCTATAACCCCCATTGGCCCAAGCCAGCATGCAGGGAATTGTGGAGGGCACCACGTTAGGGAAGCTGCTCCACCTAGAGTATTTGAAGGAACAGATACTACTGTATGTCTTTTAATATTTGGATAAAACCCTGCTTCACATTCTGTGTCATAGAGAGACAATACAAGGGCTAGTTAGTCTTGAGCCTTTCTAGAGTGGCACTCTTTCTAGAACTCCCTCCCACAAGATATGCAACTGGTAAACTTCCATTATAACTTTTAAAAGGTTTTGTGGCCACAGAGAAGGGCTCCTACCTTCTTTGGTTTGGTTTGTTATTTTTGCAATCTTGTTTAGGTTTGTTTTGCAAATTGCTGTTGCAAGAACCCAGTTGAATTATGTGGGAACATGAATTCTGAAAACAATTGTAAACAAACAGGGTACTTGCACCTTGGAGACTGTCCTAGTTTTCCTTGAGTGAGATTGTGTTCTTTTGCTTTTCAGATCTAACAACTTTTCATATCTGTTGATGGGTCTGGTCAATATAGAGTGAAGCAGAGTGACTTGGAACCTGTACAGAAACTTTGCCTTGAATGTGCCAATTCAGAGCTAGTAATACTGCTGTATTGTCAAACTTCTTAAAATCTACCTCTCTAAACAAACTTGTATGCTAGTTGCAATAATTTCTGTATCATGGTGGAATCAATTTTATATTCAAATAGAGTTGATTTAGTAACTTGTTAGCATGAAGCTTTACATATTAAATAATGCTGGATATTCTCACAACTTAGCTAGCTTTTTTTAAATAAGGGCCAAGAGCTTAATTAACTTGCCCAAATGCATTGTTGCCAAATGCTGTAACATACAAATGGTTTAAGAGCCCTACTTCTGTGCAGAACACAGCATCATACTGTTTACAGCAACTATGTAGCACTTGCTTTTCCCACCCTGGTTATAGCAAGGGTAATTAGCCTGGTGCCCTTCAAATGCTGTTGGGCTCTTAACTTTCCATCAACCCTTGTCAGCATGGCCAATTGTTAGAGCTGCTATGAGGCACCATACAGTCTACGTTGTGGTTATAGGATTGTACAGCTGTAAGGATATATGAAACATTTGCTTCTGTTTTCAACTAGCCATTTCAGCGTTATTTCCAAGCTGGAAAATGCTTAAGATTATTAACCTTGGTTTAAAAGGGGCTATGGACAAATCATAGTTAAAATTCACCAGTTCTCAGTTAAGACATGACAAGCTATGGTTAATTGAAGAAAGAGCAAATACTATTCGTGGTGTGCATAGCAGCTCATTAACTGCAAGCTTAATATATTGTATTCCGATTTAATATTAGCAGACTTAAGGAAATTTTAATATTTTGATTTAAATGAGAAGTATTAAGTTTTTTTAATGGAGCTTGTTCTTTACTGAAGTTCCTTTACCTGGAAAAGGTAGAACTGTTGGCTATAGAACCTTTCACTAAGCTAGACATGGGAAGTGGAATGTAGTGCTAGTTACTATTCTCATCTATTGTATTTTCAGAGTTGAACAGACTTGCATTTCCTCCAGATCTTCTAGATTTACATATTTCCCTATGCATGTACTTGAATTGTATATCTTCACATTAATAAAATCAGTACTGAATATATTGACCATACAAGTTAATAGTCACAGTAATTTAAAATACAAGACAACTCTTGAAGTAGTGAAAATATCTTATAATCTTTACTTTTGATAAAAGATCTTTATAAACACCTTAAATTACCATATGTGCTGTTACCTGGATGTCAGGATTCTACTCCTAAGATAATGAGTCCACTTTAGAAGCAAAGTAGCCTTTGCAAAGTACTATATTAAATAAGACTACATGATTTTGAGGAATAGAGTTCATAATCCCTTGAATATGAGCAGTCAATAAATGATGGTACTGTTATATGAAATCTTTAGCCACTTCTAAAAAGCAGCAAAGGTAGGTATTTACTCAAGGCAACAAGCATCAGTCTCAACTGTTCATATATAATGCCTGATGAAAATAGCCATTTGTTTGGAGTTTTTCTGTGTGGAGCAAGAGTAGGCTTGAGGAAACACCACAGCAGCCTGTGTATTCCTACTAATGTAGCAGAAAATCAGACAGCGGTTCTGCATTTTTAGTCTGTTAGAGATGGAATTTTCTTCGACTTGTGTCCATTTCACGGCGCTGAAAGATAAGAAAGCATTCACTAGAGCTTGCTACAATATTAAGAATTTTAAAATATTAAACAAGTTTTCATAGGTTCTTTTTTGATATGTCGACTGTATACCCAGATTGATTTGGACTGATCTATGTCTATCATTTAGAAGTGGATTAGTTAGCTACATGGGAACTTCACAAGCTCATTGGCCTGGCTGCTTATATAATTTGGCTCTTTCTGTCAGGGCTGGCCCATGACAAAGGACAAGATGTACTGGCAGCTGACTCTTATTTTGACACTGGTGACGGGAATCCTGAGGAAAATAAGCTAGTGTAAGGGGCACAGGGCAGGCATCATTCAATATCTCATTGCTCCCTCTCCATCTGCCACTTCAAGCAGCTGCCTCATTCTGCCTAATGACAGAGCTGGTCCCACTTCCAATTAATGTGACCAAGAAAGTACCTTCACTAACAAAGAATCAATGAACAGGGCCTCAAGTGTGACTTGAGGCTGCAATCCTAACCCTCCTTACTTGGAAGTAAGCCCCATTGAATTAAATAGGACTTAAATTTGAGTAGAGATATTTAGGGTTCCACTGTAAGCCTTAACCTGTTTGCTCACTACCACAAATAATGACAACTAAGATGGCAGAGTTGACAAGCAGAGGTCCAGCCTCTTATACTTGGAATTGGCAGACAATCTCCCCAAACACACCTCAGTTATGCTGAGCTTCAGAAGATTGCAAATCCTAGTGCAACCATAGGGAAGATTGCTTCTTCCAATTCCAAGCTGAAGCTGAATGGCAACTATATTCCAAAAAAGCATCTTGCCACCAGTTGCACAAACAAGCCCTAGACTAACTCCAGCTCTGGAGAAGAGAACTGGAAATGGGCAACGTATGACAGTACTAATGGGCATCTCTCCCTCCACAAGCAAGCACAGGTGTGGGCTATGGATGGCAGCAATATTTGGAGGTGTGCCTTCGTGATGAAAAGTGAGCTCCAACTACTCTGCAGAGCAGAGGAAATGTGGGACTTGTTTTGGCACATGCCCAAGTGAACCCCAGCTTCAGGTTTGGAGCTAAAAGGAGCAAGGATGATCCTTACAATTGTATTGGGCTTCTGTGGCCATCTAATGCAAAGCACAACTGAAGGGACAAGGCCCACCCACCCGTTCGGCTGCAAAAATGGATCTGAGGGAGGGAAGTAGGAGATTGTCTCCAAATACAAGAAGAGATGCAGCACAGGTCTACTTGATGTTCAATAGAGCTTACTCTCAAATAAATTGTTTTTATTCTGTAAACTGCCCTGAATGCTTTGTTATAAAGCCTATAAATATACAATATACAAAGTCCTGTGATCACACTGAACCAGAAGGGTAAGGGCCTGGAAACCAGATGTTCAACTTGGTTTTAAAAGCCAGCCAAAATCTAAAGATGCCCGACTGTAGGTACCGCACAGTGGAATATGCCCCCAGAAGAATTTTGAATGTTATTTTGACAATGTTGCCATTGTCAAAAAACAGCATTGCAAGTAGCCTTAAAGATGGTTTTGCCATGTAGCAAAGATACTATGGAAGTTCATAATCCTAATGTATACATGAACTAGTTGTATGGGTCTTTGGATTCTGGCCACTTTTCAGGCTTGCTTAGGTGTGTCACTTTATATTCAGCAAAACTGATACTGAAATGGTGAAATATCAAGCATTTTGCACAAAAAGATGTTGCATAATGGGTTGTACTGGAATTCCACCAATATGCAAAATTTCACCAATATACAAAATTCAGTAAAGTAAGTGCTGTTTACCTAATAAGTGGAATATTACTTATACCATGTAGCCATTATCCAGACACTAACATCTCTTACATATACAGAATTCTTCAGTGCTAAGAGTGTTGAAATACAGTACCTTATGAATCCATTCATATTCACCAAATTTGGAATCAAAAGTTCCCTTCTGAAGAGACCTTAATTTCAGGGTAAAACGTGGGCCCAGTTCTTGAATTGCCACTCTTTTCTCATTTCTGAAGATGTATCTTTAAAAGATGATAGGCAATATTAGCAAAAATGTCAAACATTATCAGTTTTCATAGCTTGTAATAGAAATTTTCAAACACTCACCTATGGAATCTGAAAAAGATATAGTCACGCTGATTGTGAAACGTAGCTACTTGTCTACCAATAAACTGAGGATCATGAGGGAAGAGAGAAGCAAACATCCGACCAACAGAATGACCTAATCGCGTTGTAAAGTTGTTCAGGATTATTTCTGGCTGATGCTCTGTGGGATCTTTTCCTTTTCGCTAGAATAAATGAAGAGTAGTGCACTGAATGTTAAACCTTACAGAGTTATACAAGCAGGAGGACTGTGTTTGCCAGAATAAACTCACCTTTATTTCTTTACGCAGACGAACACTACTCATCCTAAAATGAGCTGTTGGGCCTTCAGGCAAGTGACTTAACACTAACCCATCTATTCCAACAGAATAAAGGAAAACACAAATGTGATATAAAAGCATTCAGTACAAAATGCAACTTGTGTAGAATAGTCACAGAATATCCAACGTAACAGCAAATTCTTGCATTTGCTATTCTATACTTCAATTTCCATGTGAAACTTCAATTTCCATGACATACCATACACACACCTTAAGTACCACTAAACTGCTTTTACTATCTGATTGTGCTATATTTGCTAATCATCAATTTTAAGTATCTGATTTAACAACTATTGCATAAAAGATTATTTCATACATGAAGGATACTTGGTATTTTACGATCTTCATTGATAACTATCAGATCTGTGAAGTCCCTTGAGATACACTGTGGAATAATTCTTTTCAGAGCCAGTCCCCTTCGATAGTAAACATGTGAATTTGGAATACATGTCGATAACTGTTCACAGAATCTCACAGTTCTCTGTAAAAAAAGAGTTTACGCAAAAGATTTAGATGGGTATTGTGGGGAAAATACAGCACACAGATCATGCCCAGGAGCTTCACCAGGACTGGGCTAGTTAAACAATTCAGATTTTTTGGCCAAAAAAATAAAAATAAAATTGTTCTAGCAAGTCCATTACAATAATCAAATTTTTAGTGTTTCTCTTCAGACAGAACAATATGAGTTTTGTGAATGGGTCACCATATTTCAATTTTCAGGTTGTATGGAAATTTGTGTAACTTAAAACATTTTAAATAATCTCCACAAAATATGAAGGAAGGCTACTGGAGCCGTCTGGGCAATGCTGATATACCTTTGTGTGCTTTCTGTAGTCCATAGAAAAACTTACAGTAGCACAAACAAAACTTACCCAACTCTGGCAATGGAAGCCAGTTAAAAAAAAAAACTTTCCATATCTCCTGCCAGTGTTTGAGGACTACGCTTGGACAAAAACAAGTAAAGCTTATACAAAAGGCTGTTGTATAAAGTTTTTCTGATATATTTTCTAAGATTATCAAAGAGAGTATGAATGCATGCTACTACCATTTTTGGTGTTAGTTAACTCCTGTGCATGTCTGAGCTCATGCCTGAATTCAATGTGGCTACAAAGCATAAATTTCAGCATCAATTCAGGACAACAGTGATTGGCTGCTACAGACTATTAAGTGGATATCATTCTTTTTTTTAAAAAAAGGGAGAGACCATTCTCAGACTATAATTTACAAAAGGCTAACAAGTCTAGACCCAATAAACAATCCTCAAAGATTATGCCTCCCTATCTTATGTATAAACTAGATGAAATAAGCTTTTATAAAAAAACTTTTTTTAAAAAGTGTTTTTACCCCACGAGGTCTGTCAGATGTTGTGATAAGTATCTTTGGAACTATCTGCCTGTTGAAATAGGGTGCAAATTCATCTGTAGCGTCATCCAAAGTAACCTGGAATGTACAATGATGAATATAGAATGAAATCACACAAGAGTATATTTATTTATTGCTTATTATTACATTTGTTACTAAAAAGATCAAGTTTTTTAAAATTGTTTTAAATTTTTAAAATTGTTTTAAATTGTTTTTAAAAGATGTGTTTTAAATTTGTATATTTGTTTTTAATGTTTTTAGTTACTGTAAACCGCCCAGAGAGCTTCAGCTATGGGGCGGTATATAAATACAATAAATAAAAAAATAAAAACCATCAATTTGGGAGAGTTAATGACCAGCAGTTTTATACTAGATACAAATACTTCAGAGATCTGGATAACAAGCTTTAAAAATTAAGCAGCCCGTATGAGGCCCTTATAAATAAGACTATAAAATACTAAGATCACTTCTTTTTATCTTCAGGAAGATGCTACAGGTATATTTTCAAGATAGGAACACAAGAAGCTGCCTTATACTAAGGTCAGGCTATGTGTCCATCTAGGCCAGTATTATGTTATATGACAAGCAGCAGCTCTTCAGGCTTTCATGTCTTCTGCTACCTGATTCCTTACAGAGATGTGAGGGACTGAACCTGGGAATCTTGAATTTAATATTTTATTAAGAAATGGGCCCTACTAGCTTGAGAATTTAACATTTGATCAGTGACCTGTGACAGTTAGTGCTACGCTACAAAATAGAAAAAAAGATTTAAATATTTTATCCAAATCAGTTTACCTTACTCATTAAATGTAATCATGCAAGACTAACCACAACATAAAAGTTTCAAAAGGGAAATTTTATTTAGAATTGAAGGAAGCTATGGTTTTTCAAATAGTGCTACCTCTTCATCATTTGGATCAACTGTGGTTTCATCATACACACGCTGGTTTTCAATTGTCTTTGGTATTGGCTTTGGTGGTGCCTATAAGAAATAAAAAGTTGGCAAATGAAATGATATATATTTTCCATCTCTCTCTCTCTCTTTTTTTTTTACTAACAGCAGCTCCAGTGGAAAGGATTTTTCTAAAAAAAGAGCGCTGATGCAGTCTGGCAGTAAAATATATATATACACACACATATACCATCACCTCCTTTAGACCTTACTTATGCCAAACACAATGCAGTACCGCTTTACAGTACAGTGAAACATCTGTGTTTACATTAGAACTAAAAACAACATGCTCACACTAAACATAATCAATTTCAACAACTACTGAATTTTAAAAACTTCTAAAACAGAATTATAGCTAGTTAGAAGTTATCAATAGCTTGCAGTTATTGGTATTTACTACTTTTGTATGCAGTCAAGCAGTGGTTATGCTCTTAAAATCTTTTTATCATGACAGAATTAACATCAATATTTCTGCAATGCATAGAAAAGCCACTGAGATGGCAACACCATCTTAGTATTTGTGTGTCATATTTTAACTTTCAAGTCTTTCAATTATATTTCAGTACTCAGGCCCACTGTCAGCACCTGTCAACCTCCGGCATTTGCCAAGGGCCTACCACGGCCAAAGGTTGTTATAGATTGGGCCAGCCTACCCACACTTTCCTGTTTAGTTTTTAATCAAGCAGGGGGCATCTGTGCCTTCCATTTTAAATTCCCCACACTGCCTTGGCGCAACATTATGGTAGGGCATTGTGGGTGGCTTACAGCCACCGCAACGCTACCGCTGTCCACCATTACTGGTAAACACATCAAGATGACCCCATCTAACACCACTTTGGAGGCTCCCTCAAGCCTGGATCATGTTATTATTTGTTAAAATAACCATGGTACACAGATTAGTATTATAACATCTGTGTGACAGATGGGAGTGGACTAGGTTATCAGTAAATTAACAGGCCAGAGTTACTATACTACAACAGCTATCACGGTTACCACATATTACATTCATATGCCAGTGTTGTCACAAGTGAAAATGGACTGAAAGTAAACTGGAGTACTGGGTCCAGGACAGTGTACTTTAGGAAGTATATAGACAAATTGAAACAAATTAAGAGGAAGGCAACAAAGATGCTCAGATGCACAGAAAACAAGCCTAAGTTTAAAGTATCTGAGATGGGACATGACTTGCACCTTTCGAATATCCAAAGGGCTGTCATACAAAAGAGGGCAATTACTTGTTCTCTGCTACCCAAGAGGGAGAACTAGATCTCATGTACTTAAGTTACAGTTTTGGATAGGGTTTGGTTATACATTAGGAAAAGTGTCTTTGCAGTAAAAGCAGTTAGACAATAAAACCAGTTATATGGAGGGGTGTTGGGCTCTCCTTTGCTTGATATTTTCAAGCAGATGCTGGGCAGCCCTCTGTAGGGGATGCTCTACCTTTAATTTCTTGCATCGGACAGTCAGTTGGACTAGATGAGCTACAAGAACCCCTCCAAATCTATGATTTTATCAAATCCCCACATATAGCCTATCCAATGAAACTACACCCAGTAACGAGAAAGTTTTGTACTACCACTTGCTACAACATGTAACAACTACTCCCGATATGCATATAAGAGAATAAACTGTACCAAGTCAGTTATAAATCAATTAAGTTACATTTATTACTAAGAAGCATATGTTAGACACAAATTCCTACCCCTTTACCTTGTCTCCAAGTGCTTCTCGCTCCTTTTTTTTCTTTTTCTTAATGGCTAATTTCTCCTGGACCACAGAGGGAGGAAAGGAAGAGAACAAAACATACTGGTAAGTTTGGATGCTCAGAAAGGAAGACCAAAGATTCTTCTACATATGATAAAAGTAGTATATAAAAGTGCAATCATAGAACACATAGATGAGAACAATCCATGTATGGCTATCAACAACTAGATTTCCCTAAGTTCTAAAACAGGTCTTAAAAGGCGGCAGAACTCATCATATTTTTTCCTACCTTTCTTCCAAGATGTGCAGGTGAGGGAGAAGAAAATGAGATATCACTCTGGAGGTCAGTCTGAGGATACTGCTTTGCCCAGCTCATCTAATGGACTTTCTGGCTGAGTGGACACTTGAATACAGCTCTCATCAACCCAAATCAAACAAAACCTACACTATCTTCTGTTCCTTCTTATAATTCTAGGCAACCTCCGAAGGACAAAGCGTCTCCTTGTACTAATCTCTGTATTTTATTAATACCTTCCCATTTCTACAGCCACCACCAACGCTTTCTACAGCCACAATCATCCCTCCTCGTTTCACGCACATAGTTCCCCAAGTTCAGAGAAGCCACCATGATATCTGAAAACTCCCAACCGCGGGCCTTCCTTTCCACTACCCCCGTTCCTCGCTCGCACCTTCCTTTGCTGCTGCTTCCACCGCAGAAACATGAAATGGCGCCGCTGCTTGTTCTTGATTTCCGAGACACTAAAAGACGGCGGGAACAGGACCTGGTTCTGCTCCGGGGGGCTACCTTGACCCTCCTCCACACCAAGACCCTCACTTGTTCTCTCGACATCATGTTGGTCCCTCTGCCGCTTTTTCCCTTTTCCAGAGCTGCCCGCCATGCCGTCTCCTGAGCTACTGACCTTTTACCTCTCAGCCCTTTTCCTCTTCCGGGGTCATCCACCACTCGCTCACATGGCGCGCATGCGCAAACGTGGAGATGCCTTTTTTACTTTTCAATCCCCCCCCCATGTTAAAGTCACAATATTATGTGTAACGTCTTCATTACTGTAATAGGGTAGTAAGGAGCCATACTGTGCGCCTGTGATGCAAAGTTACTTCATGGGGGGGTGACCAAATGGGAAAGTATTAGGATAAAATATTTTGATGTTGACCAGTATTTATAGCTGGGTTTGTTCCTTAACATTGTGTAAACTTGCAGAAATATTGTTAAGGGATGGATGAAAGACGCGCATGCTCAAAGTTCTCAACCGACGGGTAAGAAGAGAAGATCATTTGCGCATGTGTGAAATGACAACTTGTTGGAATTCTTAAAGAGAGGAAAAACTTAGATTATGGGCTTTGGGCACTGTAACGTCATTTAAACATGAGGTTAGATTATTTAGGACGTTCTTCAGACTCTGTTAGGGCGATATGAGCGTTGGAAGTGACCATTTAACTAGGTTTATCTGGGCAACGCTACTGGGCTGTTGAAAGGCATTTGCCGCTCATCTACAGCACAGGTCTATTACTAGTGGATCTCAGGCTCGGAGCCAGGCTCCCTCCCCTCACCCTTCTGTAAAATGGGGATGGAAATGGAAATGAACTGCCTTCAAGTCGATCCCGACTTATGGCGACCCTATGAATAGGGTTTTCATGGTAAGCGGTATTCAGAAAGGGTTTACCATTGCCTCCCTCTGAGGCTAGTCCTCCCCAGCTGGCTAGAGCCTGTTCAGCTTGCCACAGCTTCACAAGCCAGCCCCTTCCTTGTCTGCAACTGCCAGCTGGGGGGGCAACTGGGCTCCTTTGGACTATGCAGCTTGCCCACAGCTGCACAGGTGGCAGGGCAGTAACCCCTGAGCCACTCACTGTGGGGGGATCTTTAGCTGGCCCTTTACACCCAGGAGATACCAGTGGGGATTTGAACTCACAGACTCTGGACTCCCAGCCAGGCTCTCCTCCCCACAATTGCCCCCAAATGTGCAATATGAGGATACACATATTGCACAGCTTGTTTCTCCTTCCTAGTGCAGGAAGCAATTGCAAGACAATTTTGCTTGAAAAAACTGAAAACTTTTCAAAACAAGAAGAGCTAAATGTAGAAGAACACGAATGTTCATCTTTTCTAATGGGAGATGAGGGTCCGATGCTACCAAATCACACCGATGAGAGTATTGGAGAGTTCCTTTGTCTGTTAAGAGTGGCTGTCGCTTCCATTATTCCTAGAAGAGATAGCCAAGCTTCAGAAAAGCAGGCAGAAAAGCCAGTGTGCAAACAAAGCCACTGCTAGCCCTTCCACAGTCAGTTGCATTCTTATTATGCACCTGTTCAGTTCTTCAGCTTAATTTAGAAACACACGTGAAATTATGGGCTACCTGTTAAAGGTTTGCATGCTGGGCATTAGATATGGGGATGTTCCCTATTCTTGGGGACCTCCCTTATCAACTTGAACCTGATTTTTGCAACTGCCCTTCATGAGATGTTTAAACCCCACCTAACCTATTAGGCTTTTTGATAAGTCTAATTTGACTAAATATATTTTATATGCTTATACCTATACTGTTGAACTTACACGATGACCTTTGTTTCCTTCCGTCGTGTTATATTTTTTGCCTGCAAACTGTATGCTATCTTTTAATTGATTCACTGTTTTGTTTGCTGTTCATCCTGAACATCCTTTGTATCCTGTTGATAAACTGAAACAGAATTATGGCTGAATGAATGAATGGCCACAGTTCTCACCACTTGTTTCCTGTTTTCTGGATTTGTCTGAAGTGTGTCTAATTGATTACAATGTGTCAGCTTTCAGAAAAGCAGTGGGGAGCTTTCTTATTCAAATGTGTTCACAGAGTAGCACAAAGAGAAGCACCTGCTGGTAATCATGGCCGGAGTAGCTTGGTATGGATAGGCCGAGGACAGCAGTATTGAGAGATCTCTCTCAATAGTTCAGGCCCTAAAAAAGATCACCTACCCTTCACTGGAAGACTATGGCTGCGCAGTAGAGCATCTGCTTTGCATGCAAAAGGGCCCTGGTACAATCTACCGCATCTCCAGGTAGGACTGAGAGAACCGTCTGAAAACTTGGAGAGCTGCTGTGAGCTACATGGACCAATGGTCTGATTCTCTTTTATTTATAAAAGTATTTCTACATTGCCCTCTCATAAAATATCAGGATGGTGTTCATCAACATAAAAACACAGAAAGCCACAACATACACAGTACAAAGCAGCTTGCCTATGTAAAGCAGTTTCCTATATTCTTATGTATGACTCTGCACACCTTCTCAAGTTATTTTGCAAAGAAATACCCAGTTAGGAAGTTGGACAACCATTCCTCATAGAATCATTTAAGAGTTTTGCTAGCATAAACTGTTACTACTTCTAAAGGCTCTCTGGCCTTTCTGAACATTAGAATTCTTAGTAACATGTTTCATTTGTGAAGGCAGCCCCACATTTATTTTCATTTCCCAAAGGACTCTCACTGGGTGACCTTGGGCCAGTCACTGCCTCTCAGCCTCAGAGAAAGGCAATGGTAAACCACCTCTGAATACTACGTACCATGAAAACCCTATTCATAGGGTTGCCATAAATCGAGATCAATTTGAAGGATCTTCCATTTCCATTTTCATCTTGAGATACGTACTTTATTTTAGTTCAGGGTAGTTTTATGCTGTTTTCAATGGTGTGAATAGTTTTGCATTTTTTTACTTAGTAGAGGACCTGCAAAGGAGGTCTAGAAAATTCATGGTGGTCTTAAATTTCCTGCAATACTGTACACTAATATTAACTTGATGATTGAAGAACAAGTGTTTTACACACAAAAATGAAAAAAGATAAAAATAGGCAAGTGTCCTAACAGTACAAACAAATTAATTCACAATGAAGTATCCAATAATAAGGTTTATACACCACTTTTGTCAGGGTGGTTTACAACACAGAAAATAACAAACAATATATGTCAATAACACAATGTGAGACCAATCTATCCTTACTCTGAGCAATGCTAGTACATCTCTGTCCTACTTCAGCAGAATCCTCATTCGCTTTTTTCTTCTAATAATGCTTGAGCATGCAGTGACTGGCTTTCAGTGTCTCCCTCAGCACCTCAGAATGGTTTTGAAATAAAGCCATGGCTGAATAAACTTGCATGATTTTTCTTTTCTTTTCATATTTTTCTCACTTTTCTGTGACTTAGACTTGTTTTTGTACTCCGTAATGTTAATTTCACCTTAAAACAATGCAAAACATGTAGAGATGTTCCAACATATTCCAGTCACAAACTGAATCATAAGTGACATACACTCCCATGTATTAGCTTTCCCTTTATCTGCCACTGTGGTGTACTGTTCTTTTAAGAGAACTGTAGGAAATGCTTGTTGAGCAAATGGGACTTCTGTTCTGTAAACTGGGGTCTAGTACTTCTAATCAGAGCTTGGAAAAGTTACTTTTTTAAACTACAACTCCCATCAGCCCCAGCCAGCATGGCCACTGGATTGGACTGATGGGAGTTGTAGTTCAAAAAAGTAACTTTTCCAAGCTCTGTTGAACTGCAGCCTGCTGCTGGGGCCTAGTAGTTCAGGTCTCAGCTTGAGGTGTATGTTGCACTTTCCCATGTCTGAAGCATATTACTAAATGTCGGGCTTATAGAAGAACTGGATATGGTGAGACTTAACAACAGACATTAAAGCCGCTCTCTGGTCTGTTGAGATACCCAAAATTATTTTGTATTGGGGGGCAGAGCCCCCCTGCTCATTTCACATGCCAGCCCCCCACCCCTAAACAACAGTCACACACCCCGAGGTACCCACACTCCCTACCCCACCTCACATGCCTCAACTGTTGTGCCACTGCTGCTATCACCACCCCCTCTTACCTGCCCAGTCCCAGGCTGCAGCCCTCCCACCTGCCACAAAGTGAGTGGTCTCCTCCAGCACCACCTCAGCCACCTCCGGCTATGTGGCCTGTGCCACTACCACCACTGCAGCGGCCTGTGCAACCTCCTCCAGCACCACAGTCTGCGTGGCTTCCTCCACCACCGCCACAGCCTCTTCCATCATCAGCACCACTGCCGCTGTGACCTGTGCTACCTTCTCCAGCACCCCTACGAGGTAGCCCGCCTGTTCATCCAGCGGCCTTTGCTGCCGTGCCCTACCCCTGAAGCATTACAGTGTGACGGCATGAGGGCTTACATTTTTATTATACTTTTCAATGTATTGTTGTTTTTTTACAGATGAGACCCTGGAAGCCCAGGCCCTCCAGAGGTCTGGACCTGGGGATTTTGCTCCCCCCTCAACTCAGCCCTGCCAACAGATCTTGCTCCCTCATTAGGTTTCTAATAGGGGCAAGCCATGTGCTTTAAATGTATTTTAAATGTATGGTGTGACCTGAGAGTCTGAAAGAGGCCCAGAAGCCTCACTTGCTCTCTGTGAGAACCCAAAGCTATGGCATTGGGACTTCCCCTAGACATGTGATGGGTAGCCATATCTGTTGGAGTTAATGCTGTGAACTTCCATGTTTGGCTGGCATGTATGTGCAAATTAAACTTTATATCACAGAAATGCCATAAGTAATTCCAAGGAAATCAGCCCTGGAACCCACCTCATGCCACTTAGAGATTTTGGTGTGGTAACATCATGCTAAATTACAACTGAATGTGTTCTTTGGAGACGAAGATATGCTTTTTTCCCCAACAGGCATTTAGCTTTGTATAAACAACAACAAAGAGTCTTGTGGCACCTTAACTAGTGCATTTACTATGACCCAAGCTATTGTGCCATGCTACATTTGTTAGCCTTCAAGGTAATGCAACAGTTTTTAAATTTTATATTGCTAAGCTCATTGGATTTGGAAACTGATTTCTACAGTTTTGTGAAGGTGAACACCAGTCATCAACCATGGAACTCTTCTGTATAGAACAAGCTGTGTGCCTAAGAACTGCATCTCAGTATACTGTAACAGACAAAACAATGTGTTTCATTATTATGAAAACAAATGTTGTCTAATAGGGGTAATTAAAGACTTCAAATCAGGACTCCTAAAGCTGCTGGATCTAAAGTTGCTAGTTCTAATTGTGTGTGGCTATAGGCAATGCGTTACTTCCAAATGCCTCACTATGCTTATCTCTAAAATGGGGATATTAATACTTGCTCACCTTGTAAAGAACATGAGATCATCAGATCAAAGGCATTTTTAATGAGTGCAAGGTATTATTAACTGTGAAGCTGCCCTGCCTCCTTGTCCTCACATTTGTTGTTATGTGCCTTCAAGTCGATTACGACTTATGGCAACCCTATGAATCAGAGCATCTGTCATGAATCACCCTGTTCAGATCTTGTAAGTTCAGGTCTGTGGCTTTCTTTATGGAATTAATCCATCTCTTGTTTGGCCTTCCTCTTTTTCTACTCCCTTCTGTTTTTCCCAGCATTATTGTCTTTTCTAGTGAATCATGTCTTCTCATGATGTGTCCAAAGTATGATAATCTCAGTTTCATCATTTTAGCTTCTAGTGACAGTTCTGGTTTAATTTGTTCTAACTCCCAATTATTTGTCTTTTTGCAGTCCATGGTATGTGCAAAGCTCTCCTCCAGCACCACATTTCAAATGAGTTTATTTTTCTCCTATCTGCCTTTTTCACTGTCCAACTTTCACATCCATACATAGAGATTGGGAATACCATGGTCTGAATGATCCTGAGTTTGGTGTTCAGGGATACATCTTTGGATCTGAGGACCTTTTCTAGTTCTCTCATAGCTGCCCTCCCCAGTCCTAGCCTTCTTCTGATTTCTTGACTATGGTCTCCATTTGGGTTAATGACTGTGCCAAGGTATTGATAATCCTTGACAAGTTCAATGTCCTCATTGTCACCTTTAAAGTTACGTAAATCTTCTGTTGTCATTACTTTAATCTTTTTGACGTTCAGCTGTAGTCCTGCTTTTGTGCTTTCCTCTTTAACTTTCATCAGCATTCGTTTCAAATCATTACTGGTTTCTGCTAGTAGTATGATATCATCTGCATATCTTAAATTATTGATGTTTCTCCCTCCAATTTTCATACCTCCTTCATCTTGGTCCAATCCAGCTTTCCGTATGATATGTTCTGCGTATAGATTAAATAAATAGGGTGATAAAATACACCCCTGTCTCACACCCTTTCCAATGGGGAACCAATCGGTTTCTCCATATTCTGTCCTTACAGTAGCCTCTTGTCCAGAGTATAGGTTGTGCATCAGGACAATCAGATGCTGTGGCACCCCATTTCTTTTAAAGCATTCCATAGTTTTTCATGATCTACACAATCAAAGCCTTTGCTGTAATCTATAAAGCACAAGGTGATTTTCTTCTGAAATTCCTTGGTCTGTTCCATTATCCAACATATGTTTGCGATATGATATCTGGTGCCTCTTCCCTTTCTAAATCCAGCTTGGACATCAAGCATTTCTCGCTCCATATATGGTAAGAGCCTTTGTTGTAGAATCTTGAACATTACTTTACTTGCATGGGATATTAAGGCAATAGTTCGATAATTACTGCATTCCCTGGGATCCCCTTTCTTTGGAATTGGGATATATATTGAACACTTCCAGTCTGTGGGCCATTGTTTAGTTTTCCATATTTTTTGACAAATTTTTGTCAAAATTTGGACAGATTCAGTCTCAGTAGCTTGTAGCAACTCTATTGGTATGCCATCTATTCCTGGTGATTTGTTTCTTCCAAGCATTTTAAGAGCAGCTTTTACCTCACATTCTAAAATTTCTGGTTCTTCATCATACGGTTCCTCTGTGAATGAATCTGTCATCCTTGCATCTCTTTTATAGAGTTCTTCAGTGTATTGCTTCCATCTTCCTTTTATTTCATCTTGGTCAGTCAGTGTTTTCCCCTGTTGATTATTCAGCATCCCTACTTGTGGTTTAAATTTCCCTTTCATTTCTCTAATCTTTTGGAATAGGGCTCTTGTTCTTCCCTTTTTGATGTCCTCTTCTATTTCTATACAACAACTATTGTAATAGTTCTCTTTGTTCCTGCGCATAATTTATCATCTACATTTTAATTGTTAGTTTTTTACACAGTGCGTTCCCTTGCCTGCAGATTTTTAACAAGATTTGTTTTAATCAGAGTCATGTAACCTCTGCTGCATGATTGAGACTATTTACATGTTGTCTCGCAATGTTTCCTCCATCATGAATAAATGTATGAAAAGTTTACAGAAAATAAGTCTGTATTGCATCTTTAGTTGCTTCAGGAAGGGTGGCTCCTAGCACTACCCAATCATTGCTCTTCCACAAACAGGTATTGGAATTGTCTTTCCACACTTTGGAGAGTACTGTGCTTTTTCTATGTGTACATCCTGCTATGGCCTGTCTACATCAGCAGTTGTTGTGATATAGCTGCTGTGAATGGGGCCATTTGAAGCTGAGCACATACCCCTCCACACTAGAACCCTTGTGGTCGGTTCCTTTTAAAAAGATGGAAGAGCAGTGCTAAAGGCATCTATACCTGTGGCAGTTGTGCTATTCTTGTTTTTCTGAAAAACATTGGCTTTTCTGCGATCTGAGAAAAAAGTGGAAGAACCGCAGGGAAAATATTAGAATGCAATGTTGGGTGGATGCCCCATAAAAAGTGAATGGCAAATCCACAGTAAGCTCTGAGTGTGGAATCAACCCTTAGGTGAAGAAACAAAGCAAGTAGAAACATAGTTATTGGCTACAGTCTTGCATCACTCAATAAGATCAAACCCCATTGAAGCCAATGGTGCACATGCAGCTACTACAACTACAAAGTGCACAATCTGCCACATGCCACAAATATTTAAGAGCTACAATGGGACTTCCTTGGCTACTGCCAAATCCTAAACCTATTTACTGTATATTGTGTGAGGTGGGAGGTTAGGGGGAAGATGGGATATTTCTACTTTGTACCTTTTGCATCCATTGTCTCACTCAACTGGCTGCCGGGCATTTGGGAAGCGCTCTGCAAAATGCTCTGTAAAGCCTGTGCTTGGCACTTTCCAAGGCCTGAGCCCAGGGCCGGCAAAATCTGCTTTCTGCTTGGGGAAGCTGGCTATTCAGCTGATCCAGCAGGCTGTCAAGCAATGACTTCAACCCAGCTTTCTCCAGGAATTGACTGAACTTGGTCACACAATTGATCCAGCCCATCTCTACATGGCCCACACCTGACATCATATACAATGTCAGAGGTGGGGCAGTTGGGCGTGGTTTGGGGAAAATGGCCTTGTGGGCCAAATTGTGATATACCAGGCCAAATTTGGCTTGTGGGCCAGAAGTTCCGCACCCCCACTATAGAAGAATATAACATCCTTTGGACACAAGAGTTTCTTGAACGTTAAGTGTACTTAGCCAGAACATTTTGGCACCTGATAGAGAAAATTCCCCCCACAACACACACACACACACACACACACACCTACACCTGACACCTGACCTTCCATGAAAATAGTAACAGCTATAAATCCGCATTACTAGAAAAAAGCAGCTTTATCACCCAATATCAGTATATCACACCAAACAGAATGTAAAGCACATACAGAAGATCATTGACAACACAATCAGCCCAATCCTATTTAGGGATATGCTTGTTAGGGCCAGTTTTGCTCTCATTTTGCCAAAATGGCACCTGGTTCCATTTCATGTCACTTTCGTTTTTGTTCTTTTTTGGCTTTTACTATTTTGTTTTTTCAAAATAATAACATTATTATTTATTATTCATTTATTATTTGATTTATATCCCGCCCTTCCTCCCAGCAGGAGCTCAGGGCGGCAAACAAAAGCACTAAAAACACTTTAAAACATCATAAAAACAGACCTTAAAATACATTGAAACAAAACATCTTTAAAAACATGTTTTAAAAAAGCTTTAAAAACATATTAAATAAAAAGGGTTAAAAAAACATATTGTTTAGGGGGGGAAAGGTTAAAAAAAATATTAAAAAGTAATTCCCACACAGACGCAGACTGGGATAGGTCTCAACTTAAAAGGCTTGTTGAAAGAGGAAGGTCTTCAGTAGGCGCCGAAAAGATAACTTAGCCACTCACTGGCTACCATGTTCCTGTCCTTACATTTAACCTGTTTGTCAACCCAAAAATAATATTGCTGGATTCATCATCGATATCACGGCAGTGATGAAAATTTTTAAGATTTAAGGTGGATTTCTCCCTCCTACCATTGCTCTGGGTCATTAAGCAGACATATCTGACAGACGATGACTGTATAAATGACTGCTGTACCTGAAAACAGATACATGGGGGAGACAGGTTAAGAATAAAACAAGAATGTTAATGGGTACCATGATCATCCCATTGATACAGAAGTTAAAGGGAATGCACATTTCAGTTGTTTAGATTGAAGTCATTGATAACAATGTCATCATATTCACAGTTTTTTTTTAAAAAAAATCCAGTTTTGGGAAAAGCCATGGAAGCCTTCATACTCCTAACTCTGCATAGGATAGGGCTGGTTCACTTGGAAAAAAAGCTTCATAAATTAATTATAATTTGCTATCCCAAATCTGCCTTGAGGGAGCTGCTTGCTTTATTCACATAATAGGACCAGCCCTGCACGTAGCTTTTTATTCTTGAAGCATGTCAGAGCTAATTGTTTTACATTTTCTATAGAAGTGAGTAGGTGTAATCCAAATATAAGAAGCAGATAGCAGTGATCCTTGGAGGATTAAGAATCAGGCCAGGGGTGGGGTCCACCTCTCTATTCTTGTGTATATGAAAGGTACAAAACTCAAGGAAACAATGAATCATGAGAAACAGTAAGACTCACCTTAACAACCATCACCATAAGGATCTGAGAGAGATTATCTGCTTATTTTGAAAATAAAATAAACAGTACAAGTGTCACCTTAAGAACTATCACCATAATGATGTGAAGGAGATGATTTAGTGTTATATTTACAAAAGACATCTTTCAAATATAAGGTGATGGTGTGGTATCACTGAATCTTCCCCCTTTCCCCCCCAAAGACCATACAAGCAGAAAAGGAAAAACAAAACCTCAGCACAAGCTGAGAAGGGATTCATTACCCAACAACCCTTTGTATATTTCCAGCTATTTTCTCCCAGTAAATAGTTATTTGCGCTTGCACTAAATGATGAGAAACATTCAATTATCCCAGCTAATTTGCCAGCATGAATTAGACCAATTAGAAATCATAAACATAATTAGAGATGCTAAATCTCCAGATCTCACTCAAAAGCACTGGACTGAGAGCCATGGCCCAGTCTTTGGATCTGCAGGCCAGTCCATAGTTTAACTATGCAGTATGTGAAGAAGTACTTTGTTTTGCCTGTCCTGAATCTTCCAGCATTCAGCCTCGTTGGATACAGGTGGGCCCCACTTATATGGCAGGTTCCGTTCTGGACCCCCGCAGTAAAGCAGAAATCGCTGTAAAGCGGAACCCCATCGATTATAATGGGGCATGTTGCACAAAACTGCCGCAAAATCGCAAAAATCGGCTTTAAAAGGGGGAATTAAAGCCGCTGCATTAGCGGAACACCGGGAAGCGAAGCACCGGGAAGCGGGGCCCTACTGTACCAGGAAACCACTCTGTCTTGGAGCTGGCTGTGAGGGCCTGCACCTGGTATTGGGCCAAGGAACAGTAAACTAGGTTGCTGCTACCGTCCACTCTGCTGGCTGGCAGCTTCTCTGACTGAGCTCGGCTGTGGTATTGGAGGAGCCCAGCACGATAGTCCTGGGTGATTTCAGTGTGTGTGCTGAGGCTGCCTCTAGTTCCTCGGAACTTCATGACCTCTATGACAACCATGGGACTATCTCAAGTTGTCACCAGCCTGACGCATAGGGAAGGGCATACCCTTACTTGGTGTTTGCTCCAGATGGAGGAGGGGATGGTCTGGAGATGGGGGTGGTGGATGTCACCCCATTGTCATGCTCAGACCACTTCCTGGTGAAGTTTAGATTTATGGCTCCAATCCTCCCCTGCAGGGGTAGTGGACAGATGAAGACGGTCCACCCCTGGAGACTAATGGAATCCACTGGATTCCTGAATGCCCTGGGGGAGTTCCCAGTAGGTACAGCAAGTCCTTGTCATGCTATGGAAAAACAAGGCATGTCGGGCTCTTCACACTATTGCCCCCGAGTGCCCTCTCCAGCATTGTGGAGCCCAGTTGGCACCTTGCTACACCAGTGAGCTAAGGGCAATGAAACAGACTGGACGACAGCTACAGCGCAAGTGGCAAAAGACGTGCTGTGAAGCTGATCGGGCACAAGTAAAACATTATAACCATGCCTACTGTGTGGCGGTGAGGGTGACAAAGAAGGTCCACTTCTCTGCCTCCATCTCATTCTCAAGTAGCCATCCAGTGGAGCTTTTCCGTATTGTCAGGGGTCTGTTGATATCAACTCCAGGAAATGGAGTTTTAGTCTCTTCGAAGACCCACTGTGAACTGTTGCAACTGTTGTTTAACGGGAAGTGATCACTTTCTATCCTGTTCTCTAAGGTCATGCTTTGGATGAGGGGGATGATGGTAGGTGTTCCAATGATATAATCGATGACACTAGCTCCCTTCCCAGAGACGTACGTGAAGGAGCCCTTAGACTGGTCAAGATAAGACCCGTTAAGACAGACTAGATGGAATTTGAAAATCAACGAAAAAAGGGCATGTCCGTATTTGTTAATTACTTGGTCACAGGAAAGTCGGGGGAGGCTAATAAATTCACCATGATCGAGCCAGAAATCTTTTTCCAGGGGAAAACTCGATCCCATTCTGGCGTTGAAATCGCCACAAAAGAAGAGCAAGTGGGAACTGTAATTAACTAGATTTTCCACGAAGGCCTCTATCTCAGACCAATATTCTAAATCCACTTTGGGAGAATAGGGCGGTATATTAATATTGACGCAGATCAGAGGGGGCACCATAGGACCCTGTACTATCAATGCCTGACAAGTGCTTGGCATGGGACCACAAACCTTGGAGACCTGCACTTCCAATATTGTGGATATCAGGGTGGCAAGACCACCACTGCCATGGCCACGACTGGTAGTTTTCACGGCTGGCTGCTCCCAGGCCCTGAAGCCCTCCAGCAAGATGGAATTAGATTCCGGGAGCCAGGTGATACAGTGTCAAAGGATTGGAGATAAGATATATATTATTGGTCCCCCAGCTTGTTGTACCATCCTGAGATATTCCACGATAATAGATTTAAAAAATTTGACTGACAGGGATTATCATCTATAAGCGGTATATAAATGGACTAAATAAAATAATAAATAAATAACTAAATAAGATATAGTGTGGATTGTGCTGTTGGTAAAGCTTGACTAGGGATCCTCTGCAAAGATATCCATATCCAAGCAGGGTTGGCAACCCCCTGCTTGGAATGCCCTGCCCCTATCTTTTAACATGGCTGTTCAAAATGTCTTTACAGATTTGACCCTTCACTTCAGAAAGAGGTTTGAGAAATGAGTAAGAGTTAAGAAGAGGCTCTACCCCTTCTGTCTACCCTGTGGACAGCTATAAACTCATTTTGACGGCCAAGCCAGTTCCATTGAGTAATAATTGACAGAGAGAAAACACTCTGAAAAAAAGCAGCATAGGAACAACAATTGCAGCCACACTTCCACTGGAGACCTGGCAACCCTACCAACAGAGGAGACGACCCACTAGAACCTGAAACCTGAGTGGATATTGTACCTGCTGAAATGCAGCATGTTATGCCCATTAAAATATTTATTGATTTTAAGTTCTGGATGCTAAAAGGTCAGATTAACCAAGTTCTTTGACTGATTTTTCTTCAATAAGAAACCGCAAGTGGCCTGTAGAGGGGAGAAAAGAAATCCAGCCCATTGCTGCAAAGAGCTGCTGGCTTTACAAGACCCCCTGAACAGAGCCTCTGTACTGATTGGTCTGCACTAGCCAACCCAAAAAATTAGACTGTCAATAACCAAGAATGTTATTTTTGTGAGTGTGGTGGATTTTAACATTTTTCATTGTATTATTTTCTTCCAGAGAATGCACTTGTGCTCTGAAGCTTCATGCTGCCTGACATTTTCCTCTGTTACTCAGAGATCCCACTGAAATCTCTCTCAAGCAGGACTGGAGTCTAAATGTGCTAAACATGAAACTTTGAATGTAACTTTTGCTTAGTAAACAACCAGGTGCAGATTTTGGACATTGCATCTGTAAACCGTTTAGAATACATAGCTATTTGCTATGTATATGTTTTGCATATATAGACATAATTAGTGCAACATTTTGAAGGAGAAATCCTATCTCTATTAAGACTCTAAGTTACCCATAGTTTGAGTTATGACTTAATTCATTAGTTTTGTCTTTTCATGAAAGCATTTTTTAAATTGCAATTTCGTTAATGATCTTATCACATTCTTGTCAGGTCAACAAGCCTAATTTTCCTGTGTTTACAGTGCATTTCATTTGCCGCTCCCTGGCTCCAGGAAGTTTTGGGGTGTGTGTGTATGTGTGTGTTGGGGTGTGTGTGTGTCTCCTAGAGTTTCTTGGAATAAACCTCGGGACAGTGCCAGCAGTTCACCTGTGGGTGGGGACAATGTGGTCTTTTGCACGTACGCAGTGAAATGCAGCAGTCATGATGTACTCTGAATTTCAACTGTAAATGTATCGCAAGCCATGATTTCAGGTAAAGCAGGCTCAAATAGTATTAACAAGAAGAACTTGTTAGTGGATGGCTGGAATGTAGAGATCAGGAAAGCTCTGGATCGCTTAGCTCCCAGACGCCCGGTCCTCTCCTTGGTTTAATGCACCTCTGCGGAGTCTTCGACAGTTGGTAAGGCAACTGGAACGTTCTTGGCGGAAGTTGCGCGACCCCCTACTTCGTTTACAACTGAAGGAAGCCTTGCTGATCTATCGTAAGGAGCTAAGAGCTGCTAAAAGGGCCTTTTTTATGGACTCAATTATGGCAGCTAAAGACTGTTCCAGAAAACTGTTTCAAGTGGTTCGAAGCTTAGCGGGACCCGTAGGCACTGGTCCAGTGACATCGATAAAGGCCAGTTGTAATGATCTGGCGAAGCATTTTGCGGACAAGATCAGCAAGATAAAAGACTCCATCCCCTCTTGTTTACCATCGGCCGTGGATCCTGATCCACTTTTACATTCAGATGCGGCCGTTATCTGGGACCATTTTCAACCTCTATCTCTTGCAGATATCCACAGTGTTCTTGGTTCTCTTAACCCTTCTTCCTGCCTATTAGATCCTTGTCCTTCTTGGCTGGTGATGGATGCCAAGCTCGAACTGGGGGACAGGATCAAGGATATAGTAAATGCTTCCTTGGAAGAGGGTTTGTTGCCAGCTGTACTTAAAGATGCTGTGGTAACTCCTATCTTAAAAAAACCGGCCCTGGACCCTCTGGTCTTGAATAACTTCCGACCAAGTCCGAAGTCTGAGTGTCATCATTGAGTGACCAAGTCCGAAGTCTGGGTGTCATCTTAGACTCCCAACTGACGATGGAGGCTCAGATAGCGGCAGTTTGCTGGACTGCACTTTATCACCTGTCCCTCATTCGCAAGGGGCTCTTGGATGACACTGATTATCTTGATCCATTTCAATCCGGTTTTAGGCCCGGTTTTGGCACCGAAACAGCCTTGGACGCCCTGTACGATGACCTTTGTCGGGAGAGGGACAGGGGGAGTGTGACTCTGTTGATTCTCCTTGATCTCTCAGCTGCTTTTGATACCATCGACCATGGTATCCTTCTGGGAAGACTCACGGAGTTGGGAGTTGGGAGTACTGCTTGGCAGTGGTTCCGCTCCTACTTGGTGGGTCGACACCAGAAGGTAGTGCTTGGGGAACATTACTCGACACCCTGGACTCTCCACTGTGGAGTCCCGCAGGGATCGGTACTGTCCCCCATGCTTTTTAACATCTACATGTAGCCGCTGGGTGCGGTCATCAGGAGTTTTGGGCTGCGTTGTCATCAGTACGCTGATGACACGCAGCTCTATTTCTCCTTTTCATCCTCCTCAGGTGAGGCTGTTAACGTGCTAAACCGTTGCCTGACCGCGATAATGGACTGGATGGGAGCTAACAGACTGAAGCTCAATCCAGACAAGACTGAGACGCTGTTGGTGAGTGCCTTCTCTGCTCAGATGGTGGATGTTCATCCTGTTCTTGATGGGGTTACACTCCCCTTGAAGGAACAGGTTCGTAGCTTGGGAGTTCTTTTCGATCCTTCCCTGTCTCTTGAGGCCCAGGTGGCCTCAGTGGCACGGAATGCTTTTTACCATCTTCGATTGGTAGCCCAGCTACGTCCCTATCTGGACAGTGACGACCTCGCTTCAGTTGTTCATGCTCTGGTAACTTCTAGATTGGACTACTGCAATGCGCTCTACGTGGGGCTGCCCTTGAAGACTGTTCGGAAACTACAGCTAATCCAGAATGCAGTGGCCAGATTGTTGACGCGGACCAGAAGGTCCGCTCATATAACACCTGTTCTGGCCCGTCTGCACTGGCTTCCTATTTGTTTCCGGGCTAGATTCAAAGTGCTGGTTTTGACCTATAAAGCCCTACACGGCATGGGAACGCAATACCTGGTGGAACGCCTCTCCCAATATGAACCTACCCGTACACTACGCTCAACATCTAAGGCCCTCCTCCGAGTACCATCCCATCGAGAGGCTCGGAGGGTGATGACTAGAACCAGGGCCTTTTCAGTAGTGGCCCCCGAACTGTGGAACAGTGTCTCTGATGAGGTGCACCTGGCGCCGACGCTACTATCTTTTCGGCGCCAGGTGAAAACCTTTTTATACTCCCAGGCATTTTAAAGTGTATTTTAAACAGCATTTCCGTATTTTGGATGTTGTTTGGTTCGTTATTGTTTGTTTGTTTGTTTGTTTTTTGTTTTATTTATTGTATTTATTGTATTTATATATTGTGCTTGTTTTTATCTTTTTGTACACCGCCCAGAGAGCCTTCGGGCTTAGGGCGGTATATAAATTAAACTAAATAAATAAATAAATAAATAAAATCTGCCCCTACCTCCCAAAGCATCTTTTACCAACTGTAGTTAGTGCCTTGGTTCTTTCCCGTCTGGACTATTGTAATGCTCTATATGCTGGTCTCCCTTTGAGAACTTTGTGTAAGCTTCAACTTGTCCAGAATGCGGCGGCACGACTTATTAAGGGCTGCCATAGGAGAGAACACATCACCCCAATCCTTCAGGAACTTCATTGGCTCCCGATAGTGCTGCGGGTGAAGTTTAAAATACTAGCTTTAACTTATAAGTCCTTTTTTGATGCTGGTCCGATCTATCTGAAGAACAAACTTTCTCTTCTTGGAGTAGATGGGCGTACGAGGTCCTCAGCCGCTAGACTTTTTGTGGTTCCATCTATCAGAGTGGCCAAACTGAGTGGTACTAGGTCTAAAGCCTTCTCCATTGTAGCTCCCACACTATGGAACACTTTACCAATTGATAATCGCCTAGCCCCTTCACTCTTGTGCTTTCGGAGGCAGTTGAAGACGTGGCTTTTTGTACAGTCAGATGAATGAACGTGCTACAGTTAGGTGGCCAAGGGGGTGGTCTGATTTTTGGGGTTTTATTGTGAATAGTATTTTATTATGTACATGTTGATCTATTTTTTGATATGTCGTTTTGTATTTCTATTCCTTTGTATGTCGCCTAGAGTGACAGGATGTCCTGCCAGATAGGCATTGAATAAATTTTAGATAATAATAATAAAATAATAATAACTCTGATATGACTGTATTTATGTGTATGTGATATAACAAATGAGTATGTGCATATATATAATCATAAGTGCCAGCTCCAGGTTTGAGTGGGCCCTAGGCAAAATTGTCTAATGTGCTACTGCACTAGGATCTATACAGGCTGTTCATTCTGATGCAAACTTATTCGGAGAGTTTTCTTGTTATTTAGTAATTAGTGATTGCCTAATGCATTTTGCTGTCTATGAGGAAGGACAAGATCGCACCCCTCCCCATTCCATGTGCAGAAGTCGACAGGACTGACAGTTGAATCTTCAACACTGCTGATGGGATAGAGTCCTACCCTACACCTGAGGCAACAGGCTAGATTAGGAGGCCTTGGAAAGGCTGTGGGATGGCGAAAGGGAATGTCTGGGGAGCTCAGGAGGAACAGCTGCTGCCTGGGGCAGTTGCTTCATTTAATCTAATGGTAGAGCCAGTCCTGTTAGTACTTATTTTTATTTATTTAGACAATTTATAGACTACTTATGCAGTGGTGGGGCTCTAAGCACTTTAAAACATATCTTAAAACATAATGATTAAAGATCAAATACAGAAACACTAGGAAATGTTCACATTAAAAAACACCACAATTGACAATTAAACAGGGCATCCTCTTAAGCATCAAAGTGCGCAATGTGGGGGGCATGCGGATGAACAAGCGTTAGGGATGAGCAGGCCCAGGGGACAAACAGCAGTGACAACACAGGATGCTGATAAGAGGTTGAGCTATGGCAGCTGCAGAAGCCTGGGCAGGGAGGAGTTGCCGGTGTGTGTGTGTGTGGGTGCGTATGTGGTTGGGAGTGGATAGGGTGTGCATGTGTGTGTTTGGGGGTGCCTGGGAATCTCGCTCTCTGTATGTTTGGGGGTCCTGGAGGGGTTGGGAGTCTGTGTGTGTGTGTGTGTGCGCGCGCGCACATGTGTTTGGGAGTCCTTGTGAGGGGTTTGGTGTACAAAGCACACAGGGGGAAAGCCCCTAATTTATAAAAATGCATGCATCTAGAGCTGACTGCCTCTGAGTGTATGCAGTATTCCTTTCTACCAAGGGCAAAGACTTTTTTGTTGTTAAAAAAGGACAAAGGTATGCCCAGAATGCCTTTCCTTTGTGAAAGGAATACTTCCTTACCTGTCTAGACATTATCCATGAGTAGCAAAGACTGAAATCCCCCCCCTCCACATTTTATAATTGGTTCAGTCTTTACAAGCATACTTGGAGAATTCTTGGAGGACACTTGGAGTGTTTTGCATTTCTTTTTGTTTTAAAGTTCTCTTGAGCTCAGAAGGATCCAGCCCACTGGAACTCTTTCATCAACCCTGGCCTTCGTTGCTTCCAGGTTCTGTGCTTCCCTAGATGACCTGTTTATTCAGCATTCATTCTGATTAGCTTGCACAAAACTTACATGGTGGTTAGATAATGGCTACGTGCACACAAGTTGTTTCAAAAGCAGCAAAACCATGCAGCAGCAGTCTGACTGTGGTTTGAAAAGTGTTTGCACATCTTGGGAACACATCTCCCTTTCCCACCGCTGATGTCAGACCTTTTAGGACCGCCCACAGAAAAGCATTGGACCAATCACTGTCTTTGCCAGAGCTTACAGCAAAGCACTTCCATTGGACATATCTGGAGCGGCAGCAGGGTTGATGGCGAATCAGTTTTGAAATCTGTGTGAAGGTAACTTCAAGTTCAAAGTAAAATGCACTCAATCTCCAATTTCCTAGGTTTTGGAGTAAAAAGGGGTTGGAGTTTGACTAATGTACTGTGCCTGATTTCAGAAAACAAATGGAGATGAGCTGAAACCAGTATTACTACAAGTGAGGCTCCAGCCTATGCCTAGTCTTTATTGAGCATTCATTCTGATTTGTTTAAGGGGGGTTATATGACAATGACCATTTGTTTGTTTGCTTGTATCCCACCCTTCCTCCCAGTAGGATCCCATTTGTCCTGTAACCATCCTGATTTGCTTATGGGATGCTTACCTGTCTTCCTATTAATCATATGTTCATTCCATACTTTTCAATGCATTTCCACATCACTTTCTAAAGTGCAAAAAGGCAGGTTTTTTTTAGTGGATTTGTTGCACTAGGGCAACAGACCACTTTAATCCACTTTAATTGCACAAACCTAAAGTTCTAGAATGTGCCTGAGTCCTTCCTGGGAAATAGTGACAGTATGAAGATACCATTCCTCTCTCCTTCCTGTCTCAAGTCACTCGTCACTGCATGGAAAAATGTGAGAGGGAGGAGGGTACAGGAGGGAAATCACCAACAAAGAAAGTGGTGGAGTACTCATGCTAAGCCACTATAAGCAGAGAACAAAAACTTGGAGCAGGGTTTGGCTCAGTTTCTAATGACTTCAATTCAATTCAGTTTATTGTACTAGCCAAAGACCATGACAAATACATTAAAAACATAAAAACATATAGAGGTATGTAAAAGTATACAGAGAACAAATTGTTGTTGCAACCAATAATATAAAAGGATTTCAGAGTTACCATCAGCAAGCTCAGTTTAAGACTCTGAATCTCCCAAACAATTTATAGCAATTTTGGGCTCATCCAGACGACTGCAAAATGTGTGACACGCCCTCTATGTTTGTTCATTATTTTTTGGTTGTCCAAATGACGTCTCGCGCTGTTACGCATTTTCGCGGGTTAAATCCGCTCCTTGCAATACCGGCAAAATTGCAATTTGCTGTTTAAAATCAGGAATCATCCGCTGTGCCTTCAGGAGGTAGGATGCAATACCGCGGACTTTACAGCTGATGGGTGGTTCTTGGGCGTTTCCCCTTGCCCCTTCTCCTCATTCCAGCCAATCACATATCTGCACTTTTGCGCATGTGCGAGAATAAACCTGGGAAAATGGAACCAATCATCGCAATGGTGGGGTGTTGGGGGGTGTCTGCAACTACTGCGCAGATGCATTTTATTTTTTGCCAGGCTGCAAACTGGGCGGCCACTCTGGGTGAGATCTGCAATGCACAGCAAGTGAGAAAGGGGCTGCTGGTCGGTTTCATGCCTGCCTCTGGAAAGCTTTGTCAATTTCATTCTACTCCCTGGGGTTTTTGTTTCAAATCATTTTGCTGTGGGAAGGAAAGGGAGAAGGAGGGGTGTGTGACACGTTTCTTGCTTTTTTGGAGAAATAAGTGCAATTGCCAGCATGTGTATCTCCTTAAATATCCATAGAGGCAGAAAAGCATACATAAGCGTAATATTGCAAATACAAACAAGAAAGCAAGCAGGCTTCAAATGGGTAGACCTGGTGGCCTGGTCTACCCATTGAAATGCATAGACTTTCTGGATGCCAGGTCTACCCATTGAAATGTCAGACCTACTCATTGAAATGCATTGGCTGTTGTGACGCCAGGCGTACCCATTGCAACGCATGGGCTTTTCTGCCCCCAGTTCTACCCGTTGAAAGTAATGGGCATTCCCTGCCCTGCATATGAGTGGTTTGCTACAGTGTCCCCGCTGCCCGGAACCATAGAGACTGGAGAACCATAGAGCAAGAAAGGTGTCACCCCCCCTCCTTCTTCCTTTTCTTCCTGCGGCGAAATGATTTGAAACAAAGACCCCAGCGAGTAGAATGAAATTGACAAAGCTTTCCAGAGGCAGGCGTGAAACCGACCAGCAGCCCCTTTCTTGTTTGTATTTGCGATATTACGCTTAAACGAATGTATGCTTTTAGTCTAATCAGTGTTCAGATAATCACTATAACCTTAGTGTATTAATATGTAACTAACATCAAACATGTTTGGGAGTGGTATGCCTCCAAAAAGTAGACGCTCAGAATGAACAAGAGGGGAATTACCATTTCACATGAACTGCCACAGGCATTTCTCTCTTTGTTCTTGGAAACAGAATGCTTGGTTTGATTCAGCAAGTCAGTTCCTATAATGTAAAACAGAACGGAGAACCTGTGGCCCTCCGGATGTTGTTAGACTCCAACATTCATCCATCACAGCCTGCATGGCAGGCCTGTAGCTGGGGGGGGCAAAAGGGGGTGCCATCCCCCCTAGAGCTGTGTTCCCCCCCTCACAGGTTTTTTGGGGGCAATTGTCATTTTAATTTGTGACATGACAGACAATAACAACTTCCAGTTAAAGAATGACAGCTTGTCTTAGGAACAGGAGCATTTTAAGAATAGGACCCTCTGAACAATTCAGTGAATAAGGCAGGGCAAGTGCACAACAAAGCCTTATCTGGAAAAGCCCCCAAACGTCTGCTCACGCAAGACTTTCCCTGACTGGAGGTGGATTTTTCATGGTCACAATCACCCTATAATTACTTAAGTGATCCTGAAAAAAACAGCCTGTATAGTAACATGACCCTTGAAGAGTTAAATATTGGAACTTTGTATTATGGCCTATAGTTATAGTCCATGCCTTGGACTTTCCTTTGCTCTGCTTTTCATTTTCATTTATGTTCTCTGTCCAGCCAGCAATAAAAAAGCATGTTTGTTTGCTTGCAGTAAAAAGTAAGAGTTTGTTTATTCTGCAGTTATCATAATGAATAGAGGAGAACTGGATGCTTATTGCTAGAAGGTGAAATAAAGAGATAAAGCATGGAAAAATGGCTACCCTTTGCTCTTTTGGAGCAGTCACTATACTCACAGTCATAGTAGCTATTCTTTTTCGTCAGTACTTGATGACAAAGGATGAAAACATCCCTAAATAAATAGAATAGAAATATTGCTGTGTACACTACAGTTAGCTAGTTGACTGGCTGGCCACCTAGGCTGTAACTCGGGCCCAATTTCTTATTTTCCCAATATGTGCAGCTCAGCATGAGGCCTTTCCAGGGTTTGTGGACAGAAAAATCAACCCAGCAACAAGTAAAACAGAAAAAGTCCCAATTGCGTTCCACAATTAGTTTCTAATTGCTTAGTTTAGTCCTTTATATAACATCCAGTTAAAAAGCTTTCCCTTGACTGTGCAATGGGAAGGAAAATCTAAAGGTTAGGAACAAGACTAGAAGGAGGGATTCTCAAGAGCAGTTAACAAACACACCATAAAGTATATATTTCCTTTCTGCCCTTTCCTAAACTTGTAGCATGGACAAGTTTGTTTTTCAGGTGGAAACTAAAGGTGAGATACGAAATGCAACAGCAAAACCAACCTCAGAAGCTCACTATCATTACCAAAGTAGTTCAGTTCATGAAGAATCAGAACAAGGGACAGATCGCAGGTGAAAGGGGTCTGTAGGTATAGGCAAAGCAGACAAAGAGAGAGAAGCCCTCGGAGTGCTGAGCCAGCAACCAGCCAAAAATGAAAGTGGTACAGTAGGGCCCCACTCATAAGGCGGGTTATGTTCTGGACCCCCGCTGTAAAGCGAAAACCACTGTAAAGCAGAACCCATTGAATAGAATGGCACGCGATGCCCGAAAACCGCCGTAAATGCAGAACAAACGCTGTATGAGTGGGGCTTTAGTCTAATTGCATCTAATTGAGACCGCTGTATTAGCAAATCGCTGTAAAGCGAATCGCTGTAAAGCGGGGGCCTCCTGTAATTGTTTATTGCAGCCGAATGCATTTCAGGTATCAAAAAACCCATTGTCAAGGACACTCTTGTGCATATACCCGGGAGCTGAGAGCGATGAAGCAAAAGAGAAGGAGGCTGGAGTGCAGATGGAGACGAACTCCAGACGGATGCAATTATGCTTTGGTAAGTGCCTCCACTAAGTCGTATATAAAAGCGGTAAGGGCGGTGAAGAAGTCTTACTTCGCTGCTTCTATTAGGACATCTCTTTGCCGCCCAGCAGAGCTGTTTAGGGTTGTAAGAGGACTTTTACATTCAGGTCCTCAAGATACCATTGAAACATCTGAAGCTCGCTGTAACGACATTGCAGGGCACTTCCAAAATAAGATCGCATGCATCCGTAGGGACCTAGACTCTGATGTTATGACAGACGAATCCACTGAAGTGTCCAGAACACGGTCTTGTCCTTTATTATTGGATGAGTTTCAGTTGGTGCAGCTTGAGGAAGTGGACAAGGTGCTTGGAATGGTGCGGGCGACCACGTCTGCACTAGATCCTTGTCCATCTTGGCTAGTGAAGGCTAGTAGGACTGGTACCACCGGCTGGGCTAAGGAAGTGATAAATGCCTCCTTGAGTGAGGGAGTAGTTCCTAGTAGCTTCAAGGAGGCAGTCGTAAGACCTCTTTTAAAGAAACCTTCCTTAGACCCAGATAACTTGAACAACTATAGACCGGTGGCAAATATCCCCTTTTTGGGCAAGGTTCTGGAGCGGGTGGTTGCCGGTCAGCTCCAGGCGCTCTTGGATGAGACCGATTATCTGGATCCGTTTCAATCCGGTTTTAGGCCTGGTTTTGCCACTGAAACAGCCTTGGTCGCCCTGTACGATGACCTTTGTCGGGAGAGGGACAGAGGGAGTGTGACTCTGTTGATTCTCCTTGATCTCTCAGCGGTGTTTGATACCATCGACCATGGTATCCTTCTGGGGAGACTCGCGGAGTTGGGAGTTGGAGGCACTGCTTGGCAGTGGTTCTGCTCCTACTTGGCGGATCGTCGCCAGAAGGTAGTACTTGGGGAACATTGCTCGACACCTTGGACTCTCCATTGTGGAGTCCCTCAGGGGTCGGTTTTGTCCCCCATGCTTTTTAACATCTACATGCAGCCTCTGGGTGCCGTCATCAGGAGTTTTGGAGTGCGTTGCCACCAGTATGCTGATGACACGCAGCTCTATTTCTCCTTTTCATCTTCTACAGGTGAGTCTGTGGATGTGCTGAACCATTGCCTGACCGCGATAATGGACTGGATGAGAGCTAATAAACTGAGACTCAATCCAGACAAGACTGAGACACTGTTGGTGAGTGCCTTCCCTGTACAGATGGTGGATGTTTACCCTGTTCTAGATGGGGTTACATTCCCCTTGAAGGAACAGGTTCGTAGTCTGGGGGTGCTTCTCGATCCTTCCCTGTCTCTTGAGGCGCAAGTGGCCTCGGTGGCAAGGAATGCGTTCTACCATCTTCGGTTGGTAGCCCAGCTACGCCCCTATCTAGACAGGGATGACCTCGCCTCAGTTGTTCATGCTCTGGTAACTTCTAGGCTGGATTACTGTAATGCGCTCTACGTAGGGCTGCCCTTGAAGACAGTTCGGAAACTTCAGCTAGTGCAAAATGCAGCAGCCAGACTGCTGACAAGGACCAGCCGGTCAGCACATATAACACCTGTTCTGGTTCATTTGCACCGGCTACCTATCTGTTTCCGAGCCAGATTCAAGGTGCTGGTTATGACCTATAAAGCCTTACACGGCGTGGGACCGCAATATCTTGTGGAACGCCTCTCCCACTATGAACCTACCCGGTCACTTCGCTCAGCAACTAAGGCCCTCCTCCGGGTACCAACTCATCAGGAAGCCCGGAGGACAGTTACTCGATCTAGGGCCTTTTCTGTAGTGGCCCCCAAATTGTGGAATAGCCTCCACGAAGAAATACGCCTGGCGCCTACGCTTCTATCTTTTCGGCGCCAGGTTAAGACCTGGCTATGCTCCCAGGCATTTTAATGTGTTTAACTTTTATATTTTTGTTTTCCTTGTTTGTATTTATTATGTTTGGTTGATTTTATTATGATATTTTGTATTTTAATCTTTTTGTACACCGCCCAGAGAGCTATTCGCTATGGGCGGTTTAAAAATGAAACAAATAAATAAAATAAATAAATAAAGTAACATGCTGTTATCTCATCAGCGTAAAAAACTCTCTAAAAGTTCTTAAAAACAGCTGGTTCTTAAAGAAAGGAAGATGAACAGCAGTTGTGAATGTCAGGAGGACTGAAGACCATAAGAAAAAGTGTTAACCTGGACAATGATATTCTAAAATAAAGAATGACTAGGGAAACTTAGTCTGCAATAGGGAACAATCTATTAAAATAAACTTCATCTTACAACTCTGCATTGAAGTCACATCGCCTTCATATTTACCTCTAGCTCCCTTGAGCTAGCAACCATCTAAACACAAGTCATCTATTACCTGCCTGTGAGTTCCAGTCCATTCTTGACAGCCCTGTACAAATGGATGGCAAAAACAATAATGATAAAGATAGGGGTTATGTGAGTGCTAATTGGGCCCTCCCAAATGTGCACACGTTTATTGTAGTAACAGGATATCATCCCCTTTATTGTTATGAAAACTTAAGATAAGTCACTGACTGGCAAGCATCTTGTGGCTTTTTGTGGGTTGGCACAGACACACACACACATGCGCGCACACACATATGCATATATGATATTATATGAGATGATACACACACAATTTTATAATGCCCATGAGGCTTTTAATCATACCTTGTGGGATTCAGAGGCTGTTCAAACAAAAGACCGGCTGCAAGGTTATTAGATGAAATCAATACAGAGTTAGTAAATCTGGAGAATCAGGGACAGAGAAGACACGAGGGGCTAAGTTCCCTAGATGTACCCTGCAATCCATTGCAGGTTTACTAAGAAGTAAGTTCCACAATGGGACTTACTCCCAGGAAAATGTGCAGTCTGTAACACTAGAGACTAGAGATCATGGCAAAGAAAGATAGTAGGGAGGAAGAGGATCTATATGGAATCAGAAGGAAATGCTGATTCTTAGTTTGTACTTTCCAAGTGTTCTTTTGAAGAGATCTTCCAAGGTCGACTACTTCTCTTGTTATTGTTACTACCAATTAACTTTCACTTAACACTAGTATGCTAGGTGCTGACAGAATGGAAGTGGCATGGCTCTTGTCCAAATTAGTTACAATCTGTACTAGACTGGGCAATATGAGAGGTAATGGGTAGTGTGGAAGGGGCAGTGGAGTTTCAGGAGACCACAGAAGAGTATGCAAAATGAGGCTAAAGGTTTCAGGAAAAGTGAGATGGTTTGACAATTAGGGAAGATAAAGTAACCTCAAGAAGGAAGGGAATGGAGCAGAAGATGACAAAAAGGGGTTGACACAACACAATCCTGTCCATTCAGAATTGAAATTAGCCTTATTTAGTTCAGTGAGGCTTTCCCTCAGGGTGTAGGATTGCAGCCCGATGGTAGGGACAGGGAAAAAAATCTTTTGGTTCACATGCAATCCTATCTAATTTTCATTTCCTGAACTAATATGGGACTTGAACCCAGCTATCCTTCAAAATTTGCACTTTTTTGAATTTTGTGATGCAGTTCTCCAACCAAAAAATGCATGCAATAATGTTTATATTAGGAGGAAATGCACATATTAATGAAAATAATGTACAAAAATGCATCATAATAGGGAAATTTGCTTGCAAAAATGTGTATATTGGAAGAAACATGCATCACATTTTTATGCAGGCTTAAACAATCACAAACTGATGCAGAAATGGATTGAACTGAAGATTAAAAAAATAAGAAACTGCAAAAAAAGTGGACTGATTCAATCATCAATAATGCACATAACAGAGGAAGAAAAGCTTGAAGGGGAGATCTGAAAAATATGTATGGCAAGTGGTCCTTTTAGAAAAAATAACTGAAAAATGGGAATTGGTGTGTGGCCAAAAGAAGAAAGACATTTTTCCCAGTCTGATATGATTTCATTGTATTTACAACTCAAAAACAGGCTGTGAGATGCCCACCAACTCCTTTTTCACAATTATAGCTGGTATAGTGACATAAACCACACATCATAAGCTGCATTGATCTTGAGACGACAGCAGACCTAGGGGAGATAAGGGGTAACAAATATTAATAAGCATTATAGTCATATAGTCTATATAGCACCATGCAGCAATGATTTAAAATGTGTTAAGCATCCAGAGCTTTGATCAGAAACACTCCCCATTCACTTCTATGGAAAATTTAAAATTTTCTGGTAAAACAACCTCAGGAGCTTAACGGGGTGTATTTATAGATAAGTTTCTTTAAGATTTTTAGGTAAAAGAGATAATTTTAGACAAAACAGTAAATTGCTATTTAAGTTTATATCATCATCATGGCTCTTGCTGGGAGGAAGAGCGGGATATAAATCAAATAGTAAATAAATAAATCACCATTTTCTTCCTTGAATTATTATACAAAATTGTAAAATTGTGAAAGGTAATACAGTTTGGATAAACTTTGCCTTGATTTTTATTGTATGTGTAAGGATATTTGTAACCTTATATAATACTCAATAAAACGTTTTTGAACATAAAAAAAAGTCAGGGGCAGCTAAACAGACTTTCAGAAGGCTATTGTGGAATTGACGTTACCATAAAAACAATGTAATAATGATATAAAAGGAAAAAAGGAATGTGGAGGGAAGAGAAAACCAGGCACTGCAGTAGATATAAGGGGCCAGGTTGGTCTCACCATGCCATGCATCCCAGTGGACCTTGCTCTCCTGGCCGATGGCAGAAGCCACAGTGTGCTAGCGTTGAGGCTTTACAGTGAGCTGATATCTTTGCATAGTGACAATAATCTAACTGTTAAACCAGAACTTGCTCTCTCAGTTACTTCCCTTTGTTTCATTGTCTACTATATTTGAAAAAAATAGCCAGATGTTTCTCTACTTTGCTCCTGTGGCTCGCTCATTAACATAAAGACATAGGTAGAATCCTGCTGGATTAGACCAAAGGCCTATCTAGACCGGCATTCTGTTCTAGATTGGCCATCCAGATGCCCATAGGAAGACCACAAGGATTCTAGTCCACTAATCTGTATCCACTGTCAAGAGGATCTGGAGTAGGATTGAGATGTAGTACGAGATGTCATAATATTTGCATAGAAGCAGATGTGCATTCCTTTCAGCTCCTCCTGAATTTTGCATAGTTCTGATTAACCCACATTTTCTAAATAACCCATTCTGGTCATGTGAACTGGCCTTAATTCAGAAGCCGGTTGATGACCTCCTTAATGGCACCCTCAGAAGGTCCTCAAAGCTCCCTTATGCTTAAAGTATCAGCAGAGCACTCTCAAGCAACCTTTGGGAAGGACCACAACTGAGTGGTAAAACACATGCTTTACATGCAGAAAGTCCCAGTTTCAATCCCTGGTGTCTCTTGGTAAGGTTGGTGTAAACTCCTGTCTGAAATCCTGGAAAGCCATTGCCAGTCACTACAGAGAATACTGAGCTGGATGGACCAATGGTCTGCCTCAGTGTAAGGCAAATCCCTATGTTCATATAAGCTCATATAAGGCCACTTCCTATGTTGCTAAAGTTACTGTTCTGACTTTTGTCTTCTGAAAAACTTGATCAGGTTCATGTCCATTTTACACATTTTTTTTCCTAAAGGAAAATTCCACTGGGTTAGCACAACCTCCTCTCCCTTTGACCATTGATTCAATGCTTAGCTTCTAAAAGGAGAGGGAGGCCTTGGCCACATTCACACTGTACATGTATTCCGTTATTATTCCACTTTAAACAATTATGGTTTTCCCCAAAGAATCCTGGGGAGTGTAGTTTGTGAAGGATGCTGAGAGTTACTAGGAGACCCCTATTGTCACAGAGGTACAGTTCCTTGAATGGTGTAACAGACAGTCCCTCTTTCCTAGAGAACTCTGGGAATTGCAGGTTTGTAAGGGGAATATGGCTTTCCTAACAACTCCCAGCACCCTGCACAAACTACACTTCCCAGGATTCTTTGGGGGAAGCCATGACTGTTTAAAGTGGCATAATAGTGGGATAAATGCACAGTATGAATGTGGCCCTCATCTTGACAAATAGTATCAATCCTGAAAGCACTTCCCTTTAAACCCTAATATGTGAGCTCTGATTGTGATTTAGGAAGGGCACAGAGATACATCAACACCATACGTTTAAAGCACATTGCTTCACCCAAGGAATCCTGGGAGCTGTATTTTACCCCTCAGAGAGCTAGAATTCCCAGCACCCCTAACAAAATACAGTTCCCAAAATTCTTTGGGGAGGGCATGAACTTTAAATATGCTTTAAATGTATGGTGTGGGAGTGACCATTCTCTCATTCAGTCTTCATAGCTGTTTCCTTGTCATATATCTGAATTTGCAAAAGAAGCACTGTGAATCTCAAGGGGCTGGCATAATGTTAATGTTACATGAAGCTTCAGCAGTATGAACAGTTGTTTGCTTGTCTAAAGCATTTGTACTCTGCTCTTCAACCATAAAAGCTCAGAGGGCTGCTTACAAATCAATAAAAATAACATAAGTTCCACAAGTGTACAGAGGGCATAATTTTAAGTTTAAAAGCTGTTTACAGTGTTTACTCTTAGGTAGTGCTGTTGTCTCATGGGACCATAGCAGGTAGGGACGCACTAGCTTGGAATTGCTGCCTCGGGAAAATCATACCCCACATCAAAACTAACTATCCAGACAGAAGGCTAGTTTCAGAGGAGTGAATGTTTGAATTTAATTGCCATAGTTGAGCTATGGGAAAGGGATACCACAAATAACAATCTTCTGGCTCCTTGTTTTCCAGAATCAGCATTCTTCTTCCTGAGTATCCCAGAAATCAGTTCAAACCTGGCATCCTATCAGACAGCTGATTGTCTACGCAGATAGGCATGATAGGAGGCTCTTAGATCATCTGAGAGAGGTGCAAAATGGAAAACAATATTGTGCTGCCACTGTACATTTACTTAGCATGATGGAGAACTTCTGAAGCATACAACTAGGTCTCAATCTGAACAAGGGCTCAGCCTTGGAACCTGTTTTATCACTAGCTTTCAGACCAGAAACATGCAAGATAGTAATAAAGAAGAGAGCACCCAGGAGCATTTTATTTATTTTATTTAACAAAATTTATATACCACTTGGTTGTAATAAAACTTCTCAGAGGTTTACAAGAAATAGAAGAATTAGCAATAAAGAAAGTTACAAACAAGGAATGGAAAACTCATTAGGAGTTTCGGGGCAAGGTGTCATCAGTATACTGCTGGCAGTCAGCTCTATTTCTCCATAACATCCAATCAGGAGAGGCTGTGCAGGCCCTGGACCAGTCCCTAGATGCAGTTGTGGGATGGATAAAGGAAAATAAGATGAGCTTGAACCCTAGCAAGATGGAGGCACTGTGGGTGAGTGGTTCCCTTGTCTGAGAAACTGGTCAATTGCCTGCCCTGGGTGGGGTTGCACTCCCCCCTGAAGGAGCAGGTATGCCAGCTGGGGGTGCTTCTGGATCCAGGTCTGTCACTGGAGGCTAGGGTTAACAGGTCTCCAGTTTTTGGCTGGAGTCTCCAGTTTTTTGGAGTTCCCTCTGGTTCTTTGGCTAGCACCCCTTAATCTCTGAACTTTCAGCTTCAATATAAAAAAAAGTTTCTAGGTGGTCTGGTTCCGGAGATATACACCCAAAACATCAATTGCCCCCCCACAACTGTTAAATCTATTTTACAGATCTTTATAACAGCTTCTAGCTCTAACTACAACTCCCATCAGCCCAATCCAGTGGCCATGCTGGCTGCGGTGATGGGAGTTGTAGTTTAAAAAAGTAACTTTTCCAAGCTCTGGCTCTAACCCCGCCCTTTCAGGATTGTAGCCAATAAATGAAGCCAGGGTTGTGACTTGTTGATCCAGGCATGCCTAGGCTTAATTTCAACTTCAGAAAATGGTGGCTTTGAGATTTTGCAGTTTGCGTAAGTAATATGGCTTAAAAAAATTTTTCTCTTGTGTGCAAGAGTCAAACCCTGGGCTATGAAATATGGAAGTATTTAATCCAATGCTTGCTTTTCTGGGAGTAAAGCAATGCTAATCTAAGGTTGTCATATTCCAGTTCCACAAATCCGGGCAGGCTATTTTGCATATTATGCAAATTATTTGCATGTTAATATTTGGATTGTCTAGTTGTTTTGTTTTTGTGCCTAGCAATTACCACCAAAAACTGGGGAAAGATGTGAGAAATCTTTTTTTTTAAAAGCAACATTTTCAGCCTTAAATGCCTAGACTCTAGGTTCCAACACTATGGGATATTTATTGATCAAGAGGATTTATATTCTGCCTTTCTGCTGTTAAAAACAGAGCTCAGCACAGCTTACAAATATAATAAAAACAATAAAAATACACAATCAATATAAAAACATAATAAAAACACAAAATAGCAACAAACATAAAGTCAGCACAGCAGTATGGTTAACCTTTGCTGGTCATTGACCAAAATAAACTTATTTACATTTTTTAGTATGGTTAACCATTACATATACGATATATTTCAGAGATGTGGTGGGTGGAGAAAAACAAGAAGCCAAAATGTTAGGAAAAGGAGTCTTTCACACCACATGTTCTGTTCTAAATACTGTTGCAACAAGTTTTACAAGTTCCTCCAGTATTCCACTGGTGCAGGCACTCAGACATTCAAAGTATCTGTATGTTTCTTAGGTTTTATAAAAGCAGAGCTTTGCTTAACTCAAAATTTATTCTCCCTTTGATCAACCACATCTACACAGGTTCCACCTCCATACTCAAAATGAAACTGGGCCTGGAAGTGTGCATCAACCCCACACATACCTTGCTAATTAGATTACCAATGACAGGATGTCTGTCTTATCCACTACTCTCCTGCCCCCCCCGGGCATCATGAAAGACCCAGTCCTGGGCTCAGAAAGAAAATAAATATCTGGTCCTCTTCAAAGTACTCATAAGCCTCTTGTTTTAATTAAAATAATAATTATAAATTCTTGCTCTTATCACTAATGGGAGTTAATTACCTTGCATGTGCTGCTGTTGCTTCTATGGCTGTAACGGAGTGAGGTTAAAGATAAGTGAAATGCAAATAGGAAAAAAACAAAACAAAAGGCAGTAACACTTTCCTAAATGTAATACCATACCAACCACAAGATTCCTATGAGTAAGGCAGAAAACTCAGCATCCCACAACCAGTCAGGATTCATAACCAAAAACCCAAACTAAAAAAATCCTAGCAGCCAGTCAGCCAAGGTCACAGAAATCCCCATGCAGCACAACCTGACCTGGGGACTGCAGTTAATGCAGAATGCTGCAGCACAATTGCTGACATGAGTGAGATCCTATCAGCACATAATACCTCTGCTCTGAAATCTTCATTGGTTGCTGATTTGCTACCAGGCCAAGTTCAAGCTGTGCTTTCCATGTTATGGGTGCCACATAGTACAGTACTTGCTCTGCTCTTGTAAGAAATCAGTCCTGTAAAGTGGCAGCACCTACACTTTGGAACTCCTTGCCTATTGACATTAGGCAGACACCTCTTTTCAGCACCTGCTAAAATCAGTTTTCTTGAGGCAAGCCTCTTCAGGCATGTGGAAGCTATTGTGTTTTTAAATCTGTTGTTAACTCATTGTTGGTTTTATTATTTTGAATGTTTTTAAGTATCTGTCCTTAACGCTTTTGCCAATAACTTTATTGTTTTAATTCTTTCTGTAAACCATTTTGAGATTTTTTTTACAATAAAGCGGTATATAAATGTTGTAAATAAAAATACATAAATAAATGTTGGATTCACTGTGGCACTTGAGTCTCTTCCCACTTTTAGGAACCAAGGAATCTGCCTTATACTGATTCAGGCCATTTCGTACCATGATTTCTTAAATGCAACACCATACCAACCACAACAAGATTCCTATGAGTAAGGCAGAAAACTAAGCATCTCACAACCAGTCAGGATTCCTAACCAAAAACCAAAAATATGATAAGTGAAGAAATATTTATATAAGCATGACTATCAAATAGATTTATTATTTACACAAACTGAAAAGATATTTATAGTGCAATCCTAGGTTTATTTATTCAGAAGCAAGTCCCAGTGTATTCAGTGGGGCTTACTCAAACAGGGACAGAAATGAAACCTCAAGTGATAAGCCAGTTCATTCACACAACCCAAAATTCCGAATCATGCCACTTTACGCTGTTTTGCAATTGTTTATACTTGTCTTTATGGTTATTGGATTTTAAATGGCTTTCCTGCACAGCGCATCTACTTTTCATTGCAGCATCATTTTAGTCTCTCTCTCTCACACACAAACCAACTACCTAATATAAAAAATGAAAAGGGAAGAAAGGGTTTTACTAGGAATAGGAGGGGGGTCTAGTCAGTGTCATGTCAATTTCACGCTGAGGTGCTCTCCCGGCTTCAGCCTTGAAGCCCGAACAGTCATGGGGATTGCACCCCCTCTCCATTCTGAGTTCCATAGTCTCTTCTTCCAACCACATCATGAGTGTGTGTGTGTTATTTAACAGTCCCCTGCATGATGGTTGATGGAACCACCCCCATATTGTTGTATCACCCAATTACGGATGTGACAGAAGGTGCATGTGCATGCACGCGCACAAACACACACTTCCACTAAAGATTGTATTTCATAAGTACTTAATAAAAAGGGGGGTTGCTATAAATATGTCAGGAGGAAATGAAACTGACAGAAAAAAGTTTTTGGTGCCAATTGCATTCCCATGCTCTCCTGGCTTCAGCGTGCAATTGACAAGAAACAATGAAACAACCTCCCTCCCCTTCTCCATTAGTAATACTCCAGAGGGAGTAAACATGTAAATTTGGGGGCGGGGCCACAAGGAAACAGCAATACTAAATGTGAATGGAAAATAGCGGATTGGAAGGTAGTGTGAACCTTGCAAATCTATCATGAAGGGAAAAGCTGCGTCTTTAATCCAAAGTTTACCTCCCGTGTGAAACAGCCCTGAGACCCAAAGAGAGGCAGGGAGACACCTAGCTCTGAGCTCTGGAAAGGGGCAAAGCCTCATTGGGGGATTTAATGTGGTACAGTTGATCTGCATTTGGATTGTTTAAAGCTTCAGGAGCCCAGTTCAAAGCACAGGGCAAGATAGCACTTTGAGACATCTTGAGGACCTCCCTCTCAGTGCTGTCTTGAGCAGCACCTTGAACAGAATTTCTGAGGAACCTACAGCCACCTGATTGTTGGATCTTCAGAAGCCCTGTCCAAAACACTGTACAAAATAGCACTCAGAGGGGCTGGCTACCTTGCCCTGCACTTTGGATGGGGCTTTACAGGCACTGCCAAGCAGCTGATCAGAGGTATCTCCAAACACCCTTTTGGTTGAGCCCTGCTGGTACCCGCCCCTGATGTCATATATGATGTTATATATAGGCAGGTGAATGTGGCTTAGCTGAAATGGCCTCCCAGGTCAAATGGGGAGGGCTAGGGTGGCTAAACAGACCTGGAAGCCCACCCCTGGTGTATATTGTCTGCTTCTATATATGCTCACCCCGTATATTTGTTCAACACATGGAGGGCATCAGTGATGGCATCTGGGGTGAGGGGGGGAGGAGCTAGTGCACCCATCCCCAACTGAGAGCCCCTCCAGATGATCTGTCTATTCAGCATTCCTCCTGATGTGCTTGCAGAAAGCTTATGTGGTGGTTAGACTATGGGTAGAGAAACACACTTACTGTTCTGCTGGTTCCAGTGCATCTTCACCTCTCTTTTCTGAAAATGGAGGCAAACAATGCTAGTCAAACCCTGCTCCTTTTTACAGTAAAGCTACTGGGATCAGCTCGAGTGGATTTTTTTAAAAAACTCAGCTTTAACTGAAAAATTCGCACTGATGCCCTCCATATGTGAACAATGGAAATGCTTTGCTGTAAGTGACTAGTGTGTTCACAGTCTGTATCCAGTCTTTATTGAGCATTTGTTCTGTTTACAGGGCAATTATATACAATGAGCATTCATCCTGCATTCATCCTGATTTGCTTGCAGGGTGTTTCCAGGTTTTCCATTAATTTTATTTATTTATTACTTTTATATACCGCCCCATAGCCGAAGCTCTCTGGGCGGTTTACAGCAATTAAAAACAATTTTAAAAAATATACAAATTTTAAAACACAAAAAACAATTTAAAAACACAATGTAAAAAAAATTAAAAACAATTTAGAAACACATGCTAAAATGCCTGGGAGAAGAGGAATCATTCACTCATCCCACGCTTTTCAATGCATTTCCCCATCACTTTACAAACTGCAGAGCCTGTTTTTGTTTCGTTTTGCTTTGCTTTGAAGTGGATTCGTTGGGCTCAGACAACATTTTAATCCACGTTCACTGTGCAAACCTAAAGTTCTAGTATGTACTTGAATACTGACAGTCTAGAGGCACACTGAATATTCCTCCACAATTCATCAAAAGTGACAGTTTGAGGTGGATTTCTAGGAAAACATCTGAAGAATTTTGATGGGAGAGAGAGAGAGAGTTTGATAAGGCTACTGAAGGTTCTCTGCAGGGAGGGGAAGAGGGATTAACATAGCATTATGTTGCCACTGAGTGTATCCAGGAGCAGAGGTGGGGAATGTGAGGCCGGGGGCCAAATAGGAGCATTTATGCCTCTCTCTGGCCCTGGGAACCCTCTCCAGGCTAAAATAAAATATGGCAGAGAGACCAGAGAGAGGGGAGGGCTGAGAGAAGGACAAATGTGAACATAATCAGTTATGTATAAAGAACAAAGCTTGCTCTTTACAGTACTGCCAGTACCTAATAAGTGATTTTCTTCTGTACATGCATGTATCTTTTATCCATTACACTCAAGCCATATCTAATTATCACTAACAGAAAGGTTGGCATTTATCTCCTACATACAAAACCACACCTGCCTTCCAGAAAACCCAGGATTCTTTGGAGGAAGCCATGACTGTTTGAGAGATGTACTGCCCTCAAGTCTATTCCGACTTATGGCGACCCTATGAATAGGGTTTTCTTGAGGCCGAGTGACTGGCCCAAGGTCACCCAGTGAGTTTCATGGCTAGATGGGGATTTGAACCCTGGTCTCCCAGGTCATAGGCCAACACCTTAACCACTACACCACACTGGCTCTCACATGACTGTTTAAAGTGATATAATACCAGAGCTTGGAAAAGTTACTTTTTTGAACTACAACTCCCATCAGCCCTAGGCAACATGGCCACTGGATTAGGCTGATGGGAGCTGTAGTTCAAAAAAGTAACTTTTCCAAGCTCTGAATACTGCTTTAAATGCAATTGGGGCTTAACATCTGGAGGGCACTGTGTTGGCTACCTCTTGTGTATAAGCTTTGTAGCCTGGATGTCCTTGCTGCAGCGCATTCTGTTCTTTACTTTTGTGTTCACCAAGGGCTTGTCTACATGATGAGCTGTAAATTCGTATTCAAATTAACTGGTAGCAATCATAAGCATCATCAAAACATAATATAATACAATATAATATAATTAAAACAAAGCCAATGCATATAGATTTACCATCAGCAAGGTACTAGTATAAACATTTCTTTGTTCTACTAGAGAGGAAAAGTAAAATGATGAAGAATAAAAATGACTTCCATAAGATATTTTAGAGACACAGGAACATTCTGGAATAAACTTTGCCTAATTTCTAGCTATAGTGAATGCAAGCCATTCTTTTTCCTAACAATTTAACAGAAGATGTACATTTTTAAACATCCACAGGAAACATTCTGCCTGCTGTGAACAGACTTCTGATTCAAGGGGTAATACAAGAGGTGCACAGGTAAATCTACTACCTCAGATCTGCAAATACAGAACTGCACAGAATAGCTCAAACCGTTATAACAGGTCAATATCAACTTTTTTAGACCAGTGAGCTCATCTGCAATTTTGAGAAAGTGCCATGGGCACCAGTCACAAAACAGTTGCCATGGGTGTGACATAACACAAAATGGCTGCTGTGGAGCATGGCATAACACAAAATGACTGCCCCAGGTCCTTAGAAAGCACATCCTCTCCTTTGGGCCATTTTCCTGCTCAAAATCACCCCTGCAGCTTTCCTCCCATTGTGAATAGCAGGCATATTGGGGTGAGGGGTAGGTAGTCCAGTTCTGATGAAGACCATGGCACAGGCAAAGAGTTGAAATCTCCTCACCCCCCATGTCATGCCTCCAATCCAGTTTGCCCCTCACCATGCCACCTATTTAGTTGTACTCTGAATCATTTTGTGCTCATAGTGTCCCTTCATGCAAGTAATGCCTGAATTACAACATAGGTTGTAAACACACTACTCACTGAATCAAAGGCTTTCCATTAGCAATGGAGTGAGGGGGGAGGCACCAGAGCTTGGAAGTAACTCATTACAAATAACGAGTTACTTGTAATTTGTTACTATTTTTAGTAACGAGTGGGTAACTTAGTTACATTTTGCTAGTAATAGAACGAATAGTCATTTCCTTACTTTTGAGCAGCAACTGTAACGTTTCCAGCGTTACTTTTTGGTGTTACTTGGGAGGGATCTAGGGAAGTCTTCTGCTCCTCTGATTGGTGGATAAAATACATGTGCCTCACACTGGGCTTCTGCGCAGAGTTGCTCTTCCCTCATGCTCTATGGCCATGAGGGAGGAGGTGGAGAGAGAAAAAAAGAAATTTAGTCAAAAATGGAAGGTGGTGGAGAAGAAAGGAGTGGAGGAAGAAAGCCGGAGGCAAGGATGAAGGAGGAGAAGGAGGCAGCAGAGGAATGGAAGTGAAGAGCTATGGAGGTGAGGAAGAATGATATGAGTGTGTGTGTGAATTAGGGTTACCCTTTCTGCTTTCAGGGGTGATCTCTGGAGTGCCAGATGGTGGATCTCTGCTCGCTTGCCCTCCCGCCCTCACACCCACTTGAAAGCCTGCTAGCTCACTCCCTCACTTGCCCTACCACCCCCACCACCCCATGCTCTCACCCCCACTTGCTCACTCGCCTTACCACCCCACCACCGCTCTCTTGCCCCTCTACTTGCTTACTCACTCACTCGCCTTACTGCCCCCACCCCCACTCACTTGCCCTCTGCTCACTCTCACTTGCCTTACTGCTCCCACCTCCTCTCACTTGCCTTACCACCCCCACTGTCTCGCCCCCACTTGCTCACTCACCTTACCACCCCCGCTTTTTTGCCCCTCCACTCGCTCACTTGCCTTACCACCCCCACCTCCACTCACTTGCCTTACTGCCCCCACCCCGCTCTCTCACCCCCTGCTAGCTCACTCATCCTACCACCCCACCCCTGCTTTCTTGCTCCCGCCTCCCGCACGCTTACTCCCTCACTCACCACTTCTCACAGTTTTTTTTTAAAAATAGACATTTTTGACTCACTTTTAATCTTCCCCAAGACAGCTCATGAGAGAGTCAATAAAATAATTTTAAAAAATGTTGTCCCAATAAATCTTCCCACCTGAAATAAAATACCATGTCAAAGAAAAAACACTTGTCCTGTATATTGAACCTACTACACCCACACAGGTGCTGAACCCACCCAAAGGTGCTGTTATTTCATGTGTTACACCAGGGGATCTGGCCTTTCAGATGCAGTTGGACTACAAACCCCATCTTCCAGGTCCATTGGCCATCCTGGCTGGAGTTGATGGGACTTGGTCCAGCAACATCTGGAGCACCACCAGTTCTGCATTCCTGTCTCGCCCAGACACAAATGTTGGTTTGTCACTAATTATGTTCAGAAGAGATCTGTTCCCAGTCTCAGCTCTCTGAAGAATGTACCAGTTTCAAGCATATCAAACATCCATCCATCACATTCATCCTTTTTTAAAAAAAAAGCTCAGGTGCACAGCTTGAAAGACATGGTATAAGAGTATACCCTCAAGGGCGTTTCTTAGAACTATAGAGTCAGAAGGTGTCTCTAAGGTAATCTAGCCTAACCCCCACTCCCCAATATTTGTTCCTAGACAGCCACCTACATCTGCCCACCTGAAACTGCACCTGTCACATTTTCCAGTTCAGCTGTTTGAAACTGCTGAACCAGAACGCATCAGTCATTTTGATTTCTATTAGTGTAGGGTAGGGATGTAGTCGTCCAGGGTCTTGGGGGGTCTTAGACCCCTTACTTTTTTAGGAGCAGGTCCCAGCAGGGTCCCTATGTCTCCAGCATCCTATGAAAGGGGAGTGTGTGAGCCAATGAGAAGAGTCTTTTAACATGCTTCTTTGTCCTTTTCTGCTGATTGGAGCCAATCAGAGTGAAAGAAGGTGAGTCAGCCACTAAGAAGACTCTTCTCAATAGCTAACACTCTCCCCTTTCATGCTTATTGACTCCTGGGGCATTTCCTGTTGTGGGAGAAGAGGTTCTCATTCTCAACCCACAAGCAAAAAAACAAACAAACAAATAGCTATGACTATCATGAAGGGACCCTGCACTTCTAAATTTCTCCCAGCAACCAGTGTGAAATTCAGCAAAGCTATATATTGTGACCAATAACTGTTCTTGTAAAGGGTTGCTGTGTGCTTTATCTTGGGGCTGTTAACATGGAAGGCTAGGAGGCCAACAGAAGGTAGAGCCAGAGTAAATGACAGGCAAAGCCAACAATGGCCCCATCTGCACTAAACATTTAAAGCAGTACTATACCATTTTAAAACAGTCGTAGATTCCACCAAAGAATCCTGGGAACTGTAGTCTGGAGAGTTATTAGGACACACCTGTTCCCCTCACAGAATTACAATTTCCAGAGTGGTTCAACAATCAATCCCTCTTCCCAGAGAACTCTGGAAAATGTAGCTCTGAGAGGGGAACAGGGGGTCTCCTAACAACTCTCAGCATCCTTAACAAACGACACTTCCCAGGATTCTTTGGGAGAAGCCATGGCGGTTTGAAATGCTATCGCTGCCCTTTAAAGGTATAGAGCAGATGGGCTTATGGGGCCCTATCATCCCCCCTGCTGAGTTCCACAGGGGCAAATGGGCTATTACAGAGGAGGAAGCTGACAGCCAGGGCCACCTCTTGGGCTAGTTGTAAGTAGGATGTCAGGCAGGTTTGGGCTTTGTTTTATTAATACTAAAGTGTGTGGTGTGGCAATGGGTTCTTCCCTGTCATAATGCTCAATTATTATTTATTATGTGGTTTTGAGTGTTCAAAGCACTTAAGACTCACAAAATTGAAGGGGAGACTTGTAGGTCATATAGTTTAGCCCCTACCTGATGCAAGAAAGCCAGAGAGTGAAGATCCCCAACAGATGGTTGACGTCCTTCTATTTGAAGATTTCCAGGGAAGGGGAGGGGAGCTGACCTTGGGTACATGGTCCAACTGTTAAGCCGCTTTTATCTTTTTGGGACATTTTCCCCTTAACTAAAATCTACCCTCCTGTAACTTAAGCCCATTAGATCCAGTCCTAACCCAGAGGTCTTTGTACTCTTCTATGTGGCAATCCTGGAGTTACTTGAAGACTACCATCATGTACCCCACTCAAGCCTTTTCCTACAGCAGTTCACTTAAACTTTCATCATAGAACTTGTTTTCCAAACCCCCGATGATCTCCATTGTTGTCCTCTGAACCCATTCCAATTTGTCTAGATCAGCACCCAGAACTGGATGCAATGCTCCAGCTGAGGCCTGACTAGTGCAGAATTACGTGAACACTTACTTCTTATGACTTGCAAACTCCAGTTCTAATGAATGCAACCTAAAATTGGTTTTGGCTTTGTGGTCCCACTGGCGTGAATGGGAGCTTCCCCCCAAGTAAACTACAGGGGCAGGAGTGATGCAGTTCAGGACTCAAAGTGCTAAATGCCTCCACTACCACACCAGGGTCCCGATCCATGTCAGACCCCCACACTGGCTATTTCTGAAAGAAAAAAGTGCACTCAAGGACAAACCATATGATTAATGTCATGTGTAGATTAAATTGGCCCTCAGTGGCTCTTTCTGCCTGCTTGTCTTGTCCCTGGTTCTACTACCCTCTTTGTGTGTGTGCTTTTTTAATGTTGTTTTAGGCTACTTAGATGTTTTTTAAAAAGTAACGAAAATGTAACTGTAGTGATTACTTTTGAGAAAAAGTAATCAGTTACTTTCAGAGCAATTGTCATTGTAATGGTAATTACTACTTTTTGGGGTCATGTAACTGTAACTGTGATGTATTACTTTTTAAAAGTAGTCTTCGAAGCTCTAGGAGGCACCCAAAAGCGACAGTAACAAGAAGAGGGGGTACCCTCAAAGTGCCAAGCCAGTGAAAAAGCCGGGAGCCTGAGACTGATCCTGTATCTTTAGGAGAAGAGAGTCAGCTAAGTGCAGGTGTTCTTGCAACTCTGTAATGAGAAAGTACATTTATTAAGGCTATTGTTTTCAAGGGGCTTAAGCATCTTTAATCCTTTGCTGGATTAATGTGATCTGGGAACCTTTTCAAAAGCTGAATGAGGATCTTGGAAGAGTTCATCCTTAACCTGTAACCAACAAGGAGAGAGAGTTCACTAATTATTACTTCAGCAGCTGAACCAGGTTAGATAAGGGGGCTGCGTTGTTAACTAAATTGTTTAAAATAATCTTGATGCATTGTCAGATTGTACCATCACAGAAACTTAATTATTTTCTTTCATCTGTGTGTAGGTGGTGGGATAGGCCCAAATTCCTCTATCATCCACCAGTCACCTCCACCTAACAACCTCCAGGATATGTCATTATTATATTACACAACTTGTAGGAATGATGTTATTGATCACATGTCATAGAGAGCAGTATCCAGAGCTTGGAAAAGTTACTTTTTTGAACTACATCTCCCATCAGCCCCAGCCAGCACCATGCTGGCTGGGGCTGATGGGAGTTGTAGTTCAAAAAAGTAACTTTTCCAAGCTCTGCGTATGACAAAGCTACAATGATGAGAAAGTGGCTGGAAGTTCTACCAAACCACTCTAGAGCCTCTACAAATCTTCCTTATTATATAACTGCAAATGTGAATGGCATTTTATTTTACATCTACTAAGAAATACAGAGCAGATTCCTGATAAGGCTGATAGTTCTCATAACCTTTTTTGCCTTTGCTCCTATCCAGATTTCTTTGCAACAAGTGTAATAACTGCATGTATCCCTCCTGTTTTTGCCTCCTGCTCCTCTTTGTTTGAGTTTTCTACCTTTCCAACTCTCCTGATAATCCCATGGAAGATCATCCTTTTTTTCAGAAATGCATTGAGAAAAAGAAACATTGGGCACTTCCAAACTGTCACTATTTGGGGTAGGGTTGCCAGTCTCTGGATTTTGTCCAGAAACTCTGGGTTTTTGGGGTCCTCTCTGGGTCTCCAGGTGAGTTACCTCAATCTTCAGATGCTCAGCTTTCATTTTTTTAAAAAAAGTTTCTAGATGGTCTGGTTCAAGAGATATACACCAAAGCATCAGTCCCCTCACAACTTCTGTTAAATGAGCTTGTAGCTGGCTGTTCTAACCCCGATCTTTCAAGTTTGTAGTCAATAAGTGAAATCTTGTGATTGACAAGGGATTTGGTGACCTCCAGGCAATAGCTAGAACCCATTGCAAGTCCAGAAAACTATTGTCTTTTTCTATTTGTCTGAAAATTTCATAAATTGAGTAAGTTTCAGCAGTAGCAAAAGTCCCTTTCTCTGTGTGTGTGGGTCATGAGGTGTAGAACAAAAAATCACAGCAGGATCTTAGTAGGCAGTTCTTTACTGTAAACAATTTCAGTTGTGATTATAATAAAAGTGTACATGCAGGGTTTTTTAAATTACTTGCAAAAATAGCATATTATTTTTTTTCCAAATAATTTTGAACAGAAATTTAAAAGAAGTGTAAATGCGGCTTATTATTACAATGTGTCATATTTTTCTAATTATGAGGAGTCAAACAAGTTTAAATTTTTCTGGGCTGTTGAAGAGGGCAGTTTATTTGTCTATTTCATAGCCTGTTTTGAAAACTTCCCAGTATGAAGCTTTAATCCTAAACTCACATTTCTGGTAGTAAAGCTTCAATGCTAATCCCACATACTGTGAGTAAACTCCACTGAATTCAATAGGACTTACTTTTGAGTAGACACAGTAAGATTGTGCTGTAAATCAATGGGACTTCTGAGTGAACATAGCAAAGGACTGTGTTTGTGTTATAAATCTTTATCTCCCCGCCAATCCTATTTTTAAAGCAATTAGGCAGAGCTTTCCTTGGTGTCTCTGCTTTTATTTTGTAGAAAACTAATACTGATACTATTTTATTTATTTTTTAAAAAATATTCTGCAATGAAAAACTGTTTTGACAATAAATGATTATATGGGGTGTATGTTAGGGTTGTCAGGTCAGAAGCAGCCCAAATCATGAGATTTCAGGGGCGGGCCCTAGTGATGTCATTAAGCATGATACATTAAGCATCAATCACAGTTGCTTGGCATATACAATTAAAAAAAATTCTCTGATTGGAAATCAAGATAGAAATCTTAGCTAAAAGATTGAGCCTGGTAGGGAACATTTAATGTAGGCTACTTGCTCCTGGCAAGAAGGGTTTAAGTGCCCTCAGGCCAGGCCAGTCACCAGAAGGCCACTGTAGGAAGAAGGGAGCCTACTATTGTGGAGATGTTAGATAGAAAAAGACTATTGCCCAGAATCCTGGACAGTCAATGCTAGTCCATGTCATCAGTACTAAGCTAGATGGCACCAAATGTACCTGACTCAGTACAAGGCAGATTCCTTCATTCCTAAACATGGAAAGAGACCCGTGAAAAGAGAAATTTATTTAGGTATCCTATTTACAACATTTATATACTGCTTTACTGTAAAAAATCTCTAAGCGGTTTACAAAAGGAATTAAAACAATAAAATTATTGACAAACAGTTAAAGACAGAAATTTAAAACATTCAAAATAATAAAACCAACAATGAGTTAAAAAACGTAATAGCTTCTACATACCTAGGTAGGCTTGCCTAAACAAAAATGTTTTTAACTGGTGCCAAAATGAGTACAACGAAGCGCCTGCATAATGTAAATAGGCAGGGAGTTCCAAAGCGCAGGTATTGCCACACTAAGGGATTGATTTCTTACAAGAGCAGAACAAGTACTATGTGGAACCCGTAACATGGAAAGCACACCTTGAACTTGGCCTGGTAGCAAATCAGCAACTAGTACAGATTTCAGAGCAGAGGTATTATGTGCTGAGAGGGTCTCACTCATGTCAGCAATCATGCCACAGCATTCAGCACTAACTGCAGCCCCTGGGTCAGGTTGTGCTGCATGGGGATTTCTGTGACCTTGGCTGACTGGCTGCCAGGATTTTTTTTAGTTTTGGTTAGGAACCCTGACTGGTTGTAGGATGCTGAGTTTTCTGCCTTACTTGTAGGAATATTGTGGTTGGTATGGTATTGCATTTAGGAAATCATCACTGTCTTTTCTTCTTGCATTTCATTTACTCTGACCTTACTTCCTTACATCCATAGAAGCAACAATAGTGCTTCCATGTGCTCAGCTCAACCCCTTTAAACACAATGATGATGTACCTTGATGTTTGCAAGATGGTTTGTTTCTTGCCCAATAGTGGTGAAAGAGAATTCACTTATTATTTATTTATTTATTTATTTATTTATTTATTTATTTATTTATTTATTATTAGATTTGTTAGACGCCCATCTGGCAGAGATTAGTCTGCCATTCTGGGCAACGTGCAACAAAAACACAAATACAATCCATATAAAAACATAGACAGAAAACATTAAAAGTTTTAAAAGTTAAAGCCCCCTAGAGTTGCACTCTGACAGCCTAACCCCCCTCCCATGCCTGGTTAAAGAGCCAGGTCTTCAAGGCCCATTGAAAACACAGCAGGGAGGGGGCCTGGCGGAGGTCAGTTGGCAAGGAGTTCCAAAGTGAGGGGACTACGACTGAGAAAGCTCTTGACCTGATCCTCACCAATCTAGCTGCTTTTATGGGGGGAATGAGGAGTAGACCATTCATGGACGACCTTGTTAGCCGGCACCCTTGGTGAGAGTGAAGGCATCAGTAGAGTGGGCCAGCTTCAAATAGGGCCTTAAAGGTTAAAGCCAGGACCTTAAATTTGGCCCGAGCAGTCACCGGTAACCAGTGCAGCTCCTTGAGGACTGGGGTAATATGCCCTTGGCGGCGGCTGCCTTTAATCAGGCGAGCTGCAGCATTCTGCACCAGCTGCAGCTTATGGACCATTTTCCAGGGAAGACCCACATATAAAACATTACAATAATCCAACCGAGACAGAACCAAGGCATGAACTACTGAAGGGAGTAGGTGGCTCACAAGGTAAGGGCGTATCCTACGTATGAGGTGAAGTTGATAAAGTGCTACCCGAGTAACGGCTGCCACCTGCGCTTCCATAGATAACTGGGAGTCAAGAATGACCCCCAAACTCCGGACTTGGTCTCTCAGGGGCAGTTGTACCCCATTGAGCACCAGATCAGTGATCCCCAACCTGTCTTTATCACCCACCAGCAGTACCTTGGTTTTATCAGGATTCAGCCTAAGCTTATTCCTGCTCATCCAGTCCCTCACCAACTTCAGATACTTAGATAACATTTCTATTGCCGCCAGTGGGGAAGATTTAGATGAGAGGAAAATCTGCATGTCGTCTGCATATTTGTGGAATTGCATACCAGATCTACTAATAATGTCTCCCAGCGGCCTTATATAGACGTTGAATAACATTGGGGAGAGGATGGAGCCCTGTGGCACCCCACAAGTGAGCGCTCAGAGACCTCCTCTCCCAGCACCACCCCCTGGCCATATCCCCGAGAGAAAGGAACGGAACCACCGTAAAACGGTGCCTCCAATACCTAAACTCTCTAGGCGATCTAACAAGATACCATGGTCAACAGTGTCAAAGACCGCTGAGAGATCCAAGAGAACGTGGAGGGTAAATTCCCCTCTATCCAGTGCCCTTCTCATATCATCCACCAGAGCCACCAGCGCTGTTTCTGTCCCATGTCTGGGTCTGAAACCTGATTGAAATGGGTCAATTTAACTCACTTCCTCTAAGTATGCTTGTAGTTGGTTCATCACCGCCCATTCGACCAACTTACCCAAGAATGGCAAATTTGAAACTGGGCAGAAGTTGTTTAAATTCAAGGGGTCTAAGGAGGCCTTTTTCAGAATTGGGGTTATTACTGCCACAGAGATGGCAGATGACCTTTGTCAAGAGATGCATTAACCACTGCCTTGACCCCCTCACCTAGTTTGTCTTTGCAGCTCATAATGAGCCACGCTGGGCAAGGGTCGAGTATACAGGAGGTCGGTTTAAGCGAGGAGAGGACCTGAACTACTTCCTCAGAGGAGAGAAGCTGAAAACAATCCCATAACCCTAAGGGCCAGCTGGTCACCTCTGGTTCAGTTACTAGGGCTGTGGCAGGTGGAATGGTGCTCTTGATGTGGTCGATTTTGTCTGCAAAATGTTTTGCAAAATCATTACAGGAGGCTGTGACGCCCTTCCCTGGCTCTCCCTGTCAGGTTCCTACCTGCTCGTGGCTACTGCCTGTCACTAGGCACCACCAGGGACTCCACCAGTCCAGACTGTCCTTTTTATGGTTTCTCTCTCCGCTCTAGCATAGACCTCACCAGATCCCCCTGCTAGGCAGCACCACCAGTCATGTTCTATAACCAGTATCCCCAGAGACTCTGCCTGAGTCTCTCTCAATCAGGTTACCTCTGTGACTGCGTGCTTAAGCTGTCCCAGTCCCTTTGTATCAATGCAGATAATTCTGGTTTGCTCTGAATACTTGTGGTGTTATATTTTCCCCTTCACCGCTGCCACCATTTGTTACAGTTTCCCTTCAGCCTTGGTATTTACCTTACCCTCCCTTCTGGTCTGTGAAACCCCAGCCAAGGATCAGGCCTTCGGTAAACCAAATATAGTATTTATTAAATAACAGAGATAACAAGATTACTTTATAAAGGCACATAAGCATATGGTTTCTTCTATTACTATGATACTTGACTTATCATAAACTAGAACTCCCACTCTCTCTTTCTCCACACTCTCCTGACAAACACCTCTCAAAGAACTCTCCAAAACCCACCAAAACAACCCACTCACGTCCACCCAGATTCAACTGTCATTCTTCCTTTTATACTCTCAGCCATTCAAACACTCAGCCAAGCATCCAGCATTCTACTGCTCATTTACTCCCCCCTCCTCTTTCACTCCACTTACCACATATCTTCTATACAAACAGCACTTACCATATATACATTAATATAGGAACATCACATTCCCCCCCCTTAAAATAACGGCAAAGTATTATTCCTGTTCCAGGATTCATATGTCGCGTTAATAAGTAAAACAAGTCTCTCTGGGGAAAATGTCTTTCTTTGGTTCTCCGTCTGGTCACGTCACTGCAGTCCCAGCCACCTGCCTTGACAGTCCATCGGCCAATACATTGTCCTTGCCTTTTATGAACTGGAAGTCCACTTGATAGTCTTGTAGGGGCCATGACCACCTCTGCAGCATAGTATTATGGTTTTTCATAGTCTGTAACCATAACAAGGCCCGATGATCCGTTGTTACCGTAAATCTTCGTCCCCACACGTATGGGCGCAACTTGTTCAGTCCCCACACGACCGCTAGGCACTCCTTTTGGACCGACGAATAGTTTTTCTCCCTCGGCGTCAGCTTGCGACTCAGATACGCCACTGGATGTCTGGTGCCTTCTCTCTCCTGCAGCAAGACGACTCCCAGCGCGAGGTCCGATGCATCTGTAGCCACGATGAATGGTTGCTCATAGTTTGGTGCTATTAATATGGGTCCTTGGCATAAGGCTTGCTTCAGCAGATCAAAAGCCTTCTGACATTCATCCGTCCATACCACACGCTCAGAACACTTTTTCTTTGTCAACTCATGCAAGGGGGTTGCGATTTCCCCAAAATCTTTCACAAACTTTCTATAAAAACCAGCCACACCTAGAAATGCCCTAACTTGTTTTTTAGTTAAAGGGATAGGCCACGCTTGTATTGCCTCCACCTTGCTCCATAAGGGGGTGATTTTCCCACTCCCCACCTTATGTCCTAAATAGATTACTTCCTTTAATCCAAACTGGCATTTCTTAGCTTTTATTGTGAGGCCTGCTTTTCTTAATGCCTCTAATACTGTTGTCAGGTGTTGGACATGCTCAGGCACCGACTTGCTAAAAATGGCCACGTCATCGATACAGGCCACTGCAAAATCTGACATGCCTCGCAACACAGTATTAATTAGCCTCTGAAACGAACTTGGTGAGTTCCTTAGTCCCATGGGTAAAGTCACAAACTCATATAACCCATCTGGTGTACTGAAGGCAGTTTTGGCTCTGGATTGCTCGTCTAGTTCCATTTGCCAAAATCCCTTACAGAGGTCTAATGTAGAGATGATGGTTGCTGCCCCCAATAACTCTAACATTGCGTCTACCCTAGGCATAGGATACACATCTGGGACAGTAATTTTATTAATTAGCCGATAATCAATGCAAAATCTTGTCGTTCCATCTTTTTTCGGAACCAGGACAATACTTGAGGCCCAGGGACTGATAGATTCCCTGATCACTCCTAGTTCCAGCATATCTTCGACCTCCTTTTTGATTTCACTCAAAACTTTCCCATTCACACGGTACGGCACAGATCTGATTGGGGCATGATCTCCAGTATCAATGGAATGTTTGGCTATACTGGTTCAGCCAGGTTTATTACTAAAGAGATTCCCATATTTTTTTAAAACTCTCAGAATCTCTTCTTTTACTTCCTCCTTCACCTCCTCTGCCCATTCCAATTGATCTATCCCTCCTTTGTCTTTGCTTTCCTGTACCAAATCTGGAAGTTCAGGCCCACTTCCCTCAGGGAATAAGGTAACTTGCAACACCTTTGCATCCCTGGTATGGTAAGGCTTTAACATATTTACATGAACCACTTTGCTTTTGTTTAATTGGTCTGTGGTAATTACATACGTCACTGTGTCAAGCTTTTCTCTTATGGTATAGGGTCCCTCCCAGCTGGCCTGTAATTTGTCATGTTTCCTGGGTATGAACGCCATAACCATATCTCCCACATCATACACACATTCCCTGGCTGTTCTGTCATACCAGTAACTTTGCTTCTCCTGTGCTTGACTCAAATTCTTTTGTACAGCTTCCATTATCAATGTTAATTTATTGCGGCAGTCTAATACAAAATCAACTACAGATGTTTTGTACTCTCCCAGGGTTCCTTCCCATGGATTTTTTAACAGTTCCAAAGGTCCCCTCACTTTTCTAGTGAACATCAGTTCCAAGGGTGAGAAGCCTGTTGACTCCTGAGGGACTTCTCTGTACGCGAATAAGATGCACCCCAAACGTTCATCCCAGTCTTGTGGGTGATCTTGAACATAACTTCTTATCATGCCCTTCAGAACCCCATTAAATCTCTCGGTCAATCCGTTAGTGGCTGGATGGTAAGTAGTGGTCTTTAGATGTTTTAGACCACAACACTTCCACATACATTGCATCACGTCTCCCATGAATACACTGCCTTGATCCGTCAGCACTTCATGAGGGAAACCCAGCCTCATAAAGATTTTTAACAAAGCCTCTGCCACTACAGGGGCTTCTATGGATCTTAATGCTTCCGCGTCTGGGTACCTGGTGGCAAAATCCACCACCACCAATAGATATTTCTTGCCATGCCTTGTGGGTTTGGAAAAAGGGCCCACCAAATCTACTCCCACTCTATAAAAGGATTGTCCAATTATAGGAAGGGGCTTTAAGGGTGCCTTAGTCTTTACTCCACTTTTCCCCACCTTTTGGCATATACCACAAGATAGACAATGTTGTTTTACATCTTTGGAGATATTTGACCAATAATAGTGTGCAGCCAATCTCCTCTTGGTCTTTTTTATTCCCAGATGTCCTGCACATGGGACATCGTGGGCTACCTCTAGCAATCTGGTTCTGTATTTGCTAGGTACTATCAATTGCTTCACTGGTTCACATTCATCCTTTCTCTCAGCAGGCATCCACAGTCTATATAAAATCCCATTCTCACACACAACTTGATTCCTCAGTTTGTCAGTGAAAGGAATCTGTTGGGTCAGGGCTTCCTCCTTCATTTGCCTCAAACTTGTATCCCTATTCAGTTCTTCCCTGAACTGCTCTGTCTCTTCACTAGAGACCACTTGATACAAGTTGTTTCTTTCAGCAGGCCTTCCAGGGGTTGCTATGTTGACCTGAGGCTCGATAACAGATTGTACCCTGTTTTCTTCAGCCTCTGCTAACATGGCTTCTGTCTCTCTGCCAAGCTGTTGTCTGGTCACCACATATATTTTTCCCTGTGCCCCCATCACATCTCTTCCCAGTATCACTGGTTCTTGTTGTTGGGCATTAATACATACTTTATAATTTCCCTCTTTGCCTCTCCACGGTATTTTCACTAGGGCCATAGGCAAGCTTTCTGGTTTACCCCTCACTCCTTGAATAGTCACTGTTTCCTGAGGTAATATTTCCTCAGATTTTATTAAATCTGGCCTCAGTAACGTCTGAGCGGCACCAGTATCGAGCAATGCCCAATAATTTGCCCCTTGAACACACACTTCCTCTCTTAGACTCGTATCCAAGTCTTTTACTTCTGTCCAGTTTATCTAGCAGAACTGAACCTTTTTCACTGTTAGATCTTTTGGTTCTGTTTTTACTGCCCTTGCCTGAGCAGGATTACTAATGGGGTTGGCAACCTCACATTGAAAACGTAGGTGCCCCGGTCTACCACATTTATAGCATAATTTCTCCTCCATTTTAGGGTACACAGATCCACTCTGGGGTGTCCTGTGCCCTTCAGATTTTACTGGAGGACTCACTCGCTGTGGCACCACATCTTTTTTTCGGCCATTATATGGTCTGGGTTTAAACTCTCTTGATGTTTTCCCCACCCAGCCAGTTCTATTGGAGGCAAAGTGATCCTCCTACGACAAGGAGCCGTATTTCTGGTGGTAACTGATGGAATAATTGATCCAGTATCATGAGGCTTTTCACCTCTTCCACTGACTGAGCTTTGGCACTACTCATCCACTTTCCAAATATATCCATCAACTTAGCTCCCAGTTCAACAAAAGACCTCCCTGCTTGGATCTGACAGTTTCGGAATAACTTTCTAAAATAGTCAGGTCCCAGTCTGAATCTTTTGTATACTGCCTCTTTAAACTCAGCATATGTGACGGGTTTGTTTGAGGGGAAATATTGGTATACCTCAGCCAATTCCCCTTTGATCAGGTTTGATAAATATTGCATATATTTATCCTCTGGTAGCCCCCACAATTGAGCTGCTTTTTCAAAAGTGCTGAGGTAAATCTGTGGATCTTGTCCAGGCTCAAACACTGCAAAATCTTTTGGTGTAACCTTTATTTTGGTTTCATTTTTGTCCTTTCTTGTTTCATCAGAATGAAACTTCTCTTTTTCAAACTTTAACTTTTCCACCTGTAATTCAGCATCCACTCTCATTCTCTCAAATTCCAACTCCCTCTGTTTTTCCTTCTCTGCACCTTCCATCCTCAATCTCTCAGTTTCCATCCTCAACTTCTCAGTTTCTAACTCTCGCCGCTTTTCTTTCTCATCCATTTCAAAGACCCTCTGCTTGTCTTTTTCCTCAGCCTCCCTCCTCAATCTCTCAGTTTCCAACTCCCTCTGCTTGTCTTTCTCATCAGCCTCCCATCTTAACTTCTCTCTCAAATACTCTATATAAGCGGGATTGCTTAAGTATCCTTCTGGGGTCTCTTCCCTGACAGGTTGTTTTTGCTGGACAGTTGTAAATCCTATTAGTGCTACCCTCAATTCATCTACCCCTTTACCCTTGTGAGGTAAATTGAATGTTATGCACTTCTCCACCAGCTCCTCTTTTTTCATCTTTATGTATTCAGCCATGGTGTTTGAGTTCACTCACTCTTTGCCAGTCACTCTTTGCCAGTCACTCTCACAAGTAATCTTTATTTGTTATTTCTGTTTGCCACACCACTGTTAGGGATTCTCTAGTATTTGTACCACCACTACAGCCAACACCTGTGACGTATTCTCCTTTGTTCGTATCCCATCGCTACTGCCACCACATGTGATGCCCTTCCCTGGCTCTCCCTGTCAGGTTCCTACCTGCTCGTGGCTACTGCCTCTCACTAGGCACCACCAGGGACTCCACCAGTCCGGACTGTCCTTTTTTATGGTTTCTCTCTCCGCTCTAGCATAGACCTCACCAGATCCCCCTGCTAGGCAGCACCACCAGTCATGTTCTATAACCAGTATCCCCAGAGACTCTGCCTGAGTCTCTCTCAATCAGGTTACCTCTGTGACTGCGTGCTTAAGCTGTCCCAATTCCTTTGTATCAATGCAGATAATTCTGGTTTGCTCTGAATATTTGTGGTGTTATATTCTCCCCTTCACCGCTGCCACCATTTGTTACAGTTTCCCTTCAGCCTTGGTATTTACCTTACCCTCCCTTCTGGTCTGTGAAACCCCAGCCAAGGATCAGGCCTTCGGTAAACCAAATATAGTATTTATTAAATAACAGAGATAACAAGATTACTTTATAAAGGCACATAAGCATATGGTTTCTTCTATTACTATGATACTTGACTTATCATAAACTAGAACTCCCACTCTCTCTTTCTCCACACTCTCCTGACAAACACCTCTCAAACAACTCTCCAAAACCCACCAAAACAACCCACTCACGTCCACCCAGATTCAACTGTCATTCTTCCTTTTATACTCTCAGCCATTCAAACACTCAGCCAAGCATCCAGCATTCTACTGCTCATTTACTCCCCCCTCCTCTTTCACTCCACTTACCATATATCTTCTATACAAACAGCACTTACCATATATACATTAATATAGGAACATCACAGAGGCCTTGGCCTGTTCTGTTGGGTCTGGAGCAGCTGGCCCCACCAAACTATGGACCACCTGGAACAGTCTCCTCGGGCAGCACTCTGTGGCAGCAATAGAGGCCGCAAAAAACTCCCTTTTTGCTATCCTCATCGCCAGCCAATAGGCTGCCACTGCTACTCTAATCTGAGTTCTGTCCACCTCTGCGTGAGATTTCCGACAAAGGCATTCAAGCCATCTCACCTCCCGTCATAAGCCACGCAGCCGCGGAATAAACCAAGGTGCTGTCCTACTTCTGTCTGAAGGGAGGGAGCGTTTTGGGGCCATCCGGTATAACACCTTGGAGATCCCCACATTCCACCTGGACACCAAGGTCTTAGCCGAATGGCTATATGTAGAATTTAAAGAATCCCCCAGCTCGCATATGAATCCATCAGGGTTCATCAGCCGCCTAGGGCGAAACATCTTAGAGGGCCTCCGAGGAAGTGGTGACACCTGAAGGTCTATTCTAACAAGGTAATGGTCTGACCAGGACAGGGGGGCGATGGCCAGGCCCCCAACTTCCACGTCGCTGCCCACCTCTCCTGACACAAACACCAGATTAAGGGCATGCCCCACCACGTGTGTAGGCCCTGTTTGAATGGGTTGTAACTCCCAGTCTGCCATAGTGTCCATAAAATCTTGAGCCACTCCTGAAAGGGAGGCCTCGGAATACACGTTAAAATCCCCCAAAATGACCAAGTTTGGGGATTGTGCGCATACATCCGAGACCACCTCCAGCACCTCGGCCGGGGAATCCGACGTGCAGCGTGGTGGACGATATACCAATAGAAACCCGAGACTACCCGTTGGGCCCAACCGCCAATAAAGGCAGTCAGCAATCTTTGACTCATGAAGGGGAGGCCTGGAGAAAAACGGGGATCTACGGTAAATAACCGCCACTCCATCCCCTCGGCCACCAGACCTCAGCTGCTGCTCAAACACTTACTTGGAAGTGTCACTTTAAATGCTGTTTTTCCGAAGCTACTGGCTGTGAAGGTAGACCAAACTATGTGTGTTTCCTCTCTGTCAGTTATTACTCTCTGGAATTGGGTTGGCTGTCAAAGTGAGTTTATAGCAGCCTACAGGATAGGCAGGAAAGAATAGAAAATCTTCTTAACTCTTACTCATTTCTCAAATCTCTCTCTGCAGTGAAGTGTCAAGTCTGTAAAGAAGTTTGGAGCAGCCATGTTAAAAGGCAGGCAGGCCATTCCAGCCAGGGGGTTGCCAACCCTGCTTTGATATGGATATCTTTGCAGAGGATTCCTAGTCAAGCCTTACCAACAACACAATCTTAACCATATCTACACAGATATAAGTCCTGTTGAGTTCAATGAGGCTTAGTCCCTTAGTAAGTGTGTTCAGAATTGAAGCCTTAAGGGGCATCCATCTTTACTCCTGAGTGCTCCCATCTAACATCTCCACAACACTAGGCTTTTTTCCTGCATTGGCCTTCTGGTGACTGGACTTACCTGAAGGCATTTAAACCCTTTTTGTGAGAAGCAAATAGGCTAGATTAAATGTTCCTTACCTTATGAATACATCCAAAAAGAGGCACAGGGTCGCCATAAGTCGTGGTCGACTTGAAGGCATACAACAACAACAAATCCAGGATCTCTAAGCAGGTTAGAAGGAATGATCCCGTCACTTCAGTTGGACCTGGAAAAACCCTCATTTAGCTAAGATTTCTAACTTAATTTCCAATCAGATTTTTTTTGTTTGAGTGGTGGTTGATGCTTAATGTAACCTGCTTAATGACATCACTAGGGCCCGCCCCTATGACACCCCCATGACATCAGGGTATGCCCCCTATGACATCACTAGGATCCACCTCTGAAATCTCAGTGTTTGGGATGCTTCTGACCTGGCAACCCTAAACCAGATGGATAGGATTGAACGGATATCTTTTCAACTTTTCTATGGGGCTCAGTAAATGTGTTTAGAACTGCAGCCTTCAGGGGCATCCATCTTTACTCCTGAGTGCTCCCATCTAACATCTCCACAACAGTAGGCTCCCTTCTTCCTACAGTGGCCTTCCAATGACTGGCCTGGCCTGAGGGCACTTAAACCCTTCTTGCCAGAAGCAAGTAGGCTAGATTAAATGTTCCCTACCCGGGCTCCCAAGCAGGTGAGAAGGAATGATCCCCTCACTTCAGCTGGACCTGGAACACCCTAATTTCTATCTTTTCTATCTTAATTTCCAGTCAGATTTTTTTTTTTTTGTTTGAGTGGTGTGCTCCAAGCAATAGCGGTTGATGCTTAATGACATTACTGGGGCCTGACCTTGAAATCTCAGGGTTTGGGATGCTTCTGACCTGGCAACCCTAATTTGGGGTTGGGATTCAATCACATATGGGCAAATTCTGGTTGTGTAATTAAAGGAGCTGGTGCTGTGTTGTTGTTTTTACAATGAACCTGCTTTCCCTTGAACACCCTAATTTCTATCTTTTCTATTTTAATTTCCAGTCAGATTTTTTTTTTGTTTGAGTGGTGTGCTCCAAGCAATAGCGGTTGATGCTTAATGACATTACTGGGGCCTGACCTTGAAATCTCAGGGTTTGGGATGCTTCTGACCTGGCAACCCTAATTTGGGGTTGGGATTCAATCACATATGGGCAAATTCTGGTTGTGTAATTAAAGGAGCTGGTGCTGTGTTGTTGTTTTTACAATGAACCTGCTTTCCCTTGAACCTAGACTTCTTGTCATAAGGAAGGTGATGGTGAAATGCACTGAAAAGTGTGGGATAATAGTTGCTTAATGCAATATCATATCACCTCTCCACAAACAAATTAGAATGAATGCTCAATAAACAGGTTATCTGTGGTCTCATCCACACCATTATAATTATAGTTATTATTATTCACCCTTGACGAGCAGATCCCAGGGTGTGTTATAGCAACCTAAAATAGTTTGTTAAGGGAGCTGAAAATTATAGCTGTTCCCAGTATTCTTTGGGGGAAACCATGTGCTTTAAATATGCTTTAAATGTATGGTGTGGATGTGACCACTAAACAACCATTGATGTTTCAGTTCTGCAAAAAAATAGGCTTTTACTTCTCCAGGGCTGATGCAGAGAGGGAGACAACCACCTCAAGCAGCAGATTTTTGGTACTATGAAAGGGCAACAAATTGTTAGCTAATTTATTATGAATGTATTTTTGCTGCCAGGGAGGGAGCAGGGGAGGTGCATGTATTTGCTCAGGTGTGAAAATAACTCAGATGGCCTTGGGGACTGTCATACATCTCGACTTGGGGAGACACTGTTTGCTGCTCCGCCTCAGACAGCAAATGTCTTGGGCTGCCCTGCTCCTTTCTCTTGGACTTTAACAAGATTCTCTGGTCTACGATTCTGCACTGGATGAAGAGAAGCTGCATTTATGCCCTGAAATGTCCCCAGTTCTGTTCATCTCTGTCAATTCTTCTCACCTTGAAGCATACTTCTTGTTTAGCTGTCCATGCCAGCCATTTTATGCTGGCATGCACAGCACTTTTATCAATATATCAGTACCAGCACCTCATTTTTTACCAAAACAAGAGCAATGTATACAACATTCCCTCGACACACTATTTGTCATTTCATAGAAGGAGCAACCCCTTTTATTTATTTATGTTGCAGAAGGAGACGAACTGCTCTCGTGAATGCACCATCACATTCTGGGGAGGTGAACTGAGAGCCCTTCCAGACCAGTGGGGTTTTGCGTGTGTAGGTATTCTGCAACATATCATTAACGCAATAATAGTACATGAGTGGTGGGTTTATACCGGACCATCCACATATCATTCCATTTTGTTAGCAGTTCTGTGATGCTTCCTCAATGTTACTACGTTAATTTTAATTTAATTTAGTTTAATTTATATACCGCCCTAAGCCCGAAGGCTCTCTGGGCGGTGTACAAAAAGATAAAAACAAGCACAATATATAAATACAATAAATACAATAAATTTAAAAAAACAAAACAAACAAACAATAACGAACCAAACAACATCCAAAATACGGAAATGCTGTTTAAAATACACTTTAAAATGCCTGGGAGTATAAAAAGGTTTTCACCTGGTGCCGAAAAGATAGCAGCGTCGGCGCCAGGCGCACCTCATCAGAGAGACTGTTCCACAGTTCCACAGTTATTGTTGTCTAGAGAAGCACTCTTGCACTACCCTGAAAACAAAGCACCATGAAACATTTATGGTATGAAATGTTATAGGATTTCAGCAGGAAACTGTGGGGCATGCATCACTTTGAAACAAAGCAGTATGTCTGCCTCAAAACATTTGCAGATGCAAACAGTATTGAAAACAGAATCACATATAACTGCCTCAATACCATCTTGAGTGCAAAGCATCATGAATGCACAATAAAAAGAATGTCAGGAGGGGCTCTGTCAGAATCTGAACCATGAACATAATGAGACAATTTTAATTGGGTGGGCAGAGACAAAAATGGCAGGGGCAGAAGAGTTGGGGCATCGGTCACTACAAAAGAGGTTTCTAGGGGGGAGTTTTCTTATGTAATGATGAAATAAACCCCAATTTATGCATTTTAATTTGGAACTAATCAAATTAAAATACAATTATTTTCCACATACAAAATACTTATAACAGTGACTAGGAAGCAAATGTATATTGTGCAAGTCATCCTACCATAATCATCTGAACTGTTAAAGTCTAATGCACCATGATTTTTTTGCAAACTTGCAGAGGAACTGTTCACTTGAAATTCCTTCAAATATGTTTCTTTCGAAAGATAAGATTACTAAGTCTGCTGCCTGAAGACAACAGAAGAAGCCAATGTGGCTTCACAAAAAGCTTAGAAATGACCTGAAAATAAAAAAGAGCACATACAGGAAGCAGAAGGAAGGCCAGGTCACAAAGGAAGAGTACAGACAGGTAGCATGGAATTGTAGGGATGGCATCAGGAAGGCTAAAACTGAGAATGAGCTGAGGTTAGTGAGAGATGTTAAAAGCAACAAAAAAGCTTTAATGACAGATAAAAGAAATGGTGGTACAGCTACTCAATGAGGGACTGCAAAATGATAACAGCTGACAAAGAAAAAGCAGAAGTGCTCAATTCCTACTTTGGCTCAGTCTTCTCCCAAAAGAGGGTCTATGACCCTCCTGGAAACGTGAAGCTGGAGGGGCAGGATTGCAGCTTGAGGTTGATAGACAAATGCTCAAGGAATACCTAATCGTTTGAACGAGTTCAGATCTACAGGGCCTGATGAACTGCATCCTAGATGAAGAACTCTTGGAACCACTGTCTATTATCTTTGTGAAATCATGGGGCATGGGTGAAGTGCGAGATGAGTGGAGGAGGGCTAATGTTGTCCCTGTCTTCAAAAAGGAGAAACCTGGGACCTACAGACCACTCAGCCTGACATTGATCCCTGGGAAAATTCTGGAGCAGATTATAAAGTGGTCGATCTATAAGCATCTTGAAAACAATGCAGTGATTACCAAAAGCCAACATGGATTTATCAAGAACAAGTCCCATGGGAATGAGTTACATTTTATCATATGTGGTGGTCCTGTGCATTGATAGTCCCCTTTTGGCAGCAAGTTTTTAGTGAAATTAACAAGATTACCAAACAGTCCCTTCCTGACCCATTACTGGCTTTGTTGCTTATCTTTGATGACGTAAATAATAAAGTCATACATAAAGTCCTGACACAAGCTTTTTTCTTACAGCAGCATGACTGGTGATAGGCGCTACCTAGAAAACATTTGACCCACATATGTTTCATAAATGGTATCAGGAAGTTTGGAAATTAGCGCTTACAGAGAAACTAACATACAGTTTAAAAACAATGAGTCAAGGAACAGAAGCAGATAAGTTTTATGAACAATGTATGGAGTTCCCCTTTAAGACCTCTTTGAGATAGCTGAGAGTAATGGCCAGCTGAAGGGATGTAGCTCATTAAAAAGAGGTGGGAAACATAGTGAATTATGTCTAGGCCTAGGTATACTTGTTATGCTTTGTACTTAGAATAAAATTTTTTATTACCTACTTTTCCCCTTGCCTCTTGGATACAACACAACGGTGCAGCTTTATTGTGTTTGTCAAAGTGATGGGGCTTGCAAGCCTTCAGCCTCACGTGGTCAGGTTTGGCGGTTCACATTTATTTATTTATTCCACTTGTATACCACCCCATAGCCAAAACTCTCTGGGCGGTTTACAGCAATCAGCACATTGGAATAATCTCCGTAAAACAAAACAGGACAATAATTAATTTAATTAATACTTACCTCTGTGGAACATTGCATGTATAATAACTCATATTAATTATTATACTATTTTCTCTCACTGTTGCATAAGTTATGTTACATTTGTTTTGTATTCTGTTTTATTCAAAACCAATAAAAACATTATTGAAAAAACAAAACAAATCCTGGCAGACTAATCTTATCTCATTTTTTGATTGGGTAACCTCCCTAGTAGTCTGTGGTAATGCTGTGGACATAATATATCTCAACTTCAGCAAAGCATTTGACAAAATGCCCCATGATATTCTGATTAGCAAGCTGGACGAACGTGGGCTGGATGAAACAGCTATCAGCTGGATTCCACAGAATCATACTCAAAGAGTGCTTGTCAATGGTTCTTTCTCAAATTGGGGGAGGTAACAAGAGGGGTTCAACAGAACGAAATTTAACAGGGATAAGTGAAAACCTCTACAACTAGGAAAAAGAAACCAAATACACAGTTATAAGATATGGGATGCTTGGCTCAGCAATACTACCTGCAATAAGAATCTTAGAATTGTTGTTGATCACAAGATGAATATGAGCCAACAGTGTGATATGGCTGCAAAAAAGGCGAATGCTATTTTGGGCTACATTAACAGAAGTATAGTTTCCAAATCACATGAAATACTAGTTTCCCTTTTTTCCGGCACTGGTTAGGTGTCATCTTGAGTACTGCATCCAGTTCTGGATGTCACACTTTAAGAAGGATGCAGACAAACTGGAACAACTTCAGAGGAAGGCATCAAGGATGATCAGGGGACTGGAAACAAAGCCCTATGAGGAGAGACTGAAAGAAATGGGCATGTTTAGCCTTGAGAAGAGAAGACTGAGGGGAGGGGGGATATGATAGCACTCTTCAAGCACTTGAAAGGTTGCTACATGGAGAAGGGCCGGGAGCTCTTCTTGATTGTCCTAGAACAGTAGTTCCCAACCTGGGGGCTGGGACCCCCAAGGGGGCCATGAAGTAATCCAGAGGGGGCCACGAACAGTAAAGAAATGAATTAATTATTATTATGTTTTTAAAAAGTCTTCACTGCCTGGACACCGTCTGCTTTCCACTGCCGCTGCACATGACGCCTCCCCCTTGCTTCAAACAAGAGGGGAGGACTTTTGCTGAAGCGCCAGAGCGTCTTTCAGGTGCACCAAGGGCAGGCATCTGCCTATAAGATACATGGTAGATGCCAAAGGAGGCTGAGGGTGGAGCTACCATTGTGTTTTAAACAATCATAATATTTTGTTGTTTGAATTTTTGTGCACTGTATTCTTTTCTGATGTGTATTTTGTATTTGTGATTATTTTATTTTTTTGTGAGCCGCCTTGAGGGCCTTTGGCAAAAATGAGGCATAGAAATAGAATAAATAAAGAAATAAAATAAAGAAGAGGGGATTACTATCAGTGATTCCTGTCTCCTCGCACTGCCGCTGCTGACAACACCCTTACTTAGAATGAGAAGAGAGGCCTTTTTGTGAAGCAAAAAGAAGCAAGGCTGCAAGGAAATGCTGCTTTCCCGCTTCCTTCCTGGCAGCCAGCCTGCCTTCTTGGGGGGAGGGGGTCACAAATATTTTTGAGCTTATAAAGGGGGTCCCGTACTCATAAAGACTGGGAACCACTATCCTAGAGTGCAGGACAAGGAATAATGTGCTCAAGTTGCAGGAAGCCAGATTTTGGCTGAACATCAGGAAAAACTGTTAGAACAGTGCAGTCATGGAAGCAATTACTTAGGGAGGTGGTGGGCTGTTCAACACTTGAGGCATTCAAGAAGCAGCTGGACAGCCACCTGTCAGGTAAGCTGACATTTGGATTCCTGCATTGAGCAGGGGGTTGGCCTCAATGGCCAACTCTACTACACAATGATTCTATGAAGTTTGTTTTTCTCAGATGAACAACTGAACACCTATATGGTGTCAGCATATGTGTCAAAGTTGAGAATGAGTTTTCACACACAGCTGTAGATGCACAAAAGGTGAGTCCTGCAGCATATGATGTGTACGTGCATGGAAAGGCTTCTTTGTACAGGTGCAAAGTTTTAATAAGCTTGTGAACTGAGTTCAGTTCTCCTGAGGCAGCTGCTCCCTGAAACTAACACCCTGGGTCTCCTTTGCCATGCCAGGAAAGCAATTAAGAGAAGTCTAAAAATTAAATTAATACCTATAAACATCACTTTTCATAAGGAAATGCTTGACAGCATGTCACCTAGGAACCGTACATCTCTCTGAACTACAGGTGCTAGAATCAGCTGTACAAGCACACAGTCTCTGTTCTACAGAATGGCCCTGGGCCAGCCTGCTAACACTGCCTCTGATGGCTCTACCAGCAAATCCCACACACCCTATTGTGATAGTGCATAGGTTCACATGGGAAAGGTTAAATAAGGAGAATTATTTATAATGATCATTTGCACAGTTGGGTGGAAGTCTAAAACTGTTGCAACTAAGGCTCTAGCCACGTTATACTCTTCAAAACCATTTTGAAATGGAACCAGATTAGGGTTGCCAGGTGTCTGGTTTTTGCCCGGGGACTCTGGTTTTTGGGGGTCCTATCTGGGTCTCCAGGTGACTCACCTTAATCTCCAGGCACTTACCTTTCATTTTTTAAAACAAATTAAGTTTCTAGGTGGTCTGGTTCAAAGATATAAACCAAAATGTCACCTGCCCCCACAACTTGTGTTACTACTGGCTGCTGTAATCCCCACCCTTTCAGGTTTTTAGCCAATAAGTAAAGTCAGGGTTGTGATTGATAACATTAGCAATATCTAAACTCAGTTTCCTTTTCCTGCTAGCCTCACATCAGGAATTCAGTAAACATATAGCTTTCAGCAGCTTAAAGAGTACATTCTCTGTACAGGACTGGGACTTGCTTCTGAGTAAACATACATAGGATTGCACTACAAACAGAAGATCACAGCAGGATCTTGGTAGGCATAAAAGTGAATGTGCAGGGTTTTTTTAATTACTGGCATATTATACATTTTATCTTTCAAATAATTTTTGAACAGACGTTTTTAAGAGTATACATGCTGCAGTGTTATACTTTTCTAATTAAGGTGTCAAACAAGTTTACATTTTACTGGAAGAGGGCAGTTTATTTTTCTTATTCATAACTTGTTTTGAAAACCTTCCCAATATGAAGCTTTTCTGGCAGTAAAGCTGCAGTGCTAATTCCACATACCTGGGACCTAACCACACTGAATTCAGTAGGACTTACTTTTGAGAAGACATGGCTAGGATTGTGCTGAAAATCAATGGGACTTTTGAGTGAACATAGAAAATGATTGTGTTGTAAATATTTCTCTCCCACTCCAATCCTTTTTTTAAGCAGTTAGGCAGGGCTTACTTAGGTGTCACTGCTCTTATTTGGCAGGAAACTAATACTTATTTTTTTTTAAAAATGTTCTGCAATGGCCAATTGGTTTTGACAATAAACTGTTACAGGGGGTGTATGTATTTTTACATCACCAGTGTGTGCGTATATGGAGTCTTTCCAACAACCCTGTGAGGTAGGGTTGGAAACCAATGCAGCTCACAACAAGAAATAAAGCCATTTAAAATCCAATAACCGTAAAACAAGTATAAAACAGTTGCAAAACAGCTTAAAGTGGCATGATTCTGAATTTTGGATTGGGTGAGTGATGTTCCTTATCACTGAATTGCAGTCCTCTGCATGCTTCCCTGTCTGAGTAAGCCCCATTGAATACATTGGGACTTGCATCTGAGTAAACATGCATAGGATTGCACAGTGGGATGGTCACGGTCCCCCTCTGTTGTTTTCACCCTGAGGGGCAGATTAGGCTGAGAGTTGGTGCATAGCCCATGGTCACCCAGAAAACTTTATATCTTATTTCCATTTTAAAATGTAATTAAAATGATCTATATGCAGGCAAAGTTTATGAAGTAATGCAGATCCACATAATACAATTAAAGCACATCCAACCAGAGCTTGGAAAAGTTACTTTTTTGAACTACAACTCCCATCAGCCCCAGCCAGCATGGCCACTGGACTGGGCTGATGAGAGTTGTAGTTCAAAAAAGTAACTTTTCCAAGCTCTGCATCCAACCCACATATAAAGTGCAAGACTTCCCCCAAAGAATCCTGGGAAGTGTAGTTTCCCCCTTACTGTTATAGTTCCAACCACCCTTAACAAACTACAATTACCAGGATACTGTGGTGGGATTCATGTGCTTTAAATGTATTATGTGGATCTGCCCTAGTATGCTGTGCATTCGTTAGTGAAATGAAAAGAACAGTTTCAGAAGATACTTTTTAAAACGGCTGTAGCTCAGTGGTAGAGCACATGCTTTGCATGCAAAGGTCCAAAATTCAATCTCTGGAAGAGACTATTGCCTGGAATCCTGGACAGCCAATGCTAGTCCATGTCAGCAATACAGTATTGAGCTAGATGGTATCAAATGGCCTGACTCAGGATAAAAGAGGAAAGACACCCAAGGGCCTCAGTGACTCAGAAATTTATTTATATTTTTTATTTACACGATTTATACACTGCTTTATTGTAAAAAAAAAACTCAAAGTGGTTTTTTAAACATTAAAACATTGGTAAAAACAGTTAAAGACAGGTATTCAAAAACATTCAAAATAATAAAACCAACAATGTGTTAAAAACAGAAAACAACATAATAGCTTGTACATGTCTGGGTAGGCTTGCCTAAACAAAAATGTTTTTATCAGGTGCCAAAAAGAGTACAATGACGACGCCTGCCTAATGTAAATCCCCCTCTAGGATGCACACCTTAACGTGGTTAGGGGGTTTGAGACTGTCGAAGAAGCTGAGAACAATGCCGTCAGGTGTCTAGACCAAGAGGCTAGACTCCTGGCAGGGTCACCCAAGGTAGAATGGTCAACGTTGAGACACCAGACTAAGACATATCCAGACTCAGAGGCAGGCAATGGTAAACCACCTCTGAATACCTCTTACCACAAAAACCCTATGAACAGCGTATCCAAAATGCAACAAAAGATAATGCTGGAAGATGAGACCCCCAGGTCAGAAGGCACTCACCAAGCTACTGGGGAAGAACAACGGACAAGTACGAGTAACACTGTGACTAATGACACAGCTGGGTCAAAGCCAAAGGGAAGCCCAGAGACTGATGCGCACAGATGCGAAAGGAGAGTCCAGAGTTGTACGACGCACACAATAGGAACATGGAATGTGAGAAGCATGAACCAGGGAAAGTTAGAAATTGTCAAGCAAGAAATGGAACGTATCAACATTACAATCCTTGGCGTGAGTGAATGAAAATGGATGGGAATGGGACACCTTCAATCAGACAACTACAAAATATTTTATGCAGGAAATGAGAAATTAAGAAGAAATGGGGTTGCTTTAATAGTGAGAAGTGATGTAGCAAAAGCAATTAGAAGCTTTAATGCAAGGTCTGAGCAAGTTATATCAATGAGATTTAATGAGAAACCTATTAATATAACCATCATCCAACTCTTTGCTCCAATGTCAAATGCAGAAGAAGAGGAATTGGAAAGATTTTACATTGAAGTACAGGAAGAAATTGATCACACACCAAAACAAGATGTGCTGATAATCATGGGGAACTGGAATGCAAAAGTAGGGAACAGAGAACTATGATATGTGGGGCTTAAGAGATAGAAATTAAGCAGGAGAAAGACATATTGATTTCTGTGAAGCTAATATTTTGTTTCTTGCAAACACATTTTTTGAACAACCAAAAAAGACTGTACTAAAAGACATCAGCAAATGGTCAATATAGGAATCAAATTGATTATATAATTGGTAGCAGAAGACGGGAAAGTTCCATACTTTCTGCAAAAACAAGACCAGGAACAGACTGTGGTACAGATCATGAAGTGGTAATATCGAAAATCAGAGTAAAGCTAAAGAAGAACAACAAAGCAATCATAATGCCAAAATACAATTTAAATAACATCCCAGAAGAATATAAAGATCAAATAAGGAACAGATTTGAGGCTTTAAACTTAGTAGACAGAGAACCAGAAAGATTATGGATTGAAGTCAGAGACATTATCAGGAAAGATTGCAAAAAAAAAAAGACAATACCTCTAGTTAAAAAGAGAGAAAGACCTCAATGGATGACTGAAGAAACTCTTAAAATGGTTAAAGAGAGAAGGAAAGCAAAAGCAAAAGGAGATAGAAACACGGTTAGAACCCTAAATGCAACAATACAGCAACTCGTATGTAGGAACAAAGAGAACTATTGCAATGGTAACTGTATAGAAATAGAAGAGGACAACAAAAGGGGTAGAATAAGAGCCCTATTCCAAAAGATTAGAGAAAAGAAAGGGAGATTTAAACCAAGAGTAAGGATGTTTAATAATCAACTGGGGAACACAATGACTGATCAAGATGAAATAAAAGGAAGATGGAAGCAGTATACTGAAGAACTCTATAAAAGAGGTGCCAGGATGACAGATTCATTCATGGAGGAACCATATGATGAAGAACCAGAAATGTTAGAATGTGAGGTGAAAGCTGCTCTTAACATACTTGGAAGAAACAAATCACTAGGATCAGATCGCATACCAACAGGGTTGCTATACACTACTGAAACTGAATCTGTCCAAATTTTGACAAAAATTTGTCAACAAATATGGAAAAGAAAACAATGGCCCACAGACTGGAAGCATTAAATATACATCCTAATTCCAAAGAAAGGGGATCCCAGGGAATGCAGTAATTATCAAACTATTGCCTTAATATCCCATGCAAGTGAAGTAATTCCCAAGATTCTACAACAAAGGCTCTTACCATATATGGAGCGAGAAATGCCATATGTCCAAGCTGGATTTAGAAAGGGAAGAGATCACATCGCAAACATACATTGGATAATGGAATGGACCAAGGAATTCCAGAAGGAATTACCCTGTGTATTATAGATTACAGCAAAGCCTTTGACTGTGCAGATCATGAAAAACTATGGAATGCTTTAAAATAAATTTAAAGGGGTGCCACAGCTTCTGATTGTCCTGATGCACAAACCTATACTCTGGACAAGAGGCTAATGTAAGGACAGAATATGGGAAACCGACTGGTTCTCAATTGGAAACCCTATTTGTTTAATCTATAGGCAGAACATATCATACGGAAAGCAGGATTGGACCAAGATGAAGGAGTTGTGAAAACTGGAGGGAGAAATCAGAGCTTGGAAAAGTTACTTTTTTGGACAACTCCCATCAGCCCACTCCCGTGACCATGCTGGCTAGGGCTGATGGGAGTTGTAGTTTAAAAAAGTAACTTTTCCAAGCTCTGGGAGAAATATCAATAATTTAAGATATGCAGGCGATACCATATTACTAGCAGAAACCAGTAATGATTTGAAACAAATGCTTATGAAAGTTTATTTATTTATTTTATTATTTTGTTTATATCCCGCTCTTCCTCCCAGCAGGAGTTTAAGAGGAAAGCACAAAAGCAGGACTACAGCTCAGCGTCAAGAATACTAAAATAATGACAACAGAATATTTATATAACTTTAAAGCTGACAATGAGGATATTGAACTTGTCAAGGATCAATACCTTGGCACAGTCATTAACCAAAATGGAGACAATAGTCAAGAAATCAGAAGAAGGCTAGGACTGGGGAGGGCAGCTATGAGAGAACTAGAAAAGGTCCTCAAATGCAAAGATGTATCACTGAACACCAAAGTCAGGATCATTCAGACCATGGTATTCCCGATCTCTATGTATGGATGTGGAAGTTGGCCAGTGAAAAAAGTGGATAAGTGAAATATCAACTGTTTTGAAATGTGGTGTTATTTATTTATTTATTGTATTTATATACTACCTCATAGCTGAAGCTCTCTGGGCGGTTTACAATTAAAAACAAGTATACAAATTTAAACCATTAAAACCCATGAAAACCGATATGCAAGTTACAAACACATGTTATTCAAATGCTGTTAAAATGCCTAGGAGAAGATGAAAGTCTTGACCTGGCACCGAAAAGGTAAGAGGGTTGGTGCCAGGCACACCTTGTCAGCAAGATCATTCTATAATTTCAGGGCACCTGGAGGAGGACTTTTGATGTTGAGCGTAGAGTATGGGTAGGTTTGTGTCGGGAGAGGCATTCCATCAGGTATTGTGGTCCCAAGCCGTGTAAGGCTTTATAGGTTAAAACCAGCACCTTGAATCGAGCTCAGAAACATACAGGCAGCCAATGCAAGCGGGCCAGAATCAGTTTTATATATTTGAACTGTCTGGTCCCTGTTACCAATCTGGCCGCTGCATTTTGCCCAAGCTGCAGTTTCTGAATCATCTTCAAAGGCAGCCCCATGTAGAGCATATTGAAGTGATCTAGCTTGGAGGTTACCAGAGCACGGACAACTGAAGCCAGGTTATCCCTGTCCAGATAGCAGCATAGCTGGGCCACCAACCCTAGTTGGTAGAAAGCATTCCTTGCCACTGAGGCTACCTGAGCCTCAAGTGACAAAGTTGGCTCTAGGAGAACCAGGGCCGACTCCAGGCATGCCAGGGCCTTTGGGCATCAGCTTGCCCTGGGTCCTGGCATGTGTTCGCATTTGCACACATGCGTGGCCCCCCCACCTACCTCTCTCCTGTCTTTTACTATTGCCATTAACCAAGATGGCAGCTGCGGTTTCCCTAAGGGGATGAAGCCTCTGCCACCATCCTTGTTGATGGCATGTGTGTGTGCTATGCGTGCGCATCTCTGCCATCAACTAAGGTGGTGACAGGGGCTTCAGTACTTTAGGGAAACCATGGCTGCCATCTTCATTAAGGGCAATACTAAAAGGCAGGGGACAGGTAAGTAGGGGGTGTGGGGGGCGCAGATCACCACAGATTGTGGAAGGGGAGTGGAGGGGCCATTGAGGGCCCCCCTGTTACCCTGTAGCTCCAGGGGCCCTCGGGCCAGTGCCCCACCTGGCCGCCCTTTAGAACCAGCCCTGAGGAGAACCCCCAAGCTACGAACCTGCTCCTTCAGCGGGAGTGCAACCCCATCCAGGACGGGTTGGACATTCACTATCCGGTCAGAAGAACCACCCACTAACAGCATCTCAGTCTTGTCTGGATTGAGCCTCAGTTTATTAGCCGCCATCCAGTCCATTGTCGCAGCCAGGCACTGGTTCAGCACATTGACAGCCTCACCTGAAGAGCATGAGAAGGAGAAATAGAGCTGTGTGTCATCAGTGTGCTGATGGCAACACACTCCAAAACTCTGATGACCGCACCCAATGGTTTCATGTAGATGTTGAACAGCATGGGGCAGAACTGACCCCAGTGGAACCTCATACTGGAGAATCCACAGGGCCAAGAAATGTTCCCCAAGCACCACCTTCTGGAGCTGACCCGACAAGCAGGAGCGAAACCACTGCCATGCAGTCCCTCCCACTCCCAAATCAGCCAGTCTTCCCAGAAGGATACCATGGTTGATGATATCGAAAGCTGCTGAGAGATCAACAGCGTCACACTCCCCCTGTCTCTCTCCTGACAGAGGTCATCATACAGGGCAACCAAGGCTGTTTCTGTGCCAAAACCAGGCCTGAAACCCGACTGAATTGGATCCAGATAATCGGTCTCATCCAAGAGTGTCTGAAGCTGGCCTGCCATCACTCATTCAAGGACCTTGCCCAGGAATGGAACATTTGCCACCGGCCTATAGTTATTAAGATTTTCAGGGTCCAGGGAGGGTCTCTTCAGGAGTGGTCTCACTACCGCCTCTTTCAGGCAGCCAGAGACTACTCCCTCTTGCAGAGAGGCATTAATCACTTCCCTGGCCCAGCAGGCTGTTCCATCCCTGCTAGCTTTTATTAGCCAAGAAGGGCAAGGATCCAATACAGAAGTGGTTGCACGAACCTGTCCAAGCACCTTGTCAAAGTTCTCAAGCTGTACCAACTGAAACTCATCCAAGAAATCAAGACAAGGCTGTGCTCTGGATACCTCGCTTGATTCACACTGGAGTCTAAGTCCAGGTGGATGTTAAAGATTTTATCCTGTAAGTGCCTAGCAAATTGATTACAGCGGGCCTCAGATGGTTCTACCATGTCCTTGGGGCCAGCATGTAATAGTCCCCGGACAATTCTGAAGAGCTCTGCTGGGCAGCAGATTGATGATTTGATAGTGGCAGCAAATTATTTTTTTTTGCTGCCCTCACTGCCCCTACATGCAGCTTACCATAGGCACTTACCAGTGTGTGACCACATCCACCAGGAGTTCGTCTCCATCTGCACTCAAGCCGTCTCCTATATTGTTTCATCACTTTCAGCTTTCTGTATTCCACAGTTCAACCAGGTTTTCGACGGGAGTGCCAGCCCTATCAGCCAGAAATCTCCCCAGAGCCCTTTGGAAACCATCCAGATCCATTAGTCTCTGGGGGCTGACCAACTTAATAGGTCCCCCACTCTTGTAGAGGGGAAAAGCCGCTGTAAGTCTAAACTTCAGCAAGCAGTGATCTGTCCATGACAAAGCGACTGATGTAAGGCCCCCCACATTCAGATCACCATCTCCATGTCCAGTTGCAAAAACCAAGTCTAGAGTATGCCCTGCTACATGTATTGGGCCAGTGGCATATTGGGACAGTCCCATGGTTGTCATAGAGACCATGAAATCCTGAGCTGTCCCAGATAAGGTGGCCTCGGCATGGATGTTAACATCCCCAGAACCAACAGTCTGGGGGATCTCAACAGTACACCCAAGACCACCTCTGTCAGCTCAGCTAGGGAGTCTGTTGGGCAGCAGGGTGGGCGGTACACCAACAGAATCCCTAGTCTGTCCCACTGACCCAACACAAGGTGCAAACACTCCAGACCAGTAGTCACATGAACAGGGTGCTTGCAGAGGGAGATGGAGCTCCTATAGATCACTGCAACTCCCCTCCCCGACCCTCAGGTCTACCCTGATGCTGAACCAGGTACCCTGGTGGGCATAGCTGGGAGAGACTGACTGCTCCCTGCTCACCCACCCAGGTCTCGGTTATACATGCCAGATCGGCTGCCTCATCCACAATTAAATCGTGAATGAGGGAGATTTATTATGCACTGATCTGGAGTTTAGGAGCAGCATCTGGAGGTCTGAGAGCTGGCTGATAGGGCAACCAACAAACCTGCGGGTGTGGGGAGGACTGGAACAAGGCACAGTCGTTCCCCTTACCTGGCAAGTCCTCCTCACAATGCCATATCTCCCTCTACCCGTCACTACACTGATTGGGGGCCCCTCAAGTCTCCCCACTTGGCTCTGAGTCCTCTCTCCCAGGCACATTATTCAAGACCCACAAGTCCTACAAAAAGCCAGGAAGTCTGCAGAGCAGAAGTCCTGGGTACCTGGGGGCCTGGACCTGCAGGGCATGACAGCCTGCAAAGCAGAAGTCCAACAGGGAGAGGGCGGTAGCCGAGCAGCAGCAACAAGCCAGCTAGCCAGCCAGCAGGCAGGCAGGCCGGCAGCAGCAGCAAACGGCTCTCCTTCTTCCCTGGGCAGTGGTGGTCCCCTTCTTCCTGTAGGCACTGGGTATTGGAGGAGAGCTTTGCGCAAAACATGGACTGTGAAAAAGACAAATGATTGGATGTTAGAACAAATTAAACCAGGACTATCACTAGAAGCTAAAATGATGAAACTGAGGTTATCATACTTTGGACACATAATGAGAAGACATGATTCGCTTGAAAAGACAATAATGCTGGGAAAAACAGAAGGGAGTAGAAAAAGAGGAGGACCAAACAAGAGATGGATTGATTCCACAAAGGAAACCACAGACCTGAACCTACAAGATCTGAACAGGTTGGTTTATAACAGATGCTATTGGAGGTCACTGAGTCATAGGGTCACCATAAGTTGTAATCGACTTGAAGGCATATAACAACAGGCTTGCCTAAACAGAAATGTTTTTAACACGTGCCAAAATGAGTACAATGAATCACCTGCATAATGTAGATGGGCAAGGAGTTCCAAAGCATAGCTACTGCCAAACTAAAGGATCAATTTCTTACAGGAGCAGAACAAGTACTATGTGGAACCCGTAACATGGAAAGCATACCTTGAACTTGGCCTGGTAGCAAATCAGCAACCAGTGCAGATTACAGAGCAGAGATATAATGTGCTGATAGGGTCTCACTCATGTTAGCAATCATGCCGCAGCATTCTGCACTAACTGCAGCCCCGGGGTCAGGTTGTGCTGCACGGGGATATCTGTGACCTTGGCTGACTGGCTGCCAGGATTTTTTTTCATCTTGGTTAGGAATCCTGACTGGTTGTGGGATGCTGAGTTTTCTGTCTTACTCATAGGAATCTTGTTGGGGTTGGTATGGTATTGCATTTAGGAAATCATCACTGTATTTCATTTTTCTTGTTCTATTTGCATTTCATTTACCTCTGACCTTACTCCCTTACATCCATAGAAGCAACAGCAATGGTTCCATGCGGTCAGCTCAACCCCCTTAAACCCTCTGATGATGCACCTTGTTATTTGCATGATGGTTTGTTTCTTGCTCAATAGTAGTAAAAGAGAATTCACATACTGGGAAGTGTGGCTTCAATTTATGTTGTTCCCAATCTACTGTCTGTGAAGGTAGACCAAACCATGTGTGTTTTCTCTCGGTCACTGGAATTGGGTTGGCTGTCAAAGTGAGTTTATAGCAGCCTACAGGATAGGCAGGAAAGAATAGAAAATCTTCTTAACTCTTACTCATTTCTCAAACCTTTCTCTGCAGTGAAGGGTGAAGTCTGTAAAGAAGTTTGGAGCAGCCACGTTAAAAGGCAGGCAGGGCATTCCAGCCAGGGGGTTGCCAACCCTGCTTTGATATGGATATCGTTGCAGAAGATTCCTAGTCAAGCCTTACCAACAGCACAATCCTAACCATATCTACACAGAAGTTAGTCCTGTTGAGTTCAATGGGGCTTAGTAAGTTTGTTTAGAATTGAAGCCTTAAGGGGCATCCATCTTTACTCCTGAGTGTTCCCATCTAATATGTCCACAACACTAGGCTTTTTTCCTGCAATGGCCTTCTGGTGACTGGACTTACCTGAGGGCACTTAAACCCTGTATGTGAGAAGCAAGTAGGCTAGATTAAATGTTCCTTACCCTATGAATACATCCAAAAAGATTCATAGGGTCACCATAAGTCGTGGTCGACTTGAAGGCATATAACAAGAACAAACCCAGGATCTCTAAGCAGGTAAGAAGGAATGATCCCGTCACTTCAGCTGGACCTGGAAAAACCCTCATTTAGCTAAGATTTCTAACTTAATTTCCAATCAGATTTTTTTTGTTTGAGTAGTATGCTCCAAGAAAGTGTGGTTGATGCTTAGTGTAACCTGCTTAATGACATCACTAGGGCCCGCCCCCTATGATACCTCTAGGATCCACCTCTGAAATCTCAGTGTTTGGGATGCTCCTGACCTGGCAACCCTAAACCAGATGGATAGGATTGAAGGGATATTTTTTCAACTTTTCTATGGGGCTTAGTAAATGTGTTTAGAACTGCAGCCTTCAGGGGCATCCATCTTTACTCCTGAGTACTCCTATCTAACATCTCCACAATAGTAGGCTCCCTTTTCCCTACAGTGGCATTCTGGTGACTGGCCTGGCCTGAGGGCACTTAAACCCTTCTTGCCAGAAGCAAGTAGGCTACATTAAATGTTCCCTACCGGGCCCAATCTTTTAGCTAAGATTTCTATCTTGATTTCCAATCAGAGAATTTTTTTAAAATTGTATGTGCCAAGCAACTGTGATTGATGCTTAATGTATTGTGCTTAATGACATCACTAGGATCCACCTCTGAAATCTCAATGTTTGGGATGCTTCTGACCTGGCAACCATAAACCAGATTGATAGGATTGAAGGGATATTTTTTTCAACTTTTTAAACAAACAAGGATAGAAATGCTCCCCACACACACAGAGACACAATATTCCAGCTCCCCATTGCCTGAGCTAAGTTAGTAAGGTCTCATTAGGCTTCCGGGGCCTTGGAGAGCCAGCTCACTCACCTCTTTGTTTCTTCTCAAGTCTTGCCCTGCACTAGGCTAGGCTGCCACACAATCTAGGTCCCAAAGCCTAGGCACACCCACCAGATGCCGTAATGACACCCACCACCTACAGAGGTTGGTTGAGCATTACATGGGAGGGGGAGATGCTCTGCGGTGCATAATAATACTGTCCTCCTCGCCTTTTCTTCCTCCAATTGCAAACCCTTAGGTTTGCCAACTTCCTCTTCCATCTGTCAAGACTTGTGTTCACTTCATTCACAGTTTTAACTCATATTTACTGAGTTCGCATTCCCTTGGTCACTTTGCCCTGCCCCTCTCTTTGGATGCCTAAACTGTATTTTGAAAAGCTCAACTCAAGTTTTAAGTTATTGGAATGCTAGAAATGTGGGGACTGAAGGAAAATTTCATTTCAGGGGCAGAGTTATCATTTGTGGGGGCAATGCCCTCATTTGCCCCTCCTGTCGCTACACCCCTGATCTGAACTCACAAAAGTTATGCAAGACCATCTGAATATGCCAAAAAAAGACAATGCTGATTATTACTTTGCCACATAAAAATGGTCATGTAAATCAGACCAAAGTCAAGTGATTCATTCATATGTCTCCTTTGAAGACTGGCTGCAAACCAACGCCCTGATCTGTTGCACTGGGGGAGCGGAGTTACATGGGATAGAGGTCTTCCTTTGCTCAGTCCAGAAGTATGCTGGCCTTCATCAGTGGAGTGATGCTAGTGCCACTCTAAAGACAAGGAGTTTCCTGTTTTGTCCACTGATGGCTTCCCACTAGTGGTAGCAGCTGGAAGCCCTGAAACAAAGCATTCCAGGGACAGGAAGCAGCTGAGCCGACCCATGATCCACTGGATCCTGATCCAGCCCCACTGCTATCAGTTGATGGTATTGAGCCCAATCCAGTCCTGATCATGATGCCATGTCCAGGCTGCTGTCTGCCCTGAGCAGGCTTTTGCCTGTCCCCCTTCTGCCCTGACTGGCCTAAGTGATGGAACTGCATATGTAGTAGAACTGTCCACCATTTTGTCACTCCATGTCATTCCCTGTCTGGGGTTTGGATTGCTTTGTAAGTAAGTTATCCATGCTTCAGTTACCTCCAGACTAGATTATTGTAATGCACTTTACATGGGGCTGCCTACATGGAAAGATAGTCAGAAGATTCCATTGGTCTAAAATGCAGCACCTGGACTTTTGTTTGGCTCCCACAGATTGGAGCATATATAACTCCAATCTTTTTATGGCAGCTCTATGGGCTTCCTATTTGCTTCTAGACTCAATTTAAAGTTCTGGTTCTAGCCTTTCAAACCCTAAGTGGCTTTGGACCAGATTATTGTAGGGACTGCTCACTCGCATAAAGGCCTGTACAGGAACCAAGGTCAATGTTCTTGGTACCACCTCAGGAGATGTGAGAAGTGAGCATGACAGGTAGGGCCTTTTCTGTGGTGGTGCCACAACTCTGGAGTACTCCTCCAATTAAAATTTGTCAGGATCCTTCTTTGGGTATCTTTTGCCAGAAATTAAAGAAACTTTAATTTCAGCAGGCTTGTAATATGTAATACTTAGTTTAATTGCTGCCTGTTTAATGTGTACTTTTTTAGGTTTTTGGGTGGTTTATTTTAAAGAATTGGTCGTATTATATGTTCTTTGTTATTGCTTTTAGAAACTGTATTATCATCAACATCAAATTTATAGACCTCTTCACAGCATAAAGCTATTTGCGTTTTTATTAATTATACCAGACTTCCCTATACTGTACACACACACACCACCTGAAAATTACTGAGGGTCTCTGTGGACTAATTAATAAAACTTTTTTTCTTCATCACCAGCATCATAACTGATACCAGTGCCTTTTATGGAAAATCACAGGTGCTAGGACTCCAGTATGGGGCTCCCTTACCCCCATACTAGAAACCTTATCTAGATTGTCCAAACTACCCTTGGTGGCAATTTATGGGGGGGAAAAGCATTTAAAGGCACAGCTACATAACTAATGTAATGGGTATTGTGGCCCCTTGTGAGCAGATAGACTTATATGAGATCTTTGAGGTACAAATTTACAAAAAAGTCCATTATTCATTCATTTATTTAAAATATTTATTTTCTTTCCTTCATATTTATGTTTGTTGTATTACATATTACAGAAACCAAATAAAGAATTAAAACAAACACTAAAGATAAATGCAGGAATTTGTCATAAAGAGAGGGAAGTTTTATATATTTATAATTAACCCACAAATTAGATAGAAAGCATAGGATAAAAATTAATTGCTGAATTTTTATTAGGAATATGGACAATGGACCCAATAATTTTTTTGGTGATGTGTATAAAGGACAAGGTTAGAGAGAGAGAAAGATGAAAGGAATGAAGAACTGGTTCTCTATATGATTATAAACACAATGTGGCATCTAAAAGACTAACAAATATGTTTATTATATTGATATGCATTATTGATAAAACTTAGATGTTATGTCCTAAATAAAGGAACTTCAAGGGTTGTCCGTATTTCCTTGGCTCCTGATGACTGAGAACAAATGAGATCTGAAATGAATTTCCTCCTCATGTCTTAACCTGGAATGGTTAAGATTTAGAGTCAATGATGATAATGATGAAAAATTATATCCTGCCCTTCCTCCAGAAGGAGCCCAGGGCAGCAGACACATTTATAACAACAGATATCAGATGTTACCCTAAGTGTAAAGGAAAAACAAAACAAAAAACTCTTGAATATAGTCCTGGGGAAGTTTTTAATTTTCCACTCTGGTCCCTGACTTCAAAGATGGAGCAATCCTTTGCCACAGTATCAGTAGCAGAGCTTGGAAGATTACTTTTAAAAAGTAATAAATTAAAGTTACAATTATATGATCCAAAAAAGTAGTAAATACCGTTACAATAACAATTGCTCTGAATGTAACTGATTACTTTTCCTCCAAAGTAATCACTACAATTACATTTTAGTTACTTTTTAAAAATAAAGCCTACAAGGTGCTGGCCTTGGCTGCTGAACATCTAAGTAGCCTAAAACAATGTTAAAAATAAACACACACATACAGAGGTAGTAGAATAATTCTTTTTATTCATAAGATAGCAATGGTGGTCTCTCTGCTGGTAAGGGAGGTGGGGAGGGAGGCAGAGGCTACTACTCAGATCTTTGCATGTCAAACCAAGTGCAATCCCCCCCCTCACTCAGCCAGCAAGCATAATCTCTCTCACTTAACCACCTCCTGGACCCTGCCCTGCCACCGACTAAGGGACACTCACCCAAGCAAACATTTTTCCCTGAGATGCAAAAAAGTTAAAATACTGCAAACACGGCACAGTAGCCAGAGAGGGTGGTGGAGGCCACTTTGTGTGCCAAGTGCAAACACAGTACACACACACACACACACACACACACACACACACACACACACATTGTCATCTTACACCTCCACAGTTCTTTATCTCCATTCTGCTGCTGCTTCCTTCTCCTCCTTTATCCATGTTCTTGCCCTCCTGCTCCTTTTCCCCTCCACTCCATTCTTCACCACCACCATCCATTTTTAAACAATTGTTTTCTCCACTCCACTCATCTCACTCTCCACCTCCTCCCTTGTATCCTCCTACCCACTCACAGAGCATGAGGGAAGAGCAAGGCTGCACAGAAGACCAGTTTGAGGTACATGATTTTCATCCACAAAACAGAGGAGCAGAAGACTTCCCCTGCTTCCCCCCCAAGTCGTGTCCAGATGTAATGCTGGAAACATTACAATTACTCCTCAAAAGTAATAAAATTACTCCTAGTTCTATTACAATCAAAATGTAAAGGAATTACCCCACTCGTTCCTCAAAAAAGTAATGAATTACAAGTAATTCGTTACTTGTAACGAATTACTTCCAAGCTCTGATTAGTAGGTAAACCAATCCTTTATGCAGTTTTCATCTAATCCTAATTTCATTTAATTCCTCATTAAATAGGTTACCTAATTGGGATTACTTTATCCAGGCCAAATTTATCTCTTTCTTCCATTATGAAGAGCCTTTTGTTCATTTATGTGTCATCAGATTATGCTCAAGAGCCGGGATTACTTTTCACACGAAAGAACATCTACGATTACCCTATTTCAGAACAGCTTCACTTCTTTCTTGAACAACGAGATAGGATTAATAGCAGATCCTTATCGATTTTTCAAGTGCTCTTTAAGCATGAACCAGGCCGCTCCAAAAGTTAATTTATGATGAAGGAGGTTGAATTGTATGATGTCCTTGTCCCATAAATATTATAACAGCCTTTCCCAACCAGTGTGCCTCCAGATATTGTTGGACCACAACTCCCATCAGCCTCAGCCAGCATTGCCAATGGTCAGGAAAGATGGGAGTTGTGGTCCAACAACATCTGGAGGCACACTGGTTGGGAAAGGCTGTATTATGAGATGCCACAAGATGCCTTCAAAATTAACTATACTGCCTGATTTGGTGTGTGAGCCGTCCATCAGTGCAAGGTGCCCCACCTTGCCCCACCAGCCCTCTATTGTAAAGGAGAATTGAGTGCCAGTGGTGAGCGATTTCTAGTTTGGCTGAGGCCAGTAAATATAAAATAAGATCTTTATAAATCAGTTTATGTATTTGAACTGGAAAGATCAATATTAGTGTCAATTGAGGGTCGGGGGGATGAGCTGCGAAAGTTTAAATTTTTTTTAAAAAGTATTCAGAAGGAATTATAAACGGCTGTCAAGAAAGAATGATAATGCACCAGGCTTAAATCAAGAAAATTCAAGGTCTAATGAACAATGTCTTCCTAGCACTAATGGACTGATTGGTTTCAGTAGTTTTTATTGCAAGCATGCAGATGCCTGTGGGCTGGCTTATTATATAGTCAAATATTATTTTTTGTTCTTGTTATATGCCTTCAAGTCGATTATGACTTATGGCGACCCTATGAATCTTTTGGATATATTCATAGGGTTTTCATGGTAAGAGGTATTCAGAGGTGGTTTACTATTGCCTTCCTCTAAGCCTACGGCACCCAGTATTCCCAGGTGGTCTCCCATCCAAGTACTAACCAGGCCTGACTCTGCTTAGCTTCTGATATCAGACAAGATCAGGCGTGTTCAGGGTAGTATGGCCCTAGGCATCATTATTTATAATACCATAATAAATCTGTGAATGTAATCTTATGTATGTTTACTTGACTTAGTTCTGAATAGACATGCATGTAAAACAAGTAAAATCAGGGTATATACATAATAACCTTTCAGTTAAAAACACTAATAGTCTGGCCTCACCCTCCCCATCTGCTGAAATAAAAAGGTGTTAATCTATTTCATAAATGTTAAAATATAGGTTGCCTATCCTCATGGTAGTGAGTTTCATCGTAAAGGTGCCCCTCAAAACGTTTTGCCCCTTATCCCTGCCATCCTAATTAGATAAAAAGAGTTTTTTAAGTAAAAACAAAGGAACTCAGAAAACTGTTGTTATACTGAGTTTGCCATTGGCCTATCTAGCTCAGTGTTGTCTACACTGGCTCGCAGCATCTCTCCAGGTTTTCAGACAGGGGACATTCCCACTCTCAGCCCTACCTAGAGAGGCTGGGATTAAACCTGGGACCTTTTGCATGCAAAGCATGCGGTCTGCCACTAAGCCAAAGACTTAGTGCTTCTAAACCTCCATCCAGTGCATGGGTTGGCAGTGGTCGTGAATTGGTCCTTAATGGGACACTTACCTTTTATGGGAAGGCTCAAGAATTTAAACTCTAGGCTTCTTTATTGGTGGTGGGGGTGAAACCCTGTAATATATTTTGACTCGGGCTGGCTTTTAGTAACCAGGATAAAGCTCATACAATGTAATTTTTGCAATTTTTTAAACATAAAAAATGTGTTTGATAATTTGCTGTTTCTTTCCTGAAACTCTAGTCAGGCCCTTCAGGACATTTCCTTAGGATGTTGATAATCTTATCTTTCACATATAAAGAAGAAGAACCTAAAAAACTTAAAATCACTTTGTTTATGGTGTCTGAAAAAGGACTGGATTTGAAAAACTGGGGTGGACGACCTCCGGGGTGAGGAGTATTGGCCACGGGAACTTAGCACTCCTCTTGCTCCTTCTTATCATGGCCTACAATCTCCCTGTTGTCAGCTGTGTCCCTTAATTCCCAGCACCTTTTCCCAAACCATTGATCTAAAAATCTCAAATGCTGAAAATAAAAGCAAATTGTGTGATATATATTTTGGTGTGGATGAATTAAGCCCATGCAGATTTGCATACATCTTAACATAGAATTTGTAGTATTCGGGTAATGAAAATTCTGAATACAGCAGCAGCAGCATTCCTATCATAGCTGCTGCTCATATGATTATTTTATATGGGTATGAGTTCACCTGCCCTCATGTCCTTACTTGCCTTTTGTTCTGCTGTGCTTGCATATGCCTCCAGAACAGAGATGGCAAATTCAGCCACTAAAGCAATTGGATCCGGCCTCTGTTGGTTACCCCACATTTTAATGATGGTAAGAGATTTGCTAAGAGATGTGCCCACAGCTGCACTGCTGGTGGTAGTGGGAAGCCCTCATTTTATTTGTTGCAACATTTCTTATTCGTTTTTGTATAACCAATTATTGAAAGTATTCAAAAATAAATAAATAGATCATAGAATCAAAGATTAGTAAAGTTGAAAGGAGCCCTATAAGGCCATCAAGTCCAAGCCCCTGCTCAATGCAGGAATCCAAATTAAAGCATACCTGACAGGTGGCTGTCCAGCTGCCTCTTGAATGCCTCCGGTGTTGGAGAACCCACCACCTCCCTAGGGAATGGTTTCATTGTTGTACCACTCTAACAGTTAAGGACAAATGACCTTTATACAACTGACTCTTATAATGACAAACAAATGACTTCTATAATTTCCATAAGGTGAGAACTTGAATGAAGGCCTACTCAGTGGCTGCACCAAGGCCTTGGAATTCTTTGCTAAAGGAATGCAGTTACCAACAGTAGTGTAGTGGCAAATACAGAAGTGCGGGATCCCTTCATGATAGTCACAGCCATGCCGCATCCCATCCTTTCCCCCCCTGCTGGATTGAAAATGAGAACCTTGTTAATGCCTTCTCCCTCAAAAAACAGATGTCCCTAGGAGTCAATAAGCATGAAAAGGGAGAGTATTAGCAACTGAGAAGAGTCTTCTCAGTGACTGACTCACCTCCTTTCACTCTGGCTCCAAGCAGCAGGAAAGGACAAGGAAGCATGTTAGAAGACTCTTCTCTGTGGCTAATATGTCCCCTTTTTATGCTGATTAGCTCATAGGATGCTTGAGACAGAGGGACCTGCTGGGACTCTGCTCCCCAAAAAGTAAAGGGTCTAAGACCCCCCGAGTCCCCAGATGACTACACCCCTGGTTAGCAAGCCCTGGGAGGCAGGAGGTAAGCCTTCCTTCAGGAGGCAAAGGGTAAGATCCTATCAAGGCAGCTCACTTGCACAATAGGTCTTCTCATCCCCCCCCCTCATTCTAGCCCTGGTGTGCACCAATAATCTGCTCTGGTCATCAGGAAGCACCCTTAGTTGTCTCTGTCACTGGCTGCTTCTGAATACAACAGGTCATCTGAAAGCACCCTGAGTCTTCTGTTCACACAATTTCCCCTTCTCCCTGCACATCCCCCGCAACTGCTCCAGAGAGATGGAGGAGTCCCCTCCAGAGCACCGTGAGAGGTGACACAGGAGTTAGCAGGGGGAAGGGGTGATTGACAAAAACAACTTTCTCCATTTCTGTGAGTGACAGTCTCCATTGGACTACTAGCCCTTCTGTGAATGGAAGGCTCTCATCCAATCCCATGTGTTTCCCCACTGTCTGGCAGATGCTGTGAAATGCACTGTGTGGCAATGTCACAGAACAAGGTAACTTAAATTGCAGATCATGGAGGAGATGCAGAGAGGGTGCACTGGATGTGAGATTGGCATTTTTGTCACTCACTCTTGTGTTTCTTATTACATCTTTGCCTTTTCTGGGAAGCCTCTTTGAGCACACTGGAAACAAGTGGGATCTGCTGCAACAAAATGTTGTAGTATGCAGTGCTTCTGTTCAGTATTCCAGGCACTCAGCTAAGCTTTTAGGATTTTCTTTTCCATTTCTAACCCCCACCCCAAACAGTCAGTCAGTATTCTATGGCCACTGAGCATGCTCAGTCCTCATTATACTGTTTTTGGGAGTTCTTCCCCTTTTTATGGTTTCTGTCTAATTTTCTTTTTTCTACTGCAAGTTTTGTGGTTCCTCCAAGCATGCACCCACTCTTTGTGTATGGATGGTGCTGTTCTGGCTACATAATCAACAGCACTCACCTCTGACCATCAGAAATAGAGAGAGTGATCTTTCTAAGTAAAGACGCATAGGACTGGGGCTTTAAGGCAAATTTATTTAGAAGTAAGTTGCACTGATATTGGAGGAATTTATTTCCAGATTAGGGCTCCAATCCAACCCGCCCTTATTCTGGGGTGGGGTGGTGGTGGTTGGATTGAGTGGAAGTGTCCCTCTGTTTGCTTTTGCTGGCTGAGCCAGCCTTATGCACAACGAATGTGCAGGCAGGTGGAAGGCCCCCTGGTGGTATCCCTGCCAACAGAGCTTGGCGGAAAGCCCCCAAATGGGGTTTTTTGAGATCAGGGCTGAGCCAGCTCAGGGCCACTGGATCCCAAGCTACTGGCACCAGCTGACCCCCGGGCCCTGACCTTTGGCTGCTGCCACTGTGAGTAGCCAGGCTGTGGATGCAGCTGTGGCTCTGCTGATCTGTAGAGCCTCAGCGGCAGCAGCAAGAAGGTAACAAGGCTCTGCCTATATTCTTAATCTGAGAGGTAACTTTTGCAATATGTTGTATTAATTTGTCAAGCTTAATCTTTGTGTGTGTACCAGAAAGCTGTGGCATGCCTTTGAAGTTCCGGATTAGCCATTAACAGTTTCTTTGGGTGAAGTAATGCTGGTAGCACAACAATATTGCTGGAGAGTTTCTCTGCATGTGTGCAAACTGGTGTCACAGGTTTAGGAAAACTGTGCTAAGAAAGCAGTAGTTATACTAAATTGACGCCAGACTCCTAATTATTTCTTCAAAGACAACCACAGAACAGCATCAGTAAGGGATTTCTTTTTTAATCTGTCCAATAGGCGTTTCTCACTACGCGTACCGTGTACAGGAAACAATGTTCTTCTCATGACAGGATGGCACAAATATGCATTCATTTGACAGAGCACATTTTTGCATGACTTTTTTCTCTTTTCTCTTTTTCAGGCTCTTCTTGGCCCCATTCCACCCTCACTTGCCTTAATAATAACCCATTCTGGATGAAAAGGACTGTCATTTATTTTTGATCAATGATAGATTATTCAGTGGCACTTCATTTAACTATAGCTGTGGCAAAACATTTTTGTGACCTGTATATTTGCAAGTCTGCCTCTCCTTTTCCAGTGCCAGGGACAGCCCTGCCATTAGGCAGAGTGAAGCATCTGTCTCAGGTGGCAGATGCTGAGGGTGGAATGAGAGGGAATGGCAGCGAGATGTTGAAAGATGGAGCTATGTGTACCAAATGACTTGCCTTTTGCCCTGTAAACTGATATGCCCTCTAAGCTAATGTCAGCTTCTGTATATGGAATGGTGGAGGGAGGCATCTTATCCTTCACCTTGGGTAGCAAAATGTCTTGGGCCAGGCTTGTATATGCACAGGACAAGGTCCACACAGTCTATCCATCTCCCTTAGACACACACACACACACAGAGAGAGAGAGAGAGAGAGAGAGAGAGACCTATCCACTGTCAACCCCTTATGTTTTTGATTCTTGGAGGGTGTTGTTCCAGGATGGGCAAGCAAACAGAGCTGGCAGGTGATCATTGGGCTGGGCTGGCATTGGTGGGTTCTCCTGAGGCAGCAGGACTGGGCCAACACAGTGGCAGCTTCACCTTGTCACCATCCTAGGTGTCACAACTGCAGAAAAGTGGAGGCAGGCAGGTAGTCAGCGTAGCTCCTTCTTGCTGCCTACCCATCATCCTCTCTGCCCCACCATGACTCTTGCTACAGCAGCAGCATTGCACCCCCACTTGCCATTACTTACCATGCACCATCACAACTGGGTGTGAACATCACTGCCATCCAGGGAATATCAGACCAAGGGATAGAGGCTCACAAAAATATCATGCAGTCTGCATTTTAAAGCAAACTGACCTGATTCCAGTAGCGCATAGCCGGGTGGGGTGGCTCCACTCAATTGATCTCCCACCAGCTCAGTTGCTGCTGCTTACAGGGAAGGAGAAGAGGAGGACTGAGGTGGCAGGGAGGTTCGTGCTACTTCCTGATTCATGTTTCTTGACTAAAGTGGAGATTGGAATAGAGATCCTTTGGTTTTCACCAGGGGTGTAGTTGTCCAGGGTATCGGGGGGGTTAGACCCTTTCCTTTTTTGGAGCAGGGTCCCAGTGTGGTCCTATGTCTGCTGTATCCTGCAAGCCAATCAGCATGATAGGGGAGTGTGTTAGCCTCTGAGAAGGGTCTTCTAACATGCTTCCTTGTTCTTTCCTGTGGATTCTAGCCAATCAGAGTGAAAGGAGTGAGTCAGCCACTGAGAAGACTCTTCTCAGTAGGTAACACTCTCCCCTTTCATACTTATTGTATCCTAGGAGTGTCTGTTGTGGGAGAAGGTGTTAACAAGAATCTTATTCTCAATGCAGCAGGAAAAAAGTGGGAGGGGTGGCTGTGACTAACACATAGAGACCCTGCACTTCTGAACTTGCCACTACACTACAGGTTTTCACATGCCTCCAAATGTTGTGATACTGCTCTCAGATTTAAAAAAAATACTGAAATGCATATCATAGGCTGCAATGTATTTAAAAATGCATATTTTAAGATGAAATGTATGCCTAATTGCATATCTTGTCGGGGGAAATACATACAAAAATAATGCACGTTTTCAAGAGTTAAAAAAATAATGGATTGATGCAGAAACAGGGTGGAACAGACTTGTGAATGACAACATGTGAAACTTACATGGGCAGGAAGTAGATTCACATCTAACATGCCAAGCAAGGTGAGCTGCCAACAGGCTCCTCCTTGATGCGCAGCTCAGGAAAATGGCTGCGGACAGGTATGGTGGCCTGTTCAAATTTTGCTCCCCCACTTTGTGTAAAACAAAATTTAATTTTATATAATAAATGCATGGGAGAGGGAAGTCCAACTTTCTCCTGTCTTTCCAGCATCTAGGACTCCATCTATGTGGGTAAACTAGGTAGTTGGGAGAAAAATAATTAAATAAATAAAGGCCAGTAGGGACCCTTTTTGGCAGAGCTTGGAAAAGTTACTTTTTTGAACTACAACTCCCCATCAGCCCAACCAGTGGCCATGCTGGGTGGGGCTTATGGGAGTTGTAGTTTAAAAAAAGTAACTTTTCCAAGCTCTGCTTTTTGGAATGTAAACATGCAAATTGCTGCAGATAATAATCTTAAATGTTATTGAAAACAGTAATTTGGGAGAAATTTGGAGCTGAAAAGAAGAAATTGAAAGTTCTCTTTAGGTGTGATTACAATTCACATCTCAACATTCCTCTCTCATCAGGACAGAGAAAGCTTGTAGGTAATTATTACAGGTACAAAACAGCAGCTCTTTCATCACCCCACACCCTCCAACACTTCCTCTGCCTGGAAAGTCTGGGAGCTTGTCTGTGTCTGTGAGAAAATGAGACAGAAGCATTATCCAGAGGGCAGGAAGCAGTAGTTTCCTTAACGTACCCACATTACTGTTTTAGGATTTTGGGGGTAAATGCTCCTGCAAATGTTCAACCACTGGACCAGCGGAGAGAGGCCATACCTGTAGCTCTCTCTCTCTCCCCCCCATCTTTTTCTTGCTGTGGAAATAGGGAGTGGGAGGATCGGACAATGTTCATTTTATAAAATATGCTGAGGCTTGGAAGCCACACCCTTTGCTGTTGAGGTTGCCAGTTTTTGAACTGGCTCTTGCAGCTGTACCACCAAGCCACTCTTAATGTGCCAAGGTTAGCCAATTACATGTTTTGGTCATGTTTAAAACTTTGCCTGCTTATTTGCGCAGATCAAGCTGCTCTTAAAAGCATGAGAGAAGACCAAGCCAACCCCCCCCATCAGTTGGTCACTCTTCTTGTGGTGGAAGTTATTATCCAGAATACCAGATGCGGTTGTGTCTGCTTTGGGTTGAAAGGCACTGGACATGCTCAGAGACACTCCTTCCAGGATTCATGCACTTATGGTCTCTGATAAAAGTGAGACACAAGTCTTGTGCTCTTTGCTGTGGTCTGAGGGGCAAAACACTGTGACATTTCCAAGAATTCAAGAGAAGACAATCCTTGTTGCTTTGGCAAGCCAGCTGAATTTCATTAAAATTTTGAAACGTGTGGACTTTCTGTCCAGCCCTGCCACAAATGTATGGACCAAATCAGGGAAGGGGAACCTCCTTCAGCCTGAGGAGTAAAACATTCCAGGGGCCACATGCTGGTAGTGGGCGGGGCCAGAGGCAAAAGTGCACACGACCGCGGGTGTGACTCTTACCATTATACATTCCAGCCACACAAAGACCAGAGGTTTCTGTACACACACACTTCTCCATCTGGGCCAGCAAGAGGCATTATCACATTCCTGGCTCCATCTGCCTCAGGATCCTATCCTTTCCTAAAACTGTTTGTGTCCTATTTCAGGTGTTTTGTACCCTCCAAGAGGGCTCTTCCTACAGCCCGAGAATCACGGTTATGGCAGCCCAAGAATCGGTGTAAAGACTAATTACCTCCAAGCATCTCCATTTGGCCCTCAGAACTCTTCCTAGTTCATGTCCCTCCCCAGACCACACTCCCTCCCTCAGGCCATACCCTCCTTGAGTGCTTTTTCTGACTAGAATGTTCCCTTGCTTGCTTGGAAGGGGGAATGGAGAGAAGTGTAGTGTGTCTGTATCTGTCAGTAGAGATTAGGGATGAGCAAATCAGTCAATTTTGGTTTCTCTCCATTTCTCATCTTTCCAATCTTAAATTCAGTTCTCCATATTTCCACATGAGATTACACTTTTTTAAGTTCTCAAGAAAATTCAGCAGCAGCTTTCTCCTAATAGCCACATTTTACATGCAATTTTGTCTAATTACACATTGTTGCAAGCACTTTTCACTAATGCAATCCACTTTTGTACATTATGTTCACTAATTATGCATTTTTAGTCACACTTTACCCTAGTATATGCATATTGTACGCATTATGTGCTTGGAGAACAGCATTGCAAAATTCATAGAGGTGTGCATTTCGAAGATGGCTGCATTTTGGTTTGTGTGTTGTTTCCAGGGGTAAATGTGGTAGATCTGCCTTTAAATGTGAACTGAATTTAATTTCTCCCCCATCCCTAGTAGAAACTTCAGATATTTTGTATGACGTGCTGCACAATTAACCTTTTGTAGAAAGGTAAGGGTCGTCCATGGCTGCCAAAGAAAGATAAATGGACCTTACACAATCTTCCGGAAGGGAGAAACACCGATTAACCTCCTCTGGAAGATTGTTTCAAATCCTCATGGCAATAAATAAAAAAGCTCCACAAATTACAGTTCTAATTTGTCCCAGCACTTCTGCCATCAACGGCAGTTTTAATTTGTCTGGAATATGAAATTCAGAATGAGGCTCTTCCGATCGATCAGAACCAGCTCAAGACATTTTGCTGCGTGAGGTAAAAAATGAGAGGGTGCCCTTCCATTTCATGTACTGAAGCCAACCAGCTGAATCATACTTCAACACTGGCAAGGGGATGGGGTCATCCACTGTGCCTGAAGGCAGAAGGCTAGATTGGGGGCAAGCAGGGGTGTAGTCATCCAGGGTCAGCAGGTCTTAGACCCTTTACTTTTTTGGGAACAGGGTCCCAACAGAGTCCCTCTGTCTCCAGCGAATCAGCATGAAAATGGGGTGTGTTAGCCGCTAAGAAGAGTGTTCTAACATGCTTCCTTGTCCTTTCCTGCTGATTGGAGCCAATCAGAGTGAAAGGAGGTGAGTTAGCCACTGAGAAGACTCTTCTCAGTAGCTAACACTCTCCCTTTTCATGCTTATTGGCTCTTAGGGGCATTTGATGTTGTGGGAGAAGGCATGAACAGGGATCTCATTCTCAATTCAACAAAAAGAAAAAAGATGGGGGTTTGTGGCTGTGACTATAATGAAGGGCCCCTGCACTTCTGAATTTGCCACTACACTACTGGTTGCAATGCACACACAATTCACTCCACCGACACCTATCTGTCACTCTCTGCCCTCAGCATCTGCTGCCTGAGGTGGCTGCTTCATGCTGCCTAATGGTAGAGCCAGCCCCCCCCCCGCCTGGCAATTTCAGTATTCTGGAGATAGTACTTTGTAAGAAGTAGTTGTACAAACACCAGGGATAAAAAAAATATTAATAAGGGTGCTTTCACACTGCACTTTATTCTGTTATCCTGACTATTTCTTACCTGGTAATTTGTGCATTATATTTGATATTTCACTTGATGCACAAGCTAGCTCCGGAATTCTAGTGGAATGTAGTGCAAGTTTAGCACAAATTTCTGTGATAAATGATACCAGAAATAATCCATTAGCAAGGCTGGGAACCCGGAAGATTGCTGGAGTTTTTCATTAGCTGCAGCTACTCACGTGGCAGGCATCCCAGCATGAAGTACGTTGCCTGTCAAATGCTGTACCGGTATTCTGGCATCGACACAGATAGCAGCAGCATTTCCCACACACACCCCTGTCTTGACACAATTAAAACAATTTAAAAAGTCAGGTGCTAAAGGGAGAGGGCTTGCATAGTGACAGGATGAGATCTTAGACCTCCTACACAGTGGGGAAGAGTGTGCATATGTATAATGGGTGAGGGACGAAAACAAGCCAGGTGAAGGACCATTGAGCGAAATGCCAGTAGATTGGCTGAAAAAGCTGCTGTTCCTTAATGCAACAGTTACTGCAGTATGAAAGGGATCTTAGAAATTGGGACAGAAGCACTAACTTTTTAATCCGTCAAACTAACACAATCAGCTCCATGTGTGAAAGCAGCCACAGTAACTGACAGCGTGTAAAGATCTTGTGCTGTTAATGATAGCACTAGTGTATACTTCATCGGCACTAGAATGTTTAAAACAAACACCTTAGTATTTTCAGGCCATCTAACTGATTATGGTGTGGTTTGCTCATGGATATGCCGTGAAATGCCAGTTCTTCATACTCCTATCTGGGATACCTAACAGAAACAAAAGTTTTGTATATTTTTATATCCGTCAAAAGATACTCTCTCAAAAGTTCTTAAATTCCAGCTTGTTCACCTTTGATTGCTAAACAACTCCTCTTCCAAATTGAATGTTAATTCTTTAAAAAAAAAAAAAACTCCTCTCACTTCTAAGCTGTCCCTAGCCACAAATAAGGTCTGCCAATCCCCCCATGTTAGCTCACTACTGTACTGTTCCTCCCCCCCCCATCTCCATCTAACATTAATCCATTCTATACATCCTCCTGTAGGAGCCAGCTGGCTTGTATTGAGTCACATCATTGGTCTGTTTGCCTCAACAGTGGCAGCAGCTCTCCAGCGTTTCAGTCTTCCCCAGCCCTACCTGAAAATGCCAGGGATTGAACAGCTCCTCCACCCTCAGCCAACCCCCACCTGCCTTCTTACTGAAAACCAGTTCACAGAGGTAGCCCTGCCTATCAGCTTCCTTCATAGTTTCAGTGTTGTCATTGGCTCTGGCTCCACTTTCTGTCTGGGCTCCCTGCCTTCTGCCCTCCCAGTCCCAATGGGCACCAGCCACCACTGCTCAGCACCCTTCAGAAACTACAGTTCCCAGGATTCTTTGGTGGAAGCCATGGCTATTTAAAGTGGCATGACACTGCTTTAAATGCAGAGGGCAGGTGGGGCCAAAGATGGTGCGGACATCTACAGTAACTAGCTCAGAGGAGCAGAGGAGGGTTACTAACTAGCCCTTATTTTCTTGGTCTGCCCAGTAAAGCTGTTGTCTGTCTTCTAATCAATACTGGGGTCTGAAAAGTCAGCAAATCACACACACAATGGAGAGCTTCATCTCTTCTGCAGAAGTCCATTTTTACGCGGAGGGGGATGTTCGGTGTCTAAGCAGGGCAGAGAGGAGGGACAGAGCCCTCTATCCTTTCTCGCCCAGCCCACTCAAATGCCTGCATGGAATTGCTACTAGTCTAGTACTCAAATACAAGGCTGCACCAATACCACCAATGCCAGCCAGCCAGAGATGTAATGTTAATGCTACTATCCCTAACCCTAAGACCTGCCTGATTTTGACCTGACCCACTGGTTCGATCCTGGGTGGGTGGAGGGCTGTCATCTCTCCCAGCCTGCCTAGGTCCACCCCCCTGCCTGAAGGGGGAGGAACTGTTTTTAAGCACAACTTAGGGAGAGCATACCAAATCACTGTCAAACTGATTCTAGGAAAGTTTGTGCTTCACAGAGTCACCAAAGTCCAGCACAGAATTAGACATATGTATGTGAATTAAAACCAGTGAGCTTAAATGTGTACCTAACTCTGTTGTGGGCTGTGGTCACTCTCTGACGCAGCAAAGTGTCCTGCCATTTTGTCATTATTTCTGCACTTTTTTTGGATGGAGTGATTTGGGACAGTGCAGCCAATTCTTTGAAATATAGTGCAAGGGAAAAGGTTTATATGTGTTGTTCTTTGACATCTTCCCCATGAAGCTGAATCGTATTCTGCTGTTGCACAATTATAGGTCTCTATTATGGAAAGGGCAAATGACAAAAGAAACCTAGGGTTTCCTCATAAACATCCACAAGTAGGACCTGCAACAAAATGTTACAGTGTGGAGTATTCCTGTTTAGTGTTCCAGATAGCCAGTCATGCCCTCTCCCATGATACTCTGTTCTATTCCTACTTCCCACTGTTTTCTGTTTTACACTCCTCAACAGTCTGTCAGCATTCCATGCCCACTGAGCATGCTAGTCATCACTGGGCTGATTTTAGGTATTTTCCCCCTTCAGTTTTCTTTCTAAAGTGTGTGTGTGTGTACTTCTGCAAACCTCAGAAGTATAAAAGACCCTCAAGATTTGCCTGAGCCTCTGGTTTTACTTCCTTCTCATGTGTGAGTGTAACCATTTTAGCTACATAAAGACTGGCACTCAGAGAACTGAGGTCACTCAGTATATGGGCTCCTCCAGACGATCTGTTCATTCAGCGTCCCATCCTGATTTGCAAGCACAATGCTTGTGGGGTGCTTAGACTATGGCTGTAAACACACTAGTTGCCAGATCAAAGCGTTTCCATTTGCCACACCTGGAGGGGAATGGGTTCATCTGCTAATCAGTTGTGAAATCTCTTTGACACTGAATCCCACCAGGTTTTACAGTAAATAGGGGTGGGGTTGGACTAGCATCATGTGCCCCTGTTTTCAGAAGACAGAGGTGTAGATGCACTGGAACCAGCAGAATAGTGAGTGTATTTCAACCCTATGTCCTGTCTTTATTGAGCATTCATTCTGATTTTGTTTATGAGCAGATATATGTCCATGAGCATTCGTCCTGATTTACTTGCAGGGTGTTGTCACATCTTCACATTAATCATTTATTCAGTCCACACTTTTCCATGCATTTCACCATCACTGTCCAAACTGTTGGAAGTGGGGCAAGAGCAACTCCTGTTTTGTTCTTTTGTTTATGCTTCAGAAGGGAGATAGAGCTAGGGTCCTCCAGATGGATAGGCTTGTTTACCTTTACCTGTGATACTCTGACTGACTTCCTTCTGTCGCTAGACTGTGATGTCTTTAGGGAAGCTTACCTGCCCCTCCTCTTTCTGCCCTTTCCATTCCTTTCTTCTCTGACTGTCCGGGAGAGAGGAGACATCCCTTTGTCTCTGCTCTCTCCAAGCCATGGGGCTAACTCCCGCACCTGGACGTTACGCCTCCAACTTAGTTAGTTAGTTAGAACTAGGTATGCCTTTCTATCTTCTATGTATTTCTATAAATAAAGTAGCTTTTCTTATTTTACTAAGTCTCCAGTCTCAGTGATGCTGATGCAGGGTAAAAGCCTGCTTTCTCAGGTAAACGCACACACACACGCTGCCACACTTGCATTTCAACATCTGCTGTTACTCTGCTGCTGTGGTGTTGCTTTAAACTAAATTAAGCACACAAATTACACACAGTGCAACACAAACCACAAAAGTCTGTTTAAGTAAACAAATAAACAAAGAAGTGGACTTGTTGTAATAAGGCAACAGAGCACTTAAATCCACTTAAACTGCAGAAACCTAAAGTTCCAGTATGCATTTGAATCCCTCCTACAAAATACTGACACTAGTCTGGAGGCACCAAGACTCCAGCAGGCTCTTCTTCTGTTCAGTGTTGTCTTAATTCAGGATACTCAGTTAAATTCTTCCTCCTCCCATTTTCTGTTTCTTCCTTCTCTGTTATTATCTCCTTATTGGGCTCTTTTCCTCAACCCCCTTAGCACCCCCGAAATTCTTCCTTGGAATACTGCAAACATTTAGGTCCTCATGCTTGCTGATATCTCCCTCTTGTGATTGGATTGTGCCATTTTGGCTGTATAAGGATCCACACTCAGAGAATGAGTTCACTATTAGTATATATATGATGGTTTTGATTTTGCCTGAATTATTGCCTGAATTAACATGGAGATACAGCTGGTATAGAACAGTGGGGAGGAGAGCCTGACTGGGAGTCCAGAGTGTGTGAGTTCAAATCCCCACTCGTGTCTCCTGGGTGTAAAGGGCCAGCTAAAGATCACCCCCACAGTGAGTGGCTCAGGGGTTACGTGCCCTGCCACCTGTGCAGCTGTGGGCAAGCTGCATAGTCCCAAGGAGCCCAGTTGCCCCCAGCTGGCAGTTGTGGACAAGGAAGGGGCTGGCTTGTGCAGCTGTGGCAAGTTTAGCAGGCCCTAGCCAGCTGGGGAGGACTAGCCTCAGAGGGAGGCAATGGTAAGCCCCCTCTGAATACCGCTTACCATGAAATCCCTATTCATAGGGTTGCCATAAGTTGGGATTGACTTGAAGGCAGCCCATTTCATTTTCACCATGGAGATATTCAAAATAAACTGGTCTGTCTTTCACACCAGGAGTGGGGAACCAATGGCCATGCTTGTTGGGGTTGATGGGAGTTGTAGTTCAGCAACATCTGGAGGGCCAAAGGTTCCCCACACTTGTATTTTAAACCCTCTCAGAAGAGAAAAAGCCAACCTTTTCCAAGCTTTAGGGTAATCTCTACATTGCAGACAAAACTTCCTACTGCTAAGTTTTGGCTGTTATGTTTTGTTACACAACGGTCCATACCATACCATTTCTATTAAGAAATTTAGCAAAAAGGGAAAAATGCATTTATAAAGTACATTGCATCACAAATTCATTACAGCAAAGAAAATAAGGATCAGCAATCAGCATACACTTATCCTGAGTGTATTTTAATATGTTATAAATGATTTTTTTTGAAGTCTGGTTGTGTATGTTCTTTTAAAAACTTTTTTCACAACAATTACTCACCATAGCTTGGCGAGTACTGTGGTCGTGGCAGTTTTAATGGTATTCACTAATAGGCAAAAAACCTTGCGGTTTAAGAACGTACCTATAGTCCACAGATATTTCTATCAAACTTTAAAAAGCAGGGACATTGGGCAGCTATAGTGAATGCACCAGGGGAGCAGGAGACCTGACCTCCTCTCTGAGATATTGTACTGTCCTACAAATTTGGCAAAATGCAAACACCATTTGGGTTGGTCTTTCACCGTCTAATCCACTTGCTGTGTAGCTTGGAAGAATGTGGTAATGTGCCTCTGAGCATATGGTGAGTTGTGGCAACACCTGCCATCTCCGAAGATGGAGAATTATATTTTTGTATGTTTGTTGGTGTTCTTCTTACTTTGCTTCTTTCTTGTGTTACTAATGTTTCTCCAGAGAATCTAATCTAGAAAATTTTATTTTCCTTATTATTCATCTTAGAAATCTGTGTCAAATTTTTTTTTATTAATTTCAAAGCCTTTTTAATGGTCAGTTTCATATGATGGTGAAGACAGCCTTTTGTGTTTCAAATTGAAGGTTATGTTTTATTTCTATTTTGGGTGCATTAATAGTTGAATCTGAAACTGCAGTTTGATGTAAAATCAGACCAATTAGAATATGTTGCTACTTCAGCCATGACTCTAGCAGTTGGAAAAAAGAGGATGCATGTTTTCAGCCTGCTATGTTTAAACCACTTCATTTAAGGCAAGGTACACACAGTCAATTAAAAACACAGAGCACACCTAGAATTTTGCTAGAATATATTTCACCTCCCACTGTTTTATCTTGTGCAAATTGAGACACTCCTGAGGTCCACCGGAGACTATTCTGCACAATAGTCAGTGACATTATTCTACAATTATTTTTGGAGATTTTTTAGTGTAAATTTTGCAAAGTGTTGCTGTACTTCACATATTCACAGAAACAGGAAAAAAAAGAAAATGATTTCCTATAGGAAACTTCACTAAAATTGTGAGGTAAATCAGACATATTTAAAGTGACCATCTGAACTATATCAACTGTCATCATAATGTTGCGTCCTCCCTGCTAAAACAAGATCAGCACAGCACATGTCTTCTTTCTGTTATTTGGGCTGATTGCAGGTGTTTGCATTTTGACAAATTTGCAGGGAGGTCCAATATCTCAGAGAGGAGGTCAGGTCTTCTGCTCCCCTGGTGCATTTACTATAGCTGCCCAATTTCCCTGCTTTTTAAGGTTTGAGAAAAATATCGGTGGGCTATAGGTATGTTCTTAAACCACAAGGGTTTTTGCCTATTAGTGAATTTTTCTGCTTTTTAATCTGGGAGGTAAGAAATGGGATGCTGTGCAAGTTTGCTGAGAATGGATCGATCATTTGCATGCTTATTGAGTTCAGTGGGATTTACTCCCATGCAATCATGCTTAGGGTAGGTAAAACTGACCGGGGGAAGGGTGGGAGAGCTGTAGTGGGCAGGGGAGGAGGAAGGGAGAGGAAAGGGGAAGGGCAGCTCTGATCATTTGCATGCTTATTGAGTAGAGGGAGAGGAAGGAGAAGGAGCAGATTGGAGGGGGGCAGAGAAAGGGGGAGGGTAGGTTAGGTTTGATCATATGCATGCTCATAGAGTTCAATGGTATTTATTCCCATGCAATCATGCTTAAGATAGGTAAAACTGACCATGGGGAGGAGGAAGGGGAGGGGGAGGACCGGGAAGGGGAAGGAGGGGATTGGAAGGGAATGGGGATGGAGAGGCAAAGGAAGGGGGAGGAAAGGGGCAAGAGGGAGAGGATAGGACAGAGGAGAAGGGAGGGTGGGTTTGATCAGTTGCATACTTTTTGAGTTCAGTGGGATTTATTTCTGTGCAATCATGTATGAAAATGGAAACGAACTGCCTTCAAGTCGATCCTGACTTATGGTGACCCTATGAATAGGGTTTTCATTGTAAACGGTATTCAGAGGTGGTTTTATCATTGCCTTCCTCTGAGACTGAGAGGCAGTGACTGGCCCAAGGTCACCCAGTGAGCTTCATGGCTGTGTGGGGATTCAAACCCTGGTCTCCCAGGTTGTAGTCGAACAGTGACCGGGGGGGCAGGGAGGGGAGGAGGGGGAGGAGAGGAGATTGGGTGGGTAGGCACTGGGCAGAAGGGAAGCCCCTCTCCTTTCCAAAAGGAAAACACTGTAAACAGTATCATTGCTTTTCAGTGTTTCCCCCAACTTTTTATTCTACCGCAGGCACATGTAGCCTCCCAACCAAATATAAATCAAAACTGTCCCTGGCCACATCCACACCAGGCCTTTATTTCACTTTGGACAGTCATGGCTTCTCTCAAAGTATCCTGGGAAATATAGTTAGTGAAGGGTGCTAAGAGTTGCTAGGAGACGTCCTGTTCCCCTCACATACCTTCAATCAGAGTGGCTGACTGTTAAACCAGTCTGGCCATGGAGCTCTGTCAGAGGAATAGGAGTCTCATCTTAACACCCTTCACAAAGTACACTTTCCAGGATTCTTTGGGGGAAGCAATAACCGTCTCATGTGAAATCAAAGTCTGGTGTGGGTGTGGCCCCCTGATTAGCCAAGCCCAGCATCTGTGAGTCTGGCTTTTAGAACACTGACCATTGGTTCTTACTGAGCATGCCCAACACTATCATTCAGTTCAATGCAAAATTTCTTAAATTAATTAAAAATCAACCAGGCATTTTTTAACTTTTAAACTGCAGAAGATGAAGGCCAGAGTATGGGGCAAGGTCAGTAATAGGATTACAGGTACTCTGTGAACATGGCTGAGTGTTAATGAATTTCAACAGATTATGAGAACTCTGACAGAAAAAAGTCCAAAAGGGCTCTGGAGTTTTCTCTCTCTCTTTTTACACTTTGAACTCTCAATTCTCTCTGACTGTTTTGGGTATTGCCATGAAAATTGAGAGGGTTGTTAAGCAAGTGTTTCTGAATTCAGGACTATAAGTTTTGTAAGGTTTTGTTTTGAAATGAGCTTATGGGAAGCATCAGAATGGCATGTTTTTTTTTTTCAAGTTTACATTGCAGAATGTGAAAAATCCACGGTGGCTATAGTATACAGCCACTCTTGTGGCTGTATAATATTTCTTTATGGAGATAACTTTTTTGCCTGCAGTTCAGTTTAAGCCCTGAACATCTAGGTAAAACATGGCCAGTTTCAGTATTCTCAAGGCCACATTCTCTGGATGTAATCTGCTGCATAAATGACTTTCTCACAAGTGAAAGTCATTTATTACATTTCATAATGAAGTTGGTGCTAGCCAGCAGAAAGGGATTCATAGTAATGGAGAACATATACAATATCATCATCATCAGGACAGTGGCTTCTCCTCTGGTACTTTGTAAATTGCCATGCACATTAATTGATGATGATGATGATACTGTATATGTTCCATTACCATGGACCTCTTTCTGCTGGCTAGCGTCAACTTTATTATGAAACGTAATCAATGACCTTTATCTAGATGTTTACTGCCAATCTATGTGAAATTAGAATTTCACTCTTGGATTTCTTTCTTTATTTCAATCTGGGGTTGCTTTGTCTTTGAAGTCCTGTTACCATTAACATTGATAGTAAACTCTCATTGTTTTAACTGAGAGCAGGATTCACCCATTTGCCTCTCTGCTTCCTTTGTTGTCATAGATACATTCCTTCAATTAAAATTTCAGCCAGAGGCAGAAAAAAATGCGAAGCTAGTGAATTACTTGTGAAATATTTACGTCTACCAGGCCAACCCTTCAATCATTGCTCCACCTAACATATTATGAAGATGACACTTTTTATAAAGCAGCAGTGGCAGCAGTTGTTGTGAGTTGCTATTACTTTCCTGGGCCATCTCCAAGAGGCAAAAATGCAGAAATCTACAGCATATCACCTTACTGTAAGTCTAACTCACTTTAAAAACAAAACAAAATTTTGTGTGATAAGGAAGATTAGCAGGTTACCGATACCTAAGCACAGGCATGTGCTCTTATTCTTCTAAAACATAGTGTGCTAAATGTAGGCAGATTTTACAGTCAGTGTTTGGCTCCTTAAGTGTATATGTAAATGTCAGTGGGAAAAGCTGTGAGGATTATGGGAAATTTGAAACAAAAGGAAAATTCTATTTATGGGAATGAGGCAAGTTCTAAGTAGAAGATGCAATTTCTTCATGTGAAATGTAGACATCAACTTAAAAATGATACGTCATCAAATACACACAATATTTCAGTAGTATATAAAATTCTATGTCCTAGTCTTCAAATGAATGAGGCTTTCATTAGTGGAGTGTTTTGAGTCTCAATTTCCTAAGCTTTTAATCACATACTGCTTATTTGGGAATATTTGCTTTTCAAGTCCCATGGAAGCCTGTGAAATTAAATTCACACTACGGAGGCTTTAATGGATTCTCTAGCTTGTCATCAGTAGTCTCTTGATGAGAATCACACCCTGAGAATTAATGAAATCAGTTTCAATTTCATCTTCTGTGTTATGATGTTTGGATTCTATGCACTGGAGCTGTGGGTACTTTGTTTTGTTTTTTAAATGTTTTTATTGAAAGTTTTAAGCATAATTACCAAGACAACATAAATGAAACTGTAACAAACTGAAATAATGTCTATTGACACATGAAATGAAACAGTATGACAGAGAGTAAAAGGAATCTGCTCTGACCAAATTCATGGGATAGGTACATTCACTGTGTTCATTTTCCAAATAACTTAGGTATTTGACATGTTGGTACCCAAGAATGCATTGATATATCTGACTCTGGTAATTTCAATTGCTAGTTTATTATAATGCAAGATGCTATGAGTAGGAAGGTAATATGTTCTTTACATAAAAGATCCTTCTTTTCATTGTCAAAGATAGTCAAAAGAGAAAGCCTAGAGTGAGTCAGGGAGCATATTTTGATTTCTGTTTTTATGTAGTTTGAAGTAGGGATGGAAGGATCTGTCAGTTTTGGTTCTCTGTTTCTCGTTTTTACAATCTTAAATCCTCATGACAATTCATTCACATTTTGGTGTGAATGTCTCCTAATGAACACAATTTTGTATGCGGCTGTGACTAATGCATACATTTTTGCAAGCAATTTTCCCCAATGTAATACATTTTTGTATGTTATTTGCACTAATGTATTAATTTTTATGCAAACGTTCCTCTGATATATGCATTTTGTAAACATTGGTTGGTTTGAGACCTGCATCATAAAATTCAGAAAAGTGCAAAATGTGAAGGATTGCTGTATTTCAGCTCATATTGTTTCAGGAAAGGCGAATTTGATAATTTGCCTTTAGATGTGATCTGAATCGAATTTCCTCCCCATTCCTAGTTTGGAGTAAACATGTGTTCAAAACTACGCAACTGCCTCATGACTCCTCTGTGTATGATAGAGAGAACTTTTTACTTTATATCCTGATCACTACCAAGGAGGAGGTGGTTTTTAGATGTAATTTTATTTGAGTGGCAATGGGGGCTAATGATAGATATGTCAAGGCATTTTCTCTAATGCTTGCTAAAATAGATGTGTTTGAGCTGTGGCAATTTTCAGCTAACTAATGTTGCCAATTCCCTCCACCTTCAATGCTCGTCAGGTCAATGCTTTTTCAAAAAATAATGTGCATGAGATTTTGATAGGGATGTGTGTGTGGTGTTCAGAAAAAAAGATGACACAGATGGAGTGAACAGAGAGATTTTTCTCCATCTCTCTCACAGTTCTAGTACTCAGGGTCACCAAATGAAGCTGATTGGCAGTAGCTTCAGAATGGACAAATGGGGGTCCTGTATCATACACTCCACATTTAACATATGCTGATGGTCACTACGCACAATTTCTTAAATATAAATTAGGTTAAATCGCTTCACAGAAGATAAGTCTATCATTGGATATTATCCACCGCAGCTCATTGAACTTCCATGTTCAGAGGCAGTACATCTCTGAATATCAGAGGACGGGTGCCTTGTGATGATACATACGTGTGATTGTTATAGCTGCTTATGGTAAATAGTGAGGGATGGATTGCAGTGAGCAAGATGGAATGTTGGTGGATGCTGCATGTGATTGGCTGAGAGAATGGGGAATGGCTGTTTATATTTGAGTGCCTGGCACTTCTAGGTTCATAGGTAGTTAGACAGAATAGGAATAAGGACTTCTTTTGTTATTACATTTATCTACTGTATTAATGATCATCTGTTTGGTTTTCATCATTCCATGCCTGTTGCTCGGTTACTTTATAGAAAGACTGTAACACAATATAACAGTAAAGTTCACACACACAGCCTCATGTTCCTAAGGTGTATTTGGACCTAAGGTAAAGGTCCTGGTGGCAGTGAAGCTAGTGGTGGTTAGAAGATATTGCCTGTTGGGGAGTTGCCTGGGGAGTAAATGCCTGGAAAACTAGAGTATTGTCCTTTAAAGAGAGCAGGGATGCATAAAAGGGGAGGGCCTACATGCCTTGCTTGGACTCTTCTTGGAGGCATCTGGCTGGCAACTGGGGAAACATGATGCTGAAACAGATGATCTGGTCCAGTAGGATTCCTGTTAAGTAGGTGCACTGTGATAAAATTCTAATCATCAGAGAATACCTTTGTTATTTCTACGCTCTCCAAGGCTGCAGTCCTCGGCATGCTTACTCAGGAGAAAGTGTCCTATTGATCTCAAGTGGTAAACATAAGTAAAGATGCTTAGATAGCACACCATATCAGATGAGTGCTTGGCCCTGGCAATTGCAGACACAGCAAAAAGCTGTGGCATTGCTTCTTAGAGACCTTTGTCTGCATTCACTCAAGCATCTCTTTCTTCTTTTCAATATCTTATTCACTGATTATGGCTTTGGTATCATGCACCACCTTCCCCTCCCTGTTTCACTTCAAGATCTCCAGTCAGATATGCTGCTTGGCTTTAAATGGCTGCTGTTCAGCTGCATGACACAGAACAGGTGTTTGACATGTGACTCAAGATTGTGGAAGACAGTAAGGAAGCATGGAAAAGAACTTCCAGGGGTTCCCAAACTGTGGTCCATGAGCTTTATTTAGGTGATCTGTGGACATGTGGTGGGAGAAGGCACTTCCATCACATTAACTATTCATATTGATTTCTTATTATTGTATTTTCATTGATCTTTTTATTTTATATATTGTATTTTACTGGATTACAATTTGAATTCTGTGGGATGCAAATTGTAATACAATAAAATAAAGTATATGAGAAATGAAATAGGCAATGGAAATACAACTAAAAATGATATGCCTGTAGTTTCTAGCCCAGTGCATTACAATTGCATGTTTGTAGTAATAATTTTGAAAATGGTTGACATTGCTTTGCAACTTCTTTTAATCAGTATATAATATGCTCTAGAGTCTAGACTAATTCTGTTTGAATTTGAAGCGCGTGTGCCAGATCTAGGCTCTTAAGCAGATTTCTTTGGGTTGTAGAGGAAAACATATCACAGATAGTAATAAGCTCTAAATCACAGAAATTAATTTGCTGATGTATTGGATTAGGGTTGCAGACACTACTTGTTAGTTTGCCTGAAATATGGTGGAGTCAGACCCTATTGCTGGAGAGGGGTCAAATGCATAGACAAAATTAACCTGTCTCTGATCACAGTGGCAAGAAGTTATCTTCAGATGTGTCTTTTGAGCTACACCTGGGGTTCTTATCCTGGCTTCAGAGGGCCTGAGAACTGGTCACAAACAAGCAAACAAACAAAAAACCAATTTCCAATGCAATAAAATTAATTGTATGCAGGGCCGGTTCTAAAGGGTGGCCAGGTGGGGCACTGGCCCAACGGCCCCTGGAGTTACAGGGGGCCCCTCAGCCACCCCTCCACTCCCCTTCTGTGATCTGCACCCACCTACCTGTCTGTCTTTTACTATTGTTCTTAACGAAGATGGTGGCCGCAGTTTCCCTAAGGTACTGAAGCCCCTGCTGCCATCTCAGTTGATGGCAGAGATGTGCACGTGTAGCACGCATGTGTGCCATCAACAAAGATGGCGGTGGAGGCGTCATCCCCTTAGGGAAACCGTGGCTGCCATCTTCGTTAAGGGCAATGGTAAAAGACAGCAGACAGGTAGGTGGGGGGCCATGGGGGGCTGTGTGTGCATGTACGCACGCATGTGCACACATGCCAGGACCCAGGGCAAGCTGATGCCCAAGGGCCCTGGCATTCCTGGAGCTGGCCCTGATTGTTTGCAAAATTTTGTGTTTATGTGCATTTTTCTGGGGAGGGGGTCAGACCCTCAAAGGGGTCGGTGGCCCAAATAAAGTTAAGAACCACCGAGGCTACATGTTCAATTCACATTTTACTTAGATCCACATTTTGCTTAGATTAGTGAGGCACGAGGAAGCAAGAATTCTGCCAGACCCACCTTGCCCCACCACATACAGTTATGGAAAGGATGCACTGGGCCTGAAACACACTGCACAATACACATGAGTGCTACCTTCAGAACTTTACTCCTCTTTGTTTATACTTTGCCATTGCCCTAATTTAGTTGGAGCTGGGGTGGCCAAGTTGCAATAGGAGAGCAGAAATTTATTTATTTATTTATTGCATTTGTATACTGCCCCATAGCTGAAGCTCTCTGAGTGGTCTACAACAATTAAAAACATTAAAAACAAATATACAAATTTAAAAACACATTTTTAAAAAAGCAATTTCAAAACACACGCTAAAATGCCTGGGAGAAGACCCTGCTGTTCTCTGCAGTAGGGTATACATTCCCTGGGTTGTCTCCTGAGAACCTTAGCTTGGGTCAACCTAACCTGACTAAAGAGCTTCTTTCCCCCAAGGTCCTTTACTGAATCTTCAAAGGAAGAAGTTAGCCATTTGTGAGTGCTACTTTTCGGTCTCTAGCTACGACCTACAAATAGGTGCAGCACGTGGGACAGCTCCATGAAAGTTTGGACTCAAACCTGGAACGGATTCACTGCTCCTCTGACATTGGAGCCACTAGTCTCCACTGCTCTGAGCAGCTTACAAGTTTAAAATCAACGAAATACAATCAAAATTCAAAATGATCAATAAAAAAATGTCCAGGAGCAAAATTCAGCATCAGTCTTCCTTTCTGCAAGGGGAGGGTAGTCTATTGGCACCAATAGGGCACTACCCCCACCAACCTCAGTGTGTCCTCACCCACCCCCTACCTGCCTGTCTTCTTACAACCAGTTCAAGGGGTTGCACTGCCTGTTAGCTTCTTCCTCCTTATTCAGCGTTTCCCTTTGTAGAATTCAGCAGGGAGGAGGATGGGGACAAAAATGGAACCAGATGGCTCCATCAGTCATTGGCTCTGCTTCCACCTACTGTTGGTCTCCCTGCAATCTGCTCTGCCAGTCCCAATGGGCACCAGCCCCCACTGCTTCCAGCTAACACAGCACTCTTTCCCGGGACTAAGAAGAGCTTTATGGTGGTGTTGCAGATGCCTTTCACAACACTGAATGTCAAGGAAAGTGCTTAGCAGTGAGTGAGAGGAGTGAGGTGCAGTCAGAGGAGGGGAGACAACTCTCATTCCAATCTTCCCCCATTATCCCCAGGCACCTCTTTGCATTCAGCTTCCTGTCCTGCACCTGTGCAGTCTCCATGAGCGTGTATCGAATCTGGTTTGGACCCAAGTGGAACAGAATGAGCATTTGTCAAGTGACAGCATAAGAGGGTTAAATACTGCCCCTAAGATATCTACTCCCAGGCCATTCTTGGGCTTGAACATCAGAATCCAGGCACAGATCTTCAATTCCTGTCCAGGTACTGTCCCGGTGAAAAAAGAGGCAGGTGCAGGGGTGTAGTCATCCAGAGTCTCAGGAGGTCTTAGGCCACTTACATTTTGGGGAGCAGGGTCCCAGCAGGGTCCCTATGTCTTCAGCATACTATGAGATAATCAGCGTGGAAGGGGAGTGTGTTAGCCACTGAGAAGAGTGTTCTAACATGCTTCAGTGCCCTTTCCTACTGATTGGAGGCAATCAGAGTGAAAGGAGATGAGCCAGCCATTGAGAAGACTCTTCTTAGCAGTTAAGATCCTCCCCTTTCATGCTTATTGGCTCCCAGGGATATCTGTTGCTGTGGGAGAAGACATTAGCAAGGATCTCATTCTCAACCCAGCAGCAAAAAAAGGAGGAGGGGGTGTGGTTGTGACTATCATGAAGGGACCCTTCACTTCTGAATTTGCCACTACACTACTGCACAGGTGGCTATTCTAATGTGTTGGGACTTTTTAAATGGGAGCATTCATATGCTCAGAACCCTCCTTGTGGCTACTTTGAGCTGGTTTAGCCCAGCAGCAAATGCCTCAAATGGTCCTGCTGATTGTACAAGCTTAGCTTTCAGAGGGCAGCCACAAGGACTTATCCTCAGATTTACAGTTCTTGGTGTCACATCCACACGATGCATTTAAAGCACCCTTATACCATTGTCACAGTCATGGAGAAACCTGCAAACTATAGTTTGTTCAGGGTGCTAGGAATTGTAGCTCCGTGAGGTTAGTACCCTTAGCAAACTACAGTTCCCAGGATTCTTTGAGGGAAGTCATGATGACTGTTAAAGTGGTATAAGAAGTTAGTCACTCTTCTCTACACTAAAAATAAACTTTCAGCTCAAAAAGTTCCTTATATATTCTCTGCTCTAGCTTTCATATTTCTGAGAGTGAAACAGGAAGTCTTTGCTCAATTCTTGTAGTTACTGAGTATCCTCCCCCCCCCCAAAAAAGTGGAGATATTGTTAAGAGGAAGTGAATCGTTCTTCATGCATGTCAGGATCCCTCCTGCTGCCACAACCTGTCAGGTCCCACCTTGTGTACCCCAGCTCTGGTCACCACCCGTCAGGATCCTGGTTTTTATTTGTTGTCCCACCGGCTCTAGCACAGATCTTGCAAGATCCCACTGCTAGGCAGCACCACCAGCCACTCCCTATTTCACAATATTGCCTTGAGACTTTGCCTTAGTCTCCTTCTGGCTTATTGCTACTTTGTGTCTGGGTGCACTTGCAGGCCACAAACCCCCTGTATCTTTGTGTCTATAAAGCATACAGCCCTGGGTTACTCTGGATACTTGATGATGTTACACTATCTCTTCACTGCTGCCACCATTTGATACTGTTTCTCCACCTTGGTAAATACCCTGCCCACTCTTCTGGTCTGTGAAAGCCCCAGCCAAGGATCAGGCTTTTGGTAAACCAAGAAAATATTTATTTATAAACACCAGGAAATAACAAGATTACTTAAGGTATATTTAACAAGCATATGGTTTCATATATTGCATTACTCTTTATGTTTCTAGTCATATATAATCTGCCTCAATACCAACCTAATGCAATCCAACCCACAACTCCCTCAACTCCTCACAACCCAAAACAACAACCCTCTCTCAACTGTCATCCTCTCATTTATACCTTCAGCCACTCAAACGCTCAGCCAATCATCATACAGCATTCTCCAGCATTCTAGCCCATGTACTCCCCCCTCACTCAGTCCACTTACCATATATACTTTAATAAACCTGCACTTACCATATTTACAGTAATATCTATATACAGGGACATCACAGTGCACATGCTGTAAAGCTTAACTATTGGAACCCAAGGTTGTCCTTGACACAGCTGAAGGATTATGTGTGTTTAAATGTCAATTTAAAAGCGCCATAATCTTAATACTTTTGATTTGCGATATTAAAAGCACAGGCCCAAACTCTTGGCTTGCTTGAGCCTAGATCATCTGAGGGCTGATTCTTCCAGTGCAATCCTTTAGACACCTACTGAGAAGACAGCCTCCTTGAGGTCAATGGGGCTTACTCCCAGGTAAGTATTTATAGGATAGCAGCCTTTTGTTAAAGAGCTATAATTTTTAGATCATTTTTCAACCCTAATGATTCACAAAAATCATAATAAAACAATTGAAATGTTAGTTAAAACAACAATTACTTCAAACACTGCAATTAACAGTTGCACAGCAAAAGAAAGCAAAAGAGGAAATAGCACATGGGGGAAAAATGGTACAGCATCGAAGGTCTAAACCTGCCAGGTAAGATCAAACAGAAAAGACACAGCAAAATGCCAAGTTTTTACTCTAGGGTTGCCAGGCTCAGGGCCTGAGAATGATTCTGTATCTTTAACAGAAAAGAAAATTCAGCCAAGTGCAGGTTTTCTTGCAACCCTGTAATGGGAAAAACCACAAGGTGAAATTCTTCCTTCCCCCTGCACAACTTTTAAAGATACAGAAGACCTCTTGGAGGCTGGGCCTGGCAACCAAGAGGTCTTCTGTATCTTTAAAAATTGTGCAGGGGGGGGGAGAGAGAATTCCACCTTGTGTTTTTTCCCATTACAGGGTTAGAGCACCTGCACTTGGCTGACTTTCTCTTCTCATAAAGATACAGGATCAGTCTCAGGCCTTGAACCTGGCAACCCTACAGTTACATGACTTCTAATTATGATATTAGGGATTTCACAGAATAAAAGTCTAGAGAATGTAGTAGTAAGAAAATAAAGTAGGCAGGGTAGTAAAGGTAGGTGGATAAAAACAACAAACCTCCCTGTTTCTGGACTGGAAATCATGCCCCAAACTCTTTAGTTCTCCAAAATAATGAAGACTGGAAACATTTTTTTAAAAAAAACCTAAGGAAAATTGCAATGGTCAGGAATGACTTACAGGTCAGAAGACTATGCTGTGTGACCCATATATAGATTCATGAAGTTCACGACAGTCGTAATAGTGCAGAACCAATGACCTGAAAGCTGTGTAAATATACCGATTTTGGGTACAAACAAAACCACCACTTCTCTTAGACTGTTGAGCTGCATAATTTAGGTCTCCAATGCATGTCCATTGGTCTTCAGGCCTAATAGAAACACACCACTTAGAATGATCATAATAAGAGGAGAAGGAGGTATTCCATGGTGTTTGAATTCGGTTTATGTTGTAGATGTGGTAAGGAAGAGAGCAGTTAGAGAAAAGTTGATGTCCCTTACGCTGCCAGGATTCTACCAGGAAGTCTGTTTGCAGTTTCTGAGCCATCCAGGCTACATAGATATCTGACAAAGAGGGCGGGGGGGGGGGGAGAAAGGTGAGAAATTATAACTGGCTTTGCTTCTTAAATTTACTTCATCAGGAGTAATATTTGCATACAGTAGGGCCCCGCTTTTCGGTGTTCCGCTAACATGGTGGCTTTCAATTAGAGTAAGGCCCCACTCATACGGCGTTTGTTCTGCTTTTACGGCATTTTTTGGTCATCGGGCACCATTTTATTGATAGACTTCCGCTTTTAGGCGGGTTTCACTTTTAGGGGGGGTCTGGAACGTAACCCGCCATATAAGTGGGGCCCTACTGTATTTCAATTCAAATTGCCCTTTATAAAATCTGTAAGGAAGCACAGGAAAATGGCAAGAAATTGCCTTTGAGGGAAGAGATTCTGTTTTTGTGCAACTTAAACTTTGAAATAGTAAGAATGTCCCAAAGGAGCCAATCTGGGCAGCATCAGGCATCCATCATAATTTTGTCTGGTTCCTGCAACTCATCCTCATACTGGTTTTTGGCTGCCCTGCTAAGCTTGGAATACAGGAGGGACTGATGGAAGCACCTTGGTTCAGCTCTTGACAGCTTCACCGAGGGCAGACATGTCATTGCTTTCTTCTCCTGTAATGTTGGGTCGGAAGTGTCTTGGCTTCCTCTTCCACCGTCACATTATTCTCTTTTCTAGGCCTTCAGAAAAGCTGCCAGACTCAAATCAGAGGCTAGGATAACAGGCCCTTCTGCCATTGCTGCAGCCTGCACTCAAGTCTTCTTCCCCTATAAACGAAGCCTGGCAATGACAACAGAGCTGGGGTCGTAACAGGTTTTACTGAGGAGGGAGGACCAGTTCCCTAACTTGACATTGCAGTACAGCAGCTTTCACCAACCTAGTGCCCTCCAGATGTTACAGCCTATAGTGGGTTGGCTGGGGCTGATGGGAAATGTAGTCTTAAATATCTGTAGGGCACCAAGCTGGCAAAGGCTGCTGTATAGCAGGGGTGGGGAATCTCAGGCCAGTGTGTGTGTGTGTGAATGGGGTCCTCCAAGTCTCTGTCTGGCCCCCGGGACTCTCCCCAGACCATACTCCCTACTGGCCCTGCTTCCCATCCTCCTTGAGTGATTTTTGCCGGCCTCAAATGTGTCCTTGAACTCTGATCATGCCTCTTGCTTCCCTGGATGGACAATGGAGAGGGACGTCTATTTGTATGTAGCTTACTGTACAAAGGTAAAATGAACAGTCATTGGTCTACCCATTTTTGCCTCTTGCTTCACCCACCACTGGCTTTTAGCCCTCAGAAAGTTGCCCAGAAAGGAATGCCATCCTTCAGCTGAAAAATTTCTCCACCCCTGCTGTATATGTGGAACAAAATGGCAACTATGAAGCTGAAAGTTGGAATATTTAGGGAAAAGAATGCAGTACTTTACACAGTGTACAGTTAAACTATGAAATTCACTGCGGCATGGTATGTGTGATGGCCACCGACTTGGACAGCATTAAAAAGGAATTAGACATATTTATGGAGAGGTGGCTACTAGTCATGCTGGCTGCCTGTTAACTGCAACATCAGAGGCACTATGGCTATGAATTCCCATCTGGATGGCAGCAGTGTTGTGGCAAATTCAGAAGTGCAGGGTTCCTTTATGATAGCCATGCCACATCCACTCACAGCCACACCCTCTTTTCCACTTTCCCTTATCTTCCTTGCTGTCCCTGTCATCTTGAGAGTCAACATTCCACCACAACAGATGTCCCTAGGAGCCAATCAGTATGAAAGGGGAGGCTGTGTCTTAACTACTGAGAAGAGTCTTCTCCGTAGCTAACTCACCTCCTTTCACTCTGATTGGTTCCAATCAGTGCAAAAGGACAAAGATTTTTTTCTCAGTGACTAACACGCTTACTTTTCATGCTGGTTGGCTCATACATAGGGACTTGCCTGGGACCCTGCTCCCACAATTAATGGGTCTATGACCTGCTACGACCCCGGATGATGACATCCCTGCTGAATGGCCACTGTGAGAACAGAATGCTGGACTAGACAGCCTTTGACCTGATCCAGCAGGGCTTTTCTTATGTTCTTAAGTGGTCAATGAGCTCTCCCGCCTTCTCTCAGCATTTTGTGGCTCCTTGTGAACACTGGACATGCTCAATCCTCTTTGGGCTGGTTTGAAGGGATATTGCCCCTATTTTATCTTATTTCTGCAAACTAAGGTTGCTGCTAAGCATGCTGACACCTCCTCCTTGTTCCTTAGTAGTTCTTGTCTTTTAAGGGGACTGAGTTTAATATAAGAGGGAATTATACTCTTTAAAGGACCTCTCAAATCTTCTAATGTTTCAGTTTTCTGTTTTTGGCTGCATTCCAGCCTCAAATTAATTAATGCAATTTTCCCACCCTCAACGGGAGTTTCATTCCCTTTTCTTTTCTTTTTTTTACTGTTAAGGATATTAAAAATCTTTACATGCTACTGAGTATTTTTAGAAACTCCAATAGTTGATGCATCAGTTTTCCTGCCATCAATCCCTGCAATAAAGCTTCCGCCTCCCCCTTATATTTCAACAAAAGTGATGTATTCACAATGGATTTCCTTACCTTCATGGTCACACTTTGTTTTAGCAAAGCTGAAAAAAGTTTCTGCCTTGGCTGACTGAAGCTTGACAAGGCTTTGATTCCAAGGGGCTGGAGGCAGCTGTGATCCTGCACATAGTATTTGCACATAGAAGAGCTCTCCCTGAAAGGGCTTTGGGATGGAGCAATTGTAGACATTTGGATTGTAGTATAACAACTGCCTGTCTGAAGAAAATGAAAAGAGGTTAACAAAGGCTATGTTTATTTTAAAAAAAACCAGCGATGGTGTTAAATGCTGCCCTAGTTCTCAAGGAAGTAAGCAGGCTGCATTTGTACAAGCAGCTCTGAGGACGGGGAGTTGGTGGGATCCATTACACATCCACCTGACCTCTGAGTTTTGACCAATTGATCCCCTGCTCCTCTGCATAGCAGATGGTTGTGATCATGGAAACCTTATAGCTAGCACAGTCTTATACCTCTCCTAGAAGAAATGTCAACATGGGCTTCTCCCATGACATTGTCCCAGCTATATCAAGGGACTCCCCCACCCCCAGTGGAGGCCGGTGCCCATTGGGACTGGTGGGACAGAAGGCAGGGAGACCAACAGTAGTGGAGCCAGAGCCAATGACAGGCACAGCCAACTAATTCTAATTTTCCCCCCATCCTCCCTGCAAAGAGTTCTACAAATGACAACTGAGACTATGAATGAGGCTGACAGCCAGTACCACCCCCATTACAACTCCCTTTACTGGTTGTAATAAGGAGGCAGACAAGCAAGGGCTGGCTGAAAGCAGACTCATCTTGGTGGGGCAGTGGCCCATGTACCCTAAGGGACCAGACTCCTTAATCATGAGCATTGACATTATCTGGGCTTCTGTTATGTTATTTTCTGGTTTCTGGGAATATAACACTTATTGCTCTTAATGTTTTCAAGCTAACCTTTGTGACTATGAGAGCTTGACCACTGTCCCTTTTTCATTTGAGTTGAAAATTTGACAGTAAGGCTGGAAACTTAAAACCTCTTACTAATAGGCTATCCCCATTGGACATAATGGGGCTTCCTTCCAAGCCAGCACATCCCTCAATTGACTACGATTTGCCACGTACAAGAATATGTATGCCAAGTCTGAAACCCTGTAGATTAGCTGCAGCATTCCAGGTCACCATGCATCAAAACATGTGCCTTGGTACTTAACGAGTTCCCTGTTCTAGATTCAAAGCGAGAAGTGGTACTAATTGTAATGTCAGATCACTGATCAGTACATTTCAGAACAAGCCCTACTTAAGGCACATCAAAGGCAACTAACACAAGCATCCACATGAAACACTGCATCCAATAGAACCTCATCTGTACATGTATATGCTGACTTTTCCAACCAGCAAATCATCATTACCTATTTCTGCAAACTGATCATATGGGAATGTTAGGCAGATCACTGCCTGTCCATAGCTCTTTCCAGTGGATGGATAGCTAAAACCATCTTCAGGAAATGGAGGGAACTCAGGAATACTGTGAATAACCCAGAAACCTTGGGATTCTTCCAAGAGCAGAAACCCTGTCATGAATAAAGGAAGAATAAATACAAGGAAATGTGCCTTGGTACTTAATAAATAAGAAAATGGATGTATTCCAGGATCAGTAGAGAGTACAATCCTATCTGAAGGGTAAATATCCTACTATATTTAAATCCTGTTGTGGAAAGGGAATGGAAGCCAGAAGGGAAGGGAATGGTGCATCCTGGAAAAGGGTATGACTGGAAACAGTGCATTCAATGTTGCAACATTTTGCTGCAGGTTCCACAAGTTTATTCCTGAATCTTTCATCAGTTTTCATTCATTAGCCCTTATGGTGTAGGCAGATTTCTTTACCCATTATGCAAGCGGGAAAAATAAGTACAGAAAACTTAAATGGCTTTACCAAGACCAATCAGGAAACCTATGGTACAGCAAAGAATACAATCTCAATTCTCCTAATTTCTTCAGCTTTCATTGTAAATTGGACTGCCTTCCAGTTGATTCCGACATATGGCGACCCTATGAATAGGGTTTTCATGGTAAGTGGTATTCAGAGGGAGTTTACCATTGTCTTCCTCTGAGGCTAAGAGGCAGTGACTGGCCCAAGGTCACCTAGTGAGCTTCATGGCTGTGTGGAGATTTGAACCCTGGTCTCCCAGGTCATAGTCTAACCACTACACCACACTGGCTTTCATTACATAGGGAATATTTTTCCTACCAATGATCCCAAAATCCAATGAACCAGTTAGCACATCAAACTATGAAAGGAAACGATATCAAGCAGAATTTTTTCAGTGAGAAAAATGATGCTATTTAGAAAGTCATGAATATTCACGATCACAAAAGTCAAAGGCCTCTTTGTGCATTTTTCCAGTTACATAAATTAAAGGTCTAAATAACACACAGGAAATTGGCTTGGAATCACTCTTCTTAGCACAGTATTCTTCCATTCACCCAGCATCATCTCACATGTGTCTTCTTCTGTGAAATCTTCTCCCCCTGCCCACATGGCCAGACAGTTGTGACAGTATCCTTCTACAGAAAGCACACAGCAAACAAGGCACTCATTGTCTCAGTGGAGCTTGCAAGTTCTAGGATCAAACTAGGCATGATGTGGGTTCCACAATCAGGATCTTTAACTGCTTTGAAGATTTGGGGATGTTGCATAGGGGGAGGGGTGCTTAACCCTTTCCTCATGTAGTTCTATGTTTTCTTCTTGCAAAACTGAGAGTAGCTAAGGTGGGTTGGGAATTTAGATCAAGACATTAGTATGGAAGAAAGGGTTAAACACCTTATTTCCTAGAGCTACTTTCCTGATATTTAAAGCAACTGCATGAGGTTGCTACATAGTAAAAAATCCCCCACCCACAGCACCCTACTGGCCATCATGATGATCATGTATCTCCACACATCATGGACAGTTTAGCCCTGAGATGCCAGTATCCTCATACAGTATATGTCTTTGCAGAAGCTGATCAGCAATTTTCCCTCTCTAGAACAGATTTATCAGATGTTCTCTCCTCATTGCAAAAAGTATTTCAGCATGTGCCTTAAGGGGTAAATTTGCATGATCTTTGATATATGGTTAAATGTGTGTGGCTGAATAGGCAGTGGTGTTGACTTTATATCTAACCAAATCTGTGGGGAAATAGCCAAATGATTTCTTTGGTGCATTCCCAGATTGCCAAATTCCACACATTTACTTTGTGCCACCATAAAGCTGTCCAAACAGCTTAATGCCACAATAGTACGTGTGGCAAGCTTTGATCTGGCCACGTAGTGAAAGAATCAAATGGCTGCTTGGGTGCAGAAGTGACTGTGTCCAGTAATTCATATTCAGTGCTCAGATTATAAGTATCATCCTTCCCTTTTTTTTAAATTTCAGCAAGATATATGCTGTGTAGTTAGAAGAATTTCTAAGTAGTGTACAGTAAGTTTAACAAATACAATACAGAGAAAATCAATTAAGTTACCTATAAAATCAGAAATGACTCCTAAAACAAAAAGGTTTTCTCTAGGCGCTAGAAATTTAACAGGGAGGGGGACTGTCTGATCTTAACTTGGAGTTCCACAAAATTGGGCTCACAATACTGAATGCACAGTCTTAGTGGATACAAGCCATGCATCTGAGCCATGGGGGAATAACTAACAGTGACTTCCATGGAGATCTCAGTGACTGGGCAAGGATATAAGGAATCAGGTGGTCCTTTATGTTTCCTAGACCCAAGTTGTTAAGGGCCTTGTACATTAATACAAGAACCTTGAACCTGGCCTGGTAGTGTAACGGCAGCCCATGCAACTTTTTAAGCACTGAAGTTATGTGCCAGCCCCATTAATAGTCTAGCCACAGCATTTTGCACCATCTGGAGCTTCCAGACCAGGCCCAGGGGTAGGCCCACATAGAGTGCATTGCAGTAATCAAGTACTGAGGTTACCAATGCATGAATCACAGTAGCCAGACAATCCCACTCCAAGAATGGCTGTAGTTGTACCAGGTGTAGCTAATGCTACCTGAGCCTCACACAACAAAGATGGATCCAGGAGCACCTCCAAATTATGAACCTGTTCTTTCAGAGTGAGTGCAACCCTATCCAGAACTGGCCAATCTCCTGGCCTGCTCATCCACAATGCCTCTGTCTTCCCATGGTTCAAGCTCAGTTCATTGGCCCTCATCCATTCCATCAGTGTACCCAGACAATGGTCCAGATCATGTACAGTCTCTCCTGGTTCAGATGTTATGGAGAAATAGAACTGCATGTCATCAGCATACAGATGACACTTTGCCCCAACACTCCTAATGACCTTATTCAGTGGCTTCATATAGATGTCGAACAGCATTGGAGACAAAATTGTGCCCTGCAGCACACCATATTGCAAGGATCTTGGGGCCAAAACACAGTCTCCCAATGCTACTGTCTGGGTACAACCCTGTAGGTAAGAGCAGAACCACTGTAAAACATTGTTCCCAATACCGATCCCAGGAAGCTCATCTAGGAGGATACCATGGTCAATGGTATGAAAAGCCACTGAATGATCGAGAAGCAGAGACACACTCCCCCATCCCAATCTTGATACAGGTCATCCATCGGTACAACCAACACATTTGCTTATATTCTTCTATTTTCACCTGGAAGTTGAATATATTTCTTTCCCTTTTTGAATTTTCAGAGGCATAAATGAAGTTTTTTTCCCCTTGAAAGTGCTTTTTTGTTCAGGATGCCCCTTCATTGATTTCCTGGCTACTGCACATAATAAGGAAGATGCACAGGGCATTGTGTGGTTCTCTGAAGCAATGCTCTTCCATAGCAGGGAACAAGCTGGTCAAAAAGCTATTTGATAATACCTTTAGAATGTCCATGTGTCCAGCTGTAATTCATTTTGTTGGGTGGGCCATCATTATACATTACATAGGCAACGCTGTTCTAAAAAAACCCAAAACATTTGCCAGTTAATTAAACATTTTATTAAAGGAAAGTTTATTTTAAAAGCTAGCAGTCTCCTTAACATAGAAACGATAGGGTCTTTCAACACTACCTCAAAGCCAAAGTCATGATCAGGACAACAATGTAATAGCACCAATAATGCTGGAGATGGGTATGCCAAAACAAATTAAGAGAAATCTAGAATTGTGGTTTTGTATCTTCTTCCAGTTAATCTAAAATGAATCCAGTCCAGTATTCTGTAATCATAGTAGCTAACCAGATGCCTATGGAAAGCCCATAAGCAGGACATAAGTGCAATAGCACTAATGAGCAGAAGAGAACTCTAAATCCCTAGTTTTGAAACTGTGCTTCAGGAAACTTTGAGGCTACTTGGAAATTTATCAGGGATTCCTCAGTGAGAAGACCAGTAATGGCAGACAAGATTCTCTGCGGGCAGCTTGCCTATCGCTATCAATGTTCTCTTACAATGCATAGTCATGGGGACGTGATGGGGCACAGGATAACAAGCTGCTGTGTGCTATAGAACAAGTGTGGGCAGACAATAGGCCATAGGCTGGCTTCATTTCTGCTGCCTTGTTTGCAAAGAATGCTGAAGTAGATGGACTTCAATCTGCTTCTGTAAGACACTTCTCACACAGATGAACTATGCTGTGACTGAAGAGATCCTTAGTGCACACTCTTGCTTTATGAATTTAAAACATGGATCTAAAGGATACTAAAACAAGAAAAGGGGAAAAAAAGAGTAGGTCACAGAAGACTCAAGTCAGCCCACTTCTCTCCTAGAACATATTTGTTGTTTGTGCTGTCATATTAAAGTCTATCTGTCTGTATGGTCAAACTCCCTTAGGCCAGTTGGTGACCCACATGAGAAGCACCTAGATACCCTGGGACGAGGAGTCTAGTATGCAATTTGCTTCACAGCTATAAATTACCTCTAGTGCTGTCAGCAGTCACAATGGTCCACAGCCCATAACATATAAAATCACCCTCCTGCGATGTCTGAATATAAACAACTATGTTGTGAGGTGAACTCTTTGCTAAGATTTTATTTATTTTATTATTTGATTTATATCCCACCCTTCCTCCCAGTAGGAGCACAGGGCGGCAAGACTTTGCACTGTGTTTTCTCTGGTGTATTATAATTGGTTGCCTAGCATTAGTTTAAATAATCTAATTGTATTTAAGTGTGGTTGCATGAAAGATTGCAAGAACCCAATTGTGGATTGGCAGTCTGTCCAACTGTTTAACGTATATTAATGTCCACATAATGTACTATAATCTAGTAGAAAAATTAGTTATTTATAAGCAATACCAACAATTAATCATTAAATAATATTTAAATATACACATTATTTAGAAAATAGCTCTTAAGAGGGACATAAATTTAACAGCTTGTTGGATTGCTTCAAAAGTGATTAATTTGCTTCTCAAATTCAGAAGTTAAATAAATAATCTCATTTTACAAATTAGACATACAAATAGCAAGTTGGAAGTCTGCCCAACTTTTCATTTTGCATAATCCTTGCCTATGATGATCAAAAGATGGTGTAATGGCTCTCTAAGAAAGTCACCAGGGTAGAAAACCAGCATACAGTAGGGCCCCGCTTTATGGCGTTCCACTTTAAGGCGTTCCGCTGATGCTGCAGCTTTTGTTTTCCATTTTAAAGGGTTTTTTTCCCTTTTGTGACGTTTTGCGACATTTTCGCATCATTTTCGCGTGACGTGGCCCATTCAAGTCAATGGGGTTCCGCTTTACGGCGTTTTCTGCTTTACGGCAGGGGTATAAGCGGGGCCCTACTGTACTTACATTTCAGTATTAAATATGACAGACAACATTCTCCTCAGGATGAGTGAACTCTCTCTCTCTCTCTCTCTCTCTCTCTCTCTCTCTCTCTCTCTCACTCACACACACACAAGCACACACACTAGGGGGAAAGCTTCTTTGTTGCATATGGATGCTTGGTGGTGATCATGGTGGGGCTGTCAGAGTTTAGTATCACTCACAGATTTTGGATCCAACAATGGAGGTTAGCTGTGATGCTAATCCTTCTAGAATTGTGTCAATTTCTAAAAAGAAACCTTTTCATAGTAACAGCTGAATGTCTGCAGACATAGGCTGAGGCAGAGTGGTTTCTTGGAGGACTACGACAAACCAGGCCTCCTGACTTCTCTTCCTCAGTAAAGCTTCTTTTAATTACTGTATCTCCTAAAGTATCTAAAAGATATGAGGACTAGGGATGAGGGCAGGGAATTCAATTTTGTTTGCATTTAATTAGAAACTACCTAATTCACATTTCTTGAACCAATACACAAACCAAAACAGAGCGATCCTTCAAAACTCACACTTCTCTGAATTTTGCAGTGCCATTCGCCAAACAACCAATATGTACAGAAATGCATGTATTAAGAGAAAGTACATATATTTGTGAAAATCACACACACAAATGCCTTATATTAGGGGAAATTGCATGCATAAATAAAATAAATAAAAACTGCATACAAAAATGTGTTTATTAAGAGAAATTTGCACTAAAATGTTGACAAATTTTCATGAGGGTTTAATTCCAGCCCCCCACCCTTCATACATTGTTGCAGAAATCTGAAGAAATTAATTTAAGATTGGCAAAATGAGAAACTGAAAGAAACTGAATTTGACATATATGACCATCCCTAATGAGGACTCACCTGGGTGTGGCTCAAGTCACATCTTTTCCTGGGATGGCCTTGTGTGGCACTTTAAGAGGGCAGTCCTCTATTGTTCTCTGTTAGAAGTTGTCTGTTTGAAGGGCTGTCCAGCCCAAGGCCAATTTAAAGATTAAGAACTGTAGGGGAGAGCTGGAACCTTGAAGTTGTCCAGCAAGAATGAACAACTGGACAGTAGACTGAGGAAGCGCAGAGGTTGCCTGGCTACAGTCTAAACCACTATGGCGAGGTGTATTGTGGTTCTGTTTAAAATATTATAGTCATTGTTTCTAAATTTGCATCTATACCTGTAAAATAGTGTGTGAGCATTTTATGCAAATATATGTCATTTTTTTTTTAAGGACGAGTGATCCATTTCCTCTTTTTGTTTGGAGATGCTGAAGTGGCCTCCTACCTTTTTTCCCTTGACATTAACTCTTTAGGCTAAAAATGAGCCTCACGTATCATATCACACACTGTTCTCCTAAATCAGGGGTGGGAAACATTTTTCAGTCCAAGAGCCAGATCTCCTCATAGGTAACCTTCTGGGGGATGCATGCAGAAGTAGGTGTGGCCAGAGGCCAAAGTGGGTGGAGCAACAGATGTGACTCTTACCTTTGTATAGCAGGCTTCATTCCCGCCATGCAAACCTCAGAGGTGTCTACACACATACCTCTGACCTCCTCAATCTCCATCCAGACAAGCAAGAAATATTACTACAATTCAAGGGCACATTTCAGTCAGGCAAAAATGCTTGAGGAGGGTGCAGAGGAGGGCTGGTGATGGGCGTGGCCTGCAGAGGGCACATGGCCTGGGAGAGTCCCAAGGGCTGTATAGAGAGGTCTACAGGGCCACATTTGGCCCTTGACCTGAAGTTCCCCATCCCTATCAACGCTCCCTTTGTTTCCTTACTGAGATTTCACTCTGTGGACTTTTAGAGCCTTTTCTCAGGATTGCTTCATTTGCCTTTGCTTCTACTTGCCTTGGCCTCGTACGTTTGGTAGAGCTGCTGTAGTGTTTGCCCCAGAGCACTCTCTGTCATGTTGATGAAATATTTACTCAGTTTCCAGGCTGGAGTCACAGAATCCATAAACATGTATTCCAGCCCAGTTCTAGCCACATCATAACTCATATGCTTTGGGAATTTATAAAGAATATACCTAGGGAAATTAAAAAAAAAGATTGTTAGTGGAGATAAATTGGGAGAGCTTGAAGAAACAAAAGTATGCAATGCATCAAATGTATGCCTTTGAAGCAAATTATCAGTAGCTAATGATGTAAATGTGTGGTCAGCTTAAAGGAAGGAGCAGCGGGCTGTGCTGCTACCTGCATCATAGCTGGTTGGTGGCAATCTCTTACATAGGCACCATAAAGGAGTTAAAGGAGGACAGGGTGGCAATGTCGGGGATCAGTGGATTCGGTAAGGGTGGTTCCCCTACAAAGAAGCATACACAGCAATCATCACGTCTCCAAGAGCACTGGAAAGGAAGAGATTATAATAGGATCAAGGCCCAGCCAGCACACTAATGCCTTCTAATTTCACACTGCAGTTTCCCTATCATCAGCTTACACGGTTAGGAGGCATGCCATATGGAACCCACAAATCACAGGCTCCCTAGGAAAGGGGTTTAACAGTGCAATCCCAAGTATAGGAAACTGGCAGAAATTATGCCATCCTAAATTAAGCCAGTGTAAGTAACCCCAATTCCAAACTCCATTCAGGAGTGGGGCTACTGCTTAATAAACACATTTTTGTATGCAGTTTTGACTAATATACACATTTATGCAGGCAATTTCCCCAATATAAGGCATTTTTGTGTATGATTTTCACTAATAAATGTACTTTCCCTTAATACATGCATTTCTGTACATATTGGTTGTTTGGCGAATGGCACTGCAAAATTCAGAGAAGTGTGAGTTTTGAAGGATCGCTCTGTTTTGGTTCGTGTATTGGTTCAAGAAGTGTGAATTAGGTAGTTTCTAATTAAAATGCAGACAAAATTGAATTCCCTGCCCTCATCCCTAGTCCTCAAAATTCCACTGCCTGAGCCCCAGCTGAGCCAGGGTAGTTGTGGGCCAGCTAGTTTGAAGCAGTGATGTGCAAGATCTTCCTTGAGCCCTTTGAGAACTGCTGCCAGTCAGCATCAGGAACATGAGATCCACCAGATATTTGTCAAAGTATTTATATACCGCCATATCATAAAAGGATGATGTACAATAATAAAGCATAAGGCACCATTCAAAACATATCATTGGACTACAACTCCCATCACCCTTGACCATTGGCCATGCTGTCTATGGTTGATGGGAGCTGGAATGCAACAATTTCAGAAGGGCTATAGGTTCACCATTCCTGGACTAGATGCTCAAACGACTGATAAGGCAGCTTCTATTAACTTGATTTGTATTAATGGGTAACTGATCTTTTTATTGCTTAAGTTGAATATTAATTCAAATATCTGTGAATTATTTACTGATCGTATTGTGAACTGTGCAAAAGTGTGTGGTTTAATTATGCAAGTTTAGGTTTGCTAATAGTGAAGAGAAAGAGTAAGCAAGCTAAAATACTAACATTTTCTTTAGGCTGCCATCCTAAACTCACTTTCCTAGAAGTAAACTCCATTAAACTTAATGGGACATAGATTGTATACAGAGCACACATTTAAAGTATATGACTTTCCCCAAGGAATCCTGGGAACCGTAGTTTACACCTCACAGAGCTACAGTTCCCAGTACCCTTAGCAAACTACTGTTCCCAGGATTACTTGGGGGAAATAACGTGCTTTAAATGTATGGTGTGTTCCCAGCCTTACTTTTGAGAAGGTATTATAGGCAGAGCTTGGAAAAGTTACTTTTTTGAACTACAACTCCCATCAGCCCCAGCCAGCATGGCCACTGGATTGGGCTGATGGGAGTTGTAGTTCAAAAAAGTAACTTTTCCAAGCTCTGATAGATTATAGTATCAGTCTGTGCCTCTATAAATAAATACATTTATTTATGTATTTTACTTATAACATTTACATACCACTTATGGAGTGAGAAATACCAGATGTCCAAGCTGGATTTAGAAAAGGAAGAGATACCAGAGATTATATTGCAAGCATACGTTGGATAATGGAACAGACCAAGAAATTTCATAAGAAAATCACCCTGTGCTTTATAGACTACAGCAAAGCCTTTGATTGTGTAGATCATGAAAAACTATGGAATGCTTTAAAAGAAATGGGGGTGCCACAGCATCTGAGTTTCCTGATGCACAACCTATACTCTGGACAAGAGGCTACTGTAAGGACAGAATATGGAGAAACGGATTGGTTCCCAATAGCAAAAGTTGTGAGACAGGGGTGTATTTTATCACTGTATTTGTTGAATCTATATGCAGAACATATCATACGGAAAGGGGGACTGGACCAAGATGAAGGAGGTGTGAAAACGGGAGAGAGAAATATCAATAATTTAAGATATGCAGATGATACCATACTACTAACAGAAACCAGTAATTATCTGAAAAGAATGCTGATGAAAGAGGAAAGCACAAAAGCAGGACTATAGCTGAATGTCAAGAAGAGTAAAGTGATGACAACAGAAGATTTTTGTAACTTTAAAGCTGACAATGAGGACATTGAACTTGTCAAGGATTATCAATACCTCGGCACACTCATTAACCAAAATGGAGACAATAGTCAAGAAATCAGAAGCAGGCTAGGACTGGGGAGGGCAGCTATGAGAGAACTAGAAAAGGTCCGCAAATGCAAAGATGTATCACTGAACACCAAAGTCAGGATCATTCAGACCATGGTATTCCTGATCTCTATGTATGGATGTGAAAGTTGGACAGTGAAAAAACAGGATAAAAGAAAAATCAACTCATTTGAAATGTATTGTTGGAGGAGAGCTTTGCGCATACCATGGACTGAGAAAAAGACAAATAATTGGGTGTTAGAACAAATTAAACCAGAATTATTACTAGAGGTTAAAATGGTGAAACTGAGGTTATCATACTTTGGACACATCATGAGAAGACCTGATTCACTAGAAAAGACAATAATGCTGGGCAAAACAGAAGGGAGTAGAAAAAGAGGAAGGCCAAACAAGAGATGGATTGATTCCATAAAGGAAGCCACAGACCTGAACTTACAAGATCTGAACAGGGTGGTTAATAACAGATACTATTGGAGGTCACTGATTCATAGGGTCACCATAAGTCGTAATCGACTTGAAGGCACATAACAACAGACACAATTATCTAGAAGAACAAAATGAATTGGGTGATAACTAATCTAAACAGAAGACATGAGTAACAGAGCAACCCAACTTGTTGAAGGCCAATGGAAGCGGAGTCAACAGAAGGGACCACCACATCCAACCCCCATTCAGCAGCTGCTGGGAGGGGAGGATGCCGGCTTTGCCAGCAGGATGCAGTGGTAGGAAACAAAAGGCATGTATCTTTCCATCACCTCTTTTCCTGATGTGTTGGCTGCCAGGACAGAGGGCTGCAGGACTAAGCCAAGCAGGCTCTGGATGCGCATAAGTTCTCCCTTCCCTAAGTTCTGCCCCCAACATGCCACCCCAAACACCCCTTTTTCAGGCCTTGTGCCAGCTTCACTTGTGCCAGTCCCCACTGAGCCAGCTGGGCCCTGGTGGTACCCAGCTGGTGGCAGAGTTCCCTAGTGGCAGCATAGTGGTGCCCGGGGGGGACTTCTGCCAGTGGTTCTAAGTGGCACCAACACCCTTCCTCCTCTGCCACTGCAGCTACACCGTATCCAGCAGCCCCTCAGCCTGGTGTAAATAACAGCTGGATTGAACCCTAAGCTGATGATTTTAAAAATAAAACTAGGAAAAACAACTGGATGCAAGACAGGGACTAGAGGGGGGCTGTTCCTTATCTTTATAACCAATTGGATAACTTCTTTTTTAAACTTGTAGGCAGAACATGCTAGAATGGATTCAGTATTTAGACAAAAAATGTGTTATACTGACCCAGAAAAATGCCCCCGATATATTGCTATAATACTGTTTGACAATTGTTTAAATAAGTTTTTATGGTGTTCTGTATGACAGGAGCCTAAGCTAACAATCTTCAATCGGATTTTAAAAGAGAATGATTAAAGTGGAGATGACAAGTTAATGGTTTGAATGACTGTTGAACAGTCACTTCTTACAAGATATTAATTTATTTTCTTTTTATTGTTAAGTATATTTTCTCTGGGAGTGCATCTGGACCTGTATTTTGACATTCTGGTTTGAACGTTATTAGATTAGAATTGTGATATCCTCTAGCCATTCTAATCTATATCTATACTGTGCCTTCATTACAAGCTATTCTATATAGCTGATTTTAATGATGACACTGAAGGCACCATTGAAGGTTGGTATAGGATGTTTTTGTTGCAGCAGAGGTCTTGCCATTAAGTCTTGGACACTCCTGGATTATTCTGATAGTTGTCAGAAGTGCCTTCTGCTGCCAGGAAGCCAAGGAAATATAGCACCCAATGTCTCGCTGGTTAATTAATTGAAGTGGTAGACATTGGGAACACCATTCCTCTAGAATGGTAGCAGCAATAGATACTTCTGAGAAGAATCCATGAGCATTTGGGACTTACAGGTGAGGCCTTGGCTAGACATTTCCACTCCAGCCTTCTTGCTACTGTCTCTCCAGGTACGTGTGGGGAAAGTCTTTCTGAACTTAGTAATCTATCTAAATAGACATTGTTTTGTTTCTATACATTATATACAATGAAGTATTAGTTACATCAGGCTTCATAATATTTACTAGAGAGGTTACTTATGGCTACTTAGAACTGCATCCAAGCAATCAGGGTTTAGGCTATGCTAAAAATGACTAACGCATATGTGTGAGAACAAGTAGACTAGTAAACTTTTTCCAGGCAAGAAGTGGCTTATACATAGCCACTCACCTGGTCTATGGCAAGTAAGTGTCAATTCCAAGTGACCAGACAGAAAAACTTTACAAACGCTATTTATTTCTTAGACACCACAGAGGGTTAATATTGTGTGGGCACTTAGGCACGTTAGCAGAGTTAAACTTTTCTGTGGGCTAGTATCTTGTATACTTCTTTGTGTGAGGCAGTTTCATGAATGCAAAATACAAATAAACAAGATCACATTGCACAGTGGTACATTGAATTTCTGTGTGATCTCAAAGAATCAATTCCCTACATATAAGAATGAGCTCATCTAAATTTGTAATTTTCATGTGTGTCAGAGAAACCACAAACGAAAAGCCAGATCACAGTAATGCCCCATTTAATCCCAATAGCTAGTACTTTAAATGAGGATGCAAGAAGGCCATTAATTAGGGTAATTATGAAATGCACCTGCTGAAGCTCATTTCACCTTTCTGCTAAGAGTTGTCATTAGAAATGAATGCACCCTGCTCTGGCACGTATAGCTTTGTGCAAGGAGAAGTAGGTTTCATGGAATGGTTTCACTTCTGCTCTTCGTTGTTACTTCATATTGCACAAATGTGGAAGCTAGTAGTATTGTGATAACTGGCTTGAGGGTTTTGGTTTTTTTCGCAAGGTGGAGGGGTGTTTTTTGTTTTTACAAAACATATTCACATTGAAAGGAAATGCAGTATTTTCTTCTTCTGACCGTTTATTTTTCAATTTGCACACATTTACACACGGTCAATATAGTTTAGCTGAGGACCTATTGCCATGATTAGCAATGGCATTGTGGGTTTTTAAAAAAAATTAAGCACGAGGTGTGGAGGCACTGCCGTGTGCAGGGAGGGTAGATTTAAGCCTTCCCTCCCCAGCTGAAATCTTGGTGCCCCCTTTCCCCACACTGCAATTAGCATTAGGGGAAAAACTCCCATTAGCTGTTGGGTTCTGTATGGCTACAACAGGTTGTCTCCAAACCAGGGGTGTAGTTGTCCAGGGTCTCAGGGGGTCTTAGACCCCTTCCTTTTTGGGAGCAGGGTCCCAGCGAGGTCCGTATGTCTCCAGCATCCTACGAGCCAATCAGCATGAAAAAGGAGTGTTAGTCACTGAGAAGAATCTTCTAACATGCCTCCTTGTCCTTTCCTGCTGATTGGAGGCAATCAGAGTGAAATGAGGTGAAACAGTCACTGAGAAGACTCTTTTCAGTAGTGAATACTTCCTCCTTTCATGCTTATTGGTTCCTAGAGACATCTGTTGTTGTGGGAGAAGGCATTAACAAGGATCTAATTCTCAACCCAGCAGCAAAAGAAAAGGGGTGGTGGTGGCTGTCACTACCATGAAGGGCCCCTATACTTCTGAATTTGCCACTACACTACTGCTCCTAACAGAAGAATCTGCAAACCTGGACTTATAGTCAGCCGATTTAAACGTACCTTGGAAAGTGAATTTCAATAACACTTGCAATAGTCACAGTGTTGTTGCATACTGTGATTACATAGTGTGAGAAGTGTATTTTCCTGGCATAGAATAGAAAAACCCTAAGGGTGAAGAAACTTCACAAGTGTTTTACATGAAACGTGAGAAAAGATGAATAGGTAATTGTAAAGGTTGAGAGGCCAAAGTACTGTCTGTAAAAATGGACAGTATTGTTTCCACAGGCATAAAACAAGGAAGTAATTATCCCTTACTATAAGCTCTCCACCAAGGATGCCTAGCTGCAAAATGAGCCTTGATTAGCAATGCAGAAGAATCACTAAAAAACCAGTTTATGTTGCTGTGCTAAGACCGTCATGAGAGGAAACAGCTCACTCCAAAGATGGTTGTGCTACGGATATTTTGAAGAACTAGATTGAAATGGAGACATAAAGAAATAGCTGCCTGCCTTCTCCCTAGTCACAGCCCTGCATGGTTGGAGAAGAGAAAAAAAAACACCCCGCGTGTCTGTGAGATGCAGTTTATCATACGTGCTATTCTTCATCCTCGTGCTTCCCTGAGGCTTGGAATTGTACACATAATTATTCTTGATCAAAAGAAACAAGACCTTTGTGAATGAATGACTGTTTTGCAATAGGTCATAATGAAATGATGTGCCTAAATTGCAGAGAAAACTTATCAGATTTCAGTAACCCACATTTCATTTTTTTAGAGGTATAGTTCAAAGACAACTTTGATATTAATTGGCTAATTATTTTCTGTTGGAGCTTCATGTTGTTACTTCTTTTAAAAACCATCTAGACTTGCTTCAGCTTCCCGCAAACCCAACTGTTTTACCTACCAGTCCACTGGCTTGCCATCTTCATTTATGCAGGAAATGTGAGATGCCCACAGAGGCAGGGTAGGACCAAGCAACAGCAAATATATACTCCATAAAGTTCTGACAGTCATCTCGGCTCCATCAGCAGATCACAAAGGGGAAGCGTTCAATATGATAAATCTTATCTGAAGCTCGCTGGTCTGCTGTCATTCAGTTCAGTTTCGTTTTATGGTCAGCTGTCAGAACAATGCAGTGAAACTACAGCTGCCAAAAAACCCAGCATGCTGTCAGTTTACAACAGCGATGAGCAGACTTCAGGCTTGTAAAATCTACTTCATATTTGGTTTTTGGTTTTCCTAGATCCCTGCAATCACCCAAAAGGAGCCAAGTGTTTGTATATATGGACTTAGAATTTAAAAAGTATCATGTTCAGTCCAAAAATTTGTTGTTGTAGTAGTAATTTCATTTCATTTATGAATCCTTTCCGGTGAGGCATCCTGAAGTAATTTACAATATTGTACCATGTATATGAGAGCCAGTGTGCTGTAATGGTTAGACTAGGACCTGGGAGACCTGGGTTCAAATTCTCACTCAGCCATGAAGCTTGCTGGGTGACTCTGGGCCAGTCACAGTCTCTCAGTCTAACCTACCTCACAGAGTTGTTGCAAGGTTAAAACAGAGAGGGAGGAGAACCATGTACCCCTCCTTGAGCACCTTGAAGAAAAGATGGGATATACATGTAATAATAAATAAATAAATAAATGCAAAAAAGCTACACATATAAAAATAGTTGCACATTAATATATATATATATATAACAGTTTAAAACAACAGCAACACATATATAAAATCTATTCAAATCCAAATCAGATACCAAGTGGGATAAAGCTTTTAGAAGGCTTTCATTACCAGAAGTGAATTCAGTCTTTTATACAAAAATCCACTACTCATTTCCCTATGCAGCACATTTTCTTCATTTCAATAGCCACAGAGAGAGAGAGAGAGAGAGAGAGAGAGAGAGAGAGTTTTAACTGTAGCTATTGTTAAACAGATGGAAGTCAGATTCTCTTGCCAATCCACTGCAAGTCACCCATCTACCCATTAGATCCCAACCTAGTTTAGAGAACGGAAGCAGAAGGTAAAAGCACAAAATACATTCAAAAGTATTTTGCTTATTTACCTTTATATCCTGTCTTTCACTCAAGGAGTTGAATATGGCATCCAGATCCATTTATCCTCATGACAACCCTGTGAGGAAAGTTAGGGTGAGATACTGACCAGCCCAAGGTCACTCAGTAAACTTCATGGCCGAGTATACACCAAGTAGGCAATATGAGACATTTTATTAGCCCACCCTCTGTTGGTAAAAAAGCCTGCCTGCCTGCGAAATGGCTAGAGCTCATTTTCCAGCAGAATTAATTCTATGCTTACATACAGGATAAGGGGGGCTGGCAATCTCTTCAGGCTGAGAATCCTGGAAAGAAAAATAAACATTGACACACCAACAAGTCATTGCTGGCAAAAGTGGATACTGCATAGGTTAAATTAGCTCAAGGCACTGATGGAGACCAAGGGCAGTTACATTACCATTTCTCATTACTTTGTTATTATTAACTTATATGTAAGTTCTATCTGTGGGGCTAGATCTATTATGACCTTGGCGCTGACGTTGCTGAGTGATGAACATGCATGTGTGAACCAGTCTAGAGTTTTCAGCCACGATTGCATGCAATAGTTTGCCAAAAATCCTAGATTAATAACCCAGGATGTGTATGAGTGATGTGTGCAACCTCTTTGCAGACATTTTGTTCTTCCCAGGATTAAATTCTTAACCATAGCTTCACATTAACTATGGTTAATGTCTTCTAAACAAACTAGGACATGAAGCCATGCGATTCAAAGGTCGATTAATATCTCGGCTTGTTTGGAAGACATTGACCATAGTTCCCAGTTTGCATGTAAACTGGGGTTATATGCTGAATCCTGACTTGTTCAGCTGCTCACACACAGAGAGGAGCCCAATGCGTGCAGGACTTTTGGCTTAGCACTGCTTGTGAATGCTGTTCCGTTCACCGTTTTTGCAGTGCAAAACAGTTTTATACGGTTATATATTTGACCCTTCCAGTGCATCTTTTAATGGTATTGTATAAAGTCCCTTTTAGGACCACTGATGAACCAACAGATAAGTGGCAGGAGGTGCAGCGTGAGAGAATCAGAGAATCATAGAGTTGGAAGGGGCCTATAAGGCCATCGAGTCCAACTCCCTGCTAAGTGCAGGAATCCAAACTAAAGGGTACCCGACAGGTGGCTGTCCAGCTACCTCTTGAATGCCTCCAGTGTTGGAGAGCTCACCACCTCCCTAGGTAATTGGTTCCATTGTTGTACCACTCTAACATTTAGGACGTTTTTCCTGATGTTCAGTCGAAATATGGACATTCCATGTCCTGCTCTCTGGAATGACTGAGAAGAGATCCTGGCCTTCCTCTGTGGCAACCTTTCAAGTACTTGAAGAGTGCTATCATATCTCAGTCTTCTCTTCCCTAGGCTAAACATGCCCAATTCTTTCAGTCTCTCTGCATAGGGCTTTGTTTCCAGCCCCCTGATCATCCTTGTTGCCCTCCTCCGAAGCTGTTCCAGTTTGTCTGCATCCTTCCTAAAGTGCGGTGTCCAGAACTGGATGCAGTACTCAAGATGAGGCCTAACCAGTGCCAAATAGAGAGGAACCAACATTTCACGCAATTTGGAAACTATATGTCTGTTAATGCAGCTTAAAATAGCATTTGCCTTTTTTGCATCCAAATCACACTGTTGGCTCATTTTTACCTTGTGAAAGGTTCTTCTGTTTCCAAGTAATTTTTCTTCACATCTGCTTTTAAGTCTTTGGTGTAATGCATTTGGCCAGCTTGATTATTATACGCTGTGATGGGTACATGTCAGTTTCACACATTTTAAATTGTTGCTCTATGCACATGTTAATAACTATTGTGGAGGTGATGTGTCGGCATTTTTTGCACCTATTATTATGGTAGGAGCCTATTTTGCCCAAGACAACAGCGCCTGGTTCTGAAATTAACTCTGAGAGACGTTCAGAAATCAGCTTTCAGAAATAAGTAAATAATCTCTGGTACGTGACAAAGAAAGCAGAGAAACAGCCCAGTGGATTTCCCTAGTCAGTGAGTTCCACAGGTAGGCTCAACTGTGAAAAAGGCCCTTCCCCCACTCTTTACTCACTACCTGATGGTAAATGTGGCATTTCAGGGTAGTTACAATGTATTTAAAGAGTAACTGATCGAGATGTGATCTTGAATTTGTGCCTAGTTAAGGCTAGTGAGGAATCAAACCCCCATTTTTGTGGCTGTTGAAAAGACAGCAACTTCATTTAGTGATCCTTTAAAAGCATTGATAAATTGCTTAATATTTGTAAAGTCAGTAAATGGTGCACAACTTAAAATAGACAATATAATTAAATACAGTATAAAACCAGTGAAACAGTAGTATAAACACACACACACACAAGTACACACACACACACTAGGGGACAGAGCCTACCGCTCTCTTCACAGGCCAACCGCCACCCCTAAAAACACACGAGCACAAACCAGGCACCCCCAAACACACACAGGGCGACACACAGCCCAGGCACTTCCAAACACACAAACAGGGACACTCTCTTACACACATTACAAAAACACAAAGGCATTCACAAATCATTCCTCTCCTCCAGGCAACCAATTTAAAATGGCAACTAAGGGAAGGGATTTTAAAAGGCTCTCAGCTAATCAACAGCCCTCCATTCCCATCCCCCTTATCACCCTGCCCCCTTTCTCTCACCCCCCAAGCATCCACACTCCCCAGCCCCCTTGCCTCAGCTGTTGCCAGCCAGCAACAGCCCAAAACTAGATTTACAACAGGGATACGTTGCGAGCCAGCCACCCAGGTCAGTCCCACCATGCAGCCCGTCTGCTCACTCACTCAGCATCCTCTGCCACCACCCCTAGGCACCCACACTCCCCAAGCAAACCCGCTTGCCTAGGCTGGCCTCTCACCCACCCACCCAGTGAGGCCAAGACCGCTGCTGACCTCCTGCCCACCCAGGCCAAGTTTGTCGTCGCATAGCCTGCCAGCTCACCCACTTACTAAGCTGTCTTTGCTGCCGTGCCCCACCCCTGATGTCATGCTGCGTGCCATCATGATGGCATGGCAGCTTACCTTTTTATTATATAGTGAGAAATATCTGAAATTCAAAGACATTAAAGATCTAGGAAAAATATGGTCAGGGAAAGCTGTGGTCAAAAGATATGTCTTCACAAGACATCTGAAACAACTGGTGGTGGTTGCTTCACATATGGCAGAGGGAAGTGTGCTCCATAGTACAAGGGCAGAAAATACGTGTTTTAGGGTCATCACCCTATGATATTCTATTGGGCACAGTGCCACAAATAGAATTTCCCCAGATGATCTCACAGCTGTCTATAAGCGCAGGCAGTCTACAATGTAGTCCTGATTTGATCTATATGGTGACAACAGACTGGCACATTAGAGTTTCCTGTGTTTACATGTGACATTTCATTCCCCTCTGTGCATGCTAAGCTTAAATCAATCTTGCTTTGTAAAGGACACTGAGCAAGTCCTGTACATTAAAGCCCTCATAAAGACATCATAAATGACTAATTGTGTAGGAGCTATTGGGCTGCTCATGCTGCCCCTACCCACTTCCTGAGCTTCATGTGTTTAATGAGATGATCTGAAATGGAATGTGCTTACAGACCCTCTTAAGACCTTCTCAATAAACATAGGAAAGTTGGGGGGGCATGCATGATCCCACCCCCCTACACAGAAGAGATGGACACATCTCTCAGGTTTAGCTACTCTGTGCTTCTCATTTTTCCAAACTTAAATTCAATTCATCTCCCTTTCGCATCAGCTTGCTTTTAAAAAGAAGTCCACCTGAAAATTCATACACCTTTCTCCTAATATATACATTTTATATGCACTTTTGACCAATGCATTTTGTGTGCAATTTTGCCTATATGCATTTTGTAAATTAAGTTCACTAAAATAAGCATTTTGTGCGCACTTTCTCCTAATATCCTTTTTGTATACATTCTTATACATTGTACACAATGTAGACCTCCCTTGCAAAATTTGGAGATGTCCCTATTGAAGGATAGCTGTGTTTCAGGTCATGTATTGATTCAGGAAATGTGCATTAGGTAGGTCTGCATTAAAATGCAAACAGAAATAATTGCCCCCCTCTCCATTATATGAGTTGACATTTATACTGCCTGAAAAGGCCCATAGCTGTGCATTATATGAAGAACCAACATTAATTAATGCCAAAAAATTGACTTGCTTATGAAATTGACCCTTCGGACATCTCTCTCTCTGTGTTTCTCCCCATCTTTCAAGTCTGCTTTTGTCCATTGAACTCTTGTCCATGTGACAGCCAACGAATCATCATTATCATCACATGACTGAATGTTCCTTCAGATAAAACATTCCCACCACATACAAAACTAAATGGCGGGTGCAGGAATTTGGTGCTGGGGGGGTTAGTCATGTGAACCCCCTCCCGCAGTCTGAACTTATACAGCCCAAAACTAGATATACAACAGGGATATGAATCCAGCCCTCCAGGCCTCTCTCTCTGGCCCTCAGGATTCTCCCCAGGCTATGAATCCTCCCATCACACCCCTCAGCAACCCTGCTGTGCCCTCTCCTTGCTTTTTTTGCCTGGCTGGAATGTGACCTTGAACTCTGATCATGTCTCTTACTTGCTGGATAGAGGATGGAGGTGTGTGTGTGAGTGTGTGCAGAAACTAGCCTACTGTACAAAGGTAAACACATAAGTTGCTCCACCCACTTTTGCCTCTTGCCCCACCCACCACTGGCATGTGGCCCCTGGGAGGTTGTCCAAAAGAGAATGTGGCCCTCAGCCTCACCAAAAAGTTTCCCCACCCCTGATTTGGTCACTGTCAAAGGAGGAAGATGTAAAATTTCATGCCACCTCAGAGACTGTATTCCAAGAAATCCAGTTTCCATTTACCCATCCCTACAAATGGCACGCTTGAAGGTGAGGTGTCAGTCCTGTCCACCCTTCCCCAGAGACAAATCCCCTTTGAGAAGCTGCTAAACCAGCAGGTGAGGTGGAGTGTAATTTTCACACTGAAACCTGTAGTACAAGAGATTATTCTAGCTCGGACACTTTTATACACATTGTCAGCACTTTATGAAAAATTCAGCTGACACATTACTTAACCACAAAGCTAAAAGTAGCCCTCTTGTAACTCTTTAAAAGAGTGACATACCAATAAATGCTTCTTGTGTAAACAAACACACACATATTTACGTATTGTGTAAACTCTTGCTAAGATTCATAGTTAATTTAAGTCAGACAGAAACGTTGAATAACGATGAAGAGTTGCTATGATTTTATTTGTGTCATGTTTATACAGTGGGAAAGGAATGCATTTGTAAAATATAAAGCAGACATTTATTTCCTCGAGTCAATTATCTTAGTAATGCTGTACTTTTTCCAGTTTTAAATAGACCTCAATTATTCTCTTATGCTCACTCCATTTCTTTGAGCAATGAGAAATTCCAGGGGTGCAGCATTTTCTTTTGGAAGGAGATCACTGGATGCAAGGTCACCTCAGCACCATGCATTTAACATACATTTAAAGCATGTGGTTTCCTCCAAAGAATCCTGAGAACCGTAGTTTGTTAAGGGTGCTTGGAATCATAGCTTTGTGAGGAATAAACTACAATTCCCAGGATTCTTTAGGGAAAGCCATCTGCTTTAAATGTATGGTGTGGATGTTGGCATTTTATTATACAGCCACAAGAGTGGCTGTATACTACAGCTAGCATGGATTTTTCACATTCCGCAATGTTAAAATGAGAATACCCCCATGCCATTCTGCTGCTTCCCATAAACTCATTTCAAAACAAAACCTTACAAAACTTATTGTCCTGAACTCAGAAACGCTTGCTTAACAACCCTCTAACCTTTCATGGCAATACACAAAACAGTCTGAGAGAATCCAGAGTTCAAAGTGTAAAACAAGAGAAAAAAAATCCAGACCCCTGTTGGACTTTTTTCTGTCAGTGGTCTCATAATTTGTTGAAATTAATTAAAAATCAGCCATGTTCACAGAGTACCCGTAATCCTATTACTGACCTTGCCCCATACTCTGACCTTCACCTTCTGTAGTTTAAAGGTTTTTTAAAAATGCATGGCTGATTTTTAATTAATTTAAGAAAGTTAACATTGAAGTCAATGATATGTGAGGGCATGCTCAGTAAGAACCAACCGTCAGTGTTCTAAAGCCAGACTCACAGCTGTTTGGCTTGCCTAATCAGGGGGCCACACCCATGCCAGACCTTGATACCACTTTAGACAGTCATGGTTTATGCCAAAGAATCCTGGGAAGTGTAATTTATGAAGGGTGCTGAGACTTGTTAGAGACTCCTATTCCCCTGACAGAACTGCAGTGGCCAGAGTGGTTTAACAGTCAGCCCCTCTCCTGGGGAATGTAGCTCTGTGAGGGAAATAGGGTGTCTCCTAGCAACTCTCAGCACCTTTCACAAACCACACTTCCCAAGATTCTTTGGAGGAAGACATGACTGTCTAAAGTGAAAAGGTCTGGTGTGGATGTGGCCAGGGATAGCTTTGGTTTAAATTTGGGTGGGATATTATGTGTGCTTGTTGTAGAATAAAAAGGTGAGGGGGACCCTGAAAAACAATGACACTGTTCAAAGTGTTTTCCTTTTGGGAAGGGGCTTTCCCTCTGCCCAGTGCCCACCCACCCAATCATTTCCCCTCCCCTCCCCTCCCCTCTTCCTCCTTTCCTATACCCTTCCTCCCCTTATCTCCCCCTTCCCCCTCTTACCTATCCTAAGCATGATTGTACAGGAGTACATCCCATTGAACTCAAAAAGCATGCAAATGATCAAACCTGCCCTCCCCTCCTCCTCTCTCCTATCCACTATCTTGCCCCTTCCCTTGCCCCTCCCACCCCTCTCCCCTCTACTTCCAATCCCCTGCTCCTCCTTCCTGTCCCCTCCCTTCCTCATTTCCCCTCCTCCCCTGTGGTCAGTTTTACCTATACTAAACATGATTGCACAGGAGTAAATCCTGTTGAACTCAATAAGCATGCAAATGATCAAAACTGTCCTCCTCCTCCCCTTCCCCTCCCCCTGCTCCCCTCCCCTTCTCCCCTTTGCTCTTCCTCCTTCCCCTTCCTCCCCTGTTGTCAGTTTCACCTATCCTAATCATGATTGCAGGGGAATAAATCCCAACAAACTCAATAAGCATGCAAATGCTCAAACCTGCCCTCCTCTTCCACCCCCCATCCTGCCTGCTCCCCTCCCCCTCCCCCTCTGCCCTTCCTCCTCCCCTCCCCCTCCTCCCCTCCCCTGCCCTTCCTCCTCTTCCCCTCTCCATCCCCCATGGTCAGTTTCACCAATCCTAAGCATTGCAGGGGAGTAAATCCAGTTGAACTCAGTAAGCATGCAAATGATCAACCCATTCTCAGCAAACTTGCACAGGATCCCATTTCTTACCTCCCGGATTAAAAAGCAGAGGGGGTAAACCTTTCCTCCACTCCTCAACTAAGGATGATGTATTTATTTTCTAGTTATCCGGAAAAGGAAGTAAAGGTGATAGGTTGCAGTTTTTTAGTGGAAAACAGAAGAACGGGCAAAGAGCTGAGTTTGGATCCTGTAAGCAGCTGGGAAGCTGCCCCCCGCCCTGGAGATCTGATGGAACACTCAGCTGTGCAGTGGATTTGACTCTCTATTGGGAGCGTTCAGCTGTGCATCCACAACTATGCCTATTCTATCCATTCAAATATTAACTAATACATCATCCGTAGTTGAGGGGTGGAGGAAAGTTTTGCCCCCTAGAGAAGACTTAAGGAAGATCCCAAATTATCAAGAGCAATCATCCAGAAATCTTCCTCTGTGTGTGTGTGAGGGGGGAGGGTGATGTTATGGTTTTTATTATGGCTATTTTGTAGTATTGCAAACAAGCATTGCAGCTTCACTGTACAACAATTGACACTCTGTAATGCAGAGATCTTGTTGGGTCCAAGTCATCATTACTAGGTATTAGAAGAAGAAAAAATCTGATGCATTTTTCTATAAATGTATCATATCTGTTTTGAATCATTTAATAGTTAGTATTGGAAATATAATAGCTTTCAAGTTTAATGATCAGACATAGTACTGTACAACTTTGACAACTACATATAAAATGTGTGTGTGTGTGTATATACTCACACCACCCCCTCATCTCTGTGTGAACTCCATCAAAGCACTACTAACAATACTCAAGTATCTGATGGCCTACTCTCAAAAGATGCCAAGAAACTGAGGATACTCTAGAAACATAGTCGTCCCTCTTATAATAGTTCAGCAGTTGAGTATCCTATTTACAATAGGACAAAAACCATGAAGAAGACACAGCCATTAAAGCAAATAGAGTAGGGCCCCGCTTCCCAGCTCTTCGCTTCTCGGTGTTCCGCTGATGCGGCGGCTTTCATTCCCCATTTTAAAGCTGATTTTGCCACTTTTGCTGCATTTTGCGGCATTTTCACGCAACGCGCCCCATTATACTCAATGGGATTCTGCTTTACGGCGGGGGTCCGGAATGGAACCTGCCATATAAGCGGGGCCCGCCTCTAACTACCATCATGGTAGATGAGACAAACGTACATAGGAACATAGGAGGCTACCTTATACTGAGTTAGACCATTGGTTCATCATGCTCAGTATCGTCTGCACTGACGGGCACAGCTGTCCAGGGTTTCAGACAGTGATTCTTCCCCAGCCCTACCTGGAGATGCCAAGGATTGAACCTGGGACCTTCTGCAAGTAAAGCAAATGCTTTACCACCGAGATGCGGCCCTTCCCCATGTTCTTCTCTCTCCTTCCATTTCATTAACACTGAACTGGCAAAACGACTTTCCCAGAGGCACAGGAGGGCAGTGAGCTGTTGCCAACTATTAAAGGAGTCTGCAGCAGGGGTGCTGGCCCCATTGATCCTCTCCTGTCCAATTTCCCCAATCTTACAATGCTTCACAAAATATCCATTTTGAGAACCTTACTTTATGCAGTGAAGCTTTACCAACGGTGCAAAGGGGACATAGCCGATTGAGTTGAACATTTATTTTTCTCATATTGTAGTTGATGGCCCTAATCCAGAAACATCCATGTTTAAGTTGCTTTGAAATCAAAGGATCTTAAGTTAGTTGTGATGAGACCAACTCTTCCCATTTATTTCACTAGGTTTTAAGCATGGCTAACTTTTTTTCCTGGATTGGGTACCATGACTGGAATCCAGTAAACTGCTAAAATGAGCTTAGCAACTGCTAAAACAAATGAGAACTTTCCCACTGATTTCAACTCGAAGTCATTTGATTCAGAGGCTTCGCAGTCTGTAATAACAGTCTGAGTCTCACATGCAGCAATTGATCTTTAACAGTGCATGTATTGCATAATAATAATAAAGACATCAGATTTCCCATGCAATATACAAATCTTAGATATAACAGATAAAACACCATTGCCACTTATTTCATTAGAGCAGAGTGGGGAACCCCCACAGGCCACTTTGACAGGTGATCTGTCAGTCACATAATATTATATGATTTCATAATAGTGATTGACAGGTGGGTTGTCCCATCCACCTGTCAAAATCCCTTGCACAGTGGTTCCCAAGTGCCCGATAGCACAATGCCTTTGCCAGCTCCAGTCTTGGAGCTCTGGGAAGCGCCGTGCATAGGGCTGGCAAAGTGCTTTGTGCAGCATTTCCCACCCAATAGCCACCTGCACAAAGTGCTTTGCAAGCAATCCAGCAAGCGTTTTCCCTTCTGCCAACCAGCTTAAGTGTGGGAGAGATGAAGTCTGTTCTCTGCAGGCATCAGCTATGTGAGCAAGTTCCCTGTCTCACAGCTAGTCCAACAGACTTTGGCTCTCTTGCCCATGATGAAGCCTGTTTTTCCTTGTCAGTACACAAATGGGAGCTCACTTTAAGGCTCCTGACTGTACATGGGCAAGCAAGCACATCTCTACTGTCCCACATCTGATGTCACATGTGGGGCAGGTAGGCATGGTTTGGGGGAATGACCTTATGGGTCAAATGTGAATCCTTGATGGGCTAAATTTGGCCTACAGGCCAGAGTTTCCTAACTCCTGCATTAGCTTTATACCAGATCAGATTATTGGTCCATCAAGCCTAGTGGCCCTCTAGCATCTTTTTAACTGGTCCAACTTGGAATCCAGCCAGATATTCAGCCTGTGATTTTCTGTATCTGACCATGTGCTCTACTCTGAGCTATATTTCCTTCTATATTTTCTGCAAGGCCTTCCATTTTAGTTGTCTCTGCCATTGGCTGCTTCTGAGCATGTAATGCCACTACAGGCCTCAGGCTTGATCACTAAACTCATTTACACCTGCATGCTTAGCAACTGTATGACTGCAGGGTCAAACTGAAGATGTACATGAAAACAAGCCATCATTTATTTGTTTAAAACCCCAGCAATAGCACAGACCGCAGATGAAACTTTCATACTGCTTTTAACATGAACCTTTCTAAAGGAGTCACACATCCAGCAGTGAGTAGACCAGCTTTTAATAATCAAGTGATGAGTAAAGTGATACACTTATACATGTGGGAACCAGTTAGGAATTGCTCTGTCAATTTAGGTTCTCTCAGGTTCTCATTTTTTCAATTTTCAATTCAATTCCCCACATTTTGGTAGCCATTTGCAATTTTAAAAAATCATGAAAATTCTTTAGCATTTTAGTGCAAATTTCTTTTATGCAGTTTGGCTAATGTACACAGTTTTGCAAGCAATTATTCCTAATAAACGCATTTTTTATTTTCACCAATATATTCATTTTTATGCACACTTTTACCTAATATGTACATTTCTGTAAACATTGTTTGGTTTGAGAGTTGTATCACAAAAGCTGGAGAAGTGGAAATTGGATAGATTCTGCTTTAAATGTGAACTGAATTTAATTTCTCCCCCATTCCTAGAACCAGAGCATAACCTGAACAAATTCCGCAAGATAGGGCATGATAGACTATGGGTGCCTCCAGACCTGCTGACTGAGCATGCATTTTGACTTGTTGCGAAATTAGACAACATTGTCTATTTAATGAGTATTCATTCTGATTTGTTTGTGGGGAAATTAGATAATGTTGCATCAAAGTGTTATCACACATTTTTCAGGGCATTTCCCCTTCACTTTCCTTGTCACAAAATGTCCAATCTTTTTGGGAAGCAAATTTGTTGTACAAGACCTCCCAATCAATGAACAAATCCCATTTCAAGAGTCACAGGGCTACCTAAAAGGCCATCCTTAGCCTTGTTGGAAGGTAATTCTACCACAGGATAAATCATTCCGGTGCTCATCATGTTCTTAATGCATGCAGTTTTTAAAAACTGGGAATGAAGACTACCCATTGGGTGTGTGCATGATAGATCTATTCACTAGAATAAATTGCTTCCTGTGTTCAACAGTCTGAAGCAACTGTAAAAAATACTTTTAAAATGAGGCTAAATTCATATATCAGTACAGTGCTTCCAAGTGGTCAATTGTTTATAGTAGGAAATTAAAAAATAATAAAATAGCTTTCATCTAAACTTCTTTATTTAATTTGATCTAGTCATTTGATTTTTAATCCTATCCTGGAGACTCAGAATGGGTAAGCCTTTCCCAACTGGTATGCCTCCAGATGTTGTTGGACCACAACTCCCATCAGCCTTAGCCATTGGCAACAACATCTGGAGGCACACCGGTTGGGAAAGGAGTCTAATCTGTATACTTTAGTGAACATGCTGGGACTGTGAACAAGCTAATAAAGGACTTCCTCTGGGTAAAGGTAAATTGATTCAAGGTTTCAGAAGGAACTTTATTTTATGTGGATTTGCGGGGGGGGGGGAACATCTCAGGAATTTTTCATTTTAAAAAAGCCCCCCAAAATCCCATTAAGCTTTTCCATCATTCTCTTTGTCAATAGATGTTAAAGCTATGAGTGATTGAAATTATCCCTTTGATACTACTCCTATCAGACAAGATTTGGCTTTTTAAAGAGTGTTGCAAGGGAAAGAAGGGCTTTATTTTTTGATGGGATTGATGCTTTTAAGTCACTCCTCAACAACTGATGCCTAACTTTGAAAAGTAATAATTCTGAGTGGAGGCCACCAGGTAACATCAATTGGGCAAAAACATATTAGGGGGCAGCAACCTTTGTGTACTTTAACATACATTAATTATATTAATTGTTAGGTTTTTTTAAGGTCAGCATTTATTTGATGTTTCTCTTTCAGTGTTGCAACCTAACAGCAATTACTGTATGGAACGGTAATAGTGATGACGGACTGCAGAAAAACGGCTTGTGGAAAAATGGTTCCCAGCTATGATAGATGCCCCACTCCCTCCTGAACATTTGATTTAGCAGACATTATTACATCAATTTCATCTGGATGCAGTTTCAGTGTGGTATTTGGGCGGGTTGTTTCACAAAGAAACTTGTTTTTGTGGGGTGCTATTAACAGTTTGAACCACTCTTTCCCAGGGAGCTTATCCTGCTAATGTAATCCATTGCAGGTTCTTAAGGACCAAAAGAAACAGATTTACAAAGATTTGGTGAATAACTTGTGGACTTTTTTCATTTACAGAAGGAAACAAAACATTAAATATAAAACAATTTTATAGGTTCTCAGCTCCCAAATACTTAAAAGATCATTGTCCATGAATCCTTTCCCCTCTCCTTTTTTGGCAAACTTCTTTGCAGTCAACTGAAAGTTCTTTTCTTCAGTCTTAAAGAGATAAATTACTCTGCCCTGTTGCTCTGAACTGCAGTTTCAGCAAGGTGTCCCTAATACATATACAAATAACCACCATTAAAAAAAAAGTTCCCCATGCCCTCCCATACTTCTGTACAATATAGAATGACATATGTACCTTAATCCAGGGGTTAAAGGCCAACCAAACAATAGATTCCCCAGCAGCCACACCCAAGGGCATCTTTCTGTTCCACCCTTGCTCTTTCTTCTTCTTCTTTCTATGAGCAGGGTTTGCTCCAATTTAACCCCCCCCCCCACAAGACTGAACCAACTAAAGCAAGACTGTGGGGGTTACACTAAGAATACTCAGGAAGCCTGCATGCATGAAGCAGCCTTCCTACAGTACCAGAATCCTAGGTGAAGGTGGGAGGCCAAAGATGAGAGTAAATTCTGGTTGAACGGGCAAAGTACACTCAAGGGGATGGAATACACAACTCTGTACTGTGGAGGTCTACAGATCTGGTGTGTTCGGCATACAAACATTCTCGTTGAAACAGTATGTACTAACCATGTATGAATGTAGACAAAGGCATGTATGCCGATCAGCTCATCCTTAAGACTTCTTGCTCTGACCTATTTTGAGTAAAGATGGTTTTTCCCCTCCCATTACAGTCTAAGGATGTGGAATATGTGAATTCTGAATATGGAAGGAATGCAGTGAAACTCATGTACATTAGACGAGAGGGCAAGACGCACTGCATTAAAGAAGTGGAGATCTCTGTACATATAAGACTGGACAACGTCAAAGAATACTTGAATGGTGATAATTCTAAAGTGATTCCCACAGACACCATAAAGAATACAATTCACGCTTTGGCCAAATGCCGAGGGGTATGTTTTGTAAATCACTCTTTTAATCTTGGCGTTTAATCTTGATGTAACTAGATGTTGTCTTAATGAACTGCATTTTCAGTGTTTCCTGTTACAAAATCAATCTTAAGGCAAAACAAAAAATAAAAAGAGAGTCTGTGACAATTTAAAAAGCAAAGAAGACAGAGAGATTTGACCATAGATAGATTGTATTATATGATACAATCCATCTGTGGTCAAATCTCTCTGTCTTCCTTGCTTTTTGATACTATATATCATCTGTGAGCAAGGAGCATAAGGTAGCAGCAAGTGGCAGCTTTGTTCTGATGGAAGGGGAAGTGTAAACATCCTTCCATAGGAGAACAACCACAAAAATGTTTAAAAACCTTTCTCAAAAAAAAAAATGATTTGCCAGTATATTGTAAGAAGTATGCGGTTTCACACATCTTCCAGTCAAGCTTAGAAAATGAAACTTGACACAGCTATGGTTCATCTACAGTAGAGATGGGAAAGCTGTGGCCCTCCAGACATTGTCAGACTCCAAATCCCATAATCCCCACCCAGCATGATCAATGGTCAGGAATGATGGGAGTTGTAGTCCAACAACATTTGGCGGGCCATAGGTTCCCCATCTCTGATTGACAGGTGGTAAGATGCAAAGTTCCCTCCCCCCGCCAAGATTTTATCATTTGATGATGAAAAACAGTTCTCAAAATTTGGAACATTGTTTGTCAATAGATTCTTATCCTAATTCAGTAAATTCACATCCAGAAGAAGATTTTGGAGTTACAAAAAAATCCAGGGCATGCCCTCTAAAATTTTGTGACTTTTAATCCATTTTGGTTTCTGAAGCATTATTATTCTTAGCAACATTTTCACCACTATTCACATGCAGCAGCATATTTTCCAATACCACAACATGAACTACAAAGCAGATTTTTGATTATCCAGAATACAGTAAGTGTGCAGAAGACAAATGCAGAACCCTTCTGTCTTTTTCACCATAATATAAGATCTATAGGGAATTCGTTAAAAATGAAAGTGGGTAAAATTGCATTTAAGAGCCAAGATTCAAAGAACCATAAGGACCCAGTTCTGTAAACCCATGGGGGTCTTTAGATTTTTTTTTTAAAAAAACAATCCCCTGTAGCATATGTACAATTTCTTTCAAAATTTTGAAATTCTGAAGACTTTCAAAAGCCACTTATGATAGGATATGGTGGTCAGCAGTTCAAAGGAAAAAGTCAGAAATTACACTGGTCTAGTACAAGCATCTTGCACATCCTTGAACACATCTTGTTTTATTTTGCCATGCTAGTAGCTGCAATCACAGATCTGGCCACAGAGTATTATAGCTAATTGGTTAAATAAAGGGTATCATTTATATTCTAAACTATTAATGTAATAATGAGCAGAGAGCTAGACTGACATACTCATTTAATAAAGGCACTTGTAATGACATTAATGTATCATAAGGTACAGTGCCCTGTCTCAGTAATTCTCTAAAGACAGAAGCTGATTATGTCTAATGCTCTGTTTGTCTTACTAGATCAGAACAATAGAGGAATTTGGGCTTGATATCTGTGATCAGTTCATTACATCATATTGCCACGTGGTATACTGCAATGCCTTCATCCAGGAAGCACCATGGCAGCGCCTAGAAAAGGTACACTGAGCTTATACACTTGGGATACAAACTAATCTGTGCCTTATGTGCACGTGGCTCCCTGCACACAGGTGGGAACAGGTGAGGAGGGGATCAGAAGGCACCAAATGTGGGGGGGATTCAGTAGGGCACTAGATTGCCTTAGTATTTATAAAAAGCTTGTTCCCGATAGCTCTGTTTATTCCTCTGCTATCTTAAAATTCCCAGTATAAAACAAAGCACTTCTGTTTACACATTTCTTGTGTCTCTTTCGTAATCTCTAGGATGGCATCCCACATGCCCACGCTTTTCTCTATAGCTCCGAAGGAAATCGTTTTTGTGAAGTGGAACGGACTAAGGACAGTAAGACAAGGCTTTTCATTCCTTCAGTAATAATAATAACTTTACTTTTATTAACCTCTGTTGAAGAAAGGTGTGAGCAGTTGTAGCTGTTGGAGGATTTATGGAAGTTAAAAAAGGGGAGGATTTTTTACTTTTCTGTTTATCTGGCTCTGAAAGGCAAGAGAAATACATTTGCATCGTTATTGATTGCCACACCGGAGATGGAAAAGCAAGCAAGAAACCCAATCCATGTTCCTCTTTTAAAATTGTACAATCTTCTTCCAAGAAGCTCAAGATGGCATAGATGGTGTTCTCTCTTTGTAACCTCATAATAACCCTGTAAAGCAGCTGAAGCTGAAAAATAGTGACAGCAAGAAACCCAATCCATGTTCCTCTTTTAAAATCGTACAATCTTCTTCCAAGAAGCTCAAGATGGCATAGATGGTGTTCTCTTTGTAACCTCATAATAACCCTGTAAAGCAGCTGAAGCTGAAAAATAGTGACAGGCTCATGATCTTCCAGTGAGCTTCACAGATGAAGCAGGATCTGATAAGGACACAATCCATCACACCACTCTGGCTCTTACTCCATTTCTCCCCCCCCCATCATTTTAGCACCATACACTGTAGTATGGCCTACTTGTCGTCATGTTCTTTCAACAAAATAGTTTGAGAAGGTCAGATCTGTTTATATCAAGTCCATTTCCACTCTAAACTTCTGAGGCAGACACCACAATATTTCTGATTAGGTCCTTCCTCAACCACATCCTCTTTGAATATAGGAACATAGGAAACTGACTTATACCGAGTCAGACCATTGGTCCATCAGTATTGTCAATGCTCACTGGCAGTGGCTATCCAAGGTTTCAGGCAGGAGTCTTTCTCAACCCTATCTGGAGATGTTGGGGATTGAACCTGGTATCTTCTGCATGCAAGGCAGATGCTCTTTGAGCTACAACCCTTCTCCTTGGCTCACTACAACAGGCGAGTTTCAGGTGCTGAAAATGCAGTGTGGTTATCATTTAAAAAAAACCCCACAACTTCCACATGGTGTGGGTTCTGTGCTACAGCCATAATGTTTGCAAACTGCAATAATATGGTAGGATATGGATTGTGCAGCAAGGTCTCATTCCATTTTGGGGGGGGGAAGTTGGCAACACCAGGTACATTTTCTGTGTGGTCAGGTAATTTTAGTAGGTTGTTGTAATAATCTAATTCCTGCAATTTTTGTTTTAAAATTGTTTTAAGGTATCTACTTGGAGGATCCAACAGAGCCAAAGGGGCAAGATATAACTTGACAAATAAATATATGAGTAGATAGATAAAATCCACATGGGAAGCAGAACCCAGATGTTACCACAGTTGAATGGAGCCCTGTTTTTGACAACATCTATACTTTTTATTTATTTATTTGATTTATATCCTGCCCTTTCTCCCAACAGGAGCCCAGGGTGGCAAACAAAAGCACTAAAAACACTTTAAAACATCATATAAACAGACTTTAAAATATATTAAAACACAACAACCATTAAAAACATATTAAAACAAAACATCTTTAAAAATTTTTTTTAAAGCTTTAAAAACATTTTTAAAAGGTTTACAAATATATTAAAAAGCAATTCCAACACAGAAACAGACTGGGATAAGGTCTCTACTTAAAAAGTGGAAGGTCTTCAGTAGGCGCCGAAAAGATAACAGAGGTGGTGCCTGTCTAATGTTTAAGGGGAGGGAATTCCAAAGGGTTGGTGCAGCCACACTAAAGGTCCACTTCCTATGTTGTGCAGAACGGACCTCCTGATAAGATGGTATCTGAAGAAGGCCCTCACCTGCAGAGCGCGGTGATCGACTGGGTATATAAAGTATACCGCTGGATATAGTACTACCATAGTAATATTTGAAATTAAATCTTCCTGAGTTAAACCTCCAAGATTTATAGATCAAGACAAAGCACATTCTTTTATCCTCCTCTGCATCCTAATTAAAATAGACTTTCCAAAACCTAAGTTGCTCGATCAAAGCAAATATATTTGCAAGACCTCAGCTTCTAGACAAGTTAATTAAAAATATATGTTGCCAACTCTGACAAGCAGGCTTCTTTATAAACCCTTAGCTACTTTGCTACCAGGTTTAGCAAGACATACATATATTTGAATTTACAATCAGAGCAGTTGGAAATGTAGTCAAACTGAGGTTGTAATAAATTGCTCTTTTAAATAAATACTTTTAATATATCTGTATATATCATGGGACCTAGAGAAGAAAGCTTTGTAATTATAGAATTGTCATCACACGCTTGCTCATTTAAAATTAATTCTTTGTAAAAAGAACTGAACATCTCTCCCTCGTATATTCTCTCTCTCTTTTTTATTACAGATTCTCCAATTGTTTTTTCTGGCATTAAGAACCTGAAACTTATGAAAACAGCCCAGACTGGATTTGAAGGCTTCTTCAAGGATAAATATACTACAATTCCAGAAAGAAGAGAGAGAGTGCTGTCAGTGGAAACATTGATCAAGTGGTGCTATGGGGAATGCACAGATTGCCTCGACTATGACTGCATATGGTACAATAGAAACTTTCTACTGCTTTTTGTCTAATGGTGCATAAAATATGTCCACAGTGGAATCTGATGATGAAAACACAGTGATGTACAAAATAAGGAAATGTTTGGATAAGAGATCCCTTGCTAAATCCTATCCAAATTACACATGACCTTTATCACGTAGTTTGCCTTTGAGTGGAAGCTTCCCCCCCTGCCCCCTACAGAGATTGCTAGAATGAGTGAGCCAATCTGTATCAACACCCTGATTTGAGAGTAAGATGCTTTAACCCTATGCTGCCTGCAACAGTCCTGATCCAGATTAACATGCCTTCAGTTTGAAATACAAAAAACATCCCATTCGCATATCTTTTCAAAAGTTGTAAACAGTCTCATGCTTGTTCAACAGCTGTAACCCTATTCCAGGGGTGGGGAACCTTTGGCCCTCTTGATGTTACTGAACTACAAATCCCATCATCCCTAGCTATTGACCATCCTTGCTGGGGCTGATGGGAATTGTAATTCAGCAACATCTGGAGGGCCAAAGGTTCTCCGCTCCTGTCCTATTCCCTCCAAACATAAAACTTTTGAGTTGGATGGGATCTTGGAGGTCATCTAGTCCAGCCTCCTGCTCATTGCAGGAACGTTGCAACTTCAGCATCTCTGATGGAGAGCTGTACAGCTTTTGAGTATACACCTCCAGCAAAGGAGAGCTCACCTCTGATTAGAGCAGTCTGCTCCACTGTCAAGCAGGCAGCTCTTGATTTTAGAAAGTTTCTCCTGATGTTCAGCTGAAATTTCACTGATTTCTCTTCCCTGCAATTTTTGCCCATTGGTGCAAGCCCAGCTCTCTGGAGTAACAGAGAACAAATCTGCTTCATTTTCTGTGTGACGGTCATTCAGATATTTGAAGACTGTGATCTTGTCTGTCTCCTTAACCTTCTCTTTTCCAGGCAGTAGTGTTGCTAGGTACAGTAATATCTCAGTTAACAAACCCTCCAGGAAAGAAGCTCCTTTTAACAAAGTCTTTTTTGGGGTGTGGGGGGCACACACTCTGACAAAGTCAGAATGTGGCTCCTTGTCTAATAGATTGTGGCTGCTGCAGGCAGCTCTCATGCATGGCTGGAATGGCGCTCTTTGCTAGGTGGTACAGGCACCTATGCAGTAAACAATGCTTCGGGTGCCCTTGAAACACTGTTTACTGCAGATGCATCTGCTTGAGGGTAGGGGAGGATGGCAGAGAGAGAGAGAGAGAGGGAGGGAGAGAGAGAGAGAGCATGTGGTGGTGGTGGCGACTGCTCCTTGCCTGCCTGCTCGAGTGTACTGAGACAAGAACTGTGCTCAAAGCTTTAGATTGCTATAGCAAGATGCAATATGATAAAAGAAAAAAGGCAAGGCAGGCATCCCTGGATGCATTTTGGAAGAAGCCTTCAAGTGGCCTGTATGAAGGCTTATTTTCATTTCAGACATGTGTATTGTTAGTTTTGAATGTGTTGAGCTGCTCTTCTTTTTTGTGATGTAGGAACCTGTCCCTTTTCTTTCCACGTTATTCCTACCTCTGGTACCAAAGTTTCTATTAAAGAAGCAATGTCCAGGAATGCATGTACTTTGTTAACTGTGGCATTACTGTACTTAATGAGGGCAGAGGCTCAAATTGATGTATGTATGTATATAATTTAAATCCTGCCCTTCCTGCCAAAGGAGCCTAGGGCAGGAAACATATCAACAAAACAATTTCATAAGATAAAGAAAAGCATTTTAAAACAGTTAAAACTATTCTAAAACACAATTACAGTTCAAAACATTATTTCATCGGTGATAGATGCCTTCGGGCAAATTAAGATGGACGATGGCTGGGCTCTCTCACCAGCACTGCATTTTTAAGGATTCCCAGTTCCCCAGTACACAAAGTTTTTTCCCCCAAACTGTTTTCTAAGTTTTAAAAGTGTTTTTTTAGCAGAGCTTGGAAATGTTACTTTTTTGAACTACAACTCCCATCAGCCCCAGCCAGCATGGCCACTGGATTGGGCTGATGGGAGTTGTAGTTCAAAAAAAGTAACTTTTCCAAGCTCTGGTTTTTAGTGCAAAAGACCTTGAGCTCTCAGCCTCTCTGGAACACCCTCCCCCCAAATAATGCCTCTGTCTCCAGGTTCAACATACCCAACTCTTTTAACCATTCCTCATATGTCCACCTGGGAACAGTCACTTGGAGGAGCATTACACATGGCTGAAATACCTTGGTGGCATGCTTTTATTTATTTATTATTAATTTTAATAAGTATTTATTATGCTTATTATATCTCATTCTTACTTGCCCCCACTCCCGATCTTTCATCCAAGGAATTGATCAGCATTGCACAGTCCCAGATCGCTTGCTGGGTCCCACTTGTGGTACAATTAATGCCATCACACAGAAAGTCATAGGCACACACATCACTGCCTTTCCTGACTGCACTGTTAAAATGTCCCCCCACTCCTAGCAGGGGCCAGAAGTGTTGAGTTCAGCAAGCAAAACACAGGACAGCTGTCTTGCCATTTTACACATGAGCCAACCCATGGCCAAAGGACATCTACAGCACAGATTTGAATCAAATTGTTATACTTTACTTTGAAGGAGAACTGCCCATGAGTGTGTCCTTGATGCCTTTGCTGGGCCCCCTGAAACAGGCCATTATTCACCTTCTTATCAGAAGACGGTCAACTGCATCCAGACATGCATCCTGGACAGAATCCCACAGGTTTTCCTCTTTGTTTCTCTTTGCTCTTAGAAAACATGTGACATATGTGAATAATAAGTATTCTTAGGGAATTGAGGCTTATGTTTGAACAGGAATTAAATGTCGTCTGGAAACTTGTTATTAAAATTCAAGGATATATGATATAAGTGTATGTTTTTCTCTCTCCTTTGTTATTACAACTATAAAGAAACAAATAAAAGCCTAGGAAGTTGCCTTATACAAGTCAGATGCTCTTGCCCTGGAATGCTTGGTAGTCTAAAATGTCCGGCACTTTTAACTGTGGCTGGAAACACACTGAAAGCCAATGAAGACTAAGTATCAGAAAAAATATGTGAGTCCCAGTTCACATCCTCTGCCACAATCTGAACCAGTTGACTTAATGAGTTGCCATCACCCTGTGTCTCTTTGCCTTTTCTCCCTCCTAGTAGATGGGTGAACCCAAGATGTGATGTGAGATTACCATGCAGTGCCTTGCTTAGCACCTGTGGCCAATGGCCAATGAAGCAAAGTAGAGGCAGGGTGCCATGCCTATCATGCACTGGACAACCTTCACCCCTTGACCTAAATTTATGCAACCTTTGGCCTAATTTTTATGTAGCTCCCCCAGCCTAACTTCCAGACCTTCTACAATGGATCAGTTCAGACATCTAGCAAAAGCAACCTATTCCTCTGGCAGCCTGCCGGGGATGGAAGAAGACAGGGAGAGAGAAGAGAGTGTCAGAAAAAGAGAGATCTAGCCCTGCCAGCCGTTGGCTTCAGCCTCACTCACAGTCAGCAGGCAGTACCTGATAGTTTACCAAGGGAATGAGGTCCTCAACAGAAAAAGGTTGACCATCCCTGATCTAGATATTATGTGCGCACCACATACTGTATGTAAAGCACATTTGAAACACACACACCAGAATCCTGGGAACTGTAGCTTACCTCTCACAGAACTATAATTCCTAGCATGCTTAACAAATTATCATTCCTGGGGTTCTTTTGAGTGACATGTGCTTTAAATGTGCTTTAAATGCAGCCTGAGAAAGGGAACAAGAACTCTATGTCTCCTGTAATGTCAAGTTAAGCTCTCTCATCAAGAACTAGAAAGGAAGCCTGAATTAATGCATTTGTACTGTATAAGATAATTCTGTAATCTAACAGGTCATAGTGTTGTGTTTTTATGCTTTCAGATTGAGGAGGTGGAAGTGATCTTGTCCAACATCCACTATGGTATGACAGATCTGAAAAAACTGGGATTGTGTAATGACAAGGAGGTAGGAATTTTTTTCATCTTCTACCCAGTGGGCCAGACGATTCAGGATATTATACAGCCACAAGAGTGGCTATATACTATAGCCAGCATGGATTTTTTGCATTTCGCAAAGTAAAATTGAAAATACACCCCCATGCCATCCTGCTGCTTCCCATAAGCTCATTTTAAAAAAAACCTTACAGAATTTATAATCCTGAACACAGAAATGTTTGTTTAACAACCCTCTAAATTTTCATCGAGATACACAAAACAGTCAGAGAGAATCGAGAGTTCAGAGTGTAAAAAGAGAGGAAAAAAATCCAGACCCTTGTTGGACTTTCTTTTGTCAGAGTTCTCATAATTTGTTGAAATTAATTAAAAATCAGCCATGTTCACAGAGTACCAATAATCCTATTACTGACCTTGCTCCAGATGCTGACCTTCATCTTCTGCAATTTAAAAGTTTAAAAAATGCCTGGCTGATGGTTAATTAATTTAAGAAATTTGACATTAAAGTCAATGATAAGCACGGGCATGCTCAGTAAGAACCAACTGTCAGTGTTCTAAAAGCCAGACTCACAGTTGCTTGGCTAGGCTAACCAGGAGGCCACAACCACACCAGACCTTTATTGTACTTTAAACCAACATGGCTTCCCCCAAATAATCCTGGGGAGCGGAGTTTGTGAAGGGTGCTGAGAGGAGACTCCTATTCCCCTGACAGAGCTCCAGTGGCCAGTGGTTTAACAGTCAGCTGCTCTGAATGAAGCTCTGTGTGGGGAACATGGTGTCTCCTAGCAACTCTCAGCACCCTTCACTAACTACACTTCCCAGGATTCTTTGGGGGAAGCCATGACTGTCTAAAGTGAAATAAAGGTCTGGTGTGGATGTGGCCAGGGACAGCTTTGGTTTAAATTTGGGTGGGAGGCTACATGTACCTGCTATAGAATAAAAAGATGGGGAAAACACTGAAAAACGATATTGTTCACAACATTTTCCTTTTGGAAAGGAAAGGGACTTTCCCTCTGCTCAGTGCCCACCCACTCAATCTCCTCCCCTCCCCCTCCCCCCTCCCCCTCCTGCCCTCCCTCCCCCTCCCCAGGTCAGTTTTACCTGTCCTAAGCATGATTAAATGTAAATGTACTGCCTTCGATTCCGACTTATGGTGACCCTATGAATAGGGTGTTCATGAGGCTGAGAGGCAGTGACTGGCCCAAGGTCACCCAGTGGGCTTCATGGCCATGTGGGGATTCGAACCCTGGTCTTGCAGGTCATAGTCCAACACCTTAACCACTACACCACACTGGCACAGGTGTAAATCCCATTGAACTCAAAAAGCATGCAAATGATCAAAACTGCCCTCCCCTCCTCCTCCTCTCTCCTATCCCCTCCCTCTTGCTCCTTCCCTCTGCTTTCCTTTGCCCCCCCATCCCCATCCATTCCCCTGCTCCTCCTTCTGCTCCCGGCCCCCCTTGCTCCTTCCTTCTCCTCTCCCCTCCCTCTCCTCCCCCATGATCAGTTTTACCTATCTTAGCCATGACTGCACTGGAGTAAATCCCACTGAACTCAAAAAGCATGCAAATGATCAGACCTGCCCTTCCCCTCTCCTCTCCCTTCCTTCTCCCCTCACCTCTTCCTCCTCCCCTGCCTACAGCCCTCCCTCCCTACCCTATGGCCAATTTCACCTGTCCTAAGCATGATTGCATGGGAGTAAATCCCACTGAACTCACTAAGCATGCAAATGATCAAACCTGAGCTCTTCCTCCGCTCCCCATCCTGCCTGCTCCCATCTCTCTCCTTCCTACTGCCCTTCCTCCTCCTTCCCTCCCCCTGCCCTTCCTCCTCCTCCCCTCCCCATCCCCCATGGTCAGTTTCACCTATCCTAAGCATTGCAGGGGAGTAAATCCCATTGAACTCAACAAGCATGCAAATGATCAACCCATTCTCAGCAAACTTGCACAGGATCCCATTTCTTACCTCCTGGTTTAAAAAGCAGAGAAATTCACTAATAGGGGGGAAAAAACCTTGTGGTTTAAGAACATACCTATAGCCAATAGATATTTCTATCAAACTTTAAAAAGCAGGGAAATTGGGCAGCTAGAGTGAGCGCAACCGGGGGAGCAGGAGACCTGACCTCTTCTCTGAGATATTGTACTGCCCTACAAATTTGTCAAAATGCAAACACCATTTGGGTTGGTCTTTCACAGTCCAATCCACTTCCTGTGTAGCTTGGAAGAATTTGATAACATGTGCCTCTGAGCATATGGTGAGTGGTGGCAACACCTGCAATCAGCCAAATAACAGAAACAAGACATGTGCTATCCTGATCTTGTTTTAGCAGGAAGGAAGCAACAATATTAACACAGGTGATATAGTTCAGATAGTCACTTGAAATGTTTGATTTACTTTGCAATTTTAGAATCATAGAATAGTGGAGTTGGAAGGGGCCTATAAGGCCATCAAGTCCAACCCCCTGCGCAATGCAGGAATCCAAATCAAAGCATTCCCAACAGATGGCTGTCCAGCTGCCTCTTGAATGCCTCCAGTGTCGGAAAGCCCACTACCTCTCTAGGTAATTGATTCCATTGTCGTATGGCTCTAACAGTTAAGAAGTTTTTCCTGACGTCCAGTCAAAATCTGGCTTCCTGCAACTTGAGCCCATTATTTCGTGTCCTGCACTCTGGGACGATCGAGAAGAGATCCCGGCCCTCCTCTATGTGACAACCTTTCATGTACTTGAAGAGTGCTATCATATCTCCCCTCAGTCTTCTCTTCTCCAGGCTAAACATGCCCAGTTCTTTCAGTCTCTCCTCATAGGGCTTTGTTTCCAGTCCCCTGATCATCTCGTTGCCCTCCTCTGAACCCGTTCCACTTTGTCTGCATCCTTCTTGAAATGTGGACACCAGAACTGGACGCAGTATTCAAGAGGAGGCCTAACCAGTGCTGAATAGAGGGGAACTATACTTCTGTTAATGCAGCCTAATATAGCATTTGCCTTTTTTGCAGCCTCATCACGCTGTTGGCTCATATTCAGTTTGTGATCAATGACAATTCCAAGATCCTTCTCACATGTTGTATTGCTGGGCCAAGTATCCCCCATCTTTTAACTGTGCATTTGGTTTCCTTTTCCTAGGTGTAGAACTTTGCATTTATCCCTGTTGAATTTCATTCTGCTGATTTCAGCCCAATGCTGCAGCCCATCAAGATCCCTTTGAATTTTGTTTCTGTCTTCCACGGTATCAGCTATGCCCCCCCCAATTTTGTATCATCTGCAAATTTGATAAGCATTCCCTGCACCTCCTCATCCAAGTCATTAATAAAAATGTTGAAGAGCACTGGGCCCAGGACCGAGCCCTGTGGTACCCCACTCGTTACTTCTGCCCAGTTTGAGAAGGGACCGTTGATAAGCACTCTTTGAGTATGATTCTGGAGCCAACTGTGGATCCATGTGATAGTTGTTCCATCCAGCCCACATGTAGCTAGCTTGCTAATCAGAATATCATGGGGCTCTTTGTCAAAAGCTTTGCTGAAGTCGAGGTATATTATGTCCACAGCATTCCCTGAGTCTACAAGGGAGGTTACCCGATCAAAAAATTAGATAAGATTGATTTGGCAGGATTTGTTCTTCATAAATCCATGTTGGCTCCTAGTAATCACTGCATTGTTTTCAAGGTGCTTACAGATTGACTGCTTTATAATCTGCTCCAGAGTTTTTCCAGGGAGTGATGTTAGGCTGACTGGTCTGTAGTTCCCCGGTTCCTCCTTTTTGCCTTTTTTGAAGATAGGGACAACATTAGCACGTCTCCACTCATCAGGCACTTCACCAGTCCTCCATGATTTTGCAAAGATGACAGCAGTTCTGAGAGTTATTCAGCCAGTTCCTTCAATACTTTTGCAGTTCATTGGGCCCTGCTGATTTGAACTTGTTCAAAGACTGAGCCAAAGTAGGAATTGAGCACTTCTGCCTTTTCTTTGTCATCTGTTATCATTTTGCCATCCTCACTGAGTAGCTGTGCCACCGTTTCTTTTCTTTGTCTTTTACTATGGACATACCCGAAGAAAGTTTTTTTGTTGCTTTTAGCATCCCTCGCTAACCTCAACTCATTCTCAGCTTTAGCCTTCCTGACACCATCCCTGCAATTCTGAGATACCTGCCTGTACCCTTCCTTTGTGGCCTGGCCTTCTTTCCACTTCCTGTATGTGTCCTTTTTTGTTTTCAAGTCATCTCCAAGTTTTTTGTGAAACCACATTGGCTTCTTCTGTTGTTTCCCCTCTTTTTTCCTTGTTGGAATTGCTTGCCATTGCACTTTTAGAATTTCCTTTTTTAGCAACTCCCACCCATCTTGGACTCCTTTTCTCATTAGGGTGGCTTGCCATGGAACCATACTTACAATTGTTCTGAGTTTATTAAAATCAGCTTTCCTGAAGTCTAGGGCGTGCGTATGGCTACTTTCAGCTTTTACTTCTGTAAAAATCAAGAATTCAAGTATGGTGTGGTCACTTTTCCCCAGAATTCCCGTAACTGCCACTTCATCCACCAAATCATCTCTATTGGTTAGAATCAAGTCCAGGATAGCTGATCCTCTGGTTGCTTCCTCCACTTTCTGTAGGAGAAAGTTATCTCCAACACAAGTCAGAAATTTCTTGTAGGGGCCGTGTTTGGCAGAATTTGTCTCCCAACAGATATTGGGATAATTGAAATCCCCCATTACTACTACACCATGCCTCCTCGAAATATTTAGTGAAGTTTCCTATAGTAAATCATTTCCTTTTGCTTCTATTTCTGTGGATATGTGAAATACAGCAACACTTTGCGTAGTTTACATTTAAAAAAACCTCCAAAAACAATTGTGGAATAATGGCACTGACTGTTCTGCAGAATAGTCTCCAAAGGACATGAGGAGTTGTCTCAGTTTGCACAAAACAGTAGGAGGTGAAATATATTCTAGCAAAATTCTAGGTGTGCTCTATGTTTTTAATTGACCAAGCCCACCTTTCCTTAAGAATAGCAAGCGGAAAACATGCATCTTGGGCAGGCCAAGTTTGTTTTTTCCAACAGCTAGAGCCATTGCTTAAGTAGCAACATATTGTAATCAGTCTGATTTTACATCAAACTGCACTTTCAGATTCAACTGTTAATGCACCCAAAATAGAAATAGAACATAACTCATAAGTTTGAAACACAAAAGGCTGTCTTCACCATCATATGATATTGACCAGTAAAAAGGCTTTGAAATTAATAAAATAAAATTGACACAGATTTCTAGGACGAATAATGAGAGAAATATAATTTTCTAGGTTAGATTCTCTGTAGAAACAGTAGTAACACAAGAAAGAAGCAAAGTAAGAAGAACACCAACAAACATACAAAAATGTAATTCTCCATCTTTGGAGATGGCATGTATTGCCACCACTCACCATACGCTCAGAGGCACACGTTACCATTTTTTCCCAAGCTACACAGGAAGTGGATTGGACTGTGAAAGACCACCCCAAATTGTGTTTGCATTTTTACAAATTTGTAGAGGCAGTACAGTATCTCAGACAGAAGGTCAGGTCTCCTGCTCCCCTGGTGCATAGCTGCCCAATTTCTTTGCTTTTTAAAGTTTGATAGAAATATTTGTTGGCTATAGATTCATTCTTAAACCACAAGGTGTTTTTTTTTTGCCTATTAGTGAATATTACTGTGGAGTGATGAAGAGACATTAAACAGTCTTAGAGTATATATACACTAGAGAATGAACCTGTTCAAAAAGTCATTTGCTCTTCACAGAGAGAGGTGGGGCTGGAGATCTTGAACAGCAAATTCTTACAAACCTAGGAAGCAGCCTTATGCCAAGGAACACCATTGGCCTATTTAGCTTAGTATTCTCTACACTGACTTTCCAGAGTTTCAGACATGAATCTCTCCTGGCCCTACCTGGAGATGATGTGGACTGAACCTAGGATTTCCTACATGCACAGCAGATGCTCTAGTGCTGAGCTATGGCATAATAGCCCTATTGCCTACGTGACATAAATGATAAGACATATTCTTTCATTAGGATAACCTTGTTGCATCATGTTTAGCATCCTCATATCTGCATAGATATAACATATGCACATGGTTAAGCTATGGTGATGGCCACCAATTTGGTTTCAAAAGAGGATTAGACAAATTCATGGAGGATAAGACTATCAATGGCAATCCTCTGCCTCTGTAGTCGGAGGCAGTGTGATTCTGAATACCAGTTGCTGGAAACTGCAGGAGGGGAGAGTGCTCTTGTGCTTAGGTCCTGCTTGTGGGTTTATTTATTTATTAAATTTCTATACTGCCCCATAGCCGAAGCTCTCTGGGCGGTTTACAACGTAAAAATCAATATACAATATACAATTCATATTTGGTACAATTAAAAGGAAAAACAATACATCACATTTTAAATAAACATAAGTAAACAATAAATCTCAACAATGTACATAACATAATAACAGAATAAACAAAACAAAGTGAATATAACAATTATTAAAATATCTAAAAATATTCCCGTAGGCATCTGGTTGACCATCGTGAGACTAGGATCCTAGACTCGATGGGACACTGGCCTGAATCAGCAGGCTCTTCTTATACGAACATAGGACATAGAGTCATGATGATTTGATATTACTTCAACTGTCATGGTTCAGACAGAATCCTGGAAATTATTGTTTAATTTAGTATTGCTAAGTTTTGGTTGGAGATCTCTAGGCCTTCCTGCTGTGGTGCAGTTAGGTAATACTAACCTGGATTTTATGCCTCTCCTCCCCTTTAGACAGCCATGTGTATTACTTCAGTTGTGAAATATATAATTAACATTTTTCTTTCTCCCCCCTCCCAATCACCACTTCATGCTTTACAACTGCTTCTATACTCTTGATACATTAAAGCAAAAAAAGTTTGCCAATCAAGATTTTAAAAAAGAAATATTCTGAGCATGTGCAGTTTTGCATTTTTAACTCATTTAAATCATAGCACCATCTCAACTACAGGAATAAATTGTGATCTGCTTCTGTGGCACTGATGCTGAGCACATCTATTTGGTAACAAGTGCCATTTTGTTACAGAAAAGAATAACCTATTTTAAAGGGGAAATGATGAAATGAGCATCTCTAGACATCTATATGCCCAGTTGGCTGCCACAACTATCTTTTTTTCCAATAAGAAGAAAGGATTCTGTAGTGATGTGGCAACCAGCAGACCTGTGCCTAGGGCTGGGCTGGTTGCCCCCTAAATTTTTCTTCCCCTGCTTTTTGCCCCCACCCCCCCGTCGAACCTTTAGGCTGGTGATGGTCCTGACATGCCCATGTCAGCCCAGGTGCTAGTGAAGGACCTCTTTGTTGCTGTTCCCATTACATGCTTCTGTGTGGGTGGTTTTTGGAAGCCCTCTGGGCTTGGGCTGTGGTCCTGAGATCCATCCCTAGCTGCAGCATTGCCTTCTCATTACTCACCTGTAATTTGCCAGGGTTCCCCTGGGAAGACAGAACAACTGCGAAACTAGGTTAAGGCTGTAGCATGGCTATGCCCAAATAAGCATGGGTCGGTTTTCTCTTGTATAATGATGATGATGATGTCAGTAGCAGTCAGTGGGATGGCAGCACTTCTCTGATCTCCTGTCACTGCGGCTTACTGGAGGGGGAGGGGCACGGCGGCGGTGAGGGCAGTGTAGTGACAGCACACCTCTAATGGTGCTCCTGCTGGTGCATTTGTGCACCATGCCAACCTCACCATGCCTTCCCCCTCTTCTTGGTAAACTACAGTGACACCAGTGACAGGAAGCCAGGTAAGTGCTGCCACCCAATCGACCACAACTGGTTATAGTACTTATTAACATTAATATTACTACTGTCTGTGCCACAAACTCATATAGAAATGTGGTGTACAACATCTTAAGTTAACAGTGGGGGTTCAGGCTGGAGACAAACCATTCACATGTGTGTCTTACATGTACAGATCTTTACGCCTGAGGATACACCCTTCGGTGCATGTGCATCTACACTGCGCAGGAAGAAGGAGGGCCCAGGAGGAGGGTGCGAAGTTCCCATAGAACGTAAAGCCCCCTACACTGTTGGATGGAAGTGTGGCCGTACTTCTTCCTAGAATGTTGTATTTAGCCAAATGGATCTCATATCAACATGCATAATTTACTCCATATTTTCCTCCATAGCTTGATGTGTAGATGTGAGTTACATTTTCAAGGTAGTCTAAAGGAAATTGTATGCTAACATTATGAGGAATTTCCTTTGTGCTTCTTTTGAAAATCCAAACTAGAAATGTTTAAAGTAGGCCACTAGAACACAATTATTTTGCAGGCGTCATGTATGAATTAGTCAATCAAGGCTTGTTTTAGTGGCTTCTTTGAAGCAATGACTCCTAAGATATTCTTTTTCTTTATATTAAATACAAACTTACATACCAGATCCCTTGACTTCCAATGGAACCAATTACATTAAGCTTTACTAACTGAGGATCTGGACTTTTCCTGATATAACAAATTCTGTATTCTCCGTATAAATGTAGTCCATAAGTGAGGTAAATGAAGCAGTAACACTGTATCTCACATATATGGTACAGCTTGGCCATAGTAGTAACAATGTTGCCCTGGGCTCCTACTGGGAGGAAGGGTGGGATATAAATCAAATATTAAATAAGTAAAAGTCAGTATTGACTGATACATTTAAGCAATATGATGAGTACCCTACCACTGTTGTTATTATCTATTAGACTTATTAGAAGCTTGTTACCTGAAGGTCTCCAAGCAGCTTACAACATTGTTAAAATCCAAATAAATGTTTCATTTTATACTACAAAATAATAAAACAATTACCCCCATACAACCAGAGAGTTTTGGCAGCACTACATTTTGTTCCTTTGATACACAAAGCTTGGTGTGGGTAGACAAAATGAGGTCTATTTTTAGATAATTGTAAGACTTGCTGAAGCTATCTTTGAACTACCTTTGTAGAATTACGTAGATCTTTAATAATCCTCAATCTTTGGGTTTCTTCTTCTAATAGTGCTTTGATTTCTGAGCAAGTAGACTGTGTCAGCACTGGCAATTAAAAAAAGAAGTTACAAAACTGAAAACATAATTCAGAATTGCCTTGCTGGAGAGGATCAAATGTCCATCCAAGCCAGCATTCCGTTCCCAAAACCAGCCAGATATATACCCTTGGGAAGCTCACAAACATGCCAGAGGTCAACTGTCTTCCCTTGTTTTTGCCGTAACACTTGTCATTTAGAGGTATACTGCCACTGAATGTGGAGGTTCTATCGATCACAGCTAACAGCTGCTAGTTTACCTAATGAAGTCAGTTGAAGTGTTCAGTTGTTATATCACAGTTTTTAATTTCCACAACTCCCTTTCAGAGGATTAGGCTGCCTCTGAACATTGTGTCCCTCAGGATACACATGGGAAAGGGAGCAAAGTAGAAGCATTTTCCCCGAGGTTACTACCTGCACAGCCATTTGTTTTCAGTCTGGCTTTTGGTGCTTTAAGAAGACAAAGAAGGTACATTTCTCTAAATTTTCCTACAAGCCAAACTTTTGAGAAACTTGATGGTTGCTTTGCAACTTAAGAAATTGCCAGTGTGCAGGAAAGATCAACATACTTGTGCAAATAATGGAAAGCAGCCTTGGCTCATTTGCTGGGACTCCAAGTCTGTCCTGCCTTGGAAAGACTATACCAAAAGATGGGTTTGTCCAGATCATGTAGCATCACTGACTTATGTGGATCTGAAGTTTACTAAGAAATTTAGGCTTTGGCATTTTTAATTCTTTATCCCATCTCATTTTCCAACCAGAAAGCTGCTTGTCACACTTGAGGGAATTGTACATTTCCGGTTTCTTTAGTATTATGATTTCATGGGTTGTAAGGTTTCTATGTATCTTTTTATGGGTGAATAAAGAGCAAAACCAAAACAATTTCAATCTGTTTATTGCACAAAATATGAAACCCTGTAGGTGTCAAAATATAAACTTACATTATTGTACAGCCACGAGAGTAGCTATACACTATAACCAGCATGGATTTTTCACATTCCGCATGTTAAATTGAAAATACACCCTATGCCATTTGGCTGCTTCCTATGAACTCATTTCAAAACAAAATATTACCAAATTTATAGTCTTGAACTAAAAAATGCTTGCTTAACAACCCTCTAAGTTTTCATGGTGATACTCATAACACTCAGAGAGAACCCAGAGTTCAAACAAGAGGAAAAAAATCCAGACCCCTGTTGGACTTTTCTCTGTTAGTGGTCTCATAATTTGTTGAAATTAATTAAATATCAGCCATGTCCACAGAGTACATGTAATCCTATTACTGACCTTGCCCCATACTCTAACCTTCATCTTCTGCAGTTAAAAAGTTTAAAAAATGCATGGCTGATTTTTAATTAATTTAAGAAATTTAACATTGGAGTCTATGATAGCATATGCATACTCAGTAAGAACCAACTGTCATTGTTCTAAAAGCCTGTTTGGCTTAGCTGATCAGGGGCAACACCCACACCAGATTCTGATTCCACTTTAAACAGTCATGGCTTCCCCCAAAGAATCCTAGGAAGTATAGTTTTTGAAAGGTGCTGAGAGCTATTAGGAGACTCCTAGTCCCCTGACAGAGCTCCAGTGGCCTGAGTGGTTTAATAGTCAGCCCTCCCCCCAGAGAGCTGAGAGGCACATTTTACCAAATTCTTCCAATCTACACAGAAATGGATTGGACTGTGAAAGCCCAGCCCAGATTGTGTTTGCATTTCTACAAATGTGTAGGGCAGTACAACATCTCAGAGAGGTCTCCTGCTCCTCTAGTGTGTTCACTATAGCTGCCCAATCTCCCTGCTTTTTAAAGTTTGATAGAAATATATGTTGGCTATAGGAATTGGTATGTTCTTAAACCCCAAGGTTTTTGTGCCTATTGGTGAATTATACATGAGTATGGACCCATGTATTTCATCACATATCTTGCCCAAACAAGGGCTGAGTTGATGTATTGAAATAGTTGTAAAAATGCAGCAATGCCACACAGTAGAGCCCAATTCCTCATAGCTGGGAGCCATGAGCATCTAGTGCTAGCTCAAAGGTTTTAGGGGGCTTCAGCTAAAAGCCTTCAGCAGGCCCCTTAAATAGTGACGGAGAAATGAAGGCAGACATGAGGTACCCAGGGACAACCAACGTGGTTCCCACCAGATGTTGTGGACTCCAGCTCCCATCAGCCCCAGCCAGCACAGTCAATTGTCAGAGATGATGGGTGTTGCAGTCCACAACCTTTGGAGAGTATTAGGTTGGATATCTCTGGGGCACATGGGCCTGTGCTGAAGTTCCCAGCTGTGGCCTAGAGAGGTGTTGCAGACAAGTTTGGCTCTAGCTTCAAGATAAGGGACGATGAATATGCATACCAGCTCTTTAGAGAATTACAGACATTGACAATGACTGTTCCCATCATCAGTAGCTCCAACAATTTCAATGGGAACAACAAATAAAAATCTTTTAGACATGCAAACATTGTTATTAAGTCCCACACTCCCTATGAACAGCTTTTACCAATACATCAGAGGCACAAAGGCTTAGTTCTTATAATGATGCATCTCATGATGCACCTGGGACCGATTGGCATCTTTAGACCAACCCCTTCTATGTAGAGAGCTTACTCCCAGGGGTGGCTAGCCTCTGGCCTTTAGATGCTGTTGGATAAACTCCCATTAGGCCCAGATAGCATGCCAACTTCAGCAAAGATAGTGAGTTGTAGTCCATCAACATCCAGAGGGCCACAGGTAACTTACTGTGTCTGCACCTAGGGATGGTCTTGCCACACCCTTTTCCCATGTCAGTATTCCATGAATAGATGGTATTTGAAAAGTGTATGCTTGACAGGTGCAGACTTTTAATGCACGCTGGTGCCATTTCTTTCTTTGAACTCTGTCCTAAGAGAGACAAACACACACCCCACCTCCAGTCTCTACAAAACAGATCCTCCCTCTATGCACATACACACTCCTATTATAATCCTTGCTGGATTGTCACCTTGCAGTGGTGAGTGGGCTTGTGTGTTCCAATGAACCCTGTGAGCAATGCCGTCGGGAGTCATGTGCTCCCAGAAGGGTCACCCATGGCAGTAAGGTCAAGGGAGAGGAACCAGACAAATAACGATCCAAGAAAGGCCTCAATGGCAGAACAGGTGGAGGATAACAATGTGTATGTTACAACGGCTGTGAAGGCGGATGAAGGCTGCAGCACATAAAGGACTTCCAATCGTCATGGTACCCATGCCATTGGATCAAAGCCTTTTTCTGTCAAGATTATGTGTTGATTGTCGTGCGCCGATCTCCCCACATAAAACAAATTCACGCACAGGCGTCTTCCATAACAAAAGTCCCATGGCGATTGGCAAATGGCGACGGGGGCAGGACTGTGAAATCCAGAAGCCCCTAGTCATGGTGTGGTACATCGGTGGTGGATACAGATTCAGATGGATCCATTGTTAAAGGCTATATTTTGGAAGTCAATCTTACTCAGTCACGAGTGATCGCCAAGAATAATAAGCATAAGAATATTAATTAACAATTGTATAGTGCTTTTAAGTGTTCAAAGCATTTCATATGCATGATACTGTTGCAATCTTTGCAACAACCCTGTAAGTTAAAGCAGTATTATTATCTAGTGTTATGATTTCCCCATGTTACAGGATTGGGGGGGACTTAAAGTAGCTTGCTTACAGGCCATGCACAACACCAGCCCAAATGATTTCCATAATGCAGATAATCAGTTGTACATTGACTAGATACCAGATTGCTAGGTCCCATTTTAGACATTTGAGTCTCCTACACAATTGCCTCCAGACAGCAATCCAGTGAAAATCATGTGGAGGAAGATCACGTACATGAACTCATACCGCCATGTGGGCCGTATACAGGTAGCTGCCATAATTTACAAACCATGGCAACTTTTTCTCTTCAACAACCAAGATCATGCAAAGTGTGGCAGTGGTTTAGATGCCCTCATGAAGGCACTGGCTCATAGAATCAACAGCTCAGTGCAATCCTCAGCTGGCTGCGAGTGCAACAACAGCCCCATGTGCTCCTGAAGGTGATCATACAAGGGCCGCTGAGAGCTTGAACCAGGCCAAGGTCACCACATTGTACATGGGCAAGAGATGGAAAGATCTGTCAAGTTTGGTTCTTTCTGTTTCTCATTTTTCCAATCTTAAATTGAGTTCTCCACATTTCTGCAGCAATTTGTGATTTTTAGAAAATCCTTGTGAAAATTCACCATTTTAGTGCAAATTTCTCCTAAAAACATTTTTGAATGCAGTATACATTTTTGTAAGCTATTTCTCCTCATCTAATGCATTTTTGTGTTATTTTTATTCATATATTCTTTTTTATGCCCCCTTTCCCCCAAAGTATGCATTTTTATAAATATTCTTTGGTTGGCAATCTGCACTGCAAAATTCGAATAAGTGAGAATTTCGAAGGATGGATGTGTTTCAGTTCTCATATTTTTTGGAAAGTGTGAATTTTATATAATTGCCTCGAAATGAGAACTGAATCAACACTGGCACAAGAGCTTTACATGAAGTCCAGAGAATCAGATCTGTGCTGGGCCATACCATTTGTGGTTTTCAAGATCCACGTGTACCTAAGGACACTTCCTGCTAAACTGAAATGGTGGCAGTCAAGACGCAGTCCTGAAGCTCCCATTTAACTTACCCTGTACACCAACAGCAATCTCAGGATTGTATCCAGCTAAGTCATACTCAGAGACCCATCAAAATTAATGAGCCAAAGTTAGTCCTATCTATTAACTTCAATGGGTCTACTCTGAGCAGCATTAGCACTGATTATCACCCTCCTTTTCTGAGTGTGGATGCTTACGTAACTAAAGCAGTACTGTTTGCACACTAGAGGAAGGCATCAGCAGACTTAGGGAAACCTCAAGATTTGCAGAACAAACACTGTTAGAGAGAGAAAAATCCCTAAGGGGGAATCCCTCCCCAAACATCCCAAAGAGGAATGAGCATGCTCAGTGGTTACAAAATGCTGCCTGGCTGGTTGTGGGCAGGAGAAAAACAGGGAAGGAAGTGTCCTGAAAGAGGATGAGGAACACTCCACACTGCAACATTTTGCTGCAGTCCCACCTGTGCATTCTAACCCTAAGCCTTTACTATTATTATTTAACAAGCTTTATCTCTATAGCACAGTTAATCGAAAATAAATAAATCTCTAAGCTGTTTACATAAAATGGTATGAAACAGTCATGAAAAATACCAATAAAAACAGTCCTGAAAACAGTAAGCATAATACAATTATCAAAGTAGAGATAAAATCAACAGATTTTAGAAATGAACTCGGAGAATAAAATCACACATCTGGGTAGACTTCCCTAAATAAGAGCGTTTTTAGAAGGCATTGAAAACTGTACGATGAAAGTACTTGCCTAGGTCAATAAATAAATTACATAAATCTGTGATAGAGTCAATAAAATCTAGGCTCTGCCAGAAGCAGGTTCCCCTAACAACTAATATATCAAACCATTTTACTGCCGAATATCCACCTTTGTAAGATGATGGTGTTGCAGCATTTCTATGCAACATGGGTTTTATTTTTGTTTGGTGAACAAGATTGACAGGACTAGAATGTGTCACCCACAATTGGATCTGGGGTCCATAAAGTCTGTTTTTGAGTGATTACAGTGTTACTTAGAAGATGATTAATTGCCCATTCAAACATCACAAGAATAGTTAAATTGCCATCTGCCTGTAAGGCAATTCCATTCCATTGTGGAAATTTGGTTTTCTTGTTTTGAAGGGAAACCTTCTGGTAATTTGACACAATACTATGTAGCATGTGACAATGGTGAATTCATTTATAAAAGATATAGAACTCACCACCACCACCACCACCACCAAAGCACAGGAAGCATATGCAATCACTAATAAACCAACATCTGAATTGCACCATCTCAGACATGCAAGTTTCTGTAATTTAGCAAAGCATGTGGATATCACACATTACCAAACATCCAAACGCTAACCACCCTAAGTTGTATGGACGTTCCTAAAGAAACAGGAATGGATAAACTATTGATATGATGCAGCAATGATAAATCTTTTTCCCTCCCTTGGGATTGAATTTGAATACATTTTAAAATGATGCAGTTTTGTTCATCACTGGCAAAGCATAAAGTCTCAAATTCAGTCCTTGGAATCTCCAGTTATGTCAAACAACAGGGCTGCTTGAGACCTGCCATCACTTAAAGTAGACAGTATTGGACTAGGACAGCCTTTCCTAACTAGTGGGCCACCAGATGTTGTTGGACCACAACTCCCATCAGCCTCAGCCAGCATTGCCAATGGTCAGGAAAGATGGGAGTTGTGGTCCAACAACATCTGGAGGCACACTGGTTCGGAAACGCTGGACTAGAAGAACCAGCAAGTAGATTCCCTCCCCCCCATCTCTTGCTCACACACTCACATACACACAACCATCCATTGCTCTTTTCAGTTCCTGGCTCTAGGCAGTCTGAATGCTGACAAAGGCAAGCACTTGGGGCTGCAGGTGATATTCTGAGGGCTCTCAATAGGCCATTGGTCAAACCTTTTGGGATATCTGGGCGACGGATCAAGATGTAGAATTGTCACCTTTTTCTGTCAGAGTTCCTGTGCCTTAAACAGCTGGCTGATCAGCAGAAATGCCAACATGGATTTCTCAAAAATGGAAGTATAGTAAATAGAAAACCTTCCTTTGTTGAATTTTGGCTGGTCACATAGTTCTGAAAGGTGCAGTATAAAGGTGTCTCCTGTTTGTGGCCTACTGCCAAAATAAAGCACAAACACCATTCATTGGGTTGAATCATGGGCCACTTTATTAAACAGAATCAATTAGAATAACGAACCTGCAGAGGGGAAATTGAGTGCGGGAGCATTCTGATGATCCAGGCAAAGCCTGCTTGCAGCTATAGGGCAACCAAACCCTGCCTGAGCCTGGGGCTGCCCTGTGCCAGACCCCAGCTCAGGCCACACCCTGAAGATGTGTAGGGGGTCCAACCTGCATCACCGCCCCCCGGAGCTCTGAAACTCCGAACGGATGAGGCACGTTGGCCCCAAAGGTGGCCTGTATTCTGCCCCTGGGCCGTATAGCCCTGAGCTGCAGGACTCCGGACTGCCTATCACCCCCAAAGGTGCCTAAAGGTGTCAGCTGCCCTTTCTCTTTTAACCTTTCCCCCGCACTTCCTTGCCACCAAAGGGGGACAAGCCTCTGCTTAGTCTCCCTTTACCCCACACCCAATAAGAATCTGGTGTAAGCCTCTGCAGGTCCATCAGGAAGATGTCATTGCCCCTGTCAGTCAAATGCATGCTGTCTGGCTGAAACAGGTCCAACCTATCATGCCAGATCTCTGGGTGGTGGATGACAGAACCCCCCAAGTCCCTGAGGGCCTTCTGAATTTGCCTATTAACCTTCTTCCGAGCCCTGTACATCCCCCGTGGGTCACCAGCACAATTCCATTTTCTGCGTGGCAGGATGTCCAACCACAGCAAGTGCACCCCTGGCCAGCGACATGCAATGGCCCGGAGATCACTACAAGCCTGTTCGATTAGGGCCTTGCCTTTAAACAGACCCAAGTCATTACCTCCCAAGTCAACAGCTGGCTGAAACAAGGCAGGTAGGAGCTCATCCTACCGCATCCCCCGGCATCCCAGCCACCGCACTGAGGCCCATTGACTGAGCCCCGGACTTTGCTGCCCTGCGGCCTGCCCAGAAAACCATGCTGTGGTCACAGAGGAGGATGCGCACCTGCTCCAGTCTTTCCCAGCAGCCTGTCAAATGACAACAAACAACATCAGGGTAAAGAGGGCAACAATTAGCCGCTGGCCTCGTGCATCTCAGTGAGTGGTCTAACATAAGTGTTGTACGTGTCCGAGGACCACCTGCCCACTGCCTGTAGCCTCTCCTTGGAGAAACAATCAGGCGCCCCTTATGATGTTGGTCCGTTTTGGACTGTTTGAGTCGCAGGAGGGCCTGCTCCGCCTCCCAGCTGAGGTCAGAAATCAGAAGGGCCCGGAGGGAGTCGTCAGTCTTAGAACCCGCCACCACTTCCCCTATTCAGAAGGCCCCGAAAAACAGGGTGAGGGCCGCAGCATGATATAGCAGCACTTCAAAAGGTGAAGAACATAAGTCCTTCCACTGTCCCCGCAGACCGAACAGTAGTTCTGGGGAAAAGAGGAGGTGGGCACTTGCGGGACCACCCCTCCAGCATATGGCAGATCCTAAAGTCACCCGAGTAGTCCTGAAACCCCCGTGCCTTCGCTAGGAAAAAGACCTGAGAGCTTACCTCTGATGGTCCTTACTGAAAGGCCCCTCAGTTTCCCCTCCACGCAGAACTCCATAAGATGCTCCATGGGGATGGGCCACTCCTGGGCGTAGCCTCTGGACTCCCTGAAGCTTGACAGTTCCCTACCTGCCCCCTGGTAGCTGGCCAAAGTGCTGGGTGTCACAGACAGGCTTATGGCCCTTTCTGATTCAGTCCTCCAATCTCCCATAGTGCTGGGAGAACCACATCCGGCTGAGCCCTTGCCCACTGTGCCAGCTGGCAAAACCTCTCCATCTGGTTCCATGATGGAGCATCAGCAATACTATTGTCAATAGCACGAGGAACTGGATATTATAGCGAAGACACTGGAGCACGAACACTCGCACAAGGCGCATAACGTTGGGGTTTCTAGAAGACAGGGTGTTGATGACATGCACCATAGGAAGGTTGTCGCACCAAGAGTGGACTGTGGAATTACCCAGCTTGTCGGGCCAGAGGTGTGGTGGTGGGAACGTGATAGGCCAGACATCGCATCGTATATTCACCGCAGAAATGCATGCCCGGGCGCTACAACCCTGCATGCAAAGTTCATATACCCCGCCAGCTGTTGGAGTGTTGCCAATGTCACCTTCTTAGACCCGACTACCTCTGAGATTTCCCCCCCAAGGGTCACCAGCTTATCCTGAGGGAGCCTGCAGCATTGGGCCACCGTATTGATTTCGATGCCCAAAAAAGTGAGAGTGGTGGACGGGCCCTCAGTTTTCTCGGCTGTGAGGGGGACACCCAGTTCCCCTGCCAGCCCCACAAAATGAGCCATAAATGCCCTACAGGTGCCAGAGGCTGCAGGGCCCGCAAACAGGAAGTCATCCAAATAGCGCACCACTGATTGCAGGCCTGCCCGTCTCCTGACTGCCCACTCCAAGAAAGGGCTGAAGCACTCGAAAACCGAGCATGAGATCGAGCAGCCCATAGGCAATGCCCTATCCACATAATATTCCCCCGCGAAAGCAAAGCCCAACAGCTCAAAATCCCGAGGGTGAACAGAGAGGAGACGGAAGGCAGATTTGATGTCACATTTTCCCATAAGGGCCCTAACCCTGCAGTCCCTAACCATCCGTACTGCACAGTCAAATGATGTGTAGTGTACAGAACACAGGTCTGATGGGATGAAGTCATTGACTGACTCACCCTGAGGAAAGGACAGGTGGTGTATGAGGCAAAATTCATCTGGTGCCTTCTTGGGAACGAAGCCCAGTGGGGAAACTTTGAGTGAGGGGATGGGTGGTGCCACAAAGAGGCCCAGCACTCGGCCTGCCATCACTTCTTTCCCAATTTTTGCACTCACAACCGATTCCATGCCCGCCACTGACTTAAGGTTGTGAGACATGAAAGGCCGCCTGGGACCCGAAAACCCACTGTAAAGCCCTCGAGCAAAAACTGGGCATCATGGACTAGGGGGTAAAGGCAGAGTGAGTGTTGGAGCTGAGAGAGTTTAACTGGGCTGGGGCCCCTTTCCCTGAGCTGTGCCTGCAGCTCCCGGCTTTCTTGTGCCAGCTGAGTCCCTGTTCCCACCCCTGAAGGGATGGCCCCTGGGGCAGCTAGTGCAGGCGTGGGGCCCCCCACATATCGCACACTCATGTCGGAAGCTGCAGAGGCTCCGACCACAGTAGCTACAGGAGATGAACTCCCAGCAAAGCAGGCATGGTTGAACCCCTGCCCTGCAGGAAGGAGCAGCTGCTGCTTGCCACACCAAGAGATGGCCGCTGTCTGTCCTATCACCGGCCACGGGCTTGGAGTGTGACATAAACTGCAGCCACAGGTCCGCTTCCTTTTTGTCCCAGGGAAGAGAAGTGTCAAAGGCTGCCCTCATAAGGAATACCTTGTCATAGGCAAGCCATGCCGCCCCTTGGAACTCAGAGTAGCCTCGATATATGATATCAAAGTATTTAATAAGTACTGAGCCCCTCTGTGGCTGCTTCTGCATCACCACCCCCATGTACATTAGGAATGCGGGCAACCAGTTAGCCCAAGTGCGCTCTATGCGTCGCCGCCTGGGTTTATCAGGCTCTGCATCTTCACCCTTATCCTTCTTAACTGTCTCCCTGTATAGAAGTGAGAATAGGTCTACATACTCCCCCTTCCATATTTTTTCCTTTGCGGCAGCCAGCAAGTGAAAACCTAGTGGGGCTGATGTCTCTCCAAAAGGTATAGCCCCATCTGACTGAGCTGAGAGGGTCAGCAGCCTCTGCAGGGGGGGTGGCAGACAAGGGGGGCTGAGCCCCCCCTTCCAGCACTGTCCCAGCAGTGGACTGCCAGACCTGCTCACAGGCTACCCCTATGGAAGGCTGTTGCTGTGGCATACCATCCCCACCCCCTGCAGAATTCCTAGATTGTCCGTACCCCTCGGTTCCAGCTGGCGGAGAAAAGGGCCAGTAGGGAAACCCCCACGCTGACCAGCTCCACTGCGGCTGCCCCTGCTGGTGTGGTACCATAGGAGACTCACCCAGTGCGCTGTCTGATGAAGGCCCCTGCATGGACTGCAGAGCCGAGGCTGCTTGCGAAGTAGGTGCTGCTCCTGCTTCTGCTCTGGGCGTCCTCGCTTCAGCCCTGATGGCCCAGCCTCAAGCGTGTCCAGTCGCGCTAGGATGGAAGTAATAGCCACCCTGTTAGCCCCGCTCGCTGGATGCTGTTTTTCCGTGGGAACATTTAGGGATGGTTCCTTTGGCCCACCAGGCTGGCAGGAGCCATGCTCTAGGGCTTCTAACCTAGCCATTATGGCTGCCCATGGTACTCCATCCTCCCTCCCCCCATCCACTGCAGCTGGGTTCCACCGCTGCCGCAAGGCCCCGCTGGGCTCTGGCAGGCCAAAAGCAGCTGCAAGGCCTCCCATACCAGAAGCCCCGCTGCTGCCAAGCTGCCGAGCCAAAAGTCTTGCCGCCGCTGCTGGCAAGCCACCAAGCCGAACAGCTTCACTGCCACCGCCAGGCCTCCTGCACCAGAAGCCTCGGCACTGCCAGGCAGCCGAGCCAGGAGCCTTGCCACTGTTACTGCCGCCACCACAAGGCCTCACCACACTACAGGCTTTGCTGCCAAAATTCAAAGGAGGGCAGGAAGCCGGCGGCACGGCCTTAAATGGCCCTCTGCCACCCCGCCCCCTTGCAGCATGCCATGTCAGTGCGCCACATGCACATACACCTTCATAAGATGGCGGCCCAGGCTTCAGCTGCAAATTCGCCCCTTTACCCGGTAAGTCCCGGGCATGGAACAGGGATCTTTCAATAGCACGGTGGGGGGTGGGAGAGATATACAGTGAAAGATAAAAGTTTCAGAACAAAAGAAAGTTCAAAACCAAACTGAATTTTAAAAAATTGACACAAGTCTGCAATTAAAATAAGGAACTGATCAAAACAGATTGAACTACAGTTTTGTCCTTCAACTGAAATTCACAATAATAAGAGAGCTTTCTTTAGCTTTTCACAAGCAGGTGTTTAGCTCGTGAATCCAGTCATGTAGCAAAATAATTTGTTACAGCACCACAAAACACAATTCTAAAATTATGCAAGATATGTACATTTTTAAAAACACCTTTCCAGCAGAACTGTTAGCAAATAATTATAAATTAGAACAAGAATAAAACAAACTTTGTTTTACCAAGCAACACAAACTGTAAAAAATCTACTTTTCACAAAACATCTTTTCAAATTTAAAGAACATTAGCGCAAACGAGGAACAACAGAGTAAATCTCACAACCCAGTTTAACTTTTACGCAGCTTCTGCTCTCAAAAGGTGCTAGGCTATTGGTAGGCATCACATTAAACACTGCATTATGTTATAAACAAACCTGAATAAGGTCAAAAATAGGACCCTCACATACACACACAAAAAGGTGATGTCAGCAAATTTGAAACCTCTTGCTAGTGTTACAAAACAGCTGTGACTTCAGTAGAAGCACTAAAAACCAGGATCAACATCTGCTGATCCGTACCCTGTCCTGCTCCCATTTCATATTAGAGTACAATCCACTGTGAAATTCTTCTGTGCAAGTACCAGTAAAACAAGTGGGAATTGTGGAAGAGCACTATTGAGTTTCAGTGGCTATGTTTAGATGCCATGGCAAACCATGGTGTAATATGATGAGCTCAAGCAGCCAGCCTTGGGCTCGCACATTTTCCCACCCCTCTCTTGTGCAGGTGTAGCCACAAGGAGGAGTTTGGAAGGTTTTTCTTCCATTTTAGATTAACCACAGCTTGTTGTCTATCCCCAACTAACAAACTGTGGCTAGGCTAACTATGGTCTCTTCGAAACAAGATAATTTCAAATCATGGTTTCAAGTCAGCTTGTTTCAAAGAAACTATAGTCAACATAAACCCAAGTTTGTCAGTTTGGACAACATGACAGGCTGTGGTGAAAGCAGAAGCTTCTGAGCTTCTTTTGGCAGCTGCACCAAAAGAGAAGAGGGGAACATGTAAGCTCAAGGCTCACCTAGGATGATTTAGTGTGATGTCCAAGTGTGGCTAATGAATCTTGCCCCAGAGAAATTTTAAAAATCAGTGTTTTTGTCTACCTTTCACATTAAGTAGTACCATTTCCCTTTTTACTTACCTTTTGTCTCACTTAAAAAAAACAGAGTATCAAGCTGGTCACACACTTGACTGAACAGTGAGAAATCCCACTCCCCCATCAATACAACATATTGCTAAAGCTATCCAACAGGATATGTATAAATATATATTTATAAATTTACATCAGTGCCATTTGGCTTAAACTCTTTCTGTACAAGTACAGTCTTTTTACAAAGTTCCATCAACATGAAACCAAAGTTGCTTATTTATTCTGAATAGCCGAGACACAACAAGGTCCCAATGTGACAATCCACTATAGGGAACTGCTCTTGAGATGCTGTGTCTGTAGAGGCTTTACGTGATATTCATAAATCTTCAGTGCGGGTCCCAGTTTTAATGAAAGTCCAGTCAGCACATCATTCCTTGTCATCAACAGTAAAGATTTCCCATCAATTTCCTAAAGTGGAAATTAATAAACATGTCAAACACTCTATGAAAGCAACAGGGTGTCACAAACCTCAAGAAAGTCAGAGCCCAGGTACTGGAACAGCTTGCAGGCTTGTCTTCTGGTGCCCAGGTCTCTACTGTGGCCAGAGGCCTAGTATGGTCCTAAGACCTGGCAAATGCTACTTCCCCTTCCTTTGAACAGGCTAGAGCTAAACCCAGCCCAAGGTTTCACATCAGCTAATAGAATGATGTGAGAACAAGTGTGAACTCTTAGAACAGACCCACTTCCTGTCCAAACACTTCCTGGTTTACTTTTTTAAAAATTTATTTACCTACTTAGATGATACAGCAGTTGTCAGGGAGTAGCCTAAAATGGGTTCTCCAAGGGTGAATTTTGGATGATATGTATTTTTCTGGCCTACCTCACCTCAGTTACCATATTGCCACTGTGTTTAGTGAAGACATGTTGTACAAAACTGACCTCAAATAAGTCTGTACGTATAGCTTCACTGTTATGAGTAAGAGTCATGTCACCTGGTTGAAGAAGGCTGTGAGATTGTGTGTGATGAGTGGCAAGGGCATTAGCCTGAATGGTTAATTTGTACCAATCTGAGATACCTTATACCTGAGATTTTTAACTGTATACACTAGCCTGCTGATTAAAACATAAATACCTTGTGCTTTGTTTTACATTCCCAACCCCTGCAGTTAAAATTGTGGCATCAGCTAATATTAAAATAAAACAATATGAATTTATTTATTACATTTCTACCCCGCCTTTCTTTTCATGATTGAAACCCAAGGAGGCTTACATATGGTGCCCACGCAGTCTCCCATCCAGGCACTGACCAGACCTGACCCTGCTTAGCTTCAACAGGGAGCTGGCCTTATGTGCCTTCAGACCATAGCTCAGCATTCAAAATATAAGTAATAATACATACCTGAGTATATTTTCAATTAACTTTAATAGCTATATACGCTATGTATTGTATTGTATACTGCCTTCAAGTCGATTCCGACTTATGGCGACCCTATGAATAGAGTTTTCATGAGGCTGAGAGGCAGTGCCTGGCCCAAGGTCACCCAGTGAGCTTCTAGTATTCTCTAAATGTAACATGCCAATTACAGTCTTGCCCCTGCTTGTTCTGCTGTGGTCAGCTTTCTGTGATTTAATGAATAATATGTATTGTTTAAATTGTCAGGCCACAACAAACAAAATATGTGAAGGTGTAAACAGCATGAAAAAGGCCACAAATATGTCCTTACGTAATTACTGTAACCCACAAAAACGCCATAGAGAACAACTCTTTTCAAATATAAAATATGTATGGCTTTTAGTTACAGAAGTCACAAATACTGCTACCCAATGAGTATCAGACACCTCTGATGAGGATCAGATGATGAGGATCAGAATCTCTGACCCATTCAATAGATGGAGAAGATTCTGTTGAATGGAGATGCATGAACACTCTAATTCATGATTTGTTTCTAACAAAATTTTATAGTGGACAAAAGAGAATGAATAAGGTCGTTAAATGACTTACTGCCACAAATTTAGGCTGCATTTAGTGTGACATGCACAAGCAGGAAAGAGTCTCGGTCTTCCTTGGGCTTGCACACTCTCCCTTCCCTCCCCTCCCCTATATGGTCAGGGAGAAGAATTTGGATTCTTCTGGTTAACTATGGTTTGTTGTGTTGCATAGCATAATTGTGGTCAATGCTAACTATGATCAGTTTTGAACAAAGCAATTTCTAACCCTGGTTCTGAAGCTGGCTTCAGAAATTAACAATAGCTAGTGTTAACATAATTCTTGGTCTGGACAATACAGCAAACTGTGGTTAACTAAAAGAGTGTGAGCCCATGGCTTCTGTGGCAAGTGCATGTTGCATTAAACTTAGTTTAGCATGTTGCAAACACAGCCATTAGGTCTAGCTTTATATTCAGAATATAAGCTCTTCAGAACCATTTGGACGCACATAGTAATAAAAACCTTCCTAAATGTTTATTTCCTAGATTCTTTCTATATCCCGAATAGTACTTGTTAAATACTGCTGTAAGCAATGTTGCTACTTAAACATCATTAACCAAGGAGCAACTAGTGCATGCACAAATAACTTCCAATGGTTGAAGACGTAAGTTGATAAATTAAGAAAGCTGAACACCCAAAATTATATCTCATGGAGGTGGGTGGCCAACATGGTTCCCTCCTCTTTGTTTTGACTATAATGTCCATCCTCCCTCACCATTGGCTATGCTGGCTGGGGCTGATAGGAGCTGTAGTCCAAAAATCTGGGGGGCACCACACTGGCTACTCCTGCATTAGTGTTTCAGATTTTCTCTAGCCCAACAATTCAGTAGACAACAGATGGCAAACAGGTGGCCTTCAAGTCCAAAGTAGCCCAACACCTGGTTCTGAAGCACCTGTCAGCTCATAAATTTTATGTCCTGCTGTTGCCCAAAGACTAACTCAGGGAACAATGCTGGCTAAACCAACAACATAACACAAAGTGCCACTTCTGAGCTGGGTAGCAAACGTTCTCCTCCTAGGGCTCGTTGGAGAGACACCCAGGAGATGCAGGGATGACTGAGACCCTGCTAGCTAGTTCAGAAGTGGCACACAACTTTCAGCTTTTAGCATGGGCTGCACAGCTTGCCAAGTAGTTCCTCAATACATATGCATTTGATTTGCACAAAACAGTCACAATGAAGGGATGTCACACTTCATGATCCTGACCCTACATCATTCCACTGTACATATTCAGGTCCTTGTTTGATCTCTAAAAGCAAAATAAGACAAGCATAAGGATGTTACTTTACAAAATAAACAGACATAGGAACATTACATAATTACTAATCCTGAATGGAGAATCTGTAGATTTGAAAATGAATTTCTAGGTATGCCTAGAAATTTCACTTTTCCCCAGTTTCCATACTGTAGGGTGGAAATTTTAGGAGCCCTCTGTTTGGGCAGTTGAAGGAAACAGACAGAATGACAGAGCAATCCTGTGTACGTCCATCCAGAAGTAAATCCTATAGACTTAAGGTTGCAGTTCTAAACTTGTTTCTGCAAATGGAACTGCTACAGAAACTAGTGAGCACTAACTTCCCACCTATGTTGCTTGTAAAATCATTTCAACCCACGCATGAGAGAGGAAGTGTCTGAGCCCATGAGGGAGTTTCCAATTACACTGGCACAAGGGGATTTCCTCCACTCTCCTACTCCTGCACACACCCCGGGCTGTCCCCAAATCTGCTCCAGAGGGTTGGGAACAGGTTTTGCGGGTGTACAGGCAGAGGAGAGGAGAGATTGTTCTGTTACACAAAAATAAATCCTTGCACTGATGGCACCTTCGCCTTAGCGCTACATTTAATACAACCCAGAGACCTGATCTTCCAAAGGTTCACAGGAGTCAGAAATCAATCTCCTACAGCTTAGCCCACCCAACTCTTTGTCCTTCATTTATCCTCCTTCACTCATGTGGTATATGCATGTTGCCCTGCTTTCTAGAAGGCGTTGGGGCAAGAAGAAGCCATGGCTTTCTCATCTCCTGCTTTCTCAGCTCTTCTAGAGTTACAACATACAAGACAGCATCTCTGGATTGTAATTTGGCAATCTTAGTCAAGGGTGTTTGCTTGGATGGCGAATTTAGCAAGGCTGCTATCAAAGCAAATCATTTATCCAACACTATAATCTGGTGTTAGAATAAACATCTTTTAGATGTTCGACGCTTACAATTCAAAAATAAGATGAGCAGAAGCTGCAGCTCTCTTCACCTACAGATGGTCATCACCTGATGACTGCAGTTGTCAAGTGATGTGTTGCATGTGTGAAAGAACCACCACAGTCAGGAGGTTTTTGTATCACCTTGCAGTATTTTCCAGTGGAGGTAGTTCTATTTAGCAGCAGCTTTTGAAGTATTCAGTAATCAAGACATGAGACATTAAGATGAACAAGCTGTTTGTGCAAAAAGGCTTCCAAACTGCATGTGTGCTAGCTGTGATACTCAGGGATGACTAAATGGCACTCTGCATGTGCTCAAAGGCACATTCCTTTACTGGTACAGATAAAGGCTGAGTGCCACAGAATTGAAATGGAGGCCTAGATGGGAGCATACATGAACGTATAAAGCTGCCTTATACTATCTGCGAGTTTAGCTCAGTATTGCTTACTATTGTCTAAAACATTTATTTTTAACTGTGTAAGTTGCTTTGAGGCACTTGAATGCAAAAACAATGAATATAATAAATGATAATACTCAAACTGGAAGTGGCTCTCCAAGGATCTTCCCAGCTCTGCTTCCTGAGATTCTTTAAATGGAGATGCATAGCATTGGATCAGGAACCTTTCGCATACCACACATGTCCTCTACCGCTGACCTATGCACCCTTCACCTGTATTCCAATAACCTGTCAACTTCTCTTTCAGACAAAGCACAGAGAACACAATTTCTTACGGGTTTTTTTTATTGTTACAAAGAAACAAAGAAATCTGCCTTATACCGAGTGAGACCAACGGTCCATCTAGCTCAATATTGTCTACACTGACTGGCAGTGGCTCCCTAGGGTTTCTGGCAGCAATCTCTCCCAGCCCTACCTGGAGAAGCTGAGGACTGACCCTGGGACCTTCTGCCTGCAAAGCAGGTGCTCTGCCGCTGAGCTACAGCTGGGGTCCTGGACCAAGCCAAAAGTGAAGAAAGTGGATTTTCAGATTTCAGGTTTTGGCCCCAGGAGAAGCCAAACACCAACAAGCCTGAATAGCGCAGTGGATAGCATTTTGGATTCTAATACCTATTCAGCCACAGACCTCACTAGGATGGCCTTGGCAAGTCACGGTTCCTTACAGAGTACGTGCTCTGCAAGCAGAAGGTCCCTGGCTCGATTTCTGGTATCTCCATTTCTTTTAAAGGAACCTTCCCCCGAGCAGAGCTTGGAAAAGTTCCTTTTTTGAACTACAACTCCCATCAGCCCAATCCAGTGGTCATGCTGGCTGGTGCTGATGGGAGTTGTAGTTCAAAAAAAGTAACTTTTCCAAGCTCTGCCCCCGAGGCTATGAAAAGTTGCAGCCAGTCAGAATCGACCAACCTTCCCCAACTTCCAGAGATTTTAGACTGCAGTTCCTGCAATCCCTGCACGCTGGCCATGCTGGCTGGAGTTGATGAGAGTTGTGGGCCAAAACATTTGCAGGGCATCCAGTTGGAGAAAGGCTGGCTACATAGTCTGATAGGGTATAAGGCAGCTTCCCATGTTCCCCTAGAGGTACTGTAAGGATATAACTGCATGAATGCTAACCTGCGCTGCTTGGCTGGGGAGGTTTGCATCAGAGGACTCTTGCAGCAAGCTCAAGAACTTGGTCCAGACAGACGTAAAGGGTGACAAAGTACAACTGGGCCAAGATTATGTGTTTGTAACAATACAGGACATTAAGACGGCAGAAAAACGTGGAGGCAGGCCAGGGCTACGGCAAGGTCAGACTGCTGCCGTGACTGGACAGAGAAAGCTGCTGCTGGGGAGAATTATTGAGGCGCGGGAAGAACTAACAATTCACAGGACTGTTACATCTCCTGATAGATATAAAAAAGGACACTACAAATGATCTAGGTGTTCATATGGTAGTTATGGATCCAGCTGGGATTTCCAAGTGCTGTTTGTCTGAATGTGTGCCAATGTCCAAAGCTAATAACACATCAGGAAGTGCGCGTCTAAGTGCTTGGTTTGCAAGCAGAGCTTAACCCATGAAGAAGAATGCAATATAGCTCCCTTCCAACATTACTCGTATGAAGGGGATCCATGTCTTGTAGAGGTGCTGGCCTCTTCCTCCGACAACAATCATGCCAACTAGATTCATCCATGTATTAAGCACCAAGTTCTACAGCAGGCGATCATACATATGTAGGCTTCTACACTAGGAGAGGGAAAACTGCAGGCTTACAGGATTTACTTTTTTCCTAGAACCAGTGATCTACCCACCAGAGCAGCCTTTCCCAACCAGTGTGCCTCCAGATGTTGTTGGACCACAACTCCCATCAGCCTCAGCTAGCATTGCCAATGGTCAGGAAGATGGGAGTTGTAGTCCAACAACATCTGGAGGCACACTGGTTGGGAAAGGCTGCACCAGAGCCAGAACCAGTGCAAATGACATAAATTTAGGATTAAAGAATTCCAAGCCCAGGAATTTGTATTAAGTACCAGAACTCAGCTGAGCTTGCAGTCTTTCAAAAGAAAAATCCATTCTTGGCTACTTCAAGCTTTCTTCATTTCAGCATTATAATTGAGGGCTATGTATGTAATTTTGTTGTTGCTGCTGTCAAAACAATTGAGAGCATGAAATCCCTGCTGATCTACTTCAAATGACCCAGACCTACTGGTAGATCCTGATATACCTTTTGTCCACCCCCGTTTGCACACATAGACTTGTACATGTTCTGGACCCTCACTTGTGCAGGGTTTACAAAACCTATAAGCTGCCTTCACATATAAGCTTCCCCACTGTAAACTTTAATGCTCAAAGCAGGGACAAGACTACTCTGTGTACCCAATGTTAGAGGGAAGAGCAACACCTATGGTGCAGATCTTCAACACCTTCAAGATTTGGAGCCCCCTTCATGTGAGTAACATGTGAAAGGGGGGTTATATGCCCCAATATGTTTCAATTAGCTTTCTGAGAGGCCAACTGAGGATCTCCAGACTTTTCACAGGCAAAGTTCCTTGTTCCAAATCAGAATGGTTTACATAATCCCAACACCCTCCTTCTTATGCACCAGCTAGGATGGCTCTAGAGAACATTAATCCTCTGTGGGCCTCCGTCCTCAGCAAGGTGTGTCCCAAAACCAGAGTACAGTATTGCTTGCAACAGCTTTGGTACTGGCATTTGCAAGAGATTTACAGCACTGACTTATAAATGTGCAGAAACTGGAATTAACAGAAAATGAAGCTGCTTAGTAATGAAGTATGAACTGAGCAATCCTTTATGTTCATTACAGAGAAAAGGGGTGTGTGTTTATGTGAGAGAGAGAAAGAAGCCTGACTCATTAGGGGATAAAAGGTACAAACCTATAACATTCAGGAGCAGAGCTAGCCTAAATTGTTTTGACGCCTGATGTAGAAAATCCAAATGCCACCCCCTACCCAGCACAAAAATATAATATTTAATTCAATATTTTAGAGTTTGCTGCCCTTTAACAATGCCTCAGATTTGCTGCCCAAGTTGGCTTATCTTACTTTCATTAATAACAGGGACAGCCCTGTTCAGTTTAGGGCTGAATTTAGGGTTCTTCTTAAGACTGCTATACGTACATAGAGATGACCCCTTCTTCATCTGGAATTGTAGTTACTCATTTCCATGGACATGCGGACAAACACAAGAAATTACAACTCGCACACCCCAACATTAAATATCTATTCTCAAAAGTGTGAATTTAGTGTGTGGTGATGACACACACACACACACACACACACACACACACACACACACACACACACACACACACACACACACACACACACACACACACACACACACACACACACACACACACACACACACACACACACACACACACACACACACACACACACACACACACACACACACACACACACACACACACACACACACACACACACACACACACACACACACACACACACACACACACACACACACACACACACACACACACACACACACACACACACACACACACACACACACACACAATTTCTTGATCTCTCCCATTAAAGGATTTTGGGTGAGAGGAGTCGGCACTTGGAGTAGAGTGTAGCGAGACAGATGCCCATCTGGAGTTCCCAGTATCAGACAGCGCCAAAAAGGTTCAGGAATGAACAACCTGAGCCTTCACTAGGTGGGCTTCTCAGCCTCAGACTGCCTTCAAGAAAAAGGGGCTGGAGACATAGCTTCTTTTGAGGTTGAGTGTCAATGACTGCATGGAAACAAATACAAATGGGATCTGCAACAAAATGTTGCATGTGGAGTAGTTCGGTTCAGGATTCCAGCCACACCACTCCATTCTCCCTCCCTCTCCAGTTTTCTGTGTTTTCCCCCCCTCTCCCAGCAGTCAGTACCACCATTGTATTGCCACTGAACGTGCTCAGTTCTCATTGAGTAGGTTTTGGGCCCACCCCCAGTTAGGGCTTTTTTCCCTAAAGTTTTTTTTTTTTTTGTACTTCTGCAATCCTTGGGGCTTATATGATGTCATGTGTGGGGGTGATGGGCATGGCTAGGGGAAAACAGCCTTGCGGGCCAAACGGAGCCCGTGGGCTGGAGGATCCCCATGCCTTCCTAAATAAAGCTCATAGCTAGACTGGAGGGAGTATTTCTAATAAAGTTATTGCTCATCAAAAGTTTTATCTGAAACACACACACCCCAACCACTGCAAAGGTATTTCCACCAGTCCATCGCACAAACACTAAATACAGCACAAGCTTTTAATAGTTCAGTATCCAAGCTTAGCAGCTGACCCTTACCAGTAACAGCTGGGGGACCTTCAGTGACAGATTGGATGTTCCTCAACTTCGATGCTTTCTTTGCCATCCACCATAATTCTCTTTGTAATGACCTTTTTGCCATTCACAATCTTGCTGGTCATTATAACGGACTTGAACTTGCCTTTCCTGCCACTGTTCAGAGAAGCGCAGGGACAGCCCATAGTAATCTCAGAACCAAAGGAAGTGAACCCGGTTCCAGGAACAGGAGATACCCCTGTGATAGAGACAGAAAAGCTACTGTTGCTGCTGCTGCTTTTTCTTCCACCATGGAGGCCTCGTCGAGTGCCAGAAATGTCATCAAGCAGATTGTCAAAGATATTTAGTGAAAAGGAGTCCATCTCCTTGGTTACATGCAGATGTGGTCTGTGGAAACTCAGGTCAGTGTCAACATGCTTTTTTCCTCGTCCTTTGTTTCCAGATCCATCTCCATGACTGCCTCCCCCTCTTCCTCTCGCACACCTTTCTTTTTCAATTCTATCCCCTTTGCTTGATCGGTCATAGGCATCCCTCTTTTTAGTATCAGACAAGACCTCGTATGCTTTAGAGATTTCTATGAATTTCTTCTCTGCTGCTTCCCTGTTTCCTGGATTTTTATCCGGATGCACTTTTAAGGCCAACTGTCGGTACGCCTTTTTAATGTTATCCGCAGATGCAGTTTTTTGTATCCCCAAAACCTCATAATAATTCACCATCTTCATTAACAGTCTTAAGCATAAATATTCACTTCATCAGTTCTTGGCAAATATCTGAACCAATACCCTGATACCTCCTGGCACCTTGTCAGTCTCACCGTTGAAAGGTATAGTACATTTTCCCAAAGAAGGCAGCCCTGTAATAATGTTAAGTACTACATATCTTTCTGTGCACCACCATGCTAAGGATTTTAGTAATGAGATCTGGGGTACTAGCAAACAGGTTGTGAGGAAAAGGCTGTTTTAACATCCAACAACTGATTTCAAAACGGCTCAAACAGTCCACTGTCAGGGAGAGATTGTGACATCATTGTTATGTCAACTAACAGCTAGATTTTGGTCATTTGCATATTGCAATCCTATTGGTTATGAGGGTATGATGTTTGCCCTTTAGAATTAGTTGACATCAGAGAATAACAGCAGTGTAAGAATGAACACAGCTGTATGGTATTTTGACTTTTAGAAATTGGCAGCAAGAATTATACTTTATCCTATATTCACATATAAAGTACAAGACATGAAAAGATCTACATTTATTCATATACCCACTTAGCACAGCTGCACTGCCAAGATATACGTTTTCCAAAGACAGACATAATAGCAAAGTCATAGACATTAACTATGGACACAGCATTCCAACTATTTACTGGGATAATTTTAATGAATGGAATATCTTCAGATATTTTAAATTATATAATACCCTTTTAAGGTTGACGGGGTGTCTTCAGAAGCATTGTAGAGCAGATGGTATCTGAAAGGACCATTTCAAGAATGAATAACTCCTGCATTTATATTTGGCTTCCTTCTGCTCCTATTTAGTCAAGTTTGACAGCTCCTAGTTTGCTGATTTTCACTTTGATTATTAATGTGGAACTTTCTTGCATATTCAAAATCCAACAGCATCTTGACATTTAACAGACAACTCAGGATTAGGAGCTCTTACACTCATCCACAATACAGTTTTAAAAATATGAATTTATTTCTAAGAGAACATCCTGAATTGCGTTCCTCTTTTTCCCCCCTTCCTACAAGATCTCCTTCACACATACCTTTAGCAAGATGGGGTCCACTGCCACCAAGTTTGTTCTCAGCCAACTAGAGGAATGTGTAGTCTTCCACCCACATGGTTTTTCTATCATCATCATCAAAGTTTATTTGCCGGGCCATAGGCCATCACAAAGTCATGCAACATTTAAAATTTAAAATCGATACATTTAAAACATATCCATAAACTCTGACATATAAAAATCCTAAAACCTATGAGTTCTGACTTATTAAAATCCTAAAATCCTAAAATGAGACCATGGGGTTGAGGCACCTTCAGCCTCTATTGTTCCATGGACCCCAGATCTATTAAATACTTTGCTCTCAACTTTTGGGCTGCAAGGGCGAAAAGAGCCACTCTGGTGGTGACCCTAGAGTCATTATCTGCTAAAAGATAGGATACTATTTGCTCCTCCCGACTAGGATCCAAGTGCTTGATCAAGATGTCAAGAAATTTATTTCTTGGGTGGGCATAAAGAGGGCAATCAAGCAGATAATGGGGTAAATCTTCCACCTTTCCTGCTTGGCAAATACATAGGCGTTGGACCCATGGTATCTGAAGGAATCGGCCAGACATAATAGCACTAGGCATTGTCTGGAACCTAAGCGCCGTAAATGCATGTCTTAGGTGTACAGAAAATGGGTAAGATAGATAATTTGCCCTAAGATGGTCATTTTTAATTAAACCGTACCACCGTGAAAACTTAGAATTGGCAATAGCCAATTTATCCATCCAAGCACAGTGCCGCTCAATCTGTTCTTTAATTTTAATCCTATTGTGAGGTATATTAGGCTGTGTTGAAATATGATATAGATGACATATATTTGATATTTTAAGAACCCAAAAACTATCTGCCGCTATCCGGTTGAAGCAAGACTTCAATAGGATTTTGGCTGGTGCATCTGTTAGCGAAACCCAGAATGCCAGCAGGGTATTATGAATTCGGGCGCTAACAGGAAGTAAACCAGATTCAGCACGCATAAATGCAGGGGTGCCGGGGGGGAGACACAGAAGCTGTCTGAGGAAATTGTTTTGAATAGCTTCTAAACTAGGGAAAGATGTTTGCTCCCAACCCCAGATAGCTGCCCCATAGACAATCTGCGGTAGAACCTTGCTCTGATAAATTTTCAAGGCGGGGGCCACGCAATGGCCCCCCTTGGTTCTATAAAATTTAAGTATTACCCCAGCTGACCTAGTGGCTTCTAGTTTAGTAGCAGCTATATGGTTTTTCCATGAAAGGGTTTCTTGGAACAGAATCCCTAGGTATTTAAAAGAACGACATTGTTCAATTGGGTGTGTACCAATGGTCCATTTATGTTTATGATGTCTTTTCCCAAAGACCATTATTTTAGTTTTTTGGTAATTAACTTGTAATTGTTCTTTATTACAATATGCTTCTAGGGATGCCAAGAGTCTCCTAAGGCCAATAGAGGTAAGAGATAAAAGTACCATGTCATCTGCGTATAGTAGCATTGTAACCTTCCTACTACCCACTGTAGGCGGAAAAAAATTTGGACCCATCAGCCCTGCTACAATATCGTTCAAGTACAGATTAAAAAGGGTAGGTGCAAGGAGGCATCCTTGTTTTACCCCCTTATTAGCCAGAATTGGGTCTGTTAGGTTATTTTCCACTCTAATTCTTATGTTATTATTAGAGTACAATTCTTTGATTAAGTATAGAAGGCGCTTATCTATATTGGTGCAGGCCAGCTTGGCCCATAGACGGCTTCTGTCAATTGAATCAAAAGCGGCCGCCAGATCAACAAAGGCGGCATACAGATGTTTTGTGGGTCCAAGCACTGAATGTTTAGCTATAAAGTAGAGGGTGAGACAATGGTCAACCGTGCTCTGCCCTTTCTGGAACCCTGGTTGTTCAGGGCAGATAACACTATTGGCCGCTTCCCACTCCTCTAGTTTAAGCAAAAGAAATTTACTATACAACTTTGCACCAATATCCAAGAGACTAATAGGCCGATAGTTATTTGGCTCTTGTCTCTCACCTTTTTTAAAGATAGGGATGATGACACTCTGCTTCCATCCCTCTGGTACAGTACCCGTATGATTTATCTGAGTAAATAATCTTGCCAGAATGGGGGCCCACCAGTCTGGAAAGTTAATAAAAAGTTCAGGGGGAATCATATCTTCCCCCGGTGCCTTTCCCCTTTTTAATGAGGAGATAAGAACCCTTATTTGGGGTATCATAACTGGAGGCCAGATGGGGAGGGTCATCTCCTTAGTGAGTGCGAGAAGGACGGATTTATCAGCTGGAGCGGTGTAGAGCTTGGTAAAGTGATCATGCCAAATGGGGGCAGTTATTTGGCCAGATATAAACTGCTTATATGATCCTGTTCCGACCGCTACCAATTCCCAGAATAGATGCTCATTGTTTGACAGCAACGCTTGATTAAGTTGTTGCCATTGTGATCCCACAAATAGGGCCTTTTTTTGTTTTAACAAGGCCTTATATGATGAGCGAAGGAGGACAAGCTGATCATGGCAGAATGTTGTTGGGTCTCTTATTGATCTATGTGCGTAGGAAACTAAATGGCGTTTAGCAATTTTACATTCAAGGTCAAACCACCTAGAGCTCACAAAGCGAGCAGCTTTAGGGGGGCCCTTCATGATCAACTTAGGTTTAAGAAGTAAAATAATGCGTTGGTAAGAAATGAGGGCATCTGACCCGGGCTCCATTGCTTCTTGCCTAAGTAGAAGCAGAGTGTTACTGCCCAAGAATTGTGAGGCAGATGTGCAGAGGTTGGGAGACCATCGAGCTCTGCGATCGGCAACTTGCAAGCCATCCAGGGATGGTAAAACAGCAGGAGGCTGAGGGAGTGAGAGGCACAGAGCAGTCATGGTAGGGAAGTGATCACTATCGACTCTATCTAAAACCCTGAAAACACAAACCTCTGGGAATAGTGATCTTGAGATAAACATGAAGTCTATCGCGCTAGCTCCCCTTGATGAGATAAATGTCAGTGCTCCGTTGGACTGATCAACGGTAGAGCCGTGCAAGCACTCCAAATGGTGTAATTGGATAAGTTCTATTAATCTATAACCTTGTTTGTTTGCTGTCTGATCTTGCGACTTCCGAGGAAACAGGGGAATATCAAAAGCCGGGCCCTGATTTGATGAGGGCCCTTCAATCCAGCCTGGACCCAACCTGGCATTAAAATCCCCGCAGAGTATTACCCTGGATAGGGGGAATTGAAATTCCAAATGAGATAGGAACTCTGATAGTTGGTCCCATATATTACCTGGCGAAAGCTTTCTAGCCATAAGAGGGGGGAAATAGACGTTAATAATAATAAGGGGACCTATAGAAAGGCCAGAAATCATCACCCCTTGCACATAATGCTCACAATTTGGATGCAGAGCTTGGATATCTACAGGCAGATCTGCAGAAATAAAAATGCAAAGGCCACCACTGCCTCTGCCATTTATATTATATTTAATCGCTGGCAGTGTAAAAGCTTGGAAGCCACTTAAAAACACCGGGACATCTGGCGTTGCCCACGTTTCTTGGAGACATATGATCTTGAATTTACTCAGAAAGGGGGATGGGTCAGCCTCCCTAAATTTATTGGACCAGCCCATTATGTTCCAAGATAGAATCGTAAACTGTCAGTCATGGGTACTTGTATCTGACATCATAGCGGGGCAATTGCTAGCTGATTTAGTTTGTTCGTAGGGTGTTAGTCCAGATGAGGAGCTTGTTCGGTCCGGCACGTACTGCGAAGAAAAATCAGTCAGAACCTGAATTGAATTTTGTTCCTTTATGTATTGTTCCTTTTGTGCATTTCCCCCCTCATATTTACTTGCTAGAGGAATATACTGATCTCCATTAGATTGTTCATGGATAACAGATAGACGTAAGGAAAGTTGTACAAGTCTATCTAAAATTTCCTCTCGGTCGATCACTGGTAATGATCCAAAGGATTGAAGCAGTGATTGTTCCTCCTTTCCCAGCGAATCATTCAATCTCCCTTCCCTGAGAGACTCCTCCGGGGGTAATGGGTGGCCATGGCCCAAAGGCTGTCTAGGGGTAGAGTCTCCTTCCCGTGACGACGCCTCCTGGGAGAGCTCGTTAGTTGACACTATCTGCCGCTGGTCAGGTTGTTGAAAATATAGGCAGGAAGTAAAGTCCTCGTCCAAAATAGTGGTTTCAGGCACTTTGGGGGAGTCCAATCTTTGATCAATTGAATCCTGCGATTCCAAGTCAATCAGTAGATCTTGCTTGAGCTGCTTCTCCACATACGCAGATTTTTGGAGTAGCTACAAAAGGGGCATAAGTCCCAATGGTGGTACTAGATTTTCAAAATATCTTAGCGTAGCAATTCCCTCCTTGGCCAGAGATTCTTTAGCGAGCCATAGTTGATTGACTACCTCCTGAGAGGTGAAGGTGACCACTGCTCGGGCCCGCCTTCCATTATAATAAAGGAATTCTACCTGCACAATGTCTTTTATATTGAGAAGCCCCGGTGTCTCTTTCCCTACAGTATTCAGAAAATGACGTTTTCTGGCGACAGATGAAATATAGCCCCAGGGCTTGGGATAATTTGTAAAAGCCAACTTGCGCCTATTCAAAACTAGGTTCCATCGCGCTAATGGAGCTCGTGGAGATGTATTTTGTTTTGTCTTTGCCCCGGCTAATGCATCCAACCAAGGATCCTGATGTGGGATGAAGCCGGCTGGGCTCCTGATGCAGACATTTCTTGGCTTCGCTTCGGCAGGAGGAGGGTTACAGGGTCTTATACTGCCTTTAGTAGGTGTAGAAGGACAGGTCCGTGTTGGGGACTGTGCCAGGGTCGATCTTGGCTTCGTTCGGGACTCAGTTGATAAATTATCCAGCAGATTAAAGAGTCTCTTAAAATTCATCCCATTTCTTCGTGGGGGTTTACGTGCCTTTTGGTTTTTACTCTTCTGTGTGTAAAGTATCGGACGTCTTTTTTTCTTTGTGCGGAAAGACTTTGTTTGAGGAGGCACTACCACCACAGAAGGCTTTGTCGAATTAACGGAAGCAACGTGAGACTGAGGGACCTGTGAATTTCGATGTAGCTCCACCAAAGTTGTCAACAGCAGATTACATTCGTTTAAGTATACTTTAACATGCTCCAGCTTGGTCGTGATCAAAAACAGCCAGTTTTTAAGTGATAGGATATGTCCAGGAGAATCATCCTTTGGGGAAGGCTGTATAAAATCCGTGTCTGTATCAGTTCTTTGGAAGCCTTCTGGTGATACAGACCGGTCCATAAGGGAATTCGAAGCCATAGGTTGTTGTGTACAATCTCTGCTTGGGGGGGGTATATATTGTAAATCATTTGCCTCTTGAGGAAAATTATTTGTGGGGAGAACAGCGGGATCAGTTGGAAGAGATCCATATGAGGAGCTTTTGTTATTTAAAGTTTGACTGTCAGCCATCACAATTTCTTCAGCTAAATTCATAGCAGAAGGTGCCTCCCATGAGCTGTGTGAGAAACCCTTAAGGAGAAGGGACCAATCGGAGGGCAAAGATGTAGCCTGCCAGCAGTCATTTACCATTTGTTGTTGTGATACAGTTGGAAAGAAATTCGTAATTTTCAACTGTCCCCCTTGTTCACCTGTTATACTGCCAGAATGTTTTTGAGTGTGAGGTACTTCATCTTGGGCCTTCTCCGATCTTTTTTTTTCTTCCTCTTTCCCTTTTCTGACAAGCTTTCTAAAGGAACAGGGGGCAGACCTAAAGCTTTCCTCTCATTTCTTGTTAACACCATTTCGGCCTGCAGTTCTTGTGCTCATTAAAACGTGGAAGTAGATTAGGTCGTAACTCTTGGCTGTCGGCCCGTTATCAGACGTTCAAGGACTCTTTCAAATTATCTCATTTTTGCCAACAAATTAAATAAGCAGTACAGATTAGAACAGAACACTAAACCTCCGGCTGCAACCGGTAGGATGAAAGTACTAACATGTACTAATTATATGATAAATATATGATATATTAACAGATCTAAGGGCAGCTGCGAAAAAAGCTCACCCGTCGCCATCAGCCCGGAACTGGAACCCCTGGTTTTTCTATGACTACTACACCATGCTTGCAACAGGGTCATATAGGGAGAAAACTTCACATCCCTCTAGCAGTGTGGGAACAGCCACTTTGTCTACTTCTTCTGACAGCTAGCAAAGGTCATTATTTTCCAAAAAGTGCTTCATCATAGCTAAGCTGATTGAATCCATCGTCAAAGTGGCAACACCATGTAAAAAGTGGTCATGTAAATCAAAATGTAAGAGGCCGGGCAGGTTCCTTTTAAAGCTGGTACTGATAAATATGTAGTATAAAGTAAGATTCTAAATCTGAAAATTCTAATATAGAAATACCTAGTTTTTAAAGCTTCTTTTATCCTGTTTTGGAAATAAAACCCTTAAACTCTTAACTTCTGAAGTCATATAGGCATCCTTTTTCTAAGCTTATACCTCTTACAGACAACTATCTTGGGCATAAGTTTACTTTTATATAAACAGAGTTACTCTGGGACAACAGACCTTGAAGTTGACTTGTTCAAAGGGTGAATTCAAGGGTGAATTCAAGGTTGAAGATGAACTGAAAAGAAGTCCCCAGGAGCTGGTAAGATAAAAGAAACTCTCACTCATTTCTCTTTCAGCCTATACATCCACATAGGGCATCTTCATATATTTACATCGACTTTCAGTTTCATCCCACTGAGCTGAAGTAACATCAGAAAGGTTGGAACAATGCTCAGACATGAGAGCCAGCACAGTGCAGTGGTTAGAGTGCTGGGTTTAGACTGGGGAGACAGAGATTCAAATCCCTACTCAACCATGAAGCTCACTGGTGCCCCCTCCAGGTAGCCCTTTTTATTGCACATTCATGATGATTTGTTCTCACGATGCTTTCAATATTCATGATGCTTTCAATACTGTGTGCGCCTGCAAATGTTCTGAAGCAGTCACACTGCTTCACTTCCATTCAGTGCATATCAAGTAACTTCCTGCTGAAATCCTGTAACTTTTTATACCACAAATGTTGTGGTTTATTTTTCTCCAACTTTTGTTGCACTATAGCCTCTCCAGACAGCAATAATGTGGTAGCATTGAGGAAGCATTGCAGAACAAATTAAAATATAATAAATCCATCGCTAATGCACTATTATTTTGTCAAAAACATGTGGCAGAATACACCTGCAATAAAACATCAATCTGGAGGGGCCCTGGGTGACCTTGGACTAGTAACTTTCTATCAGCCTATCTGACCTCACAGGGTTGTTGTGAGGGGGGAAACAGGTGGAAGCTTGTATGCCACCTTGAGCTCCTTGGAGGAAAAACGAGATATAAATGTGATAAAAGAAAATATCCCATCTAATTGTTGCCCAGCTAGAAAGGGGGGGGGACGACAGCTGGTTGGAATGATCCATGTAATCAGTCCCACCTGTGTCATGCCAGCCTTTTTAAATTTTACTGCAGCAATGTAAGATGAAATCATGGAAAAGTGGATCCTACACAGCTGCAGTAATGGATGAAGGGTCCCAAAAGAAAAACCAAGAAATTTTAGAATGTCCTGATAGAATCTGCAAAGGGTGTGCAGCTGGAACAGTTTGAAGTTTCTTGTCTTTGGAAGGCTGCCATTACAGAAAGGCAATCCCTTATGAGTACTAGATCCAGACTAGATGGGACTTCTCATTAAAAGCTGCCTTGTTACCAGAAATTCCTGAAGTTGCCATTTACCCCCACCCCCTCTGATCTGGCATCAGAGGGAGACATCGTTGGACATCTGCTGAGGCGCACGACCCTGCAAGTGGCCACTCTCGATCCCCCCTGAGCCTCCAGGGTCTGTTGCTGCTGCTCCTTGCTGTGCTGTCACTGCCTGTTCACCTGCCCTTTCTGAGCATGCAAGTGGTAACAACTGAGAAGAATAGAGCATCATCCTTCATGTGCCTTCCCCTCTTCCTCTGGGTAGCTGTGTACGTTCGGCCCAAAGGGAGAGGACAGTGGGGACTTCAGTGAGGAGGGTACGGATCCAATCGGCGAGGGGGCCCCACTCAAGACATCTTTGCACTCATAACAGCGGCTTCCTCAGTTCATTTTCATCATTGCCGCCAGCTCATTCTCCCACACAAAGCCAGCGCTTTCTCAATGAACCATGACCCATCCAATCAAGCACCAGCTCCCTCTAGGGCCTCTGCGATCCCATTTCAAGACCAGTAGTTGATGCCAGCTTCATTGCTGATCCTGCTGTGCTTTCCCAGCTGAACCTACCCTAGCAGGAAAATCCGGAGGATGCCTTCAAAGAGCATTTAGTTAATAAGGAGTCCGGATGAGTAAAGAAACCCTGCTGGATTAACAGCTTTTCATTACACAACCACAGCAGCTAATTCCAATATAACCATTATGCAAATGCTACAGTAGTACTGCAGTTACACAAAAGCCTATCAGCAGCTCCTACTTGCAATGTATTTTCGATGTATCATAGAGTAAATCTAAAACAGATCTGTAAAGGCATTGGAACAACCCTAGCCGTGATACAATGGCAACAGTACATAGGTGATAATATATGTTCTCAGCCCCAGAACAATTTTTGATTTCTAGGACTCATGCCCTGGAACATACCAAGTGCACCACTAACCACAGGCAGAATACATTTCAGGTAACCACATCTTCACACATCCGGCATTAGGGGTCACAGGATGCGATTTCAAATCCACTTTACATCCTAGCACCTCTCTTTTTTAGAAACTGGGGATTGGGGATCGAACGGGAGTGGGGGGAGAATCAAGGCTTTCCGACTTCCCACGTCGTAGCTCGGAACAATCCTTTTCTGGCTAGTGCAAAAGAAGAACAACAGTCATTGGTCTACAGCAGCCTACCCAAATGAGGTGCTGTCCAGATGTTTTCGACTATGTCTCCTATCAGTCCTAGCCAGCACGGCTGAAGGACACCTGATTGGTCTACTGTCCGCAAGAAGATCCTCATTCCTTTAAAAAGCTCAATTTCAGGGAAGAGCTCAGCACTCTCTTTTTTCTACACCTGGGTATTAGAAAATGATGGCTGATGAATTTCTCCTTCACATAAAAAACACATGGGACCCCAAATCCACACCACAACTGACAGTGGAAAGAGAGTGGATAGGGGTGGATAAACATCTGCAGCGCGGCAGTGTGGTAAGTGAGACTTGCTCAGCTTTGCCCCCTGATATTTAAACACAGCAGATGTCACTTGTGGATTGGATTTGGCAGTACAAGGAATGCAAAATAATAAGGAATAGAAGAATGAAGAGGAAACCATGAGTTTGGCAGGGCAGACACTGATAAATGAATATGCCTATGCAGCAGGCGCTGGGAACCTTTTTTCTGTTGGGGTTGCATTCACTCAGGGGAAATCTGTTGGAGGCTGCATATTGGTGGTGGGTGTGCCAGAGCAGGGCAGAGGGCTCTTTTTATCTCTTTCAACCACTCCTTCTCTCTCTAGCCCTATTTCTCTGTCTCTTGTTCTCCCCATCCAGAAGGCTGTCAGAGGATGGACAGACAGTTCAGGTAACTGGTAAGAGCAGTTAATGTGCAGAGAGCTTTTCCCCTCCTCCCTCACTTTAACTATTTCGGTTTTCTTCCTCATTTTTATGATTCCTGCTCACATCCTCTCCTTCCATGCTCCCTCCTCCCCCGTGTAAAATTAGATTGAGGGTTGCAGGAAGGGATGAGGAAGACATTTTATTCCGTTTGCATTTAAAGGCAAACCTACCTAATTTGCACTTTTTGAAACGAGACGTGAATTAAAACACAGTCATCCTTTGAATTTTTCACTTCTACAAATTTTGCAGTTCAGGTCTCCAGCCAAGTAAGCCAGGTAACAGGTCCAAAAATGCATATACTAGGGTAAAGTATGCATACAAATGCATATAGTAGTGAAAACATCATACAAAAATGAACTATATTAGGGAAAATTCCTTTACAAAAATCTTTATATTAGGCAAATTGCATACAAAAATGTGTGTATTAGGAGACATTTGCAATATAGGTGTCTGTGTTGGAATTGCTTTTTAAGGTGCTTTTAAAGTTTTTTAAAAAAGATGTTTTTAAAGATGTTCTCTTTTAATATATTTTAACGTCTGTTTTTATGATGTTTTAGAGTGTTTTTAGTGTTTTTGTTTGCTGCCCTGGGTTCCTACTGGGAGAAAGGGCGGGATATAAATGTAATAATAAATAAATAAATACATTTATATTGTAAAATACATATTCTTCTGTACAATTTCTGTACACCAACTGCATTGCAAAATCTGGAGAAGTGCATAAATCAACCAGGAGTTGTGTTTTGATCTACAAGCAAGCTCAGGACTGTCAAACTAGGTTGGTCTGCTGAGAAAGAAGGTGAGCATAGGATTGCAGCCTTCAGTATTATGGCCAAGGTAACAAATGACATTTACGGCAGAGCCAGTCAATTTTGTAAATAAGCAATCCCAGACGTGCCTGCTCAGAAGTTAGTCCAACTAAGTGTAATGAGGCCTACTCCTAAGTAAGTGTGCATAGCATTACAAGGCTTACTCATACAAACAACTCTCCTCCAACTATTCCATGTTGTTGTACTAGAATTTAAGCATATAATTCAATTAATTCAATCGTCAGTGATATTGTCTGCACTGCTTCTTAGGAGCCAGTTTTATAGCAAAAGTTAAAGATGGATTGTCCAAACAGATTTACCTGCTCTTGAAAAGCATGAGCTTGTTCTTCAAAGCCCACTGTCCTGAAATAATTCACCACATCTGTAACCGCCCAGTCAGCAGGATCAGGTGGTCTTCCATTCTCTACCAAGCTATGAAATTTTAAAAAATGCAAGCAAATGTTAATATTTCTGCATAGCACACACGTACCAGGTGCTGTGTAGCTTAGTTATAGTTCATTAAAGAGAAGAGAAACACCTTAAGGCAGGCAGACTAGCTCATTTGTGGGCTTGACAATCTTTCTTTACATGCATTCTAATCCTTAGGATTGATTTTCCAAGTCATGAATCCCGAACTGATTTTAAGCCTAGAAGCAGAAAGGCACATGAAATGGTTTGCGCCTGTGACCTACTGGTGTTCAACCAACAAGCTGATTTCTTTCTCATGCCTCCAAGATCCAGCTCAATCAAAGTGAGAAGATTTTTTATAAGAGAATCAAGGGCCAAAGATTGGGTGAGCCAAGGCTTACTTTATAAATGGGGTGGAGAACCTTCTTTTCCTATGAAGGAAATTCACGGGGAAAGTCAACTGGAGGGACCCTATTGTTGAAGGTGGGTGAATCCAGAGCCGCAAGCGGGCAGTCTGCAGCATTATATTGCTTTATCTCTTCCAGGCACAATATCTTTTCCTCTCTCTGTGCCAACCCATCTCTGAGGACTACATGAAATTTGGGCTCAGGAGTGTAGTCGTCCAGAGTTGCAGGGGGTCATAGACCCATTACATTTGGGGAGCAGGGTCCCAGGCAGGCCCCTCTGTATGAACCAATCAGCATGAAAGAGGGAGCGTGTTATCCATTGAGAAGAGTCCTTGTCCTTTTGTGCTGATCGGAGCCATCAGAGTGAAAGGAGGCAAGTCAGTCACTGAGAAGACCCTTCTCAGTAGCTAACACACAGTCATCCCTTTCATGCAAATTGGCTCTTAGAGATGTCTGTTGTAGTGGAGTGTGGACTCACAAGATGATAGGGAGAGCAAGGGAGATGAGGGAAAGGGGGTGTGGCTTTGAGGGTTGTGATGTGACTACCATTAAGGGACCCTGCACTTCTGAATTTGCCACTACACTACTGTTTGGGCTGCATGAAATTAGGTCAAGGGCCACATGTAGCATATGAGCTGCAAGTTCCCCACCACAGCATTACAACAATTGAATGCAGTGTACACATGCTAGGAGTCGTATGATAGACAGAAGTCAAATTTCCTTGGTGATTATAGAGATATAATCTCACCTTATTAGCCCCTGGAGCCATCTTTCAGAATGAAGGTATAGCTTCTTGGGTCTGTTTCAAGAACTGCTGGCAAAAATAGTTTAGTCTTGTTTACACAAGATCTTATCTTGGGACAGCAGTTCCTATACCTGCATCTACCTTGGGTTTGTTTGCATAATCCAGGAGCCATCCTGAGGCTCTAGCAAGGAGATCATCTTGGCAAAATGGACCATTGGTCTCACCTGAAGGATGATTTTCCTATGAGGACGGACATCACAATGGGTTTTAGCTCCACCTATCGTGCGAAGGCAAGAATGTCTTTGAAGTCAAGACTAGGGGCGTCAGGCCCCTCCCACTCTCCAGTTCATTTGCAGCGAGTCTAAGGAGAGATATCTAAAAATACAAGAACAAGGCCAACAGGCCTGGCAGCAGGAAAATAACACAATAGTACCATGCATAGTAACATGACTCCAACATAGCGGTATAACAGAACTAGAAGTCTTGACTTCACTTTTAAATTTAAATATAATAGCGTAACAGTAATATAGGACACATTAGAAAATTTATAGTCATCCTCCAACTGGGAGGGTCGTGATGTCCGTCCTCATAGGAAAATCACCCTTCAGGTGAGACCAATGGTCCATTTTCCCTATCAGTCCGGCCATCACAACGGGATGTACCCCAGCAGCCCAAACAGGGAGGGACCACCCACGTGTTAATCGTCATTAAGAACCTGTTGCAACACTCGTCTGCCAAAAGAAGCGTCAGCAGAGGCATAGCGATCAATTTTATAATGCCTTATAAACGAGTGTGGGGTAGACCAGACTGCAGCCCTACAAATATCTGCAACAGGAGCATTAGTGGCAAAAGCAGCCGAAGTGGCAGCTGACCTGGTAGAATGAGCCGTTATACTAGCTGGAACTGACAGCTTCAGAGACTCATATGCTAACGTAATACATGCCCTTAACCAACGGGATAAGGTAGGATTGGAAACTTTATGCCCCATAGACCTTGGATGAAAGGATACAAACAGAGACTCAGTTCGTCGTATATCCTGGGTCCTAGACAGGTAGGTCTTGAGAGCCCTCCGGACATCCAACGAATGCCAAGCCTTCTCGAGAGGATGGGTAGGATTCGGACAAAAGGAAGGCAAAACAATGTCCTGGTTGCAATGGAACACTGAATCAACCTTGGGACGGAAGGAAGGATCAGTTTTCAGTACAACAGAGTCCTTATGGAAGACGCAGAGATGGCGAGCGGAAGACAATGCGCCCAACTCCGAAACTCGTCTGGCAGATGTGATTGCGATCAGGAACAAGACCTTGAAGGACAGTATACGAAGAGGCACAGTCCTGATGGGTTCAAACGGAGGGCGTTGCAAAGCCTGCAGAACCTTCGGCAAACTCCATGAGGGAAACCGATGGACAACAGCCGGAGAGCGTAGGGCGACTCCCCTCAAAAAACGTTTGATGAACGGATGTGAGGAAATATGATCTCCAGGAGAGGACACTGAGAGAATGGACGACAGAGTGGACGCATGTCGACGTAGAGTGTTGGGTCGAAGTCCCATCATAAAGCCGCTATGGAGAAATTGGAGCACCTGATGCACAGTGGCCTGAGATGGATCATGGTGGTGGGACTGACACCACTTGGAGAAAGCCACCCAGGTATGTTGATAAATACAGGTGGTAGATGGTCTTCTCGAGGCCAAAATAATATCAATCACAGCGTCAGACAGTCCAGCTGACCTCAAATGTCCCCGTTCAAACGCCACGCTGTTAGATTGAACCAAGTAGGGTCCTGGTGCAGTACTGGACCCTGGGATAGAAGGTCTGGCGTTACTGGAAGTGTCCAAGGTTCCATCATTGACATTGCCAGAAGATCTGAAAACCACGGTCGGCGTGGCCAGAATGGTGCTATCAGAACCAGCTGTGCCCTTTCGGTTCGCGCCTTTTTCAAGGTTTTGGCTAACAATGGTATGGGAGGAAAGGCGTACAATAGACCGTCTGGCCACGGTGTTGTCAGAGCATCCACTGCTTCTGCTGTTGAGTCCAGGTATCGGGCAAAGTACCTGGGAAGCTGGCAATTGCGACTGGAGGCAAACAGGTCGACTGATAGGGCGCCGAACCGACACTGGAGACGATGGAAAATGGCTGGATGAAGTTTCCATTCTCCCGGAAAGACCTGTTGTCTGCTGAGCCAGTCTGCTGTCACATTCCAAATCCCTCTGAGGTGCTCTGCTTTCAGGGATTGTAGATGTTGTTCTGCCCAGACAAAGATGAGGGAGGCTAAGTCCTGCAGAGGACGAGACCTGGTGCCCTCCTGTCTGTTCAAATGTGATTTTACACACGTGTTGTCTGTTCGAATGAGCACATGATGCA